>NC_092422.1:125411649-126658149 GCF_036169615.1 Heliangelus exortis | reverse complement strand
TGTCAAAGCTCTGAAATCATGCCAGGGCATGAATCCACATCTGTATTATGCTAATCTACTAAAGACAGTTCTGAAATGCAGAATTTTAGATAGTATTTTCTATTAAGACATTCAAGTGTCATGCAAATTCAAGACTTGAACATGGAAATGGATAAGCTGATGATTAAATTGACATTTACAAGGAGCTCTATGGACATCGAGACATTATATAAGTTGAATGTATATAGAGCTGTGTGCAAAGTTGATCCTAGTTTTTTTCTGAATGCAGAAATTATAAAATAGTACATATATGTTTTTTTCTAGGGAGTTATTTATTCTCATGAAGCAGAGACAAAGCTAAAGAAAAATGAGGAGATAGAAGTGCAAATAACATTCTTGGCCAGTAGTCATTCTATTGTATCACAATTCCATGATACTACCTAAACCCCAGATCTTTTAATGAGCTATAGTAAAATCAGTATGATGTACTCTGTTTATTTTCACTTAAGTGAGAGACCATTTATCAGAGTGTGGAAAATCATCTGTAAGAATAGTAAATATACTTTAAATGTTTCTATTTGTAGGTTATCACTGCAATTAGCCAAGGTTTTTATACCCTACCTATTCGTTACAAATACTTAATGCTTCTATTTCTTCCTCCACTAACAATTAAAAACTTCAGGGCATGAGGGAGAGTGGGAAAGTAGGGAACAGCCATAGCATTCAGTGGTTGACATTCCACATAACTATAGGTTATTTTCCCTTTACTAAGTAGATTTTTTTTGTCTTCTTATTTTTCTCGCTGTTGCTCACAGTCTCTGGAAATCACAAGGCTATTAGGTGTGTAAAAGACAACAGTATATTTGCTCAAGCAAGCAGGAAGGTTTTAATCCTGTCTCATTTTCTGCAAGGACAAACTGACCAGAACCTGGGAGAGGATCATCTTGGGGTAATACTGTTACAATGTATTATAACTTGTAGAGAGAAAAATGAGAGTGGTATTCACAAAAGCCCACTTTAAGAGTGCTAAGCTTATTAGGTTATAATTTACCACTAAAAATAATTCTTCTACTAAAACTCTGGGGAAGTCTGGCTCAACAATAAAGCCCATCTGTTGCTATTCACTAAATTTTCCTTTGAAGTTCAGATAATATTAAAGGCTTACAGCTGTAAACTGCTCTGACTAGCAATAGATCACACCTGGGGTGAAATAAAAGTAAGATCAGCTGCTACTATTTTCTCTTTCCATTTGTAATATGCTTTTTTAACCTGTATTTTCATAAGCAAAAGGTTACTATATCACTGTTAACACTAATCCCAAAAAGGAAAACCTGGTACAAGAAAATATTCTTTGAACTTTTCCAGTTGGATGTACAAGTTACATATAGAACTTGGTACGACACATGGGATTCTATATTTAAATGAATCCCTCTTTGAGATCCATTTGAAGGAAAGTGAAATAAGTATACAGATTTTTGGACATTTTCTTGTAAAATCTTGCACTTTTCTTTTGCCATGTTTTGCAGACATTAGCCACTGACAATAAAACCTCTGCCTGGTAGCATGAAGATGTAATACAGACCTCTATAAGCTAGTACTTAGTGTTAATTTCAGTGTTAGTATTTCTAAGTAGTGCAGACTTTGCCATGTGCAGGAACAAGACAATAAGAGATATAAGTAATTAAGACTAAAAAATATTTAAATTAGTGAGTCAAAAATAAAGCAGGTTTTTATCCTATTTCTCCCATCAGAATTTTCTACAATGCAGATCTTAGCAAAATGAGAATAGGTATTAAATAACAATGCCACTTAGGCATCGAAAATATTAATCAACCTTTCCCCTAATTAAAAAATGATGATACCTTCTTCTACCAACAGAGAGATTCTCAGGCCATGACTATTAATTTTATTAATCTGTTACTGTTTTCACAAAAGAATATTGTTATAAGAGTTCTGTGTAGCCTTAAAATTATGTATGTTACAAAAAGTCACAGAAGTTTAATTAACTGCCATCATATTAATCAGACCTTCATCATCATAATCAGTGTTGGACTGTGAAAAAACCAAAGAAATTCATTTAGTGAATCTGGACGGTGCACTTTCAAAGAGAAGATAGAAAAGCAAAACAAACACCCACAAATAATCCCAGAACAACACAAATGTATATAAACAACATTAACATTAGGTACTAATTTTCCCTAACCAGTCATTCTATTAAGAGGCAAACCCTATCCCCTAATCTCTGAGAGGAACGATTGTGAAAAACAGCCAGCTTATCCAAAAGAAGCAAATATATCCTTCATACCACTGATAATAGCCTCCATATTTCACAAAGGCTGAGGTGGTATGATGAACTGGGCATTGAGGATGTTAACATCCTGTGTATATATTTATTCTGTAACAGGTGAGTAGTTCATTGAAATTTTTTACCTGTGGAATTACTCATGCAATTGTTTGAAGAACTGGTGTCCACTTCATCCTCGGGGAAGATAAAATCCTACAAAAGTAGGATTACAAATCCTACAAAAGTTCTATTATAAGATCATCAGGGAGATAAGGATAAATTATAAAGCTGTGGAGGCAGGGTTTTTTTAGCAGTTTGTTGTCAAAAAATAAGTAAAGCATAATTAATTCCAGTCTTTAAGTAACAGCCATAGAGCTTTTTCTTTGTTGTTTATGTTCGTGTTTTTTTCCTCAGTTGCTTAGCATCTTTTTAAACTGAATTCTATTAATCAGGCAACTGGGGAGATAGTAAAGGAAGTAAAATTCTTTTTTTTTTTTTTTACACTTAAGGGAAATACAAACAATAGCTTAACTATTAATAGTTAAAGTTTACTAGCTCACTTTTAGTTTATGAAGGAGTTCCAAATTATAACTCCTATTAAAATATATTAATAATAATAAAAAAAATATTATTAGAACAGTTTTCAGTCATGTGAGATGAATTATTTCCATCTGATTCAGTGGCTTGTGTTTTACCTGGCAGCAAATTCTTTCCAAACCCATCCGCAGATCCTTTCCTTGCTTCAGTTCCTTTTCTCTGTAAATCAGGCAGCCAGCTAATACATTAATGGAAATCTCATTAATGCAAATATTTTCAGATCCTTCTTCTTCTTGGCACATTTGTTTTTCAGTCAATTAAAAATTAATCAAACTGGGTAAACTGTAGAGCACCACCTGGCTCAAAATGGAGTATTCTTCTCCAGGACCTGCTGATCCTACTTCTGTCACCTATGACAATATGTGCTCTGCCAGCTTTTTCAGTTGACTGGTGTGATAATCCATTTTTTAATGTTTTGCCCACAGACATAATAAAGCCAACAATGAATGGCACACTACTGCAGGAGAAATCACAGGCAAAAAGTAAAAGCTGTGGACCTGCTGTGTACTGGGGTGCAGAATGAATGTATGTATTGAATGAGATAGGAACTTCCATAGCATCTCAAAACAGACCTTGTCTCCTTTCTGTTGACACTTTTTCTCTGAATGGCTCTGCATACAACAACTTATACGATTACTACTTCTCCCTACCTTAGGAGACTGACATTTCTTTCTGCTACAAGGAATCAGGTTAAAATAGTGGTATCAACATCTAGGATGCTTAATTAACATATTAATAAAAATGTGCCGATTTAATAGTTAGAACATGAACTGAGGAAAAAAATTCTTCCAAGATGATGGGTTGGTATTGTTACAGTTAAATTTGTTTCCTTTGTTTAAATGACAACCTATCATATGGAAAAACACCATGAAAACAAATGGAGTGCAAGAGTAAGTCATGAAGTAGTGCAAGCAATACAAAGGCTGGGAATTGTTGGAGGAGTTTGGCTTCTTGAGAATGTTATGATCTTGAACCAGCTGCAGATTTTGGGAACTGTTTAGTTAAGATTATTATGTTAAAACAAAGTATTTTTAAGTATGTAATGAACAAATCTATAAATCCTTCAGTAGATACTGGGTGCCTATAAAGCTGTAGTAAATCACACAACCAGGGCTTAGTTGCTTTGTCAGCTTAGTCGTCTTAGTCTTTTTTAAATTGGGACTCTGCTTGAATGATATCTTTAAGGTCCCTTCCAACCCAAATCATTCTATGATTCCATGAGTATTATTTTGGTGAGCAGGACTCTTGTGGTTATTTTTTTCATTTCAAGGGGAATTAAACTCAAAATTGATCAGATCAATGAATATTATTTCTACTATCTGTTTATTCTTTGATAAAATTTTTTGCTATATACATTTTCAGTTCTATAAATGAGTATCATCTTCCAGTTCTAATTCTTTCAATATCTTATTACTCAAATATGCACACACATACATGAAATTAAAACCAGTATTACTTTCACAGACTTAACACCAGACAAAAACTCTTAGTGAAAATGGTAAACTACAATTTAATTGTGAAGAGCATTTCAGAAGGGAGAGAAGAAGAAGAGCTGCACTTCAAAATTGGAATACTGCAGCATAAAGAAGCACTGTCTATACCAGAGCTGATAATCAGCAAGGTAGAGAACTACACTTTATCACATAGTGCAGGCTTCATGGCAGAAAAAAATAATGTTTTTGTGAGAGAGGCAGCACAACCATCTTGGTAACACAAGAGAGCACTTTTCGTGACAATGCAGACAAAGTAGCAACCTCCTTGCTTCCACACAGAACTGACTGAAAGGTTCTTTGCTTGAAATAAACAGTGGTCTGATTTTTATTTTTTTTTTAAGTAAGCTTCCTACAGAGGTTCCATTTTCACTATATGCTTTTTTATGCTGTCATCTAAGTTTTGGTCTGCTGTCGTGTTAATTAAAAGCTGCCACAAAATGCAGGGCTGTAAAATACACGAATGTATCTGTTCTACTTTTCTTTTTCAAAAAAATCTCCTCAGAACTCCAGAATTTCTATATCATCTATTCTATATCTATCTATATCATCTATTTAAATAATTTAAATTTTAATTAAAATAATTTAAAATAATTTAAATTTTAAACTTGATAAGTAATTATCCTGGTCTAATCCTTATTCATCTCAAGTATGACCTACTTCTTGCACATATGTCATTACCTCTTGAGCTAAAATGCAAAAAGCAACATACAAGAGATGGGAATGACAGGTAACAGAAGAGAAATATAGAAGTATTTCTCAGATACTTTGGAAGAAATTCAAGAATAAAGCACAGGTGGAGCTAAACCTAGCTAAAGATAACCATCAGAGATAAGGAAAAAGGATCCTACAGTTAGACTGGTTTCAAAAACAGGTTCATGCAAAAGGTGGATTTGCTAATGGGTAGGGAAACCAACAAGTGAGTTTTAACATGGAGAAGGCTAAAAAATTCTGTTTCTTTATGTCTTGATTTTCATAGACATTGCCTGTTTTCAGAACTCTGTGTAACAGCATAGTCTGGGAAGGAATGAGACAGCTAATAGTTGGGAGTGTAAAAGTACCTAGAGAAACAGAATATAAATCCATCAGCATGAACACCATCAGCAGTTTATCAGCTGTTTTAGCTTGAGGGTGCTGAATGAGTTGACAGATCATCATTGTAAGGCTACTGTACATCTGTGAAAAAGAGAAGACAACTGGAAGAGGTATCTCTGACTGAGTAAAAAATTCATGTTGTGCTCATCATTAAAATAGACAAGAGGGAGAACATGTATAACTATCAGTTAGTCAATCTCCTCTCAGTCCTTGGACGGGAGAACGTTTGGAATGTCTGGAATATATTTCCAGGTATATGCAGGACAGGACAGTAGTAAGGATTTTCAACATATATTTAAAAGTGCCAAATCAAGACGGATGAACTGATTGCCTTTTACAATAAAATAAGTGATTATATGGGCATTATAAGGGCTGGAAGTTATATATCTGACCTTTTAAAGCCTTTTGACACCATGTCTAACAATATTATAATTTGTGTGATAAGGAAATATATGCTGGAAGAATTGAATGTTAGCTGGGTTCATAATTGGCTGTCCTGGGCTCAAAATATAATGGTTTTTAATACCTGGATGGTAGCCTATAATAAGTGGATGATGCCATGAATTGATACCAGATTCCCTATTTTTCAACATTGTCATCAACAATTTAGATGATTATTTCTGTTGAACTAGCAACAATCTTATGGATGACACTAAATTACAGGAGTGAATGGCACAAGATAGTAGAGCTTCAGTAACTAAGGGCTGAGAGAGCAGAAACCTAATGAGGTTCAACAAAAAGTTTTGCATCTGGAAGGGAAAAGAAGTTTCAGTATTGAATGGGATCTGACTGGATCTGCAGCTGGACTGTACAGAAGCCAAGAGCTCCCATTCAGACATGATAAATATTCATTCTTACTATGAACGAGGAAAATCGAGTCCCTTAGGAGCACTACAGCCAGCAGTTTGAGGGAAGTTATATTCCTCTCTGTTTAGCACTGGTGAGGCTATACTTGTAACACCAGAACGAGTTTGTGGCCTCCTAGCTTATGAGTGGTGAGAAGAAGCTGGATGAGAGTTTGTTATAAAGAGAGTCAGTCACCTTTAGCATGTTGTTCTGGGTTGATGCGGTGCTATTTTTTGGTAGCAGGGAAGGGGTCCCCTCTCCCAGGGATGACTCATGTAAGTAGCTTCTGCCTAGCTCTCCCTGCTTCAAGATGCCTGCCTCTGCCTTTGGCCATCAGTGAACAAAAGATTTTTTGAGTCTGCGATTAACATATTCACAAAGTTGAAAGACATGGTAGTTAAGAGCAGGACAGAGAAGGAATCAATGTGTAGAGAGAATAATACCGGAAGAGAGAGAACACCAGAGGAGAACAATGCAGAAGCAGAGAGACCAAGGCTGGTGGTGAGGAAGGAGAGGGAGAAGGTGCCTGACCAGAGATTTTTCTCTAATCCTCTGGTGAGACAGCAGCCTGTTCCCTGCACCCATGGAGGAGCATGGTGGAACACTGAAGGTTCACAGTGGAGCAAATGTTGTGGACCTGCCACCCATGTGGAATCCTGGAGGAGCATCTGTGGACCTGCAGCCTGGGGAGGACCCCGGAGCAGATTTTGTGGAGCTGCAGCCATGGAGGGGACTGTTCCCCAAGCAGTCCCTGGCTCTGTGGGATGTCTGCACTGGAGCAGTTTGATCCTGAGGGACTGTGCCTGGTGGGAGGGACTCACGTTGGAGGGGTTTGTGAAGGACTTTCTGCCGTGGGAGGGAGCCCACAGTCAGGGAATGACTGTGAGGAATCCTTCTCCTTGTGATGGTAGGAGTGGCAGAGAACAACCTGTGATATCTTGACTGTAAACCTCACTCCCTGTCACCTGTGCCACTAGGGGGAGGAGGTAGAGAGGCCAAGAACAAAGTGCTCTGGGCTTGGGAAGAAGGGAGGGGTGGGGAAAAGTATTTAAGATCTGGTTTGTGTTTTTTCTATGCCCTGTTTTGATTTGATTCATAATAAATTAAATTGATTTTTCCCCAAGCTGAGTCTGTTTTGTCTGTGAGGGTAACTGGTGAGTGAAACCCTCATAGCCCTTGTCTTGACCCACAAGGTTCAGGGTGAATTTCCTCCTCTCCATCCTGTAATGAGGGAGGGGAGTGAGCGGATGCATCGCCCTCTGTTATCAGCCAGGATTAAACCACAACAGGTGTGACCTTTAAGGCAGGGTCAAGGAAAATAGATTATTTTCATGAGCTGAAGAGGCTAAGGGGAGAAATACCACCCTGCATCCAGACATAAAGTAACCAAGTGCTTTTCATTAATGCTACTTGATAGAAAAAGGGGCAGCAGACAAAAATTGTGACTTTGGAGTTTTGAGTTGGGTTTTAGAACTTCTTTTTACCTATGAGTATTGCACAGCAGTGCTACAGGTTTCCCATCAGACAGCAAAGCTGAAGAATCACCTAGGAAAAGCTAGCCATGGCTGTCCTGATGATGTGTTGATGGAAGTCATCCTTTGAGCTGAAGGCTGGATCTGATGATAATGATGATCTGACTTCAGATCTGATGATCTGAAGACGCTTCCAATTGATGTCTTTGTTTCTATGAGTTATGATCGTATTACATCCCTACTGTTCACATACAAAATAATACGTGGTCACTCATAAACCCCTCAAACCTTAATGCTGGATATGTATTGCTTTATGGAAGGTTAAAATTAAATTTCATGGGCATAGGATTGCCAAAAGAAAAATCCTTGGAATGTGTGTCTCAAGTATTTTTTAATACTATTATTTTGCTTCTCTCTTGCATGCTCTTACGAGACTTTATCATATTCTAATTTTCTCATTTTTCCTACATTTCAAGTCTCAGGTTAAAAGGAATTCTAACTGCCATACAGAAGAATTACAGATCTTTCAGAAGAATTTAAAAGTCTATTAAATCAAGAAATAATTTCCTCAACTTTTGGAAGAGCTGTTTTTCCTATACTAAAACCAAAATTATTGCTCAGCAAATTAATATTTTTATCCAGAATGTTGTTTAGATGCCCTCAATTGTGAGATTACAAAAGAGCTTTGTTTTGCTAGCCAAATTTTTTATGATTCATCAAATGATGAATTGATGCTGAAAAACACAATTTCTGTCAAAAGGTCAAATATGTTTTTGTTTGAAGTTTCTTTCTAAGGAAAACAGATACATACAAATAACGGCTTAAAAGCAAAGGTAAAATATATCTTTTATCTAGACTGCCAGAAAATAACAAACACTACTTTCATATAACAGTTATTTTTTTGCACTACTTTGCACTACTTCTTTTGTTATTTACCCTATTCCTTACTCTGCATGTAGTCTGAAGTCTGTGTTGTGGACTTTAGTAAACACCATTTTTTTCTCTCTTTAATAGGGCAAATACTGAAAAAATTAAAATCTTTGTTGAAGGCTCTTCTGAAATCTCAGTACATTTTCTTTATCAAAATTTTTAATGAAAAGCTAAAAATAATTAAACAATCAAAATCTGAGATGTGTTTTCATTTTACCCAGTGTTATTTTGCCAGCACAATCACTGGCTTCCAAAGTGTTAGTAGCTTTCTATTTGCAAGGTCTCTAGTGGCATCAAGTCACACATTAATCCTCATAATTAATTTACGTATCAACTGCATAAAGGCTTTCATAGCTGTAGTCTAAACCTTACAGTTCAATTAGTATTCTGGAGCTGTGAAATTATATGGCTTCTATTGAAAAAGTACATAACTAAAGCTGTCAGTAATGCAATATCATGTAACTTAGACTATAATTTGAAAGTAAATGTAATTACAATTGAATTTTTATAAAGGTATAATTTCTCATACATAGTTCCAAAATATTCATAGGAGTTCCTCTTTCAGGTGAAAGACCTTATGATTTCTTTATTATGGAAAACTTCATTACAGATTACAGAAAAAGCTTGAAGGTTTCTGGTTAAATTTTTAATTAATTTTAAATTACAGATTTGTAACAACATTATTTTTTTAAAAAGAGAAATTAATTATTTTCAAGTACTATGAGATCAAATAGCTGATATTGGTAACGTCCTTAACCCAAGATCATTGTCTATTAACCTTTCTCAAACAAAATTTATGTAAAAGGAAAATGTGAGTAGAGGGAATTTCATTGGGTACTGATACTGTGACTATTTCCTGCTCTACGTGACAAGGAAGGAAACAAGAAACAAAACTGAACATAAAGGAAGAAAAGTACTGAAACATCTCAGAGAGTGGCAACATCTGAAAGGAAATGGACTAAGTGCTCTGAAAAATGCTTTGACACTAAGACACTCCTGTTGTTTCCTGTTTTATTTACAGAAATAGCAGTTTATACCTTCTTTGTAAACAGGATTGTATCAAAGAAACACCATGTTTGATTTTTTCCTCCTAATGGAAGTAATACATAATTCCCTAAATGTGGTAAAGTGCTGAAGACAGAAGGGAACTTTGCAGTTCAGTTTGCTAATCAGTTTGATTTGCTTGTTAGGTGAAGGGAAAATAGGGTTAAGTGTTTGAGACAAAGACGAGGTGGTTTCGCATGAGAGCAGTTCATATGGCATAAAGCTGTCTATCTACTCTGCAGAAGGGGGGAGGAATCAGTCTTAGAGAGGAGGAAATATCAATGAACTTAGCTGAGAGTTGTTCTTAGAAAACTTCTTGAAAATATCCTTAACTGTCTTGTACACAAGAAGCCAGAAAATGACTGTAAGGTGACGGTTAGATATGATCACTAATCACGAGTTTCAGAAAGGCAGAAACACTAGTTTCATAATTGCTAATTTTCCATACAAGAGCCAAAGGAATATGCAAAGATGAACCCTATAAATATTTATATATAAATATGTAACAGCATATGGCCTGGAAGCGTGCCCAGGTGGCCAAGAAGGACAGCAGCATTATGGCCCATAATAACATGACCAGCGGAACTAGGGAAATGATCATTCCCCTGTAATCAGCACTGGTGAGGCTGCACCTTGAATGCTATATTTGGTTTTGGATCTCTCACTAGAAGAAAGATACCAAGATTTTGAGATGTGTCCAAAGAATAGTAACAAACAAACAAACAAAAAAAAGATGTTTGGTGAACTTGGGAGGCTGAGAAGGTGAACTGAACTAGGATTTTTTTCTATTAACTTTTTTAATTGAAACCAATAGATATGATGAAACTATTAGCATTGTATAGTTTACCTCTAAGTTTTCAACGTAGAACTTGATCCTCTTTACCCTTTGAGCACTACAGAAAAAGGAAAATCCAAAAAGAATGTAAAGAAGTTACTTTAAGTTCGTAGTTAGTAATTTAAAGTAACAGTAATGATGGTTTTAAAATTATATCAAACAAAATCCTGGGAAGCAACAGTATTAGTTCTTTGCAAAAAACGAGAGTAGGAGTCTGACAGTCTCTTCTACTGATAAAGGAATCTCTTCACTGATAAAGGAATTCAGCAAATCATTTGATTTCAGGTTGCTATTCAGTGATAGGGACCACCATTATCAGCATTGTTTCAATTCATCGTGTATCTCTTGGGTAATTAATTACACATTTATAATTGGCGGAATGCTTTCAGATCATTGAATAAGCAACAGTACAAATACATCAAGTGTAATTATTTAAAGTTTTACTTTTCCAAGAACAAGAGCCACCTGGAGAAGTAGTAATGATAAGGATATTCAGTTATACTATAGTAGATTAATATATGAATTGCCAGGATATTCCAGAAAAAAAAAGTATGAACTGAGATACATTACATGCCTCTTACCTGTTTTTCATACATTTATACTCCTAAGACTGTCCATTTTACTGCAGAAACCTGGAAACTATGGCAAAAAGTGACCTATGATACTTGCTCAATAGCCTACATGGTAGAGTGTGACATTGTAACCTGAACTCGAAGGGACAGATGTTTCATCTCTGTATCACATGCAAGAGATAAAAATGCTAACATTTCTACCTTCAAAGTAATATCTACTGGATATTTTCTATTTACTAGGTTGCATAATTTTATTACTGAGGTGGAAAAATATAACAAACAACTTGCAATCGAGATCATATTTTATGAACAATTCAGAATATATTATTCACATATTTTTTAGTATGTGATGCCAGTCCTCCAATTCTCTCCAGTCTGCATGTCTCTGAATTGAGCTACTTTTGTTCAACGAACTTTCAATAGTCCAGTTTCTCCTTCACTATTAGAGTGTTGTTACTAAGCATAAGAGTTCTAGCAGTTCTCCAATGAATAATTTACAACACAGTCTTCTCAGAAATTACTTGCCACAAAATATATTATGATCTAAGAAAAAATAATTTGAGGTCCTCAAGGGTGCTGCAGAAAGCACAAAGTAATTCATTAAGATATGGACTAAGAAAGCAAAACTATTTAGAAAAGCAATGTGAAACAGTAAATGTAGAATAAATTCTCCATGATGAAAGACTAATCTCAGTACATATTTGAGTTTTACTAATTCAGCATGGAGTAGAAATTTTTCTAAAGGTAAAACAGGAAAGACCAGCTAGATGAAATGAACATATAGTACTGTTTTCTAATTAGACAACAAGCAAAACCACTGAGATTAAAGATTTAATTTCACAAACCTTTGAACAAAGTAGATAATAAGTAAAATAGTTGGCATTCGCCACAACAAGAAGTTGGGCATCCAACAAAAGCAGCAAAAATCCACCAAAAATCATACAAAAGTTTGACTCATCTACAGCAGATATGGGGGACAGCTGATAAAGTAACAAATTACAAGACCTAAAGTTTTCAAGTATCTATCTCAAATTTTATTTTGACCTGAAGTCAGGTCTTTAGTTGTAACTTATGTGAACAAATCCATTATTTTGTCTGAGTAACAAGTCTGGGCTTAAACTCAGTGGGAACAATCAACTGAACACCTCTTCCAAAATTGTGAACTTATCTTTAAAGGTCAACTGGAAAATTCATAATGGAAAATAATGACTGGTCTCAACAACATGAATCTGCACATGTATTTTCTGTGTAAGCACAGAACAGAGTTTCCTAATTTTTCCTAATTCCGGTATGATGCTTTTGTCTTGCTGTTTGTGCAAGACAAATGATGTACTTCCATCATTTATGAAGCACTCTCTACTTCTTTAATTGTTGACCATATTAGTTTTTCTTTTCTTCAATGACTAGTTCCTATGAAATACTTGCCTTTGAATATATCCAATTTCATGCCAACAGCTATAAAAAATGACCTCTTCTGAATCTAATAAAAAATTATATGTAGCCTGCACTGTAGTAACAGTACAGGCTGATAATCAGGAAATCTCACTGTTTTGTAATTGTATCCAATGTGATGTAAAGTGAAAGGTCAGTAAAGTCAGGTTCTTGAAATGTTGGTATTTCCACCTTTTTTGTTACACCAATGCATTATCATTAAAGAATGAACAGTACCAAAAGGTGCTGACAAGATCAGGTAGGACCTGACCTTTACTTAGCACTAGAATTCAAACTTAGTGAAGTAGGGACAATGCTGTAAACTGTGTTCTTTTTTAACTGAACAAGACTGATTGTAAAATATCTATGCATTTTAAGTAATGCAGCTAGGTTTATAATCTAGCAATGTGTTAGCCAGCTCACTCTTTCTACTGATCAATGACCAGAAGCAAAATAAAAATGAGGCAAAATAACATTATTTAAGATAATATTAAGATAATAAGATGATTTAAGACATAGGGTCATAGGTGTCAGGTCTGTGTCTGTAGGCACACAGTCTTTCAGTTCTTTCTTGTAGTAGTGACATTGTTTATATGAGAAGAAAAAAAAATTAACCTGACGTGCCTGTTTTGAGAGTTGCAGGTCTCTGCTGGAAATACAACTGGACTTCACAGAAGGTCTTCCTTTGTTCCACATCCCTCTTCAATAACTTGAAGTCTCATACTGCAGAGTGAATTTTGAACAGTTACATCTTTCTCTTCATTTTTAAAGGATAATGTTCACTCAATAGCACAACACTAGAAGTACATAATTATAAAGGGTGAAAGAAGCTGCATTCAAATTACCCATGAGTCTAACTGCTTGGTTCTGTATAATTACTTTCAAATTATTTCTGTCAAACACTCATTATAGTTGAGTTAGTAATTTATATTTGAAAAAGCAAATTAAGAAAAAAAAAATTATATTCAGAATTTTTAATAAGGAGAGCTTGTTCTGTAACAAAAAGAATTATGTTTTTAAAATACTTAGTACTGAGCCAGCTAAGTTCTGTGGATATGCTGGAAAACAGATGTGCATGATAAGGACTGTGACTGCAGCATTCAATATGGACAATATGATGATCCAACATATGCAGTCTAAGATAAGAGCATGTTTGAATGTAAAAGTTTTGCATGGTTTAAATTAATTTTTCATTTCCATGAATTTCTAGCTTTTACTGCTCTAGTATCCAGCAGTGAGTGAGAACTCTTGTGTCACGGTTTAACACTGGCCTGGCAATTAACAGATGCTCTCTATTAATCTCTCTCTCCTCCATGATAGAGAAAGAAGAGAGAATAAGGGAGAGAGACTTATGGGCTGGAAACTAAACTACACAACCTTAATGAAACAGTAATGATAAATAGGAAAAAATTACTAAATATATAAATATACAGGAAAATGGATACCACGTTCCTCCCCCTTCTCCCCCCAATAACTCTCACGTCACCACCGAGGCTGCAGGGCAGCCCTGGGAAAGTCCAGGCTGGACTCCTGGAGTCGGCAGCAGTTGGGAGCTGGAGGCAGGAACACACAGATTCAGGATGGCACGGATCAGGACCACAGGCAGAGGAATGGACAGGATCCTTCCAGGATGCCAGGTGAAGGAAGAGAAGCAGGAAAGACAGAAAGGGCAGGCAGCTGGAAGCTGGAAGCAGGAAATCATGGCTTGGCCCTCGTGATTCCTCAAATTTATACTGAGTATGACGTACATGGGATGGAATATTCTGTTTGGTCAATTCTGGCGTCTATCTTGTCCGTTCCTCCCCAAAGGAGGGATGCAGGTGGGACCTCTTTATCCTGCTGGAAGGTAAAATGTTTTCCTCAGAGCTGAGCAGTGTCCTTGGCTCTGCACACCAGTCTCTAGCAGTAACTATAAACATCAAGTGTTATCAGTCCTAGAAGCAGACACAGTCTGAGAAACTTGCTGTTAATTTCAGCAAGTGCAACTACTTACAAGAGACTTAGCTAAAAGCAAAAGTACAAGACAGAAAATCACCTTTATCCTGGCCCAAACCAGGACATCTTGAAAATATAATAATGTGTTGTAAATTACATTGTGCTCTGCGTAATTGCTGTGTTGATATTTAGGACAGGAGACAAGGCAAAGTGAAATAAGCCTGTTTTCTGATCAGCTGTTCTGTGAACATCAAGCCAATTTTAAAGGAAAGATGCAATTACACATTGGTAAAGATATACAGCAAGGAATCTGGAAGCTCCAGAATGTATTGTCTCCTCCAGATTTACCAACCCCTCAAAAACTTACTTTGGCTCACTTTTATGCCAAAACCAAATCTGTATATCAGTGAATTTAACAGGATTCAGACAGATCTGAAGAGAAACAGGAAGTAGTAGATGATGTGCTGATGTATAAAAGAATTATCCTACAGAGCTGTGATAGAAATTTCATATGTTGTATAAAAAAAATAAATACAAATAAAATCATTTTTTCATATCACACAATTTTCTTTTCGTGAGCTACAAAAGAGAAAAATAAAAACCTTTAGAAGTACTGAAGTGTTAATTTTTTTATTGGTTCACTTGCCACATTATTGTTGTTATTAACATTCCTTACCCTTATCCTGTAATGCCAGATTTTCTGACATCTAAAATACAGGGCTCAGTTTTAAGTCAGTTGATTTTGGAAGACTCAGTTGAGATTGATAGTTCTGCTTTAACAGCTATAATGTCACAGCCCTGCAGATAGAAGCTTTTGCCTCTTAACAGCACTTACAACATGCCCTTCATATTAGAAGGGAAGATTTCTTGCTTTTTATTTTTATGAATCTCCAATTTTCAAATGTGAAAAAATGCAGGGATCATCTCTGTCATGTACAGCAGGGTGGAATAAAATAGAAACTGGCCTGACCTATACATTATCATGGGTGAAAGTCTCCAATGGATTATCTCATGCTAGAACAGAAAAGAATTAAAAACCCTGGGTGAGAAGTTTACATGTTTTGGATGGATTTTAACAGTAGAGCTGCTTCATCTGTATGGTTGGCTGAATAGTGAGTCTGTGCCAGTTGCCTGTGTGTGGCAGATCACTGAACATACAGCTCCACTTCATGACACCTTTATCTTTGTCCCTTGAAATACCCACACACTGATACCAGAAGATGTTCCATTTATTATGTGTAACATTCCCTGTGTCCACAGTGAAATCCATCAGCCAAGATTTTGAGATAGTGTAAATCCGAACTTGTTGACAAAGCTGGAAGTATAGTTTGGAAAATGGAATTTTATTTAACATCACTGGAGTAATTTTTAAATTTAAATTGCACAAATTGTAAGAGTTTATCAGTGCTTTTCCAGGCACCTTCCAGTGAATCCAAGTCCCTCTGTACAGCAAACTGGCTAAAAATTCAGAATTATTTAGAATCAAAGTGCATCCTGCCAAATACACTGGATTGCTAAAGAATGCACAGTACCAAGGGAGGTTATGCTGTCTTGCTCAACAAGATCAGGGTGGATGCTTGACCTTTATCTGCCTTTAGAATTCAAATTTGCTGAAGAAGGGACATGTGCAATATTTGACAGCAAGAGGCATGGCTAGTTAGGCCAAGCAGAGATATTAGACCTCAGTATTTGTCACCCCCTTTGTTGATGTATTGAAGGTAATAATTTCAGTGCTATTAGACAAGAACTGGGTTGTTAAAGGAATGTCAGCAGAAAATACGTTGGCCTGAGATGTCTATCATGGCTGAGCTGATATAATCTTAAGTATTGCTGATAAAATACTTGTTCATAGGAATGTTTTTTTCTAGGAAACAGCTTTCAGCTTGAAAAGAAAATAATGGAAGAATCAAATAAAAGCGGCTTTTCTCAACTGAGTAGATTTCAATGAAAATGTTTCCTGTTCCATCATAGTAAAAATTAATATAAAATCATAAGTGCCCCAAAACTGTTGCCTAGTGATATGGTTCTCCAATAAATATGCCTGGGTTTATTCCACTGAGTACATCTATTTCAGAGCTAGCAGGAATGTTGTTTTGATCTGTTTCCCTGAAGACTTTTTTTCCATATTTAATTAAAATGAAGAAATAAATTCCAAACCATATCATCATCAGGGACCTGTGTGGGTGCTGGTATTCACCCACTTAGTATTTTCTAAAGGAATAAAGCATATGTTAGAGAAACTATTATAGCTGATAAATAGTTCTTAAGTACAGAACAACTTTTTGAGCCTGATTCATTAGTCATTAGATTTGAATACATCACATAAAAATTATTGTAAAGCAAAAGTAGCAGGGATTCACAATTTGATCTAAACATCAGAAAACTAACTCTGACATTCAAAACAAACCATTTGGTTTCTGCTGCAAAATTCCAAAATACTGATCAGCTTACACTAAACTGTTCAAAATGTGTTTTTTAGAAATTAAAGTTAATAAGTGTTTATTAAACTTAATTGGAACAAAATATTATAAAACATTTATCTTGACACTTTAAAGTATATGTTTTAGCAACAATTGGGTCATTAACTTATAGTAACATTTCCTTCCTGGAAGAAAGGAAAACCAGCATCAGATTTGGCTTAGCTGCAACAAAAAAATTCATTTTTTCAGCTTCAGTGGAACAGTTTTGGATGACATGACTACTTAGTTTTAACTGGTTTAAGTGTTAAAGTTATCATATAAATTCTGACAAGCTTAAAAGGAAAAGAGACAGCATTGTAATTAAGCTTCACAATAGTGGTGTGGTGAGGTGTGAAAAAAGGAGGCTTATTCAGCACCTAAGATGAACGATTCTAAATCCACAGCAGATTTTTGTCAAAAATGAATTCAAAGTATACCACAGAGGATTTTTCATTGCTTCAAAAATTCATGACAATCTAAATTTTACTCCTCAGTGATGAGTTCAGGAATTAGGCCATGGAAAAAGGATGCTAACTAAACTGTAACTGTAAGTTTTAAATATGCATTATCCGTATGAATTCCATATGCCCAGAATGCTGGAGAGAGAATAATTTACCTCACCGCATTCTTTCTATCTTTTTGTTTTACTCCCATCCTTGCATTCTCATCTTCATTAAGTGCCTAAATTAGAGGAATAAAAGTGAAATCTCAATGTCATTGTAAAGACTCAGACAGTAGTGCTTTCATTTTTATCAACAAAAAGAACTTACAAAATATCCATAAAATCATTTTTTTTAAATGCCAGCAACTTGCTTTGTGTTCTTCATACATTTGTCAATGTACAGCCAATTCTCATGACCTTCCAGTAGCACTCAGAAATGAAGAAAAATAAATCTAGCAAAAAATTTTATAATACTGCTTATCAAAAATAATGTTCTAGACTGTATGTCTAGGTGATCTCCACCAGAAAACTTTGTGATTGAGTCTGTAAATAGAGAATCTAAAACCAGAGTCCTTAAGTGACTACCAGAAGTGACTGTCCCCAAGCAGCACACGAATGTCTGGAACATCCAAGTGTGGATGTCTCGTTGCAACTCCATGGTTGGATCCAACTCAGTAACTGGATTAAATTAGATAATCTGCAGAAATGCTAAGCAGACTCATACTCTGCAAAACAAAATCATGAATGCAAATATTGTTCTCATGAAATACTGAAACAAAAGGTTCTGTCATAAGGACTGGTAAATTAACAACTTCTTGAGCTGAGGTAGTTGCTAGGAGGAACAGTACTGCCAAAAACTAGTGAGGTTATCTGTACTTTGAAAGATAACATTTTCAGCCCAGTACACACTATGTCAGAACCAATGCAGTCACTGATTTGTAAAATGTTTCCTATACATTTATGTGAAGCCTCAACTACTAGTAAACAATTTATGCTTAGAGACAGATAACATCTGCAGGAACAGTCAAATAGAGATGTGATTAACTTATTAAAAAAATTTTTTAAATAATATCTAGCAAAGTAGGAGTTTAAGTTTTGAGACTATGAGAAAATTAATCTGAGATGTCCATAGAAGAGAAATCTGTATTCTAGAGCCTACTAGAACTTCAAAACTGCAGTCTACTTTGTAGCCTGAACATACAGTAATCAAGCACGTGAAATAAACTCTCTCTCTAGTCAGCTTTTTTCTGTACAATATGACTGTGTCCAGCAGGTTGAGCAAGGTTCTCCTCACCCTCTACTGTGACAGAAGACGGGATGTGGACACAAACTGGAACGCAAGAAATTCCACCTCAACATGAGAAAAAAATTCTTTACTGTAAGGGTGACAGAGTACTGGAATAGGCTGTCCAGAGTGGTGGAGTCCCCTTCTCTAGAGTCTTTCAAGACCCTTCTGGATGTGCTTCTGTATCACCTACCCAAGGTACCCTACTTTGGCACAGTACTCAATGATCTCCAGAGATCCATTCACATCCCTACTGTTCTGTGATTCTATGTGTGGGGGTCTAGTGAAGAAAGAAAAAAAAACATGAATAGCCAAAATGGGGAAAAAAGACATTTTGGAAAACTTCCCACCCTTTGATTTCAGAACTGTTCCTGACTTTTTGTTGCTTAATATTCTTTAAAATGGTAAATTCTAAAAGGATTATGAAAATATAATATAGTAAATTGGAAAGCCAAGAAGCTAAAAGCTTCATGAGGAGGAATGCAAATTTTTTTTCTTCCAGAAAAAGAATGCTTTATTTCTTTTTTATTGTGAAAAGACAAAAGTGTCTACCAAGTCCACATAATGCTTATAAAACTTTCTTGATATGAGAGAATTATATATGGAGGCTAGCCTGGCAATACATTTTGAAAGCAACTGCTATTATGCACGTATATCAGTACTAAGCTTGGGAAGGTTTATTTTCTTAGTTCAACCTTTAAAAAAAATATACACAAAAATTAGATCTAATATCTCTTCTTGCAAGTAGAAAATTGGTTTTATGTATCCCCACATGTAAGTTGGCTGTTACTGACTCAGAGGCTGTAGTGATTTTTTTCAGTTAATTACAGAAAAAAAGAGACGTGGATCAGGTTAGGACGTTTCAACCATTAGATAAAAGAAATTTTATTTAATAACAAAACATAATATTAAACATAACTCTGTATTTACAACAAATGTTAAATGCTGATATTTTTTCTTAGTGAAATTTAGTAATTTAAATATCATATAAAAACTAGGTAATTAAGATGTTAACAAGTTGTAAATATGGTGTTCTGGTTTGAGCCAGGATAGGACCAATTTTCTTTACAGTAATTTTACTTTTCAGTTAAGTCTCTTCTCAGTAACTGCTCTTGCTGAAATTAATTACATATTTTTCAGCCAGTATCTGCTTCTATATGCTTGATAATATACTTGTCTGATAATGCCTGATGGTTCTAGTTATTGCTGGAGAACAGAATGCAGAACCAAGGCCACTGCTTACTTTTGCTGAACTTATGCTCTCAAAATGGAAGGGAATAAAGGGGTCACAGCTGTGACCCTCCTGTGGGAAGGAGCAGACCATACAGGTAACCAAGACTAACCGAAATGTTCCATCCCATTCATGTTATACTTGGCATAAATTTGCCCTCTTCCATACCCAGAGTCTTGAGAGGACTCCGTCCATTCATCTGCCTTTGATCTCAATCCCCGTATTCCTGAATCCATGTGTGGTTGCATCTCCCATCTGCTGCTGACTCCAGATGCCCAGTCTGGGACTTTTCCAGGGCCTGTCCTGAAAACTTGGTGGTGACATCAGGGTTATTGAGGGGAGCATGATAGGGGGGTTTTATATATTTGTATATATTTCATTTTTTTCTTTCATCACTATTTTTTCATTAAAGCTGAGGAGTTTAGCTACCAGCCCACGTTTCTCTCTCTTGTTCTCTCTCTTTCCCCTATAAGGGAAGAAAGAGGGGTTAATAGAAAGCATCTGTTATTCATTTAATTGCTACCCAAATATTAAACTGTGACATGCGGGCATTATTCTAAGCAATTAACTAGAGAGAACAAGGATACAAAAGGTAGGCAGGGTATGTGTGTGGGTGCACATTAACACATGCCTGACTTTCTGTTGTCATAAAACTGTGATATCTTGTAGTTATCTCTGGATCTGTTCAGTGAAACAAAGCTACCAAAACTAATAGATCGATGGTCCTGTTTTATCTAAATCTAGTCTGACCACTGATATCAGTTCCACAGACAAATTACTAGTTCATCTGCTGTAAATAGACATTGGATCCACACATTGTTGTGTTTATAAATACAGCGGTTGTATTCTTAATGTTTGCGTATAAACCCTTGACCTAAATGTAGAGCAAACCCATATAGGCTAAATTTTCCTGAAGTTTAAAATATTGATGTGAAGGAGGAAGAATAGCCACTTGTAACTACTCATTGTGACATTATTCTCACCTCTATCCGTCTCTCATCTCAGCCATTACAGAAATCCATCATCCCTATCCCCTGAGTAAGAGATAGCAGGCATATTTATTGACTCCAAGATGGTCCAGACAATCACTACCTTTAAGGCAGTCATCTGAGACACAATGTTAATTTCGTTGGGCATTCATGAATGTACCTCTAAGATGAGAACTGGCTGAACTTTCTGTACTGTAAACACACTGTCTCATATTTTTCAGTAGATCTTTAAATTTTCTTTATTCTATGCTCTTCCTTTTGAAAAAATGAAGAAAAAAATTGAATTATATGATGAACATTGCACTAGTAAAATGAAAGAATTTGGATTCTTGAGATCTCACAATAAACACCAATGACATAGTCTCTGTGGGATCAAAGTATCAGGAATCAAAACCTTTTTTCTGAAACTATATAAGAATTTCTTCTAATGCTATGAATGCTAATATGAGCTAAAATACTTGCTGAAATAAGCTCTTATGAAAGGAATTGCTGTACAGAAGCAGAAAAGGAGACTAGCAATACAGGATATCTTGGAAGTGAAGAGAATGTTCTTTTTGACAGCTTTTCTGACATTGTTACTGTTTTTTTCCAGTCTTCTAGAAATAGTGAATAGTTTCCAGAAATAATAAGGGAAATGTAAAATCCTTTGAGATCTGTCAGAGTCACAGCTAATGATTCTGGTGGAGGGGGCAAACGACTAGAAACTGTAGCCACTGTTTAAAAGGATGTCATTCAGTGATTCTGTTAGCTTTTATTAGAAGGATCTGAGAAAATACCTGTGTGATAAGATGAACAGTAAAAAGTGGTCTGTTCTTGTGAAAGATGAGCTTTTTAAAATTATTATAAATACTAAATAAATACAAAGACAACCCATATTTCAATGACTATAAAAAAAAATGTTTAAAAAACAAAAATAGTTTTTATTTTTACTCCTTTTTTTGGAAGTTCAGAATATTAGAAAAGGTTTGGTTTTTTAATGTTTTTGTTTCAAAGAACAAACTATGCAGCTCAGGTGAAGCAGAAAAATAGTTTTTACTTAATTCTTCTATAAATCTTTGCCCATTTGAGGAATTATCTGATATTATGGTAGCTTGTGTTTTCTGTTTGTTTTTGGTTTTTTTTCCTTATCCGTACAGTTCATCACAGTTTTATAACTGTAAAGGGAAAAAACGAATAACAGGTATAGTTGGGATTTGTGAACCATGAACTAAAGATCTTTTGAGACTGAAATGCTTTTTTCAACTTCATATTCAGAGAAGTTCCAGATGCAATATTGATAGGCATATATTTGCGGAATAAGAGTTGTGTTGAACACTAACTATTCACAGTAATAAGATCATTACTAGCATGTTTAATAAAGTTTTTTCTTTCCTGGAGTTGTTAAACTGTAAAAGCTTGAGAAGAATGTGCTTAAAGCAACTGGCAGAAGCCTCACAATTGCTTTTGTTCTGATGGGATACTCCAACCTACCAGATGTCTTCTGGAAATATAACAGTAGAGAGGAGACAAGCTAGCAAGTTCCTTGAGTGTATGGAAGATAACTTCCTGACATGGCTGCTAAGGGAGCCTACCAGAGGAGGTATCCCTCTAGATCTGCTGTTCACAAACAGGGAAGGACTTGTGGGATATGTAGTGACCCATCTAGTGTATGAGGGAAAAGCTTGGGATATTGTTTACATGGAGTTCAGTAAAGCCTTTGACACACGTTCTCCTAGATAAGCTGGCAGCTAATGGCACAGATAGGTGTACTCTTCACTGCATAGCCAGGCCCAGACACTTTTAGTCAATGGAGTTAAATCCAGTTGGTAGCCAGTCATCAGTGGTGTTCCCCAGGGCTCAGTTTTGAGGCTGGACTCATTCAGCATCTTCATCAATGATCTAGATGAGGGGACTGAATGCTTCTTCAGTAAGTTTGCACATGACACCAAGTTGGGTGGGAGTGGTGATCTGCTGCTCGAGGGTAGGAAGGCTCTGCAATGGGACCTGGACAGGCTGGACCACTGGGAAAAGTTCAACAACCCCATGCAATGTTACAGACTTGAGGAAGAGTGGCTGGAAAGCTGCCAAGAAGAAAAGGACCTGGGGGTGTTGGTTGACAGCGGGCTGAATATGAGCCAGCAGTGTGCCCAGTTGGCTAAGGTGGCAACAGCATCCTGGCTTGTATCAGGAATAGTGTGGCCAGAAGGAGAAGGGAAGCGATCATGCCCCTGTACTCATCACTTGATGAGGCCACACCTCAAGGTCTGTGTGCAGGTCTGGGCCCCTCACTACAAGAAGGACATGGAGCTTCTGTAGCGAGTTCAGAGAAGGGCAACCAAACTGATGAAGGCTTTGGAGAACAAGTTCTGTGAGGAGAGGTTGGGGGAATTGGGAATGTTCAGTTTGGATAAGAGAAGGCTTAAGGGGGGAGACTTTATCGCCCCTACAACAACCTGAAAGGAGGTTGTAGGGAGGTGGGTGTGACCTCTTTTCTCAAATGAGTAATGATAGGACTAGAGGAAATTGCACTAGGGAAGGTTTAGACTAGGTTTGAGGAAGACTTTCTTTACTGGAAGAGTAGTTAGGTGTTGGAATGGGCTGCCCAGGGAGGTGGTGAATTACCATCCCTAGAAGTATTTAAAAATCATTTAGATGATGCCCTTCAGGACATGGTGTACTGGGCATGGCAATACAGATATTGATAAATGTACTTTATTTATTTCACTGGGGAGGGCATGTTGATGGTTGGATGCAATGGTCTTAGAGGTCTCTTCCAACCCTGACAATTTAATGATTCTGTGATTCCGTGAAATCCGTTGCTCACAATTTTTCATGGTGGAATATTGTCTGAGAAACTGCATTTCTTCAGCAGAAATTACAAGAATAATTTCAATGTTCCTAGTTGTGTTAGAAGTGCCTTAGAATGTAAATATAATCAGACTTCATAAGCAGACTGCAAACATCAGTTAGGAAACCACTGGGATAATCAATGTCAATGATATGCATTTTAATTGAACTGTTACAAGGTTCCTTTTAAAAGTTAATATTAAGCTTACAATGCATATACTCATCATTACAGAATTCTTAATGCCTGGTAATCATCTTTAAAAGTGGGAAGAACTAGAACCTCAGCCAATGGAAATAGGAATAGCTGCATTCACTTGCAGTCACCCCTGACCCTGTTGCGAAAAATTTCTCTACATTTTGTATACCTCATTCTTATACCAATGGAATTTCAGAATTGTGGCTAGAATTTCAGAATCCAACTTTGCAAAACTTGCGTTTTCCTCTTCTCTTACTTAAGATCTCAGAGAGCTTCACCTTGATGCTGTTCCTGGTAAAACAATCTCCTAACATATAATCAAAAATCCACTAAATTTAAGCAAAATCGCACAATGATGTAGACAGGCTTTGAATGAAATACTCACTATACCTGATGATGTGCATTGAAATACATTGAGGTAAAACACAAATCTTTTAAGAGTTAATAAATACTTTGTTTTTTCCTTAGGAGAGTATTTGTGTTAATTTGTTATTATTATGTTTATAATATAGGAATATAATATTTCTTCCTTTTTTGTTCTATGTGTTAGGAAGAAAAATTCTGATTGACCAAAAATGTTAAGATAAATCATATGCAAAACAAAAGGGACCTTCTAAAGAGAAGAAGTGTTAAAGACTGACTGGGGGGGGGGGCAGTTTACAAGCAATTAAGTACTGAAGATTAGTGCTGAATAAACAACATGTAGAACAATTGATAGAATGTGTATTTCATGTTATCTAAAACAAAATCTGTATTGCTATCACTTGATTTCCCTAGTTTCCAAATAACCTACTCAAAGATCTTGATAACAAGATAAGTTAATATTACAATATTGGTAACCTTTGTGTGATGGCAAAAAATTTATTTGAAGATTAACCAGCTGGTGAATTACAAAACCCACATATAAAATATTAGTAACCAGTCACTATGTTTTTCTGAAGGAACTTAATGAAAAGTATTGAAATACCACTAAAGCAAGATATTATGCTGGTTCAAAAAGAGAAAATTATAGGTATGGATAGAAATATGAATGTCTAGAATAGAATGTTTTCCAGCAGAGATTCTGATATCTGTCCTGATCAAGCAGACATTTTGTCTACCTCTTATTTAAGCAAAGTAAACAACACAAAGATAAAAGCTGTCGAGAGGTTGAACATAAACCTAGGTGGAAAGAAAAAACCTTAAAACTGAAAAAACAGCTAGTAGCTTGTTGCTAGAGTGACTGATTTCCCTCTGCATTCAATTACCTGCAACTAATCTGTTCTTCAGAAACCTCTCTATGCATGCATTTAGAGGAAAAGCATTCAATTAACACTGGAAGAGATTATTTTCTCAACCTAACATAAATGCTCTATATTATATGTATTAAACAATGGCTATTAGTCAAGTTACAAGTTAATGTTTGTTTCCAAAATAAATAGTTGCATGATTCTATGTCCTGAGTACACAGAAAGCATTGCTTTTTGTTTACATTTTTAATGCTGTTCTTACCTTAGGAAAAATCACAGGACAAAACTTTGGCCATGATCAAGACTTTTTTCACTTCTTGTCCTGTGTGGGAGACATTGCTTACTCTCTAATTCTAACTGCTGACCCCAAAACACATTCAACAGACAAAAAAGTAAACCAAAATTTTTAGCACCCAGAACAAATAATGAAAGACACCATGCATTTAGAAATATGTCTGGGAAAAGGCTATACAAGTTAATCAGGTTCATTTTAAAATGAACTTTTTAATCTCATTCTCAACCAGAATCTAAGAATTTCGGGATAATAATGTCTTTTTATTTATAATATTTTAATAATACACTTATATTTATGGATTTGCCTTATAACTGTGTTTGTGTTGTACTGTTATCATTGCTATCATTTTGCTGTTTATTACTCTGTATTATCTTTTGTGCTCTCTATTATATCACCATAATTACTATAGAAGTAAATTAGCAATATTAATCCGCACTACTATTGACCTAGGATTTATCCTATACTCAGGATATCTTTATCTATTTCAGTTCACAATGCTTTTCACTTTATGATATTTATTTTATTTTTTAATTAACTAGGAAATCCATCTCTCTTTACTAGTCAAAATAAGCACAGTGAACTTTTGCCAAATTCACAGATACGTCATATTTCTAGTACCTGTATTTAATGCTTCCACCTTTTATGGCATGGCTTTGATGACTGTAGAAGAACTTGCCTTACTATTAGTAGGTGAGACAATGAAGAGGTGATAAATCCAGGGAAAACACAGGTTCTCCTGTGGTGGTAAACACCTGACTTGTATTTAGTTTTATGGTACCTTTTTAAGTTGACTATGTCTATTAAGTTTTTATATTTTTCTTCCTGAAAATTTGAATTATGTTAAGCAGAATTTCTCTATGCATGATTCTGAATGGGGAAGGATGACAATAAAACTTTGCCAAAATTCCCATTTCTGATTAGGATAAGCATTTTTTAGGATAACCATCTTTTGCCTACCTGTCCAGATAATTTTTTTCTGTTGCTATTTCAGTAACAGTTCATGTAAATATTATTCTTGTAGTTTATCTACATACAATGATTTATTAAAAGGAATTATCAGTTCTTCCCATGAAACCCACTGTTCTCCCAGCTGACACTGTACTGAACTTCTGACTGTGAGGTGCAGAATTTTTCTGACTCACAGAGGACCTTTTTTATCCCAGTTTCTGGGCTCTCCTTTCACATGCCATAAGCTGGTTTTTGAGAGAAGACACATAGTTTGTATGAATTATATTTATTCAAAATTAAAAGGCTGATAATTCATGTAGTGACTGCAAGTATCCATGTCTAAAAGGGTAGCCTTTTCCCACTAAAGGTTTTATCTGCATTTTATAAATCTAAGACCAGATGTCAGTGCATTTCATCCATTTCTTTTGTTGCTTCATGGTGCTGAGCAGTAAAGTTCCCCAAATAAATATATAATGTTTTATGTTGATATTTTTTATGATTATTTGATTGAAGCAGCAAAATTAATCAACTAAATTTTCAGTGACATCACAGGAAAAAAATATACACAAAAAACACACCATGCTTTGGGAACAATCTGAACTTGAGGGACTAATTTTGTATTATTTTTTTTATCTTTGACATGTGAAATACTGATATGTCTTCCTTAAAGGGGTGTTAAGAAATACAAGCATACATAAAAATTAAGATGACTAGGGAATTCTAAGCATAAAATTGCTTTAAAATAGCTTTGTTTGGAGTATCTCACTGGTTCTTTAGGCTAATTAAGTTAGATGATTCATTTATCATCATTGATTGTATCAACAATGCTTTCAAAATGATGGAATACCAGGACGAAAATAGTTTGGGGAACATGTATCATCATCTCACCATTCTGATTGAACATTAAAAAGTGAATGAAAGAATAGCAGAAATTAGAATTTAGATGCCCAAGGTGTATACCCTTAACTAGGGGAATTAAACTTTAAAGCAGGAATTGAACTTTAAAACTTTCTTACACACAGAGTATGTGTTGTTCCACAATACTGTTTGAACTTACACACTTATATGGAGATTAAAAAGGAGATGATAGTCAAGATAAAATTGTAGGATCATAAAGTCATTTCATTTGAGAAAGGCCTTTAAGATCAAGTCCAACTCTTAGCACTGCTAATGTTCTTGCCAAAGTCAAAATGTTGATGTTAGTGTAGTATTTTCAGTACATATAGAGCAATATTATGTTTAATAAGCATCACAGGAAATACACTTTAATTTTCTTAGATGTATTGTACTGCCAAGTTTATATAAAAACTAACGAGTATTGCCTATGTACAGGTACACCCTGTCTACTCCATATGTATTCAACTGTAGGAGCATTATTTAAGAAACCATGGTTAGGTGTTTGCATGCTTTTCTACACATTTGAACGAATCACAGATAAGACCAAATATTTCATGACTGTGAAGACTTTTTGTGTTGGTTATGACCTGTGTTTAGATACTGTTTTTTTTCAGCAGTATAGAGAGTCAGTCTTGGAGATAATAACAGAAAAAAGCCAGTGCTTCCAGTACCACTGGAGTTTGTGGTCTCATGCAAAGGTTATGATTTTTTTTTTTTTTTTACTATCATAAAGTATAACAATTTGTTAGTATATCTCTTAATGATCATGTGTGTAAAGAAGTTTTAAAAGCCATATGCACATTTTTTACACATCATTTCACTATGAAGTTGTAAAAAAAAAACATAATCTTTTGGAAATCAAACTTTATACTAGTGAATATTATAAAATTTGCAAATATTTAGTTTAGGTGGTGCTTCATACTTCCAAAAGCTCAAAATCAGAAAGACAAACATTATATTAGAAAAGGCATTGATTTTGTTAAAAGATAAGGTTTTTCTACTTTTTAAGTAAGGCTTGTTCAGAGCATAATTTTGCCATAAAGGGGATCGAGAAAGCCTTCAAAATTTTTTTTTATTATTATTATTATTGTATTTGCTCTGGTTCTGTGACAGCTGTATACTGCTTTATGCCTCTGCAGGAAGCTTCGTGTAGTGGCAGTGCTTGAAAGGTTAATGACTTTAACTGCATTACTAATCTATTCTCTAAACCACTGATTAGCATTGAAATTGATTCCCAGCTCCTTGTGGCTGAAGTGACATTAATCTGGTCTCTGCTATTAAAAATGTTACACCTTTCTCATGTAAGCAGGTGATAACACATCATTAATTTGACAACTTCCATTGTTCTGTCCTTTATTGGAACACCTACAAATGTGACCAGTGAGCAAAAATTTAATGTATTCATTCAGAAAGAAAAATTGCACTTGGTTATCATTAAGTGCATCTGAAATGTGAAGGACAACTGCTTTTTGTAACTGTCAGGTATCCAAAAGTATGGGTATAGACATTAAGTTGTGGTCAGGCAGATACCTTATTATAGTTATAAAACTTGCAAATGCAATCTAAAGACAGTGTTGAAAGGTGGGTGGAGAGTATCCAATTTTCTACTATTGCTGCCTTATGCCGGTATGGAATTCAATTACAAACTGTTAATGTAGTGTTTTACATACCAGATCAAACCCATATGCATGATTTCACAATTTGGTACAACAAAACATTGAATATTAAAGATATACTGTTCAAAGCTATTTTCAGTTTCAATAGACAAAGCCCAGATTTGCCAATAAATTATTGGATTAGATACCCTGAGAATTACATCTCTTGGTTATGTAAGGTTCTGCCTTTTCCAGAAACCTACTTTTATTATAAAATCAGATAGATTGTAAAGCCAGAACCAATTTTAGGAGAATGGTTTATTCCTACTAATTCTCGTAGGTATCAAAAGTAAAAACCTTACATAGCAATGAACATGTTTCCTTCTGGTAGGCTGTAGAAAATATTTTAGAAAATAGTCTATCCTTGATGGAAAGATAAGAGGTGATAAACAATGCTACCACTTTACATATACTCACACCTGGTTTATAAATTTTCTGGGAGACAGTTGTAATCAGAAATTATCATAAAATGTGGAAGAAATAAAATTTACCCTATCATGAAAACAAATTCTGGTCTGAGTTTTTTATATTATAGTGAGTCATCTGAAAAAAGAACTTGTGTTGTCTGTGAGGACGCATTCTAAAAGTTCATCTCTAATTAAAGTGTTTTGCTAAAACAGATACGTGTTCTTTATTTATCTTGAAAATAAGAAATTACTGAAATGGCAGTGTTTTATAAACACTGTTGGTTTACGTCGGTATCTCTGACACAAAAAATGTTAAAAAGAGTGACAAGATAAAACATACTGAAATGTCAAAATAAGCAAATTGGAAAAAATAATAGAAGCATCTATGAGCCTTGTCTGTATGTTATAAAACAGGGGTGAGATTTGCATAAAAGACAGAGAAAGTGAGCTGCAGGATCAAGTGAACTCTAAAAAAATCTGAATATCAATTATATATTTTTTAAAAAAGAAAAGGATATTACAGTTAAAACTACTGGCCTATTAAACAATCAAAAAAAACCCCACCCAAAACAAATTAAAAATAAACCCAAAAACCAAAACACAAAAATCCCAAAAACCAGAAACAAACAAACAAAACCCACACACAACAAAAACCCCCATCTGCTAAGAGTTTTATAAATACTTAAAAATTTACAGGACACTGCAACAGGAGATGTCAGGAGGATGAGACCACACTGGTCAACACAGTGGTGTCCAGTGACAAGAGATAATGGTCACAAACTGGAAGACGGGAGGTTCAACCTGAACATAAGGAAAAACATAACTATGAGGGCAACAGGACAGGCTGCCCAGATAGGCTGTGGAGTCTACATCTGGAGATGTAGACATCCAAAAAATCGTTTGAATGTGTTACTGTACAATTTACTCTAGGTGATCGTGCTCTAACAAGGGGTTAAAAGTGGTTCACTACTACCATTCTCTGATTGTGTAAAATCTGTAACTTAAAATGTGACAGAACACAAATATTGTTAAAAGACAAAGTAGAAAAAGGATCTCATGAACTGCTATGCTGCAGTAGGATAAGTCAAAAAGGGCCTATTCTTCAAAACAAAAACATAATAATACATATATAACATTTGCACGTATATTTATATGTACAGATGAATATTAAAAGCCTCAAAGGAAAGAAATAACAAGTTAGTTTTAATTTTGAATGATTAGGCAAAAATGGCCATGAAGGCATTGATTGTAAATCACTACAAACCATGGAAATATATTAGACATAATGCTGCAGTTCATAAAAAGACAAAATTCCACAAGTTATGGTGAAAATATGAATGCACAGGGCAGAGAAATGCATTGAAATTTATTGAGAGACAGATAAAGAATTAATCTGAGAGGTGAACCTGTAAGTATCAATATTATCTTTTTTATTAGATAAAAATTGTCTCCTGAAAATATTAATGAACAGGTGTGTCAAAGCATCTCTGTAAAATTATTTTTATCATTAGATTTCAGCCATTAAGCATTATTTAATATTTAAAAAACTGAAAAAAGCCACATAAGAGAGAATCAGTCTACATGTAGTGTTATTATTTTGTGTTGAATGAAGGGATAAATACAAAATTTCCAAAGGAAAATATCTGAATGCTTTTTAAAATAGGTGTCAATATAGAAAATTATTCCCAAGAAGACTTTATAAACATAAAAGGCTAGATTACCAATCTGTTCAGTTCTGTTGTTTCTATCCATCAGGAGTCTGTGCTGGTTGCATTAGGAGAACATGTGAAAAATCATTTGGAAGATGTTTATAAAACAATTTATTTAAAGACCATTCCCATTCACTTGACGGTCATTACTATTTTGTACTATGAGAATGGATGGTAATTTCAAATATATTTTCTCAATGTTCATTATGTTGGGTGAAACATATATATATATACACTAAGGATTACCTCTATGTGTGAATATATTACTGATGCTTTTTGAAGTGAAATTTCAGAAATTATTAGGCATCTATTAAAGAAAAATATATTTCCTATAAGTTTTGGTGCCTCATCAACTAATTTTGCACTTTCTTCTGCTACCTGTAAAATTTCTGTGTTTCAGTTTAGCTTATCTTCTCTTTCTGTTTTCTTCTAAACTAATAATTTCTGATCTACCTCTTAATGACAGAATTGCAATTCTCTGTGTACCTTTTCAGTGCTTTTTACAGGTGTGGAGTTTTTTGTTGGATTTGGGTTTGTTTTGGGCTTTTTTTCCCTAATTTTTTTGAGTACCCAGAGCACACTTTACTGAATTTCTTCAGTTCCTGCATTTCTGAAAAGCTTTTCATGGGACAATATGCTGGGGAAAAAGCCAGTTCCATAAATTCTGATTCAAGTGGAAATACTGGACTATTTCTATCAAATACTTACATTAAAACAAAATATGAAATGTAGAAAAATCAATGTTTAAAAAGGCCAGTTATTAAATAAATGAAATTATATGTTAAAAATTCCCAAACTAAAGAGAACTGCTATGTTTACTGACAACCTTGCCTTTGTCAGAGAACAGAAAACTCAAATATTTGAGGCTGAAAAAATGAACAATGAACTTTCATGGAAGGAAGGCATGTATTGGGGTAGACAAACCACATAAAATTTCTCAGCAGATGGTAGCTGGGGAGTCAGAGAATGTATTAACTTGCCTCCAAGTAGCTGAAGAAGAGATGATTTTTCATGGGGCTTTTGTTAAAAGAATGAAAATTAGACAGATGGTTTCCATTCCCACCCACAGCTGAGGTGTTACAGTAGTATTATGTCATCTCAAATGAATAGCAAAAACAATAGCTATGCCACTTTTTCTTTTATATTTTAATGACTCTAAAAAGAGCAGAATGAAATAAATTTGGTACTACTAGACACATTACTTTCTCCTCTAAAGAAGTATCAGATATTATTACTTTCTAATCTGTGTATTCACAATAAGAATTAAAATGCCTCCAGATACATAATGAAATATATAGAATTTATACAGAATTTCTTTAAAGAAAATCATGGCCAATTATTGGATCAAATCAGAATTTTAAATGAATGTAATTTTTAATTTTTTTTTTTTTTTTTTGCAAAAGCATTTCTAGGATTACCCAATTAAATATTTTCTATTGAATATGGACTCCTTAATGGAACAAAGATCAAAGGGTATAATAACCACATGAGAAATGTTTTTTACAGTCTTCGGTCTAAGTATATTATCTATTTTGGTAGTTGGAGACCTAAAATTTCATACTGGCAAAGTTCAGGTTAATATTGTTGTATCCTATGTAGTCAACATGGATAGTCATTTTACTCAGTTTGTATTCGTCTTCAGTATCCCTTTAAGAAAGTTTTTTTCACTTGCTAGATAGACTCTGCTGACTGAACAAATGCATATAACTTGAACATATTCTAGATTTCCAAAGAACAGGTTGAATATTAAAATAGCCATATCTGAAGAAATAAAAAATTGAAACTACTCCATCAGGAGACAGACTGATTGCTATCAAAACCCTACAAAATGTAGAAGGTGTTATGCCTCGCTCTTGCTTCAGATATTGGCAGTAGTAAGGGGAATGTGACTTACTAGTATGTTTTGTGGATGGCTCAAGATCTATTCATGACTTTCTGGAAGAAGAAGGTCGTCTTTCCCCACACAGGCAGATTTCTCAATATGTATATTACAGCAACTCCAAGCCTTAGATGTCTATAAGGTAGCTCTATAAGGTAATTCTAAATAAAGGATTACTGTATCAATGTGGTAGTGAAGCAACACTGTGTTTTCAAATATTTTGCCCTTGGGTCTGTATTCAAAACGTTTTATCTGAGTGAACAAAATCTCTGGAATTGAGACAGCTCTGAACAGAATCTAGAGTAGCCCATTCCTGGAACAAGACAGCACAGGATATAGAATATACTCTGGTGTTTTTAGAGCTAGTAAAAAAGAAATGGAACATATTTTTATCTCTGGGCTCTGTGGTATTACATGCCTTAATTAAAACATGTGTGCTTCTGTGTGCTTTAAAACATATAACTTACATTCTTTTTGTTTTGTTTTGCTTTGAGCTATTCCATAAAAAATAAATAAACAAACAAACAAACAAAACACAAGAAAACCAACAGCAAGAAACAAACAAAAAACCCCCCACAAACTAAGAAACAAACAAAAAAAGTTGGAAATCTTAGCTGGTAATCAGCCTGGGAGTCCTGTTGAACAAAATGAGCAGGAGGCAGTAATGTGACTTTGTGTAAAAGAAGGTTAATATCCTGGACTTCATTAGGCACAGCATTGCCAAAAAGTTGAGGGAGGGGATCCTCTCCCTCTTCTCAGCATTATTGGGGCTGTACCTGGGGTACAATTATGGGATCCCCAGTACAGGAGAGACAAAGAAATGCTGGAGAGAGCCCACCAAAGGGCCAGGAAGATGATGAAGGGACTAAACCATCTCTCCTGTGAGGGAAGGGTGACAGATCAGGGAATGTTTAGCCTCCAGAAGAGACGTTCAGTGGGGATGTTACAAATTGATCCAAAAAGATGAAGGCAGGGTGAAGAGAGGACAGGATCAGGCTCTGTTTACAGTGGTGTCCAGTGATAATTTTTATTATTACATTACAAGAGGCAATGGACAAAAATTGAGACACAGGAGGATCCCGCTGAATATCAGAGAGGGTGACCAAGCACTTGCACAGGTTGCACAGACTGTAGAGTCTCCTTGGAGACATTGGAAAAACAAATCTAGATACGGTCTTGAGCAATCAGCTTTAGGTGGCCCTGCTTGAGCATGTGGGTTGGATCAGATGACTTTTGGAGGTCCCTTCCAACCTCAGCCATTCTGTGTTTCTGCGCTATGGGGTGCTCAAATTTAGAAGAGCTTGGTGAATATGGTAAACTTGAGTGAGTTAAGCTTTAACTGCCTTCTGGCAGGAGAGAAAATTGAAGTAAGCTTCTCACAAAACTATATTATATAAAAGAGAGAGAAGCATCCCAACAAGTCTGAAAGATGTCTGATAGTGCAGTTACAAGGCCAGTCAATAACACAGCTGAACGTATTAAGAACATTCCAATACCCCTAAAAATAGTACTGAAATCATGGTATGTATCTTTAAACACTGACTAAGCTATTTGTGGGCATGTGCAGAAGTAGAATTTTCAGAGCTTAGGGAGGCACTGAAAGGCACAAAACATGAAAGTGGAACATTTCAAAATGAAAAATCTAAATATGGACAAAAAAGCCTCCACTTAGGCCTTGGCATAAATAAAAAAGAAAAAACAAAAGGAATATGCACCAAGAATTCTACATTAGATACTGATTGTCCAGACATATAAGGAATGCTTTTATTTCTGTCATTATTAGAATTGCTCAACAACACCTGGCACAAATTCTATTGTTGTGGAAAAGCATGGTGGGTTGCATTTCCTGCTAAGCATTGATTGCTGTGACAACATAAAATACAAGGTAGTTCTTAATGTTGTATTAAATTACTGCATTGTTAATACAAGTATCCCTAACAATAAACATTAAATTCTTTAACCACTCTATTGATTAGCAAAATAGTGTGTCTGCAATATCTGTAATTCCACATTTTTTCTCAATAAAATAAATAACCTTACTGTGTACTGGACTAGGTCAGAGATGTCAAAGAGTACAGCTGCTGAGACAGAAATGAAATAGATTTTCTTCCTAAGGTCTGTTTCATTATTCCAGACAACACTTTGTATTGATCCTTCCCTATTTATTTCTAATTTTGTTGTCCCTGATTGAGCTGAGCTCTAAATCTTGTGACGGTTTACACATTGTTAGGATGCAGCATTGTTATGTGAAGTGCAAGGTAGCAATGTTCTCATTTTAGGCTCTAATTTAGTCTAATTTGCAACAAATTAGTCTTTTGAAAGCATCGCTTTGGTACAGAGAGACCATTTGTTTCATATATTTTCTACAATATGCATTGAGTTTTCTGTACCGAGAAGCCAGTGAAGTTTTTCTGTTAGTATCATGAGTGTCTTGTAAATTACCTGGTAGCTGTTTTGATTTTTTTTAAATTGACATTCCATATGTAAAATTCTTTTTTTTTTTTTTTTTCCTAACAAGAAATAATTCACATTATGTCATCAATTCAATAGATTACAACAAGTAGAAAATAACTAAGTATCTTTTTGTTAGTTTTTTCTCGAGTCAAAATATATACTGAATTACATGAAATTACATGAAAATAATCAGGTTTGCCACATCATCATTTCCTATTTTTTGTAGATTGTAACTCCTTAGCTTTACAAGTAATGATCATTCAAGATAAGAGGAGGAATGGAAAAGGTGATTCCTGGTCAGTAGTGAAAATCTGGCAAATTATATTATAATTCCATGGAATATTTAAGAAAGTGTCCAAAAAGGAAAAGCAAGATATATTACTGTTTGTAAAGAACCTGTATTTTCCCATTAATGTTGTTAGGCTTGCATATTCTCCCTTCTTAACAAAATATGTCCCTGATGTATTCATGTACATAAATGAAAGAATATAAATTGAAAGTATTTTTTATGCTTTTGAAAAAAAAAATTTAGGAGGAAAAAAGGTGTGTGTAAAGGACAGAATCTCCAATCTAATAAACCTCACTCTTCTTATTACAGATGATACTGATGATCACTCTAGGTCTCCTACCTAGCATTTTATGAAGTAGCTGGCTCTGATATTTTATCTAAACTGAGAGAACACTGGGGATGGGGTGGGATAAAAAGCAGAAAGCATCTCTGTTAACCATTTTCAATACATTTTACAGAAAGATAGTTATACATTTTCTTATATTTGCATAAAGGTTTTTTCTTTTGCAAGATGTATTATAAAGAGAAGTGAAGTTCCATTTCTTAGTTTTAACTAGCTTTTAAATACAGAGTTTTTATTTTCATGCTTTTAACTTTATTCTCTATTCATGGTCTTGATACAATAACACGGAGATAATGCTGAAAGAATGTAGTTTAGTAGATAAAATTCTACAGAGATAGTCTTTTAAGTTATCCTTCTCTTGGCATATTTTTACTGGAGATGGCTAAATAAATTGCTTTTGCAGAAGAGGTAGGTCACGTTATAAAAATATTATTTTGCTTAATGTGCATTTCTGTTTCTCTTACACTGGCAAAAAAGTTATATTTCTTTTTACAGTTATAAATGACCAACGAGTAGAACTCTGAACTGTATGTCTGTCATATATTTGGTTACCTTTATTGTAGGCCAACTGGCTATGCTCAGAAGAACAATTCTTCTAGTATCTTGTATGAAGTTGGGTAGGGGGGGAATTTATCTTCATTTATATATATATTATCTAGGAGAAGCAAGATCTCCTAGATCTCCTTCACTGTAGGAGAAGACTGGGTTGAAAAGCATCTAAAGATACTGAAGGTGCACAAGTCCATGGGATCTGATGAGAAACATCCACGGGTCCTGAGGAAACTGGCAGATGAAGTTGCAAAGCTGCTCTCCCTCATACTTGAGAAGTCATGGCAGCCCAGGGAAGTTCATATGTGCTGGAAAAGGGGAAACATAGGTTGTTCCTTCTATGTTCAGCTAGAGTGGAGACTCTTGCTTTTAAAAAAATCTTTACTCTGACTTAAATTGGAATCTGACTTTAACATTAGAAGAGCAACAACAGTTATAAAACTAAATTCATTCAAAGTGACAAAAATTAGAAGTAAAAAATAATTCTATTCAAACACTTTCTTGGGCTTTGTGTTAGACATTACAATATAGGCTGAAATCCACTAACTTCCTTTGAAAAGAGGTATGAAATATTCATCTATATACAAATATTTCAGGCATGAAATATTCATCTGTACACAAAGATATCTCTGTTAACATCTTAAAGACATAGCCTTTTCTAAATTCTCTCTTCAAAATACATATAAATTTAAACAATCAAGAATTTTATTGTTGAGACCAAAAATAAGGTCATAATGTTCTTCCATACAAACCCATTTGGTTATTTTCTTTGAAATTTAGCATGAAGCATTAGTATTCCCTGCATCAAAGTGAGCATAAACTTAAAAATCAGGAAGTGCAGATTTGAAATTGAAAGGCATTTGGAATAATTTCATTAAGAGGAAACAAATAATATACAGAAAGTAAGAAAAATTTGTTTTCCTCTTCTTAGAATTTAAAAACATGATACATATGAAAAGAACAGAAAATTCAAAGTTTACCAAAGAAAATACACATTCATATAACTTGGTACTTAGCCCTGGATATATAATCTGCAGATAATTCTGATGTTCAAGATAATAATGCAATTAAAAAACAGTAATTTCTTTATGAATATGAAGGGTTTGGATTTCTTTGTGTTATTACTTGGTTGGTTGTTGTTTGATGGTGTGTTTTGTTTTGTTTTTTTTTTAATTCTGCAAACTAGTGCTTATTTCAGAAAGGATACTTAAGCCATCTTTAGTTCTCCTGTGAACATAAGTACAACAGTTAATTTTATAAATGTTGAAATGTATTTCTTGCTAACACAATTCAGAAAATAATAGGATTTTATAATACTCTTTTAACATGTGTTTGTTAATATTTCATCATTCTTTGCTCAATATTTTACAAGCCAGAGACCCTGATTCCGTAGCAGGGTCTTGTTTACTCACATAATTTTGCTGTAATTTTATGAAAAAAATAAAACTCAAAATACAACAAGAAGAAAATAAAATTACTCAAAAAGCTGGCCTGCCAAAAGGTTCTGGTTACATAAAGTATTATCATGAGTGTTTCTATTTCCCAGTCTTTTCCAGGATTCTTACCCCCTTTATTGCTTATTCAGGAAACAGATTTTTTCAGCGATATCATTCAAGATAACTCCAAAATTCAAGTAGATTGCTTTTGAGTCAGATTATAAATTCCACTCATCTACTTAAAACTGATCATATGTGCTGGAACAACCTTTAGATTTGAAAAATACAGCATTCACTTGAATTTTCATTGGCAAAAGCAGATGAGACGATGTTCATGTAAATACCCTGACCTAAGAGTAACATTTAAATGGATCCTTAGGAAGTAGAAATCCAGAACAAAACCTTACCAGCATTCTGGTTGTCTGAAAATGTTGACCTTGTGAATATATAAATTGACATGAAGAATAATTGCAGCTGCTATGTTTTCTGTTGATTATGCTTCTTCTTATGCCCTATGAAGCATCTTTACACAGAATTCAAAAAAAACTATCCTTGCTAGACTTAGAAAGTAAGTTGTTTCAACTAATGAAGCAAAAAAATTGTTTTAAGGAACTGCAAACTGACTTTTCTTGCTCTGTCATGTACCAAAATAAAATCCTGAAATGTTTTGTTTTGTTTTATTCAACACCATATTTTGAAAGAAAATAATTTATAAATTATATACTTAATCTTGTCTAATTTTGGTGCTAGCTACTTAGTTGAATGCTAAGAGATGTTACATCAAGGGTTTTTTTTTAATCAAAACTTTGAATGGATTAAGTTACACATCACTATTCAAGTATGACATATTCTGGGAAAAAAAAATAAAATCCGGACTCCACCGAGTCACAGATAGGAGCCTAGGAGTGACTGCTACTCAGTGGGAGGGTTGCCACTGTGGCTAGCAATCATCATCACAAAACTACAAGCTTCTGGTGGATTGGAAAGAGTAATATAAGAGATTATCTTTCAATCTTGTTTTGTTTTCACTTAATGGAGGCACTGTTTTTCCTCTCTTCCCCAGAGATAATGAGAATAACTCAAACTCTGAGCACAGCTCTTTGAATATATTCTGGCCCTCAATTCAGTTTAAGCTTTTTTTAACTATTAAACTCAGCAATTTCTCTCATTATAGTTTTCATAAAAGAAAAGAAGCATGTGATGTCTAAGAAAAAAGAAAAGGCTGTTGGAGAAACAGGCTGGTCAGACTATGAAGATATCACTTTAAAAAGGAACAGTTTGGTGTCAACAGAAAACAAACAGAAAAGAATGAAGAGATATGTACATTCCTCTTCCTGTTCCATTTTCTACTCTCATCTATGCATAATTTCCTCTCCTGTATTTCACTTTTTCCCCTTTGCCATACTTACCTCTGTGATTTGTATACCTGATTAACTTTCATACCTTTCTATAACTAAGGAAAAGAAGCTCATCTTTAGTCTTTTGAAAACCAAATTATGTTCTGGTATGTGGAGACAGGGAGGGCTGGTGCTAGTAGAACATTTTCAAGGCATCACAAAATAGCAAAACAGCTGAGACAAGGGTGTGATTAGACTAGTACCGATCTCGTCTTGTGGAATTCATGGCTCATGTAAACTGTACAGAGCCATGAACCTGTGACTAGACGTACGTCCTATAAAACAGTCTATTAACCATGAGATACTGTATTCTACTACATGTTTTCATGTAACTCTGCAGCTGTTAATGTATTTAGGCTACTTTAGGGAAAGTGAGGAGAGACTCCTGTCTTTGGATTCTGTGGAAGACTACAACTCATTTTAAATAGAGACTGAAGTTCATACTCTGATAATAGGAATTTTGCCTAAGTCTTAGCAGACAAGGCTTTCACTCTAATACACTTCACCCCTGTGCACACCACCAGGAGTACTTCCAGAGTGTTTCACCTCTTTAGTGGGGAAATAATCTTCCCACATTTGGTTTCTTTTCAGGTTCACAAAGTGCCCTGTTACAGTTTCTAGCTTTTTCTTCTCAGTTCCTTTCTAATTTCATCTTCTTATGGAAACATATATAATACACAAATAGATAAAGTCTATAGATATTTTCCTTCTTTTTCTGAAATATCTGATTTTGACTGTTGTTAAGAAGTATATGATTGCATTGCAAGTAAATAAGCCTTTTTTTTTCCCCTTTTTTTCTTTCCCTCTCCCCCCACCCATAACTACACCAGAAACAACCAAGTGTTTTAAATATGTGTTTAGAACATAGCACAACACTTTTCCAGAGGTCTCAAGACAGCCTATTTTTATTAGTGTGTAAATGACAACAAAATTAATCAGAGAACAGGGACAATGTAACCCCAGAGCAGGCTACAGTCCCTTTCCTAAACAGAGTTGATGCATACCGCTTGCTTTAGTGCTGATGATCAGAGTGCTGTAGTACCCATTCTACAAAATCAGGTTGAGAGTGTTAGGATTGTTCAGCCTGGAGAAGAGAAGGCTCCAGGAAGACCGTATGGCAGCTTTTCAGTATGTAAAGGGGGCTTCAAAGAAAGACAGGGACAGACTTTTTAGTAGGGCTTGCAGTGACAGGACAAGGTGTAATGGTTTTAACTTGTAAGAGGGTAGATTTAGACTATATATAAGGAAGACATCCTTTAGTATGTGGGTGGTGAGATTGCTTTTGGATGCCCCCTCCACAGAAGTGTTCAAGGCCAGGCTGGATGGGACATTGAGCAACCTGGTCTAGAAGGAGGTGTGATGCTCATTTTGTGGAGAAATAATACAACCTTAGTCAACAGGGACAAACTCCGACTCTAGTGTGAAACTTTGTATATGTGTGTTTCAATTTGGAAGCACTTGTGTAATATTATTCTGTTTATTCTACTACTTATTGAGCAAAAGAAGAAAAGATACTCTTGATGAGACTTTAAGAATTATTTACAGGAAACATTGGAATTCTGAATTATATCCCTACTCAACAGTAATACAGCACCTCTAAAATTGATAAATATATTAATTGTTACCTCTTAGGATTTTTTTCTACTGTAAGTGTTAATTTTATAGCTTTCTTAAATATCTGCATATGGAAGCTAAATGCTAAACCCAGACATTTGAGAAAATGACCACTTAGAAATCTAAAAAGCCCATAAAGGTTTAGTGCAGGGGATATTATATTTTAGAATTTTCTTTTAAAAGATCCAAATTATCACTGGTTTTCCCCTTCCAGGTTATATGTAAACCATCAAAGATACATAAACATCTACAAATGTACTTAAAATCTATATTGGAAGAACTGAATATCACTCAGACAATGCACAGACAATACACGTTTTCCTCCCAGCACAGACACTGCAAAGCAAAAGAAAATTATCATTCAATTTTATCCTCAGGAGCTGTTATCTATTTAAGGCTGCATAATGTGGTAAAAGTCCTGAGTAAGCATTGCAAAGTATACTGGTTCTATTCTGCAAGACACCTTTAAAGATATATGAAAGGATTATTGCTTTCATGAGCTTCTTTTACTAGTGTATCAATATTAATCTTGTCATGCAATTATAGGAGATTCCTCAACAGTTTTCCTTGGAGTGGGATGAAATTGTTTTCAAGTGGTATTTAAGGTGTTTTAAAATAGTTTCACTAGGACTGAATATGCCAGAATGAGCAGTGTTCAGATTTTTTTCAACTCAGAGCTTTTCATATCCTCCAAATACAGCCACAAAGAAAATCTAAATTATTTTCTTTAATTATAAAGCGAGGTCAAAAGTCAATAAAATCTCTTTCCAACAGAGTCACAAACACTGGATAAAAACAGGCAAAAGGATTTGAATGATTATATTTGCATTTAATTAACATTTGATAGCATAGCTAATAGCTAGTAAGCAGATAATGCCAGATCTCCATTTCTGGGATGGAAACAATCTTTAACAAAAAAGGACATGACGTACAGTTGAAATCCACTCAAACCTGTGTCTTTGTTCTGGTTATCTGCCTTCCTGTTTTGATCTGTCATCAAAAATTATCTTCCTCCTGCTACTGCTGGATTGTGACATTTTAGAGTAATCTCTCACACAGCCATGGGTTGGAGTGCACATTCAAGGTGAATAAGGAAAAGAAATGTTACATGCTACTGATAATGGAAAAAAAAAAAATACTGGAATAAAATAAGTTTTGTTTTGTGATGATTCCTGTTTTCCAGGGTTTTGATGGAAGATTCAAAAAGCTCAGAAATATCAACCTGTCAAAGAGAAAAATGAGAGGAAACAGATCTGAAGAAGAAACGTTTTCAAAATTTGACTCCTTTGAGAGTCTACATTTCAGTGTCCTAGGAGCATACAGTGTATTTAGTGGGCTTGACTATAGCTGTTGACACCCCTCACAGCTCTAGCTGTGAAAACTCTCAATGTATAGAGTACCCACATACATACAAACACACAGAGCTCAGCAAGAACCTCACAAAAATAATTATTACATTCTGATATCAGATGTTTATATCTCTAACTAAAATTATGGAAACATTGTTAAATAAGTATTAAATAATGACAGTGTAACACAGGTCTGTACAGATAAATGAACTGTTCTTGTTGTTCTTTTCAAAATGGTAAAAAATGACTTTATACTGTCATGTGCTCATCTTAAGCAAAGGAAAAAACCAAAATTATTATACAACTCTTCTTTTCAGAAACTTATTTAGGTTATTTAATCTTTACCAGAAATGTCAAACTTATCTTCTCTTATATCTGCTAAGTGCTCATGAAGAATTGTGCAAGTTTCATGTTAAAATAAATCTGTACATAGTTTTTAGCACATGCATTTTGCTCTTTTATCCCATATTATTAAAACAGATACTAAATATACAGTACTTGCAATCATGAAAATGTCTGACTTCATAGATTTTGACTACTTTCACAGCAACATAGTAAATACTAATTTCCATATGTTTTCCAGTAGAACCAAATTTCACATGCCTTACTCACAATAATTATAACCCATTCTTTGCTTGCCCTTGATACATACTACCAATTTCTATAATAATAATAAGTGATTAAATGCTCCGACATTCCACAACATTTTCAAGTATGTCTTATGTACTTACATGTTAAAGTTATTTTAAACTCAATATACTGGTCTTATAATAATATAAATGTCTTCTGATGTACCAGTACAATATCCAGACATTGTCCAGACAATGCAGTCATGACATCTTTGTGCAATCTTTGTGCACACACATTTAAATTGTGAATACAAAATCTGTTAATTACATTTATTTTTTTCTTCTTTTGACTCTATGTACAGTAACACTTGCAGGACTGTCTAGGGGTTCATATGATTAACTTCATTGAAATTAATGGAAATGTTAAACCAGATTTTATATAAGAAGGTGAATAACAAAATACATCTTTAAACTTAGGTTTTATCCCTTTATTATCATTCTAATTTTCTATGTAGAGGTGAAAAAAAAGCAAATGTGGTAAAGCTATCTGAAAGGTCCATTAAAATATCTAGATTTACTGACTAAATAGATAAATCCCTGATTACTGAGTTTCAGATTTCCAGATTCACAAGATGCAAGTAATACTAAAGCACAGGGTAAACAAACAAACAAACAAACAAACAAAACACCAAGTAACCAATAACAAGAATATAAAACCCATCTCATTGTTTCCTACAAGTTGAAAAGTTATTCAGAACCAGAACATGCTTCATGGTATATAAATTTCCTTTCTGTCTTCTAAAGTGAGTGAAAAAAACATTTCTAGTTAATTTAGTTAATTCTAACTAACTTCAGATTCAATGAAGGTGTATTTTCTGAAATGCAGCTTGATCGTGGTACCCTAGCTCAAGAAAGAACACATTCTAGGTAAGATTTTTACTTTATATTTATTTATCATTTCTCAGTAAATAGGCAGTTTGTTTGGCTAGGAAGTCTATCAGGAGACATATTAATTTGTTCTGAACAACCCTGCATAAAACCAAGTTACAGAAACTTATCTGCTATGCTGAGGTGTAAAAGGAAGATATGAGCCAGAATAGTTCATTGTGAGCCCCAGGTGTGAGCAGGTGAGATACTGAAGACTCTGTACATAGAGATCTTTTGAAAATTGGGTTTTTCTTAGTCTAAAAATGAGATTATTATTTTTTTTTTTTTTTTTTAGAAAAATATTTTCGCTTCACAGAACATTAATAGTATCCCTGTACTCCTCCTCTGCCTCATTTTCTGCTACTTGATTTAAACATATTACAGAGGTTGCAGGCACATATTTCTCCACAATATATTTTGGTTGTGATAGAATCAAGAACCTTGAATCAAAAATCAAGGAGCTTGAGAAAAAATTCTTGAGAAATTTGTATGTTTAGAAGGGAGAAAAGTTCTATCCAGCATAGGTAAACAACAGTAACCCTTCCTATAGTCTTCAAACCTCACCTCTCTTGTATATTTATCTGCAAGCTAGGATTAATAAAAAGGAGTTTGAAAAGCAGAATTTGCCTGGCATAATTCATTTGGGGCTTGGGGGGGCTGATGTTGAAAACATGTGTATGAATAAAGCATACTGAAATTGCCTATGAAGTACTGTCTTACTGCTAAGCCGTCAAAGAATGATTTTCTTATACTGGTTTTTCACTTTTTTGTCTATGCAGTAAATGTGGTCTTAAAAATTAAAATCTCAGAATCTTTAAAGGAGTGGATCCATTTTTTCATTTCAAAAAGTTCCAAAAAAAAGTTACCAAAACTGTAACATACTGTCCTTTTATATAAGGAAAATATCTAAAGACCTGTTTCTTCATGTTTTTTCCAGTATGAATTATAGTTCACTAACTAAATGGTTCTCTATAGAAAGAGGAACCAAGACACCAGGAATCAACTTTTAAACAGACATCACTCAAACCTTTGGCTTTAAAAATTGTGGAGTTCTTATGTGACAAGCCCACCTAGTCTGTTTACATGGACAGTTTATATCACAAGCATTACTGGGATGTTCTAATGAACCCTTTTTCTCTAGATGTATAGTTGTCTCCTTCTGCAATTAACAACTACTTGGGGTTTTGGTAGCGAATATCTCTCCATGAAAACATAAAATTAGTATCCAGTGGGGACCAAAAGAAGTGAAACACATTATAATTTAACAGTAAATTAATAAAGAATAAAACAAATGCATAATTACATCACTGTATCAATCCATGGTCTACCCACACTTGAAATACAATGTGCAGATCTTGCCTCTTTATTTCAGAAAGGCTAAAGTAGCTCTTGAAAAGGTCCAGAGAGAACCAGTGAAAATTATGGAAGCTGTGTAGTAGCTTTTACTCAAGGAATAAGGAAGTAGGCTAGGGCCCTCCAGACTGATAATACAAAACACCTGAAGTCCTTTCGAACCTAAATTATTCTATTGTTGTACAATATGACAAAAAATAAAAGCCAGTGGGGGTAATAGATTCAACTTTTCTTTTTTCCTCAAGATAGTCAGTTTTCCTGGAGTCTATAGATAATTCAAAGATTTGAAGCTATCTTGACTTCACTAGACCTACTTTTCTACACCTCAGTGAAAACTGGGTTGAAATTTGCTTAAATTAGTTTACACAACTCACAGATGTACAGAGGCATGGAAGTGTTTAAATGTAGAATTTTTAACAAACCAGGCCTGAGAAAGGCTGGAAAATTCTTTCTCAGGCTGAGAAAGAACGCGAGCTCAATGACTTGAAGAGACAGCTATGTAATTATAGCTTTAATCTGACTTCAGCAACAACTACTCCATTCTCAGAGCTGTATGTAAACCATCCTGACTCCAGTATTTTGCCCTAGAAGCAATGAAACAATGTTTCTTTGTCTTGGAAACACTTATTCTCCACAAAAATTAAAGGAAACATTGTGGGCTTCTGCTTTTCTTTCCAAAATACTTACAACCCTATTTCTTTCACCCTTTTCAGGTTATCCAGATTTTTTCAAAACTCTTGGATTTCACCTATTTAAGATTCTTAACTCACTGTGTGGTCTTTATCTTTCCTTGTTAAGAGGTGATAGGGAAGCTACTACTCCATGTACATCTGTGAAGACAGAGGATCTGGGGTGCTATCACGTTTTTTTCCACTCTTGAATGAACTGTATTCTCTAAAGCTCTAGCAAAAGCTTCAGGTGTCTGATCTTTTTTATTGCCTCTTATTAAGAACTATAAGCACCCACTGTGGTTACTTGACTTATGACTGTTCAAAAATGTATTAGGAAAGAAGAAAAATGTAAAATCTATTCCTCAAGGACTGCAGCATTTTGAATTTTTTTTTTTTTTTTTAAGCATCCTTAAGGCCCTTCTGATATCAATATATGCTAGCAGTGAATAAATTACCAAGACAGGAATTTTTTTTTGTTGTTGTTACTGTAAAAAGTAAAAATATTGAAACCTAACAATATATTGTTAGTTTTCTATTGAATTTTTAAAGTAAAACTTTGCTACTTAAGGCTTAGAAAACAATTCAGCCATAAAGGAAAAATCCCTACGTTCCAGCTGAAACATTACAAGTAAACTGGAGTTCACTAACAAATGCAGCAAGTATCATTGTTGAAAACTCCCATTCAGATTCATGATACAGCCCACTGCAGCATCCTGTAAGCTGCCAAAAATACTTCAAATTACAAACATGTCAAAGCAGGGGAACATAAGCTATACAGAATATTAACCATTATTTTACTTATTATTTGCTGTGTGCACTTTTTCACTTTCAAGCCAATATAACTCATCATAATTTGTTAACTGCTCTCCATCATTTTTTTTTTTTTTTTTTTTTTTTGTTTTGCTATTTCTTGCAGACATACATAAGTAAAAAATTTTTTTTAATCCTTTTAACCATGCTCAAGGGAGAACTTTGATGATGATCAGCAAGTGTACCATGAAGTGGTAAGTGAGAAGAGGGTCTTTGAAGATCTCTCATGTGGCTGAAAAAAAATGTTTCTAATGGAGATGTGAATTTATCTTTATCTCAAGGAGAAAGGAGGAGACAGAAGAAACATGAAAAAAAAGATGCAAGTTTGGAATGCACAGAAATGAAGACTTCAAACAATTTTAATTCTACATGCATTTGCAGTTTTTTGCATTTTTATTATTTTTTTTGTTTGAAGACAAGGATATACTTTTCTCAAGGCTATCTTGCTGTTCTGATAAACTTGACTCATGAAGAAGCATACAAACACAAAATAAAGCTACTATAAAGTAGCATAAAGTTGTAAGTACCTGTGACAAGGTATTTTGTGCTTTCATAGATGTTTACCTACTTGTTCACTCCAGTCACTGATTCTAAGCAAACGTTTATTTTTACCTCTAGCAAGAATTTACATATATGGGCCCATGATTAAAAAATCACTGCCAGATTTTTTTGAACAATTTTCCATTATTTCGGTTGAAATTCATACACTAGAAGACTGAAATATACAAAAGTGACATTAGAAGCTTGTTTGAATGTCAAAGCAGACCTATTCTGATCATGCTTCCAGTTAAAGCCTACTGCAATTTATTTGTTTGTTTGTTTATTAACATGAACTCGACACAACAGAGAAGAAACAAATAAATGTGTTTAAAAAGCTTAACCATGTTTAAATTAATCAGCTTTTATGTGCTACAGATGATTAAAATTAAGCTAACATTTAGCCTCTTTAATCAGTAAAGAAGTGTAAGCAACACCTTAGCAATCACAAATATCTCTGTTACTGGGCTATAAATGTCTAGGAGGTCTGTATTTGTTCATTTGTCTTTCTGTTATCTGCAGAAGGAGCCAACATAATTAAATTAGATAAGACAGCGAGTTTAAAAGTCTGGATTTAATGAATTCCACTCAATATTATCAAGATGTTTAAAGCTATCCTTAGTGTTGAATAAAAGTTTATTTCAGCATAAAATATGAATAAATTTCAATAACAAACTAATTTTATGGTTTTGCTTGTTTGTTTGTTTTCAAAATATAAGTCTAGGTCTTATTTTCCTAAATAGTCTTTATGGTTATTTTTATCATTCATTAAATTACATTACAATATTATCTGAATTTTTTACCTCGATTGAAACATTAAAGTGTTGAAAAGAAGACAAATTTTGCTCTGTAACAGGGACTTATAGAAAATAATCAAGCTACAATTCCGATGATGTCCAGAAGCAAATCGGTTGGCAACATGAACATGAAAAGAGAAGAACAGATCTGTAGTTTTTACTTTGAAGTTCATAGCTAGTTGGATTTTTAAAAAATATACTGCAGTCTAGCATTCAATTGAACATTACAAGTACCTCAAGGGAGAGAACAAAACCTGTGATTCTTCTTATTTGGGGTAAATCATTTGTCAGCTCCCTCCCAGGAGAATTAGAGAAACATATATACATACATTGAAACATACATGGAACTTTCTCATCTTGTAACGTGACATTCCTATTCAATTTGAAACATAGGACACTAAAATAAGCTTTCACAGTCTCAATATTTTTTTTCCCCTCTTTTAAACACACCTCAAAACAAAACTGATCTTGTCCTTAAAATAGAGGTTAGGGCAAAACTTAAGAAAATAATGCTCTGACTTTGCACTCACTATGACTTATTTAATATTCATGAAATAAAAGAAAGTTGGAATAAGAAATAACTGAGAATAAACCATACATTTCCTCTTTGCAGGTTGCTGCTCTTTGCTAGGGCGAATAATAACTTTTAAGTGCTAATAAATTGAAAAGGAGCATTTATTCCTCAGTGACTAATGTAAACAAGTATTGCTTGGGACATCAAATGAAAAACCTTACCACATCCTTTTGATTTATCATCATTTATTGAAGAAACATGCTTCTTTGTTATTCTTCTGACACAAACTGCTGAGAAGTGATTTAAATTAGTCTGGGTTAGAATCTTCAGAATGCAATTCATCTCCTATTTAGGGGCATAATGAAATGGCTTTTTCATTAAACTTATATCTGGCTACTGGGGTTAAGTAAGCCCATTCAGACAAGGCGTAACCAATAAAACTGATTTTCTCTCCCAGTTTTTAAAAACAAGTGAGTACAATTTTTTTTCACTTCAGATTTGTTACGAGAGAAATATTAATAAGCTGAACCTCAGTGTACACAAGACATAAGTAAAACAACTGGTAAGGTATTCAAAGCACTGCACATCACAGCTGAACACCTATTTTCTTCATACTTTGAGTAACGGACTCATCAGGAAAGAAAGCAAGTCATGGTAGGGAAGAAGAATTCTTGAAACATGAAGTTATTTTTAGGGCTCTGAGCATAGCAGCAAACTCCCTCATCAGAACTGAATCTACGTATTTTGCAAGCATAATGAAACAATCCTAAATAAAAAACAGATTGACAAATATTGAAATTGTTAATTAGCAATATTTTGGATAAATACATCAGGAATAAGATTACAAAAATACAGTACAGACTTTTAGTTAAATTTTGTTTAATTGATCCTGATCATATCTATGTAGAAGAGAAATTCAGTTTCTGCATCAATGAAATCTCACTAGTTATTCCTCAGTTTCTCTACTAAATAGAAATATTATTTGAAACAGAGTAGCCAGGCAGCAGGACCACAAGGAGCAAGGCAGCAGCAAGAGTAAGTTCTTTGTGTGTTCACTCGATTGTCTCAGACTGGGGGTTATCAGAGCCAGGGAGGCCCAAGGGAGAGCAGAGAGACCCTACAGGAGTCAGCAGCTCTGGCATGTGAGGCTGAAAGGCTGATGTGGCAGTGGGTGTCCCCGGGGCAATCATGAGAGATTTAAATGCAACCACCATTGTAGAAGTAGGGTGTGCAGAGGAACAGCAGCTCTGCCCACACAACAGGTGAGCCCTGCTGGTGGTTGTCACCCTCTTGGAAAGAGATCAACAATTGTCTCCACCAAGCAGAAGGTCATGTTCTCAATACTAACCAGGGTGAATGTGGAAACCCAGATGGAGCCCCACAGAAAAACACAGTCGTCCAGGTCACAGGCTGCAGGGAATGTCAGAGTCCTTCACTGGCAGCAAGTGGCAGTCGTGACAACTGCTGTGTGTGCTGCGAGCAGGTGGATGATCTCCTCTGCTGAGTGGCAGAGCTGCAACAGGAAGTCGAAAGGGGAGGAAGAATGTGTTGAAAGTTTATGCTTAAGTATTAAGGGATATGCAAATACAGGTGAAACTGTTGTGGATATCTGCCACAGACCACCAAACCAGGAAGATGTTGATAAGGCCTTCTACAGATGGATGGGAGTAGCCTCAAGATCACATGCCCTAATGCTCATGAGTGACTTCAATCACCCTGCTATTTGTTGGAAAGGCCACACAGTAGGCATACTGAGTCTGGAAGGTCTCTAAGTGCATTGATGTTAACTTCTTGCTGCAGGTGGTGGAACAGCCAATGATGAGAGGTGTGCTGTTAGACCTTGTAATGACAAATAAAGAAGGTCTGGTTGGAGATGTGACTATTGGGGGCATCTTTGGTGGCAGTGAACATGACATGGTAAAGTTTAGTATCCCACAAGGAAGAAGGGTAATAAGTAGGATTACAGCCCTGGACTTCAGGAGGGCTAACTTTGTCCTCTTCAAAGACCTAATTGAAGGAATCCTGTGAGCTAAGATCTGTGAACTAAACTGTTTGAATTCACATAACTGGTAGGTGGGTTTTTTATTATTTATTTTTTGTTTTATTGCTAATTAACTTATTTGCTCCAGGGCATGCAGGAAATCCATGCCAAAACTGTTTCCATCAAGCTGTGGGATCATGGAGTATTCCTCCTCCCCTCCCAGAGTAATTTTTATGCTTGAAAAATGTTAAAGGTTGCTATCAATCGGTTCTTTGCTCTAGAAATACACATAGAAATGGTTAGAAGCATGATACTTCATAATACTTGATATTTTATTCATTCAACATAATTTCCAGACCATACATTGAAATTTTGAAACTAATCAGAAGCCCAAATTAAAAATATTACAACCCACCCCTATATTTTATCTTAAAATCTTGCTTCATTCAGCCAGTCATATACAAACATGCATGTGCAGTGATTTTGAAAAGCCACTTGCTTGTTTTCCAAAATTTCCATGTCAAATATTTGTGAAAAGTAACATTACTAGATCTTATAGAAGAAAGGATAACAGTATGTTAATATTTTCAATCCTGTCTTAAACAATTTAGGAGACTGAATATTTAATAAAAAATATTTTACTGAAATAAACCCCTCCCTTTTTCCATCTAACAAACCTCAATATCCTACAGCATCAACTATGACATAACTGCATTCTTTGCTTTGCTTTTACTGTCTTGTTAAAGACAGAGTATTTTTCTTCTGTCAAATATGTTCTAGCAGCTTTGTTCAGAAGGTTTCTGATCCTTCAAAGTACCTCTAAGTACATTCTCACTGTAGATAATTGCTGTAACTCTCTCTTTCTGTTTGACCACGATCAGAGCAAATTTTTAAGGTTTCACATAGGAATTCAGTAACTAATGTCTATGGGTGGTTTTGTAAAACATCTTGAAATCTCCAATATTAAATCTGATTCAGATAGAAGTTTCAAGGGTCCATACTGAGCATGGAGTACTGAGTCACTACTGAGTATACTGAGCAAGGTGTTGTCCCCACCACCAATAGGGCCATTGAAGACTGGACCTCAGCAACATTGCCTCCCAGGGGGTCCAGTTGCCACATGGAGAAGGCCATTAAAGGCAGGCCCACCTGGGGGGGATCTCCATCAAGCTTATCAGTCCTCATCACCTTTGAGGCATCAGTCCTTATTGGTATTAGCGAGCTTCACTCTGGCCAACTTTATTCAATTTAATATTGTCTTTTGAGGCAAAGAATATTCCGTTTATTGGAACCTCACATCATCCCGTGACTTAATGACAATTTTAAATATTCACTGGGTTGGGATGACAGGGAGCCAAAAGATCAGGAAGACAGAACATGTATGGGAGCAAGACAGAGACAGAAAATCACCTGTCCTAGTAGTTCCAAGTGTTGAGCCAGCCAATGAGGGAGCGTTGATGATTAGAATCCCCAAGAATACCAGTGCAGCCCCTCATATTTTAGACCTGTTTCACTTAGTAAGGGTGGTTGAGACACATCAGATTGAACAACTGGAGCAGACCTCCACCCACTTTGCTCTCCAGTCTTTAACAGACCCTGGGCCATATGCAGACCCTATCTCTCTCCTTCCTCTCCAGCAATCTGTTTGTAGATGCTAACTGAGGATTTGGATGGGGAGGAGTTGCAAAGGTGGCTTGGTTATGGCTACCTGCAGAGCAGCATATGATGGTCTGATAGAGAGGGGTTCCTCCATCTGGTCCCTCACAAAAGGATATTCCCAAAGATGACACCATTTTAAAACAAACAAACAAACAAACAAAAAACCCAAAACAAACTTCTTCAAGTAATGTGAAGAACTTTTTCTAAAATTATTTTACAGCTATTTTTCAGAAAAGGAAGAAAGGTAAATTTCCACTCTGAGGCAGGTTGGTACATTCGTATCACTAACCAGGTACACAAACACTAGCAGTTCTCAGGCATATCTGTCAAACACCCCCTGGTATCATTTCTTGCTTGAAGAGTTTGTTGCAGTAAGAAAATAAGTTATGTCACCTTCCTGTGGCTTTTGCACTGAAGATAATTTCTGATGAATAGGGCTGAAAATAATCAGGATAGAAAAATGTAAAGCATAGGTATCTGATCTCGTTTCAGCATTATGGTACAAGTAGTGAGTCATATGAAGATTATACTTTGATTTTAATTTAAATGGATTTTACTGGTAAATTGGATTTTGTCATGCTTCATAAGAATATATTTCATGAAGCGAGCTGAATTGCCTACCTTTACAAATTGATATGGATCAAAAGAGAAACTTCATTTCATGCAACCTTTGAAATACCCACACAGAAATGTGAAATTTACTCTTGCAAGTCATCTGTGGCTCTAATGCATTAAGACTTATTTTTAATCTAACCAGATGCAAAAGTTTACTTTTTACTTATCATACTTTGAGTTGGTTTATTTTCATCTCTTGATATCCAGTAGCATTTAAAATATAATCTCTTTACATTTCTAAAAATAATTCTATTTTTATTTTTAATCCACTCATTCTACATGTGCCTCAATTTCCTGCTTGATTCCTATGTTTCACTCAAGCTAGATTTTTTTGAAGTAATTTTAAATAAATCTTCACTCATAAGATACTGGACATGGACTTTACACAAAATACAACTTTTTTTGGAAATTTCTGTGGAGTAGTGTAAGCTTGTTTCATTCCAAACTTCTCATAGGATTCTGCATATTGTTTTCTGCATTGCTTCACTGAGGCCATAAAACTTAGTGGTAAATATATGTGGAAGTCACTTGAGCCTGTTAGTTACAATAAGAATTAAACATAAACACCTTATTGAAGAAGAAGGTATTAAATTTAGTATACACAAATATCCAGTATTTCTCATATCAAGCAAATAATCATGTTAAAAGTACTTGAGTTGAACTAAACTGGACTGGCGAAAAAACATCTTCATGTAGTATTTAAATGATAATACATAAATAATCCATTTTATTCTATCTGAATGAATGTTTTCTTGTAGTCTTTTAGTACTGAGTTCTCAGTATTAATATATTTGAGTATATTTTACTCTTTTATTATGTATTTAGTCACTCAGTATATTTACATTTCACAGTACATTAACATATCTACTTGTAAATCATCTACTGAAAAAAATACCATAATACTCCCACATGCGTTAGTCTAAAACTATATCCAGAAAATATCAATCACAATTATGCTTCAAAAAACCTAAACTGCAATTTTTTTTAAGGTAAACAAAACCACAAACAAAACAGCCGATATAGGTAGCTACTGCTATTGCTAAGAAAAAAATAACACAAAATCATTTTACATGCATAAAACATTACCTTTTATGCACTGATGTATCTTATAAGATATAAGATTATAAGATATAAGATTATGGTGTCAGCTTCTCTCTAAATATTGTCCTGAAATATGCTGTAATAAGGCATCTGTAGGGAGCAGAGAGAGGTTGAAGGGAAAGGTTATTTTCACCCTAACACCAGATCTCACTCTTGTTACAGATCACAGATGAGGCCAAGATATAGTTTGGGATCTAGTCTGGATTTGATGATCCACAAAGCTTTCAGTTTCAGGGAGACTGGGTGGAGGTAATTGTCAAAGCTATGTGTACCTCTGTGCTTTTACCTACACCTTTTTTCAATGTCTTTTCTATAGTAGATACAGTACAACAGCATTTTAGCTGTATTCACATTTTCTAATCCAAAATTGGTTTTTTCTTTCCCCCACACCAGGTAACCAAAGCATTTTAGAAAAGTCAAACTGAACAAAGCAGTCAATGTATAATTAATTTTTTCTCATAAATTTGAGGTGAATTTTCCTGATATCAAGCCCTCCCTGTTTTAATACTTGTCTTCTAACACTGTTAGGAAGTAAAGTCAGGGTAGCTTAAGTGAAGGAATTTTAATGAAATATCGGCCAGTATTTTATTATTATTAATCTGTTTCCATGTGGATTATAGTTAGCATTTACTTTGTCTTAAACATAAAAATGAAAATGTATTCTTCTTCCCAAGACCATACAGAGCTATGTTTGTGGTCAACAAAAATATTGTGAGTGCTGTTGCCTAGCAACCTTCATGTGAGGAAAATTATATTCCTGAACAGTTTACAAGATTCTAGGATACCTATAAAATGTTGAAAGCTATAGTGTTGCTTTTATAAAATGTAGTCAGCATCCTAAAAAATACATCATAAAAAATTATGTTATGGTGCTTAGGTATATCTTTTGTTAATGACAAATATTGCCACCTTAAAGACAGACCTTATTTTATTAAAGCATATGAAGTAAATGAGGGTGTGGAAAAAAAAGTATGTATATATTTTTATACATATATATGTATATTTTATATATAGATATCAGTAATATTAATGATACTTACTGGATGAATTGGGCAACCTACCCAGCTTCGTATATTCACAAGATTAGAAGGTTAATTATGCTCACTCTGTACAAAGGCTTGTTTTCTTTATATTCTATTTTATTTGAATAAAATAATTAGGATTGAAAATGTCCATGCTTGTAGAATCAGATTTTAAAAATCTAAGTGATATATTTTCATACAGAAACTGGAAGAAAAGGTAGCTTCATCCTCAAATATAATCAACATATAAAAACCATTTAAGCAAGTCCTACACTGGAATGAATATTACATTCAATAAAAAGCAACAATAATAAAACAGTGCCTTGTATTTATTCTGTTATTACTTTATGATAAGAGAAATATCACTAGTAAGACATTTTCTGTGTTGCTAAATGTCATGTTAATTGAGGCTTAAAATAAATCTATAGAATACTGTAGTGCTTGCTGTGGGAGAATTTTGAATTCAGTCTAAAACAGCCATATGCACGAGAAACCATTAGGTAACAATAATCTGAAAGCTGGTGTGAATAATCATTTTTTATGAGTAATAAGCTAGTGCAACATGTTTTGTGGTCCCATTAGAATGGAGATGTTTGGGTTTCATTTAGTAAATATTTAAATTCTACTTAATTACATTTTTTTATATATGTAATGCTAGATGAAACCTGGCAGTTCCTCTGAATCACTTTATCTCCCCTTTGTATAGTTTGAGTAAGGCGTGCAGTATGACATCAGACTTATTAGATGGGTTGGTGTAGTAACAGCAAGATACCATTCAGATATGCTGGGTACCACCAAGAGTTATACTGTGATTTGTCAGAAAGGAATCAGTGTTTTTTTTATTTGTAAGTATATCTAGTTTTAGCAAAAAAAAAAAAAACAAAAAAAAAAAAAACCCAAACATTTGAGTATCAGTCTTAAATGCCATGTCTGATACATTTAGCAGAAAAAAAAAATAAATAACAAAAAAAATCTATATTTAAATTTTCTTCTTTTGGTAGCACCACTCATTTTTTTCTAACCCTGATTGGGAACCTTCTTAACTCCAGCCCTTTAAAGTGCAGGGGCTACAATAAACTAATCTACATGGATTTCTCTGTAATCTACGCATAAACTTCTAAAACAGATCCATTTAAAGTAACTTTTCCTAAGTTAGATGGTTGATTTTAGGCTGGAATAATTCATTGCATGCCTGTGTACCTTTCTTGGCTATAAAGAGAAGACAACTAGCTAAAAATAGACACAACATATGTTATCTCAGGTAATTATGATTATTCTAAAAATCCGTTACATATACAAACAAAGATTATAAGAACAACATATTTCAATTAGTATTTATGACTGAAAATAGAAGTATTTTGTAAATTAGTGACAAGCAACTGGCATTTATTAACTTGCCTATCTTATTCAAATTCCTTCCAAATTCTCATTTGCCCCATCTAAGCCAGCTTCCTAGGTAATATTTAATTGGAAAAAAATATTATTTTTGTCCACAGCCTTTCATTTCTGTATTAACTCTAATTGGTGATCCTAAGGATAGCAAGTATTCTGGCTTCTCTGTAGCTGATATTGAAATAACATGCATAGAGGCCTTTTTTCTTGAAAAATCAAAATCTGATAATTGCAAATGGGAACGAGACATCAGAAAACAAATTGCAGGACATTAAAACTTAGGGGAATGGTCTGAGCAGCCTGACCAGGCTCTGACCAGAGTCTGGCCATGCCAACCAGGCCCACTGAGCAGAACCTGTGCAGGATTCAATGCCTAGTCCTTCCCAAAACTTTGGGGTAGGTATTTCTTTTCAGTCTCTAGATGTAGGCGTTTCTACAGATTCCTGGAAAGTTTAGTGGCTCAGATGAGGCCTCAGGCAGACAATCCATGATAGCCAAAAGTTTAATTCAACTTACTTCAAGCATAGTTTGCAGTCCATCCCATCTCACTGAATTTTCTCTACATGAAAAGCAGGAAGGAAATTTAGATTTAATGGAAAGATGGTAAGAAGTAAAAGAGAGTGATTTTTTTTAAGGCAGGGGGAGGGATGGTTTTGGTTTTAGGTCATTTTTTGGTGGGCTTGTTTTTTTTTAGAATGAAGGATAAAAAGAAATAGGTCATGTCTCCAGAAGTACGCAGATAAAAAAATCAGAGCAAAAAAAATATTCACTAAAACCCCCTGCTGTCTTTGAAATAAAACATATAGAGGAAATTCTCTCACTTTTCCAATAGACAAGCTTAGTTTCAAAAGCCTACCCATAGTCAGGGAAGAGCTGTTTCCAGTGACTGTAAATAACCCTTCCCTCCTGGCAGTTCTTCTGCAATAGTAACACTGCCAGAAGACATAGGCCTCAAGGTATCTACACTACAAAAACAGTGAAATGTGTCCCTGTGAATAATGTATTTTGGCAGATGCTTGATCTTATCTTTTAAAAGCAAAACTGAAGCTAGACTTCCACAGAGTTCAGAGATTTCATCTTTTTGAAAGGGTTCCTTTGACAAAGTAATGGAGACCTGTGTGTCTTTTCCTCGTGCTACATAGATATTGAACTGCTCAACTTTGATGAGCAGGTAAGTCCTTTCAAAATCATGAGAAATATTTCAAAATGTCTATTAAAATAGTATGTTTGTAAACTAGCTGCTTATATTCCAGATCTCAGACAGGCATTCCACCCAGTTCTTTTTTTTTACTTGCAATGGAAGAGTCCCAGTGGAGCCTTAAGTCAGGAGCAAGACCTGAACCAATTAAGAATTCAGTATGTTAAAGATCAATAGAGAGTCTTAGGAACGAGAATACTTTCAACACACAATCTCATAATCTCTTCATTAGTGAGACTAGTAATCATAGGAAAACCAAAAAAATGGAGACAACACCCATTCTGTCAAAATGGGTGGACAAAAAAAAAAAAAAAAAAAAAAAAAAGAAAAAGAAGAGATATTATCTGTAAAAATGTGTATGTAAATCATCTGTAGAAAGAAGAATCAAAGACAAAGGAATGAAGAAAAAAGCATAGAAAGAACTTGTAGAGGAAGAGGTCAGAACATAAAATAGCTAGAGACAGTTTAAACTGAAAAAGAAAAGTAAGAAACAATTTCATTAAACATGAGAAGACATTCAAGACACTTAGTACCAAAAATCTGAAAAAAAAAAAAAAGTGTTTAGGAAAGAAAAGGAAAAAGAATGTGAATTAAAAAATAGGAAGGAAACACGAAATAGGAAAATAAAATGAAGTAATGTGTAAAATATACATTAGTAATAACTTGAATTGTTAATTCAGGGTTTGGTTTTTGTTTTTCTGTATGTGGGTATACATCTGCTTGGCAATGGGAAATAGTAAGTAAATTCTTATTTTGCTTGGCTTGTATGCACAGCTTTGTTCCACCTATTAAATTTTCATTATATTACCCCACGCGTTTTCAGCTTCAACTCTTCTGACTTTATTCCCATCCTACTGGGACAGAAGTAAGTGAGAGACAGAGTCAGGGGTTAGTTGCTGGCTGGGGTGAGCCCACCATAAAGAGCAACTGAATAGACCCCTGGGTTCATATAGAAACCTACACAAAGAAATCCTGATATTTCCTATGGTATTCTTTACTTTCAGGAGTCGTAATGGACAATTTATATAAAAAAACCTCTTGTTTTACTCAGTTTGGAAAAATTAATTCAAAAACTCTAAAGGCTCAACAGATTTTTCTGAGGGTTTTAATTTTCCACAATTTCATTTTAAGTGTTTCCATTCACTTCCTCCCACTGAATATTATCTTAATGACTGCTGAACAGGAGAAAACCAAGTTACAGAACCACATCACGTTTATTTTCATATGGTATTATTTCATGGTATTATTTCGTGACCTGATCACTGCAAACAGTGTATAGTCTGGACAAAAGCATATGTTTCATGGGAAGAAAGTAATGCCTTATTAACATTTATTTAGAGCTGCAAATAATGGCTTCCCCCATTAACACTGAACACAAACCTGACTAGTGAGTTGATAGGTGCAGCAGGACTTTCTGGATAGATGAAATCTTGAAAAGCAAGAAGAAACTGAGGAGGGAAAGATAACTGAATGAAACTAAGAAGTAAAATCACAGTCTCTGAAATACAGTTAATCAAATATTTCTGACTGTTGAAGCATACCTGGGGCATGAAACTACTAACACTGGAAAATTAAACTGACTGCTAGGAAGGTTAGGGCAAGAAATTTGGTTCTCAATTGCATTAGTCAATTATGCTGTCCATTGATGCAGACCAACTAGCTCTAGATTTGCATGGATATAAATGAGGCCAATTAAATCCAGTCAAAGAATGATCTTTTGTTAAAGGGAAACTTACTTTAGGGTTAGGTTTTTTTAGTATAAATCTTAACCTAGAGAAAAAAATCAGTTTAGTGCATAACACTGAAATGGATCAGAGAAGAAATTTGTATGTAATTTAGATAACTTCATACATCCTATATGAATAACATGGGTATATACATTGTATATTATGATTATATCTAAATTAAGTATGTAATTGACAATTATTAAATATATAATTTACTTATACATTTTTAATGGATTTTATACATGTATATATATAAAACATTGTATACATATGTATAACCGCTTTACCACATTTTACACACATGTAAGATATGTAAGATATTTTTAATGGTAAAAACATTTTTTAAATAAAAACAATTTTAATTAAAAAACAATTTTTTAAAATAAAGAAAAGCTATTTTTCTTACAGAAATTAAGCTTTACCCTGCTTTGGTTTGGGGTTTTTTTTGTTTGTTTGGGTTTTTTTGATGGTTGTTTTTAATGGAAAAATCAAATGTCAAATCTCTTCTTTTTCAGTAAAACAGGTAACTAATGTGACATTTTTCAGTGGAAAAATGTCTTGATGAAGGTGTTCAAAACACTTTGACATGTATCATTTTTCCAATTGTAAATAAATCAAATGTGTCCTTTACCTTAAAATAATATCTTGCCCCTTTACTGAGACAGTTTCTGGATTCAGAAAGGAATGCTGAATTTTGATCAGCATTCTTTCCCTTTTTCATTACAAATTCCAGAGGGCATCTGAGACAGATTTTTTAAAATTATATGGAGTTTAAAAATCAGTTCATTAAAATACAACAGTAGGGTACCTGCTGAGCATCAGGAGAATTTTTCCATACAAATGAGACAAGGTAAAATGTACACTGTAGAGCTAATCATTGAGAATTCTAATAATCTGAAATTCCTAACACCATGGGTTCTGATGTGATGGTCATAATTCAGTACATAAGAATAGGATTGCATTTAAATTTTGAAAGAGTTGTCTTCACAGTCACAGAGGGACGTTTATAGACCCTCATGAATGATACATAGACAGGAAAGGGGAGAGATTTTATTCACAGTTCCAACCTGAAAATTACAGAGGAGTTTTGAAATAAAATATGATTTTTATATTCTATTCAGTTTTAAAGCTTTTACAATCAGCACAATCCAAATTTAACATCAATGTATGAATGAGCTGTAAATACTAGGTAACTTATTTTCAAACTTATTTTCACTATGTTATTGGTCCTACACAGATATAATGCTCAATTTCTTCAACTGAATTAACTTAAGATTTCTGCCTAAAATTATTTTCTATAAGAATACCACAAAATGTAAAGTGATTATGTAAATTATTATTTGTGCAAAACTCTATTGTTTCTCATAGAAACTGATTCTGTAGTGTCTTGTTACTTCTTTCCTCTTGAATATCAATGAAACTTAAAATTGCCCATGGTTGATCAGATTCAGAAAGCTAGGGATTCTTAGGAGCATTATTCCTCCAGTTCTCTGTATAAATGCACAACTCTAAATTATATAAGATTCTATCAGGCATTTAGCAGAAGGCATTTTTGGCAGAGCCAGAGGGGAAGAATAAGGATAGTGAGAGCACAGAGAAACCACAGGGAAAGCAGTGAGCTTTTCTCACACAGAGCTACCTTTTCATGAAGTGTCTCCTTAGCAATGTCATTGCTATGAATATTGAATAAATAACACTGATAAAACATTATCCCTCATCTTTTACCTTTTGTGATTATTTTGAAAAATATTAGGTGTATATTTATTAATCCAAATATTTCCCCTACTTTGGACACTGACCAGAAAAGTACATCTGTGCGTTCAGTTTAATCTCTCCCTCTAGAACTGCTTTAGCTGCTGAAAATACATACATAAAAATTGGTAATGAGTATTTTCAAAGAACAACAGCATTTAAACTAAACCAGCAACATGATGGAAAATCAGGGAATTAAAAGAACATGACAGAGGAAACTAAAGGAATGAAAAAAAAAAAAAGGAAAGAAACATAATTTTGTTCTTTTACGGAAAGAAACCTGTATCCAAATCTAATACGAGGCAATGCACCTCTAGAATTTTCTGTTCAACATCAAATACCTCAGCAAAATAGGGCTGGTATTGTGCCTTTGTTTCTTCTCTGTCCTATCTGTGAGCCTATTTCCATTCCCATTTTTCCATTGCAAAAGCCATTTGAAACATTTGCATCATTATTCACTCTGATTTTGTTATGTGTTCCAAATCTGTGCACATATCCATAAAAAAAATCTGCCACCTATGAAAAATGTCTCTAATAGAGCCCTTACTTTTTTGAAAGAAGGTTGATTCTTAAAAAAATCTAAATGACCACCATAATGCATTTGGTTTGCTTTCAGACTGAAATTGCTTTATATTAACTCTCTACTAAATTAATTATTCTATAATAAAATCTTACTATGTGAGGAGAGCATAACAGAAGTGGTATTGAAAATAATCTTTATCTTGTCATTTTATTTCAAATTTTAATTTGAATTGCCTCAGTTTATTTTCCTTTTATTTTTAGTACTGGTTCCATTCACCTAACATTTCTGTTGCTATTTTTCTTTGTGCCATTCTACTACACTTTTCATCAGCATTTCTCTAATCTCACAATTGTCTGAATTTTATGTTGTTTTTGATATGAAACATTCTAGGTGTTCAGTAAGGAAGAGTTCAGCAGTTCATTGTTCACATAAGAGAAGGGTGCTAGTTACATCCTGATGTCACTTGGGGACAAAACCAAGGAAAGAGAGACCAGAGTTTAGGAGCACTTTGCAATTGAAAGTAAGAATAAAATGGTGAGGTCATGAAAGTCATAATGTGATTTAGAGTTTACAGTTTACAAGTACATGGTTTTTCTATTCTAAAGAAAATTGTGCTGAAATAAGTAAAGATGTGGATACAAAACATACTAAATACCTCCTTGATTATCTCATTCAAAAGACAGGTGGTTTTAATATTCTTTAGCTTCATCTCTTTTCCAGAAAAGGAGAGACACCCAGACAGGAAATTAATGCTTTTTAAATTCACACTGGTAATAAGTAGAACTATCCTAACTGCGAAGTAGCCTTGCCTGAAAAGGCAGAATGATCAAGAACATTGAAAGTTGCACTGGGATTAATTTAAATGGAAGATTTGAAGGAATCTACGGCTGGAAGACACTTAACTGACTCATGTCATTTTACCAGCTACTTAGGAAAGGGCAGTCTCAGCACTACTAAAACAACTTTTCAGCAACCAAAAACACTAGCTTTGAGCAAAGATGGTTCATAGAAGAACATTTTTTCAAAGAAATGTGTATTGAGGCAGGATTCTGGGTACAGTGAAGAGCATATAAATTGAAAGTGAAATTCTTATTAGCATTTTTATTTTAATGTTTTATCACTGACTTTTAATAAAAGAAAAAAAAATTCAGTTCAATGGAGGTGAGAAGTGTTCAAAGAAAACAGCTATGCCATCAGAGGCATGCTAGACAAGTATCTGCAGAAAGAGGGGTGAATCCTGGAGACAATTTCTTAATGGTAATTTAGAAATTTAATTGAAACAATTTAACATTTGTGCACCTGAGGGACAACAAGGAGCTCTGCACTGAATAATTTCAGCAGTTAATAATCAACAGTGACAATTCAAAGGAAAGGTTGAAAAGCCAAAGAAGGTTCATTTTCACTCTTATATGTCTTCCAATTACTTCTTATAGACAGCACTGAAGTATTAAAACTTCTACAAGCTAAATATTACATTAAAGTTTTCTGTACATTTATCCCTCTCCAGATTTATTTTCAAAGATTAGACTGTTTCAATAAGGAATCTATAAAACAGAGAGCATGTTGCTGAAACTTCAAACATACTAGTGAAGTCATACTCCAAAATATATTCTTTGATTCTGTTGTTTTGTTGTTTTGTATGGGTGTTCAAAACAAAGTGCTTATATATCCTCTTGCTAATCCCTTTGGGAAAAAAAAAAAATATTTTTTGTCCCATAGATAGATTTCCACATTTCTTATCAATTAAGGACTTTTCTGCACTCCTGCTCCTATTTCAGCTTGGCACTGAAGCACAGCATTTCTCCTGCAGCCCTCCCCTGTGTGCTTCAGCCCCAGCCTTGCTTGACGTGATGAAACCAGCAGGCTCAGGGAGCCACGGGATGGGAAAGCAGTGGGGGGTGGCTACCTGATCCTTGCATTGCCTTTGCTGGTAGTACTGCTGCATCTCCTTTTGACCAAGTACAGAAGCCAGGCACAGTAGCAGAAGTACCTTGGGCATTTGGTGAAGGTAAGGCAGGCTGCTCTGTGCCTCATAAGAGCAGGAGATCATGATGATGTTACAGAGTAACTTTTGCTGCATCCTCCTCCATGTCATAGACTCTCCAGAGGAAAAGGATGTTAGTGAGAAGACAGACGTCGCTGTCTTCAGCTGTGATCAAGACAAACCCATTTTTTCATCTCTTCTCCAAACAGTTAAAAGTACTGCAGTGCTTTGTATTGTGATGATGTTTAATTTGTGCATACTTTGGGTGACACAAAAGGATCACAAGTTATTATTTTTAATATATGGTAGCAATGTGCTTCTTTTCACACCTAAGTAAGAAAATAGATACCATCAGTGACCTGATGTGAGTGAGATGTTCAGCAGCAGTGATTTAATCTTCTCAAATGAATTGCACTGGATTCATGATACAGGAAGAATGGAGTTCTTTTTAAGTATATTGCAAAACTGGCATTTATTTTAGAAGGAGGTTAGTGCTCCCAATGACCATTAGCTTTTGTCAATGTAAAAGCAGCTTGAAATAAATCTATGTATGTTAATAGTTAACTGTATTTTGGTTTATTATTTTCCATACAGTTTCACTGAATTGGATAACAGTAAAATCTGAATAACAGCTGTGTATTTAGACAATATTCAAAACTGTGAAATCAGAGAGATTAAACCATATGAGAACTAATTATGAGCTTTCATACAGATTCCATGCAAAAAGGACTAAGATATCAATTTAGAAGACTTATAAATGAAAATTACTTATTATTTTTCTAATAATCTTGAAAATTATACTCAAGTGTTGAAACTATGTAAAAAGATAAAGCTATGAAACTATTCATGTGCACTGAAGTGAAAGTGCCTCTGGTTCTCCCCAGGTAACCATCATTGAAATTATTCCATCCTCTAACTAAATCATCATCATAATTGTGATCAAAATGAAACCAAACAATAATCTTTGCAGTCAGGAAGTATTTATAACCAACTTTTCAATCTGTGTTGCTGCCCTAAAGTCAGACAGAGTAGATCCAGGGGAATTTTATTCATTCAGTCATTGTGAACGAAGGATGTGACCTCCTACAAAACCAGGAAATTTGCAGTTAATGTAGTGGTGTAAACATTTATCATTATGTCAGTCTGTCATTGTGTGCGGTTATGTAGTTGGGGGTTTTGGGGGGCTTGGTTTTGCTTTAGCCCTGGAGGCCATCTTATACCAAATTGAATTAACTTGTAATTTGTGCTTTTCAGTACAGCTGGTGATGTGTAAGAGTAATTAAAAAATACAGATTCCTCATCACTGTATTAAATTACCTAACTTTTCTTAATAGTGGATGAAATACAGCTCATATTTAAACCCCTAAAGTAGCTGGTGTATTTAAGATCACTTTCTGCATTCCTACAGCTCCTAACTCATTTGAGTTTTTAATGGAAGACAACACACTCACTTTCCTCTTCATTCCAAGCAGAAATTGGATGAAACACAGCACTGCAATTGAATCCTTCATTTCAGTAATTAGTTAAGCACCTGAATATTTAAGCTACCCAGTTGCTTTGAGTTAACTATCTGTTTACCAACCATGTTGGACTAAGACCTTAATAAAATAAATGTCATACTTCTTTTTTTTTTTTTTTTTTTTTTTTTTTTTTTAGTTAAATGATAAATCTATTCATCCATCACAGAGATATTATCTTTAAAAAACATATTTTTTCAGTGTTGTCAGGAATGCTACAGGCCTACTGACCGTCTCCCAGAAGACCCTGTGGAAAGTTTCTTACTAAAGTAGATGATCATCATATTATTCAACACAGCACCAAGTAATTTATGAAGCCATGAAGCTTTACCCCAACTAAAAAATGGATTGTGAAACTGTTCTACATCCTAAAAACAACTTTAGATTCAAATTCTGGAAATATTTATGAGCATGCTTAACTAGAGGTATGAATTAATATTCATTTTATTATACTAATCAGCAAAGAATACTTAGGTATGCAGGAGAGTTTACTATATGCCTTTATATACTTTGCATTGCAGGATTAAACTGACCTGCTACTCAAAGTATAAAAAGTGGTAGATAACTTAATTGTCATCAGCTTGAACCTTTTATAATGCACATCAGTTTACACAGGTTTAATAGAATATCTGATGTCCAAAAATCTTTAGAAATATCACTAAAACAGATGTCTGAGACCTATCTATGCCAAATAACTATTGTCAGTTTGTTAAACTTCTGGAAAGCACAGCATAATGAAAGTGAATGCAAAGCAACTGACTTTCTAGGAAAACATTCATGGTGTTGGCCAAGTGGAAATGCAGTATTATTTTAATAGAAACCATAACAAATTCTTCACTAACACCTCAAGGCTGCCCAAGCAAAACATTACATTGAAAGTCTTTCTTTAGTTCTTTTTTTCTTTCAAGTGTCTGAAGTCAATCTTTAAGGATGATGTCCAATACCACAAATTATTTAAATCCTGTTACACATGGTGTGATTACATATCAATACTAATCATCAAGAAGAGTAAAAAGAGGTATGTGTTTGATTTCTGCTGTATGTTTGAAACCACCGTTATCAATTTTCACTTTGATCATTAAAACACTTAGCAGTAGAAAACATAAAATTCACCTTGACAACCAAACCAGTGACATGACAGACAATGAACTTTCAAGCTTCTAAAATCAATTTTTTTCCTCTCCTATTAAGACCAGCATTTACCAGCTCCACTAGCAAAATTATATATTTGGATGATGCTATGCTTGTAATATAGAAAGCTGAAAAAATCCTTAAAAACAAACCAAAAAACAAAACAGAGAATCTCAAAGTCCTAGTGATTTACGTCCAAGATTATCAGTTGAAACCAAGGGCTTTAAGAGATTTCATTATCTGTATTCCACTTGAACAAACAAATGCCATGAAACAGCTCACAGTAAATTTCTGTTACAGAAGACTAAGGTGAATCAACAAGTATACAAAGTATATTTCAAATGCAGAGTAGAAATCCTGGTTGTCAAAAGCAAATGAAAGACAAAAGACCAATAAATATAATGAACAAACTAGCATATAGTACTAAGACTATGATACTTACACAGTAGGGATTTCAGCACAGGCATTAATCATGTCTTCAGAAGTGCATTGCTGGCATTTGTAAAGCAGTCCTTATATCACACTGCTAGGTAAGTTCTAACTTTAAGAATTATAAGTTATGTGCTAGATTCTGTTCTGAATTCTCTGGCTCCCTGTTGTCAAACACTGTGCCAGCAAGCATCAGACATGAAGGACTGATGTTACAGAAGCACCAAAATCTACAATTTAAATCAATTTAGTAGGCTATAATTGCTTTAATGATACCTCTAGCCACTTAAAATTCTAGAAAACTTGTGATTCTAACACTAGATCTTGAAACAGAACAGAGAAAAATCTTGAATTATATATATATATATATATAAAAGGAGGGGAAAAAACAAAAGTCAACAGTGATTTTATATTCCAAGCAGGAACTCTCTTGGCTCAAACAGAATTGTTATAAAGATTCGGTTTTCCTTTGAGATTCAACTATACTCAGTCATATCATAACAGTTCACAGAAGTCATAAATATCCTTTACAGTGATGGAGCCACACAGTTTTCTGTATTGCAGCCCTGGCAAATTGAGATTATCACTCATACATGAGCATGTGTTCAAAGCAAAAGGCTTAAATGGAGTTCATTACATCCCCCTTGGCTCTGTTGAATGGCTCTATAACCAGAGTATGAATTTATCACCTACTGTTGCTTTTCAAAATGCCATCTGCATAGGAAAGAAAGCAAAGAAAAAGAGCACCAAGACACAAGAATTGTCATATTTTTCTCAGATAAGATATCTTGATGCATGTCAGCCACAGACAGAGTATTCACAAGAGTATTGCCTTCGTCATATGAATTTAGCTTTAAGCTTTAAAATTCAAGGAAGATTAGAGTATCTGCAGCCTGCGTGTACTACTTTAGCCTTTTCAGTAGTCTCAGTTTTGTTACCTGCTTGTTGCTTGTTTGGCTTACAGATTACTAAAGCTGTAATCATGAAAATTGTTGCTAGCAAATGCAATTTCAAAGAGCTAACAAAATCGAAAGTAATTCTGTCTACTATTTTCTTTCAAGGACTATCTAACACTATCAACAGTTATTGCAAAGAATGTGAAATATCATAAACCTGTTATCATAACAGAGTTTCACAGCAATCCAAGATAATATGAACTCAATACAATCATCTCTACACTTCCAAACAAAGCACTTTTCATCATGAGTGACAGTCATGAAGGAATAAACCTGGACTGGAATGTTTTCTCTGGTTCAAATTTCACCTATGGCTAAAACATAAACCTCTGGCTAATCAAGCTATGACTGACACTGTTGGATTTTACTGAGGGAGTGGGAAAGAGTGGAGGAAAAAGGAATTGTTGTTTTAAACATTTAAACGCATTTCTTCTCTGCTTTTAGAAGCAGCATAACATAACAGAATTATTCAGAACATAGCTGCTCCTTTTATTTATTAAAGAAATATGAAAAGGCTGTCACTATTTTTGAAGAACTATGACACCTGCAACAGAATGCATACATGAGACCTGAAAAAATCTTGGGGATTATGAATCTGTAACTGAAGATTAAAAGTTTTGTTCCTTTCAATCCACAGTGAAATTTCCATTGACTCGGGAGATGTGGAAGGGCCAGATACCTCCATTAGATAAATCAGTGAAAAGCTCAAATGCCAATGAAATGCAAATTCATAAACTGTGGGAGTATTGCAGACAGTATATCACAAATAGTCTAGAAATTGATTGCAACTTTTTTACATAGAATCTAAATGCCATCTTGAGTTTATCCCCCAAAGATCATACTTCTGATTCTGCCTTTGAAAGAAATGAAAGCTAGTGGGAGAGAGTATCATCTAGAATATATTGAGCAGAGAATCTGGAGAAGCTGACATTTTTCAGGCTCAAACATGACTCTGGTTTGTCACTTTTTAATCATAAAACAAAGAATAATCACAATTCTGCCACACTTATATTTTGATTTACTGTAGTATTAGAAATAAAAGGTACTATTTAGCCACATTCAACACAAACATAAAACATGGTCAGAGAAGAAATCCTGAGAAGGAGTCTTTCCCATCATTTCAAAGAACTGACCCTGAATGCAAACTGTTTCTAACATGTTTAACTTGCTCTGCTATTTGCATACCTTTTTTGGGTTTTACAGTTCTTCACTACTGCTAAAGACATTGGAAAGAGTGCTGAATTCTGCATGATCTCCTCTGATTAATGCAGTTCTAGTACAAGTTCCATATTGTAACACATCAAAATGTTAATGGTTAGTACCATCCTAGTTGATTTCTTATCTGATTCAAACCAATAATCAGTTATGAACTGTGCTCATCACTACAGCAAGGCATTTACAATTGCTATCTATACACAGCAGCAGGGTTGGATTTAATTATCATTTAGTGATTTCTTTATTCATCTTCAGACTGCAGTTTTATTTCCTTTAGAAATTCATCATATAACTTTATGTACAAACATACATATAGCATGCTGTTCATTTATATATGCTACATTATACTTCTCTGAATTTCATGAACCAGCAAAAGTTTATTCATAAACTGATCACATTTTTAGCTTGGCAGTAATCAGATATATTACAGGTCAATCTGACTAATGACACATTTATCTAACAGTTCAGATTTATGATTGCTGCCTTAGTAGACATACTTGATTTATCCTAGATAGGTGATGTATGCCAGTGTGAGCTAAAATGTTCAACCTATATGCTAGGATGTTTTGTTTGCACTTGGCTCTGCCCAGAAATGGCTACACAGAGTAACTACCCATGTTAGCTAGTTTATACAAAGCTCATCACTAGCTTTACTGCACTCTGCATTTGAATGAAAAGGTAGAAACAGATTAAGAGCTACAGGCAAAGCAAAAGATATGTCTTTTGGAGAACAAGTTACAGCCCTTACCCATTTGTTCCTTTGACAAAAATTTCTATGTGAAGTCACCTTAGTTTTAGTTGAATCCCTCTGAAGTTACTATTATCGCTAATGGGACAAGATAGCAGACAAGATTATTCATAAAACAAAATTTATTATAAAAAACAAAGGATCTTAAAAGCTAGATTGAAAAGGTATAAATTGGGTTATATGAGTGTTAGGATATTAGGATAGCAGAACAAGGTGTTAGCATACCAAAAAAGAAGGTATCTTAACAATAAAATATGCAAATAATCACATATCTGGGTAAATATCACACAAGGTGAATTGCTTGAGTATGCAAAAAATACTTATCAGGAGGTCTTACATTTGTTCTAAAAAATTTATTAAAGTAATAGGCAATATGATAATATAATTACTCCAGTTTTGTAAGGATTCTGAAATCTTAAAGTTAAGAATTCATATACAAGGATTTTATATTTCTTACCCTTCAATAGCTAAGGCCAGGTATCCCTTTTCCTCCTCATCAGGAGCAATCACTTGAGCAAATATTCCCACTGGAGGTAGAATGTCCGGCACACCACCTAGGGAAAGTTTACAGGATTTTCACCAATCAAAAGATGGGACTAGCCTGTTAGAAATAAAGTGATTGGCTGCTGCCATTTATCTACTTATCCATACCTCAAAAAACTTCTACTGGAGAATAAAAAAGAAACAAAAGAAAAGCCAAGAGAGCCTTTCCCCTCATTGCGCAAATTCTTATGTTTATCTGTCCATCCTTTTTTAATCTTTTTTTGTCCTAAAAACACTGAGCTCTGTGTTTTTAAACAAAGGAGAGCAGCAGGCTCCATGGATACCAACTTGGCCTTCTGTTAGTACTTTCAAGACTGTTACTAGTTGAGAGTCTGCTATGCCCTTTGCTTTCTGTTGAAACTCTCCAACTCCAGGCAGTGAAGCTGAGACAAAAAGTGTGAATCTGAGAGACAAAGAACATTTGAATCATAAGAGAAGACTGAGTTAGGCCCACTGAAGTAGACCACTCTGCTACACTTGTTTATATCAATATCTAATGTTATTTTTTTCACTGTCAGGCAGGGAAGACATTAATGGTGAAATATCTTAGTCCAAAGGATATGATATACTCAATATAAACAAAAAAATGGGAGCATAAATTGCTTGACCAAAAAGTATCACTTCAAAACTGACTTTAACTGTAATTATTCCCCTGGGTCCCTGAATCACTGTTGAAGAATTTTTGTATGTACTTTTAGCAAGAAATAGACAATAGGTTACCCTAATAACCAACTCTTCACAGTCAGTAGGCATCTGAGGTCACTGCCGGTTCAATTAAGAGCTCTACTGACACAACAAATGATAGGACTCCATCAGTTTCATTTGTGGTTTTACTCTCCAACTGTAAATTTACCTCACTTAACACACCAAAAAGATCTCAGCTTGATATGTAGTAATTTAAATTTAAACATTCTGCTAGACAAGGCCATCTGGTGTTTACTTCTCTCAACTTTTCGCTCTTCAATACATAGTATCAACAGCTCTACTGTGCAGAGTTCAAATTTGAGCTCTCTTAATCTACAAAAGAATAAGTGGCTCTTCTTTGACTTCCTCAATTTTAATTCATATCTTCAGGCAAAACATTTTTGTTTTATTCCAGAAGTTAGCAAGAGTTGGCATAGGCATTATCATGACTGTCACAGTCAAACTTATTTTATCGAAGTGGCAATTACAAAAGCCAAGACAAAATTTCCACAATTTCATTCATTAATGGCTGTTCTGTGGTGCCTGCATTAGGAAAAAAAATTAACGTAAAAAATATTAAAATAAGCTGGGTATTTTTTAGGGAGAAAAGAATGTTTCCTATGTTGCATGTGTAATTCTAGTAATGACTTTGAACTCAGAAATTTGATTTTCAAAGTGGAAGGAAATGAAGATTTTTTTTAATATAGTTTTATATTTTTTAGTATTTTCATGATATCAGGTGCCAAGTACTCTCTTTTGTCATTATATGGATGATATCTTGATAGCAGATATCAACAGATATCACAACAGAAAACAACAAAAACAAGTAGAGGATGTTTTTGCAGCACTTATTGCCAGTGTGCAAGCAGCAGAGCTTTGTGTAGCAGCCAAAAAAATTCAAAATATGGATCCATGGCAATGTCTTGGCTGGAGAATACAAAATCAAACCATCATTCTTCAGGAAATATATCTTACTGCAAGTGTGCAAACTCTCAATGACCTTCAGAGACTGCTGGTAGCTATCAAATGAATCAGACCTCTTTTAGGGATCACCACAGAAGATATGCATCCTCTGTTTTCACTGTTAAAAGGCAATCCAGATCCAGCACCCTGATCTTGTTTTAGCACAAGCTCTTAACCAGACCTCTGCAGGAGTTCCTGTTTGACAACCCCCTTGTGTTATTGAAGAAACACCTGTCTTGGTTTTTTTTTATCATCATTCAAGCTTTTGGTTTATTGGGAAAATGGGTATCCCTTAATTGTTCTGTTTATTAGCAGGTATTGTTACTAGGTTGGAGAGTGCTTATTTCTCATTCCAGTCTTCATGGCCATGTGGCAGAAGGCAATAAGATTGATGGCCTTCTAGCAGCAATGGCTCAGGACTAAAATATATGTTTCCTTAACACTCATTTATGGGAGGGGACATTTTATTTAACAACCTGGAAGAAAGGGTGTGCTTGTGTTTCTACAGATTCTGGGCCTTATTGGATTCCAGCAAGAAATACAAGGCCAGCCATGAAGGAAGATGTCTTAACATTCCTCTGACTGTCTGTGCAGCTGTTGATTTTTTTGCTTCTTGCTTATGGACATAGTTGTGATGGCTTATGTTACATGAGCCTAAAAGTTTGAAGCTGAAAAGGGATGGAAACTTTTTTGCAAAATTAAGGGGAATTACTATGTTGGGAGATTTCATGTTATTATGGCAGCATCAAATCTTGATGGAGACACAAGTCTTGACATCTGGGTTGACCACTGGGAGCAGATGGGAAGAAGAACCTTTGGCCAGGAACCTCAAGCAAAACCTATCTCTGGATCTATACCCTTCAGCTGTAATAATTCTAAACAAATTCTGAACTGGTGGAATATTCCTTGCATTCTAAGTAGTACATTGTCATATAATGACAGCATCAAATCTTGAAACAACCGTTTGAAAATTCCTTAAGAAATGGGAATACAATTCATTGAAAGTGATATCTATATATGTTTATGAGATCACACAGTCCAACTCTGGTTCATCAAACCAGATAAGCAGCCAAATTGCATTAAATTTCATAGAGATGGTTGATACTTGTTTACCTTTAGTTTGTATCAACTTGTGCAATTAATAAGTTTGCTAAAACAAGAAAAGGTGAGATGTGGGAGGTGGCAAAGTTAATGTAGGTGATAAGAAAGGACTGTGCTAACAAAGTTACATTGTTTACTAGAAAGAATGGTGGAAAATTACAGGAAAACAGTGGAAAAACACTGAAACCTTGGTAGGAGGAACCTGAGAGGGTCTTGCAGGTGGATCCTGGGGAAAGCTAGAGTATACATATGGACCCTCAGATTAATAAAGTTGTCTCAGCAATGGAAACTTGTGAGTTCATGAATAGTAAGCCACACCAAACCTTCTCTAGCAAACTAATTCATGCACCATTATCACACAAAACCAGAAGGCTCGTTGTAAATTCATGGATCCTGTGGCTTAAAGCCCAGTTTGGGCTTAAAAGATTTAAGTAAGAACAAGATGAAGACAGAATGTAAACTTTATGATAGAAATAGCCTAGACTTTGAAAACTCCACGAAGATAAAATGTTTTATAAATTGCCTTTATAGAGAGATCTATAATTATCTCCTATATTAACATGAATTATATCAAGCATAATGAGTTTTTAGTTACATATTTATCTAGTAAAATATTGTTCATTCACCTTATATAGGAACAGATGTTATTCAACGATAAGGTTTTCAAAGCATATTGCTTAGAACATATAATCTCAGAGCAGTATCAGTTTTTCCCTTTACTGAAGTCATAGAACCATGTTTTCTTCAATGTAAATTTATATAACTGTCTTCTGAGATCATCTACAAAACAGTAAATATTCTTATCAAAGTAAGAGAGTAGCCAGTTCTATTATTTCTGCTTCACAAGCTTGTTCAGAAGTAACAGAAGTGAGAAAGTTTCTATATTTGTATTTAATAAATTAATTTTCCTTTTAATAATTCAATAAATACATCCTGTTGATTAAGAAAAGGGAGGGTAGGTTGATACGCACAAAGCTTTATCCCCTCTGTCCTCCACTGATGGTATACATCAGCTTCAAGGTCACCTTGTGAAAAAAACAGGTATAAGAAAGAGGTTATGGGGCAAGGGCCCGGCAGTGTGAGTCTTCTGTGATTCCTTTTCTCTGCAGAAAGAGGTCACAGTCACATCCAAAACCAAACCAAACAAAACCAACCAACAGACAATAAACAACCGAGCATTTTTTCCATGATAAAATAGTACCTTCCACTGAGATGCACTCAAGATTTCTATCAGTCTTTGTATCATGGCACTTCTGTCACTGATGCATAACTAGGTACAATTGTTGTGTACTACCTCATTGCTAGCTCTTAAGCCTATCTACTATTTGGGTAGTACTTACTGGATATTTAAAATACTATTATATCCTTATTATCTATTGTGCTTGTAGTAAAAAACCTAGAAGTCTACAGGTAGGCTGGAGGAGACAGGAGCATTATGAAAAGATGAAATTATAAAGCAAAGCAGTAAGAAGACAATAGACAGATGGAATGACTTAGAGATAGAAAACAGTCCCTTCTAAGGTTAATCATAATAATTATTCAAACTGCACCAGTGCACGGCTGCAAGCGTAAGGGCACTTGAGATATGTTGGCAAGGTATCTCAGCTGCCCAAGAATGGTATCAGGGTTTGGAGGTGACAGTTTTCAAGTGGAAAGGCAGATTAAAAACAGAAACGGAAGGCTTTTAGCAATACAAAGGTATATAAAAGCATGTAATATACCTATTAAGTTTTGATGTATTTCCTTCCAGATTAAAAATATGTCTTAGATCACCTGATGACTTGTTATGTGAATAACAAAAATTGTCAAAAGCAAAGTAATAAAGGATGAGACTAAATGTCGGGAGTTCTTTTCCTCTACAAGTCTGCATATGTAAGTAAAACCTCCACCTTCAAAACTGATAGGAATATGGTATTTGAACAGAAATAAAATATTGCATTTCCACTGACTCTAGATTTATGTCTCTTCTGTGTCTAAGAGATGTTAGCCTGTAATTTTTCAAAAGTGCTCCTAAATTAGGGTGGAAAGGAAATAAGTGTTTTTCCATGCCACTCAGTTTTTAACTTTTACAATCAGACCTGCTTTGTATCAATGAAGAAAAAACCTTTCAAAGACAATTGAAACAATTTTAAAAGAACCACTCCAATTCAAGCTGAGTAAAGGATGAAACATTTGCTATTTACTAAGTTCTCTTTATTTTAATATCAAGTCGAATTCTCAACAATGTTTCATGTTCTCTGATCTACATATAAATCAAATGCATTGAGCTCTTTCCTGATTGAGATAAAAACTGTTTGTATAAAAGTATCTGGCTGATTTAAATTTAATTGAAAATAGTGTAGTCCAGTGAATAGTTTTGATAGTGATAGTTCAGAACTATCAAATGAAAACCAACCATATGAGATAATTCCTTATCAAATATATTTCAGTTTTAGTCCTGCTTGTGAATATAATTCTACATTTTCCAGCCTGCCTGCTTCACTTCCTGGTTAGTTTTTCCCTTTTTTAAAAGGAAGCTTATATATATAAATATATATATATATATATATATATATATATATATATAAGGTAGTAGTGTATTATGTCAGTACAAACAAAAACTGGTTGGTTGAAATTTCATTTCATGAGACGGAATGAAAAATGTACAACAGTTCTCCTTCAGAGTGTTTAGTATTCCTTATTTATAATCTTACTCTCTCACATAAATAATGTATATATTTATAGTTATGACTGTTGACTGATTTAAGCAGTCTAAGATAAATGCACAACAGAGTGATATTCTTTATTACCTGACACAAATGAAAATAAGCTGTCACTGTATATATTTATTCTAATGTAGTAGAATAACATAAAGATGTGCTCTATATTCCTAAAGTATACATAAAATGAGCATAAAGCATACATAAAGCATACATAAAATGAGTAATTTTATTTAAAATTTAATTGTTATTATGAGATTGGGTTTGTTGTAGAAGAAGATAAATTTTAATGTTTTATTTAGTGAAATTTTTTATATCAATTCTATTCATTGGACCTGTGGCACATCAAAAACTGTTGGAGTATGTGTGGCTTGTCAACAAGAAATACTATTAAACCATAGATTATATTTAATTGCAAGAGGAATGCTACTCAGTCACAGTCGTTTTCAAGGACTGACAAATAGAAAGGGTCAAGGTTAGAACCCAGGTAATTATTATACTTACGAGTAAGAGAGCAATAATTAGATTATTCCTCCTGTATCTCATACACTCTTCTATCACTTGGCAAATTGAATTATGCTCCGCATCTAGAATGAAGTGTTACAGGATAATTTACATGATAAGGTCTTGCACTACTGGAGAAGTTATTAAAAACCTCATAAACTTCCCTTCTGGAAGATATATGGAGCAGTCTATCTTTGATAAAGAGTAGGTAGGACTGAAATATCTAAGTGCATCCTGATCCCTGGTCTCTGGAAAAGCTGTTTTATATAATGTGCAGATAATATTTCCATTTGTGTTGCGGCACAATCGTTAAACAGAATATGAATTACATGTTGAATGTGTCTTTGATTTATCTTTTATTATGCCAGTCCTATAGACACGAGGCAGCTGATTTTATCTTCCAACTTATAATCAAAGCAGTGCAACTTACCAGCTTATTTTAAATGTGGTGAGGTTTTTTGTTTGTTTGTTTGTTTTTTTCTCTTTAGGCCTTTACTGTTCAAAGGCAGGAAGTAGTATTTAACTTACATGTAATTTTAATTGACTTCAAGGAATTTTGTAAAGGTGAATAAATTTCTGATTGTTTGGGAAACATTTTTGAGTACTATATGAAGTGAAAAGGAATACCACTGTCTTACAAACTGTTTGAACTGAGTTGAAATTTAAGGAAGTATATATTTTTTTTTTTTATGTTTATGTATTTCATATCACTGAAGTATCAATCCATTGGGTGGAAAAGCATACACATAAATCAAATCATATTCCTGAATCATAATAAAACATGTAATAATTTAATGAAAATATGCCATTTTTCTAGTAGAAATGTTTATGTATCTGCTTCACAAGTCAGAAAGGATTTAAGAGCATTTTGACATGGCAGTTACTCTCCTACAGATGACAGGTCATGCTCTGACAGAATTCACATAATCATTCATTTATCACAGAAACAAGATGCAGATATAGAGCTTATTTTATATCATATTACTATATCTGTAGATTTGTTAATTTCACAAAATATGGACTGTATTAATGAACTACAAAACCAAGCTTTTAAAGTTCCAGCAAGATCTAAAATGTAAAATTATGCAATGTCCTTCTTAAGGAGACACTAAGGATTAAAATGATAAGCACTTTGTTCAGGTTCTTTCCTTAATCAGGCAAATTGATATCTGGGTTGACCATTGGGAAGCAGATGGGAAGAAGAACCTTTGGCCAGGAACCTGAAGCAAAACCTATCTCTGGATCTATACCCTTCAGCTGTAATATTTCTAAACAAATTCTGAACTGGTGGAATATTCCTTGCATTCTAAGTAGTACATTGTCATATAATGACAGCATCAAATCTTGAAACAACCGTTTGAAAATTCCTTAAGAAATGGGAATACAATTCATTGAAAGCAATATCTATATATGTTTATGAGATCACACAGTCCAACTCTGGTTCATCAAACCAGATTCAGGTTAATCTGATCAAAATAGTTATCTGCATTAGCAATATTGTTATTGTATTCTCTTAAAAAAAAAAAAAAAAAAAAGCACTAAACAGAGGACTCTGGTGATGGTGCTGAGCATAGCACTAATCCAGATTCCCTATTTTTATATTGGAAAGAACTAATAGTGATGTTTCTGAACTTCTGGTTTTCCTAGGATATTAATGCTCATAATAAGTATCTCATCACCTACTACAAAATTAAGACATCAGGATGAAGAGATAATTGAGGTCAAAGATAGGTTCACAGGAAGAGGAGTAAATGCAAAAACGAAGGTAGGAAAAAGAGGGAGTGAAGGGACATTGAAAAGAGACCATCAGGTGAAAGGAACATGAGATTAGCCTAAAAAGTTGCAGAGAGCTGGAGAGAATATCGCCTATACAACCCTCGGGTCAGAACTAGCTGAAGGGAGTGTGATGAAGAAAGAAAATCAGGAAGAAATCACAAAAGGAAAAAAAAAAGAAAAGAGAAAAAATAATTTCCTCCTTTCATTTTCTGGTCACTTTTTGGTATTCCCTGGAAAGTTAATTTCAGCAAGTAAGAATGGTGTCAAAAAAAGAAAATAGAGTTAAATACCATGAAAATTGATTAATTTCCCATCTTGTCTGACAATGCATATCTAAGTCACATACATTACATGTAAAAGCCAAATGAAGACTTATTTTCAAAATATTTCCTTTTAGAACATTGCTTCTCATGGCTTTCAGTATATTAACAGCTTCCTGTAGGAGTGATACCTGCCTAAAATTCCTTCTCTGTGATTTTTCATTCAACTTTACAGAGCCTAAGCATTTTTCAATAGCTCCATATTGACTGAGAACTCATTCAAGCCACATTTCCTTCATCATACACACTCTTCCTTACTGTGGAGAGGAGGAAATGGGTTTCTCTGACAGACAATTTTGCTGCCAAAGAATTTCTCTCTTGGAAATTTTGTTCAATATAACAAACTCATGAACTCATGAAATCTTTAGAACCTGAAGTATCTGTGAAATGTGAAATAATGATATCAAAGTGATCTATAAGCAGATGCAATTTCCTCCGGTGATAAAATTATAACACACAATGACTTTAAATACACCTCAACTGCTTTTTTATATATATTTTAATTTCCTTTTAAAACAATATTGCACAAAAAGAGATAAATCAGAATTTGCTATTTTCATACTTATTTGCACCGACATTCTAACTCATTGCATGCATATGCTTAGGAGTTTCTGTTGTTTGGTTGTTTTTAAGTAAACAAAGGAGATAAAAGTGCTATGGGCTATTTTAAATCTTTTGGGGAGCTTTTATCAGTAACACAATATGTGCATGCTGATTTTCAGCTACATTATTTTGAGAGTTTGGCTTTTTTTTTCTTCCAAAAACTCCAGTCAGATAACATGAAGAGCTTTACCTGACAAATCCTAATTAAATCCAAGAATCTGTTTCCTTAGTAACCATTCAGAACATCACTAGCTATTCAAGATTGAGTAGCACATGCAAGAAACAACAAAAATGAAAAATCTTATTGTCACTGTTTGAACATGAGGAACTAATGACAGAGGGCTTTTCGGACTCCGAGAGGGGCAGTATGCAGAGGGAGGGATCTACACTCTCCCATTTCCTACCATACTCTATAAAAGATCAGAAAGCCAGCAGCTCCTGCCTCTTTTTCCTCTCATCTCCTACTGGCTGTGCTACTGTTCGTTTCTGCCAGCTTGCCATGTGCTATTGGGTTTTATATATACATATATTTGTATATATTATTTGTATATATTCATATTCTTTGTTACCTTACCCTTTATGTTATTTACCTTGTGTTAGTAAAATCTGTATCTAATTATTTTCAGCTTCCAACTTAAGATCTCAAGTCTTTATTACCCTTTTATCTTCCCTTTGGAAGGGGACGATGGAGTGGATAGAGAGGAATTGTGTCAGGTTAGGTTCATGGCCCGCCCAGACTGCTAAACTGTGAGACTGATTTTGCCAATTGCTTACTGAAATATTAGATTGAAGTATTTAATAGTGACTTCCTACTGATTTCAGTGATTTCTGGTTACAGTCTTCTATGAATCTTTTAAATAATTATACACTGCTAAAAGTAAATTTGATCATTTTTTTCTTTGGCATTTCACATTCTTGTGTTGTAGGGTAGTGTACTTCCATCCATTCTGGTGGTCTATTATGATTTAATATTTCATGTTTCAAAATCAAGTTCATACTCCAAATATTTTTGTAATAGTCTTCACAAGATATTTTTGTCTCTTAGTTTTGAGTTTCAGACTGTTATATGAAAGTATATAGTACTGTACAGAGAAGACAGCATTTACATGAGTTTAGAGAGCAAAATAAACTTTAGAAAGTAAAGGAAAATTATCACAGTGAATTAAAAATGGATATCTGTGAGGAAGAACTGGCTATGTTTCAAACAGTAGTGTTTTCAACATTTTTCATTTCATACTTATATTACAACTACTTTGTATAGGGAAGATTTAGCTTTATTTAATACCTTCTGCCGCAATGAAATCAGCTTACATCAAAAGAATGTCTTTAAAAATAGGGCTGCCCAGCAAGGTCAACTGGATGATGGTGAAAGAATCAAGTTCATCTACTGCTTCAGTGACTCTGCTTGAAGGATTAATATGACCTGAACCTAAAGAGACAATCAGATGTAGATAAGGCATTTAAGCAGAAATGATAGATATCTGGCCTTACATTTTTAAATGCCAGTCACCTTGAAAATTTCACCTCCCATCAGTTTTGTTTCCCAAGTTATTTTCAACAAAATGGCCCTTTACTCAGCATAAAAACTTGAACAAGCTTCTTCACGACAGTAAGATACTGAAATGCATGTATGATTGTATAGTGTGGCCAAACATGTTTTCTGAATCCTTAATAGAGCAGTGTCCATTTTTCACATAAATGATGTCATGGTAAGAGTCAGTCATCCCTGCTATAATCCCACTGTACTTTTTAAAATTACTTTTAAAATCCTACCACTTGTGGTAGTTTCCCACACACAAACCTATTAGATTGAAAAAAAAATAAATAAATAAAAAAAGAAGAAAAGAAAAAGAAGAAACAGCATAAAAGACAGGTCATCCCAGGATACCTATGTTTGACTATTTGCAAAAAAAAGCCCATCTGGTATCTATTCTCCTCTGTTGGTGATGTAAACACTTTAAAAATACAAAAATATATCTCTTGAATCAATCTTTTTTTTTTTCTTTCTCCCTGCTATGTTGCAACATTTTGTCAATTAACACATGTTTACCTCACCGTATGCCTGACAGACACCTAAAAGATAAGAATGTTTATCAGGTCGTCTCCTGGTGCATGATGGAGACAATGAAGGTAGCAGGACACCCAAAAAGACTAAAAGATAAGGATGACTCATCTCCGGGAAGTCGGGAAATCTGTATGTATCAGGGACTTATGCAAAAAAGGGACCCCTTTTCTTTTCCTGTATAAAAATTGCCCAAAAAGTACCGCAAAGCCAGCCAGCAACTCAGAGGAGCCAGCAGCCCAGGACACGTGGAAGCCAGCTCCTGTGACTACAAACTCCAGCCAGCTCGGCGCAAAAAGTCGGGAAAAAAGTCGGGAAGCAGCTCTGAAGGCCCAAGCGGAAAGCGGCGAGGCGGCTTTCTTCTAGACCCCCCCTCTCTCGGCACTTCGGCTTCAGCTGCGGGACAGAGAAGCGGCAGGAGCGACAGACCCTACTCACCCGACTACAGCCAGGGGCCAAGGCCGGCGGACGGTGATAATATCTTAATTACCCTCCTTCTTTTCTCTTCTTAACGACTCTTCTCTCCAAAGTAACTAATTGTATAAATCCTAAATAAATCCTTTTAACTTGTTTAAATCATAAAGCCTGGTTATTTTTGTAAATTCATGCGTCGTCTATGAGTAGTGGCTGAAATTTCCTCGCAAACAAAATATAAATAATAACTCGGATCGTAACAGTTGGTAAACCAGCTATTTAAACACAATTGTAACTAATCCCAAATGGAGGCATCCAGACCAAAGATGTGGCAGACATTCTCCTTCATAAGAAGAATTTGTTCAGGTATTACCAAGTACTGAGGTCATCATAAGATGTTGATGTCTTTGCTCTGCCTGCACATCTTAATGAAATACTTGATTAATCTTGATTATAAATCCCACTTTTTATACTGGACCGAATTCCTATCATTAAAGTTCCCATGCATTTTAAAATTCTGCCATCCAAAATCTTTGTAAGCACCTAGTCCTCAGTCTGAGAATGTGCAAGCAAACAAATCTTTGTTAGCATTATTATTAAATCTCATAGAGAATGTCTCCCTCTTTGTGGGATGCTGAGCAGCCACACTTACCTGATGACTCAGGATATGTGATTATACAGTTCATTTTCCCCATTTGACCTGAGATTAATTACACTCACATTTCAAGCTTCCTAGCACAGTAACTAAGCTATATACATGCAGGGCTTTCTCACTCTGGAGTGTTGAGTAGACAATTATTATACCTTTACTGAGCCAAAGTTCGGTATAAGAATTGCTTTTCACCCATTTGTTAGAAAACTCACATGGGAAGCATAGTCCTGTTCTTCATTTTCTATTCCAATAATGACTGTAGTGTTTTAAATTATTACTACATCCTGATAGTGACACAGTCATTAGATCTGACACTTAGCATTGCTCCAACCTAGCATTCACTAACTTGTGGAATAAATAAAAAGGAACTTAGATTATACCCTCAAAATGCCCTGGTCCTGATCCAAGACTCTAAACATAGAAACTCCTTTACCAAAAGCTGCTAATATCTACTCTGCTTTGAAAAGAAAGATCAGGTGCTGCATTTCAGGAAAGGATTCAGGAATTGAAATCAGGGAGAACATAGCTTTTACCCAAATTGCCAAAAAGTTTTTATTTTGCACTGCTTATCAGAAGTTGATCAGATCACCAGCATCCACATATCCTTATTATCCACTTGATAACGTGTGGCTCAAAATTGACAAATTTTCTTTTTGGTTTTTTTTTTTTTTTAAATCTTTATTTGCTTTACTTGCTATATTTGTCCCAGTAGTGCAGTTAGTTTCAAAAAACAATTTCCATGAACTTTAAATAGAAAATTTAATTGTAAGATTCCAGCAGCTTCTTTTTCCCTTACGTTAATTCATAACTTGTCTAAAGCTAACTGGTATGGAGAGTTTGTGCATGGACATAAACAATGTTCAATGCTTCACACGTAGCCGTATATTTTGACTGTGTTGTATAAGTAAAGAACAGGTAAAAGCTTATGCATAATTTTAAGAGGAAATTTTACTAGAAGAGTTGGTTAATGAAATCAGTCTTTCCAGATCTTGTGGGGTTACATAAAAGACTACAGTGAAGTGAAAACTTTCTTCTGAGCTGGTGACACATTTGGAATTACCTGGTATATTCACATATTAGGAATACATTCAGATTTTAATTAAAGGAATTTTCATAAACTCTTCTGATATAGTGATCAACACTTCAAACAATCAATGTATTTTGTATTCATACCCAAGACCAGAACCTGGCCCTGTTATGCTGTGTATGGTAAAAACAAAATTATGACTTATTGTAGGCCACTTAATTTAAATAAACACAAAAGGAAAATATCTGTAACTCTGTTCTGTCCTGTAATTTTTATTCCTTCAAATATAATTTTTCTGTGAACTCAACCAATTGACTTTGATGTCAATAACCTGAAGGTATCCATTTTCTCCCATCAGCCTACAGTAGTATAAGTGTATTGCAAGTATAGTTGTATCCTTATACCTAAAAATATCTGGATACTTTTAATTGAATAATAATTTAATAATTTTTAAGGATTTTTTTTTTTCCCTAAATAGTTTAATTTCTTCAAAAACTAGCTGGAAAATTCTTGGAATTCAAGTAAGATTTATTTTAAATGCAATTATTTCCTGGTCTTATGTGACATCCTTAAGAGAAGAGATATCACTTTAAACACTTGAATTTTTCTAGAAAAAATGTCTAGTCTCTAAACCTCTCATTTACATGGCCTGAGTGAAGATAAAGACAGCATACTTTAAGTTGTTGTGATGATGTGAAATCAAAATCCTTCATTCATTTAGTAAAGTTTCAAATATATAATTACTGTACATTCTATTGTTCTCTCAACAGTTTTTTATCCATAAGGTTCCTCCTGGTAGTAATTGACAACATAACCAAACTGGTGCTCTTTATCTTCACATATTACTTAGAACAAATTAATATTTGTACTTAACTATTAAAAAATTTCAAATGCTATGTAAATGCAGATACGAGTTCTAATGATACCATTCAGCTACTGGAATAAAAAATCTATAATAATTAAATACATTAGGATTATTTAAGGCATGTAAAAACAGATAAGCAAATAACAGTAACAACAACAGCAAAAATAAAAACCAAACAGTTGAAAGAATTCACTTTTCTAGAGGAAAATGAGAAATTGTAAGAACCGAATTTGTTCACAATATAGAACAAAGGAAATTAATTGAGTTTATCTTTTGTCTCTGATGCATACCAAAGTGGAGTAGTTAAAGTAATGTGTTTAAAAAGCTCCAGCCATCATCTTTGATATTAGAATGATTTTATAAATTTTACAATATCTTGGGCTGGGAGGGTGGAGCCACTTAGAAGTAAGGTATTAAGTTGGTTATCTATACACCTCGTGAACTAATTGGGAGCAGATCACAAATTCTTTGATTTGAATTAAACTCAACATCATCTATGCTTCATATATGCTGCCTGAAAATGGGAGCAATGGGGATTTCCAACTACATAGGTGGGGGCTAATAAAACTAGAAAATGTTATTTCCCCCAACAAAATTCCCAGCACTAATCTTTAAAGCATCATAGACACAAAAATACATCTACAAAATATTGGTACCATTTAAAGCTTTAAGCACCACCTGCAAAGAATATTAGAAGTGTCTTTAACAGCCTTTTCAAAGTATTTATACTAAATCCTGGGTTCACTGGGAAAAAAACACACCTGATTCTATTTCACTTCTATCCATACTTTTATAATTATCTATTTCATATTATACAATCTGTGTCCAGACTAACAAGAACTGATAGATCTAAAATACAAAATAATTCTAAAGAAAGTTCTGAGCCAGACTCAAAGACCAAAAAAATGAGTTTGAATCATTAACATCAAAGTTTAATCAGTGCACAGTCAGTCACTTCATATAAATAGTTATTACACTAATTTTGGACTGATACCCACAGCTTCATTAAAAGATAATTTAGTCTCCCAGAATAAAACACAAGGAAGCCTCTACTTGGCTAATTTTGTGGGCTTCATGTTCTCGAGAGTTTTAAGTGTCCTTATGTGGGAAACACATTGGAAGTGCACAGTCTGAGAGTTTGTACTGAAGTTTCTGGGGCCATTACAGTTCTGCTTCAGCAGCAGATCCACCTCTTCACACCTGGCCCCTGTATCTGTACTTCGTACTTCAGAGGAACAGGGATAAAAGGGGCTCAGATAGCCAGTTTCTGAGAGACAGTATCTCCTAGGTCTTTCCTACCTTACAAATATTGTGTATCTGGTCTGCAAATATCCAGAGGACTTTGCACTGTCTGAAGTTAATCTATTCTCATTCTGCATGCTATTTCATCTCTTTAAGGACATGTGCGATATCCAGAGACTCCCCAGTTCTGAAGACATTGCTATTCTGAGTATGTCCAGATGTCCCTCAGTGTTTACAGTTTTGCACCTCTCCCTTCTATAAACCTGCCTAAATTGAATAAAATAGTTGTTCTTCAACCAGAGTTTCTTGTGGCAATCCGGTGTGTTCTGAACAGATGTAGAAGATCAGGTTTTCTGTTAAAATATACCATAAGGATTTTCAGAGGTAGCGAACGAAAGTTCAATTAATGTCTTTGCCTGAAATGATGCAGACTTCCCAGTCTTCCCTGGTAACTCCCTTAACACTGCAGGATGTGTGCTCTATGGAAGGATAACTCTAGGAGCCAGGGTTAGCTGTAAGAATTTCTGAGTGCATATTCTCATATTGCATAAATAGACTGACAGAACCAAAAAGAGCATGTAAATTATCACGTCTCTCCTACTGATTAGGACACTCACCCAGGCTGTTCTAATGCCTGAGCCAATTAATATTTCAGTTTTTATATTAACTAGTAACTGTTCAGAAAAACAAAATAAAAACTGAAACAGAATTGTAGAACAACTTATTTTGCTTTTCTCATGCCATATGCCTTCCCTCTCTTGTGTATTCTTTCACTCTTACAAACAAATCTGTAATTAAACACACAAATAAAATAGCTTTAGCTGGAATATGTGGCCAGCCAGGGACACTGAGGTCCTGGTGGTAAACATCTTAGCAGGATTTTTCATTCTGGTGGCTAAAAGAATAAAATTTATACCAGTTTTAAAAAAAACAAAAAAAACCCCAAAAAACCACATTGGATTTTGTGTGCAGCATACCCTCCCTAACTGTGAGATAAGAAGAAAGTACATGCTTCGCATTTCTGGTTATTATTTGATGGCTGAAGACACAGGTTACCTTTTGGGTGGTGATGAATACTGGAGCTTTGAATTCCAGGTGCAGGAAATTTCTTTATAGGAAAGACCAGGTCCTACCTGCAACATTTCTTGTTGACTAATCTTTGAAATTGATTGTTGTTTGTTATAATAAATCCTGTGTTTTGGAATCCATCCTTTGTCTTAATTGTTTACAGGTCTTCCCTCAGGTTGTACATGATTTTTCTGTAATCATACCCCAAAATTTAGACTCCTAATTAATCTATGCTGTAGTACAATAAAACAGGTATAGAGTAGAATAAATAAATGTTATTTTTATTTATGTCACATCCATATATATATTTTAATATTAATCTACTGACTAATAAAGCAACCATTTCCTATAAATATTCAAATTCTGATATTATTTTAATGACCCGATTCAATTTTTTGTATTAATTTGTTTTGTCAACAATGTCATTGTTGACAATGTGTTTTGATATGTCATTACTGTCTTGGGTAATTAGGAACTTGTGTACCAATGTTAGGCCAGCAGAACAATCACACTCTATTTTAAAATGCGTAAAAGTCAGCTGTGCCATAAAGATCCAAAACTGAAGATACAAATTGACTGGCACTGTTACTGAAGCTTATGAGTTTAAATAGAAAGTATATGAAAGTATCTGTACAGTCCTGTTTTATTGGCCAACAGGAGATCCTTGAAAAGCATGCTAATTACATTTTGAAAAGTCATTTTAGGTCTTGTAAAGAACAGTGTAAAAGGTAAAGGCATAAGAGTATCTGCAGGTGATACATTTCTTTGGTCCATTCTTCTCTGTCTAAAGAGAATTATAATTGAGCTGTTAGTTTTTCATGGTACACAGAAGTTTATAAGTAAAGAGAAATTGAAATGAGAATACTTGGAAAACTTCATAAACATGATGGTTAGTATAGTTATTTGGTGATGATATTAATAAAAGCATTCAAATGTTTAGAAAGGGATTGTTTGGACCCTGAACTACTGATGCTTGTTTCTGAAAGTTTAAATGCATAATTTAGAGTTTTCTATAATGTGAGTCAAAAAGCTTTAATTCTCTATTCATGTAGAACTGAAGACTAAAGGAGAGACCTGATTGCTCAAATGAGATTTTATGAATCCTATACAATCTGCTTTAAGTAGTGTCTTTAAAGATTTTTCAGGATTTGTCTCTACATACCAGAAGTGAGGATCCGTAAGTCACATACACAAACACATACTAGCTGCAGCACGTACAGGAAGCATTCAGCATACAGGGCATTCACACATCCTGAACTTTGTGCCATTTGTTGGTTTAGACCACTTGAAATGTGAGTCTGCTGAAACAGACACCCAGACTTGTGTAGACTGTCCATACTCCTCACTCAGAAAAAGCCATTTGCCTGCCTTATCCGACCATATTCCCATGAGAATAGCTGTATATTCTACATATTGGCCAACATTCTACATATTGGCAATATGTAGAAACATCCATATATTGCTGTTCTGGTATATGTCTACACAAAAATTTCAACTTCCATTCTTTGTAGAGATGGTACAACTGAAGAGAGCAGAATCTTTTGTAGGTGTGGTTTAAGATCTCCGATGACAAGTACTTTCAAGGGGCATTACATTTGCTTCCACAAATGCTGCATTCTGTATTTATATAAACTAGGTCTTTTCACTTAGCTTTCCATTTCATAAACTTGGCATACGTCTGAAGGTTTCACTTTAATGAATGAAACTGAGAGACCAGTCTCCGAAGCAGTTTCAACTGCTGCTGCTCTTTGAGGAGTGTTGACTGAAGAGTTTCCTCTTGGCAGCATCTGGGCATCGAGCTGGCATTTAAGGGAACCATGATAACCTTGAGGATTCTCCAGTAAAGCTAGTAACAGGATGAGGAAAAAGGCTGTGAAAGAAAAAGCTTTGGTCTTGATTTTAGTAACATTCTATCGGAGGTAGAATGTTGCTTTCTTTCTGCTAGAGCTCCCTCTTTGCTGGGGCTTGTGTTTCATGAAAATCTTCCTGAACTGGAAGAAATATGAGTGTGTGTGCCTCTTACAGAAAACTGATTTGGCAACCAGAAATTACAAAGGAGAAACAGAAGTATAGAGGAAATAACTAAGAGGAGGAGTTTAAGTTGTTTAATGTGCTGGATTGACTTGTATCTTGCGTCTGATGTTTTTCATGTGGGAGGAAGAGAGGAGAGCAAACATCTACATAAAATGTTCAATAGCTGAAATTATTGTTTGACTATATTCAAGAGTTCAGATGTTTAGTTTAGATGTGTGTTTAGTCAGATAGGTAAACTTGTGATGGCAATAACTTCTTGGTTTTACCTATGAGGCCATTCATCTTTTGATGTGGTTGGCAAAGCTCTGTAGCAGACAGTTTTATATAACATTTTTTTCACTGGAAAGCAAGAGAATAAGTTGCTAATGTTTAAGATTTGCCTTTTGTTCTGAGCATAGGTATTTAAAACAATTAAAGCTGCAAGTAATAAAAAGCTCACATATTTGTTATCTGATGTGAACAAATGGCCATCTTGAAATAGATGATTAATACATAAAAACAGGCACACATCTACTGTAAAACCTTCTTTTTGCACTTTCCAAGCTGGGAAAAAAATACCGTCAAGCTGCCACCTCTTTGGAAAGTGGTCAGTGATGAAAAAACAAAAAACAAAACTTACCTGTAAAGTCTCTAGTAACCTGTAAATACTTTCTAGAATGAGGTTGATCTCTTTGTAGTTCTTTTCATACCATTCAGTGTGTCAAAAGGCAGAAAGCAGCTGTTGAAACATACATAGCATTACACACAAATATATAATAAAGTATATTTTGTTATATTGTTGTAGAATACTTTTATGAAAAAAAAAATCCTGTTTTACTAAATTATTTTCCGCAATTTAGATTTATTTTGCTGAAGGTTGTAATCTTCATCAAGATGTTATCCACTTTTCATCACACTCAGTTCTTCTTTCTTTCCTTTTAAAAAAACTTCAGAAGAACATCTGCAGTTAACAGAAAAAGAGTAAAGCACAGAATACTTCTTAGTGTGCTGATTTAGCTAGAGATTGGAGAGAAAGATTTGTTGCCAATTTTGCCGTACAATTAAACAATGATAAAAATGCTGGGACTGGAAAACATCAATATGATACTGAAAAGACCTGAAAAAGCTGAATCTGTAAATCTATAGCACCTGAAAGTTTGTAACAACCACTGTAATTACTATAGTTGATGGGTTTTTTTCTTCCTGTTTTAAAGTATCAGCTAAAGCTTCTGTATATCTTCCTGGAAAAAGTCCAAGTGACACTTCTGTGTGAGAGTTTATTTCTAGAACTTGCAGCTTAGATAGACAGAGAAGCTGATAGATAAAGTTCCCTTTCTGAACCACTGCCACACTTTATGTGAGAATTTCTGTATTTACTAAGACAACCACTTGAATGCATGCAATTCCTGTAACAGCTTATTCCTTTGTAGATTAGTTTATATTTCATTTTTCATATGTGATATATGAAATGAACAATTTGAATAATACTGTAGAAGAAAAAAAAAAAAATCAAATACTTTGCTGAGCTCAAGATAAACTATTTATCATAATCATTGACCTACATACTACATATGACCGCATAGTTGCTGTGAAAACTGCCCTATAGTCATCCCTATAGTTTTGGGTCACAGATGTTACCCTTCCAATACCTCTTATGCCAAATTGGCTGTTGAAATACTGTCCAAGGTGGTTTCTTCACTTTATGAAGCTGAAAGACTGTTCTGTATTAAACTCCCTCACTGAAAATAGTCCTGTTATATATATAGCACTCTCCTAATCAGCATGAGTTGGAGATAGCTGTACATACATCTTGTCATCTGTATAGACAGATTCTTTTTTTTTTTTTTTTTTTTTTTTTAGGTCTCGAGGGTTTTAAACTATGGTGATCCACTGAAAAGTCACATTCTGATTTACTTTGTATCTGTTACAATTGTACATGCTTACTAAAAGAGCACTATAATGAAACTGTTCTGGAAGATCTATAGTTTAACCAAATTACTCATTCGGAAGTCAAATGTATTATTTTTTTTTCTAGAATGAGATATATCAATACCCTTAAGACTTCCTTACAAATTAATTTTGATTAACAAAAGAACAAATGTACGTCTAATTACAAGCAGTAAAAAAGGTAATACACAGGAGTTCAAAGCTTGCATTCATTTAATTGGCTTTAAATTATTTCTATAACCTTAAAGCTATGGGGATTTATGTCTCTTATTTTAAATTTAAAAAGTAATTAAAACAGTTACCTAGAATCTGAAAATTACTTTTTTTTAGTGAATACAAAATGCAAAAGATAAAGATGAAAGTATGTATAACTTACATAAGTTATATATATATATAATTTCGAAGTATATAGCTTAGAAATTAGTTCATGCTATAGCACTGAAGGTGGACAAGCACTGAACCAGGCACAATGTCCTCAAGAACTCTGCTATTAAAGTAGTTGTCACTTTCTCAAAGAGCTTTGGGCAAATGCGTTTGTTTGCACCCTTGAAACTTCTTTGTTTTGAGACATTTTCCATTTAATTAAAGTTACATAGAACCATAGAAAAGCTTAGGTTGGAAGGAACCTTAGAGATCGTCTACTCCAAGCTCCCTGCCATGGGCTGGGATGCCTCTCATTTAGACCAGGTTGCTCAAAGCCTCATCCAGCCTGGCCTTGAGCACTTCCAGGAAGGGGCCATCCACAGCTTCTCTGGGCAACCTGTGCCAGTGTCTCAAGATCCTCATACTAAAGAACTTCTTCCTAATATCCAGTTGTCACAGTTTAACACTGGCCCGGCAATTAAACCGAGTGACAGATGCTCTCTATTAATCTCTCTCTCCTCCCTGATAAAGAAAGAAGAGAGAATAAGGGAGAGAGACTTATGGGTTGGAAACTAAACTACACAACTTTAATGAAACGGTAATGATAAATAGGAAAAATTACTAAATATGTACAAATATACAGGAAAATGGATACCACATTCCTCCCCCCTCTCCCCCCAATAACGCTCACGTCACCACTGAGGCTGCAGGGCAGCCCTGGGAAAGTCCAGGCTGGACTCCTGGAGTCGGCAGCAGTCGGGAGCTGGAGGCAGGAACACACAGATATGGGCTGGCATGGATCAGGACCACAGGCAGAGGAATGGACGGAATCCTCCCAGGATGCCACTTGAAGGAAGAGAAGCAGAAAAGGCAGAAAGGGCAGGCAGCTGGAAGCTGGAAGCAGGAAATCTGGCTTGGCCCTCGTGATCCCTCAAATTTATACTGAGTATGATGTATATGGGATGGAATACTCTGTTTGGTCAATTCTGGCGTCTATCTTGTCCATTCCTCCCCAAAGGAGGGATGCAGGTGGGACCTCTTTATCCTGCTGGAAGGTAAAATGTTTTCCTCAGAGCTGAGCAGTGTCCTTGGCTCTACAGGAAAATTGATACCAGCTTCCTTCCCCCTTTTCCCCCAATAAATCTCACGTCACCACCGAGGCTGCAGGGCAACCCTGGGAAAGTCCAGGCTGGACTCCTGGAGTCGGCAGCAGTCAGGAACTGGAGGCAGGAACACACAGATTCAGGCAGACAAATGATGGAATCCCCCCAGGATGCCACAGCAAACAGGGACAAGCAAAGAAGGGGAAGCAGGAAAAGTTTTGACCCTTGTGATCCCTCAAATTTATACTGAGTATGACGTGTATGGGATGGAATACTCTGTTTGGTGAATTCTGGCATCTATCCTGTCCATTCCTCCCCAAAGGAGGGCTGCAGGTGGGACTTCTTTATTCTTTCTAGAGGGTAAAATGTTCCTCAGAGCTGAGCAGTGTCCTTGGCTCTGCACACCAGTCTCTAGCAGTAACTACAAACATCGAGTGTTATCAGTCCTAGAAGCAGACACTGTCTGAGAAACTTGCTGTTAATTTCAGCAAGTGCAACTACTTACAAGAGACATAGCTGAAAGCAAAAAAAGAAAGAAAAGACAGAAAATCACCTTTATCCTGGCCCAAACCAGGACACCATTCTAAACCTCCTTTCCTTCAGTTTCAATCCATTTCCCCTTGTCCTATCACTGGACACTCTAGTGAAAAGTCTGCCTCCAGCCTTCCTGTAGTTTCTCTTCAGGTACTAGAAGACAGCTATAAGGTCCCCCTGGAGTCTTCTCCAGGCTGAACAATCCTAGCTTCTTCAGCCTCTCCTCATAGCAGAGGTTCTTCATAGTCTTATCACCATAAAAATATAAATTTTACTAGCATTATTACTGGATGATTACCTCCCCATCACTAATTACATTCATGAAAGCTTGTTTTGATTTGTGGTTTCTAGGAAGACCTTCCAAGTGCACAGCTGTACACACCATAATTTTTCTAGTTTTATAAGAGACCAACCTCTTTCAGACTTGTAGAGCTGAAGTGTAAAGTTATTGCCAGTAACTGCTTGAAGTCCTCCAGAAGAGGCAGTTTAGAGTGTAAAAAATAAAATTTTAAAATTATTATATCCCCACATGACTCCTTTTTTTCCTGGTATGAATTAGCTCTATATGAGACAATTATTACAACTTTTTTCCTACACTAGGTATGTATGGTTTTTTTTCTTACATGCCCAACATTCATGTGAATGCCTAGAAAACTACAATGTAGACATGGCTTGAAAAGCTTAAAGCTGTGCAATACCACATAAATTTTACCCTTTCTTACTATGTTAACTCTGGGTACCTTGCTGGCACAGAAAATAGAAAATACCAGCTTACTATTTACAAAAACGTCAAAATTGCCTGTGAAAGTCCTTCAAAACCAGTGGTAGTCTCATAAAAAGCATTTTGTATTCCTATTTAGCCTTTACAGTTCTAAGAAATGCACAGATAGATAGCCTGAAGCCATCGCTTTAGACAGCCAGGATACTTTTATTTACCAGGCTCCTATTTCTCTGCTAAACACCTTCTAATTGGAAGTCACTGAAATGAAAGTTACCTAATCTGTCTTAAACAAGTCTGTGGTGAGACAGCAGAATAAATCTTGATTTTTATTTTTACATTAACCTCTGCAATTTGGGAAATAAAATTTTATAACATATAACCTTATAGTTTGTTTATTACAAAACTATTACATGCAGGATTGTTTTCTGAGTCTATTACTAATGAGAACCTAACCATTTGAAACCAATTCAGTTTTCAAACTGATGGCAACCTTAACAGAAACAAGGTCTTCTACGCAAACAAAACTTGAATGGTGTTCATAGTATTAGCAGAATGCACAGGGAAGAGATTTGTCGTAAACAAAAAGCTTTGTATCCATCTAAAATTAACACACTGATTAGAGAATTAGGCATTTTCTGTAGTTTTCTTATGCAGTATGATCCTTCTGCAGGGATCTGAGGGGAAAATGTTATGTTGTACCTTTTTAATATTTTGTTGCTGATATTAAATGAAAAGTTGTGAAGAGAGATTTTCTCCTTGTTACATTTTGAAGTGTAAGGTATTACTATGCACATCAATAAAAAGATGGTAGTGAATTGGTGGATACACCCTGAAGGTAAAGCTGTCTAAAACACTTCTTAAGGATTCTTTCTCTATAAAATGGAATTTATGTACTGTTGTTGAAGTAGGGTAGTATGTATGTGAAAGGAGAAGTACCAGTAAAGATTCTTTACTGAAAAGAAAGACAAAGAAAGTTGGAATCCCTTTAATTTCTGTGATTTTTTTAAAGTGTCTTTTCTGCCTTATGGAAATACAATCTTTAGAATGAAAGATGAGCTCTATTTTCCACTCTACTGGTTACTGAACATATTGTTTAATAGACAGAGTTGTGGTGAGATGTGCTGTTCAGGATATTCTTGTCCATACTTCTGCAGCCACAGACTTTTGAAAGGAGAAAGTAGATAAAAGAAATTTGTTGTTTTTTCTCTGATGTACCATTATAAAGACAGTAAAGATTCATTCTTCTGAAAAACCCATTAATTCACACAGAGAAGAAATAAAGAGTTTATCTCAATATATAAAGAGTTTACAGAAGTTAAATAAGACTGAATTTTCATCTCTATCTCCTGGATGCACAAAACAGCTTTTCCCCACTTGTCTCCCCCTTCTCTTATTTCCTATTTCTATTTTGATTTTTTGTATTAATTTCCATCTAAACCTGTAATGCCAAAAAATGTGATTTTGCCCCAAACACTCCTAAGACTTAATATAGAGTATTTACCCTTGTAAGTTATTAGAACTTTACTGGCATCTTCATTCAGAGCTCTGAAATACGTGACTCCACCCCATAAGACCCTCAGCCTGTGACATAATTCAGTTAAATAATCACAGAATTACAGAATGTTACTGGTTGGAAGACACCTCAATAGATCATCTAGTCCAACCCCTCAGCAACCACTGCACCACCTGACAAGGTTGATGTCCTTGATCTTCCAATTGGAATTGCTCCAAGGAATGGAAATAGGACCTGTGGGTACAGTCTCTGCCTCAGGGAGACCACCACTTGCAAAAGAATTCATCACAGTATGATGATATCTAGACAAAGGAATGCGCAAGATCACCTCCAGTTGTGTCATTTGTGTATATGCAAAATGCATGCATTCAGGCTTGGCATTCAGAGTATTTTATGGAAAAATGGTTTATAAAATGTGTTCATCTCTTATAAAAAAAGCCCTTGTTATTTTTGACTACTGAGGAAATGAAAGCAACTAAACATTCCGTCATAAGTTTTGAGAAAATATATTTGTTCTCAACTTCTTAAGTTAATATGTTGAAAACCTGAATAATGTATTAAAAATTAAGACAAAGAATAAAATATGGGAAGAGTCACTACTATTACTTGCAATAAAAAGTGAAGTGTGACAGAATCTACAGGAATTTGACATCACTCCTTAGTGAATTTGTGACAGAGTTAAAAAAAGAATACCACTACTCCATACCGAGTGATTAATTTTCTTAATTAAAACTCTTTCATTTTTTAAATAATATTCCGCAGTTTTATTATAGCTTAGTATAATATTAAGAGTCCTCCCTAGCATGGAATAGGTACTGAAAAGGTTCTCAGTGTTGTCCCATAATAATTTCTGTATTATATAAGCTCAACAGAGGTAAATAAATCTTCCAGATCCTGTCTGCATCAGGGCAGAATATTGTCTTTATGTATTTTCATGAATTTGGCTAGATGAAACACACAACATCTTGCCTGAAAGCTTTGTGCAGAACAGGGAGCCTGAAACAATAAAATAATAGGAAATAAATTAAATATGTACATCTGTCAAGAAATTATAAGACAGCACAGTAAAGACTGTCAGTTGACCCAAATATGATTCTACAAGTCTTGTCAGTGGATGCTCATTATTATAAACCAAAAACTTTTATTCCTAATGAAGCAATCAGCTCCCCACAGTCTAATCAATGTTTAAGGAAAGGTTTTCAAAAGCATCCAAAGGGACTTAGGAACCTCAAATATGTATACATTTATTTTTTCTTTTTTAAATAAGCTTTTTGGAACTGACATCCAATTGAAGTATACGTGGTTAATTTTTTTGTTTCTTTTACAAGTTTAGAGTTAATGTCTTTCTCTCCTGCAGACTTCAAGAAGAGACAAAGAAAGGGGAAGTCAGACATTTATTTCCTGATTAGTTCTACCTCTCATTATAAAATTAAAATGTATCCTGTACAGTATTTGAGTTTTAGGAAAGTTGTAATGAGACAGCCCATTACCAAAAGGACTACACCAGTGCTTTGTGCTGAGAGGTCTGTTGGGAAACTGTCTGGAAGAAAACAGACGTGTGAGCAATCCTGACTCTTTAGCTTTAGCTAGAGTAAACTAAGGGCCTTGAGACCCAGTTGCAAGGTTACTGAAAGATGAGCTATGGGAAAAAGATAAGGGAACTGGCAGTAGAAAACAAGAAATAACAGGATAATGAGGAAGCCAGCAGAAGTTCTGTGAGAACAGAATTTGTGTCCAAGATATAGCCACCTGCAAGATATCATTATATAAACAAAGGCTCTACATAAAGCAAGTGTCCACTGTTAATAAACGACTTCACTTTAACCATATTGGTGACTGCGTGTCGTCCTTTAAGCCTCCGTGGATTTTTTCCCACAGAGGTCTAACTTATCTTTCCTTTCATTTTCTTGTTGTGGTGCATTATAAGTTGTAATAGTTTCAGACTCTTCTGCTCTGCTTCATCCAGCTTCAGGCAATATATTTGAATCTGAGGTTTTTTCCCCCTGAGAATATTCTGTGGCACAACTGACAGAAAATGTGATATATCCTGCATTCTTTGAAAAGCTTTACATTCCCCAGGTGAAGTTCCTTAAGACTCTATTGTATGATAGAAAATTTTCTCTATCATACAATACAGTCAAAATTTTCTCTGAGCTGGAAGCTTGTGTTTGATATAGGAGTTAAAATTTCAGTCTGTAATTAGGCCAATCTTTTACCAGTGTCTAATGAAAATACATATTCATCTGGAATTAACATTCTGAAAAAGAACACAAAATTTCATGCCTGCTTACTGTTGAATACAACTTAAAGTCAAGAAAATGAATTTTTGACCACATGCATGTGGTGATGCAGACCCCCCTGTTCACTGAGTCACATTACAACATCAACATGAGCCAAGATTGTTTTTGCTTTACGTTACAAAACAAGAGTGGGGGGGCATAACACTGTTCTTGTTTCAACAATAAGTTCAGCAGGTTGGTACCACCTGGTACTTTTTCATCTTGCTTACTGGAGCAGTGAGCCTGAATAATTGGGTAACTTTTAATCCTAATGCAATCATAGTGATTTGGGGTGACTAGCCACCCCCTAACCATTCAGAACATATCTGAAACCACATTTCTGCTTAGAACACAGGTCCACTCTGAAAGTTGCCAAAGAATTGCTTAATCTGAATTTTGGCTGTCATGGAAAAATACTGACCAAGGTCAATCATCTTGGTGCCTATAAATATTGGTTTCAAGAAGAAGACTCTTTGGAGCTCTCTGGGATCATAGAGCTACAGCCCACATCATGTGTCTCATTGAAGGATGCTAGTTCATCCAATTGGTAGAGTAGGTTGCTGGTCATTTCTCTTAAATAGAGGGGGAAATCATGTATTAAGCACTACACTGAAATCCCTACCATTAACCCCTTAGTTGTAAATTGTTGAGCAAGTCTGGGACTAGGAGTGAGTTCAGCCACACTCACACTCCTTTCTGAGAAAGAGTTTGAAAAGCAAGGGGATCCACTCTGAACCTGGTGGCTCAACAGGAAGGTTTTCTTCATTCTTTTCCCTAATTCCTGTTCAAATCACTCCAGCCCATCCCTTTTCCTGTATCCCTGTATTAATAATTTCTCTTTGTCCCCATATAAATCACTCCTTTTCATTCCCAGCCCCTATATGTCCTTTCTTCATAGTAAGTCACAGTGAACCTTGCTATCTAATTCTGTTAAGCTGCCTTTTTTTTTTTTTTTTTCATAGAACTATATTAGAAAACACCTTTTCCTAATATCTTTGTCAGTGATTCTTTAAGTGACCTTCCACCACCATCGGCTACAATGCTCATGGATTCTATACTTGTGGGTTTTCTCTCACAATATTTTTCCAGTATAAATTCTAAGACTGGAAATTCACAGTATGCAAACTGAAGTTATGATTTCTTTAAAAAAAAATTAATTCTTTCAAATAAAATATTATCATACTGCTACTAGGAATTGGAAAATTCAAAGAACTTTAATGACAGAAGAGTAGCGGATTTCAGTCTGACTGTTTCCAGAGCTCAAGCACAAGAAAACTATGCTCCTAAACCCTCATTATTCCGTGGTTACTGTCAGTCATGAAAATCTAGGACACTAAAATGTAAATTCAGGCAGCCCCAAAATCTGCCTCAACATATTTAAGGCCAGCACAATAAGCTGACTGGGAAAGATTCATGCTTGAATCCTCCATTCCTGAAAACAGTCTTCAATAAAAAGCCATTATTAACTGTCTCATTAGTGTTATCTTGGTAATGACAAAGCCGGATGAGAAGAAATTATTAGCTTTTCTTTGTGCCACACTTACAGCATTTGTATAGCATGATCTTAGCACAGTAATAGGAAGGGATGAATGTTATATCAGAAAGAGTTTTTTCTTCAAAGGGAATATTTCACTACCATCTTAAAATATTTAGATGTGGGAACAATTGTTTTGGCTTTTTCTCATTTTGAAAGAGGCAGGTAGAGTTTCTGTTCAGAATGTAAAAACCACAATACAGAGCACAGAGATGAGGAAAATTTTTTTCCATGTTTGTTAAATTACAGTCCTTACTAAAAGGCTTAAGTATTAATCTTTTTTTTTTTTTTTTTTTTTTTTTTTTTTTTTTTTTTTTTTTCCACAAATGCTTCTTTAACATCTTACAATTATCAGTTCAAAAGAAATTCTGCTGCAGTGAAATATTTCAGTCAGGCCAATGCACATGTAGTATTAGGGGCACTACACAGATGTCTGTGAGCAGGATAAGAACCCTTATTTAATTGTTTAGCTCTTTGAAAGTAAAGGCAGTGTTTTCTCCTCAGTTTCCTTTGCAGGGAACTCGTTCTGAAGGATTTCTCCCATGTGAACACGATGGAATCAGCCATACTGTGCAACAAGCAGTATATCTTAAGATATTGCAATTCTTATGAAAGTTTCACAGTTGTTTAACACTCTTCTAGGACATGATAAAAATAAATGGGCATAAATTGATATTAAGGTTGTGGTGCTTCTGCTGATGGTTACTATATCCTTGGCAGCTGCTTTTCACATTGCAATATTGGTCCTCTCAAGAAATATTGACATAAGGGACAAGAACAGGGATGATACAAGAAACTTCTTAGAGGTCTAACAGCATAACAGCACAACATACTTTTGGACCTCCAAGTCTGTCTGGTTAAGTAGCTGTGGTAGAATTATCTAATATGAAGATGATCAGTAATAATTTATTGAAGTGTAGGAAAAGAAAAATACATATGATAATGTGAAGTATATTTAATTCAATATAGTCTCTACAAATTTCAAATATTCCAATGTTTTTCAGATGTTTTCCATATCCTGTAATGAGACCCCATGTTCTGACTTTATAATACAATTTAAAAATGAGATCACAATAAATTAGATTTAGGTCCTTGAAGACTCCATATTATCATTTATTTTTTTAACTCAACAGGAACAAATACAAAAATTTTCATTCTTCATATTTTTCTGTCTGAAATGCATTGAAGTGTAACGGAAACATAGGAATCTTATTCTTCTGTACATTTAAACTAAATTAAACCTTATTGGAGATTATGTAAACCTGTATGATCAAGAAATAATATTTCAAAATTATATTGTCCAATTTATATTAAAAATATTTGATTTTTTTTTCTTGTTGGGTAATATTAATGTAATTTCAGTATGAATTCTTAACAAATTCTGTTATATTTTTGTTTGTTACATTATTTGGTTTCTGTTATGTCATCTTTCACAGTACAACAAATATTTCTATCCAATAAGGTTCAAATTCTGATTCGTCTTCTGACAAAATTAGATGTAAACTCTATGCTTCACAAGTATAACTGGATGCTGATTAAATAGCATTCCATTAAAACATGATTGATAGTGTTATGTTCTCAAAATCATGGTATGAAAGAATGTACTAAAAAAGTTCTAGCAAGGTATATTACATAAAACAAAATTTAATCTAATTTTAAAGGCTTGAAAGCACATCTTTTCTATAGCCTCACTTGGCCACAGTGGTTTCTATTTTGGCTTTTTTGAGATTTTTTTTTTGGACATTTCTTAAGTAAAACGTCAGAGGCAATAGCTGAAATAGAGCAGTCTGCTCACCTAACAATTACAGCACAAATCCTGGCCAAAACCTGCACAGATCTAATGCTCTGTAAGTGTCCTGAAAGTAGTCAGAAAAATGAGAAATACCAGTTTTTTCCGTAATAGATGTCTAACCTTTGTCAGTAGAGACCACACTAGTCTTTAAAATGTGTACTCTAGATATTCATTGTACTAGCTTACTAAATAATAAATAATGAAAAGTAAACTAGGTTGGTTTTGTTTGGAATACAACATGATTTTACATTTGAAATACAACACATACATTATAAGTTACAAACAGTAAACCCATTACATAAATAACCATAATTATTTAATTGAAATATATTGAATTATTAAAATATTTAAGAGTAAATTTCAGGCAACAAATTTTAAAGATGTTCTTACTTGACAGCAATACATACATAAGTAAAAAAGAAAGAGAAAACAGGTGCTTTCTTTTCTTATGTGGGTTTTTTTTAACGTTTCTGAGAGTCCCAAAAATGCAGTGAAAAAATCTAATTGTTTTTTTCCTTAAACCTTAATATAAACTAAGACATTAAAGAGAAAAAAGCATTTGAAAAGTATGTTTTATTGGACAACTAAGAAAAAAACAAATCTATAAAATCTTAGGGAAAGTCTGGCCATACTTTAAGCAAATACAAAAGCATCATAACGATCAAAAAGTGAAAACATGACAATGTAATTAGACTGTACCATTGTTATTGTCAAATAAGCAACCTTGGTCTACTGTTATCAAAGACTGAATCCCATCTACACTTCTCCCTCAAGATTTTCTGAAGATCATCTATATGATTTACAGTTTATACTTTCCACTGTCAGCTTCATGGTAGCACTGAAAACATCACATCACAGCTTTGCCAAAGTCATATCAAATTCCTTGGTAGACTGATATTCTTCATAGTACTCTATTGTTCTAAGCAATATGAAAACATGAGATTAATTGATGAAACAGAAATAATGGTGTTGAATTAGTTTATTCTTGTACTAAAAATCTTGTTGCTGATCTTGGCTTCCTGATCATTGTGGTGGAGACAGTGAATGTACCATATTTGTTGTTCAGAAGTATCAATTGACATTCACATTTTACAGTTCTACAGCATGATTTTACAACATTTTAATAGGATATTGAAAGCAAGAGATATAATCAAGGCATATGTTAAGTAAGCATCAATGGATTTTGCAGATCTTCCTATGCTGTTTGTGGTGCTACCTTGGAAGCCCTTGACAGTGGCTGGTGGATATTTTTTGCTGTTCAATATTCCCTTTAGATTAATTATAACTGATTTTTTCATAATTTAAAAATGAAAACTACTTTTATTTTCAAGGTCTTGGAAACACATTTTGAAAAAGACAAATGCATAAAAGGCTAAAGAACATAACAAAATCTGCTCTGGGTTAGATCAAACCTTCCTTGTCTAAGCCTTTTGTCTAAAACTAACCAGAATGACACTGAGAATATTAGTACTGAAACAGACAAAAGTAAGCCTCCAGCTCCAAGAAAAGGAATCACAATATCAATATTGTGCCACTGAACATTAGAAGTTACACATGGTACTCAAGGAACACAAAACTCAGTTGAGCCCTGAGCAATAATAAATAATACAATGAGATTTATGCCTGAAATACTTTTTCGTGCCTGGTGATAGGCATATCAGGTTGGGTTTAGGCATAGGTATACATACATGCATAGTTTCTGCCTAACTTCCACACAGCTTGGAGATAGATGCCTAGAAAACTGCCTTACAAGTACACCAATATCTTTTCAGTCATTTAAGAATTTTCATATAGAATTTTCAGGGTTTTGAGTGCTTTCTTAGATATGACCTTTAACAATGTTATCATTGATAACCATATCAGAGACAACTGCTTCTTGCCCAATCAGATTTGCCTACCAATTGAATTAACTTACCACAGTAATTTAGTAAAGCATTGTTCTAAGACCTGAAACCACAATATATACTAAACCTTTTCAGTGTAGTATAGCTAACAGCTGCTTTATCGAGCTCAGAAATCAACTGACTCTTCAAGATTTCCAAGAACATTCTTACAAGAGTATTTTTGCTGAAAATTACTACAAATTTTTTCCTTGTAGCAAAGAAACTAATACTAGTATTTAAGTGATTGTAAACAAGAAAAACAGGTAACTTCTGTAGCTTTTTTTTTTTTTTTTTTTTTTAATCAATGCTTGGCATTCTTTTATACATGGCATATTTCAAAATAGTTTGCTAAAAAGACTATTTACATTCTAAATATCCTTTAAAAAGCCTGTGCTCTGCATCAAGGAAAAAAAAATATAACAAGCTATGAGAAAGTACTCTAAAACACATTATTGCAGTTCACATGCTATTCAAGATCAGCTGGTAGATAACAGTGTGCAATGCTCACATTTCAGACATGCATCCATACTAAGTGTTACCTCTGGTAACACAAGCTTGCCCTTGAAATAACTAAAATTATTAATGTTGATGTAGTTAGCACATTACAAAAAGAATTGAGTTTACAAGCGATATCAGGCTAATCAGTATCTATTACACCAGTATTTTTTCAAAGAAGCCCTGCCCAAACAGATGAAAGGATTGTCCTTGATGTTACACTACTTTGGGAAAACTTAAAGGGTATTTACTCACTGGAGCTGAAACAAAGCCAAGAGCAAAGGGCAGGAATGAAGTCCATGAGCTATATGCGCTGTGCAGCTCTTTATCTTCATCTGTGTCTCTCACAATTAAACCAGTGAAAATATCTCATTTTCTTGTCTCTTTTTCTTAGCAGAATCGGGAGCTGAATTTAAATGATGTATTGTAAACTATGTACAGTTTACAAGATATGGAAGATAATTTTCATAATCATCAATAGAAGTAGAAACTCTTAGGATAGATTATTATTAAAATATATTAACTGAATAAATAGTTACTTTGCTCTTTCCCCATGTAAACATCTTGTTGCAGAGATGCAGTCATTTGGGTCTTGGTATCTGGTATGAGGGAGATAACATTCTCACTGAACTGTGCTGCGTAAAGAAGACTGTGACACGCTGCTAAATGCAAGATTGATGTCCTTATGTGCCTTGCCAAAAAGAATTTCATGAGAGAAATACCACTGAACAGAAGAGTATGGCTCATTATTTTAGTATCAAAGCCAAATGAAAAAGCCTTACAATTTTATTTAAGAACATGTACAGAATTTTAACTACTTTTGACTACTTGCTCTTCTCAAAATATTCAGTTTGAAGCAGAGACAATATATAAAACAACAGAGGCACTTTACACAACACTAGGACTCCCATAATGTAATGAGAAGTTTGGCAATTTTTTTTGTTTCTTCTCACCACTCCATCTTAAAATTACCTTATACAGAACAGCTTGAAAGTCTTGGCTCTTTAATGTCAGAAACCTAGAACGGTTCCTTAGTCCTAGCTTCACCTTAAAATAAAACAAAAAACCATCACCATCACCATAAAAACAAAATCTCAACAAAATTAAAAAAAAAAAATCTCAAAGATCACCCCAAAACCAGGCTCTCCCCTTTCATGTTATGAATAACTTTTGAATGTTAATTGGCTCTTTAAAGCTAGCATTTTTTCATGTTGACCTGAACAGCTACCATCTCACTTTAGAGAAGGATATGCAAAATTACACAAACAGCTTGTTTTAGCTAAAGAATATATCTAGCTTCACAGAGAATTTCTTTCAGACCAAATCACCCAGTCTAAGTTCTTTACCAGGATGACAAAACAGTGGTAAGTAGAAGTTAAAAAACTGTAATGAATCCATATTACAAAGATACTTCCAGAGCTGCAAGCATTATGCGGTTCACTTTTTGGATTACTTGAATCAAGAGAGTCAGGTAGTCTACTTACAGTTTCAGAGAAAACATCAAGGTTTAGGGGTTTTGGAGGGCTTTGTTTGTTTATTTGTTTTCCCCTCTGCTTTGTTGTAAATAACAGTGAAAAATTATGATCAGTTATAAATAATCAGGTTTAACGTAGCTCTGAAGAACACGATTCATGAAGCTGGAGATACATAAATGATAAGTAAAGAGGTCAAAATAATCAAATGCCAGAGTTATTATATGACAATGAAATAGGTGATAAAAATAGAAAGCACTAGAAGGGTCAAAAATCAGTGTCAGAGTCAACATAACACCTAGAGCAAAAATCTAAGTGTCTGTACATGATCTATTTAAATAAATTAGTTTGTTCATTTATTATGCAAACCATTTTTGCCCTTACTGTCCCTCATTTTATAAAAGATACAAAGGTTTTATCCTTCAGTTTTTCTGAAGTGGTCTAATTTATAACCATAATTGCATTTATTTATAAACCAGGTAATCTTTGGGGATCCAGGAACAGAATTCACACAAACTTCAACAACATACTGTTTCTGAGAAGTGTGATCCCATGGGATGGTGCAAATGCAGAATTTCGTACAGAGAAATCCAAGACTGTTCTTGGAATAGTGCTTCTCGAAGGACTGAATATTTTCAAGCTTCTGGTATTTCCAATTAGATGCTGCTAGAAAAGAGCCTCCAAATGGCTTGTTTTCCCAATTACTCCACTCTTGCCAAAAAAAGGCAGACAAAATGTATGCTGTGACATGTAATAAATATTTTGTGCGAAGACACGAGAGATATCAATGCTTTTGCTACCAGATAATATTTAGGACAGACAACTTGAAGAGCAGGAGGTAACCACCAGGTTTCAAGCCAAGACATATGCACTTTGGGGGATTATCATCAGCTGACTTCGTGTTGTCAGTAAATTAGTTGAAGTTCTGTGGTGGATAGTTGTTTTCACAGAAAGCAAATGTGTTGGCTGGATATTATTCTGTCCCAAGTTTTATTTGGTAACACTGCCTTTTGATACAGTCTCTATACACAACAGATAATAGGGAACATTCAGAAAAAATCACCCCCTCTTTTTTTCCCAAAACTTACAAAAATTCACACTAAAACCAAAAAAATATACAATATCAGCCATACCTGAATGTACTAGTTTCAGATTACCATCTTTGAAAAATTACTTTTGAATTAATGCATAATTATTTATGGTCAGCAATAGAGTTTATCAAGACAGTCTGGTAAGACTGATTATGTGCTCTAAGCTTTCTGTTGTCTTCATGAAACTCCACCTTATGTTTCCAAGCATGGCAAAAGCTCTCCATTTTTACTAGTTTGGTAGCAGATCAAAAAGTGGATGAAGTTGTGTTTAATTTACCATAATACATACACTTATTTTCAGATCATATTTTTTTCAGTTTTACCCATGCATTTGCAGATTCAGAATAGACTACTGAAAGATTATTTGCAGGTCTGTAATTTCATTCTGTTTGGAAAATTAAACGGATTCAGGACTCTAACAACTTAAGCACATCTTCAGCGTAAAAGAAATTATTTCTGCTCTGGGATCTACAGTGAGTGGTGTGACTGATTTTTTTTTACTTTTTTTCAGATCTGTTGGGTGTCGGGTAGTTTGGACATTAGCATCTGAGATCCTCCCACTTGGCTCATACAACACAAAGATTGTTACTGTCAGCAGTGTTCTTGGCCTGGTATTCAGATTCCCTTTTGATATGAAGAGAAAAGGAATATCTGTAGAGCCAGGGATAAAGCATCCAATTAAAAACATTACTTTTGAAGGGTTTGGGGCAAGAAGATTTTTAGTCAATTTTATTGTACAGTCTTATTTTTCAGCTGGAAAAGGAAAAAATATATATGAGAAGAAATAAATAGGCAACTGTTTCAAAATTAGTCTACAGTTAGAAATCCTCCTATCTATTTCAAGTCAGGGTGAAACTGAAATCAGTCTTACTGAGGAACAGCAACCTATAAGATCCTGAAGCAAGATTAGGAAACAAATCCGAATATTTAAGAAAGAGAAAAATTATCTTTGGAGAGGAGGAGTCATTGTCAAAAAAGATATTTAGTAATAACATACAAAATTATCAGGAAAAATTCTTGTGTCCTCAAATGTTGCCTTAGAAAATTCCACAGCCCTTAGCTTCACAAAATCTGCCCTACTCAAGGACAGCATCTACCTTTCAATTAGTCTCATGTGCAACCAATGTTTTTTCACCACTTCAGTAATTTGTCCTTAAATTTTAAATATAGTGATTTCAATAATTAGCTGATTCCATTTTAGATATAACTGTGATTGTTACTAATAGAAGCATTTCTTCAGCTACAGTATCATCAGTAGTAAGACAGGAACAGAACTAACTAGGATTAGTTGAACTTTTGCTGTTTAGACTCAATAGAAAGATGATTACAGCCTCTTGAAAAATGAAGCAATGCATGAAAATAGCTAACAATAAATTTTATTTATTTAATATTTATTAGTTTGGTATGTACTTGTAAATAGATTTCATAAATAAAAATCTAAGCTTCACAAAACTATGTGTTCAGTAATATTTATAGGCAATTACTGATAAATATAACAACCTTCTAATTTGAATTAAACTATCAAAGGTGAAATGAACTCAATAAATTAATGCAGTTCTAATTAATTAGAACTTTTTGTTCAGAGCCTTATCTCTGTGCAGCTCTGGTCATGTTCGGCTGCAGGCAGTCAGGTCTGCAGCCTACACTGTGAAGACAAATGTTCATTCTTACCTCATTTAGAACATACTTGATAGGAATTTAAGAAAAGCAGCAGGGCTTTGAAAACTATAATGAGAAAGGAAGATAATTTTTGTAGTTTCTTTGATGTCAAGCACTACCACTGGGCACTCACCACTGATTTTGTTTCAGTGCTTTGCAGCGAGTTGCTCCACCACTACTCTTGGAGCTGTAATTAAGGTAAAGTTACTGCAACAGTCTTTTCGTTTCATACTTTTGGATTTTCATTTTTGAGGTTTATATTTTTATGAAATTCCTTTTTATCAGACCAGAGCTTACAGCTAATAGCCTGTAACACATCTAAATGTCATATATAATGAAAATAGAGCAAACGAAAAGCTGGCACAAAGCACAGTTCGTTTTAACTTTACAATTACTGGAAATTAATCAGCCATTCCTGAATGTGGAGAACATGTTATTCTGTCCCCCTTTCCAAAAGTTCTCTCCCATGATCGAGGAGCACCACATTTCCAATCAAACACCAGAGCACAGTATCTAGACTCTTTTGAAAAAATTCACTTGTAGAGGTATATATTAGTCATCTCTGCATTTCCACTAAGCAAATTGCTTCAGGAGTCAGACCATTAATGACGGCAAAGTTGTTAAAATTAAAGTGACTGTGACAGGTGTTCCTCACATTGTTACAATCAAAACATTCATCTGGACAAAGTGACTGTAGAATTTGGTAATTGAGTTAGAGAAGAGATACCAATTCAAGCCAAATAGTGAACAATAGTGGTAAAATCAGAAGCTTGTGTTTCATGTGTGTCAGAATACACATTCATCGGTGTATTCTGACTCTGATTGCTAGGCAGGATACATCCCATGTCAACTCTTTGATGTAGGACATATCTGAAAGTGATGCACTGAGGACAAAACTAAATTCTTTTGTAAATGAATTTGTCTTTAGTTGTTAATTTTATATGTGTTTCATTAGTGTATTATTGTAGAATGTTTGAAGTTGAAACCCATTGGCCTAATCATCTTCATTCAGAAATTAAATATATCAACTACAGTAGATATCTCTGTGAGTAAAAGCCTGGTGTTACTACCTTGTTTCCAAAGCTTGCCAGCCTATGCTTTATCAATTTAATTGCTGACACATCACAGAAGAGCAGTGAGTAAAGGAAAGGGACTTGCACAGTACAATGCTGTTCTAGTTCACTAGAACTAGTAGGATTGTATCAAAAGTTGCAAAATCCAACATGATAAAAATAAAACTACTAAAGGAGATCACAGAATGATCTGCAGCTATTTCAGGCTAAGTGAAACCTGGTTCAGTCTCCTATTCAGGAAGACAAACAACCAGCCAACCCACAAAACATCTTAAGGTTGTTATTGATATTTATATTTATATTTACATTAAAAGTTATACACTGTTACCACTAAATAGGAGAAACAAAGAAACGAAGTCACCCAACATAAAAACCAAAAAACAAAAAAACCCCAACCAAACAAAAAAAACAAACAAAAAACCCAACCAACCAACCAACCAACCAAACAAAAAATTTCCAGAACACATTCTGTGCAAAAAGTTTCTACTAATTTCTGTGAATCATGTATGTGGGAGCTGCAGTCTACCTTCATTAAAGGGAATAAAAAAAAAATTAAATTATTGTTACAGGCAAATGTTAAGGCCTAAAGAAAATATAATCTATTATTCAGCACATGAAAAAGAGAGACACATTATTCTTTGTCCAGGTAGTCTGATCAGCTTCAAGTATATAAACCTACACTGTGTCTGCTACAGCGTTACTAGAAGTTGGAAGATTTTTTCTTCAGAAGATACATTCATGCTCCAAAGTACATTACTTGATCCATCCAAACTAATATGTCAGCATTTGGGTATGTTAGTAGCTTGGAAACAAGCAATAAGTAAAAACAATTAGGAAACGAGGTACAAATTTTTCTGTATTAGATTATGCAAATGAAAAATCAAAATATGCACTGCTCCAAAATAGTCCCACAGCTAGAAATTTGAATCCACAGGACGCATGGTTACATTTCAGAGGAACAGTGCTGTTGCCTCAAAGCTTCTGCTCTTCACCAGATAAATTGATCTCTTAAAATGTAAACTTGCCTGTTTGAGCTGTACCCTTTGAAAGAATAACAGAGAAACACTGCTGGTGCTACCTGGATGTGAAAGTCTCAGCAAATGTCCTTGGCAATTGTATTCCAACAAGCATTCTGAAGACAGGATAACTTATGTGAAAAGGATTCAAATGAGTTACCTGCAATTACATGAAAAGTCATTATGTTACTTCAGGTTGTTTAAAGATTGATATTAATTATACATGCTGGTAGCATTTTTCAGTAAATTATCATACACTTTTTCTGTTATCATGGTGTGACAAATACCCATTTAGCTGTTTGCTTTTAATTTCCCTAAATAACTTTATATTTGGTCCAAGACGTTGTGCCTCTGACCAATCATTCATACAGGTATGTGAAAACCCATCTCTTTTATTCTTTCTTCTTGAAAGATTTTAGGGGCTATTTGGCAATACTATAGTAATTCTGTGAGGAGTTTCAACAAGCAGAAAATGAGTAATACACTGTGACAAGAATATCTAGAATGCTTATAAAAATGGTCTATGAAATGCCAAGATAGGATATTGACTGACTTTTCTGCTAAAATATATGTATAGTAATAGAACTTCTGGGTCTGCCTCAACTGTTCTTAGTGAATTCAAGTAAAACAGACCAACTAAAATTTTGTAAATTAAGTAAAATAAAGGGAATTTGCTCTTAATGTCAGAACAGAATATCACCTTTAAGGCTTATGGTCTGGTTCTCTATCAATACAATGAGGGTAATAAAGATATATTTCCCATTCCATTTGTCTGTTCAAATTATTAGTCTTCAGCAGCCATTTCACTAGTTTCTCACTGCACACATCAGAGGGCACTGATCTTGATTAAAGCTTCCAGTGCTACCCTAATGGATACACTTCTCAGTATAAAAATCAAGAAAAGTGGAATATATTTTAGTCAACTTCAAAAAGACTGTTCTTTGAATTTCTTTAATAATAAACCTCCACAGGAACAACAATATGTATATTTTTGCCCGAAGGAAAAAAAAATCAAATATTATTATTGTGTATTTCCTTTGTCTTTACACTGATCCAAAGCCCTTTTGATGCTAATAGATATATAACAGTCCTCTGTATTTCCACATCCACATCCATTCCATTTCCTGAAAAAAATGAAATCCTATTTGTTTCATAAACATCTAAGAAGGCTTATGGATCTCTTTAAAAATAAAATAATAAGCCTGACTTAAGGAAATTAATTTAATTTATTACAAATTAAACAGAGTAGGATGATGAGAAATAAGACCAAATATAAAAGGTGCTTTTAGCCACTCCTTCTTTCTTTCCAGGCTGAACTTCACTTGAATTCTCTACCTTCTGCTGGAGAGTGACAGGGACTGGGGGTTACATCTGGCCCATTGTCTGTGCTACTCCTTCCTCCTCACACTCATCCTCTGCTCCAGTGTGGGGACCCACCTGCAAGAAACAATCCTTCATGAATTTTTCCAGTGTGGCTCCTTTCCACGTGCTGCAGTTCTTCAACATCTGTTCCAGCATGGGCCCTTCCACGCGGTCCTTCAGGACCTCTCTCCCAGGGCCACAGTTCCTGCCAGGAGCCTGCTCATGAATGGGTTCTCCATGGAGTCACAGCTTCCTTTAGGGAACATCCATAGGCTCCATCCTGGGATCATTCACAAGGTACAGAGTGGATACTGGCTCCACTGTAGTCCCCCATGGACTGCAGAGGGACAACTTGTCTCACCATGGTCTACCCCACAGGCTAAAGGGGAATCTGTGCTCTGGTGCCTGGAGCACCTCCTGCCCTCTTTTGTCACTGACTGTGGAGTTGTTTCTCTCACATATTCTCAATACTCTTTCCCAGATGCTGTTATGCAGCATTTTTTCCTCATCTTAAATATGTTATCACGGAGGCACTACCACTGTCTCTGATGGGCTCAGCCTTGGCTAGTGGCTGATATTAGCTCTATTGGATACCAGGGGAGCTCCTGGCATCTTCTCACTGAAACCACACTTGCAGCCCATGTGGATACCAAAACCTTATCACATAAACCCAAGATACTAGGCTTATACAATTACATTACTATCTTTTTTAAAGCTGAAATAATATACTTGAAGAAATAACCAAACTTTTCCATTCTGTAAATTTTATTTTCATTGTTATTCTTTTGCAATGCTTTCTCCTTCTGTATTTGAATGCAGATGACTAGCAGTAATACTCTGTTGACTCTCATCGACTAATATCAGAGCAACTTCAAAATTTTTACATTGATATCAGGAAAAGAAATTTTGACCTGAAACAGCTCATACACACATTGCTTCATCTGAGGTAAGCAGACATTCTCTGTTACCCTTCTGCATTTGCTATCTGTCCCTCTCTGACTGTAAGTTGCTGTTACTGACTGATTGATGATGTCTGTCAAACTGTAAATATTGTATTCTACCTCTGTGTCTCATTTTGTTTTTTATTGCCCGATCTTTCCAAGAATTGTGTGTTATTGCTATATAGATGCCTTTAAAGAAGGGATTAGATTAAATGATCTGTAAAGTCCTTTCCAGTCCAGTGCATTGTAGTTTTAGTTTTAGAAAAAAGTCAGATGTGGTAACAGCTATATCAGGATTCTGCCTGTGATATCAGCTCTGCATCAAACAATCTGGCAGTCTGGTTGTAGAATATTAGGAGAGTGAAGATAACTGCAGTTGGATTTGTGCTATACATAAACATGTGCTAAACATGTTTTACAGACACCGCATGGGATTTTTTTGTCATGTGATAGCTAGATATGCACAAATCCTGGGGAAAAAAAACCAAAGGAAATATAACTAGAAGACGAGAAATAAGACCACTAATAAAGGATTGTCACTTTAAAGCAGTCATTTGACATCTTCCATAGTCAGTCATTTCTACACTATGAATTTCCTGAGTCTGAAATCAATCTGTGAAAAAAATCCTTCAGAGAAGCAGAGTTTAGAATAATTCGTTGAGATCTACATGTCTACACTGAAACCACCAAGAATTAGATTGCATGAATTCCATGATGGACAAATGTCAAAGTGAATTTCCAAATGAATTTCCAATTGAATTTCCAAATGAAACATATAGTCCATATCTGTTGAAGCATGTGAAATGCAGTGGCTAGAACAAAAGACTAGGGTTAAATTAGACAGTATAATCTGTCCAAACTGTGACATGATTATCCTTTCTGTTTATATATTACATACTGCAACTATATATGTAACAAAAGCAACTGTTACTAAAGTTATGCTATCACTGTAATTCATTAATAATTGTAGTCCTGACTAAATAGCTAAGTTAGAAAGAAATTATCTTTGTGAAGGTCTAAATATCAGAGTTTTAACAATTTCTTTTCATGAAAAAACAAACCAACCCATAGATATTCTTGACAGTCTTCTGGTCTGGAAATAATTAAACTGATGTCATACAGAATTCTGTAGTAGCATTGTTTAGCCTTTCAAATGGCCTTCATACACTTACAAAAGCACATAATAAAGTGACCTCCTCTGAATTACCCTTGTAATCTGTTGCTTCTCTGTTTCAAAACAGAAAGAAAAATTATGGCTAACTTTGTCAGCCTTGAAAACAACGCTACTTTAAGAGTTATGATGAAATGTGGATTTATAAGCTCAGTTTTAAATATACAGGTCTGATATTCTGGCCTATGTACAGAATGATAAGGTATTCATACGCTGGTTTAAAATATTTGCCAGATGTCTCTTGAAATGGAATACATACTGTGAATACATACAGACATGGGATGAGAATAAAGCTGGAAATGGTTCTTGAAGAGAAATAACCTTCCTTTCATACAGATACTTTCCTATTAGCTACTAAGCCTGACCCTTATCCTTAAAAATATTACCTCTTGTGGTGAACAATATATACAATAAGTCTCATGCTGAAATAACCTCATAATGTGTCCAAGATTGCCAGGAAATTAGTATTTTATTGACTGTAACAACAAGCCACAATATTTATATTTAATAACCAAATAATAAACACCACATTAAATTACTAGAATTACAAAGACTACAAGTCATCCATGAAATTGTCAATTATCTGACTTCCTACAGTGCTGAAAGATTCAAATCAGAGTTTTCTCTGTATCCATCTCCAGTTTGTGTATTCCCTCTATCTTGGCCTCTTTAACCTCTCAGAAACAGTTTTCCTCATGCATATTTTATTTTTTAAAATAACATTTGACCATTATACTTTACCAAATGTGAGTTCACCTCAAATATGCACTGAAAAAACAGACTCCCCAAATGCAATAATCTGTTTAAGAATATTTTCTGATATGATAGAAAAATATCATTTTGGATGGATCTGTTACATAAAGATCAAGGTTGCTCAAAACACATCATGACTTATCTTATCAAACTGAAAATTTCATTCCTATCTGGATTGAGGACCACTGACTTTCTGTTAACTATCTCACTCTCTAACTCTTTTCTCCTAGTCTCTTTCTCCTTCCCCCTTCCCTTTCGCTTTCCTTTTCCCTTTCCCTTTCCCTTTCCCTTTCCCTTTCCCTTTCCCTTTCCCTTTCCCCTTTACCTTTCTCTCTCCCTTTCCCTTCCCCTTTCCCTTTCCATAACACAAGACCTATTACAATTTTTTCCCAGGTTGTGCATCTTGAACATACATTTATTGTGACTTTTGGAAAGTCACAATCAGCCTTTATGATTGCACAGCCTGAGTATATATATAATATATAATATCCAAAGTAGCATATTTTACAAATTATTCCTTAAATAGTTTTAATTGAATTTTATGTTCAAATACAGACCTTGAGTGTCATTTCACTTTAAGGCACATTTAAGGGACATTTCACCATCAAGTATTTCCTCAGACAATGAAATTTTCAGAGAACCAACCTTTTTTGTAGTTTAATGAATAATATTCACCAACAGAAGATGGAAGAAGTGCACGGACACTGACTATCTATAATTCATAATATTTTTTAGGGAGAAGCATTATAAAGGTTTTAAATAAAAGGTTTGAATTATGGCATTTGAATCTGCCTAACCAGTTCTGCCTCAGTATTCAAAAGCAGCTTCAGTGAGTTTGGTTTCATTCCTTTAGTTTGCATCACTGATATTGTTCTTAGTTAATATGCCCAAATACAGTATGATATTTTGGGGGTTTTATTTTTTGTTAAGTAGAACAGGATCAAGTACAAACAGTGGTGGTCCTAATGCCTTATATTCTTTGGGACCATGGTTGGAATCATCGGAGAATCTTTTACAGTAGACATCTTTCTATGTTTAATGGAGTTTATTCATTATCAAGGCATACATGATGAGAATGTTTAACTGACATACATTGGAAAAGAGTAAAAAATGGTCATTACCTTGTAAAGGGCACTGTAAATTTGTCCTATGTCTTGCTTTTCACGCTCATCCCAAGTTGCCACATACTTGCATCTGCAGCTTCCAATATAATTAGGGAAATCCCCTCTGAGGGATAGTGTACAGACAAACGATACCTCCTTTTCCACTGTGTGTTGCTTCTTTTGATATGTAGTCCTATGTGGCTGTATTAGAGTGTTAGGATTCTTATTTGCTTCTGAATTATCTGCATTTAGTGAAAGAGAGTTAAGACTCAGGAAGATTTTGCTGAGAATTACAAAGATTTTCTGGGTAAGGACCTCACAGTCAGCCCTGACTACAAGTGAATGAACAAAAGTTTTAAATCTTTCTATTTGCTACACAAACTTACAGAAAAATGAAACATATAGAACACAGTGTACCGCTTACAGAAAACAGGGATTCATTTCATTTTAATAATGTGAAGTTTGTGCATAGCATGGTACTTGTTCTGTCACTTCCTCATCACACAAAGTGACAATTCTATAGCAGAGGTTATATGAATACCATTACTTGCTGTAGCTAAACAACATGCAGATTCCAGAATAAGAATACTTTTTCCTCTTACAACTTTTTCAGCTTCACTTCTCTTTTTGAATAGGCATCTATATTCCATCACAAAGGTGTATTGTCACCATACTTTGAAGCTTCATGGTGCTTTAACATTTAATTATTTCTGATATTATTCCAAAATACATATTCATTGTTTTTCTCATTGAGGTTACAGAATCACAGCATCACAGAATCACAGACTGTGAGCACCTCACCCCACAAGTCAAGGTGCTGTAGCATAGTCCCATGAAAGAAAGCCTGTAGCAGAGCAAGTTTGATATTGTACCAGTGATCGGATCATAACTAGGATATTCCTGAATCAAGTGGACACCAGAGCTTGGTTTCTAGTACTTCATTTTTTATGTTGAATGTGTTATTCAAAGACCTCAGAAAAAACTCATGTATAATAACAAATGGTTATTTACAGGTCACTATAAGACTGTAAGTCTTTGAGCTGGGTAAAATTGGTCTTAGGGACTGCAAAGAGAACAAAAACCCAGTATATGTAACATACCCTATGTATATTAACTTTAATGTAACATATAAAGGTGAGTTAAAGATAAACAAGAGAACTGTGTTTAAAAATGTTTGTAGGCAAGAAAAGAACAAATTCATGCAGATCCCCAAGTGAGGAGAAAAACCCCTACCACACCAGCTAACTCCTCCTGATGACTGCATAAAAAATGTTATAATGAATAAATATTTGAAATGGTGATGTGGCCTCCACATTTTTTATTCACTTCTTGTTCAAGTTCAAGAGTAATTGAAGTTATCTACTTCAGCTACAGTTTAAGTTACAAAAATCTTGAAATAATTACTTCATTCTAGATTGAGGAAAAAAGCATAAACTATTCAAACATTTCTTTAATTTTTGTTGAGTATAAATGTGTTAAACTGAAATCTGCAGTGCAACTGGTGACTGGTAGCCAGATCATCCAGCTACTGTGTTTACTATCTGAAACCTACAGCAGGTCATATTAAACATTCAGACAGAGGTACTGATCAAAATAAATCCATCAATGTATCATAGCTTCAACATATTTTGGAATAAAAAATTTAAAATTAAGCCATTTCTATGATTTTTTGCATCTCATTTAAAAGTGGAGCAGAGAACATGAAAAAAAGTTGCCCTTTCAGAAGAAAAAGAGAGAATGCCTTCCCCCTTTTTTTTTGGTTCAGTACAGCACAGGGAAAAAAAAAAAAAAAAAAAAAAAAAAAAAAAAAAAAAAAAAAACGGAAAAAAAATGTTCTCCACGAAACACTGATTTTTTGCTTACATGTGAATCTGAAAAAAATACTGCCTTTTTCTAAGATGATTATACTTTAGTCTGTGCTTTAAGGAGAAGCTGTAAAAAGACCTAGAAGAGTGACTTCTGGAGTGGACTGTTGCCTTAGTTTACTGTCTCTCTTGCCAAAGTTTACATCATCTATATCCCTGAATATAGCAGAAAAGGAAGGTGAGAATCCAAGTGGCTAAGGTATCAGGGAGAAAAGGGATTCAGATGCACTAGGTAAAGTTTGGTGACACCCTATCTTTGTTTTGTAATGCTGCAAGGGGCAAAAAGAATGGAGGAAAGGTTTGTCTTGTAAAGACAGAATAGAAGAGTAGAAACTGTATCCAAATCTTCCAAATTTCAGTTTGCCTTAGCCAACCAATCTGAATTTTTGTATTTAAAAAATTACCTGCCTTGCTTTATATTTTATAAAAACACATAGCTTTAAAAGTTCCATGTTCTGTTGGTGTTTTGTCTCCCTTAACAGAAAACATTATGAAAGATCTACCTCAAAACATAGTCAATTTGGGATAAATTTTACCAACAATAACAAAGGAAAAGTGGGAGGAGGAAATAATGGGGGAAAACGGAATACATTCTGGAAAAGAAATCATAACAAAGAAAGAAATCATAAAAAGAAAACATAACAAAGATATGTTGAAAAAGGGAGATGGAGCACATCCTCCCTGAAAACTGAGACACTTAATTTGCCTCAATAAAGAGGAAGGCAGGCAGGAAGGCCAGGAGGACTGCCTGGATTAGAAGGGAGTTCCTAGATACAGTTAAATATAAAAACAAGGCCTATAGAGGGTGGGAGCAGGGACAAGTAACCTGGGAGGACTACAGAGAAGTTGTCAAAGAAGCGAGGGATCAGGTTAGGAAAGCCAATGCACAGGGAGAAGTGAATCTGGCCAGAGATGTCAATGGCAACAGGAAAATTTTCTGTAGGTAGATCAATGATAAAGGGAAGATTAGGGTAAATATGGGCCCTCTCCAGAAGGAAACTGGAGACTGGAGATTTTGCTTCAGTCTTCACGAGGAAGGGCTCTTGTTACACTACCCATGTTGCGTAATGCACAGGCAGGGACTGGGAAAAGGAAGATCGCCCCACTGTAGAACAGCAGGTTCAAGACCATCTAAAGAATCTAAAAGTGCAACAGTCCATGAGACCAGATGGGATTCATCCATGTCCTCTAAAGAAACTGGTGGGTGAAGTTGCAAAGCCACTGTCCATCATACTTGAAAAGATGTGGCAGTCTAGTGAAGTTCCCACTGACTGGAAAAGTGGAAACATAACCCCCATTTTCAAAAAGGGAAAAAAGAGGATCCAGGAAACAACAGGCAGGCAGTCTGCCAGCCTGGCAAGATCATGTAGTAAATCTTCCAAAAGCCATGCACCTCCTAAAGGCATGTGAAAAACAAAGAGGTGATTGGTTCACTAAGGACAAATCCTGCCTGAAAAATTTGGTGAACAAAAAAAATTTGGTGAACAAAGGAGATCAACTGATGTCTTCTGGCTGGATTTGTACAAAGCATTCAACACTGTCCTGCATGACATTCTAGTCTCTAAACTAGAAGGATATGTATTTCAATGGAGAGACTAGTCATCGGATAAGGAAAGGGTTAGATGGTCACATCCACAGAGTTGTGGTGTTCTTCAAGGGCTGGTACTTGGACAAGTGCTATTTAACATCTTTGTCAGTGACACAGACAGTGGAATTAAATGCACAATCAACACATTTCCTGATGACAACAAACTGTGTGGTGGGTTTGACATGCAGGTGTCATCCAGAGGGGTCTTGACAGGCTTGAGGTGAGTTCATGCAAACTGGATGAAATTCAACAAGGCCAATTACAAGGTCCTGCACCTGGGTCAGGGAAATCCCAAACACAGATACAAGATGTGTGGAGATTGGATAAAAAACAGCTCTCAGAAGGACTTGAGAGTGATGGCTGATGAGAACCTTAACATGAGCTGGCAATGTACATTTGCAGCCCAGGAAGCCAATTGTATCCTAGGCTGCATCAAAACAAGCATGGCCAGCAGGTTTAGGGAGGTGATTCTCCCCCTTTACTCTTATGAGACCCCAGCTGGAGTACTGTGTCCAGTGCTGGAAGACTCAACATAAGGACACAGAGATCTTGGAGTGAGTCTAGAGGAAGGCTACAAAGATGATCAGAGGAATGGAGAAGCTCTCCTTTGAGGACAGGATGAGAAAGTTGGCATTGTTCAGCCTGAAGGAGGCACTGGGGAGATCTTATGGCAGGCATCCAGCACCTGAAGTGGCCTACATGAAAGCTGGGGAGGGACTTTTTTGAAGGGTGTGTAGTGACAGGAAAAGACACAATTTATTAAAACTGGAAGAGAGTAAATTTAGATTAGACACTAGGAGAAAATTCTTTATTGTGTGGGTGGTAAGACACTGGAAGAGGTTTCCCAGAGGGAAACTCCCATCCCTGGAAGTGTTCAAGGCCAGGCTGGATGGGGCTTTGAGTTACCTGATCTAGTGGAAGATGTCCCTGCCCCCTGCAGGGGGGTTGGAACTAGATGATCTTTTAAGTTCCCTTCCAATCCAAACCATTCTATGATTCAGCTGATGCTTTAGAGAGTGCATTAAGATCATGGTGTGAAACTGGGCAAACAGCAATTTTTTTTTAGTGGGGGTAACTTTAATGCCTCTATTAATTTTTCAGTGTTAAGTTTTTGCTTTGTAAAATAGAAATACAAACAGAACTCTGTTTCATATTGCTTCCTGTTAAATACTCAAATCCTATGTTAGCCAGTATCATAAAAATGTTCATAGGCAAACAAATAGCACCAAAAGGCACTCTCCTATACAGCAATGATATACAGCATAATTTTTATGGTCAGGGACTAATTCACAGCCTGAACAATAAAACTTATATAGAAGTCTTGAGCAGACACACCAAATCCTAATTCCCTTTCCCTTTCTTAGTCATACATTTTTTCCTTTTTTTTGCCTTCCCCTTCAAAATAAACTCAAATAGCTAAAACAGCCCAAAGATATTATACCATGGTCAAGCTACACGGTTGCATTTTGTTGATGGCTTATCATTATTTATCATAATAGCCTACAGGCACTTAAAGCAGCAATACCATTATACAGAAAGCTAGTCACAAAAACATTGATAACACTTCTTAGTATTAGTCCTAACAAAGACATAGACTCTAACTTGTTATTGCCAGTTGCTTGCAATTGCCTCAAGATAGTGGCAATATTTCATAATGTCCCCTTCATATGCTTTTCATCCTGTGTATAATAATAACCCTAACCCTAAAGCATAACTAAGGATGATTTTGGAATATTAAAAACTTCAAAGGTAACTAAGCTGTACTGAGTAAAATATAAGAAAAAATGGAAGAATTCAAAATCAACACCTTTTTTTTTTTACTGTTTCAATCTTTTTCTGCCCTACTGACACAGTAGAGAGGACTTCAGAAAAACTGCCATCTGAACCACTGTGGTGCTCCAAGCTATACATTAATCTTCAAAGCTGAAGCAGTTTGGGTTGTATTTCCAAGAATAATAGTGTGGTGTTAATAAATCATTGACTGCAGTTCTGCAAACATTTTCTACTTTTCTCCTGAAAATGACCAAAGAACATGGACAGATTTTTGCTAGTAATTTTTGTCCTATGATTTAGACTTCACCATCATCTGCAAATGAGATTAAAACAGATAAAAAGTGTCAGGTATTTACAGTCTTTTTAAAGTTTTAAAACTGGCAATAGCTTTAGTTTTATAAATAAAAGTTCATGTTGTGGCTCAGTACACTTTAATAACTGTTATTTATATTAAGTGCCATATAGTGCAGATTATTAACTAATGTAGATTCATGCTGTCCTGACGGGAATATATTAAAACCAACAAAAGCAAGAAAAACAAAACACTGCAGGCTGAAGGTATAATTTATTTTAACTTTTTTGTAAGCAATAAATGCTTCCAATTACTATTCAGAGTTCATTAGTAATTAAATTTATTATCATTAAATATGGAGAAGAGAAAAAAAAAAAAGAAAGTTTGCACAACAGAGGAAAGATAATGATTGCTCTAATTTGAGAGAAGCAAGACAAAAATTGCTTATGGCCATGTTAACCCAAGACCTTCTGGGATCTCCCCATCTCCTGCTGGCCTGGAGATGTGTCAGTTACAATAGGAGGGAAGCAGCTGTACCTATGGGCAGGAGAAAAAGTGTCAGATGACCCAAATGGACTAATCACAGTGTTCCTTCCCATAGTGCTCAGTATAAAACGGCTCCAAATTGAGCCTTCTGCTGGTCTTTCTGACTGGTCTGTTGGCTGGCTTGGGGTTTGCTTGTTTGTCATCTTTGCCTGTGCTGCTGGTGTGCCTGCATCCTGCCTTCTTGCTGAAGAACATTATTTATTAGGACAGGTTGCCTACTCTGGCCTCCCTGAGTAGGACTGGTTTGGCTGCTCCAAGGCTTCTGTGGATTGCCGCTAAGACCCATCTGCTGCTGAGTCCAGTTTGGGACTTTTCTAATGAGAAAGTAATTACCTCCTGAGGAGCTGAGGTTCCATATTTATATATCTGCTTATATTTGTAATCTATCATCATTATTATTATTTCATGAAACACAGTCTAGGAATTTTTTCCTCACTTCCTTACTCCCCTTTTTGTCTTCCCCTGGGAGGGTAGTGGTCTGTTACCAGAGAGCATCTGTTACCAGTTATTGTCTAAAATGGTGACAATGGTAAACAGAGGAGCTAATTATCAGAACCCAGAAAAAGAAATGGATGCTATATCAATGCTAAGCAAGAAAATAATGTGTCTGTGTGGGGAAAAAAACCAAACCAAACAACCCAAAAAAACAAGCTGGCACAAATTACAGAATCACAACAAAAATAATAGAAAACTGAAAAGAGTAAGGACTCTGAAATTGTTGAATTTATAGAGCATATTGCCCTGTAAATAGAACATTGACATTTCTAGAAATAGGCCCAGAAAATTTGTATTAGCTCAACAATGCAAGGCCTCAGGACTTCTAAGACTTTGTCAGGATTTCCAGACAGCCGTGGATTTTTAATAACCAAGCAAAAGCTAATTTATACTGTCTTTTGCTCAGCTTTGTGCAATTATGTGGTTAAACATCTGCTGTTATAACAATGTCTACATGTTTTTGCAACTGGTAGATAACATCTACAGATTCTGTTCTGTACAGACTGAGGTAAATGTGATCCTAGAAAAAATAAATGATGTATACATATGCAGGCTGATAACAGTGTCCTTGAGAGTGCAAACACCTCATCATACCAGTGGCCCTAAGTCTATAAGCAGAAGTTAGCAGTCACTGCAGAAAAGCATCCATGTGATCTGGGTAAAACTGTTTTAGGGATAACAAAAAACAGTTATTTCATCCATGTCTAATGGAAAGACAGAACAACACACATCATCTACCTGGACCCGTGCAACGCATTCAGCACTGTTCTGCACAACATTCTGGTCTCTAAACTGCAATGATATGGATTGGAGGGATGAACCACTCAATGGACAAGGAACTGGCTGGATGGTCGCACCCAAAGAGTTGTGATCAATGGCTCGGTGTCCAAATGGAGATGTGTGACAAGAGGTGTTCCTCAAGGGTCACTACTCAGACCAGTGCTATTTAACATCTTTGGTGGCAACACAGTCAGTGTAATCAAATGCACCCTTAGCAGGTTTACTGACAACACCAAACTGTGGTGAAGGCAACATGCTGAAGGGAAGGGATATTATCCAGAGGAACCTTGACAGGCTTGATAAGTGGGCTCATGCAAACTGCATGAAGTTCAGCAAGGACAAGTGCAAGGTTCTACAACTGGGTTGAGGCAATGCCATGCATGAATACAGGCTGGGAGGAGAAAAGATTGAGGACAGCCCAGAGGAGAAGGACTTGAGGGTGACGGTGAACCAAAAGCTCAACATGAGCTGTCAATGTGTGCTTGCAGCCCAGAAAGCCAACTGTGTCCTGAGCTGCATCAAAAGAATCATAGACAGCTGGGCGAGGGAGGTGATTCTCCCCCTCTACTCTGCCCTTGTGAGACTGTATTTGGCATAGTGTGTCCAGTTCTGGAGTCTCCAACATAAGAAAGACATAGACCTCCTTGAACATGTCCAGAGCAGAGCCACTAAAATGATCAGAGGGCTGGAGCACCTCCCCGATGAAGACAGGCTGAGGAAGTTGGGGTTGTTCAGCCTAGAGGAGAGGAGGATCTGAGGTGACCTTATAACAACCTTCCAATATCTGAAGGGGGCCTACAAGAAAGCTGGAGTAGGGCTTTTTTGCTTTTTTCACAGGTCTGCAGAGGGAGAATAAGGGGCAACAGTTCAAAACTTGAAGAGGGGAGATTTAGGTTGGACATTAGGAAAAAATTGTTTCCTGTGAGGGTGGTGAGATGCTGGAACAGGTTGCTCAGGGAAGTTATGTCTGCCTCCTCCCTAGAAGTGTTCATGGCCAGGTTCGGTGGGACAACCTGCCTTGAGCAACCTGCTCCAGTGGAACATGTTCTTGCCCATGCTGGTGTTGGAACCCAATGATCTTTAAGGTCCTTTCCAACCCTAGCCATTCTATGATTCTAAAATCAATATTATGGATACATAAGAAAAATAAAGATGACTGTGTCAGCAAACTTACAAAATTAACTCCAGTTAAACTGCCAAATGAGGGGGAAGAACCCCTTCCCTCAATGTCATACTTCCTTGAATAATGATTTCATAACACTGATAACTCATTGCAACAGGATGTTAGAAAGAAGGTGAGCAGAAAGCTAGAGAAAGGGGTAGAAAGTCACTGTTTAAGTTTTACTTCCTTGTTTGTTTGTTTATCTATAATGAGCTGTAATAAGATAACTGAACCTTTAGCGTTAATAGCTAAACTATTAGACTAACAACATTTCCTTGTGTTTTTTTGTTTGTTTGTTTGTTTGTTTTGTGGTTGTCTTTTTTTCACAATTTTTTTTGTTGTTTAATAACAAGGATTTATCTTTATCCCATAAAAACTCTCCTGGATTTAGTTCAAGAATAAGAAAGCAGTTCTGTCTCTCCAGAGGGAACATACAAGATGGGTCTGATACGTTTGGTATTACTCTCCTTGCATCATTTGGCTGTAAAAGACTCAAGAATTTTAAGCACAATAGTTGGAAAAAACACATAGAATCATAGAATCTGCCAAGTTGGAGAGGACCATCAGAATCATAAATTCCAGTTCCTGTCCCTGAGTAGGGTACCCCCAGAATCACACCATGTGCCTGAGAGCATTATCCAAATGCCTCATGAATTCAGGCAGGCTTTTTTCCCTATGCTAAGGAAAAAAAAATTATATAAGGATGGAAAACCTGATGTCATGTAGTTAGTGTTGGCTAGAATTATTTAGAGCAAAGGCTATGAAAGATATTTTATTACTTTAATGTAGGGATCTGCTGTAGGTGTTAGGCTGTCAGTTTACAGATAAAGTTAAGTTTTAATTTTACTTGCTGCTTTACGCAAGAAAGATGGAAATGTATGAATCTGAGGAGCCTAACGAAATCTACTTAATATAGACAATACTGTGGTATTTCCAAATAATATTGATACACAGACAGTGACTCGGTGACTTCAGGAAGTCATAGTTATATAAAAAATTTGAGAATTTTTTTAAAGACATACAGAGCTACATACCAATTATATCTCCCTTTGGGATCCTCACTCCACTTGCCAGTCTGAAGAGCTTACAAAAATATGCTGGTTTAGATCTGAAAAAGGAAAAAAGAAAGGCAATTAATAGGAGAGGGTTCTATAATTACACAAGTAAAATAAAAAGAAATACAAATACAACAGTTTTGCAATAAGAGTGAATTTACTTTTAAAATAACACAACCAAATATTATTTGAATTTTTTTTCTAAGATTTTATCCTGAATATAGTGAAATATAAGTGGAAAGGTGTCGAAGTTAGTGAGAATGCATTAACGAAAATAGGTCAAAGAATTTAGTGAACTCAGATTGAGATGTCAGATACTCTTCATTTTAAAACAGTGAAGAGGCTAGAAACTGAACCTGCAATAAAGCCTTGAAACATTTGTCTTTTTTAGCCAATCAAAATTAAGACTGACAGAACATATGATCTCTCAACAAATACTCAAGAACTTGAGTATTCAAATTTAATGACAAAGTTGTCATAATAACAAATGTATTTAAACTATCTGTGGATGTTGTTGAGCAGAAACGAGAAGATTTAACACTCTAAAAGATAAGAGGCTTTAGAGCAATCCTTCACTCAACAGTAGAGGAAAAACCACAGCTAAAAAATATTTAGTTACCCTATGAAACAGACTTACAATTGTGTGACATAACTGATGGCAGGAACTAAGCTCTGTTCCAGATGTTTCTTTGCAATTCTTTGTATTACATAACCCCCAAAAATCAGAAATTTGCAAATGCATATGTATGTCAATTTCAAGTGTGAGAAAATTATAAAGTATCTAGAGAGCATTTCCTTTTTTCCTGTCAATCACTTTTTGACTGTATTTTAGACAGCATTTAACTAAACCTAAGGATCTCAACGTTTACAGCTTACCTTAGCAAGAATGTTTTCCTGTAGTTGAGCTGTGTTTGTCTCTTAAAAAGAAGCTACAATATTAATGAGAAACAAAAGTTCTTGTTTGATTTGTAAAAGTGAAGTAAATGTACTTTTTACACTGGCCTGATTATCTGTAAATTTAGAAGAATATTTGTGATCCTAGTTTGTGCCAGTCTTCACAAAAGAAAAATTAGCCTAAAGACATATTTAGGGAAACAATGTCAATTGGATATCACGTCTGTATTTGCACAGGAATATAAAATGCTGTCTGCAGTCAGAAGACATCTCTTTTTTTTCCCCACAAAATTAAGATACTAGTTTTCTGGTGAGTAGAGTGCTTGGATACACATCTATACCTTTTCTTCTTTTAGGTGTATTACCTATGTGATAGTAACAGTGCTAATATGCACTTGTTATACTATTAGAAAACACCTGTATTAGCAGTTTATCCTCCCTAATGCTCCCCTCCTCAAATGTTAGCCACAAAGAAAGAGCCTAGCTTGTTCCTTTCAGTTTCCCTTAAAGAACACAGGAAATTAGGTAAGAATTTGAGAAAGAGTGATAGGAGGGAGTACTGTGGGTGGGTGTGAATCAATTGTCTATACATTCATTCACACTGTGGTGACTGAACAGAGTAGTGACTAACAATTACCCAGAGGAGGACCCTCAGAGTTCTTAATTAAACAAAGACTGAAGGATAACTCCCAAAGGCAGCATCATCACTGGGTGCTTCAGGTAGTGCATAAAACTTAGTAAAAGTGTGAATGGAGCTCCGTGGTGGCTTCTCTGCAAATGTCAAGTGTGAAACATTCCACAGAGAAGTCACTGCCCCTGCTTAAAATGGTCAAATAAGCCCTTGTGACTAAGGTAGTTTCTTTGGCACATTTTGATAGCATTCATTTGCATATTATGATATGCAAATATGGGATGGTGTTTGTGAGGATACTGACATCCCCCTGGGGTCTTTCAGCTTTGACACAAGGACACTAAGAGACTTCCTGAAAACTCTTCTTTCAGCGTGAAAGTCAAGGAGTACTCATACTCTAATGTGTAGAGTTGCTTTTACTGAGTAATCATGAGGTTTACAAGAGAATCAGAAAACTCCTCTAATAAAACCTTGAGAAGCTTGCTAAGAATTGGTTTTTTCCCCGTATGTAAGTGAAAAAAAAGGAATCAGCAATAAGCCCCTGTATCTAAGTTAAAATATCCTGTATAGTTGCTCAAAAGGCTTTTGATAGATAAATGAGAAAGAGATCATATCATTTCAGGTTTGTACAGCCTGCATGGTTGAACTGAAAGAACCTACCAATATTGTACTGGAAAGCATGTCTTTAACTGCAGGATAAAGCCTATTAGTCCCTTCAAAAATTTCTCTTGGGAAGTAAAAATGTTGACTAAACTTCTTACTGAGGACATAAAGCCACAATGGCTTCTAATTTGGCTGTGACAGAAGAAAATTACAGACCACACCTCTTTAGTTTTCAGACACAGCTAAGAACTGGAAAAATCACTGAGGCTGAGAACAGCACTTATGAGACTAAGAATATACAAATACAGCTATTTAATTTGGTAGGTAGATATACTAAAATTTCCTCTACTGTGTATAAGACTGTTCTCTACTCTTTAGAAGACAGTTTGCTCTGAGAAAAAATACATTTCTCTTTTTTTTCCCTTTTTCTTTTCCTAGGAGAAACACCTCTGGAGAAGAACAAGGCTATAGTGATTGAGAAGTCATATCTTTATAAATAAAGAAAGAAAGAAATGTAGTAGTAAGGGAGGGAACAGCAACTCCTAGTTCCTTCAGAATATTGTCATAATTCTGTCAGACTTGACCCCAGCTTGGTTCATGCAAAGACATCCCCGTAGGTGGTTCAGGGCATGATTGTGCCACTATGTTTTCACAGACTACCTGGAAGATGTTTAGCGTGTAAAAGAAACAGAGCTTTTGTGGGAATGTACATGGGTTGATTGAATTAAGACTGGAGCAAACTCAAAGATATTAAGATGTTCATCAAATATTTCTGGAATGTATTTCATCTAAGTATACAGACTAAACACAACTCTTGCCCTGCAAGAACTGCAATTCTTCATTGTGGGCCTATCTGTAATATCCAAAGTAACATTATGCCACAGACATATTTTCAGCTAGAATAGGATTAAAACCAGGCATAATTTCTTGTGATTAAACCTGAAAAGAACCTGTAATAGTGACAGGCACTGTTTAGGATCAGCAATAACAACTGATGATCCAGAATCAGGAGTGATGAAAGACATTCTTCTCATTCAGAAAAGCAGCCAAGACATTTTCAGTAAACTCTGATGACACTGAAAGTCTGGACTGTTGCCTACCAGTAACAAGGGAGAAAGGGGTGGTCATGTTAAAACCATTATTGCTCTTTTCCTTTTTCATAACAATTCTCTCTTTGGTTTTTGACACATTGATCAGACATATATTTACAGTTTGCTTCTTTTTTTTCCTTTTCTTTATTTTTAAAAACTATTAAAAAATATAATGCAATTGTTTTATACTAGTATGAAAAACTGTTGGGAGAGTTCTGCATCTCTTAAAATGCCCAACAGTAAAAAATATAATAGTACTACAATCTATCTTTTTATAGAAGTTAGAAAAGTCCTCAGTGTCCAAAAAGCCACAGTGTTCCTTTTAGTCTTAAAATAGTATGTTATATATTCTATTTGTACAAGAAATTCACCAGAACAAGTTTCTCAAATTTCCTAAGTTGAGAATACTATTCTCATAGTATACTATTTATACTATTACTATTTATACTATTTATACAATTTATACTATTTATATCTTCTAGGTATTCTGAATGGGAATAAATTAATAAAGTACACACATTTTTATCTAGTAGCCTTCCTGATTACAACACATGGTCACGGTTGCTGAATTTTCATTTGTGCTTTTATTCCTGTCTATGAATGGAAAAAATACTATGGCCTAACAGGTAACCTATTTAAATTTTGTCTGATGTGCTTCTTTCTAGTAATGACTATAATCAGAAGCAGATATCATACCATCTTGCTCTCACTGCATGGCAGAACAGGAAACATAATAACAAATTCATTTTTCTTTCTTTTTGCAGAGTAGAGTGGTTTCAATGACTGAACTTTGACTGAGTCTACATTTCAGATCAGCAGAAATCCTATCAATAAAAAAATTCTGAACTGTTTCCACTTAACATAATGTACTCATCTCTGGAAATTATCTTGGAATTTACAATCTCAATTCCTTCTGAATGAACATAAACTGAGAAGCACCACTAAAATAAATCTCAATGTGCTACAACCACTACAGCTGTTCAGTCCATAGGACTGAATGCTAACCCCTTGAAATGCACATATACCCCATTTTCCATGCTTGATGCTCATTGTAGAGCCCTTCCCATTTCATGATGCTTCTTGCTAATGTAAAAACCTTTATTTATCAGTAATGTTTTTTCCTATTCCAATAATGAAAAGCATTTCAGCCTATATGAGTTCCCTGAAGCAGAGAAAATGTTAGTAAAAACCCTTAGATCTCATTCAATCCAGTTGAATTAGAAGCCATTTAATTACTTCATTTATTAAATGGAAATCATAAGTTATAGGCACAGTCCAACAAAAATTATAAGCACTCAGTTTGCAAATAGAGCATTGCATTTTACAAGTCTTTTCACGCTCAAAGTGAAACAAATGCTTCAGTAATACACTAGATCAGAACCTACATTTTGAGAATTAAGATAGCTGTGAAACAAAATATTGCATTTGCTGAAATAAGTACAGATTACGATGAATATAGCTATAGATAGCTGCAGTGCTTAGAGAAATAAATAGAGCTCAAACTAAAATAAATATGACTGAAAAAACCATGCAACCTTTACAGAACATGATAAAATGAACACTGCAATCATTTAAAGTTGATTGACAGGTAATGAACTATAAAATCTATATTGAAATGGAGATGACAGAGGAAAAATAGCAAAAGACAGTGCTAGAGTTACAGGTCTGTAAGATGGTAAAAATTCTGAGATAACAGTTTGCTGAAGGAAATTAAAGACTGATGAAAAATCTGTGTTCTAATTGAATTGTTCTAATTGCTTGACAACTGGTTAAATATGAGCCAGCAGTGTGCCCAGGTGGCTTGCAAGGCCAATCGTGTCTTGGCTTGTATCAGGAATAGTGTGGCCAGCAGAACTAGGGATGTTATTCTCCCTCGGTACTCAGCACTGGTGAGGTCTCACCTTGAGTCCTCTGTACAGTTCTGGGCCCCTCGCTTCAAGAAGGAGATTGAGGAGAGCAAAGAGGTTGTGAAGGGACTACAGAGAAAGTCTTAAAAGCAGAGGCTGAGGGAGCTGGGATTGTTAAGCCTGGAGGAGACTCAGGGTGGACTTAATCACTCTCTACAACTACCTGAAGGAAGGTTGTATTCAGGTGGGAGTCAGGGTCTTCTCCCATTAAACTCATGAAGGGATGAGAAGGATTGGCCTGAAACTGTGCCAGGGGAGGCATAGGTTGAATAGCAGGAGGCACTTCCTCACGGAGAAGGTGATCAGGTATTGGGATGGACTTCCCAGGGAAGAAGTGGAGCCACTATCTCTGGAGGTGTTTAAGGAAAGGTTGGATGTGGTATTTAGTGCCTTGGTCTAGCTGATGTAGTGGTGTTAGGTCATGGGCTGGAGTCGATGATCTCAGGGTTTTTTTTCCAACCTCAATAATTCCATGATTCTGTAATTAACCAGTTGCTGAGAGACAGAACAGCACTGCATTTTAACATGAGTATTTAGTGGGTACTCCTCTTATATCAAACTTCCTATACATTGGAAAATTATGAGACATGAGTTATACAAAGTGCATTTCTTCTCATCTGGACTTTCCTTGGATTTAACGACATATGTTAATCATGTTATCAATGAACTATCCAAGTCTAGATGTTAAGTTCTTAAGTAATCAAACATCACTTCATTCTGAACTTCCAGTTCAGGACTAATTTGTTTCCATCTGTCATGAGTTCCTTTCTTAGCAAATCTTCTCCCAGTCTCTCAGCAGAATTCAGATAGTAATATTCACTTGCAAGTGTCTGGGACTTGGATTTATTTAACAAGATGAAATTTTTTTCCCATAAAGGCTCTTCAGGTTCTTTTCCTGCACAGAACAAAAAAATTCAATATTTGTAGTTTTGGTTCACTGTACTGCAAGCCATAGCTTGAAACCTATAGCTAATCTGCAGAATAAAATGCTTTCAAATAAGTGCTACAATAAGAATACAGGATAGTCATGATAAAATTTGATACTTAAAATTATCAGTTTCAAGTTTGAATATTACGATTCTACATCCGTCATTCTACAACTATCTGTATTTGGCTGAACAATGAGCCACTTTTTTGGTTTGGTTTGGTTTTGAGTAGGAAGCATTTTATGTTGGGAAAATATCTGCCTTCATGAAAAGCAAGGAATATATTTTTATACACACTATTTACATCTTCATATATTGCCTCTATATACAGCCAAGAAGCTAACAATAATTTCCCTGAAGTTTTAACAGCAATGGAAAGACTAAGAGATATAATAGTCTAGGTAGTATTGAAGAGGGTTTTGATTTCAAGATTTTAGTAATTTCACTCTATTAAACAGAAAGTACTATTAGGTTGCATGACCGTAAGTACAAATAGTTCATTAAATTTTGCTTTGCATTATGGTTGTTAAAATGTTTTTTCTAAAAGTAATTTATTTTTGCTTTGAAGTAATCAATAGATATATACTGTATTTTCATTCTTCCTCTCCATTCACAAACATGCTCAGAGGGTAATCCATTAAGTTACCATAAATTAAGGAAAAAAAAAATAGATGCTCTCCATCTTCTTAATATATCTAAAAAAAGTCAGACAGTTTCCCAAAGAAATTCAAGATACTAATCCTCATGGTATTTTTTTAATTACATCCTCAGTTAATTTTCACATCTTATACCTTGCTACCTGTGTTAGATTATTTTAATGTCACATTCTTTAACTTCATTAGTAGGTAATATATAAATACTGAAATTCATTATATTCCTTCAGCAGGTACTCCAGATAATTCCCAAAGATAACAAGTTACTGATTTTCCTGGCCCTTTTTTAGAATAAGGAACGAACTGTCCTCATCATTAAGCTCCATTCTCATATTGTGAAATCCCCGGACTGCTATTCATCTGTGAGTCAAATCTCATTTTATTCCCTTTTTTTTTTTTTTTTTTTTTTGCTATATAATTTAATTTTATATTTGTTTGTTGTCATGATCTATTCAACTTTATTATATTTTATCTCATCTAAGATCATCTCTGTATTACCATTCATGCTACACAGGTACAATGATTTTACTGTTGAGCTTATAATAAATTTTTTTCAAGTTTCAAATTCAGTCAATCTTTGCTGTGTTTAAAATATTTCAGATAAGTAGCTATTTTTAGTAATAAATTCTTCAAATAAAAAATTATAAATCCTGTTTTGGTAATGGGTGTTTCAGGGCTACTGATAATACTAATTTTTCTCTCAGGAATGTTAACGTATTTCAGTTCAGATTATCTAAAAGGGAAGTACATTGTCTTGGAGAATAGAAGGACATGACTGTAGAAATGCTGAGAATGAGTAAAATCCATCTTCCTGTCACTATGCAATGGTTTATTTTTAACTACCTATAGTTTTTTCTAGTGGGTAATAGCCTGCAAATATACATGTCAAATAAATCACTGAATAAGGAGGAATGAAATGGAACAGATCTATTAAAAAAGGTATAGTGAAGTATGTTCACTGCTTCAGTGCACTGAAATGAATTTGGACTAGTTTTACTACACTGTTGTATTGGAATACTAAACACAAGACTGTAGGCAATTTACAAAAAATAACTGAATAATGCACTGAGAATATTTGCAGTTCTACTTTGACATATCTCCATCTTCAAAACACTACTCAGAAAAATAAATAACAGTATCTTCAGTTACTGAAATATCCAGATAGTGACATTCCATCAATTACTGAAGAAATAAAATGGTTTGTATAAGTCTCTGAAATGTAAATCCCTGAAGTTTCAGTATAACAAAAACTTTACAGTTAGATACAGTTCTACAACTACTGTCAAGAAATGTCAAAATTTTGAATAGGAAAAACATTGCTGCAGTCATACAACATATGATAGCTGTCTGTACAATAGTTTTGCCCAGGAATAGTTAATTTTGCAAAAGACAAAATTTAGAATGCATCTGGTTAATATAAGAAATGTATAAAACACATAATTTAAGGAAATCTAAAACATTTACAGCATTTCTAATGGAAAAAGAAAGAGATTAAAGAATACAAATAGCCATATCACTAAACCACATTTTGATTCAGTACCCTCCAAAACGTAAATAGAAATTAATTCTGAAGGAATTACCACAAAACAGTGCTTAAAAATTATAAAAATTGTAAATTCTAATTACGTAACTTGAATTGAATTATATATTATACACAACAATTTAATTATAATAACTAGAATTCAGAAAAAATAGAAAAAGACAAGTTGGTACATAAGTAATAGCATGGATATCTAAGCAAGACATTTTGCACACACTGGAGCTACAGCTGTATGATATGGAAGTGAACTAAGATACACTACGTGGAAACAGGTTTGTTTTTTTTAAGCAAACCTTAAAAATAAAAGGAAAAAACAAGTCTTGCCTATTCATTCAATCAGTTTAACAAAGAAACTAAAGATGCTATGTTATGATAGCACCTAAAATGCCAGTTATTTGGGCTTTTCAATCAGTAACTGACAAAGACTTTTAAAGGAAGAAGGTGGGAAGGAAGATTAACTTTGGAATTTATTCTGAAGGTAATAGGATGTTAAAAATGAAGCCACGATTTTCTATTGTTACAATATTAGTCATTAACTGCTAGAACATTACTTAAACAGCATCACATAGAGAGCATAAGATGAAGCAGATGTAGGAAAATGGTACTATATATATTCTTAATTTTGTATGGTTTGTAAATAATGGCTTCCAAGATTAATATTTTCTCATGGTGAATGAATATCTCACAATCCCCTCTAGATAGTCGTTAACTATCAAGGAATGCTGACCCCACAGGTCATTCTAACTGAAGTGCTGTAGAATGCATATAATAGTCATGAAAATGCTGTGTACAGCATACATGACTACATACATGCTACATACATACTACATACATGTACTACATACGTACTACATACATGCTACAATAAATATTTTAATGAAGTGCTTAGGAAGAGCTTCTCAGTAATTCTTGAACAAATGCTTTGGCTGTTTGTGGAAGTTAGGCACAAGCCAAACAGTTGCACACAAGGGCAATTGAACTAAGCATTTTTATTTTCTGATCAAAAGTATTTGAGATTAAGGCTTTATAATAACCATCAGAAACACCATCTCTGGAGGTACTTAAAAGATGCATAGATGTGGTGTTTAGGGATATGTTTAAAGCACTGGAGTTGGTTAATGGTTGGGCTTGATCATCTCAAAGGTCTTTTCCAACCAGAATGATTCTGTGATTCTGTGAAAGATGGGGAATATGAAACTGCAGAAGACTCTAGTTTGGAGCCCTGCCCTTTCAAATATTTTGTTGCAGGAAAATATTCAATGCACTGCAATTCATATAGTGCACTGCAGTGAGCCTCCTCAATTCTGCCAGTCAGACATATTGATGTCAGGGGTAATTTTCTCTCCTGAATTTAGACACCTGACAAAAGGTTGCTAGCAAGTGCATCTATTCTAAATTCAGAGCACTGGGTCCTCTACTATGGATATATATATAACTGGGCAGTTATCAGTCTTCAAAAAATGCTTATGGGCACAGTGTCCACATTTGCATAATAATAGGTTCTAAGCCAGAGAATGCATCTAGAGGTAAATTCAGGGATTTTTTCCTCCCTAAATCTGAGAGGAATTCAGTTTCCTTTTCCTACTTCCCAACTGCCTTACTCTTTAGATTATAACATGGCCAAAGATAAAAGCACAGTCCACAACTCTTGTGAAGGTAGGGCTGCTGCATGGTCAAGAAAACAAGAATCAAGGACTCATAAGGCAAATGTATAGCCAATGCCTCAACATTTTAAAAGCCATATGAAACAGGGAGAAGAATGGTTTCATTTTCTAGTCCCCACACAGAGTTCTGCTTTAGTTTTTACATTGAATAAAACGCTAAATAAAAAGTAAATGCGTGTAAAGATTTCCCCCTACCAAACACTACACTGTCTAGATGGTACTTCTGTGAACAAAAACACTGAGCTTCTATAAGATTTTGGGTGTCTCCTCAACATACGTCTTGAAATGAAACCAAGTTTGAAAGAAAGTTGGAAAATTCCAAATCAAATCACTGGGATAGAAGCACAATTCTTATGCATAAAAATTAGTGACCTGTGTCTGTAATACAATCCCTTCCTCTACTTCCAGATGACTGTTTAGAATGTGCTGAACATACTGCACTATTTATTACTTTTTTTATAACAAAAGTGCCAACACAAATCTGTGACAATTATAAATTAAATATACTAATAAATACGTAATTAATACTAACTTGGAACCTGAATAGTTAGCCCATTCAAATTCAACAGTTAACACTGTTATAAAACCCTTTTGCAGGTCCATGAAAGTGTAGCCTAGTCAGACAAAATGTCCTATAAGTATATGAAAAATGTATTCACCAAAGTGCTATACAGAGATAAGCTCAGTTGCAAGTAGGATCCAAGTTTCCATAGGACAAGGCAACAGAGCAGGCTCCAAATAGGCAATTTTCCCAAATGGTGACAACGGCAGAAAAAAAAAAAAAAAAGAATACATATATATATACACATATATATATATAAAACAAAATAAGCAGCACTAAGAGTGGAACAGGAAGAAAAAAAGTAAGCCCTATTCTGGTATGACTGCTCTTGTTAAAGTGCTAAAAGCTAACAGGGACCCTAGACATCACTGGTAACTAGCAGTGCAGTCCATGGTACTGCATACTCATAATTAAATTAAAATATAAAAGCTATAGGCTAACAGTTTTGTATACACAGCAACGATGCGGCACTTAATTGATAATGTCTGATTAAATTTATAAAAAGAATTAGCCATTTACAAATAGTGTGTCATTAGTTATAGTTTAAAATTCATCTTGTTACTCTTCTAAACTGCCCCATCACAGTCATCTCTGATTTCCGAATTAATACATATAGCTGTTATTATCTACAGATACTTATATAAGAAAAGCATACTATGAAAGTAGACAAGAAAACAGATTTAGACATTTACTGTGGAGTAGCAGTCACAAAGGATGTTGCTTGTGCAGAAGATGGTTATTGCCAGAAAGGAACTCAGAGATGACAGGTATAATTAAAATCTTTGCTTTTAAATGCCTCTAAAAATGTGTCTAGTATGACAAGTTAATCTTATTCAGCATCATACCTTCAAAGTAAAAGACAGAGATTGCTAATTGCTAGAAAGACAGAATTTTGTTGTTGTTTTTATATTTAACTTCTAAAGAGATATGATTTTGTGTAATTTTTTCAGACAAAATTGCAAAGTGATTGATGTGCAGTCCACCATTTGAGCTGTGACAGGAAGCAGGAACTACCTTAGTCCAAGACTGATGTCTAGGATATACCTGAGTGTTTCAGAATAGACTACACAAAATACAGAACTGTCTGGAAATAAAAGTTAAAAAGATCTAGTCACCCAGTATATTTTGTTCAATGTATAGCACAGAGGTACGTTCTCACATTGAGTATATATGACTAGGCATTCAAGAGTAGAGAATTTTTACAATTTTAAACCTCTTCTCTTTTGTTTGGTACAGCTTTGTAGGGAGAACACCTACATGCCCTCTCAGATCTGACTCAGCCAGGGAGCCGCAGTGCTACCACACACTTTAAGAATTCTCTGAAAACAACAACAACACAAAAAAGGGCAGATTTATTCTCTATGGATTTATAGACCTTAAAGACCTACAGATATTGGAAAGCTTTCTGTATTCAAGCAACATACACATTATATGGTAAGCTACCCTAGGGAGTAACCCTACAGCATTTATAAAAACAGAGGACAAGTTGTTTAGCAATATGTGCATTGTCTTTGAATCCCTTTTTGCAGTGTAGTCAAAGTTTTGATAGATTTGTTCCTTGAACGTGTGGCCAGAATTCCAAGGGGCTGTTAAGCATGTGAGACACCTCTCAAGTGGCGTAAGAAATCATTTCATATCAAACATCCTAAGATGGGTAAGTTCTCATGTTTCAACAGAAGTGCTAACACAGTCAAGTATGCAGTTCAAGACTCTGTGTGTGGAGAAGTTTACACTTATACTTTTATTTTTATTTTATTATTTTATTATACTTTGGGGGGGAAATAAGGCTCTCTTCCTTTAAAAGGAATTTGAAAACCTTCATTAGTATCCAGTAGGGTTTCTTGCCAGAAATTATTGCAGGCAAGAATGAGAGTTTCTCAGGTAGGTACAGAAGTATGTAGACTGGTAGAGGCACAAAGGCACAAAACCATCCTGAGTGTCCCAATCAAGGCATCTAGGAGATGAGGTTTTTTACAGGTGGTCCTGAAGTTTAAGGTACAAGTTCTGTATGTCTACTCTCTTACAGATAGGCCATATACAATCTCTAAGATATACGTAGTCACAAAGAGTACCTGGAGGTCTTGCCATTGCTACACAGACCCTGCCATAAACTGTAGAATGCAGACAGAAAGACTGAGTCTTTCTGAGGACCAATAATTTTCATGCATCAGTTCCTCTATGTGGGTATACTACTGAAAAAATTAATTTGACTGAATATAGGATATCACTAGAAGAAACAAAGAAAGGCGGGCTATAAATGAAGTGAATTCAGACTTTTGAAGCAAAGAATGACTCCCCAGAGAGAATATAATCTGAAGCCATGATAAACTTCAGAGCCTGACCTCAGTTGTATGCTACTAAATGTCCTATCAGAGCTCAGTAGGAATTAAGTGAAGGGGTAGGATGAGTCTTCAGAGAAGGAATCAAGATTGTGCCATGCATGTGCATGTGTGCCCCCTCCCCAGCACAGGATGTCACATTAGAGATACAATAATGCTATATATAATGAATGGTGGCATTGCTCCACACAAGGAATTTTCACGCCTCCAGTAATTTTTCCATGAACAACCTGAATTTATTTAGTACTGCTGTGTTCTAGCATGTTTGTTAAAGTAATGATGGCATATGTACAGTTGTCTGTCTCTGTTACCCTTTTTTTTTAGTTATGCTGTTTATGTACATTCTTAATTGTTCTCAGCTTAATTTTATAAGACTGATATACACTCATAGAGGACTGGCACAAAATTATTTGCAAAGGTTCCTTCATTCTGTTGCTGTTTTTTAAATTAAGAATAAAACTTGAAATGACAGTTGGTTAATTTTGCGTTCTTTCCTCTAAGTAAAGATAGTATCTTCTGAACAGAAACATAAATAGCAGAACTCAGAAAAGAAGGTATTTCCACTTCAAAGAAATTATGTATGCTGTGCACGTGCTCCCTTCCACCCAAAACTTTAGGATGAGACGAGTTAAAACTGACATATTTATCTATAGCCCCCAAAACCCAAAAATATAATTTTCTTTTTCCACAGCAAAACTCCTTGAGGAAAAGATGATATGGGTTCCTCCACATTAAGCCTTCAGTTGCTTTTAATATTCTTATCTCTCTGTAGAAATTATCATCACTTTTTCAATATTTTACTTAATCTATTTTCTTTTCATTTTCCTTGGGAAAAAATAGTTGAATTATGTAAATCATTATCCATCTGCCAATATTAAAATAGTCATCAAGAGCATTTTGAAATACTGTAAATCCACAAAAATATACAAGAAGCTGAACCGTAGAACTGTACAAATAAGCAAAACCTATTTTATCCCCTAGTCCTGTTTACTAGGATTGATTCCATTGTTCTTTGTGCCCCCAAGAACATAATAAAAAATGACATTTTGGCAATGGAAGGCTTGAAATTTTGCATTAGATGGTATTGCTCCTTAAGAGGAGATGAAATCTTGGATATATTGGGAGCAAAAGACATTATTATTTTCAGAAACTGTAGCAGCATTAGTGAACACAATAAATAAAGTACATGACCAGCTGCCAAGCACTCTTTTATTCAGTCTCTGAAAAAACAATCTCAGATTTGATATGAATTGTTAAAGACCTATATCTTTCAAAGTAATACTGAGTTATTGAACCTTCTAAACAGGGTTCTGGCATTTAAGAGACAGCAATAACATTGTCCCAGTGTAAACAATATTCTCAATAAATACACATTAAACATGAAAAATAATTTGTACCATTAAATGAGGCATTTTTAAAATTATGCAGGAATGTTTTATGACTAAATAATCGGAAGTAAAACTTCATGATCAAGTAACTGCGATGCCTAATTTTAACCATAAGTACCAATGATGAGCTCCCACAGCCCTCTCTATATTTCTCCTAGATGTTTGTCACAGCACTAAATCCTTGTAATATATAAAAAAAATTCTTTATCTTCTTATTTTATTTTAATATTAGGATCAAGAATTTTGCTCACACTTTTCCAGAGTCCAGATATATTCCACAGCCTTGATTTGGCTCTCGGTTGATTATGCTCTTGTCTTATTTATCAAATGGTCTAAATCAACTGAACACTATAATGTCTGCAACAACCTTATCTGAGCTTGCATATTAATTCTTCCATAAGTAGAAAGCCAGAAGCAAGTGATAACTAAATCTTCAACCAAGTTGTTTCCGAATTGCTGAAGACAATACCTGTTCTCTTACAATATTTGAATTGGAATATTACAGCAACTTTAGCATAAATCAAACAGAAAATTGACATTTTTGCTTCAGAAGTCCTGTTTCAAAAAAAGACATCACTTCTTTACTGGCTGACAAGAAACTCTAGGATCTATTTATTGTGCATGTAAATACATTTATATGCATGTAGTTTATGCTTTGTCTTTTAAAGCAGTTGATCAAAAACTAATTACCTAGTTTTAAGGTAAATTCTAGTGAGACAAGATTCAGAGGGAAGTTTTTTTGCTGATTCAAAAGCCTAGCCATAGTCTGTCGAAAACTACTGAATGACACTTAATCTGGGTAATTGCTACAACCTAATATGTACTGTATAGTTCAGACTTTCCTTCTTCACCTTAGAAAATCCTAAATTTTTAGCTGTTGGACTACCATACATCTGAATCCAGTAATCTTTCTAGTAGTCAGTAGCATTATTTACTTTATTTTCAACCATATGGAGTTGGTGTCTCCTCATTTTTTTCTTGTACTCTAACATTACCCGGTAGAGTTATAATCCGTGCTCAGTGTTACTGCCACTAAATCTGACAGCAATGTTTAACACATTCTATTATGTGAACAGCTAGAAATGCACTGAACTTTGTATTTGTATAACATTTTAAATTCAATTAGCACACACTGAATCTAAAATTCTGCATTAATGTACATTTAATTAAATGATTTATAGAACTACGAAGTAATATATTTCTATAAAGTGATAATAGCATTTTCTCTTCTTTTTTTTTTTTTTTTTTTTTTTTTTTTTAAAGTTTCTCTCTGTTCAGTTTCCACTCAAGTATAATAACGAAGGAAGGACTCAGGAGCCTTCACATTGTTTTCTAAAGTTCAACAGTCTTTGGAGAGGTCAGAAAAAATAAATATCCAGAATTAAAGATCTTTCGTTTAAAATATCATGTACCCAGGACAGTTCTTTTGCTTGAAAAAGAGGGCTTTTTCAAATAGCTATTCCTGCAGCCATGTTCCAGACATACTTAATGCCTATCAACTTACCACCTTATCACTCTCTTGTTTTACAGACAATAAACAAAATTATGAGTGTACTTTTATTTTCCATGCAAAAACATCAGTCTCATAATTTTCTTGATATCATAACCAAGTTCAGCTCTGAAGTAGTTAACGGACTGTCTGAACTTCTAGTACAATACTTTGATCCATAATACACCATTATAAATATTTATAGATATGCCTTACCATATAAATTGAGAAGCAGCTATTCAAACAAACTAAAAGCAACCCAGAACCTTTGATAGGTTTATTCTTAACTATTGTCTAGATGTGATGGACAAATTATATACAGGAAAAGTATCTTCTGGAATTGTAAAAATAAAATAAATGATGAAGGTAAGCATACCAATTCAAGTGGCTACAATATCATATAACAATATGTTTGTATATGTTACATTATTGTCTCCTTCTGTAAATCTGAAGACTTTCACCATTGGAGGCACAGGGATTTACTAAAGTTTAATTAGCAGACCTTTAGTTTACCGAACCCTTGAATGCCATGGAGTTGCTAAATGACATTTAGAACTATCATTTGCCCAAGAATGCAAGTCATATCTTTCCAACAGACTTCATAAATACCTATCTTTTATCTTTTTAAAAAGGCTAATCCATTCAAATTCTTAAAGCTCATCCTGGTTTTCACACTATCTTCTTGTTAAATTTGATATACTTGGTTGGACAGGGAAGACAGCAATCTGATTTAGTGGCTAGGGAGTGGATTGTCCTGCAGAGCCTCAGATGTAAAGAAGCACACATAAAAGATAAGTGTCCTAACTGCTATGGAAAATGGCATTATTTACTACTCCATGTTATTCTTATTCTCCTCCCCTATCAGATAAGCAAGCGCACATAATTTGATGAGTGTATAAACAATTATTTTCTTATTTTAAATATAGATCATGTGCTCTTCAAAAAAACAGCATTTTTATGTACTTGAATACTATGTAACACCTTTTGCACAAAATCTGCATCTCTAAGTAAACACACACAAAACGTAATACCAGTAATGCCAAGATTTTTCTTTTGCTTTAGTGCTCCCATATTTCGTTTGAATACAAATCAAGTAGTACAAATACAATGTCAATATGCCTCTGCATCTTCAAAATATAAACCAGTTTCAGTTTGGGGAGAAGTTTAAGCTAGAATTTCCACTCATATGTGTGTACTAGTATATTCTTTATGACAGGTAACAGAATTAAATCCACTGTGCAGAACCAATGGGATATACAATCTTTTGTGAACTCTCCTTAAGTGAACTGAAAGCTTACTCATTCAGATATGTGTAATTGTGTCACAAACTCTCTTGAGTCAAAATCAGAAAAAAACTTCACATTAAGATGGAAGACGGACCCCTAATTTTGAGAAAAGAGATACTGAAAAAAAAAACCACATCATTTAATACACATTCCAAAACTAACTCAGGAAGACAAAAAACCAAATATAAAGCACAGTTTCTTTTTTTTCTTTCTTATATAATATATATCCAATATATATCCAATATGCAAATATTACTCTGTCTATATATATATATGTATACACACACACTATACAAAAATTCAGGACAGAAGCACTAACAGGATAATTTAATATGGATCTCAACAATTTCAAAAGCTATCCACACTTTACCAGCCAGAGGGATTGGTTTTCAATACTAGGCTTATTTTCATTGCCAAAGTGAAATAGTCCCTCTTTTAATTAACTGCCTTTAATTACTATCTCACTAAACAAAATAGGAAAATAAGTACATTTTAATTTAAACATTTTTGAACTATGATAATATGATAATAAGGTTAACTTCAAGTTAATATAATCCTTATGTAGGTAACCGCTTTTAACATCACCCAAAAATAATAAACACACTGTGTTCATTATTTCATGGTTACTAGTTACTTAGTTCTAGTATCTAAACAGCATGAATTATGTGAAAACAGGCAATGCATCAGAAAGGATATCTCACTACTAAAATAACCTGGTAATACATTGTTTGAAAGAAACTGATGTCTGCAAGAGCACAGCCCAGTTGATTTATTTCTGGAACTGTAAATGATGTTTCACAGAGCAAGAGTCACTTCATGCAAAAAGCAATAATGACATTCCTCCCTTTTCTTCTAACAAATAATTCTCTGCAGGGTCATAATTTTAAATGGATCTCTAGAACTGATGCTTTACTGTCTATTAAAAAATATCTCTCTCAAGAAAATATTTTAAGAGACAATAAGACCGGTGTTCTGTTTATCTGGACAATGTTCTTTTTTTTGTGTGAAAACAGATTAGCAAATCTAGAAGTGAGTAAAATTTCATCCAGACAGAAATTCTTGAATTACCACCATGACAACAGTATGCCCTTCTGAAAATACTTTATTTATTCATTCAGGAGTGAAGCAGTTTGGGTTTGGGAAGAATGGAGGGGTGGTGGGGAAGAAGGTATTAAGAACTGGTTATGTTTTCTCTTTCTCCTTGTAGATTAAATTACGGGGTTTTTTTCCCTTCCCAAGGTGAACCTGTCTGGTTTTTGCCTGCTACTGTAATTGGGGAATACAAACCTCCCTGTCCTTGTCTTGATTATTAAGCATTTGGGTGGATTTTCTCCTCCCTATCCACAGTGTGGGTGGGAAGTGAGCAAGCAGAGGCCTGGCTGGTACCAGCTGGGACAAAACCATGACATATTGACTTGACACATTTGACTGCAGGTGAGCCTTAGCTTTCCTAATCCAGTTCCTGAACAATTGGAAAGCAGGTATGCATTACACCTGGATCACCTGCCTGTGCTTCCACCTCTTGTAAACTTCCTTTTATGTATGAGTATAGGTGGAAGATCTTGGTTCATGCATAGAGGCTTCCTGCTGCCTTTGTTTGATTCCCTGAAAGATGCTGAGATTCTTGAGCCTGCAGGATGTGATCCTTGCACAATAATGAGTTCTCTTGGACTCCTCATTTCTCCAGAACATTCTCCCATGAGGTTCTTTCAAGCAGATCACTGAAGATCAAAGGTTGCTCTTCTGAAATCCATGGCTGTGATCCTGAATTTAGTAATGCTCCTTCTATGCCAGGCTGAACTCCTATTGAGGATCTTGAACTCCCAACATGGTCACTGCAGCTAAGATTGTCCTGGGTTTCCTGAGCCAAACAATCCTTCCACAGTTTTTAAATATGAGATCCAGGAAAGTCTGTCTTCTTGTTGGCTCCTAAGTCAACTGTGTTAGGAAGTTGCCACTCCTAAAACCTCCTGAATTGCTAAAGCACTGGTGTATTTTCTCTCTGGCTGATAAGAACATTGAAAGGTACCTTTTGCTGAAATGAGAATTTTAACATTTACTGGTGATGTGGTTTTACATCTCAGTTGCTGTGTTGAAAAGAGGAATAGACACTTTGGCTAGTTGAGTCTGGTACATTCTCTATGTTGATAATATACAAGAATTTTGGAAAAAACCTGCCATGTCACAGGGTGTATCACACTTCTGTAACATTTTTTACAGGCTGATATCATCAATATATGTGAAATATGATAATTCTTTTTTTTTTTTTAAATTCAATTTTCTGCAAGAAGTGGTAGAAACAGTAATAAATATTTTACTGTATGACTCATGCTGCCTGGAACAAATTTTAATGAATCAAATTTTAATGCTGCAATCCCAGCATTAAACTGTCTAAGTTATGATTAATAGAGTTGCATTCTAATAAAGGAAAAAAGGTTCTATATGAGAGGAGAATTTTGTTCATAGTTACTATGACAGTGGTATGATAAGTACTGCATCATCAAATGTTTTGTAATAATAGAAATATAGAGAAAACAATTTTTACAGAAATAGGGCTAAATCACATATTTTACAGAGCCATAGTTACATCAATGATGACCTTCTTAATACTGCCACTGCAATAAAAAAGAGAAGGAACAAATATCTGCATTAGTGTCATTGAAGGTTTACCTATTGATCAGAATACCGTATTTTAGGGTCTACCTAAAAAAAAAAAAATCACATAATTTATTTAATTTTTGTTTCATCATGAAAACCAAAATTATGTTTCAGGTTGATCTGATTATTTCATTCAGCCAACAAACCAAGAAATCAATTCGTTGCATTGCTTTGTTTTGATGGTCTTTTCCTATTTGGCTGGTCTCAGGGGGAGTAATAGTCCAAGAAAAAACTACTACCAAACCCAAATAAAAGTGCTCAAACTAAATAAATTAACTTGCAGAGAGAACCCTTACTTTATGCTGCTATGTTCTGAAGATAGCTATTTATGTGTGTGTGACAGAATACCATGGATCATCTGTAATTTATTTTCTTTCTATCCCTACTAGACATTTCAAAAAGGGCTAACACAAATCAAGCTATATTTCATCTCCAGGTTAGTGAACAACATGGATTAGATTTCCACAACTTTAATCAAGTAGGCACAGTACAACAATTTACTTGTTGTACTGAAGAAGAATGGAGGCACAAAGGTGAGATTTCAAGTATTTCACCTTTTAGCTCTAAAAGATTTTGCTAAGGTTGAAAATGGGACTTCAAATTACTGCAAGACATATTTGTAGATTAATTAACTGTCATCTGAGGATAAGAAATGCACCTCTGATTCATCTTGGATTACTCTTTGTGCTTTTGTATCAGTCATCTTGCTGTGAGTTTGTAGCAGAGTATACATGGAGACACATACAAAGACATATTATCTAAATTCTAATTTATTTAACCTATAAAATTTTTAACCTCAAGTTACTTAATAGCAAAAAACATAATGCTTTTCATCAAACTAATGAGTCTACAGTAATAAAATGTGGTGAATGGCAAACTAAAAAAGTTTTTTCTCTACAGAAGGCAAGGGAGATCCTACTTCAGATTTGTAGCACTGACTTCACAAACGTTAGTAAATTTTAAAAGGAAAAGAAAAAAAAGGTTCAATTTGTGATAAATCATTCCAATTGAATCATTCAAATTTGAAATGCATATTTCCACTCTGCCAGAAAAACTGAGGTCTCAACTAGATCTACTAAGACAGAGTTTAGTAAAGGACATATTAGTATATTCTTATTATTTGTAAGCATACAAATTATTTGTAGAATAAACTTTGTATTTTAAAGAACCATAACAAAGATCACAAAGACTTCTTGCCAAGTTTAACAACAAACTCTGTAACCATTTTTCTAAACAACAAGAAAGGGGTAACTGCTCTGGCCTTAGCAGCAGGTAACAAGTAATAACTCAAGATAATTTTTACTTCCTCTTAGAGCACACTGCTAAATCAAACTGGTGTATTTTTCTTGACATTAATGAACAGAGAGCATAAAATAACTTTAAAAATATGCTGAACACGAACAGAAACGGGGCCAAATTCAAGGTCCTCCACAAGGGTTAGGGCAGTCCAAAGAACAATTACAGATTGGACAGAAAATGGATTGAGAGCATTCCTGAGTAGAACGACTTGGGGATATTGGTTGATGAGAAGCTCAACATGAGCCAGTGATGTGAGCTTGCAGCAGTGATGTGCACAACTGCATCCTGGACTGCACCAAAAGAAGTGTGGCCGGCAGGTTCAGGGAGGTGATTCTCCTCTACTCTGCTTTCATGAGACCCCACCTGTAGTACGGTGTCCAGTGCTGGATCTCCCAACATAAAAAAGACACAGCTCATGCAGTGAGTCCAGAAGAGGGCCACAAAGATGATCAGAGGAGTGGAGCACCTCTCCTACGAAGACAGGCTGAGAGAATAGAGGTTGTTCAGCCTGGAGAACCAAAGGCTCTGAGGACACATTGTAGCAAACTTCCAGTACTTGAAGAGGGCTTACAGGAAAGCTGGGGAGGGACTTTTTACATCCCTACAGTGACAGGAAAAGAGGTAATGGTTTTAATCTGAAAGAAGGTACATTTAGATTAAATATTAGGAAAAAAATCTTTCCCATTATGGTAGTGAGTCACTGGAAGAGGTTACCCAGAGAAGCTGCGGTTGTTGCCTCCTTGGCAGTGTTCAAGGGCAGGTTGGATGGGGCCTTGAGCAACCTGGTTTAGTAGCAGATATCCCTTCCCATGCAAGGGCATTGGAACTAGATGATCTTCTAGAAGTGTTCCAATGCAAACCATTCTATGATTCGACAACACTAAAGCAAAACATAGATCAACCACTATATTCATAGCTGAGGGAAACAACTAAATAGGCATCTTTTTTCTTTGCTCTAAAAAAAAGAAAAAAAACCCCACAATTTTTCCAAAGTTAAACTTGCATTTACTAATAAACTTCTAATTTCTTTATGTATGAATCGTGTCTTGGCTTTGTGAATGAAGGTTTAAGAAAGGCTCTACCCACACTTGCTGCACAGGGCTTTACAACGCTGGGTACATCCCTGTGCCTGCCCAGTGGCTTTTTTAGGTGAGGCACAGTATGCATGGAACTGTCCTCCTAAGGTTCACCTTCCACAGTCTAGCAAGCTTGGACGGTGATAGCAAAGTCTCCAGGACTCTAACTAGGTTTAGTTAGAGTCTCCTTCTCATAGCTGGATGGCCTTACAGGGCTAAAAGAGCTCCATCTGCCCAGATTTGGAGTTAGAGTTGTCCTTCTCCTAGGATGGTTGCCTGAAGGCTGCTGAGCCCATCCTGACCATGGACACACTTTGACCCTTCAGTTGTGACCTGTCTGCCATGGGAGACCCTGCTGGAGGCACCTGCCCCTGCCAGTAGAGCTCCCTGTTACGGCGAGCCCTTCTCTCGGGGACACGGCTCTTCTCCGGAGCTCTCTTGCCGTCTCTCTCCCCAGGCATCTTCAGGCATCTTCTTCTGTCTTCTGCTTCTGGGAGCATGCCTTTTATTTTGCCCTTCAGCCCCACCCATTTCCGGCTGGGGCAGGCCCTAATTATTGGGCACAGCTGGGCCTAAGCTCCCAGTTCATTATCAGCAACACCTGGTGACTTGTGATTCTCACTACATTTCCCCCCTTTTTGTTGTTTGTTGAAAAATAAACTTCATTTTTTTCAATAATTTACAATTAATTCACAATAATTTACAATTAATTTAAACATTTCATTATCTTATATTACGGCCTCACATTTTTAATAATTTACAAACGTTTCATTTTTCATTTTCTCAAACATTTAAACACTTCCTTATTTTCCATCATTTTTCGCCTTTTCAAACATTTCATTATTTTTTAAACATTTTCATTTTCTTAATTTACAATTTTCTTACAATTATTCTTATATTATGGCCTTTCATTTCCTTATTTTTACAATTTTCTTAGCCTTTGATTGAAATGTGGAGGGAAAGTTCGGGCTCTTACGGGCTTTTTCGCCTCTTTAGCCTCTGTTATCAGCAGGAGATGAGGTCTCAGAACACCAGCTCAGCTATCGCTGGTACTCGCCACCTCGGGATGCCTGGCCATGCAGAGACTTCTCCGAGCATTCAGCGCACCAGTCTTATCGCGTGTCCCTAGGGCTCCGTTTCAGGACCGCACTATCGCGTGTCCCTGGGAGGCTCCGTTTCAGGACCGCACTGACTTGATGCACACTCAGAGCTCCGCTTCAGCATTCCTCGGGCTTGAATTCCGTGCGCCAACTCGCTGCGCCCTTCGAGCCTCATTCTTTTTACCGCTTTTCGGCTTCCCTCCTGCCTGGCTCGCCATTCCGGGCTGTTGTATACCTTGCCGTGCTGGGCTTCTACTCCGAGCTCTTCACACCGCTTACAGCATTTAAGCCTAGCCTCATGGAGCTTTTCCCGTGGTTGTGTATTTGGAGCTCTTTATAGAGCATCCCGCACCAACATGGTAGCTCCATCTGACGTGGTTGCGTATTCAAAGATCTTTATATCGCCTTCCGCATTTAAGCCTGGCTTTGTAGAGCTTCCTGCAATCAACATGGTCATGTAGAGCTCTTTATAATACCTCAGCATTCACAGCTGCTGTTGTTGCCTGCATTCTCCACCAATTGTTACAGCAAGCCCTTCTCTCAGGGACACGGCTCTTCTCCAGAGCTCTCTTGCCATCTCTCTCCCCAGGCATCTTCTTCTGCTTCTGGGAGCATGCCTTTTATTTTGCCTTTCAGCCCCGCCCATTTCCAGCTGGGGCAGGCCCTAATTATTGGGCACAGCTGGGCCTAAGCTCCCAGTTCATTATCGGCGACACCTGGTGACTTGTGATTCTCACTACAGCTCCCAACCACACAAGGGCACGCAAGCTCCTCCCCACGACAAGGGGGTGCCCGTGGGGGGTCTTTATGTATACATCCACTCTAAACAATTCATGTATATAAATATACATATGTATATGCACACACATTGATGTGCATACAAGCTGACAGATACACATATATATATATACTAGCAGTACAATATGAGTATTAAATTCTCCAAAGATGTACCTATTGCTAAATTTAAAACCACAGTCCTTGCTTTGTCTCTATAGACCCTGGGGAACTTGGAGTGCATATCAGCATCAAAATCAGAGACTTATTCTGATTTATTCTTTAAAATTAAAAGAAATTTTAATAAAGTGAAGTGAACAAAAGTCTTTAAACATTTTTTTCTCTCAAAGAACGCACGTGGTGGCTGCTATCCTTAGCCTGTAACTTATTTTTATAATACACAGCCTTTTGATTATTTAGCAAAATGTGTCAAAAAGAAGACAGCTACCATCTTATAATTTCAATTATTCTGAAGATTGTCATCATCAACTTCAGGACACAGAGAGCTTGTTGTCAAAAAACAGATGCAGGTTTTTAAAGTATTTCTTAACCTGTGTTTTAAGCGTCATCACAGAACATTTATCAAATCATTATTCCACCTTTGGTTTTTCCTAGTGGAAATCCTTAACACAGTTAAAATTAAAAATAAGACAATTTTTTAAAAAATGGCCTAATTCATAATTAAGATATACTGTTTAGTTAAAACTGTGTTTATCTCTAAGCTGATATCTCTGACTTGTAATCTACATTTCACAAACACAGGTTCATTAAACTTGCCAAGTGATGGATGAATTACTCTTTTCCACACATACAGCCAAAGAGATGAAAAATGAATAAGTGAAAGCATTTGATTATAAAATATGCGTAGTTACAACAATCAGTGTTTGAATGTAATGAGTTTTAATGCAGTGCTTTCTACGCTTAGCACAATGTCTTCTCCTTTACCTGAGTTTATGTCATTTATTTTACAAATTATATTTTAAACCGACTGGAGATCTTTCGAAAAAGATAAATTAAACATTTTATCACCCACATTTTACCTCTTTCCTTATTCTTCCCTAAAATATTGTAAAGATTACTGATAGAAATTGAAAAAAAAAATATTTATTTATATTAATTAAGCTGTTTAAAAGATACCATGATGTATACATTAGCAGAGTACTGTTGAAGATAAAACCGTTGGTAGATCATAACATTTTGCTGTGATAGAAGTATTGTCTATGTTACATTTCAATACAGTCAACAAAGAAATTTGACAGCCACCTTGAATTAATACCTGCATTTATGCTGCCTCCTTGCAAACAAAGCATACCCTAAGTAAACCAAAAAAATTTCATTGCTTCAGGAGTTTCCAAGCACTTATGGAAGATGAAGGCTAGGGAAAGTTGTTAAAGTTCTTTCTATCCCTTCATTTGTAGTTACTAGCTGACTGAATGACCGCCTCCTTACACTCAAAATAATTTCAGGAAAAGAATATAATATTTTTCAATGAAAAACAGAAAGATAGAATAGGGGTTCAAGTTTGGTTGCTTTTGTAGTGCTGGAGTTCCAGGTGTGTCAGCAGGAGCAGTAAGCTTTAGTTTGCAAATGTGTCATCAAGAACGACAAACACAGTTGGGCAGTTCCCTGCTTTGCACCCAGTTATGCACCTGCATGATGGAGGTGGCACATGTTCCTCCTTTCTCTCATTCTTGCCTCAACCTCACACCCCTCAAAGGAGCATTTTCAGTTTCATTATGCTCTGGCTCTCCATTGTCCAGCCTTCTTTCCTCACCGTCAAAAATTATACACCGTATCACACACCAGACATCTTGACCCATCCCAGTACCCATAACATCCCTGTCTTGTCCTTGATCATGTCTATGAGCCAGGAACACCACATCTCAACAATGGCTGAGGTTTCTCAGCCCTATTGGCAAGGCAGTGCATCTGAAGTATGAAGTTACTTTTGTGAACAGTGGTTTGTTACTACCAAATATGTATTTAGTAACAGTCTATGTTCAGCTGAAAAAATCACTGAATTAACAGTGATTGAAGTATTATTATTCGCTCTTTAAAGGCAGGTGATCACATGAAGACATGCATGGGTTAGCCTTAAGACAGGCAAAGGGAAGGTGCTACCATACTGAAATGGACTGTCAGTGGTTTGATACTTTGGAAACCTTGATATATGAGATTTGATAAAAGCTTCATAGCATTCTATGAGTACGTGGTGTAGAAAAAAGAAAACCAAAAGAATTTTTTTTGATAAATAATTTCTCTGTGGTAAATATCAAAAGGATTTGCAACGAACTAATGTGTTCTCGGTGAGGACGATTTCTTTTTTGAAAATATTTCTTTTACCACACAGTTATAAAAAAACACAACCTCTCCAAATTTTATTTGAGCAGTCTAACAGACACTACAAGTCCCTGGACAGTGACTGGTATCTGTCCTTCCTTTTATTAAAAAATTACTGTCATGGCTTAACCTCGACTGGTTACCAGGTGCCCTCACACATCTCCTCAGCAAGACAGGAGGAGAAAATAAGATGAAAAAATCCCACACTAGGGTCAAGACAGAGGCAGTTTAATTGAAAAAAAAAAAAAACAAACACCAAACAAAAAAAAACTCCAAAAAACCAAAAATGTATTAAAAAAGAAAAAAAAAAAAAAGACACTGAAGCAAAGCAAAACCAAAAGACATTTATCCTCTAAAGCCCATCAGCAGACAATGTCCATCCATCTCCTGGGAAAATAGACCTCAGAAAGTATAGTGGTTACTTTGGGAGACAAACAACTTAGTAATGAATGCTTTCCCTCTTCCTCCTCTTCCTTCTCTTCCTCCATTTTTTTTAACTGTCATTAGTGAACATGACACCATATGGTATGGAATATCTTTGATCAATTTGGGTCAATTGTTCCAGACATGTCCTTTCTCAACCTCTTGCCCACCTAACAGGGTTTGCAGGGGGAGGAAGGGGCTTGAAAGAGAGCTGTGCAAGCCCTGCTTACTAGCAGAAAAAAAAAAGGTTGGTGCATTGTCAACATCATGCTAGCCAGAAGCACAAAGTACAGATCCATATGAGCTGCTATGAAGAAAGTCTACTCCATTCCAGCCAGACCTAGTACAATCTCCACTCCTTATTCCATGCTATTTCTGCATGCTCAGGTCTCACATAATTTGATATATCTACAAATCTGACAATTAACTCTAACTATTTCTCATATTGGGTGGTTGTGCACCCAGTAACAGGTCAGTTTGATCACTGCTGGACTCTGTTCAAATAGTTACTTCTACATTACTTTATCCAGCATACAAGTTACATCATGGTTTATTTTTCCCCAACATTAAATCTCATTACAGTACACACCAGATCTCCTCACCCATCTGCATCACCCACAAAGTGCACTTTCATTTCTGAGAGAAGATGATCTGATGAAAGATAGGAGGGGCTGAAAGATAGGAGGGGTTGCTCCTCTGAAGGGAGGAGCAACCAACACTGCCTTCCCTAGCCACTTCCCTGTGTGCACTGTGGGGATCTAATCTGCCTCCACAGTGTCTAGGAGCTTAGTTTAGGAAGAACCATGATGGTCAGAAAATTCTATGGTGTTAATCAACTAAATGCTACTAAATTTATACCCTAATGTTTCCATCACTCAGGCTTTCCAGATGCTTGTGGGTGATGAGTGGCATGACACCCTCAGCCAGTGCCATGTTTCTGGAATGGAAATGAGACCCATTATCTGACTCAGTTCTGTTTGAGCTATCATGTCACTGTAGAACTTGACTTTCAAAGTCTAAGATGGTGTTTAAGGCAGTGACATGTTCTAAAGGGTGTTTCTAGCCACTTGGTAGTCACTTCCATCACAGTGTGTACTTATCTCATGCCTGGGCAGATTCATGACATTGATCCAGTATAGTCAGTATGCCAAGCCTCACCTTCTAGATGTTTCACTTCAATGTCTCTTATCCTTGCCACTGCCCTATGTTCCAGGGAAACTACTTATGTGGCTTGCTTGATTGCAGCACATTTCACATTCATGGGTGAGCTCTGTGATGGCTTTAATGGTCAGATCCAACCCTTGATCATGAGCCTGTCTGTATGTTGCATCTCATCAAGTTACAAATAGTTCACCCTTTACAGCAATATTTTCAACACAGTCAGCAATCCTTTACCACAGTGTGACAATCCAAATCGATTTATGTCTGTGCTGCTGTTTTAGCCACCTCTACTGGGTGTTTGCTGTACCTGTGAGTACCTGTGAGTCAGTATAGAGACACAGCCCTGGACACTTTTCTTCTTCAGCACTCTCCAGGGCCAGCTAGTTTACTTTCACCTCTGTAAACTGACTTGGCTTGCCTTCTCCTTCAATGGCTTCAATAACTTGTGTGGAACTTCCACACAGCAGCTTTCTACTTCTGGTGGCTTCCTACACTATGACAAGACAAGATGCATCAATAAACAGTACATAATGCCTTTCACCTTGTGATAATTCATCTTACCATGGAATCACAGAATGCCAAGTTGGAAGGGATGTCAAGGATCATCTGGTCCAACCTTTCTAGGTAGGAACACATTAGATGCCATCACCCAGCACCTTGTCCAGTATTGGGGAATCCTCCATTTCCATAGAGAGCTTATTCCAAGGCCTGACTGCTCTCATGCTGAAAAATTTTCTTATGATGTCCAAGAGGGACCTCCTCAGGAATAAATTGCACCCGTTATGCCCTATCTTTCACATGTGACTGAGACAAAGGGAGTCTCTACCTTCTTTGTGTATGTCCTTTAAAAACGGAAACATGACAATAGGGTGACCCAAGAGCCTTCTTTTCTCAAGGCTGAACAAACCAAATTCTCTCAGCCTTTTCTCACATGGCAAACCTCCCAGTCCTTGGGATCATCTCTGTGGCTCTTCCCTGGACACTCTCAAGCCTCTCCACATCTTTTTTATATAGCAGGGATCAAAACTGAGCACAGTGTTCAAGATGTGGCCTGACAAGAGCTGAGTAGAGTAGGATAACTTCTTTATATTTGCTGGTGATGCCTTTGCTGATGCAACCCAGCATGCGGATAGCTTTGTTTTTTGCTGCAGAAGCACACTCTTCACTCAGACTGAGCTTATGGTCCACCAAGACCCTTAGGTCTCTCTCCATAGAGATACTCTCCAGCTGCAAAAATCCCACTCCCTGCTGCACTCCTGGGTTATGTTTTCCCCAGGTGCAATGTAGTAAAGAGTTTTGGGCCAAATAATAATCCCTGGGGGACCCAGCCTTGTAACTGATTGCTAGCTCGAAAAATAACTGTTTACTGCCACCCTCTGAGTGGGACCTGTCAGGCAGCTCCCAGGCCACTGCACAGTCCACTTGTCCAGATAATAGGGCACATAATGCATCACTTTTTCTAAGATGAGGCTATGGGGTTGTGCCACTGGACTATGAGTTATGTCTTCATCTAATGCTTCAATATATTTGACTTCTAGCCAGTCCATGATCTCTTCCAGTATTCCTTTATGGCTAGGGTTCCCATTCAAGCTTATTGTATGATCAACACTATCCCCACGTAATGTCAATTGCATGATGTGTAAAGGTGACATTTCCTTTGAACATCCAGTCCAGAACAGGCAATTGTGGTGCCAAGAGGAGTTGTGCTTCTCCACCAGCAACTGCTGAATTTCCAAATTAACTGTTTCATCATGATAACCAAAAAACTTATATTTAATCTATACTGACACTATTTTCCAGCTAGATAAAACTGAGATATTGAAGTGCAGCACTTACAAATTTCCATTTCTGTATTATGAAGCACTTGACAAAACTGATGTACGGGACTGGATGTAGGAACCCCCTCCACCAGATCCTCAGACCCTCTTAGACTGGTCCACAGGGTGTGGGTGCCAAGCCACTTTTTCAAACCCCTGAACAAATTCTCATAAGCATTTCCAAGTGATTGATGGAGAGGAAGGAGACAGATAGGGGTCTGCACATGGCCTAGGGCCTGCATATGATAGAGATGAGGACTCGGGAGTGAAGTGGGTAGAGGTTGTTCAGTCTGGTATGTCTCAACCATCCTTACTATGTGAAACAGGCCTACAAAAGGAGGGGCTGCATTGGTGGGCTTGGGGAGAATCATCAATATCAGTCTTGGCTGGCTCAACACTTGGATCCAGGACTGGTGATTTTCAATTATCTATTTCTCTTAACTTTTCTTCTCCTACTCTCTTGCTTTATTTTTCTTTTTCTCTTTCCTAAAATTATTAAGTAACCACAATTTTTTTCCAAGGTTACACACCATTAACACCCTTGTATTGTGGTTTTTTGTGATCTAAATAATCAGCCTTTTTGACTGCACAGACTGAACATCAAAGTACTTGCTTTTGTGCTTTTATTATATATACATATGTATACACATACATACATACATACATACTAGTGGGTGATTTGTATTCCCTAAGAATCATTCCAAAACAATCTTTAATTGTTAGAGCAATGAATTGCTATTTTCTTTGTAGAGAAGCAGAGCCTGAGTGCCATTTCACCTTAATCTGATCAAGGGGTATTTAAATGGTCCATGGGGGCATCCTCGCTGGTTACCCTTAAAGGGTAACTTTTCCCTCAAAGGGAAAACCTTGGCCTGAAAAAACTCACAATGGGTAATTATTAGTTTCAGTTATGAAGGCACTGATAATTATATCTTACTATTTTGGTCAAGTGCCTTTGTATTTTGTTCAGCATTTGATGTGGATATGTGTGTATCATAAAGTTGCAAAAACCTGTTAAATTTCTGAGAAGTTAGTCAATAAGCACATAATGGTACTTCTGGGAAATCTTTAATGCAGTACGTATTTTTGATTTAATAATTATGAAAATTTATAGAATGATACCATAAAATTCAGTCACTGAAATAACCCTCAAACACTTGTCTTTAAGTTTTAGAAAGCAAGTATTCTTTATTGCAGCACTGGATACATGAGAGAGAGTTCTCAAAGTCTTGCATGACATGAGTGACAACAGACATGACTTATATTGTACTAATATGTAAGTATAAAACTCGTTGTAATAAATATCAGATTTCCAGGAACTAATTGTAATATTTATCCAGTTTCCTGGCAATATTTGCATTCTTAGCTAGGGGGGGTCCTTGGTGGTCTTCTGGGAAGTCTTCCTTGATGTCCTTTTGTTAATCCCTTCCCCTTGTTGATCCCTTCATTTGCAAAATGCTGGGCAGAAAACCTAGCTGGTTTTAGCCAATTTCCCTTTACAAGGTCTGGAAACAGCTTAGATGAGCCCAAATCAACATCCTATTGTTTAGTGTCAGAAAAGACTCTTCATGAGTTTCAGAAGCAGGGCTGGGCTCCTATTATCTCAACCTACAGGGTACTGGCTGATAGTTTTTTGGTTAGTCACTTACCCAAGAGCAAAAAGCAGACTTTTACTTCAATATCTTTCTACAATAAAATAACCTATATTAAATTTAATAAAGAATGTTTTATAGCCATCAGAAAGCATTTGTACATTTCTTGAATATTGTTCTTTAATATGTTTATACTGCCTGGCCCTGTTCCTGACAGTAGTCCAAGTAGAAGCCTTTTGAGGAATACACAAAAGAACAGCGGTTAATTTATGCTGAAAAAAAAAATATATCTGTATATTTCATAGAAGACCTCTGCTTGTTTTACCCTCAATACAGGACTAAAATACAACTTCTGTCTGGAGTGGGGTTCTTTCCCTATATTTTCATTGTTCACTTAAAAGAAGAGGTGGTTTGGGGATTTTATTTTGGTTTTGTTTTCTTAAAGATAAATTACCTTTATCAATTAAACACAATTCCGTTGTCTCATCCCTTTATTATCCTGTACAAGTAGTACCCCAATTAGAAGATCCATGCTTCCAATGGCTGCAAAAGCTTTTTTCCAACTCATTTTCTCACCCTTCACTCCTCTTTTCCTGCCAGATGTAGAATCAAGTCCACAGAATATGGCAACCCACGAAAAAAGTTAGGATGAGATTCAGGTTCAGCTTCGCACTCTGAGATGTAGGTGGCTACACGTGTGCTAAATATCTTAGCTGCTACAAAGATCTGTCAATGTCACCAGTGAACCCTGGAGAGTTCTTGCATAACCATGTCTTTACTGCCCTGCATCAGAATGCATCCACATGGGATCGACAGATATGACACAAGACTTAGGAAATATTTGTTCCTTTCCCTTTTGGCAAGGCAAGATCTACTGGGACACCTTTGGCATCATTATAACTCTTTGTGCATGCATTTCAAAGTAAGCTGAATCACTGTTTCCTCAGATGCAATGATTAAACTTTGATTACACCTGAAGTTTAGACAACTCTCAGAAATGTATGAAAACATTTAAATTATCAAAACCTAGGCATCAACTCCATTAAATAGCTGATGCTATTTCTAGTCAGGGGACCTAAATTATTTTCAGTTCTCAGACTGCACTCTATGTAATTTGCATTGCAGTGGGGGATAACCTCATGAGGAAAGTCAGCCAAAGATAGAATGCTTTTACATTGATGAATATTACTAAAATTTGTCAGAGAAACACTTTACTATATTGCACTAATAAGATAAACTGCAACTGAAGTCTTATGCAGAAAGTTTCAAACAAAACCAAAATATTTCACTCAGAAATCAGTGATAAAGAGCTCTCCAGCAAGCATTTCCAACCAAATAAGAGTTACAGTTTGAAGAAAAGAAAAGAGCAACAGTAAAAGTACAGACACAATAAATCAGACAGAAGGTTCCTCCAATCCTGTCAAAGTATAGCAAATTTTGGAGGAGGCATGAGGAGCAAGTCATAGTGGAAAATACAGACAAAAATCTTCCCTGCTAAGCTCCAGTAAATCAAGTTTTGTTTAAAACTTGAAATATGCTAATTAATAATTTTTACATTCTTTTACTGCATGAAAAATTATTTATTTCCATCACTTTTAAATTTATCACACTGTATTTCAAATTAACACCCTTTTGAGTTCATGTTTTAAGAAAAAAAGGTTATATAAGTTAATCTTTTCTGCAGTTCATTATTTTACATAGTTAACATTCTGATTCATTCTTCAGTTTTCTAAGTTAAATCTCATGTCTTCTTTCTGTGAATTTTTCAATACCATTGGCCATTTTCGTTACAATTCCCTGAATTCTATACAATGATAAACTATTGCAAATGTAAATTTACAGTGTACATTGGTACACCATATATTATTTCATATTAAACAATTCTGTTAATTTCCTTTTCAGTATGTCACACACTGTTATCCGCCATTTTCTAGTTCAGAGTAATAATACCCTGTTTTCTTTCCAACAGCAGAAGACACATTATCTGAGCTCTCTCCAGTGACATGTAGACAATGGCCTTCAGTAATATCTCCTTAGTAGTGGTATACGAAAACTTTCAGTTCTCAATTTATTTATTTATAAATGAAATCAAGATCAAGATGGTAAATATACGTTCCAAAGTCAGAGACTATTTCAATAATTTGCCTCCATACATCTCAATGAATCTGACAAATTATCTAACTAAAGTTAATTTTGCTACTAAAATAAAATAAAACCATCTTGAATCCAATATAAAGTATGAACAGATTTTTAAAGTTAAATTTAAATATACAGTTAAAGTAACTTAAATAAATAAATAGAAATAAAATAAATAAAATACATAAAATAAACAGAAATATCCAGATGTAATTTAACCACTGATTTCCCTAGTAACCTTGTTAAAACTGGAAAACAAGCTGCCTGACAAAGTCAAACACATGCAGCTACAAGTAAGAAAATCAAAAGCTGTAGCAGCTTGTCTCTTGCATTTACTTAATAAGTCATTCAAATATTGATGTAGAGCATCTTGCAAATTTAATGTAAGGAGAAATAAATATCTATATGCTGAGATACTAGAAAAAGTCTGTATCCTTGGGAATTATTGATAGTACTATTAAATAAAAGATTGTTTCTGGAACTCATATTGTCGTATAGATTTGTCTGAGGAAGTAACAGCTTGTGGGAAACATGAGAGATATGATAGAAATCAGGAAGAAAAAAAAGAAAGAGCAGAAAAAAAGGAACTTAAACAAAGTACTGAATATATAACAAAATATTCAAATTTATTTTCTACCATAGAGCACTTCAATGCTTGGATGAACAACAGCAGAGAATAGCAACTATTTTTCATCACATCTAGTATCATTCTTCTCTCTGTACAGAAAGGAAAACACAGCATTAGCAAGTAGCAGGAAAAAAGGTAAATATTAAATAATTTTTTGAAAGCATATAAATGGAATTTGCAAATATATCCCAGTTAAGTAAAACACTGATAATGAAGAACTTTTTAGCATCTAGAAAATTCCTTGTGCATCATACCCATGGGGCAAAACTAAACGCCTAATATGATAGTCTTTTTCTTCAAGGTCAACTTAACAGTTTATACTTCCCAAAGAAGTCAGAAATGACAAAAATAGAATTCTCCTTTCCTCCCCATCTCAAGAATAAGATGTTCTAAAACTGATCCTGTAGTCATCTTAAGGCAAGTATTTTAAAATTTATTTAAAAAATTTTAAAAGTGCTTTTAATCAAAAATACAGCTCAGTGGTCTAAAGACTAAGTCATTAAGAAAAGTTTTCCTGTAATTGGGAAAATTAACTCCCAGCTTCATTCCATCTGCTTTCTAAAAACAAACAAACAAAACCAAAACCAAAACCAAAACCAAAACCAAAACCAAAACCAAAACCAAAACCAACTTGAGTCTAATTTTCTCTTCTTAACACACCTTAGCGAGTTAATCCTTTTATGGTCCACTGGGGAGCAGAGTTTTGAAACTGGGCATCTTCTGCTGTCTCTAGTGCCCCAAAGTGACATGCAAGTTAACAAGTGCCAGACTAGCCAGACTGAATGGCATTTGGAGAGTTGGTCAGCACTGAGACTGGCTTAATAGCTTAGACCAGAAAGTAGTAGCTGGTCAAAGCGACTGGATGAAGAAAGTCAAGTCTATTATTTAAGTGCATTGTGTAAGGGTGATTATAAAATCCTGGGATGCTTTTCGCAGGGGTTGAAACTTTCCCTCAGTGATCAAAAAAAAAAGAGTAATATGAAGAAGAAATATTAATAAATAAGAACAAACAGTAACAGGCATACTAGCATTGCAGAACTCAAGTCATCCAAGAAAAGAGACAGCACAGTGACTACCGAGGACAGTGGTAAATTAAAAATTAAAATTAACCATGTGAACTGACTTCAATCTAGGAGAAATACACCTATGGGACATGACACTAGGAGCCATGAATGCAGAAAAAAATGCTAGCTGTGGAAGGAGCCAGTTAACTTTCTTATGGAATGAAAAGGCTGGTTGTAGAGAAGCTAAAAAACAGTATGTAGGAACATTTATTATTTGAAGTCTTTAAGTATCTTAAACAAACCGAGTAAATAAAATCTTATTTGGTTTCCCTTTTATCATACAGGGATACAATAGGAAACATTGGATTAAAAAGAAGCAGCTCAGACAAGGAATCTGTTGGACTGACTCAAGGAAGGAAGTATGTTATGAAATTTTTAACATAAATATTTAGGGATATGTGCTGTATGTTGACATGCATATGCAGAACATGATGTTCAGAGCATGGTGTATCTGATGGACACGCAAATTAGACAGTTATATGTTATAGATTTATTTTCCACCCTTGTTTTTTCCTTCAGAAAATATTCCATAAATGTAACTCATTACTCTTTACTGAAAACAGAAGTGTTTAGAATAGGAAAAAAAGTATTGCTCTTTTACACACATGGACTGTTTTGAAAAATTCTTGCTTACAAGTTCAAGAAACTATAAAATAAATACTAATAACACTAATTATTGTCACTAAGGTGACATATTTATAAGCAATAGTTACTGTTAGCATAATAATGGTTAACACTATTTCATGGTATCATGGAACAAAGAGATTAATGGCAATTCCTCAGCTTCTTTCTAGAGAAGCAGGGATTTTTGCAAGTACAAAGGACATTTGAGCTTGTGTATCATGCAATTTAGTTGAAAATCAAAGAGCATGACTCATTTTTAATTCTTAAGCAAGACATTTCTAGTTCATTAACAATATAGCTCTGAATTCTTAAATAATTCTCTTTTTTTTTTTTTACTGAAAAAGATGTAAAGGTTATATCTAACAAATTCCTGCTTGCAGAGAGGACAGAGTTTAGTGTTGCATAGGGATATATGTTAATAAAACAAATAATTAGAGCTAGAGATATCGAATCCTAACTGTACAAGGCCTATTTACTTCAAAGAAATTTTGTATTACCAGAGTAAGGCGGAGGGAGAAGAGATGGCAGACTGCCAAGACAAATTTCTGTTGGGTAAGTGTAGTGAAATGAGGCAACCAGGTGCCACTAATTGCCAGGTAGTGGGCATGAGCTTGTGTTAAGCCCACCTGTGCCTGATTAGGGCGGGCCCCTACTGCGCATGAGCAGGACTGGGGGGCCAATAAAAGGTGAAACTTGAAGCACAGGCTCAGCTCACACCTGAGCAAGCCAGCAGAGAGATCAGCTGTTTTCTAGGAGCACCGCGCTAACCTGATTGTGCCACTGGAGCTTTGTCTCAGCACCGCAATGACTTGGTTGTGCCACAAGAGCTCATCACCATTAGGGTGAGGCTCAGGTGGTGCAGCCGGCTAGCGCGCTCATACAGCAACCCCGAGCAATGCTGAGGCCATGTGTTTGAGCCTCACCGTAATGGTGAAGAGCTCTAGGGGTGCAACCAAGTTAGTTCGGTGCTGAGACAAAGCTCCAGTGGCACAATCAGGTTAGCGCGGTGCTCATAGAAGCAGTAAAAGCAGCTACTCTCTCTGCTGGCTTGCTCAGGAGTGAGCTGAGCTTGTGCTCCAGGCGTTACCTTTTATTGGCCCCCCAGTCCTGCTCATGCGCAGTAGGGGCCTGCCCTAATCAGGCACAGGTGGGCTTAACACAAGCTCATGCCCACTACCTGGCAATTAGTGGCACCTGGTTGCCTCATTTCACTACAGGTAAGTATTCCAATCTGGAAAAATTCTTGTTATTTAAGCAAATTTGATAATCAGCAAATCAGGCTACGAAGCTATCTCTCAGTAAGAGATACATGAGCCATTATAGGGCCATAGCCACTCTCATATTATTAAAAGTAGTTTTCCTGGTTTATAAGTTCAAAGACTGCTATAAAATATTTACATCTTTTGGAAAGCACCTTGAATTTGGTTCTTTTGAAAACATTTTGAAATGGAAATGTTGTGGTTCAATTTTTTTTTAGTTTTTTTTTCCATTGAAGTTTCTGCCAAACTTTTTTTAGTTGCTGGCATCTAGAAAATGTATTGGTGAGGAATCTACAGAGACAGGACAGTAAATCAGTATTTAATAGTAGTGTCAGAAAAATAAAAAGGCCAAGACTATGAAATGCAATACTTTCTCTCTTGCAGTTTTGACTAAATAGTCTGAAAAGCAATGACCACTGCTCATTCCCCTTTCCACACCTACCATCTACAACTTTTCAGATGCAGAAAGAAGCCACAAACCAGAGTTTTCTCCCTTTCCCTTCTTAGCAAGCCATAGAATGTAAAGAGCTGAACAGCATCGAAGTGTGTGTAAAAAAGGCTTATTTCTTGTAAAAAGGGTTTGAACTAAATGGGAAACACTGCAAAGAGACTGAGCATTTTGGGTTAAGGATTAACATGGAAGCTGCACAGAGCAGCAACAGAGGGGTAGGTTATCCGAGAAAAGAGGAAAGAACATAAACTAAAAGGAGAGAGCCTACAGACCCATAAAGCCTTACAAGTCTTTATTTATCTTCCCCATCAAAACCCTATATTTTTCTGATCTAATTACATTAGTCACATATTCAACCAAATACTTTTATTGACCCAGCTTCATGTAAAAATCAAGGTAGACAAAAAGCTAATTGGCTTTAGAGATAATCTGAGGGTTGTTTTTATTTTTCCTTTAAATATTATCTAAATACAAAATACTCTGACTTTGCACAGTTTGTCTCCTCTTGACTCCTGAATAAATTATCCCTTCACATTCTACTGCAATCCAATTTTTATTGTTGTATCTCCCTGGCAGGGTGAAGTAGGCAAGACTGTGCTGCCAAGCCACTGGTGTCCATGATAATAACTAGAATAAAGGCAGCTCAGGGAAATTGTTTCTATGGTTTTATGATGACAGTCCAGTCAGCCTGAGGTTAAATTGCCCAATAACAGACCAGGTATACTCTAAGTGAAGAGATAAACAACTATACAGGTATCTGATACCTGTAAAGGAAGAAAGGAAGCAGAGGAACTGAGGTGTCTGCTCAAGTTCCCTGAAATAGGAACTGGGAAGGGGTCTTTCTAAGTAGAGCTCAAACTTTTACTTCTCTTAGGACATTTATGTGCAGGAAAAACTTCAAAGATGTTGTAATGACAAAGAAGGACAGAAAGGTCAGACGCACGTTCCCCATCAAACACGTTAGTCAGAAGGAAATGAAAAGTTTTGAAAAGGCCAACAACAGCATGAAGCTGCCTCCTGGTTCCTCCTATTCAAGGAAAGGACTTTGAGAGTCATCATGAAAGCTCTACTGGTACTACCATTGGACCAAAGCTGGAAGCAGATAGGAAAGTATAGGCCAAACAGAAAACTGGGAAGAGAAGGAATGTCTGTACCATGAATGATAAAGAGGACTTCTTGCAGGGAAGAGCAATAGGGGACTTCAGTGCAAGGTGACTTTGATATTAAATACTGAAATACAACTTGTAACAAGAAGATACCAGTGCTAGGTAGGTTTCAGCAAAATGCTAGGTGATAAAACTCTGAAGATTCTAAGCACAGGTAAACAAAAAAAGAGGACTGTGTTATGGGAAGTTCAGAATAAAGTTCTGGGTAAACGTGATTTTTAACTCTAAATGCTTCTGGTCATGTGGAGAGAAGGGCTAGTGAAAACATTGCACCTATTATTTCACATAGTGAAATAATTGCTGCACAGCACTAATAATGGTGAGGTTTACAGAATGGTGTTGTAGTGCTACATTTTAGATTGTGGTTCTTGAATTATACATTTGGCATCTGCTTTCCTACAAAATGTTCCAGATTGTTGATTTACCATGCTTTGGAAAATAAATGGAAATGTCTGCATTTGATTCCTACTACTGCTGGACTGCCAGAGTTATTTCTGAGTAGCAGACAGCATCATACTTTTGCTTACAAACACATATGTATTTATATCTACCTTAAAATAATTACATGCAGACTTCTTTCATTTAACTTCTCCCTCCTTTCCTGATGAAGTATTTCTGTGTTTTCATACCATCTTGGTCTGAGTTCAATAATGCATTACCAGTCCATTATGAAAGAAATATTTATCTTTGTTGTAGGGTAAAATGAAAAAAAAGTATCAGCAGTTAAAGCATAATCTATTTCTTATAATACTGAAAAAAACGTTGAAAGTGAAAGTTAACGTAAACTTTTAAAAATTCTGTCCTTAGTTTCTTTCCATACTAACTATAATTAAATAATATTTTGAAATTTTAATAAATAAATATTTTAAAATTAATAGTTTTAAATGTGTACTTTGGTGACAATAGTCACCATAGTACTGGACATAACAGAAACTGAAGAAAGTAATATTTATTTGAAATTCTACTATTGGGTTTTGTGTAGAAAGAAAGAATCCTTAGTTCAAAAGAACTAAGAACTATGTCATACTTGTCAAACTTAACTTAATGAGGTGATATTGGCTGTTAAGTAACTCACCTTGTATCACCCAAAAGATATAGGAAATAAGTTCTAATTTAGCATAGGGCTTCCATTACTATAGATTCATGTGTATTTATGCATCTCACATAGGTAAATATACCTCTGACTGTTATAATTTAATCTTTGTATCTTTTTAACTGAAGACATCACACTTTTCTCTTTTTGTTGCCTCATTGGAAGAAAAACTGAGAAAACAGGCCAAGATTTTTTCACAGAGTGATTTCATTATGAAAAAATATATAGAAGCTTATTCTGTTCTTGCATTTGTCCTATCAGAGTTAATGGAAAACTACTAGTGAGTGGAAAGATAAGCCTAGGAATATCTTAGAATTCTAAAAATACTTTCTAAAAAAAAAAAAACCTTCCAATTTGCTAAAAATACAGGTCTCTAGTAACTGAATTAAAGGAGTCAAAACTTTTTGACTATTTAAGCACTGATAGAACTTGATTTGTAGTCATTATACAATGCTGATTAAGAAGCCATTCTAATCACACTGCATAATAGAAAAGTATTTGCATTACATTTTTATGCATAAATCACATATTGTTCCATGAACACAATGCCTAGACCAAAATAAAACTGAAGGTTAGAAGATATGGCCATTCACTATCTTACTTTTTTCTAGAGGTTCGACTTTGTAAAAGTTCCAATAAAATTAAGGGTACATTAGATGTATGAAATGTATGAAAAGAATGGAGTAATAGTGCTTTTTATGTCACTTAGTAAAAATTTTATTAAAAATAGGTTTAGAATTCTGCTTTGTATCATAAAACCACAAATCCTGAACACAGTCAGGAACTAGTCTTTAATTAAAACTGCAAAGAAGATTTTATTTATTTATTTTTTTTTTTATATGTAATATAGCTATGTTAACTTGAAGTTACAAATATCAAGAAGTCTTATTCCAAGGATTTTTTAAAATATTTTCTATCTTATGTCCTCTCTTAAAAGTCATATTTTCATTCAAACGTGAATGAATTTGCTAGAACAGTAGTAAGTATAAATGAAAAAGTACAACATGAGAAGCTCAATTAGGATACAATTTTAAATTACTTCTCTATAAACAAGATGTGTTTTCTATTTATTTTTCATTTATGTGCAAGGAATGTGAAGGACTGTCATTAAAGATCATTACAAAATGTGATACTATCTGTCTCAGCAGGAATTATAAAAATCAAAGAAAAATTCACATATTTTGACATTAAAATCTACTAATTGAAAAGTGTCCCGCTGTTTCATCTATTACATGGCTGCATGTAATAGTCTAATCCACTTTTGTTTATAGATTAAAATAATCAGCAATTAAATTAAACCTTTCAAGCCACGCTGTTAGAATTATATTCTATCTGCTAGTAACCCTTTCTTTTCCATGTTTCTGTGTTTCTCTTTAAGCCAGCCAGTATGGTTCCTGATTATTTTTTTTTCAAAGTAGACCAAAGAGACATGGTATTTATGTATCAAAAAGTGAAAAATATTTTTGTCCTATGTTATGGTAAAGTATCAGTGAAGACCTTTTTCAGGCATTATGCAGCAACAGAAACTATTCCTTTAATCTTTTCTAAAACTGATAGTATGACATAAAGAAATAAAAAAAATGTAACCAGCTTCAGAACCTTTACAATTCTTTCACACCATTAAATTAAGACTATTTTTACCATTGCAAATTTAAAAAGCACACCACAAAGTCCAGAAGAAACAAGCCTACGTGGTCACAGTTCCTACTGACTGCTATGGAGAGCAAGTCCACTGCCTGTGGAATATGGGGTTTTTTGCTTCAGATTTAGCTCCTCTTACTCTCTGTAAAATCTTTTCTTGAAGAGGCTAAATAATGTTTTCACACACCTTAAGTAAATATTCCAGTATTAGTAACAAGACCACAGTATAAAGGAGGATTAGAAGGAAGATTTCTTGTAGTAAGATAGTCACAGATAGATAGATAGAAGTAAGATAGTCACAGAAGCAGACAATCTGCTTTCCCCCGTGACAGCTTTATTTTGTGAGGAACCAAAAATAGATTCCTGCTGCTGACTTGAGCACTGAAAGGGCTGGTTTGCAGTATTGCTCAGAAGCCTGAATACAAGCATTCAGCTGTGGGAGCAGAATAGATGCTATCATCTATGAATCCCACCTCAGTTAAGTATCAAAAAACTTTTGTGTTCTGGTAAGTCAGTAAATACCTATATGTCTGATGTTGAGCAAAAGTTAAACAGAGTTCTGATAAATATTATCAGCACAATTGTTTTTTTTCAGTATTTTAATTTAGTTCTATAATAAACTAAACAGTCTAAGTTGCCTGGTGGTTAAAATTTACCAAGGATGAAGAAAAATGAAATGCAACCCTTTCTTCTTTTCTTTTCTTGTGATCCAAAGCATGCATTTTAATCAAAATCTGGTTATAAAGCTATCTGTTAATAGATTAAAACACTGAACTATAAATAATTCTATTGTTTCTCTCACAGTAAAAATCTTATTTTATGTGTTCACCATTTATTTCTGCTTGTTCTCTTTCCTTCCTACATTGTTTTTCCTTTTGCATACTCCTGAATCTTTCTTTGAAGTGACTGTGGCCCTCATCAGACATTTTATTGATCTGATCCAACCCACCAGTCTAGGGAAAACATAACCTTTGTCATGTTACTGTTTGATCATTTTAGCAAACTCACTCAGTGCACTGTAAGAGCTCCCCAGAATAAGAAAGGTGTCATGGTCAGAAGAGAGGTCAGAGCAGGAAGTAAAACTTCGATATCCATAATCTATCAGACAAATTTTATCCTGAATCTCTTCAAAGTTGTTTCACTCCCTGTACAGCAATTAAATCTCCATCCAGCCAAAGAAAGATAACTATTTCTGTTGCTTGCTCAATAACTGATCCTTAAGGAATACATATTTCCATTTAAATTAATAGGTGATTTTATTTTCCTATAATTTTTCATATTTACCACTCATTGATCCTATTCATTCTCAAACTAGTATGTCCTCAAATCAGTTCAAAATTCCTCCTGCATAGGTCCTTAACCTCCTAAATGTACCCTGACCTTGTCCTGGTCTGCAGTTCCAACCTCCTTTCTCATTTCCAATGCAAATTTCCACATATTCACATTCATTCTCCTCTTCCCAAACACAGTCAAAGTGCTCACATACCTTCCCTTTTGATATACAGCTTGGTCATTCCTCTAAAATCTAATTGTCTAATCCCTATATCCTGTACCACTGATGGGTCAGTGCCTCCAAGTACTCTCAGCACAAGCCCTGCTAAGCACAATGCTCACAGCTAAACACTTCTCCACAGTTTTGTTGTTGTTTTTTTCTTTTCCATAATAGTATGCTTCACTCCCATTCCTGACTGCCTAACTTACAACAGAAGGAAAAAAGGCATAATTTTCCAGGCCAGTGCAGCCACCCTAAGACAGACAGTTATAACAAAATCTGTTCTCTCAAGCTTTGTCTCAACATCTCCAGCATGCTATGAACAAGGGCTTTCAACAAAATCTCTACAGCCCGAGTCAGCCCTGAGCAATGACTGATTCTAGGTTAGCAGTGATAACTATTAAAATCCCAGGCCTCTTGGAAAAAAAACGCATGGCATGTCTGCCAAAAGATAACTTAAAGTGACTCACAATCTGTAAGTACTGATGATCTAAGATGAGGAGGGAATTATCAAATGCTAATGCAGCAGTTTTCCATAATTGCTCACAATAACTCAGTTCTAGAGGAGGGAATAGATATAAACATTTCCCAATGTAGCCCTCATTTATTTGCATATTACGTGCATTTTACCACTTTCCAGATTCTAACTAAATAGTAAGACATTTGCATCCTCATAGCCAAAGTTCTTTAGGGAGTTAAATCAAATTTTTTCACATAAAAAATGGTTTCACCATTTGTATAAACACTTTAGGAAATATTAAATATCAAATTAAATATTTGACATTGTTGAGAAAAATAAAGTCTAAGCAGTCAATATGCAATGAGATAATGCAGCCTGAGGAACCTAGGCTGTACATGTCTGACATTACCAAATTTAATATTTCATTAGTAATCCATACAGTTTATCTTTCAGCATAGTGACAAAATTCTTCATTACAACAGTGAAATTGTAAAAGGCATGGGAAAACAAGAAACCCTTTACTGCAGAAGTCCTGTCTTCTAGAGGAAAAAGTTGACCTATAATGATTATTATTGTCTTCTTATTCGAAAGGAAAACAACTATTATTCAAGTTTAAATATTACTTCATCAGAGAAGGATGAAGTTCTGTAGAGTACTGCATGTTTTTTGGAGTGAAGTTTCCTGACACCAATGTGAGAGACATCTAACTTTAATTTAAGAGGAATTTTTAAAGTATTATGGCCTCAGTTTCATGTATTAAATGGAAAGAGAACATTGACAGTAAGAATAAAGCTATGTGCAAACTAAAACTAAGGGATGGAAAGATGATAAAGCCTACAGTGAAGGTACAACAATTCTAATGTGGGCAATGTAGTTAACTTAAAAATATGACTAGTCAGTACTGTGCTGTTGTATGCCTATCACAGCAACCCAGCATTCTTTCCTTTAATGTTTGATACATCAAACATATAACCTTTGACATTATTTGCCAAGGATCTGTCTGAGGATTGCTGAATGAGTGCAGCATTATTTTGTAAACTGTATATGGCAGAATAATCTTTCTGTTCTTTATTGGCACAGCATCTAACAGAGTCTCTTGCCTACTAATGTGGTTCATAGATGCTATGGCTCTTAAATAATAAGTAAAAGAGGAAATGATAACTTTGGTGTTCCTTTGATTTCAATTCTGGTGACTTTTTGTCTTCTGCACTTTTTTTCCACTATAACAGGGAAGAAGAGACCTAAGTCACAGAGCCAAAGATCCCTTAAACACCTCAGGTGTCAGCAAACTTGCAAACAAGGTATATTAAAGTGTTTGGATTTTCTCTCATGGTTTACGAGAACAGCTACTTCTCAGCTTCCCTTAAAAATGGATCTGTTTCAGGTAAAACAGGAAAGATGACCATTAACAAGACACTCTCATGAGATATGCGTTCCAGAAAGAAAACATATATTTTGTAAGCCCACTCCTCAAAATTTTAACATGCGTCCTGTAACTAGCTTCCTGAATTTGACAGTGTTTTTCCTTGGTGCATTTTTATGTTTTTCAGGGAATGACTATACCAGTAAATCCAACTTAAACTCACAGGCATCAATTCTTTACTTTTCAGATTCTGTTTTTGCACAGCTATAAACCACTGAAAGTGAATCCACAATATCAGAATGCATTATCTGCATAGAAGAAAACAATTGCTCATCTCTTGAAAGAAACACAGTTGTTTCAGATGCAATTCCAGCTACCTCCTTCAGAATTTTGAACCCTAGTCCAAAACTCAAAAAGATTTTTGGAATAGGTGTGAGAATGTTACAAAATTTGTTATCAAAGCAACATCTTGAGTTTTATCTTGTCACCTGTTTTTGTACAAACTCTCAAAACCACTTAAGTTTTATCTAGTAGATAAGTTATATAAATAAAATTAGGTATTTATAATCATTAGATATTTAAAAATAAATATTATTACTTCATTGACACTGCTATTGATTTGGTATATAATAACTTGAATAATATAGAAGCTATAAAAAACTGTCATTTTTGTTTATATTTTGTTTTGCCTTGTTTTTTACAGATCAGGCAGTAAATCACTAGCATAGAGAATGAGGAAACCTTGATGTTCCAAATTGTTTTTTAGGCCACAGTCAAGGGAAAATGTACTTGGATCCAACAAAAGATCTCTATTAAACAAACTGTATGGATTTGTGATTTAAAAAAAATTAAAATAACAGAAATGCTATATACAAAAGTGAAACTGATTCTCTAGGTAGAGTAACTCATAAAGGAGCAAATACAAAGCTGTGTATGGCAACTAAAGGGAGCATCACTATAAAGAGAGGGGGATGCTATACTAAGTTAGGCAAAAAGAATTGGTAATAAAGGAAAAAGGGATTTATTTTTTTAAGCTGTTTTATATATTTATAATCAGATTTAAAGAATAAAACAGAGAAGATTTATCAAATGTATTCTGTTTGCTTCTACAAACCCCAGTCAAGAAAACAGCAAAGAATAATACCAAATACATAGTAAAAGTTTTGGATTACTATGTTACTACTCCTCTCCCCTTCCTTAGTGATATGGCACTGACAAATGACTTTCAGAACACTATTTTCAAGTTCCTAACTAAAGACTGGAAATGAGTCAAGTTCTTACAGAAATATAAGAAAAGAAACAAATTAAAGATAGAAAAATGCTACATAGCTAGAATAATCTCCGTTGTTGCTGTATATGAAATGCTGAAGGTTTATAAGAAGGGAAAAAAAGTTAATGTGCTTCAGAACTATGCATTGTAAAAAAGTATGACATAAATTAAATAGTTTGAGTTCAGTATAGCATAAGAAAACATCACTTTTAAGCACAAGAAAGAGTCAGAAAGTTTACGTAAGAATTATTGCTTTTAACAGTTATTTTGATAGTGTTTATCTGGGAAACTATCCAGAGGTATGTATTCAATGGAACACTCTGCCACCACACTAAAAAAAAGACAAAATCTGCAGTACTAAACGAAAAAAAACCAAAACCAAAACAACCCCGAAACTAAAATCAGTATACAGCTGCAGTAGGACAGATAACTGGTAAATGTAAAAAAGCAAGGTGAAGAGCAGATTGTATGCATTGCCTTTTAAAATCTGTCTCTGTAGTACAGTGGTAGAGTAGGTAACTGAAATCAAAGGTCTGTATTTACTTAATCAAAAATGTTGTCTGAGAACAGCTTTAATAATGGAAGTCATGAAAATATAAACAGATTTCACTAGTTTGACTGCAGAAAACCATGCCATAGGAGAAAATCTACTGATCAAAATACACAGTTCAAAGTAGCTCAGAACTTACTGCTATAGAAGTCACTGAAGTTTAAGGAAAGACAAGTAAGACTTATACATTTTTAATATCTGTGATTTTAAAAAGTGACGGTGAAATGACCACATTTTCCGAAAACAGAAATTCAGGAGGCTATCAGAGTGAAGAAAAATCACAATTACTTTTCTTTTTAGTCTGGTTTTAGTAAAAGTTGTATAAATCTACCTCAGTTAATAAGCAGGCATGTTGATATACTTACCTGGTGTCTTCTTTTTGCTGTCTGCTTTATTTAAATGTGATGCCTTTTACTTCCCTCCACTTCTGAGACACATATTACTTTGAAACACTGCATTTTAACATAAACCTATTTAAACTTTCATTTCAATCTTCTATACACAATACCACTTTTATAAAAAAAGTAATTGCACCTATATATATATATGCCTCTTGTAAGTTTTCCCCAAGACTATATATATATTCAGTCTCACTAAAGATTTGCTAGGTATTCTGCAAGGAATTTTATTACCATTTTCAGACAGAAGAACAAATTTGTGTAAGAGCTGACATTTGAAATAGTCTTTGTGGTACCTAACACTAGTATGAGAGATTTCCTGCCCTGTGATGCTGGATTATTTACAGAAAATGCCTGTATACACAAAGCCTGAAGGACTCTAAAAGACTGGAGGGCCACCCAATGTTCCATAGGAAAAAAGAGGCCTCGGGTTATAATACCATGATCAGTGTAACTTTGAAAATTACACTGATAAAGTTACTGGGAAGCTATTGGAATATGTTCTTACTGATGCTTCTCAATTTCCTGGAGACCAGTTATCCTTTCAAATCATATTTGGTTGATGGACATGATATGTTGTAGATAAACCCACACCAGCTGTTTTAATAACCTCATTATGTTTGAGGGCCATATGGATTCATTGTTTAATTCAAAATGATCTTGCAAATAACTGACATAGGCAATTAGTAGTGAAGGGTTAATATATCTGGAATAAGGATTAGTATACTCAGAAACAATATACTATTTAAATAGCTCATGTTGGACTCATGAAGCTACTGGAGAGAATCCAGCAAAGGACAATGAAGTTGATTAAGAGACTGAAGCATCTCTTGTATGATCAAAGGCTAAGGAATCTGTTACTATTCAGCCTGAGGAAGAGAAGGCTTTGAGGAATATATAAACAGTTGAAGGGAAGATACAATGAGGATGGAGCCAAGCTCTTTTCACTGGTGCCCAGTGAGAGTAGAAGAGGCAATGAGCACAAATTGAAACACAGGAGGTTACATCTGAACATCAGGATACACTTTTTACTGTGAGGGTGACTGAGCACTGGAACCATAGAGGTTGTGGAATCTCTATCCTTGGAGGTACTCAAAAGCTATTTGGACACAGTTCTGGGCAACTGACTCTGAGTGACCTTGCTCAAGCTGGGAAGCTTGGATGAGATGACCTTCAGAGGTTGCTTCCAACTTCAGCCATCTGTTATTCTGTAATTCTATGATTCTGAGATATTAGCAACTATATATCTATTTATATATATATAACAAATATATCTTTAACATCTTTAGCCTCATTTACAACAGCATGTTGTAACTTCTAAGGTGAAAAAGAGAAAGATCCTGACAGGATTAACTCCTGTGAGGAGAGGAGAGCAGGCCAAGCTGTTTGTGTGAATTTACTTTATGTAGAATTAAAACTTGTAATATATGTTAATGAATTTGTATTCATAACCAGTAAAATTCAGGGTTAAAGTGAGAAAGAAGTGAACAAAGCAGCTGAGACGTCATTTTCCACTAGAACACTGTAACCAAATACAAGGCCCTAACGGGATTAACTTCTGTCTCAGTGATAATTAAAAGTGTAAGTCTTGTTCTTAAAACAAGACACTGCCAAGGCCATTTTGGCACCAGCTGGGCACCAAAGAATGTGAACACCTGCACAAGAAGAACATAAAGATGTCACCACCAACAGATAAGAAGAAAGTTATGGCTAGGGTCTGATATCGCCTTGTAACAATATAATGAAGTCAGCAAGAATTGAGAATGTAACGATGTTGTAACCTCCTTTTTACTGTATAAATACCCCAACCCTTTCCCTTAACCCTTGGAACTCTTTGTCCAGTGAGAGCTGGGAGTTCCCCAGATCTGCAAATAAATACCTTTTACTGTTTAAAGGCTTAAAACTCTGTCTCTAAACAGTTTTATTAGGCCTTTTTGGGCTTCAAAGGTTGCTTAATTTTTACATGATTACATCATTATAAAATATACTACTACTCTTGTATACCCTAATTCGCATAGTTCCCTAGTTTCAATAGTCTGGTACTATTATTTATTTACTTACTTTTGCAAGCAAAGACTATAGTTGAAGACTGTAGTTGATTTTGATCCATAGAGATATGAATATGGATTCTCAAACATTATTGTACATAGTACAATACTTTAACATGCAACCTTCAGAGAAAAAGATTGGTTCTTCCAGTGCAACTTCTATTAGCAGTTAAATTACATTATTCATCCCAACTGAGAATTATATTCCTTAATTTGATCTGAAATTATATGAACGGATATGATTATTAGTACATTTACCATGGAACTATTTGGCAGATTAGGAAAATGAAGCGGGGTCGTGTTTGAAGGATTTGGTTATGATCAAAGGAGATAAATGGCAGGGACAGAATAAAGCACTAATCAATTAGCTCCCAGATATGAGATTCATTCAATCAAAAACGCCATTTTCCTGACAAGACTGCTCTTAGATTTCTCTTTATTCTCCCCCTCTAATTCATCACCTGGAAAGTTAAGGAGAGACCAAAAACTATCAACAACACTAAGCTTAAGAGGTGAATATATATGAAGGTGTATATTTAAGGTACATATTTATGAAATCTATACTTTGGAAGACAACTGATTAATGTCATTCTTAGAATCACATGAGGAATCACAGAATCACTGAATGATTGAGGTTGAAAAGAACCTCTGGAGGTCATCTGGTCCAACCTCCCTGCTCAAGCACGGCCACTTAAAAGTGGGTTGCTGAAGACCATATCCAGACAGGTTTTGAGTATTTCCAAGGAGGGGAACTTCAAAACTTTTCTCGGCAATCTGTTCCAGTGCTCAGTCAGTCTCCCAGTAAATGACCATGAATGAGCAAACAATTTTCATAAACTCTTCACAGAATGACCTTTTCTTGAATATTTTTAATATCTTTTGCTTCAAAGAAATTTTTGCCAGTTAAGAAACTTTCTGCATTCTTTCTGACATCTTCACCCAAAGCTTCTTTTCTGCTAGTAGCCAACACGGTTCTTCACTATATAACCTTCTCAAAAGTTTCTCCTATCCCACACACTGAAAATTCCAGGACAAGTTAAAACTGGATTTCTAAATCTGAAAAGCACTATTTCCAAGTCTCTAACACTATTGTACTCCTCACAGAGGAAACATTGCATATATAGTTCATATGAAAGAATCATAGTTCACACAAGCAGAATTTTCAAAATAATTTTTAAAACCAATAAAGACTGTATTGCTTTAGATAAATTTTTAGTTTGGTCCAGAAAGCAGTGAGACACTCAGAAGAGCAATGTTTATAAATACCAAGGGCTTGAAAATCTTTTCCAAGAAACAAACATATCAGAGCAACTCACTATTAAAAAGCAAAGGGAGGGACTTGCCAAACAATTGATGACTGGTTATAAAACAAAGACTGGCATAGGGATTTTTTGGGATAGATTATGTTGTTATTATTAAGCCCAGATTTCTGGGAGATAAGAGTGGTTTCACTGCACAACAGAGAAAAATATAATTTTTTTGGACAGAAATATAGCAGCCCTGACTGTAAACAAAAATGGTCTCTTAGACAGCCAAGATCAATTGTATTTATGGCTGTTACAGTTATGAAAGTACCTGCTTTCCATTTCACATAGAAAAAAAATGGAAAAAAATTCTGAGCAACTGTCTGTCACCATGGTGTTCTGTTTGTCTCTTTTTTTTTTTTTCTTTTGGCAAGCAAGAAATAAAGCAAAAAATGGTTAGGTCCAATGATTTGGTTGAATTCCATTTCAGTTATTGTGTTGGTTTGATCCTGGCCAATCCAAAAAAGGACCACGTGGCCACTCCCTCCCCTCCCCCATTGTGGGATGGAGAGGAGGAAACCCACCCAGAACCTTTGGGTCAAGACAAGGGCTGTGAGGGTTTCAGTCACCCATTACTCTCACAGGCAAAACAGACTCAACTTGAGGAAAAAATCAATTTAATTTAGTATTAATCAAATCAAAACAGGACAAGGAGAAAACACCAAAAAGAGCTTAAATACTTTCCCCCACCCCTTCCTTCTTCCTGAGCCAGAGCACTTTGTTCCTGGCCTCTCTATCTCCTCCCCCCAGTGACACAGGTGACAGGGAGTGGGTTTACAGTCTGGATGTCACAGGTTGTTCTCTGCCGCTCCTTCCTCTTCAGGGAGAAGGATTCCTCACAGTCATTCCCTTCTCCATTGTGGGATCCCTCCCATGGCAGAAAGTCCTTCACAAACCCCTCCAACGTGAGTCCCTCCTGCCAGGCACAGTCCCTCAGGAGCAAACTGCTCCAGTGCAGACATCCCATAGAGCCAGGGACTGCTTGGGGAACAGTCCCCTCCATGGCTGCAGCTCCACAAAATCTGCTCCGGGATCCTCCACAGGCTGCAGGCCTACAGCGGCCCCTCCAGGATTCCACATGGGTGGCAGCTCCACAACACCTGCTCTGCTGTGATCCTTCAGGGTTTGCTCCACTGTGCTCCTCCATGGGTGCAGCGGCCAGGCTGCTGCCTCACCACGGGACTAGAGAAAAATCTGTTCAGGCACCTTCTCCCTCTCCTTCCTCGCCAGCCCAGGTCATTTTGCTCTGGCATTGCTCTCACTGGTGCTCTCTTCTGCTGGTGGTGGTCTCTTTCTCCACCCGCTGCTTTCTCTCACCTCTCCCGTCTTTGCCCTGCTTTAACTACCATGTGTTTCTCCTTCCTGAATATGTTAATGGGAGAGGCACACTTTTTTTTTGTTCACTGGTGGCCTAAGGCAGGACCAGGCATCTTGAAGCAGGCAGAGCTATGCTTACATGAACCACTCCCTGGGGGCCCCCTTCGCTGTTACCAAAAGCAGCACCCAAAACAGTTACTCATTACATTCTGTCCACCTAAGTGATCTTAGAAATTTCACAGGGAAACTTCAGGCCTCTCTTCTTCCCTAAGTATAACATATTGCTGCTTTCTACCGTTCAAATACCAAGCTCATTATATCCCAAGGCCATGCCTGAATAAACAGAATGAGTTCTAAATGAAACTGTTTTACCAAGACTGTTTAGGGATTTCTCTTGATGACACAGCACAAAGTTATTATAGTTAGAAAACAGGGAGATTTTACTTTAAAAAATATTTTTTTAGCCATATTCAAACTGTCCTCTAAAATGTTTTTTTTTGTTTATTAGAGTAAAAAAAACTTGAAGTATGACAAAATGTAAAAGAATTTCCGATTTCTAACTTTCTTTCTTGTCTTTTATCTTTGCAATAGCACAGACTAACAAAGGTGCAGGTGAACATTAGCTTACCAGTTGCACTGATTGCTGGCAAGTGTTTTTTTAGTTTTTGTCATTTATCAGAAAGAAATAAATGTCTTGTTGACACCAATCTTCTGAGGATCAAAAGGTTGGTGAAGGAAAAAACATAAGAATAAACCTGTAAATTTTATTTTCCTCTCTAAAAGTTCCTTCACAATTTCAAGAACCTCTTTCCTCTACTTAGTTCTGTGTCCCATACTGGGATGAGAGCTTTTGTATGCCAAAGATACAAGGTATAACCTATTCCCGATATAGAATGGCAAATTAACTCCTTCCCATCAATGAGAGGAACATGTTTCAAGTCTGCAAAATTACAAACCATATTTTTATTGAGTAGGAAGTTTTTAGTTCGCTTTCCAAATGGGAAAGAGTTATTGTCATCATAAAGAATAAATTAGTGGGAAGTAACAGGAATGCTTGATGATCTAAAAAGATGCTGGACTTTAAGCATTAGTAATCTTCAGACAAACCAAATATATGTCAGAAAAAGTGTGAGATGAGATATTATGCATAAAAATTGTGGGAATTTGGTATTATGACATTTCCAGATTCAAGCCTGGAAAAACATCTCCTTTACATGGGTAAGCTATCTCATTATTCTTTACAATAAACTTATGTGTAAAGCTAACCTTATAATTGTTTGAAACACAATATTTTTGTCATTAAGATCCTGCTAGAACTTCCATATCAGACACATAATTTCTCTACCAATGAGATCACATAAACTGTTAGACAACCAAAAGAACATACGATGCTGTCTATTCTTCCCAGGCCTCCCCTTCCCCACATTCAGTTTTCTCTTCTTTATTTTTTTTTCCCCCTCTTCTTGTCTTCAATGGAACTATTTAAAATAGAATGGAATATTCCTAAAAGCAAGTTTTAAATTCACAAACCATATTAGATGGCATGCAAGAAAGAAATGTTCAAACCAAAGACTTTTAGAGTTCCATTACTGCACATAGAATACTTATATTGTCACAGATGAGCAAACAAATCCTCTCCTCACCTATACACTGGGAATTCCTCGACAGTCAGGGATTACCTGAGTCTTGGAATTAAATTTCACAGACTAAGGCTTTCCAGCTTCTTTCTCCAGAAAAGCTTAATACCATGAAACTATAGGCTAGTCTGAGTTGACAGGATAAGTTTCATTTATACCAGGTAGAGCTGTATAATTGTGTAGTATTCAAAATTAGGCTCATGAGAATGCAGATTGTTATCTAGACTGATGATTCATTTTTTCAGTGTCAGGGATCCAGGTTTTTCTTTCTTTTAGCTCTTTGCCATTGTGCAGTATGATCAAAGCTATATTGGCAAAATACGTATGGAAAATGGCCTGCTAATGAAACTCAGAAAAAATTCCTAAATCCTCAACGATAACATGTTCATATACTTTACAGATATCAGTGCGATTTACATCAGTAATATATTCTGACAAATCTCAAGTGCAGCATATGGGGTAATACACTGGAAATCATCTTATTGTGAACACTTTATTAGTAGTAATAAAAACCTCAAAACCAACCTCTGCAGCTTTACTCTTTATCTGTAGAATTACTATTGGGTAGTTTCCATGGTACTATTTAACAACACTAAAATGCTTATAAATGACCTTTCCAAATTATAATAGTAAACTCTTCTCTCCCCCACATTCTTTTTGGCTCGTTATATACCCTGCACTTTTTTCTTTTCCTTCCTGTTAGCCAGTTTATTGCTCATTTTTTTCACTAAAAATTGTTTCAGGTTATTTCTTTTCTTTCGTGTTCTCAAATACTTTTCAGAAAGAGAGAAAGAGATTAATAGATGTTTGGTCATCTGAAAGATGACATTTTATTGTTAGAAAGTGGAATCATAGCTCTTTTTGATAGTCATAAATGCTTTTTAAATATGAACTATAATTGGTTCTTGATACTTGTTCAGCTTAATAACCTACATAAAATAAATGAAAGGGTAACATTATAATTTCCAGGTCACTTCATCTCCTTTTCTATACAACATATTGAAACTGTTCACAATATATATTTTTGTATTGTCCACAGGATTCCTGTATCTCTTTTTTTTGCTCAATACTTACACACATACTCATTTCACCTAAGATCACCTTCCTATTCACTTTTCTTTCCTCTATTATACCCTTCAAAATCAGTCTCTCATCTAATGCTATCAAACTGTAAATAGAGATCCTCTGCTCAACCTTGTCTGCTCATATGACATTCCTCCATTCTCCATTCTTCAATTCACATTATTATCTTCATACCACCTTATTTCCCAAGAGTTCTACTCAGCTGACTTTTTTTACCACATACACTTTGTACATGGTTTCTCTGCTTTCTTACTAAGATTGGGGTCTAAAAACCCATTTCTCTGCTGAGTAGGGGCCATAATGCAAAACAGAGTCCACAAGGAAAGGTCTTGATGGGTGAGATCCTAACACTACCTGAACTAGTAAAGAAGGGGAATGTGTTCAGAGAAGCAGACAAGATAAAAATAAGATTTGTTCAAGGATGAGGTAGCAACAAATACTTTTTAAAATCTTAATATAAGATTTTTTTTAAAAAAAAAAACAAACCTTACCTTTTCTGAAACACATAGTTGCTCTGGGACATACTTCCTGAAAATCTTTTCAGCCTCAGATTACACCAAGAAGATGGAGCAGTAGTTTTAAAATTATCCATGTTCTGGTTCAGATTTGATAAGGGGGAAAACATAGTGTTTAATATACCTTTAGCTGATGATTACAGATGATTATATCTCAGGGTATTGTGTACTTGAAAAAGTTTTGCCATTCTGGAAGTTGCAGCTACTACAAGAAAGATGATTTGGTTGGAAGAAATTACAAATGAATTCTATAGCATATAGCTCAAAAGATAATTGTGCTATCTTTTGGGGCACAACTGATGCAGAAGGAGAGAGATTTTCGATGGTAAATCTTCCTTAGAAAGCTTTTTGGGCAAATCAGCCACCTCAGGTAGGTAGCAGTGAGAAGGTGATACTGTTTCTCGGTGAACTCATACATGTAACTTACTAATACATGTCATTCCTTACTAATAAATGATACTTCAGTGTGGCTGGTAGCTCAGTAAAAAGTGATTACTCACTCAGCAAAGTGATAACTCTCAGGAAGTCCTTTCTAGTGTCATGGAATTTGTTTTATATTTCAGTTAAATCATTTAACAGCAGTTCTGTCTTAGTTTTACCAGTTCTCAGAAAGAGAAGAAAAACTTTCTTGAATTCTTCTGATTGCCACATGGCTGTTGTTTAAAACACTGCATAAAGAAAAGTTCTGTTTCATACTGAGAGGTTCTGCCACATGTTTTAAATTAAAAGTAACATTGAAATACAAAACTAGAAAACTCTAGAAAAAAAAAAATGATAGATTAGTTACCTGACGTGCCCTGAAAAGCACTATCTATGGACATATTTGCTGTGATCACACACTTCTGCAATAATCGTTGTAAATTCTTCTCTATTTCAGAAATAAGGATCAGATGTTCTCTTTATGGAAGCAGTGTAGTATGCCTTCTTTCAAAATCCCTCAACTGAAAACTGCTAAGAACTCTGAAGGACAGAAAAATGGTTTGGATTATGAATGTGTGTACAGGTGATAACGCTTTAAAGAAAAGTAGTGACAAGGAGTTTATTTGTATACCAAGATTCAGAGTATCACCACGCATGCCAGAGGAAAATTGATAATCCCTCCTTAAAAAAGACCCAAGAACAGCCTTCCCAAAAACTGGAGGTTTCAATACCTCTGTGAGGCTTACCATGTTGTGTGAGCAAACCTTCAGGTATTTGATTTTGCCATATTATTAGCCCACCCTCTCAAGAAAAGCCTCAGAATTGCCAGACTTATACCAGAATGTGCCCTAGCCCAAATAAGGTTTCCTTTCAAGAAAGATACATATAGAATCTCAAAAATCTTACAGAAAACAAGATGTTGTCAACTATTCAGTGAGATAGTCTTGTGTCATCACTGAAACCTTCTTAGATAAGATGAAGCTAGAGCTGCCTCCTTCTCAATCTCTTGTAGCTAAATAGATAAATATATCTCTACCTACTGACAGCAGCTCTTTCAGGAAAATTTGAATGGAGTTCACCTCCATATTCAGAAAAGTATCATATTGAGGATGACACTAGAACTCATAAGTTAAAAAGATAGGCACACCTTTTGATGTTTCTCAGTATTTGAGGGATGAGTAAGGGTATGGGTGCCAATGTGAGTGCCAGCCTGGTTAGATGTAACCAAATCTTGTTCTCATTGATCAAAAGAATCTGCTTTTCATGGATCTTTAATAAGATTATATGCTCTCTACAACTACCTGAAAGGAGGATGGAGCCAGGCGGGGGTTGGTCTCTTTTCCCAGGCAACTCTCAGTAAGACAAGAGGGCATGGTCTTAAATTGTGCCGGGGGAAGTTCAGATTGGATATTAGAAAGAATTTTTTCACGGAAAGGGTGATCAGACATTGGAACGGGCTGCCTGGGGAGGTGGTGGACTCTTCGTCCCTGGAGACATTTAAAAAGCGACTCGATATGGCACTCAGTGCCATGGTCTAGTGACTGTGGCGGTAGTTGTTCAAGGGTTGGACTCGATGATCTCTGAGGTCCCTTCCAACCCAGCCTATTCTATGATTCTATGATTCTATGATTTCCTACTTATTTCTCTCTCCTCCGGATACATTTACTAGCCCAAGTTCTTCATATTACAGACTCTCAGAATTATTAAGGCTGGAAAAGGCCTCTGAAATAAAGTCCAGCCTATGACCTAACACTACCACATCAGCTAGACCATGGCAGTAAATGCCACATCCAGCCTTTCCTCAAAAAGCCCCAGGAATGGTGACTCTACCACTTCCCTGGGCAGTTCATTCTAAATATTGTTTTTATATATATATAAATAGAACATATATATGTGATAATACAAGATGTGATACATTATGATATTTATTATATCAGTCCAACATATGATCTCCACAAACTCATTAACTTAAAGAAGATTCTTTGTTATATTCACTCTCAACCCTGTTTGATAAGCCACACAAAAGTTGTAGAGATAAAATTCTTACTGGTTAACTGCTTTTCTTCTTCATGGCAGAAGCATTGGTTATGGCAGTCATCTGACAAGGCCAGTTTTCTGAGATACACAGTTTTGATAGTGAGTGGAGAGACTGAATCCCCACATGCTTCAGTTCCTGCAGCAGGAGACAACCTCTGCTCTGAGAACAAAGAACTGGAACAGCTCAATAAATTATCCCCTGAAAAAATTATTATTCGGTGAAAAGCTATTTGTCAGTTAAGACTGCTCAAGTTGTCAAACAGTTGAGAGGAGTGGTCTTCATGAAAAACAAACAACAAAAAAAGCTGAATTAAGGGTATTTTTACTATGTTCCTCCTCAAAACCTGTGGCTGATGATGTTTACGTATTACCAGTTCACTCATAGTGTGAGTGCAAGTATCAACATTCTAAAAATAACATTCAGCTCCAGGACTACATAAACATTTCCTCCCATTTAAAATTTACTAAAATCGATATTTTTATTTTTCTCACAGAGTGATTGCCTTGGATCAAAGAACAACTTCTTTGAGTGTTCTTTTAAGTGTCTAGTGTGTAGGGTTACTACTACAAATAAAAGTATTTTTGGCTTGGCAGGCTTAACAGCAACTGTACAATAATGGATTTGGCATGCCAGTCAACACACTTCAAGAATGCAACAAAGAACTGCACAATATCCCACAAATGCTCTATGGAATTGTTTATACTGGGATTGACAAAAAATTTTCATGTATCAAAATTTTTCAAGGTTTTCAATGAACTTCAGCAAAACAAATGTTCCTTTGAAAATCTTGTTATGTTAACAATTAGCACCCAACTAAAGAATCTAGCTATAAGAATGAAAAAAGATTTTAGTTTTAGCCTTTCAGTAACCTCATTTATTTGGTATTAAATTTTGTTATATTTTCTGCTGAGATAAAGTTTTCATAATGAGATAATATCAGTGAATTCAGTGTCAAAAGATTCCTAAGCAAATCAGACAGAGCAGGCATATATCCTGAAGCTATTAATTTGAGCATTTTAAAAGAGCAACTTGCACAAGGATTTGTACATTGTTTTGTACTAAACTTGTGAAGCACCTGGGTATATTCAGACATGGATGGAAAGACTACTTAAATGTTTAAGTAAAAGCCTTGATTAAGAAATGAAACTTTTAACTCCACTGATTCAAGTGTGCTCTCAATCATCATGACTGTGTATCTGTAAGAGCAATAAAAGGAGTACTTCCAGCTCTTAATTTTTTTAGCTCCAGTGCCCATAAAAGAAATGGGTTGCACATAGGTTTAGCAATATAGCATGTTTTCCATAGCATGACTTATTTTGTGATATAAAGTTGGAATAAGCTTATGCTTGTCATATTCTAGTAGGTCTATTTCTCTTTCTTTCTTACTTACTTTTTTATTAAAAAAAAAAAAAATATAAACACCTCTTCCTAATTTTACTCTTTTGATGTATACCATACCAAAATAATATAATTATATCATTAATTAAATGGTGGAAAATATAACAGAGCAAAGCCAGTGTGCATAATTTAGAAAATAATATAAACAAAATAGCTTGGCAATATATTAACAAATATTTGGATGTTACAGTTTAATATCTCCACCGTAAATGTGTCAGCTCAAACTAAAAGTGCATTGTATACTGCTACTTTGTAAGGACAATGAAACTGAATCCATCTTCATTTTCATTGTCCAAATGTGAAATTAAACCCTGCTGATGCTGTAAATATAAAGCCACTTTGTTGCTTCAGTGTGAGGTTGATTATTACATAGAAAAAGCCTAGTTTGTTTTTAAATGAGAAATCAAATTGATTAGCATATAATTAGAGATAAATAAGCAGGCTCATAAAAATCTAGCCTCATGCTAGCATTGCCTATTCAGTTAAGTAGGGCTCAAACAGAGCTTTCCATTTGTAAACATAAATTGGACTTAGCTGAAAATTGTTCTGTTTGCTGACTTTCAGTGATATGATTCAGCATATTTGATATTCTGTCATTGTGTACTGACATTTAGAACACTGAATACCAATACATACTGTGGATGGTGCCTGCTGAACTTTACATTCATGATTCAAGTTAAAGCTTCCTATCAGCTTTCTGAGAAGAAAACCTTGATGACTTAATGGATAAAATGCTGACCTTCCTAAGCCCACCTTCTAAGCAATGAGCCCATGTGAAGTGTTGTCTGTGTTTAATCTTACAGAAACAGGACACTGTATCCTCCCCAGCCAGAAATCAACATTCAAAAAAGGCTTGAGGAATGCTTCATAATTACCTCTAAAGCTATTTTAATTGTAAAATACCAGGTTGGAAGGGAACTCTGAGATCATCTGGTCCAAACTTTCTTGGCAAAAGCATGGCCCAACACCCTGTTCAGATGATTCTTAAAAGTATCCAGTGCTGGGAAATCCACCACTTCCCTGGGGAGATTATTCCAATGGCTGATAATTCACATTGTGAAAGTTTTCCTCTTGTGTCCAATTGGAACTTCCACAGAAGTAATTTGTGCTCCTTACCCCTCAATCATTTCCATGGTGTTCCTTTTAAATAGGGAGTCTCCATCTACTTTGTAGACATCCTTGCCTGGAGCATGGCAATAAAGTCTCCCCTGAGACTTTTTTTCTCAAGGTTGAACAAACCCAGTTCTCTCAGCCTTTCCTTACATGACAAGGTTCTGAATCCTCGAATCATCTTTGTGGCTCTTCTCTGGACCCTCTCTATCCTATGTCGTGTTTGTACAGTGGGAACAAAAGCTGAACATAATGTCCCAGATGTGGCTTGACAAGTGCTGAGAAGAGTAGGATGATGACCTTTTTATCTTTGCTGGTGATACCTTTGTTGATGCAACCCAGCATCCTGTTGGCATTTTTAGCAAGAGCAGCACACTGTTCACTCATTGTCCACCAGGACCCTGACCTGTTTTGAGCCAGAATGGAAGTAATTTTATTTTTTTTGTAACTTTATTTTTCAGTTAAATCTCTTCTAAGTAACTGTACTAGCTGAAATTAACAGCATGTTTTTCAGTCAGTGTCTGCTTCTGACAGTGCTCAAAGTTTATAGTTATTGCTGGAGAATGGTATGTAGAACCAAGCAGTGACCATAGCTAACCATGATAAACTTCCTGTGCTCTGGAAACAAAAGGGAGTAAATGGGTTACACCTGAGACGCTCCTGTGGGGAGGAGCAGACCAGACAAGTGACCAAAGCTGAACAAATAAAGTATTCCATCCCCTATGTATCTTATTCAGTATAAATCTGAGGAAACACAAAGCTTAAGCTCTCTTTGTCCATAGCTGCCATTTCTGGGAAGGCAATGTTAATGATCATCCTGTAAGACAATCAGTTAATGAGGCTGGACATCCATAAATCCATGGGCCCTGATGGGATGCACCCACAGGTCCTGAGGGAACTGGTGGATGGCATTTCTAAGCCCCTCTCCATCATCTTTGGTAAGTCATGGGGAACAGGAGAGGTGCCTGAGGACTGGAGGAAAGCAAATGTCACTCCAGTCTTCAAGAAAGGCAAGGAAGAGGACCCAGGTAACTGCAGACCTGTCAGCCTCAACTCCATCCCTGGAAAGGTAATGGAACAACTCATTCTTGATGCTGTCGTCAGGCACATCAAGGACAAGAGGCTTATCAGGAGCAGTCAGTGTGGCTTTACTAAGGGAAAGTCATGTCTGACCAACCTGATAAACTTCTGTGAGGATATAACCAGGTGGATGGGTGATAGCAGAGCAGTAGACATAGTTTATCTTGATTTCAGGAAGGCATTTGACACCATCCCCCACAGCATCCTTGGAGCTAAACTGAAGTGTGAGATGTATCATGCCCAAATTTTTCTTGTTTTCACAACAGCTTGCTTTAAATGTCCATGGAGTGTTCATTTGTTAGTGCCGCAACAGGCTGCCTGTAGAGATTATGCAGTCTTCATCCTTAGAGTCTTTCAACATCCTGAGGTTCCTTTCAGCCTGAATTATCCTTTGCTTTCACAAGAAGACCAATGGAAAGAAAAGCATAACACATCTTGTCCCCAGAACTGGAAAGATATCTGTCAGAATGAATGGACTGTATACATGGTCTCCAAACAACAGGGATTTTGCATTAATGTTTCTGTATAATTGTAAACAAATGTGTCTGAAGAATTCCTGCTAATTGACCTGATGACAAGAATAAGTTAAGTCATTAGTGGTGGGAAAAAAACTACTCAAATGTCTGCCAGTTTTTAAAAATAACGGTTGAATGAATGACAAAAATTGTATTCTGGATTTGAATGTTTTTGTTGGATAATTGCTTTTCAGCACAGTGAGGTGGATCTCACATCTCCTTGATCATCTAGACCACTGTGGTGGTGCTGTCTATCATAACCAGGCAGCATGACCTTTTAGTCAGCTAAAAAGGTCAAACAAGCCAGATTCACTGCTGCATCCTTTGGAAATGACAATAAATTCACTGAGCTCTCAAAACTGTGCCTGCATTTGACCAGAAATATTTGCTTTTCACTAATTCTCATGGTAACTGAAAAGAAAGGTATTCCTTTGTCCTCCATTTATGCTGCCAGTGGTTTGAAGTTGAAGACTTCACAAGCTCTTTATAAATTCATGTCTATGTTATCAAAAAGCAGGGCAATAAAAAGACTTTATCTTTTCTTCAGGCAGGACTAGCAAATGAAGCAATCAAAACATGACATAATTGTCGCAGAGATGTGCTTACCTTTCTCCATGACTTTGCCTGAACATGTTTTCCCTCACTAATGACAGGTTTTTAAAATATGAGAGGGTGAATAGAAGCATTTTTCTGTCACCCAAAGTTGCACTCTGAAGATATACATGCAAAATTGGTGTTTACAGAATAATTTTTAAGAAACTTGACTTAATGTCAAATGGTTTATCTCTAAAACTTATTATTTGGTATGAGCTCCTGATATCTGGGGGATTGGAGAGATAAGAAAAAAACAAAAGCTCTCTTCCACAAAACTGGTGACAAAACAATGTCTATCACACACAAAACTATGTCTATCTTTCAGAAAATACAGAAGATATTTATGCCTGTAACTGGTATAAATACTAAGGGGATCATATCCTGCTGGGAAAATAGATGAAGATGACCTTAGAATTAGATAGAATGACCTTTCTGGGTTGTTTTCAGCATCCATTACTTGATATTCCAGTTCAGGACTCTATTTCATTTCTTTCTAAGTTTTATAAAATAATGCGAGTGGAAATCCGAGGGAGATGGGAAATACAAAATAGTGACAATTTTCAGTACAACACTCAAATTGACAGTCTAGAGAGAAAAATATAGCAGGAAATAAAATAAGAAAATATGTCCTTTTGTGAAGCTGTTGTTTCTTTCTTAGTCTCCAAAAGATTCTGAAAAAGGCGGGCAAAATATAGTGGGAAAAAAGCTATCACATCTGAAACAGGTGAAAATCTTCTTCTCATTAGGAGAATAAATAGCCAGAAAACAACAGTGGACCAATTTATGAGTTTTTGCCCACTGCCTTCAAAGTTGGTTTGGATTCTAAGGGACTCTTTTACAATAGAAAATGTTGTGCCAAGCAAAAGGATAGCCAAACAGAAGGTCTATGCATTAAGTAATACAGGACAGTTTTGTACGAGAGAAAAAAGAATATAGCAAAGGTCTTAAAAACAGTATTATTAAATCAGCGTAGGGTCACACTTGTGCTAATAGACCCTGCCAAGCTCAGTCTAATCAGACCCCTGAATGCAGAGCTACCAAACCTGCTGCTAATGCATTCATTTCATGTTCATGTACCTACATTTTTATTTGGATTTCTTCTGCACCAAGCATAATTGCCTCAGTTTCTTTTGTAGATACAGCTTTGAAACTGAAATTTCACATCTATCACTTTTAAGACCCCGACATCTAAGAATCTTCAAAAATCAAATAAATTGCCACAGCATCTGATAATTATGTGTGCTTTAAAATAATCTATGTATGCTCTAATGTTGCTAAATGGTAAAAATGCTATAAACTATATTGTTTATTCAAGTGCTTACTTTTCCCCTAGTAATTAATACTTTAGCACATGATGAATGGGGTCTTTTGTCTTTGCCACTACCTTGATTTTAACTGCTGCTTATCCTATTTGTTCACTTTTAATATATAGATGCTGCATAAACAAGTTTTCCCTATAAGATGTACTTTAAAAATTCAGATTTTTATTTCATAAAAATAATTTACCTCAATAGGATACAATATTTGCTCACAAAATCAAAAAAGCAGAGTATCTAACTGTTCAGTAACAATTTCTACATTTAAGTTGCCTGAGATACAGGAGTCCCACAGCAATGGTACAATTCATTCCAAGTTGTGTAACCCTTACTAATTCTGTGCACTGGTCTGTTTTGATGCATATTTCTGCCATGTCTCAAAAAGGAGAGGTTAAAGCAGGCCAATCAGGGCTGGTATTTTAATTGTATTTTTGTGCAATACGATAAAGATTTACCCAATCTGATTAAAAAATAAAATGTAAGGACTCTAAAATTATTTCTGAGAAGAGTTTTGCTATTTTTTTAATTTGTATTAGGGAATGTTTCTTTTGCACCTTCTTGAAATTTATGTTGTGATAGTCTAGGAAAAAATTACAGGTAAGAAACCAGTTGTCGTTTCAGTGAAAAGTGATTACTTAAATGATACAGGTGATTCTGAGTCCTCTTTCTTCCCATCCCCCTGACAGTCTCCTGTTTCAACAGAAGATGTTTTCAAAAACACAGTGCTTAAGAAATTATATATTGGTTGACTTATGTTTCAAACAGTTACAGAAGTGAGGAAAAAAAAAAACCAACAAGCCAACAGCTGTTATGTCTCTCCTTTTCATCAGTTATTCCAGATTCATACAACATAAACCAGACATCTCATCACTCTGTTCTCTAAGCCCAGTTTGCAGTTCCAGAATAAATGTAAAATTATTTTCATTGGGATGAAGTTCTCAAGTTACAATAGCTGAATAAAAATTCAGTTTGTCTATATTTATGATAGCTGACTCATTTATGCAAACTCTTTAGGAAAGCACTTACACTGTCTTCAGTATCTTCATATTCTAAAAAAAGTTCTGTTTCTGAAATGATTCCTTGACATCCATTATTTTGTCTTCTTCCTAAACTTCCTGTGCAGCCTTTGATATAACTTCCTTGGAAGCCTATGCAGAGACTAAAGTGAAACAGTGACAAGTCTCCATCCCAAATAATTCCAGAACATTGTGTTATTGCTCTTAATTTGTTTGAAATTATGCCATTTTTGTGTGTTTATTTACAGACAGTTGTGCTCTAGGCTATCTACCTAAGTGTATCACGCAGGTGTAATTCTTAAGCACACAAGAATAAAAGCAAATTGGATTATAAAATTTCCATGTGTTGCAAAAATGCTTTTGACAAAAGAAATTAATCAGCCCTAGCATAAGAGCATATCACATCAGATATGTGAAGATCCTTGCACACCTAAATAATTTGCTAAAAGGCATGAAATATGTGGTAGGAGTAAATTTTGAGTCTCCCCACAGTCAGCAAGGAGATGACACCAGAAGAACTCTGCAGAGGTTGAACATGAACTATGAACATAGCTGTTCATAACATCACAAAACAGACTGAGGACTGAAGGCAATCCTTCTGTTGAGTCTGTTTCACATTAGAATAAAGGTAAAGGCAGACTTGTAAAAGCATCTTGCTGAGATTGACTGACTCAGCATTAAAATGTCATATGAAGCTTAAGGTAGACAAACATAAAGTGATTCACATGGAATAACCACAGCTTCACATATTGTCTTTACAAGAGGTGCTGAAATGACTTCTATCAACTGTTATTAAATTATATTGGGGCAAGGGAGAAGTGGTGCTGGTGATAGGCAGTTCCATGAAACCACCGGCTCAGTAGTATAGACCCATTTCTAGAATTTTATTTGCTTTTTTTATTAGAAAAGGAATTATGAGACACACTAAAAATTCATTATGCCTCTGTACAGAGCCACGAGTTGCTCCCACTTTGGACACATGTAGTTTATCTCCCTCGTGTGCAGAAATAATATAGCACAGCTAAACATTAATTGTTCAAGAAATAGCAACAAAGATGATCAAAAGATGGAACAGACTCCATATATTGAAAAGGTTGATGGTCGTTTTGACATTTGACTTGGAAAAGATATCGTGGTAGAAGCTTACAAATCACAAAAAAACCTCAAGGGTGAATAAACAGTGACTGCTTATTGTGTTTTACTCATATCTCACGAGCTTTTGTCATCCATTTGTTAAGAGAAATCATTATAGTACCATGTGGGAGGCTAAAAACATTTATTACAGCAAGATACTATCAATCTGGTGTTTTCCTCTGTGTAATCACGCCACTGGAAATACAAAATGTATCCTTCCATATTTAAACAGCTGTTCAAGTTTTGTTATATAGTGTTTCCTTAATTCATAACCCAATAGGAAAGGTTAGGAAATGTTTAACCCAATGGGAAAGGTTAGGAAATGTTTATCACAGAAATTAATGTAGAATTACAGGATGAAATCATAAATTGGTGTCAGGGAGCAAAAAATCCTAATTCATTACAAATTCCATGCTAGTATTTTTAGCATAATTGTTAAAACATAAGTATTTTCCTGAAAAAATATGCTGTGCATAATATGCTTAAGCATAATTGTTAAAACATAAGTATTTTCCTGAAAAAATATGCTGTGCATAATATGCTTAAGCACTTGTATGGAAAGAGATTCAATTGGACAGAATAGAATTTTCTCGAAGAAATTCTGGGAGAAAAGGCAGGCAGACTTCTTATACCATGTATTTCAGAGACAACTGGAATACAATAAGGATATTTAGGAAGGACTTTTTAAAGTTCATTTTATTTCAGGCTGTTTTTTTCTAAAACCTGGTAAGACTCTGCTACCAGTCTGTATTGGAGCCTTTACCATAGCCAGACCTGTAGTCATTATTTTCCTATATGATACATAGGATGAAATCTGTTTTTGGAAGGATTTTAAGAGAACACATGACACACATGAAACAGGAGAGAATAGGTGCTCAACACAGAGATTTCTGACAAGTTTTCTACTATTGTTGTTAATTCACTTTATGTATCTCAGTACCATGCTATATATACTGTATCATGCACAAAACTGTATCCTATCATCTTTCTCCATTCTGTATTTATTAAATGTTACAGGCAGCTGCTATGCAATAAATACTAAAAGGTCCCCATTTTATTTTCTGCTTGCCATGCCTTCAGGTTTAGGCTCTGCACAGAGACAGCTAGAGAAATGTGTAATTTATGACTCCCACTGCAGTTCAGGCATGAGATAGCTTCCAAACAGATTAGCGTTGTCAGAATTTCAACCATCTGTTCATGCCCTGCAGCAGAAAATTAGATAGCTATAGGATTTTGCTGGCAGAAATTTACATGCCCAAGGAATTGAGCTTCTTTCACACCAGACAAGAATTCTGAAGATCTACATTTTAGATGCTCTTGCCTAAATCCTCTTGTAATTCTACACAGAATGTTGTACTGCCATAATGCAACTGGAAATAAAATAAAAAAAATATATCAAGTCAAAATTCTTCAATTTTTTTCAATTCCAAATGAACTATACACCTAAATATGAGATTATGTCTCATCAAAGTTTTGTAAAACGGATCATTGATAATATCAGGCAACATGACATATGCAATACTGACTCTTGGCATTTTTATTTTTTTTTCCATTTTATTACCTAGCCTACGAGCAAATCCTGGAAAAAATTTCTCTCACTTAGCGACTATAGCAAGAAATTACTTAGGGTCTGTCATAAAAATGCCAAGAAATGGAATAGTTTGTGTCTGAGAGAGAATACTGACCTGCATGTTAAGACAAAATACTAGTCTTTTACTGTGACTCAAAGTTGTATTTTAAAAGATATTAAAATAACTACAACTCTATAATGAGGCAAACAAAAAAGTTTTATATAGAGAAACGATAGGTTTTAATACAACAAAACTAAACAAAGTCTATGCTTTTGATAACAGTTATATTCTACAATCCAATTCTTATTGGTTTTTGCTATTCAGATTTAAAAATATTTTCCAACTTTCTTGTGTACCATGCCTAAACACAGAAGGCTGAAAAGGCAATATGGGTGTAATACCTAACAAGCCACCAAGATATTTAAGACTCAGGAAAAGATACGCAGCAGTTATGAAAATGAATGTGCCTTTCATTTATTTTCTAGAAACTAACTGAAATTTTCCTGCTATCATATCTAAAATGCTTTTTCCTCAAAGAAAATTATAATTTCTCAGCTTCTTCTCAGAGGAGCATACTAAAGTACTGTTTTGTAGTTATGATAATTTACTGTAAAATGCTGAGAATCCCAGGTCACTTCCCTCCCCCTTGACAATGAAATAGCTGAGACACTCCAATGTTGTCATCTGCCAGAGAAGAAGTTTTCCATGCTTTTTTATCAATTTTTCCAATAAAGTAGACTCAAATTCTTCCTTAGGAATGTAATAATGTTTACTATAATTAAAAAAAAAGCTGAAGTCAACTTGAAATTATGAAACAGCAAGAAAACACACCCCATAGTGTCAGAAGTTTGAGATTTTAAACATGGTGGCTCGAAATCATTGTGACAAGGAATTTTACTTGGTAGAATTTGTCACATGGGAGGTGTGATATTGTGTGCTGCTATTTGGTTTTTTTAATTTCTTAAAGGAATAAAAAAGAGATTACAAAGAGCTGAGAGTTCATAAAGGTGCTGAATAAAGGCTGCACGTCCAGAGAACTGCTACACTAGTTTTGAAAACCTCTCTGCACATGAGAGTCTGAACTGAAAAAAATCTGTTGTTCTATTGAGTACAAATGTTAACTTCCAAGATGTATGCAGAAGGAAAGGAAAGAAAAATTGCTAGACAGCAGGTGGATGAAGAGGAAATAAGTACTGCATGATAATAATTTATAGTAATAAGTAATGAACAGTAAATAATTTTTAGTAAATAAGTACTAAATAATAAGTATTTAAGTAAATACCTTCATATATTCCTAATATTCCCCATAGCTTTAAAGTAACACTAACATAGTCTTTCTTTAACAGTGATATTTAAGAAAAAAACCCAACAGATATTTGATCTTAGCATTGGAAAAGCTCAATAAAGTTCTTCAATAAAGCACTACAAGGCAAATAAAACCATTTCATAACTGCTGTTATGGTTTCATAAAATATTCTGACACAGTTCAATGACTATTAGTGTGTTAGTAATCCAAAAATAATTTCTTGTGCATAACGTGGCTTTTTAAACATTTTCTTAAAATATTCTTTAGCATGTAATAATAATAATTAGAAGTAAGAAAATAAACTTTTTCATATATGTTAACAGAATTGTTTCTTAGTTGCATTGCGCAAAGTTTCTTTTTTGACTTTTAAAAAGTAGATTTATCTGTCAGTGATGTAAAATAGCTGTGGGGAAAAAAATTAAATCCATAACTGTTGAACTAGTTTGAAATGCATTTTCAAAGCCATTCTAGCCAGCAATATTTACTACAGAAGAAATAAAAATGCCAGCGGTTTGCCATTTTATTCTAAGGGACAAGAAGAATGATAATTCACATATACTGAAAATAACATTAATGTACTTAGGGATGTTTTTGACCTAAGGATAACCTAAAGTTACTATGCCTGATGATAATTATTATTATTTGTATTTGTACTATCCATAAAAGACTCAACAGTAAAACATTTAGTGTTATTATTGAACAAGAAGAAAAAAACCTTTAAAGATTTGGGTTTTGGAGTCCAAAGAAAGATATTTGCCCTTGCATGAACATTTTTCAAATCTCTGAACAGAATGAATCTGCTTATGGAAAACACCATTTCTGTTTTGAAACATTATCTGCTTTATTTGCAATCTCTCTAATGCATCCAAACCAGTCTAGAGGGAGCTGTAAAGAACAGTCAATTTAATATACATAAAAACTAACAAAAAGACGGTGATGACTACAGTTTTTATTCTAGTGGTATAAATACATAAGTCCATGTGTGTCTTGTACTTTTCCATGCATACTATAGGATAGCAATTAATCTGCACTGTATTATACATTCTTATACCTTCATGCTATGATCCAGGGTGAGAGTAGTCATTCTATTGATTAAGGATCAGTGGCTGTTTTTCCTATGTGAAAAAATACATATTCCAAATAGTGATGTTGGGCAGAGCTGTGCAAGAGTCTCCAGCAATTCTGAGATATTCCACTCAGAATTGTGCCCAACTTCAGAAAGCATAACAATAAACATAACTCGATAAATGTTGTCTCTACACATAGAGATTTCATACACACACACTTAAATACTGGGGTTTTTAATATGTATGCCAGCCTTTGCTTTATTTGCATGTAAACATCTGTTGGATTAAAAGAAAGCTGTGACAGAAAAAAAATCGCAAAAACCTTGCTAATTTATTTTTTGGGGTAATTAAAGCAGAATAATTACAAGATTATTAAAGTGTAAAATATCGGGATTAAAAAACATTTAACCACTCTGTGATATTTTTAGAATTCAGATGGTCTATCACATGGTTTGAGAAGACCAGGATAAAAATTGCCTACAGCCATACTGACCTAACACTTCGGGGCACCAAACCAGGACCATCCTCTCCAGATGTTGCTGGCCCATTAATGGAGCTGCTACAATGGAGAGAGCACCTGCACCTATGGGGAGAAGGCAATGGGTCAGGTGACCCAAATGGACAAATCACAGTGTCCCTTCCCATGATGCTCAGTATAAAATGGCTCCTGTAATCTCTGCAAATCTCCAGTAATCTCTGTAAATTTCTGTCTGATTTGCTCTGTTCTGGCTGAAGGGCTGTATGGGTTTGTTGTCACTTTTCTTTCTGTGTTCTATTGTCTTGCTGGAGAAGAATGTTTTTCACCAATACAGTTTGCTTTTCCCAGCCTCCCTGGATAGGACTGACATGGCTCCTCCAAAGCTTTTGTGGACTTTTACTGGGAACATGAATTCAGGTACTGCAATCTGCTGCTGAGTATATGGACCATATATAGACTATATATGGACTATATATTAAGGACTTTTATGATAGGGAAGCAATTTTCAGCTAAGGGAGTTTTTCATAATATAAAGGAAGGTTCCATATTTACATCGTTTTATATGTTTTTTATGTAACTCACCATCCTTATATTACTTTTTACCTTGTTAACCTTATTCTAGGTTTTTTTATTTCAGTCTTATAGTCTCTTTCCTTTATTTTCCTTTTTTTTTTCTTCCCCTGGGTGGATAGTGGGGGCATAATGGAGAGTATCTGTCACCTGGTTATTGGCTAAAACTGACATTGCCCTTCTCTTTTTCTTGTACTCTAACAATGGAGCATTCTGGAGGCTTAAACAATAAGAGTTGAATTGAGTAAAAAAAATCTATATCTATATTTGATGTTTTTTTTAATGAGAGTTTTACTGTTTAGGCTTTCTGATCCACATAACCATTTTTCTTGATGTTACTTATGTGCCTATTATCTGGTGTTGTCACCAGATATTTACTTGGACATCTTGCGGCAATCTTTCTATAACTTAGTGGCAAATACTTTAGATCTCTATAGAAGATTAACAAAACAAATGTCAATTAATATAATTGTTCAGAACTTTGATTTAGATCTGGTTGAATCATTTCCTTAAAATGAGCAATCTCCCACAAAAACTCAAAACCAGAAAACCCCAAATTTGTACAGCTAAGTTTCATTACAACCCAAGATAAAATACTGAAATTTGAGAGATGTGTTGTTTAAAATAGACTAGACAGGTGTCTGAAAAACAAAATGTCCCCTTGCTCTAGCTTATTTCCAGTTCTTTGACTCAATAGTTATCCTCAGTTCAGTAGCTTTTGGACTTGCACTAAACCCAATCCAGTCCTTTCTCAGTTTTCAGAAAGAAAGAAGTTCTTGTCCTCCAGGTAGGAAATGTAGCTGTATCATCTCCCTTAATTTCTCAGGAACCTCTTCTCACTTCCTATGAGTCTCAAACCGTCTTAGATTACCCCATCCCACCAAAGGTAAATACAGGCCTTAAGAGGAACCACTTAAATTAGATAAAGCTATAAGTGACAGAGATAAATTTTTATAGATTAAGTTGCTCCTTATTGTATCAGGTTTTTTTCATAGGATGATAGATAGTTGGATCTTGTAAAGAGCTGGAATAAGTTCAGAAACCAACCTGGTAAAACTACCACCACAGTTATCATCATTTAGTTAGCTGCTTACTAATACCTGGCTGCTATCCAGTAGTCTTAACCAAGTCAACCAACTTGCCTTTAGAATTTGGAAGAGTGGAAATCTGTGTTCTCAACCCCATTCAAGCTTTTCATTTTCTTAGATGCGCTACTCCCAGTAGGCAGCTAAGTCCCCCACAGCCTCTCACTCACTGCCCCACTGCAGGATACAGAACTGGATAGGTAAAAGTGAAGGCTGAGATAGAGACAGTTCAAGAGGTAAATTAAAAGCTCTGCACACAAGCAAGGCAAGGAATTAATGCACTGCTTCAGCAGGCAAGTGTTCAGCCATCTCCAGAAAAGCAGAGCTCCATTACTTAGGAAGACAAATGCCATACTTAAAAAATGCCTTTTGCCCCCTACTTTCCTTCCTATTACCCCAGCTTTTATTGCTGAGTACAAGGTCATCTGGTGAAGAATATCCCTTTGGTCAACTGTCCCAGCTGTGCTTCCTTCCAGCTTTTTGCCAGCCCCCAGCCTACTCACTAGTGAAGTGGTATGAAGAGAAAAAAAAGGCCTTGATGCTCTGTGAGAACTGCTCAGCAATAATTAAAACATCTGTTATCATTGTTTTCTGCACAAGACATAGCCCATACTGGCTTCTATGAAGAAAATTAACCATCCTGTCACAAACCAGTACATACATCTGAGCTTCTAACATGATCTAATCTGTATGTGAAATGTAACAACTGCAATATATTATCTGCAAAGACTTAAGATATCATAAACATATGACTGAGTTTTATGCTTTTCAACAGGTGATTCCAATCCCTTCAAGGTCAGGACAACAAGTTTTTTGAGATGTAATCATTGTTATCTTGTATTTTGCAGTATCCACTATGATGCTGACTTCCCATATACTAATACAACTTCAAATAATTCCAGTGTCCAGCTTTGTGGTACTATTAGTTCTCTTCTGTGTTCTGAAGTATTCCTGTAAAAAAGAAAAAAAAGCAACTTGGAAATAGGCTAGATTCCATGTGTCTTTTAATGCTTTTTTGACTAATTTATCTTATTTTTTTTATTATTTGAAAAAAATACTTGAGAATATGACAGAGTTTATCTTCATTTTAATTAGTACTGTCATCCAAATAAGTGGCAAGGACATGAGGATGTAGATGAGGAAAGACAATATGAAATTAGATAATTTTTTTTCCTGGAGGTAGTGCAGTGTTGCATAATCATAAAATAAAATCTCCAAATAAATTGCCTCTCGACATTCTAATTCCAATTACTCCTTCCTTCAACTTTCCTTTGTTTGTTTTTGCTAAAAGTTAAATTTATTTTGAAAGAAGAAATTAGTAATTTATTATCCTACAGTGATAGGTGCTAGTATGTAATTCTTTTAAACAAAATAAAATGTCACTTTCAGCAGTGAGTATGGTTTTGTAAGCAGAATTTCACTGATGGAAACAAATCTGGATGCGTTTAAAGATTTGGAAGAAATAGAAGGCCAGGGAAGAGCAGAGTTCCATTATCCTTAAAGATAAGCCAGAAGTTTAGTTAAACCAGGAGCTTACTTAATCACAGAATAGATGTAATATCAGAGCTCTTCAATCTTTCAATTCAGTTGTCAGCAAAATGCTTTTTAAAAAGGTCCGATTTATTTTACCACACTTCCTGGACAGAAACAACAGCCAATGTATGCCTTGAACATTTATACATTTTACCGATACAAGTAATGGGTAATAAAGGTCTGTTATTGCTGCCAGAAAAATTACTAAACTCATTTATTTATTAATTTTAGAGCTATTTTAAGTCTTAGAAGTGCAAACTGATGACATAACACCAGAAATGGATATAGGAATTGATTTTAATATGGTACTTAAAAGCGCTGCTCTGTTTTAGCAGTATTTGTCCTCCAAAGGCTTCCATTCTTTGCTTTATAACCAGCAATATACAGAGAAGAGAAGCTCTTGTGGAATTCCCTACTAAACCTCTCCGTATCTATATAGTCAGAATAAATATTTCATCACTTATTGTCATAATACATTTAAACAATAATATCCACATAATAGCATAATTTTTAAATTGTTGCAATTGGAACATACGTCATCAAACTTGCAACTGTTTATTCACTTTAGCAGTTGGCAAAGATTAGTACTATGACCAGAGAAACAGGATTAAAAATTAACTGCTGTATTACTGCAAAAGCTGACTAAACTAGATTTAATTTCTAAGAGAGATTCCAATGTTTGCAGCAGCATTTAAAATATCTATGTTCATCAACTGTCATATGTTGGGTTTAGAAGAATAATATTTTAGTTTTTACACTAATGTGCCTCTTAGAAGTTACTGATACAGTATTAGTGTTTAATAGATTTTTTTATGTATCTTTAAATGCTATTTGAAAAATAAATATAATTTACTTAGAAATATCAGTAATATTCAGACAGAAAACCAATGTAGTGTTTATTTGGCTGTTTGATTTTCATACTTGTACTTTTGATCAACATACAAGAGATTTTACCTTCCTAATTAAAGTATTTAAATAATGATAAAGCTTTGAGTTTCACAGAGATGCATACAACCGAGAATTGTCCTAAATAGAAGCCAAGAATTTTAAAGAAATTAAATTATCAAAGGAGAATAATAAAGAAGGAACATTTTCTGTAATCCTAAATTTACACATCATTAGGAGACTCATAGTGGTAGGTTCATTTCAGAGGTTTATAATGCCATTGCTTTTGTTACAAACTTCTTAATTCACAGAACAAAAATTTAGATAAATAGGATAATTTTTTTAAAGAAGATAATAGAGCAAGTTAACATATTTTATATGCTTTGGTAATTTAAAAACACTGGTATTTTGAAGTGTTATAGAAAGCATGTATCCGTTTTACTCCTGCTTCACAGAGTATCCATAGACAATTAGTGAACTAAAATTTAATAATACACTACATAGCACACAACAGTGAAAAAGGTATATAGGTTGTCTCCAGTTAGTGCTGTGGTGTTTTGGAAGTGGGCTCCTCAGGGGTGGCTCCTGTGAGAAGCTGCTGCAAGCTCCCCTGGTTCCAATTCTATCCCTGCCTCTGCTGAGCTGAGCAGATATGGGGAGCTGGATGTGCCTCTGAGGGTAACATATTGAAAAAAAAAAAAAAAAAAAAAAAAAAAGTCCTTTTATTAAAGAAGAGATACATTGTCATGGTGTTGAACCAATTAGATAAATTTCACAGGGTCCAGGATATTGTTAAGAACAGATTAATTTCTGGGTTTTTTCTCATTGATTCACCAAGCTTTCTCCCTATTTTGAACACAACACATTTTTTTAGGTAAATTTTGTACATACTACAGACTCCACTGATGCCCTCTAGACAATCTGTCTCAGTCTAAACATTAGTTCTGCCTGACTAGAGCAGCTACATAAGAAAAAACCTGCAGTAAAGTGCATGGTGGCTCGACAAGAGGGACAGTTGACTGCAAACATCTTGTTTGGCACTTCAAATCAGCAATCAAGCAGAACAAATACTGTGGAGAGAATATTTTATGAGTCATAAAATACATCTTTCTGCAATATTTTTGTTTTCTATGACTTTTAGCCTCAAACAAAGAATGGAGATCAGTGTTGACACCTTGGATACAGCTACAAACTTGGAGTGAGTACTCCAAGCCATCTAGAAGGACATTTCTTTTTAATATTGTTCTTAATAGGAAAAAAATGCATTAATGCATTTACTTGATCACTTCCAACTTCCAGCTATGAAAACATCTTTCTGCCATGTACTACTGGTTCAGACTTTTCCAATCTCTGTGACTTCCAACAGTACCTGTCAGCCAAACCAAAAGTGTAATTGAATACTGTGAAGTGAGTGGAAGGTTTAGTTTTTATCTATCAGTGATGATGCTTCTCTGTGTGTTTTTGTGTACATAAACAGTATCCAGTCAAAATGAGAAAGCAGTGCAAGGACTGCTAGAAGTGAACTGGAAATATTTAGGATGCAAACTATTCACTAGAAATGTCTTATTATATAAAGAAGAGCACAAATTGGAAGTTTCATTGATGAAGACCTTGTAACTGACTCTCATTAATACATCTAGAATTAAGCAAACACTGTCCTAAACAAACACACACACAATCTCATTTTATGCTGAAAGTAGAGTTTTACCAAGGCTTTTAAGATGAGGAACCTAACTTTGAATGTGTTAAGCACAAAAAATGAGTTGGTAATTTTTCTCTCAACACAATAATTACCTCTTTCTGAAACATCCTGAAACCTGCACTGAAGAAATACTTTTAAAACTAGGAGACAGCTAGGTTTCTAACAAAACCTTTCATTTATGCATATATGTATATATGCATATATATATACATGATTTGCTACAAAAACTTCATGGTTTAGTATTTCATGTGTTTTCCCAGTGTGCATGTGAATTCTAACACCATAAATAATCATTAGATTACTGATTTCTCAGCCAGCTGAGGTAATACAACCTATACTGCTGGCAATCAAAAGTACAAAGTGTGTTCAGATCTTCATTTTTGGCACATCACTTTCAAGAGGTATTATTAAAGAAAGGAGGTCTGTCATCATGCCTCACTGGAGGCACAAAGAAAGAAGATATTACTTTCATTATTTTGTTTATTGCCCAATTACAGGAACCCAATTATTATTTAACACCTGAGCATTTCAGAACAGTTCTGAACAACCTATTAGCAACAAAAAAACCAATCATAACAGATGGTATCAGTGTAGCTAGTCTATTGACAATTTATTATTACCAGCACAGCTTCCCAAAGGCAAAAATCCCAGATGAGAAGATCCAACAGGCTTCACATTCAGCAGATAAACATCTGTGATGACAACTGAAGTTTATTTAAAAAAAAAAAAAAGGGAAAAAAAAAAAAAAAAAAGGAAAGAAAAACCCAAACAAAGTAAGAAAAAAACAACTCAAAATTTTGGAGTTAATCAAATAAGAACAACTGTATCAAATTAAATTGTATTAGGAAAAAGGGATCCTGTTTGCATTTTTCATTTCTTAATAAAAATCATTATGTAAGCACACAAGCTTTTGTTGACATTTTTAGAAATTTGGAAAAATTAATTGCTAAAAATTATAATATTAAAATCAGAAAAAAATCTATGAGGAAAACCTGGGTTTCTGTTGAAAACAGAATTTGGGTGAAGATTCTGTTCAAGATGAAGGCAAGTATATGTTGGTGATAACATAATAGTCAGGTGTTTACATTCCCATTATAATCAGCAGCAATTTTACTCTGAACAGATAAGTACTTTCTAGCTAACTTTCTAGCTAACTGAGTAGCCAAGGTGTCTGTCTAGAACTGAAGACCAGCTGAAATTTTAATATGATCTTGGTTTTCATTAATATGATACCTTTAACAAAAACCTGTAGCCTTTCAGAAAAACAGGATCACCATTCTTTGTCAGTGTTCCTAAATGCTACCAGTTTCTGTCAAAATTCTAATGCTGATGATTTCACAGCTTCCATTTCTGTGAAGCTGTAATCCAACAAAGGCAAAACCCATCAACTATTCCTGTGGCTAAGACTTTGCCATGCTTGTCTAAGCCAACTTTCATTTCATTTTTTTTCTCAAACCCAGAATTTAATAGCTAAAATAGATTGAAACTGCAGGAAGAGCTCTGGCAAGAAGAATAAAAATGTAGCCTTTTTTCTCCAAACCAAGAGAGATTTTTCTGACTGCTTTTTGGCAGGAGAGAGAACACTGGATGGGCTACTCTCCCCTCCTGTTTCAGTGTGTGTTGTCTCCAGTGTAGTAATGTAGTAATTAAAATCTGTTTGGAAAAAATGCCAAATGGACATAGGCTGTTAAAGCAAATAATTGGCAATGTCTTTGTGACTGATACACTCTATTAGTGAAAGTTGCAATTCACACTGTTCTACTGGTTTTCAGTGATTTCCACAGCCATCTGGTTTAGGTTACTTTTTAAAATGCTCTTACTCCAAGTCAGTTCAGGAAAGAGAGTTTTCAGGTATTCTGCTCTGAAGAGTGAGAAAAACAGTCTAAATAATAGCTATAATGCTGTTAATAATTTACATGTTTATGCTTTAAATGCAATTGGAGATACGTATGTGTAGAGGGAATTTAATTTTGCTATATATCATGCTATGTTGCTTTATATGAAAATGTAGCATATTTTGGAATGAAATTACCTTGAAACATAATACCTGAAAAAATTTGGAAGCAAGAAACTGACATATAGCTGGAAAATTAATTTGAAGTTCTTCTGGAACCTTGTATAGCCCATGAATAAGTATTTTATACATCAAATAGGTATCCATGTTGACAAATGGAAGATATATTCAGAAAGCATCACAAAGGAAAATAAGCTATAACGTGGGTCCTATCCTTCTTCTGTTTAGCAATAACTTAAAGACTTTACAGCTTAATTTAGAAGGGAGGTCTGTGCATGATGCAGTTGCTCAAAACAGCTTTGTTTATTGTACATATTTGTTTGGTAAAATTTAATTTTTTCTAAGGAAGTTCAGAGTAAAATTTAAAAAAATCTGGATAGTCCACTTAGTGAGATTTTTATTAATATTGTTCTACATTTTAACTATAAAGTTGTGTTTATAAATATTTACGAAACTAACATTGAAATTAAGTATTGCATTGTTGTATAGTTTGGATTATTTTATGTTCAGTTGACTGATTTCTCAGGATGGTTTTAAAGAAAGTACACCAGAATTTTGTGGGGAAACACAAAATAGAAGTAGGACATAGAGTTACATCTTTGTACACACACACACACACACACACACACACATACATATACATACATATATATATATATTTATTGATTTTCTTGTCTGCTTCCTCATAGAGCTGAAAAACCTTGTGTTCATGTCTGTTACCAATGGAAAAGTGATTCATGTCCTTGAATATCCCTCAGGCAAATGCTGGTAGCACACATGAGAACTAACAAGAAAAAATAATCATGGAAAGTAAATTCAAGTTTGAGGCAAAACAGTGATTAAAAAACTTTTTTAGACCTCTAAGAATGGATGGAGATATTTTCTCTCTAATTCAAATTAACCATGGCAGAGTAAGAGTAAAATTCTAGTTGTCATTGTATAATACTTGAATACTTTCGTGAAAAAAAAAAATTATTTTAAAAAATTATTATTTAGAAAAAGGTAAGAAGAATAGAAAAAATATTTATAAAGAGCATAAGAAAGTATTTTGGCTTGATATAGGAAATGATAAAAAATAATGCAGAAATATTTAACAGAGATATCTGTATTTACATAATTAAATGCAACAACAGCAATAGAAATATTGGAGAAAAAAATTTTTATCTCAAGAAATGCGTGCTTGTGGGATTCTATCCAAAAAAACCACAAAACTTGTTTTCTAAGCAAAGAACCAGCTGTTTGTATGATTTGGTTTAGATTAAATGTCGCATTTTCCAATTTACACATTTCAGTAGTTTTTTATACACTACTGCATAACTCATCTTTCATTCAGACAAAAGTGAATAGTTTTCTCTTAAACCAACTGAAACATCTTTTTTTCTTAACTGGTTCCTATTTGATGAAACACTTTCTAACATATTATCAGTCATTTATAGAAAACTAAAGAACTTAAAGAAAGTCCCTCTAAAACAGTAACTGAGAATAACAGTTAACACACTTCTTTCCAATTTACAGTGACTCTTATTCAGAGGTATCACACTATTTTATCACACTGTTAATACACAGTCCCTACTGTCCCCTTTCCATATTTCTGGTTCTTTGCAAGGCATACTCTGGCCACTGAAAGTTTGAAGCATTGAGGAAGGAGCCTCCACATTGGCATCATGGGCTTGGGACTGTGACCAGCAAGAACTATGGAAAACCCTTATGAAAAACAGACTCGAGTTACATGAAATGCCAGATCTAATAACAGGTAAAAGGAAAACATGACCAAAAGGGCTGGGCTGGATTAAGACTGTTAGAATGGTTTGATTTGGTATTCAGGAATTATTAAAAGGATTGAACTCAGACCTAATTAGCCTCCAGTTTGCCATGGATCAGACAGATCTTCAAAGGGCATTTCAGGACACCTAGATTAGATTCCTCATCTGAATTCTTCTTTGAAAAAGCCTTTTTTTTTCTTCTTCTGAGTATATAACCAAACCCGAAACCCTAAGGGAACCGTGTCCTTTTGCTCAAGTTATTCTTTGCAGGCATTTCAATACCATCTAAAATATAATTCTATGACTCTCTGGTAATATTAAGTTGTATCTTCTAGTAGTATCTCTTTATTCATTAAATAAAGCTATTGGTGCTTTCAGGAGTATTTGAGTACAAATGGCACTGCTTTTTTCTGAGTGATCCATTTTAATAAATGCTTCATTGCTTTTGTTGACAAAAGTTTGATGACAATGCACTTTTCTCATATTTTCTTCAAACATGAGTGCAATTCATCCTGGCTAATCATCTGTTGGTAGTAATACTTTGGCTGTGTGGAAGTGATAGATATTTCTGTAGTGCACTGTTAGTTTGATTGAATGGTATACTTTTTAGTTATGAATAAGGATTTTTCAGTAAAAAATTTTCAAGTTGCATGTTGTAATCCAAACAACTTAATATTTTAAAACTTGGGCAACTATTTTTGTAGGAAAGAAATGAACGATTAATTTAAACTATATTACTTCAAAACCCTCTTCGGCTTCCAGTCTACATTCAAAGTTACATCCAAAATATAATAACAGGAAGGGATGTTGATCACAAATGACATATTGGATATTGGACATAAGAATATTGGATAATGCAGAAATATTTATTCCCAAGGATGTCAACTGAATATGAGAGAGTCATTCAGTTCATGAGAGCAAATTCATGACATCATTCACAGACTTCTGATTTCCCATGATAAAGCTAGAAAAAATATTATTAAGCAATACTGATGGAAAGCAAACAAAAAGCTTCATCTTCTGCTGGATAGAAAGCTTCTGGTTTGCAGCTTGAACCTACTCATGGTGAATTTTTGCTCACTTGCTCATGTGCCAACAGTGCCCTTCAGCTTAAATAACTTGTATTCCTCCCTAATGTTTACCCCCCCCAGTGTGTTTAGAGACAGCAATCATATTCTCTCTTACTGTTTGTTTTGTTAGGGAAAACAAGTCTTTTGCATTTATTCTCCACTTACAAGATAGAAAGTCATTCTCCTGCTGAGCAGCAGGGTATGATTAGCTCAAGAACAGGGCTACTGCAGCTGCACAGCTTCCGAGCAACACTTTGGTTGAATCCGCCTGGCTGGAACCATGTGTATACATACATATATATATATATATATATATATATATATGTCCACCTATGTGGGCTAACCCTTCTTAGCCTTTTCTGTATCTTGGTTTGCATTAATTTTTAATGAAGATATATGGCCAGAACTGGAGAGCATAGATGTGAAAGAAAGGGTGTTGGGAGGATTAATGGACCATGAGCACAGGGATGTGAATTAAGTCTGCCTGAAAGAATGTGCTGTCATAATATTTGCCTAGTTTAAATAAGCACTTAAAACTTTTTATTGCCTGGTAGAATTATGGAATTTACTAGGAATCAGCAATCACTTGTTTTCATTTGAAAAATCTACATGCTGGGCAAAATTAAGCATGCAAAAATACTTATGAAATAGATTTTACTATAATCTGAGGCTGCAATATGATGTATACTGTCCCCTTTGTCGCAGGAAATGACTATAGGATTTTTAATGTGTCAAAAAGTCAGCATGGAAGTGTTTAGAAACAAGAGGCAGTACTTTGTTATTCATACTGTGCTTTCATTAAAAGGGATTATAGGCTTCATATATTGATGTTTAATATTTTGATTTATGTGGAGATGGAAGAGCTGGGCTTTGTGTACTTCACTCTTAGACAGCCTTTTTCTTTTAAAAGAAAACCAAGGTTGCCTGAATTTTCATAAAATCATAGAATGGTTTGGGTTGGAAGGCACCTTAAAGATCATCTAGTTACAAGTCCCTGGGCAGGGACACCTCCCACTAGACCAGGTTGCTCCAAGCCCCATCCAGCCTGGGCTTGAACACTTCCAGGGAGCTGACAGCGACAACATTCCTGCAGAACCTATTACAATTAATTTTGCTGAAATGTTATTTTAGTTGGGAGAGTAGGAGAATTAAACAAATGTTAATCTTGAAAAGTTTGGTCTAAAATTTGATTAATTTTAAAGAGGGTTTTGGAGTAGAAAGGACTCAAGGTGACTGGCTCCCTTCCCACACTTGGCTCAGCAGTGATAAGTTATGAATACTGTATCTATTATCTGTTTAACCCCCACTTCAGAAAATGTGTCCTATTAATGTTTTGTGTTAAACTGTTCATTGGATAACCTTACAGTGGATAAGATAAGCATCAATAAAGAAATATTTGAATCATCAGGAGGGTTAATGATCATCTGACATCCAGATTTTATTTAGAGTGGACTTTGAGAAGAAAATAAATGATCCTGAGCCAGACTGATCACGTTTCCGGGTAGGTGGTTAAAAGATTATATCGCTGCCTTGCAGAAAATTGTCTGCACTTTCAGTAGAGATTATATCACATATTCATAGCTTTTGACACAGCTCATGGGAGAGTTAAAGCAAGTAGTGAATGGAATGCCCCTACCAAAGGAACGTGCTTAGAATGATGCTATAGCGAGGAGCCTCCTTTTCTGAGTGCTCCAGTGTCACTAAATGTGTTTTAGAGACTGATGTTTGTCTGCATTGCTGTGGTAGAATTTTAGAACCATTGTCATAGATGCATATGTAGTCACTTAGGAAAGTTTGAAAGATAAAAGTATATAATTTTCTGTTGTATCTTTAAATCCCAGATAGTAAATAATGCAAAACAAAAGCCTTTTTTTGTTTGTTGGTTGTGTTCTTTTTTTCTGGTTGTGAGACAGTAAACTGTGAAGTTGTGATTTGTTATCCTCCCATGCTGTTAGGACTCCTCTGGAGCAACAGTTCTAGAAATGTCTGCCTGTTCATTGGGAGATGTTCATTTAATCTAAATGTGCATATGTGGAGAAAGAGGAGAAAAGAAAGAGGAGCAGTAAGGAGTGTCAAATATAATGAGAGCATAACATCTTTTCCATTAAATGCAACTGTACATTCACTATTCTCTCGGAAGTTGTCTGTGACACATAGGGTTATTCTTGTACAAATTACCACTCAGTTAGCAGAGGCTGTTACTTTATGACAAGATGTTCTAATAGCAGTTCATTGTTATAATGTCATTGCAAAGCTTAGAGATGGCTTTGACGGGTGCAGTCTTTTTTGGAGACATATGATAATAAGAACAACCAACATGTTAGGTAGTGTGAAAAATCACAGTAACCAAGGTCATCAGATGATACAGTGACAATGACAGGAATATAGCATAGATTTGTATTGATACAGTAAAAAAAAAAAAGCTTACTAGGATAAACTTGAGAATTAATTTGCCAGGTAAGCCAAGGTGATATTTGATCCATTTTTTAATATTATACCTTAATATGTAATATAATGTTAGAATTCTAGTTATCTGGCAAGCTACTCAAAGTTGTGACAGAACTTGTAATCTCTGGCAAATGAGCAAAAAGATTTCTGCAAGTCTATAGCAACAAAGCGTACAAAATGGCACCTGGATTCTGAAACTATGCAAACACTATAGGTGATTCTGCACAGTATGCAGAATATATCTATATTGCATATGTCTATGCAATTTGTGATCCAAAGAACAGTGAAGAGTTTTTCAAATAATCATAACTATCAGCAATAGTTAATTACAATGATTTAAACTTGAATAGCTTTTGATACACAATTTTTAGTAATGGCATATTCCTGTAATAATACATTAAAGGATGTTATTTCATTAAAATACTCTGATTTAATAAACAGAAAATCAGATTTAAACTGTTACATTAATTTGCTAGAAGTGAGTAATTTTTACAGAATGTGTACTTAACTAATTTACCAAATACTTTATTGTGTTATATTCAATCATTTTTCTGTGCCTATTACTTAAAGTTCAGTTAAACCTTTGTTTTGAGTCAGGGACATAGTTATAAGTAACTGCTATGCATTGTTTATATGCCTTTATTTTAACCTGTAGTGTGAATTCAGGTAATATCTTAGAACTCAATATGCCAATTGTCATGTTTCTCATGGAAATATAAATTAGAAAGTTTAGGTCACTTAATAGTGCAATCCTGATTTATACTACAATAATAAAATATAATCAGTTATAAAATATATTCAGTTGAGCAACAATGAACATCTTAACATATTAATATGCCTGAGGCCTTTTGAAATTATATAAATAATATATTTTAAGGGATAGTTTTCTCAAAGCTTTCCCAAAATTATTGTTACTGCTGCTCATAACATTCTACCCCTGCCAGGACATGCTAAATGAACAGGGTGAACAATACATTTAATTTAATTTAGCAATCTAGCCTCTGCATTAAAGCTTTGTGATTTCTGCTTGAGTGATCTCCTGACTCTAAGTAAAGATAACATCAGTTACTTGGGCCATGTGTTGTCTTCTTTAGTGTGAGTATAACAATACCACAGACAGCAGTTCCAACTTTTGACACTTATAGTCACTGATTTTTACAACAGTTAATGAATCCTGTTTGGATATAGCAAAAAGAGTGTAATTCTGATATTGCTGCATCTTCTGTTGTGTTTCTCTTTATTATCATCTAAATTCATCCTGCTCTTTTCTCTGTGCAGCTATTAAAGTCTTCAAAATAATTCTCTGCCAGTCTAATCTGAATTTCATGGACTGTTCTAAAATGTGTTCTGCTGTCTCCTGGTGAAATGCACAAAAATTGTCTCCTCAACAGTGGTCAAGCTACTCAGAGGCTCACTAAGAACATAACATGTGGAGTCACAAACCTGTTGTGGCATTACCTGTGTGGTAATACCTGTTTGAATTGTGATAACTCAGATATGAACTGCCAAAAGTAAAATGGAATCACAAAATCTAAAGGAACCTAAAATAAGTCCTACACTCAGCATATATCTTGTATAGCTTAAAGGGTAAAAGAGGAAGTACAGTGTATAATGAATGGTGTAGTGGGTATTGATAAGGTTTCATGCTGGGCTGGCAGTTAAATAATTGAGAGATACTCTTAATATTAGCCCCCCTCCCTTTCCAAAATGGGAAAGAGAATAAAGGAGAAAGACTTACTGGTTGGAAACTAAACCACAGAGCTTTAATGAAAACAATAATGATAAAAAAGTAATGAAATATTTACAAATATATACAAAACCTGTATTGCCCTGCCTTCCCAGAGTAATTCTCATGTCAACACTGAGACTGTAAGGACAGCCCCTGGGAAAGAAGAGAGCTTGAGAGTGTGTTCCCTCTGGTTTATATTGAGAATGACACGTACAGGATGGAAAATTTTCATGACCTGTCTGGTCATCTACTCCCCACAAGAGGGTTGCAGCTGTGACCCCTTTTTCTTCCTTTTGTTTCTGGTGCATGAGAAGCTTAGCAGAACCAAGAACTGACCTTGGTTCTGCATACTGTTCTCCAGCAATAACTATAAACATGAATTGCTGTCACTGTAAACATCACTATTAATCCTAGAAGCAGGCATTGACTGAAAAAAAATGCTGTTAATTTCAGAAAGTGCAGGTACTTAGAAGAGACTTAACTGAAAAGTAAAATTATTAAAAAGTAAAATGGTTCTGTCCTGGTTCACACCAGGACAGTGTAATCTTGCCCTCAAATATCTAAGCTGATGGTAGGTGAATCATATATATGACAGAGAGATGCATGTTTCAACAGTTTTGCAAGCTGGCTTTTGATTTGTATGTGTTGAGACAAGACAAGACACATTATTTTCTCATCTTGTCAGAGAAGGGAAACAAATAAAAGTTGGGTACAAGACCAATATAAATCATATGTTACTCATACTTGAGGCATCAAGATATGGTATTCTGGTTATATAGAGACATCAGACACGTAGATATGGATGAGCTATGGAACTGGAATCTTATTTTGACTGGTACTATAACTAGGGTAATTAACCCCTAAAATATTTGATAAGGTGGTACTTCAAAATTTTGAAAATATAGATTCTTTTGTGTCAGCCAAAAAGTGATCTTCTAATACACAAGGGAAAAAAGAGACAGTGGTCTTTATAGCTGACACATAACACAAAACTGAGCCTCAAGGAATTTTTATAAATGTTTATTTTAAAGGGTTAGGGTATACATATGTATTTATTAATATATTTATATATATATTTAGGGGCTTGAGTATTCAGTCAATAAAATTAGATTTGAATCAGCATTAGAGATAAAGCTGATTTGTTGACTGACAGCATAAGTCTCATTCCATTACTGGGGGATTTTTTTTCATTTAAGGGCAGAATAGCTACCAGCATGTGACAGAAGGCTCAATAATGAAATGTGTTATGTCACTAATGTCAGTAACTGACTATTACAATCTCTGAGATGTGTGATCATTTTGACTTTTAAATTAATAACATGCTGTTTGACAGGATGATGGACCCTCAATTAGCAAAAGAGATTCACTGAATTTTGCTCCTCTTGAGTGAAATTAGGGTATCTTAATTAAGAAGAAATTTTGGCATTATTAGTGTCAGTTTTAAAATCTGATATCTTCAGATTCTTAAAGTCAGTTTAGGAGTCATCTGTCCCCCATGGCAGAAAAATAAATCTTCAAGTTCAATTTCTGCTGCTGTAAATCTTGTGGACACAGATGAGTAAGAGGGAAAATTCATATAAAATAGATACAGGTATATATACAACATGATTGTTACCTTCAAGAAAATCTTCCATTTGACCTAAATGTATACAATAACATGTACACATGGAGTGATAGTTCCCTATTTGCATTTTTTGGGGAAAATTAGAGGAAATTAAGTGTTTGTTAATGAAGTGCAATGGCTGCAAAACCTAAGCAAGCAAAACCGAATTCCTTAAACTTTTCTATGTTGTATGTCACATGCGTAAGATCCTATCTTTAAAATTTTTTGTATAACTTAGAGGATTTTTGTTATTCTTAACAAACAAAAACATATGATCTTGTCATTAACACTTCTCATCACTGACTAAGTGGGGTTTTTTCCAATGTATATATATATACAAAAAACATCAGCATCTATATCATTCATGCAGATGACAATGCAGACAGGAGTTCTCCATGTTTGTGAAAATATGTTTTTTCAATGTGCAACAATATAAACAACTTGCTCAGTGTTTTGGAACTCCTTTTAAAATATCTAGCATATGTGGATGCTGTTGCCTAGAATGTGCATGGCTCCTTGCTGCAAGATATTTATAAACACAGACCTCTACAGAGAAGATTCTCAGCTCCCACTGTCTCCTTCCTATGGTTTTCTCAAATAAGCACTCTAGGCTTAAGTGAGGTTTTTGTTGGTGGGAAGGAGACTGAAAGGCTTCTACCTTTACCTGGTATTAGCTACTGAGGAATCAGGGGGGTTGGGATTGTGTCTGTCTATGGGGTGTTTGTTCAAATAAGGTCAACTGTCCACTTGTGTAAAAATTAAGACTTTTTTTACAGTGAGTGGCAAAGATACTTAGGATCACAAGCACCAAAATCTGAGGCATTCTAATTAAGGTGTTAATAGGAGATTGCATTGCAGTATAACTCAGCTCTTCAAGGAGATAAGAAAATCTTTCACTGTTTGAGCCATAATCACTCCAATAAATGTTACTTTCACTATGGAATTTAAAACGGACTTTTTCCATTTACAATTAGACCCACATGGTTAATTAGCTGAAGGATGCGGTGCAATTTGTGTGGACTTGTTATTTTGACAGACTCTGTGCTTCTTTCTTACCCAATCAAAAGGCAATTGTTATACTGTCTGCAGAGATAACCAGTTACTGCACACATCGACTCCGTAAATGCTGTATACTATAAAGAAATGGTCTGTTATTGCTATGGCAATGTTTAAGAAGAAGAATGTGAGCAGAATATAGAATAGAAAATGGAATATTCTATTCTATATTTCTATAGAATAGAAATATGCCACCTGTAATACAAGAGACTTTCAGATTTAGAAGAGAATGCCTAGAGATTGCTCTGCACTAGTTTAAATATATATATAGTCTTCTGACACTTGGATTTGAACAAATGGCCTGTATCAGGAACAGCGTGGCCAGCAGGTCCAGGGAAGGGATTCTGCCCCTGTACTCAGCGCTGGTGAGGCCACACCTCGAGTCCTGTGTCCAGTTCTGGGCCCCTCAGTTTAGGAAGGATATTGAGGCCCTGGAGCAGGTCCAAAGGAGGGCAACCAGACTGGTGAAGGGACTCAAGCACAGATCCTATGAGGAGAGGCTGAGGGAGCTGGGGGTGTTCAGCCTGGAGAAGAGGAGGCTCAGGGGAGACCTCATCACTCTCTACAACTCCCTGAAAGGAGGGGGTAGCCAGGGGGGGGTTGGGCTCTTTTCCCAGGCAACTCTCAGCAAGACAAGAGGGCACGGTCTCAAGTTGTGCCAGGGGAGGTTTAGGTTGGACATTAGAAAGAATTTCTTTACTGAGAGAGTGATCAGACATTGGAATGGGCTGCCCAGGGAAGTGGTGGATTCTCTATCCCTGGAGATATTTAAAAAGAGACTGGATGTGGCACTCAGTGCCATGGTCTGGTAACTGCAGCGGGAGTGGATCAAGGGTTGGACTTGATGATCTCTGAGGTCCCTTCCAACCCAGCCAATTCTATGATTCTATGAAAAGCCTGGGTTTTTCCTTGCTTGTTTAAAAAAAAGCAAAAATAGACAGACATACACAAGAGATAGATGCTTTTTTCTTTTCCTATTATATGATATTGATATAGCAAAAAATGCTGAATTCACAAATATAATTTGCTGCAATGCTTCCTGTGGAAGGAGTACTGAGAGAGGATGTGCATGGAGAAACATGTAGAAAGGAATGCAGTAAGAAATTAATTTTGCTACATCATCCATTTCTGGTGAGACCAACACACATCCATGTCAAGTATATTTGGGTGACTAAATGCATTTTTTCCAAAATATGGACCTTTTTCAAGCATGCAACTCCTATGTCTGAAAACCTAACTTAAAATTATTTGTCTTAACTCAAGTAGTTAATTCATACCTCACTGTATTTATGTATTTATTATGCAATTATCTGAGTTTACTACATCACTACAACTTTAAGATCTTATAAGTCACTGCTTGGGGGATCACTTGAAAATTTAATGAAGATGATTGCTGCATGTAAAGGACACTGAACAGCAATTATCCTTTAAAAGGGATGCATGTATTTACTATGACAGGGAAAGTCAGCTATGAAGCATAACTATCCTGAGTTTTAATTTTAAAATTGCCCCTTATGTTCACAGAAAAACAAGTTGTGATGGAAAGAAGAGGGAAAAAATGAAAATAAATTGAATAAATATATATACTTTAGTATGTGTATGCATTCTATTGAAGAACAAAACTATAGTCTAAATACATTTTATGAATGTAAATTTTCATGTTCAAAAGCTGAAGCATACAACATTTTATATTCAAATACAGGCTATAGGGAAACCAAGTGCTGGATTATCTGTGACCACAGAATTACAACAACCATGAAACAGTTAGTCATGATAAAGCATGGACTAGAAAAAAAAGTTAGAGGAAATCCATTTTCTCGAGGGTCCTGAGGCAGACCCTTATGTCCAGCTGCAGACTTTGTGCTTAGAATGAGGAATGCAGCCAATGTGCTTGCTGTGGTTTACAGTGCCCCAGAGGCCTATGGAGAAAGGTAGCAGGTATTCATTAGGAAGAGTAATGGAGCTAAATCCACCTTTCCTGCACTCTGCTAGGGAAGATGCCTTTACCACACTTTCCCCCGCTCTTCTGAGCAATGAAGTTTTGTTTTACTCTCCATTCAGCTCAGCCATTAGGCCTCAGATTGTGGCACCAGAGCTGTAAGAACCTGCAGGGCCCCAGAGGACAGTATTTTTCACAAGATTATGTTAGCACGTTGGAGGTTATTATATGCCAAGAAAAGTCATGCAGGCTTTTCACTAAATCCTTAGGTCTTGTTGTTGTCATCTCTCCCAGTTCTACATATGATTCAGAAAGAAAAATCAAAGCAAAAAATCCATAATGTTTTCTCATATTCTTTCAAAATTATTGAAATTTTTTGTCATCTATCAATTTTAAGTGTAGTTGCATATATTTACTAAACTAACGATTTTGAGTAGACCACAGAGACCACTCCTTTATGGAGGGGTTACAGCTAACAAATTCAAGGACCAACTGCTAGTTTTCCAGAAAAAACAGGTGTTCCCTCTCTGTTCTGGGACTTTCACAGTCCCTTGATCTCACCTATAAACTTGCTACTGCTGCCATACTATAAATTCCTATACATCTGCAGAAATGCCAGCAGTGTATGAGCAAGAGGGCAATATGCTTCGGAATGATTCCCAGCGGATCTATCACTCTAACTCAGTGGCATTCTGACCTTGCAGAAGGATATGAAAAAGTAATGTGGAATAGTTGTACCTTCATCTTATAACCTGAGGGTTTGTGTAATAATTTAACAGCAGGTTGCTGTAGCTATTTGCTTAGCTGAAGAAGGACAGACAATTAATTGTCAGTTTTTCCTCCTCATCACATTCCATTTCCATTGGTTTCTGTCAGATAGTCATCGAAAATGTGCATTAAGGTGATTAGGTCCTCTAGTCTTTGCTCAAACTCGTATCCACTGGTCATTATAAGAGTTCTGTAATGAAATTCAATATAAAATAAATACAAATGACCAAATATAAATGTTTTAGATACCTTTCTTTCAAATTTAACAAAATAGTTCTACTCACAATTATTTCAGTCTGACTACATATGGAATGATGTACCATTCGCACCAGATGCAAATTCAGTGTATTAAAGAGTTTCTATGACAGTCTTCATTAAGTTGTCATGTAGTATCTGGTCCTGAGCAGGTTATTTAATGGATTCAGACTGGTGTGTGTGATATCTGTGGTGCTCTATCAAAGACAATCTGAAATACATCTTTCCCTCAGGTTACACTGAAAATGCTGTGTATTATTCTTCATTATTTCAATCTCTCAAAATAAATGTAATGAATAGTTATATAACAGTAATATTAAAACACATCAATTAATTTTAAAAATAAGGTCTAAAGCAAATTACTTATTTCAGTCTAAGCATGTTTATAGGGAAAAAAAAAAAAAGATAATTTTTGTGTATCTTCAAAATTCTGTAAATAGTAGAACCACTTCAGAATTGCAATTGCACTGAGAAACCTCTGAGATGCTTCTAGACGCTCATGCCCTTCAGTGACTGTTGAAATTTGTGTCATTCCTGTCCTGTTACTAAAAAGATCTGTTCATTTGATAGTGAGTTTCTTGACTTGCTTCAGAGAAGGCTAACTAGAATATAATTTTTACAGAAATCATTCTGGTATTTGAGATCTTAGATAATCCTACTGTTGAAAAGTAAATTAATATGATTTTTGGAAAGTAGGCTGTGATTTCTTAACAGTGATCAACTAGGAATTTTGAAGAAACTTCAATTACATTTTTTTAAAAAATATCCAGTGTGGGAAATAAACTTGAGAAAATTCAGGTCTTATTCGTACTTACCTTTAAAAAGTCTATTCCTAAGCCATGTGGAAAACAGACCCTATCTGTACTCCATAATCCTTCTCACAGGTAACAAGCTAAAAGCTGTTGATTTGAAGCTCAGGAGCAAGCCCACTTGTTGGGGTTTGTTGGTTTTTTTTGGGGGGGGGGATGGGTTTGCTGTTTTTTTCTTGTTATTGTTTGTTTGTTTTGTTTTGTTGTGACTTTCATGTCGTTTTTTTCTGCATGGAGAAAAATTCTAACAGCCTCTTATATCCCAGAACTCCTGTTATGACCAAACAAAGTTTAATTGTAATTGTTTCTTTTCCGATCTATACATTTTTCAGTGGAAGATATTTTCATTTTCTGATGACACAAAATGGGCATTAGCTAGGCTAAAAAAAAAAAAAAAAAAAAGGTGTTGTCTGAGAAAGATTGTGTAGCTTGTCAGTGAAACAGTTTGACAGCTTGCCAGAAACCTTATGCTTATGTGTGTCAAAAGACTTCATGGGAAGATCAGAACTTGCTGGCATTGCCATCTCAGCATTTACAGAACACACAGTTTTGTTCACTTTTGTCTTATTTTCTTGTGTCTATTACACTTAGTATCGGAACAGTTGTGTTGAGAGCATTCGATCATCATTTTCCCAGAGCACTGTCATATACACAACAGCCAAATACACTGATAACAGTACTAATGTTAATTTTGTTTTAGTCAATTTAGAAATGCTGCCACACTAGATTAGACCATTTATCCATTTAATCTGGCAGCACAGTTCTAGTAGTGGGTAATATCTGTTGTAAGAGAATGTTCTTGTGCTGCAAAAAGCCAAGTGTGAATTAGTACATTCACATGAGAAACAGTTCTTTCATTACCAGTACAATGACTGCCCTCTGTCTAAAGGAATGAGATTTTAATATCTTTGCCACAAATTCTATGGTTTTTCATCAAGGAAAACTGACTTGCAGCTAGTGTTTGACCTAACAACCAGCCAAAAAAAATATCATCAATTGGAATATTGGAAGTATGAAAGTAAAAAAAAAAAAAAAAAAAAAAAGAATGTGAGATTACGCTGCATAGATTTAAAAGGTTTGTAAGGAAGAATTCCCTATGGTGCATATTATTTCCATGAGTAAAGAAACTTCTTATTTTACATTTTGAGGGAAAACGTGTTCTAAAACGGCATAAAATGGAAATCAGGTTGCCATATTTCTTACTGAAAATAGAGCAGTAGCCTCCAATCTGTGTTGTCACCGCTGCCACAGTTAGAAGATAGGCAGTTAATAGCAAAAACACCATCAGATGCCCTTTCAATTTCCATGTCTATCCTTTCCATCAGCTGCTTCTGTCATCCCTGCTTCAGTCACCAGCTGACATACTGAATGATGAATGATGATGTGAAGAGTAAAACAGAAATATGGGTGACAAGACTCATATTAATCTAGTGACTTCACCTGCAACATAGAAGAGACAAAAGTCAATAGGTTTAGAAAAGCTGAAGTACTATGCTGTATAGCTTTTGCTAAGGAACCCATGGTTTGAATTTGCAAGACAAAAATCTGATATTATATTGGATGGCTGAAACTTCCAATGGAAAGAAAATTCAAAGAAGATGTTGCAAGGGGTGTCTTAACCACTAAAAACATGTCTAACCTACATAATAGAAATACTACAATGAAAAACATTAACAATTTTATCACTCATTTTCTGGCCAAAGTAAGCCTGAGGATGCATCCTAAACCTAATAAATATTAAATTATAGTAGCTTTCTTTATACTAATGAGCATATCCCATATTAAGTTAATCTGTTTCATCCAATGCCAAAAATAGTCTACAACCTCTGTAACAGCTCCTGTCAACTTTTTAAAATTATGAAGTATGTGAAAAGATATATATGGTTTTATCTGACAGGTTCATCTTATTATAGTTATCAATATATGCCAGATTTATCTTTTACTTTCTTCTATTCCTTTCTAGTTATCTTTCTCCTTATTAAAGTACTGACTCATGTTTCTTATGCACCTAGGAGTTAATATTTATTGTTTCAAATTATTTTGCAGTGAAATACAGTACTTGAAATAGTGCTCATAGTAAAAACACATTTATTTTAGAGGATTTGACTAGTGCAGATGAACTTTTGAACCCAGATGTTGATTATTTGGAAATTCTTTCCTGAGGTAATTCGGCTTTACAAAAATCTACCAGTAATGTTTGAATAGTAAACAATTCCTCTTATAGTCTGACTAGTTAGTGTTAAGATAAAAAACTGTATGAAAAACTAGGATGTCAAGCAATGTGTTGTCTGCTATTTTCTTTCTTTTCTGTTCTACTTATATTTTTGAGTTCTTTTTGTAATACTTTTCTGACAGACAGCTTGCCTCTCATTTCTATGCTGGTCAAGTCAGAATGACACTTTTTTGTAAGCTGGCAATTTAAACTCCATTATTATTCTGCATTAAACTGCTGCAGAATGCCAGTCAGGCATTATGGGTTTTTTCAGCCCAGCTGTGTTGAACTACAAGCAGATATGAAGTAATTGACCTTGTTGTTCATTGAATTGTACAATGCTTTGCTACCTACTGTTTTGTGCCACTCACTTCTCTTCATGCATCTTCACAAGTCATGACCTTTCTGGTGGATATTACTTTCCAACATAGGCAAAAAAATTCCTCTACAAAAGTAAAACACTTACCACGACCAGCACAATATTTTTGCAACAGAGAGGGCAAGAAAACATTCAATATTAAGATTAGATCTTCTAGATTATTTTTGCAGTGGGGCAAAGAAAAAAAAAGCATAAAAATAAAAATGTACACTGTACAAGTTAGTTGTCCCAGCTCTCTCAGAAAGACATGATATTTTCCTCTGTAGTTGGTAAAGCTAGGCACCTTGAATGTAAAAACATTTTAAAACTATATTAAAAAAAAAATGTTGTAGAAATAGTCCTATTGGATAAATTGTACAGAATTAGAATGGTATTTAATTTAATCTTAGAAATTGCTAGTGCTTTTCAATAATGGAAACTATTAAAAATATAAACCCACAGTTTATTAAATCAAGCCAACTACTTACAAATGTATTTTATTTTATTTTGATGCTAACAGGGGGAAAAAATTTGAAGCTATAACGGGAACATGTCTCTATTTCTCTATTTCCTGACTGCTGTACTATTACACAAGATATCAGCAAATAATCTTTCTCAAGTTATAATTTTTGAAACAAACTTGAAGCAAACTTTTTATTAGGTGTATCTGTGCAGCCCAGAAGCTGTGAGAGAGAAGAAGAAAAATGCATTTCTCAACTCATACTTTGATAACATTTCTATGCAGAAATTTTCCATAATGTCTAGGACTCAGCAGTGCTTTTTGAAAAGGGAAGCACATGGTTTAATTTTTCTGAAGCTCTAGTCTATCTATGGCTTAGCAGGAACTAGTAGCATAGTTAGCATGAGAAATCTTTAGCTCTTTATTGTTCTAATTATACATTTTGAATACTCGATAAAACTTCTTAGATAAAAATTTTTCTCCAATTTTTTTTTAGTCAGTTAAAAAATGTTTTTTGAACAAGTATCAATTTTACAATCTACTTGTATGAATTCTTCTGTATTTGTTCCTCAATTAAAAATGCAGTGGCTTCATTTTTCTTCTCTCTCTGAGGGACCCAAATGCTCTTAAACCCAGGTTATCGATTTGACTTCAGAGCAAGCTACAGATATTCAGCTACTTGTTGTTGTTGTTGTTGTTGTTAGTTCAAAATTGTTTAGGACATACTTTATATCAGCAGCAAATTTATTTACTTTTTACTTTTAGTAAAATCTGCATTTTTGAAATAACATGAGCATGCTGGCACCTGGCCACTCAGAATTACCTAAGACATCAAAGATAAGTTCAGTCTCAGGAGCCAAAGATGTCACAACAGACAATTTCCATCCTATTTTTGAATTTTTGTCATAACACGTCCTGTATATCCAACACATTACTGGGAGAAATGCTATTAACCTGTGAATATCTGTATCTGGAATATCGAGGAATCATTAAAGCTTCTTAGTAAAAGAATATGTGTAGCTAACTACATACTATTCTAAATGAAAGTGTGTATAAATAGAATGGGACCCCATGTTTCTTTTGATAAGAACTGTCTTCATTACTTATTAATGGTTCAATATTATTATTTTCATGCTTAAAAAATCATCACCCACCAGACCTTCAAGAGTTAATAGATAATTTTATTTCATATATTAGGACAAAAGAAAAATATCATAAACTAAGGTTTTCATAAACTAGGTGTTCAGGAAATGAAGGAATTTAAAAATCAAAGCAGGAAGTATAGAAAAGTCAGATGATGATGGTTTTGACTAACCACCAAGTCCTTATGCTGTTATCTTTTATTCTAAATGTCATGGAAGTAGGATTGCTTAACTCAAAAAATGTGTCATGTACCTTGCTTTATAAATGTTAATGAAATGCTTAGAGACTCAGAAAAGTTCTATGTAAATGCTAAATATTATGATAAATAGCATTCCTCACTTCATGCAGAACATTATATTCAAAACCTCATTTCTCTGTAGTATACTGGCATATTCAATTTCTAGACTAATAGTGTTCTATATGGAATTCCTACATGTTCCACAGAATAAAACAACACATTATTCTTTTTCTTTCAAAATATATCACACTTTTGTACAATAATTTTGACAGGTCTCAGAGGGTTAGAAACATAACATACTTGACCATCCCTCTTATATTATTTACCACATGGCAGATTTATCCACTCTGAATAAACAAATCTGACATTCCCAAAGAATGCAGTCATGAAAATAAATGAGCCTGAAGTAAGCTGCTGCATAGAATAATAATGTGGCTTCAGAATGATCCTAATCTTTAAAACCAGGGTATTAATTAAATGAAAATATTGTCATCTCAGCAAAAGCTCCACTCATTTAAAATGACAGAACTAAAACTTTCTGATAGCAATAGTCACAAGATGTGAATCGTGTTTATGTATGTGAAGTACATGGCTTCAAAGCAGCATCAAGTGCTTCTTAATATAATCTGTGTAGCATTTTGTTTGCAAGGTTTTAAAAATAGTTAGAACCTTATTCTTTAAGCACATCAATGGGAAAGGTATCAATAATCACTGTTCAGATTTCCAGGTTATCAATTTTAACTGGATCTAAAAGTTTCAGTAGCATTCTAGACAGTTTTTCTGAATGATGTCCTAGTGAAAGAAAAACCTGTGGAAAGGTTAAGAACTTTTAAAAAATAATTAATTATATTGCAGAACAATTTTGTTTCAGCCTTGACTGCCTTTCCTGAAAATTTCACTCTACAAAATGCCTGGAGATAATCCTGTCTCCAGGAGGATCCATTAAGCTTGGTCTCCATTATGCTTTCCAATTAATTTCTTGGGAATGATGTCCTCATAGAAAACATATCTTCTATTCTTTATGTCAATGTAGAGATCTGCATTTGTACTTCAGTGTTTGTTACGCATCCACAGACCACTCAGACTGGAAGCTTTTGGGCAGCAGTGTGAACACCTCATTCTACTACAGAACAGAAGAGGAAGGTTCATTCATATTCCTTTCAGTTCCTTTGTTCCTTCAGTTCCAGGTCATGAAAGTCAGGTTTGGAACTATGTGTGTGCCTGCATCAGGGTGTACAGGGAGCAGGGAGAAGGAAACTGAGAAATGTAGGCACATCTCATTTATGATAGAAGTAACCCTTTTTTTTCCTTGAATACACGTTTCACTTCCAGCAATTACTGAATATTTATAGTCCACATGAAGTAAAGTTTAAAAAGCAAAGCCTGCCTTTGATAGAAAAGTTGCTGGAATGAAATTGTATTAACAGGCGATTACACCAGTTCTCAGAATGTGTCACTGTACATGCTGAAAATCCTTCCTGAAAACACCCAAATAACAGAACAAGACTCAAGTAACACAAAAGGAAACATAAACCTATAGTTAAATAGAGCAGATTCCCATATATGAGAATATTTAACTGTGGGTACATTGGAGTTAGGCAGCAGTCTCAGGGACAATTAAGGACCAGAAAGAAATTTTTTTTAGGATAATCATGATTTCCAAACATAGTCATCAGGATAATAATTTTTTTTTTTTTCTTTTTTGTGAAAACTCTTCTTGGTCATATTGTTTTCTGAGTGGTAGGGAGTATTTAATGTCAACAAGAAGTATCTTCCAGCATACAGGTCAACCATTAGCAATTCAGCAAAATATTTTTAAAAAGAAACAAATCTACTCCAGAAAAATACACAACAGGCCAGATAATATCATGTTATCGTTTTTCAATAAATATCAACAAACCACAAGCAGATATAAAAACACACTCACATATTTTTGCCCTTATTTGTTTGGATGCATCTCAGTAACAGCATAATTTTGACAGGCACCATATCACTCAATATTTTAAAAAGTCAAAGGGTTTTAACTGCACCTTTTTTAGAAGCATTATGTATTAAGAGGTGGGTAGTTTAGTTGTCCCACTCTTAGCAAAATTTTAAAAACTTAACTGTGTTCAAATTCTGTTTTTCCTGTGTCACAGATAGAAGGGATAAAAAAAGAATATTTTAAAAGGCCACCGCTGGATTAAAAACCTAGAAAACCTAGAAATTCAAAATTTATTGCAAACTTCTACCTGCAGTAAACCAGCATAGTTCTCCTTGGCTTATAATTTTAATTAAAGTATAACTAATATGCTTTGCAACTGAAGAGTTACTCTCAGTCCTGTAACAAATTCCCCAAGAAATCTACTATTTTATTCTAAGTACTGATATCACATATAGTCTCTTTACCAATGGAAAGATTAACAAGAGGCCTAGTCTCTCTGCAAAATCATAAGAATTCTGACTAGAATTGAGACTAGAACTCAATCAAGTTAGTTGCAAGAATAATATTAAGCTAGCACTGAGATAAGATGTGACTGTTAAAATTTCTTTAGCTGGTTGTCAGGCTTCTATTTACCTCCAGTAGTCTGAAGATTAAAAAAAAAAAAAAAAACCAAAAACCAACACAGGTGGATTTTCTGCTTCCAAGATTGTTTGCTATGCTTCAACATCCATGTTCCCCTTTAATCAAGACAATGTTGATATAATTGTAATTTTAAAAAAAATATGTTTGAGATAAAATATTTTTTGGATATGTCTACATAGCTCACATGTTTTTTCTAATTAAAGATAAATAATATTATGTACTCAAAATGTTTTCTTCCATGTTAGAGCAATCTCCATCGCCAACTACAGTTTTGGAAAGCTGAAATATTATCAGTTCCTTTTCATATTTTTGTCTAGTTAATTTTCTCTCCAGATGAACTCACCTCCCATTTAGGCAAGTTTCTTCTGGTGACTTAAGACAAGAAACTACAATTCTTATTAGGTAAGCATTTTGTTCCAGTGAATATCTAAATTAACAATTAAAACCCCAAGCTATTAGAAATATATTTTTTACATAATTATTTTACATCTTTTTAAATTATTTTAGTTTATTTTAGTTCTGCTTTACTTTTCTATGTGCAGTAAGTAACAGAGGAGAAATATTTGATCTAATTTCTTACCCATGTCATTTGGTATAGACATTGTCAGATAGTATGCATTTTGTCTTTTAATATCTTACCTTGGCCCTTAAGTAAAAGTTGTCTTTTTATTACCTCTCATGTCAAAAAGATGAAAATGTTAATTTCATGGGAAATCTCAATACTTCAAAGTTTTCAATGTCTTCTGTGGAACACATATAGGAAAAGAATTTTGAAAACGGATTAAATTAAACCAAACATTTCCAGTGGGAATTACAACTCCTTTGTCATTTTTAAATTGTTACTGGCATAAGAAGATAGTGTAAAATTGCATTAAAATATGTCATACACTCTTTTTGTTCAACATTGTTATTCATCTTTATCAGTGACCTCACCAACATCGATTTTATTTCTCCCCAATAATCTTGCAAGAATTCAACAGAGCTTTTCTGATCTGTTCTAACGCATCAACAGTGGGATCCTGAAAGCAAACTAGCATACACTAGATAGATAGTCTGTATTTAAAATTACTAGAGTTTCCATTTCACTTCAGTTTATGTTCAGAGCTTTCTGGCAACATGAAGAAAATAGGGTAATAGTGTGAAAGCGAGAAGAAGAGTTGAAATTATACACTGGCTGGAAGGAAAGAGACATGGATATCCCAGGTCCCAGCACAGCTGAAGTCCTCCAGCCTCTAGGCACAAGCTGCCACCACCTTGATGAAATGTGTCTCATTGCAGAAAGCTGGTAGGTGCTGCCTAAAAAGATTTTATCCTTTCTTGATATCAATAATATTGATTATTGTGATGATGAGAAAATATATAACTTTATTTGTAGTCTACCAACATTTAACTTATATTTCTAATAAAATTACAGCAACTTACTTATAAGAAGCATTAATAAAATTATGTGCTTGAGAAGTGGTTTTTTTTCATCAGTGAATAAAATGTCATCAACTACCTTAAAAAAAAAAACACCACTATACAAAAGAGCAAATCAAAATTACTTAGGGGTTATTTGAGTGAAAGTGTACTTTATTATTAATATTTCATAATGTGATACATAAATCATTGAGAAAAGCCTGTACTGCAAGTTAACTCAGGGGATGTTGGAAAGGTTAAAGCCTGGATAAATAATGCATAAAGGAAGGAAAAACTAAACTTTTTCTTGGTAACGTAAAGTATTTTATCATGACGGATTTTTCATAGAATAGTTTTATTAATATCTCTAAGCAAAATTTTGCTAAGCATCTTGCTCATTAGAGAGGAAAAATGGACCCATGCTGTCAGCACCTGCAGTTTCTACAGTTAGCATTATAATGGATTTTTCTTAGCCCGAGGTTTCCCTATGTGTCTAAAAGTGAAAAGTATCTCTTCATTTATTTCCTCTCTTTCTCCCAGCATTCCCTCCCTGTGGCTATCCCCTATAATTGCTCCCCTTAAATGTCACCTCCAAAAAAAAAGATTAAATAGAGACCTCAGTAAAATTTGAAAATACATATCAAACCATTCTGCATTCATGTATTTGAACAAAGTATTTTCTTTAAATAAATTAGAACTCATAACAAAAAGGGACATTTTTCCATCATGGTATCTTGTTAAGTTTAGGGAAATAGTAAATTTTTGACTCTTTTAAAAAAATTTCATAATGATACAATACCAGCCTAGCCTTGCTGCTAAAAAAAAAAAGCAAAAAAAAAAAAAAACAACCCCACCATACAGAAATATGCAAATTGAAGTTACTTACAGAGCTCTCAGAAAAATTATGTTTAGTTATAATTATTTTATAAACATTCAGATAAAAGAATACTTAAAGCATATTTATTTCTTACTTTGACTCTTTAAATACAGAACTGTAATATTCCCTAATTCAGTATATGGCCTGTCAAAACTTTAAGGCCTGTCAAAACTTTAAGGCTAAGATGCCTATTAAATATGCAACAAATGCTATTAACTCTTTTCCATTCCCAGAAGGAGAATGGAGTAAGGAGAGTCTTAAGGGGAGAAAAAATATTAAAACATCTTTAATAAAAAGCAATGAAAAGTATGATATTAATGAGAAATAATGAAATATGTGCAAATATGTGCAAACCCAGCACAGAGCTCACCTGGTGATGATCATATCACCACCAACACTGCAGGACAGGCACTGGGATAATCCCAGACTGGAATCTGTAGCAGACAGGAACTGGATTCAGGAATGCAGGGGCTGGGATGGAGGGGAAAAGAATGCAGAGTCCTCCAAAGAGCAGAGCTTCAATCTTGTGATTCCTCAGCTTTATACTGAGCATGGCATGTATTTCATGGAACACTTTATTGGATCACCTGTCCTCCAGCTCTTCCCCCATTTGTGACTCCGTGGCTGTGACCCATTTGTGCCCTTCACTTATAGGACATAACAAATTTAGCAGTGACCTTGGTTTCCCTAGGAATAAGGCAGAGAAAGTAGAGGCAAGAGTTTTTCTGCATATCATTCGTACTGTTACCTCAGTAATAATTACAAACATTGAGCGTTATCAGTGCTAGAAGTAGGCACTGCCTGACGTGGAGTCACTTACAGGAGACTTATCTGAAAGGTAAAATTACTGAAAGGAAAATTGGTTCTGTTCTAATTCAAACTAGGATAGGCCAAATATTATTATTGCCAAAACATTATCAAAACTCTATTCAGACTGGTACAAAGAGTAGGAATGAAAGAAAAAAAAAATAAAGAAGCTAATAATTTAATCAGGAGACCTTGATAAGATATTTAAGCACCATAACCAAAATGGGGTTTGTAAAGGTGAGCTTTTTCTGAGTAGCCTTGCTGGGAAATTCATCATGTGTGAATCAATTTTGAGCATCACAAGGCAGCAGTGATCTTCAGATTACCCCACACTTAGCGAAAACTCTTGTTAATCTTGGGGTCAGGGGGTGACTGGATGCCTACAGAACCTGCAGTACTCTGTGGGTCTGACAGACTGACAGACAGTCTATATTATTGGCTGCTGATAATACAGTGGAGAATAGAGAAAGGGGGCTGTAGTACTTGAATTATTGACAGCAGAATAATCAACATCTAGCATAATGTTCTGCATAAAACAAAGCAAAGAGAATTAGCGAGCCTCTTCTCACAAAGTTGATGTGGGATTTGATTATGTTGAAGTCATTTATATTACTGGAACTCTTCAGTACACAGCATATCAAAGGACTGTGTAACATGGAAAGAGAGAAAAAGGTGGGTAAAAGAACAATTAATTTACTTTTCCAGGTCAATTATTAAATACTGTTATTTTTAAAGCAAACAAATTATAGTCCCATAGACTACAAAAATCAGTGTAAGTGTAACCCAATGCTTTCTGATGCTCAGAATGTGATCCTCTTCATTTTCTATAGAAAGAAAAAATATTCTCTAAAAAAACCCCAAAAAAACCAAAACCAAACCAAAAACAGAACAAAAAAAAACAAACCAAAAAAACCCCCAACGAGACCAGATTAACACCTCTGGTTTCAGCTGAAGTATTTCCATAGGATCATAGTATTGTTTGCACTGGAAGGGACCTTAAAGATCATTTAGTTCCAACTCTCCTGCTATGAGGCAGGACACCTCACACTGGACCAAGCTGAACACAGCTCTATCCAACTTATGAGAGGTACTCAATCCAACATATGAGAGGTACTCATATGTTGTTGGAGATAAGTATTCAACTCTGTTTATTTAGTGACATTTTATGCAGGAAGCAGACATACGATATGCACAATTCTTCCTTATGTTTTTTATCCAGTCAGTTCTAGAGACAGTCTTTTCATGCCTTGAAGAAAGTTATCCAATGCTGCTTTTCTCAAATAGTAAAGAAAGAAAGAAAATATTCCTTAGTTTGGTAGAATTCTAGGTTTCGTGTTAATAGGGCATACTTGCTTTATTATAAATATATGTGAATGAATGCATGAAGAAGCTCTGAAAGGTTTAGTGATTCATTTGTTAAGAATCCTTTCCACAAACACTTACCAGAGGAACATTTTATGTCTATGTAATGATCCTGATTATTAAAAATGTGCTAATTAGAATTGACCTTAGTCAACCAGAAGTATTAATAAGTTGTGTCCTGTTTTACAATGCAGGTCAAAGCCCTTGCAAATTCAGCCTTTTCCCACATGATGTTTATATTCATCAGTGCAGACATTCTGAACAGTTGGGCTAGCACATATATTTGCTAATCCACCTCAATAATGCCAGCATTATTTAGGTTACTTAAATCATTAGTTACACAAAACAGGAACTGCTAACATGTGGGGTTTTTTTACACCCTGATTAATTTTATTAGTACTTAATCTCCATCTTTTGAGAGATCCTACTTGTTTTCATTTTCAGTAATTAAAAATACTTCATTTAACATTTCCATTCTTAAGTCAGCATATTTCATGCAATATGATGCATTAAATTGCTTATGCCTTGTAACTCCCTTTTTATAATGCAAGCTCTGTCATTAAGACCTTAGAGCTCTCTTACATTAGCAGCTCCTGAGAGGAATGTAAACCTGTGAGTGTGCTGGAACTCTTCAGTGTGAGTAGTAAAATTCCCACTCATGAACAATTTGGGGGGGCGAGCTTAAAAATTTTCAAATGCTCAGAAAAAAATGGGGGCAGAGGGAGGGAAGGAAGATCCTTCACCTCTCAGTAAGCATTGATGAACAATTTAGCAAGACGTCATAAACCACAAAACCAGTAAAAACATGAAAAGCTAAAATACAAAAATGTGGGTAAGAATAGATTCAACAAATTTAGAATGAGGCAATTTTCTAAAAGATGATGTGTTACTATATAGTAATTTTAGTGCATTCAGAATATGAACCTTCTGCAAAGTGATTGTCCTCTAGGCCTGTTAGCAAGATTTTAAATATACAGAAAGTCTTGTTAGAAAGCCATTCATGAAAGCATCCAAAATGGACAAATAGGATCAGTATTTTTCCTTATCTACCCTTAAAATATTGTAAAACATAGTTTTGTTTTGTTTTAACTCAGATTTTTCTAGAACTGAGAATCTTCATGTCTAAACCCAAATGGGGCCTGAAATTAGGTGGAAAAATGTTTAAAAGTGTTTGAGGAAACCAATTATGTAGACATACTGCAAACATTTCTAATACCAAGTCACAGGACCTGATTCCTGAAAAGAAAAAAATACAGCCTCTCTATTAAAACAAAGGTGATGGTGCTGCTGGCAATGTTTTCTAGTATTCAAAAATCTTTTAATTACCAGAAAATAGGAGGCCTGTGTTTTTAGCAATATGGAGGTTGAATCCAAATTTCATGTATTCTTCAAAATTTCAATATGGATTATAACATAGTCCATAGCATCTTGCAGAGATTATTCTTGGAGTCAGGGCATGTATTGTCTGGAAATAGGCTCATATCAAATATGTCTGGGTTTTATTATCAGAAAGAACCACGATTACTCACAATTCTAGGTGAGATCACATGTGTGGAAATAGAAAAATAAAGTTTAAAATGTTATCTCATTGGTTCCTAGATTGTCACAATTTAACACTTGCCTGGCAATTAAACCGAGTAACAGACGCTCTCTAGTAATCTCTCTCTCCTCCCTGATAAAGAAAGGAGAGAGAAGAAGGGAGAGAGACTTATGGGTTGGAAACTAAACTACACAACTTTAATGAAACAGTAATGATAAATAGGAAAAATTGCTAAATATATACAAATATACAGGAAAATGGATACCACATTCCTCCCCCCTTTTCCCCAATAGCTCTCACATCACCACCGAGGCTGCAGGGCAGCTCTGGGAAAGTCCAGGCTGGACTCCTGGAGTCGGCAGCAGTCGGGAGCTGGAGGCAGGAACACACAGATAAGGGCTGGCACGGATCAGGAGCACAGGCAGGCAAACGGACGGGATCCAGGATGCCGGGTGAAGGAAGGGAAGCAGGAAAGGCAGGAAGGGCAGGCAGCTGGAAGCTGGAAGCAGGAAATCTGGCTTGGCCCTCGTGATCCCTCAGATTTGTACTGAGTATGATGTATATGGGATGGAATACTCTGTTTGGTCAATTCTGGCATCTATCTTGTCCGTTCCTCCCCAAAGGAGGGATGCGGGTGGGACCTCTTTATTCCTTCTAGAGGGTAAAAAGTTCCTCAGAGCTGAGCAGTGTCCTTGGCTCTGCACACCAGACTCTAGCAGTAACTATAAACATCGAGTGTTATCAGTCCTAGAAGCAGACACTGTCTGAGAAACCTGCTGATAATTTCAGCAAGTGCAACTACTTACAAGAGACTTAGCTAAAAGCAAAAGTACAAGACAGAAAATCACCTTTATCCTGGCCCAAACCAGGACACAAGATAAGAAAACAAGATTGGTCTTTGGGCACCTCATATAGACTGATAATGTGAAATTGCTTAGGTCAAAGAGTCAACCTCTTGGTAAAACCTTCCAAGAGCATAAGGGACAAATTCTACATTCAGTCTTTCTCTTTGTACTATTGAGTAGGTTATCCTCACCTTCAGAGGTTCAAAAAAGAGGTGTTCACAAGGTATAAGGAAATTCTGACCACGTGCAAAATGTCATGCTGAGCAGTAACCTCATTTATTCTTAACTTAGAACTGTCACAGACAGACCCAGAGAAGGTTGATTGCCTTAAGAGAGCAGAGTCTGGCCCTTTCCCATCTGCAGCTGGCACTCAGTCCTCCATCACCTTCTTTCTGAACCATTGACATACGAAGCTGCCATGAGGTAATAGCATAAAAACTATTTTCAGAGTGTCTATTTTTTCCTCTGAAATGCATTGAGACACCAAGCTGTCAAAGGGGCTATGGGTGACTGCCTTGGTCAGGAGCCAGGTGCCAAACAGAGTCTATTATGAAATCCCAGAAAAGGGTACAGGTACAGCTGAAACAAAAAATGTACAAAAGCGTAACACATAAAAGCTTAGTCAAAGCAAAAAAAAACCAAAACAAAACAAAAACCAAAACCAAAACAAAAAAACCAAACAACTTCTTTAGTACAGTAAGGCAGGGATTAAGGTTAGAAAAGACTAGAAGTGTAGAGGGTTTATGCCAGCCTGGAATAGTAGATCCAGAGATAAACAGATTATTTTTTTTTTTAAATGCATGAAGTTCAGCTGGCAATAGAAGAAATGAGGAGACAACTGAGACACTAGTAGACTTTCCATAACATGCAAGAGATCCATACGGAGCACAGAGCACATGATCTTGTTGCCTCCTCCTTCAACCACTCAGGTAAGAAGACTCTATTAGGAATCGAGTGCCAGAATCACCTTTGTGTTTTACAATCAGAAATCATTGCATCAGAGAATATTACAGAGATCTCTCTGTATTCTATATTCTCTTACAGAGAATCTCTATATAACGCCCAACTTTGTTTGCCACACCAAAGCCAAAGTCTAAAAGCCTGGATCACCACACTGCCTTGGGGGTGAATATAGACTTTCTGTAGCTGATTTCCTTTCACTTTCCCTCTCCTCTTTATGTCCTCCAGAAGCAGAAGAGGAGCCAGTCTTAAAGCTCTGTTCTGCTCCACAAGTCCCCTTCCCTCAGCAACTTGGTACCTCAGGACCTGAGACTGTACCAACAACGCGCTACAGGTTGATAGCACCTCACACAAGTCACCACTAGCATCCAAAAGCCCACACAGTAATAGCAAATATAGAGGTCATTCAGGAGTCTTTCTATGTCATATGGTATTTGATGGGGGGGTGGGGAGAGGTTTAACATATATATATATATATGTTATACTGGTAGGAAAAAAATATGCTCAAATAGTACATATAGTATTATACAGGGTGTTAAAATTCCTTAAGTTTCTCATTATTACTGCAGAAATTACTGGTATGAGAGACACCATTTGCTAAGAAGTTCTAACCTCCTCCTTGGCTCAAAATTCCACAGGCATTTCCATCCACTGTTTGAAGTTCATGCAGAAGCAAACAGAAATATAATTGGTGCTAGGTGTTTACTCTGAAAAACTGTATTCTCTGGGTACCAACTGGTTCAGCTCAGCAGCTGAAAAACAGACCACATATCCTTCAAAACTGAAGACTTTTCTGAAAATTCAGCCAAAAAAATACTGTCTATAACCAAAGCTCTTTGCTGAAAGACACATTAGGTTTTCCAGCTGAGATGCATTAATATTTTAGTCGAGTCTTCCATGGCATTTAGTGTAGCATGTATAATGCAGCATTTGAAAAGTTGCCTGACTCTCTTAGGATCATAATTGTTTCTGTAATTTGAAACCTGGTAGGATATGGGTAACTGCAGTAATTATAGGCCAATTTTCTTAATTAATGCAGTCTGCAAAACACTCATACAAGCAACAACAAGAAAAGATTAGAAATTGATTCCTAACCAAATTAACTCACAAAAAAAAGACACTCACACAGTAACATAAGTCTCCTCCTTAACCTCCTTAATGAAATTTAAAATAAAAGTAAACAAGTGATAGACACATATCAGCTGGAGCAAAGGGGCCAAATTCAAAATGTAGTAGTGTAATATGCTTTTTCCAGAGTACAACCAGAAGAATGCCATGTAAAAAAGAAAACTGATTTTTCTGGAAACATACAACACAAACACAACAGAATTCCACATCCTTTGGTTTATTTTTGGCAAATAAAATTAATCAATCAGAAATTTCTAATGTTCTTGCTAGTTTTGAGTCTTTCTTTAGAAAAGAATGATAAAAATCCCTAAAAAATAATTTAAAATTGGAAATAAGGTTTCTGATTTTTCATACTCCTTGCAACACAACTGAAATGATCTGAGCAGTGCAGATCATTAGGCTCAAACTCAAAACTCCATCAAAACCAACAGGAAAAAAAAAAAAGCCACACCAAATCAGGCAATAACGTTGGAGGACTTTTGATCAGAATAAAATTATATGCCCTAATGTATTTAAGAACTGCTGTGAATATGATAATCACCATTTGCTATGAAGAATCATATCAGAGGTAGCTGCTGTAGTGTTATTAAAGACAAGTGATTTACAAAAGATATTAAAATAAGTTGAAAGTAACAATGCAAGAAAATATCTAACAAAGCAAAACATTTTGGTTAGCAGCCAGCCTTCTTTCAATATCATTTGCTAAGAAACATAGCAATTTATCTGATTCTGTGTTGACAGATTCTATATTGTTTTAGAAAGAAACAATTGCCAGAAAAAATAAACAAACAAGCAAACAAAAACGTCCAGGGTGTTTCAGTGTTTTGTCAAATGAGCAGAAGTCACCAGGATAATAATTCTCTTCCTAAATTTTTATGTATCTTCATCTTTTTTTTTTTTTTTTTTTTTTTTTTTTTTTTTTTTTTTTTTTTTTTGTATTGGAAAGAAATGGGTTTTTTTCTATTAACAGGTACCTCTATTACTCTAGATTTTTATAGAATCAGTAGCAACACATGAAGATTTTTATGAACTATTACATGGGTAACCAAAAATATTGTAACTATTGATGCAATCCTTTAAAAAGCCTAAAACCACGAACACACATCTAGATATCTGGTATCAGCTAGGACAGATTTTTTCCACTCTGTTTCCCTTTGCACAGTTATGCTGGCAGAAAGTGAATTTAAATTGAACTCAAAATGCAGCATGCAATTATCCAGAACTAGTAACATACAAACTTGCAATCCTGCCCCATCGAGTACAGTCCATAACTACAACGCCAGCAAAGCTTACAGATGTTTAGAAATAAGAATTTTGTCTTGTGACATCAGCTTTTGGACAGTCAGGTTCTGAAATGTGCAGACCTCTAGTTGCCTGCTCAGCTCAGACAAAGAGTCCAAGCTGCAGGGGAAGGCAGGACTGTCTTGGAAAGAAATCAGTTCATCTCAGCTTGTATCCAGCCAACAATATAAAAAAAACTTTTTTAAAAAGTGTATGCACTTTCTTACTTGCCAGAACTTGGTCTATGAAATGTGGCCTCCATGTGGCCTAGCACAAGCCTCCAAGACCCAACAGCCAACTTGGGAGTAGTCAGGTGACAGATTCACATATAGACTACATTCACATACTGATATCTAACATATTAAGTCTACTTATGCTCACACAGACCAACTACTGAACAAACATAAAACAAATATTGTCTACCTGTTTTAACCATGTGAATAATTGCATGCATTTCAATGCTGCCTGGCTGTTTTTCTAGAGACATTTATGGTCAGATATCCAAAGCAATTCCAGTCAATATAGTATTAAAAGAAATTTTAGATCCTGTAAGAAAGGTAGGAGAAGGTTCCTTTTACAAATCTGACAAGATCCCAAAATAAGTTGTTTTCATCTTCGATTGTTTGTTAGTTTAAAAGTTGTTACCGGTTCATCTAAGGGCTGTTAAATGTTGTAAGAAACCTCTGAAAAGACAGACTAATGGCACTACCAAAGCAAATAGTTAAAAATTCACAATAAAAAAACCTCAAACACAACATGAATACAACATGAACAACTCATCAGTATGCAGTGCATTATTGCAGCTCCTAGAACACAACCCATAAATGCCACATGATTTATAGCCTGTCGCTCTCCTACACAAAATTACATCCCTCAATTTGGAAGCTTTATCTGAGAAAAAAATTACATAAATATCTTGCGCTTTCCTATTCAATAGGACTCAAGACCTGTGAGTATTCAATTATCCTAGGTAAGAGACAAGTTTATAAAACATGTTATACATCTCTATCCATCCACAGAATCATGGAAGATTTGCTGTAGGAGACTTTTAAGCTCTTGAAACTCCACCTAATTTCTGGTTAGGACAAGTCCACAGTCAGTGGGATACAACAAAGTAGGATCCCCCAAAGAGTTCTGTTCCCACATTGCATCCACAGAACTATTGCAGAGAAATGGCTACAACCGTTCTCTCCATTTTTATCTGAATTTCACTATCTATAAGACATTTTTTTTTAAATATCGCATTTGTTCTGTATTTGCATTAATAGGCAAATGTAATATAGGCAAAGTGAAAATATAACTTCTATTGAGCAAACAAAATGGTCTTTCCAGCTTCCCAAAGACAGCTTATACTTTGGTCATTTCTTGTGAAGAGTAAAAGGCATACAGATTTAAAAGGGAAGGAGGTTCTGGCTTGCCATTCAAATATAGTTCGATTTTCCCTACATATTTTTACCACATAATTCTTAGGTTTTTATATTTAAAAAAAACACAAACAAATTAAAAAAACACAAAAAAAGACAAAGAGAAAGAAAAAAAAACCCACCAAAACCAAACAGGAAAATAAACCCCAACTTTATTCACTAGAACAATGTTAACTGGTTGACTGTCCTAGTTATGAAAATAAGCCCATTCCTATTTGTAACAATTACAGTTTGGATAGGCTTTTTTTTTTTTTTTTCCTACTTGTGTAGCATTGTTTTACTTCAGTTGCATTTGTTTTCCACCTGGAAATCTTTCTGTGCAAATTTTGAGGAGCTCATAAATTTGCCTTGGATTTTCAGATGTGCAGGTTACCCATATGATTAAATAGCTAATAGCATCAGACTTCTCACCAGGGGCTGCCACTCATCCAGAGACATTTGGTGTACATACACCACAGTTATAGGACATCAAGGTACGTCTGACATTTTCTGAAAACGCTGGATGTCATGGCCATAATCCCTGCTATATGACAGTGTGGAAACATTAGAGGTCTGATACTTCAAGACAGGATCAGGGTCCTTCACACATGATAAACAACATGTTATGGTTGTATAGGAGACCCTGGATCACTATGTCAACCCTACTCATGCATCAGTAGATTTGAAAGGCTCAGATTAGATCTAGATATATTCTATAGCTATATATGCAGCTATATATGTTGGACTTGATGATCTGAAAGGTCAGATGATTCTATGACTATATGATTCCAACAGTTCTCTATTCATACTGATTTCTTGTTCCATGATAGGATATAGAGATTTTGGGAACTATATAACAAATTTGTGTTATGGGCACTTGTACTACCTTTTCATTATGATCTCAATTTATAGATTATTAAAGAAGATTGATGGAATTTTTTAGAGTTTTGTCTGACAAGGGAAAAGATATATGTTTACCTGTATTTTCCACTGTAATTTAATCTCGCAGGGAGGGCATTCAGTAGCAAAGAAAGGTATTTGTCATTTCAACTTAAGTATTCAGTGATTTATCTTGAGGAAAACATAGGAGCTGTTTTCCAGTTCTTTGCCAAAGTTTGAACGAATCGCAAGTTTTGAATTTAAAAAGTTTTCTGCAATTAGTATTTGTATTTTCTTAACAGTCAGATGATCTAATCAAGATCAAAGCCATGAGGCATATTTATGCAAACTAAAAATAAGGAGTCAAGGATATTAAGGGAAATCAGTCACAGATCCTATGTTATTTGCTCCAAATAATTCTCCGTATGCTGCCAGCTCTGAGCTTCTGGAAAAAAACATTGCAAAGCTGCTGTGCTCACCAACTCCAACAGCCTTTGCAAACAGAGTAGTGATCATATTTAAACAATTTAATGCACAAAAAGTGCATTAATAAATAAAAAATCTTATGCAGTAAGATACTGTCTTTGAAATTCCCCAGGACTGTCAAAGCATCGTGACAGCACGTCATGCCCTGTTACACTGTCATATTAGGTAAGGCTTAATGTCAAAATAAGAATGCATGACAAGCCAATTAGCCTGGCCCAAGTGCCTTCTTAACCTTCAGCATTTTTACAGTATTACCAAATGTTAAACAAAATAAGAAGCAAAATTTCACTGTTAGTTGTTTGCAGTCACAGAGGATCTTATATTTCACATAAGTTAGTATCTATTTTTTAAACTATTTTGAATGTACCCAAAGAATGGGTTAAGGTAACTTGAAATCGTGGGGTTTTTTTCTTTTAGTAGGAATCTCATAATTACCAGATATAGCTCACCCTAGTCATAGCACAGAAAAGTAATGTTTTCCAAAAACATCTGAGATTGAAAAGTTTCAGCAGAGGTGAGGTGATCAGCCAGTAAAGACTGATGTAATTTTATCTGTCCATAGAATGTTTCTGTGACACTTTAAAGGAATTTCTTACATTAATTCCTCCCCCAGCTTGTTCTGCTCAGTCTGGGGAAAAAAAAAAAAAAATCTTTATTCATCACCATTTTGCCCTGACATTCTCAAGCACATTTGACAAGGCTGGCCAGCTGCAGTACAAACTCTTCCTACCTCCAGTGATGCCATTTCACTATTAAATTAAGTGGCAGGTTGTTACTATCAAATACTTGCTCACTATAGCTATCTATATGAAAATGCATGCCAGTAAGAAATAATCTGAAAATCAGACATGATAACTCATCCCCATCACCATAGTAATGGTTTTACATTTCTTTCTTTATAAATGTGGTTTTCCCATCAGTCCACTTGCTTTTTTTGAAAAATTGATCACCTACATAGGAATACCAATAACATGACAATTTTGACTTCTTAGGTAAAAGTATACAATGACCACCCTGAAATGTATGTGGAGAGATACTGAACCCTGAAAGCTTCTTTTATTAATATTCAAATTGTATAATTGTTTAAATATGTGCAGGCTTGACTGATGCACAAAGATTCTCATGTCAGTGATATAAACTGAAATTTTATATATATAAGTATAGGTATATATATACCTTTATATATATATATATATAATTAGATATTAGGTAAGAAATTATTAAGATGACTTGCAACCACAAGCTACAAAGAAACAAGAAAGAATGAAAAAATAATTGTCTTTAAGACTGGTGGCAAAGGAACAACCAGATAACTTTCTATGTTGTAGTGTTTAGAAAAAATAAGATGTAAATAGCCATCCCCTTACACTTGCCAATATGTATTTCTCAGTATTAGAAAATTACAAAAACCAAAAATAACTATGATGAAATTGCTTAGAGATATTTAATTCTTGGAAATTCTTCGTTTACCATTTTAAATTAGGTTGGTTTTTTTTTTTTTTCAAGCTGTCTTAAAAAAAAACCAAACCAGAATGGAAAAGCCGGACTGCAAATCCCTGTGTCAGAAATCATAGCACCACTGTCACTGTTCTCTACCTTAATTTTCTGTAATCATGCCTGTTTTAAAACTTTCATTATCATTTGCTAGTGTCAACAGGAAGAAAAACAAGAGTAAGTATCAACTTTATCTGCTCCTCAGATTAGTCCTCCTAGCATGTTTTTTTTTTCCACACAGTTAAATGACACCTACATGATAATGATTCAGTATTAATTAACTATTTGCTTCAGGCTAAACTCATCTTTGAAGTCTAATAATTTCAGTGACATTTGAAGTTCAACACAAGTTTAGAGTACGTTGCTCTAACCTGACTTCCAGCTTAGCCTGCTGGACTCTATCGTGAGCATCCTGTGAATGCTGTTAATTCTTTCCTAGAAACTGCTGTTAATTCAGTGTTCTGAAATGTCAGACATAACAGCGTTGTCCAATGTGTACCTCCATTTTAATCTTAACAACAGGCAAAATTTCAAGATCAATTACAGCTGCCTGTCTTTCTAACAGAAATAGATAAGTATTGAGACACATAACTGGTTTCCAATGTTATAATGACTTTTAAATGTTAAACATGACATATTGCCTGAGGTAGTTTCCCTAGTATATTTTTGGAACAGTTGGAATTGTCTTCAATATTTGGAAAAAAGAATTATCACAAAATTGTCCTTTCTTCAGAACAGCCTGCTTTGGGAAAACTGACAGGGTTCTTCACTGCAAAGACAAATGGCCTAGCATTTAAAATTACACTTAAGAACTCAATACTATTAATTTATTACATCAAAATCTGTTGTTCTGCTGCCTAGGTTATCTTTGTAGAATATTATTCATACCATGCTAGCAAACATATTAATAAGTAAAAATGTAGAGTCAAGGTTTGCATTTCTTAATCAACTTGACAATGGAAAACAAAGATCAGTTGTTTCTTTCTGCATTTTATAGCAGGGGCCAATATCAGTACGAGCATACTTCCACTTGGAAATCCAGAGAATTGTTTTTCTTCCAGAAGATAGTGATTTTTTTATCCATAAGACAAATATCCAAGTCAGACGGTTTATGGCAAGCTGAGCTCCTGTAAATTGTCTCTGCCTAAATCCAGGCAGAGCTCAGACATCAAACTGAGCAGCAGTCTCACAAGAGTGAGGTTTTGTTTTGTTTAGTAACTGTGCATCTTTGATAGCAATCAGCCCAAAGTTTCACATTCTCATGTGGCTTCATGATAATGTTAATTTGTCTCTTCTTTGAAACACCAGGTGCCAGATGGTTCTCTGGCCACTGCATTCAGATGGTGAAGTGATATATATTCTTGCCCTAGATCTCTGTGAAGAAATATCATAGCAGTATATAACCATACATCCGATAAAGAATTATAAGGAATGAGGCACTCTGAGAATCTTTCAGGTCTATCAGATTTAGTCTAAAGGAGCGACAAGATACCAGGTATTTTATACAAATTTTGTGCTTATTTTTGTGAGGGCTCTAAGTAGAAACAGCTGGAATATTATCCAACTGTCATTCGTGGCAGAGCAGCTATGTAGAGTATCATTTGTGCTTTTTTAGCCTACATTATCTTAAAGGAAAGAGTTACTCAGGAAGGATTAGTCGTAATTCTCAAGGAAGAAAACCTCAGAAGGCAGGAACAGCAGCCTAACACACTAAGGAAAATACTTGTCTAGACATAAGCAGATGTTCTCCCAGTTGCTACAAGTTTCATTGTCAATTGACAGGACTACACAGAGAGTAGGATTATTAACTCAAGAAATGAAACAAGATAGAAAATACTGAATAACAGCCTAATTCAGGGGATAAAACATACTCTTTCACAGATTTCTTGCAGAGATTTTATAAAATAGTAAATTGAGCAAAACCAGTCCCCTTTCAATATCATCAAACTCTAGAGCAAGTAACTAACCTGATGCATTTGCCCACATGCATATCATTTGCTCACCAGTAGTTGTTGAGGGGTTTCCTCATTTCTGTGGCTGTGATATCTGGCCACACAGCTGCCATGATTTATGACTGGAAATTAATGTAAAAGCTGGCTGAGGCAGCAGAACCATCAAAGGTTTATTTAATCCTTTTAAATTCTCTGAAAACATGGAAAATAAGGTGGGGGAGTAAAAAATCTCTTGTGGTTTGTTTTTGGGGTTGGAGTTTTTGTTTTTTTTCTGCAGTGCTATACTGCCCTTGCTGACACACACACGAACAGAAGTTACAGCAATTTATTTTCAGAGCCCTGCACCCATGTATCAGTCCTGATGATGCACAAAATCTGAGGTTGCCAAGTAGTTTCATAAAACTGTCACTACGTTATCTCCTGATAGTTGTCAAAGCTGAACACAAAAGTTATATGGCTCCATGTTACTACCAGTGCAGCACTCAGCTTGAAATCTGATGATTTTGTCTTCTTCAGGCAGTTATTTTAGATTTCAGGTTATGTCTTGCACCATACTTTATCTATCTTTTAAACATTTTCTAAGACAGAAAATGAAGTATATATTTCTTAACTTTTTCTGTTTCTCTGGATTTCTTCTGTCTGACTTACTACTATTCCTTAAATCACCAAATGATTGTAAGCCCTCACAATTACAATCAGTCACTGAGCACTGGTATTGTTTTCCTCCCTTCAAATTATCATTCAGAATGATACACAATATCTTGGAGATGCAGATCTGACTTTCCTGCTTAAGATATGTAAAGGTGTTAAAAGAGTGAAGAGTATGAACCTGCATCTTTGTCTATGTCTACAGCAATAAAACCAAAGCAACTGAAGGTTATGTACAGTACAGAACAAAGATACACATCCTTCATTCTTCACCTTTAGAGGAAGATTCAGAGTTTAGGCATCAGCTAGGGGGTTGAAATAAATGGGTTAGCCAAATCCTGTCACCTCAGGTTTATCACTTTCCCCACACTGTCTACACAAAAGAGGGTATGACATGCTCACTAGCTATTCAAAATCATATGTCATTTTAGCTTGCACGAGATGCACAGCTTTAAGCTCGGAGAAGAAATCTGAATTTACTTCATTAAGCAACGAACTTACGCCTCTAACTTTCCACCCATAAAAACCAATACTGAGTAAGGTACTGCAATCATATAGATTTCCAGAGGATGTGCTACTGCAAAATATTTATAATGTTCTAACTGAATAGGTACATATTAAATACAGGCTTAAATAACATTTAGTAGCAGATACACCTCACTCCACACTGGAAAACAAACAAACAAACAAACAAACCAAAAAAAAAAACAAAACAGAAAAAATATTTTAGATCTTTTTTATATTTTTCTTAAGCTAACTTTACATGCAAAACCTATATTTAATTATTATTATCTCATACAGCTTTTGTAGAAGGATGATTACTCAGCAAAATTTTACTCATTTTCTGTCACTGACTAGGGAAACCATGAAAAATAGTATGCAAATTTCAAAAAAATAATTTTTCCTTCCATTTAACATTTGGTATTAAAGGAATATGTAAGTCAGCAGCAACAGGAGTTCTACAGGTTATGAGAAGGGATATTGAAGCACTAACCTTGAGGTTTGAGAGCAAAATGAAAGATACTAACATCTCCAAATGCAGGGAAGAGATAATATACATTCAACTGTGTCTTGCATTTCATTAAATTTCTACCTTTAGTATAAATTACATAAACTTGTACATAAAATTCCATATGTATTTCAATAGCAAACTTAATTTTTTTTCTTTTTTTTTTTTTCTAGTTTTTATGGAAGTATGAAGGAAAAAAAAAAAGGGAAAAAATATACATGAGAAATATTTTACCTTGCTTCTAAACATGAACATTCTGTGGAAGATTCAGAAAGAGTTTAGGCATCAGCTAGTGGTTTGAAATAAATTCTGGCAATTTATCCATAGGATAACAAGCACCCACTGAAGATGCAGTAGTCCTGCTCCTAAAGACTGGCCTCCTACAGGCAGTAATTTTCAGCCCACATCTGTACTTGAATCAAAACTTCAGGCCTGAGGAATCATCATTTGAATCATGGCAGGGAGGAAAACTTCAGTCTGCCATAACTTCTAGAGTCAGCTTAAATAGCTTGACCTGACCTATTTCATCAGCTCTGCAGGTATCAGCTGTTTGGCCTGCTGATTCCCTCACTCCATTTGCCATTTTACCTTGCAGTGCCATTATCAGGTTAGTGCAATTCAGAACTGCCAGTGTCCTTTGCAGCTAGCAGGGCAGGATGGAAGATGATAGGAAATACACTGTGCTTCAACATTTATCCCTAATGTGTAAAAAGCACACATGCTGTCACAAGTAACCTCAGTATGATCAATAGTGATTCGTTAACTCTTGCTAATCAATGTTGATGTTAGTTCTGGAATAAAATTCTCACAAGCCTTTGAAAGACAGATCCTCTGATCACAAATTTCCTGCAGTCTTTTCTTTACTAAAAATAGGAATTCATCACAGCACTGACAAGTAAATCTGGGAGTGGCAGAAGCAAAACTGATTTTCTATAGATTTATGTTTCGTGGAGGGTTCTCCGGCATACAAAATGATGAAAGCTCTGACTGAACTTTTTCATAGCTGAAATATTCACACTATCTCTCTAGCATCTGACATTCAGCAAGAGGTAAAACTCTGAAATCTGTCTTTTCTATTTGTACAGGGTTTGAAGAAACTCCCTCCCTTAGGATAAATTGATAGATTTCAGAGACAAGTGATCATGATTTAAACTCAACCAAAACCAAAAAAAAAAAAATTCTCCTGCTAAAATACACAGACGTGGTGCTTCAATCAACAAGCATCATCTGAAAAAAAGAGAAATGCTCCAATTCATAGAAATCCCCTAGGATTTTTTTTCAAGATATGCAAAGCAGAGATCACACCAGATTAGAGAAAGAAAAATTACACTGGATTAGAAGTGCAGCCAAATTAAACGCTTGCAATGAATGGAAGAAAGGATAACAATGTTAATGAATGCAACTGATGAATTACAAACTGAAGAACATTGGTAATGTAAGCACAGGGACACAAGGGGAAAATAACACATATGCTCTAACAATGTGAGGAGAGTATTTTGCATGCACATTTTTACAAATAGTAATCCTGATAAATGCATTGATACATTCCACAACAGAAAAAGAGTGAATAAAACCAAGAACTAGTAATTTCTACTGTATGCTAGAAAAGAAGGGTTGGAAGGGAAAGCCAATTCAATCATAAGAATATTTTTTTAAATAGAGTTTTTCATCCTCATAGTCCAAACCAGAATCAACTATCCTATGCCATTCTATACACTTATTTCTAAAACTCACAACTAAAAATAATCTTCTAGTATGGGAAAGAGTATCTTTGTAGTATCTTTACTTGTCCTTCTACGCTCCTAGCCTGTGAACTATCTCCTTTAAATAATTTAACCTTAAAATAATTTGAGTTCTACTTGCTTTCACATTTCTGGATGCAGATTTCATTTTGCCATTAATAACACACAGTTGCTAGTTATTTGGCTTGCTTATGCAATTTCAGGGAAGTAAAATTAGCATTATATATTAAATGCATATAATATGAAGACTGGGACAACCATTACTGCTTTCCTCCTTGTGCCAACCAGAAGCCATGTTTCTCAATATTATTATAAAAAATATTTGTCCTTTAATTTGCATTATCTGTAATACTTCCACACCTCTAGCTCTTTTCCAGGATTTTAAAGTCTCCATGTTGTGCAGGAAGGCAAGCGTGGCAGAAGGCCAGCATGGATGAACATGGAGCTCCTGTCTGAGCTCAGAAGAAAAGCAGGTGGGACAAAGCATGAAAGCAGCAGTACAAAGACAATGAGTGCACATGTAGGATATGAGACAGGAAAGCCAAAGGTCACCTGGAACTGAAATTACCTAGACAAAATGAGTAAAGCAAAATGAAAAGTGTGTGCATCAGTAGCAAAAGGCAAGTTAAGGAGAGTGTAATAGAAGAGTTTGGTACCACTTAATCTACTTGGAAATGCACAAGTCACAGGCACCAGATGGGATTCATCCAAGGGTGCTGAAGGATCAGGTCGATGTCATTGCAAGTCCATCTTCTATTATCTTGGAAAGGTCAGAGCAATAAGGGAGGCTCTTGTTGATTTGAAATACACAAAGGCCACACCCATCTTCAAGAGCAGCAAGAATGAGCCTTACTTCAGTCTCTGGGAGGACTGTGGAGCAAATTCTCTTCTAAGACATTTTTTAAAACATGATTGGCATGATTGGGAGCAGCCAGCATGGTTTTACCACAGATAATTCATGCCTGATCGATTTAATCGTCTTTTTTGACGATGATGTCTTCTAGTGCTGTGATCAAGAGTTAGGGCAGTGGATGTCTTATAACTTGATTTTAACAAGGCCTCTGAAAGTCTCCTTTAGTCTTATCACCACATCCATGACCTACAGGCTGCATAAGTAGTGAAGTAAAAAAAATGCTGGACTGCCAGACTCAAAGGCTGGGGTCTAACTATGTAGAAAGCAGCTCTGCAGAAAGGGATCTGGAGATAATGGCAGAAGACAATCTGAACACAAAGCAGCAGTGTCTCTTTGCAGCAAAGAAGCACAGAAGTATCCTCTGCTGTATGGACAAGAGTATAGCCAGCCAGTCCAGGCTCGTGCATCTGGAGTACAGCACCCTGTTTGGGGCTCTCCAGTGCTAGTATAATGTTGACATACTGGCACAAATGCAGCGAAGGACCACCGTCTTGGGATGGCTGAAGGATGGAGAACATGAGAAATGTTGATGTGAAATGATGAAATGTCTTTTCAACCTGGAGAAGAGAAGGCTCAGGCAATTAAATGGCTCGCTTCTGTCTGAAATGCAGAACTGGAGAGGATACACTGAAGGCAGAGCCAAACTCTTCTTGGGAGTGCACAGCAGCAGAAGTAGACTCTGTAGGCACAGAACCAAAAAACTGATCTAAATATACCTGTTCAGAGCAGAGGCTTGTACTAGACAAACTCTTGACAACATTTTCGAAAAAAATTAATATTCCTTGATTCTTTTACATACAGAGCAGAGCAAACGAACTTCCATTTCTGAAACTAAACAGTTATCTTAATTTCTCCTTAATCCTCCACCGGTCTCCATTTCAGATAGTAGTGTCCTCCACATAGTCTTTTATTAATTACTGCTATCACTAAAGATTTACAATAGTGCTGTGGCTGAGATCATAACTTCATTGAAAGTGTAATCTAGCTTGCTACACACCGGTGTATAGGAGGACAAATTATTATCAATACTTATTTTTCTACAAATTTTAAAGTGTGATTTGAGTAGCTTAACGTTGACCCAGATTCCCAGAAGCAGTTTCCCTTCTTGCCTCCGACATGAGAGCAGTACTCCTAAATATTCTAATTTCTGTAACAGATTAATTAATGTACTGGAGCTGAATTTTTTAACGCTGTGTATTGAATTGTACTTCTTATTAGAAAGGTTTCGGAGATCCTAAACAGGATTATTTTCTAGCCTGGAGGAGAGAGCCCCCTCTTTCAAACAGTACATAATTTGAACACAGTATGGATGAAGAATACTAAAAGAGAGAAAATGTAAGGTGGGAAGGAATGATGAATCTTATAATAAAAGCAGAAAATGCTTCCAGCTGATTTTGTTGTGTTTTGCTTATTTAGTGTCTTCCTAGGAAGATTACAAATATGTAGGAACATTATCATCATAAATTCTACTCTCACAAGCACCATTATCTTTTGTACATTGGTTAGTGAGAGCATTGTGTCACCTGTATTCTCTTCCATAATCAATGTAATAAGTTTCCAAATGTGATATTTGCATAATTATACATGCAGTGCAACAAAGATAAATGACTGCATATCTACCAGAAACATATTCTCTATTCACACCATTGCTCTAAACTGTTTGGCAAAACTAAATAGGAATGTAGTAGCCCAGATGTTGTTTCAATGACAGGATCATCTAAATTCAGTATAAATTTAATAGGCAGCAGTTATAGGAGTTATTCTGCACTTATGTTTGTGTAGCTGGCAGCTGTACAAGATGACATTTAGAAAGGAATGGCAGGCTTTAAGGAACAAAACGAAAAAGGAAAAAAAAGAAAAAAGAAGAGAGAAAAAGAAGGTGTGATGTGGGTTCTAGGTAGTTTAAGGGGTCAAAATCCTTAAGTAATTTCAGGGAAAATATAAAGGGAGCTAACATTATAAAGGGGCTTTGATAATGTTACTCTCCCTGGAGTTTACAAGTTTGCAAAAAAATTCAGTCAGACACCTGATGGGAGTTAAGCATGTAATCTTTTTTGGATGTTAATTCATTACAAAGTCAGTTTAGAGGATTAAAGTGCTCAAGGCTACTTAGTGTGGGCCATCAAAATGAAAAGCCACATCTGAAAGCAACCATTTCCTCACAGATACTGAACTTTGTTGTTGCAGAGTCTTCTAGAAACATCCTATGATTCTTTTTGCATGACTGATGCCAGTTCCTTCCCAGTAAACTGTGAAATAACTTGTCAGTATTTCTGGACACTTCAGAAGGTGATGGAAGAAAATCAGAACTGCAGTAATTTGTCTTGCTTTATCACTGGCTACCCACATGTGTAAAACATTCAGCCAAGCCTTAGTCATCCTACACATCTCTGCTGGAATTTCTCTGTGTTAAAAAAACACATTTTTTACTTGACTTTTCATGAGACTAGTATGTGTTCAGTCTATACTGTGGCATTACTGTGTTCAGATCATTTATTATTCAAATCTACTGTTGGCTAAACAGTTCAGATCAGTGACATTATTGTATAAATCATTAAAACCTTATAATCCAGATCAAATGTATGCTTGCAAGTGTATATGGATGCACATACACGTGTATAGTGAATGAAATATATTTAAGAGAATGGAACTATGTTTAACCAAATATAAAAAAAAAAAACAAAACAAAAACAAAAGCTGAAAGCATATTTTTGTGGTTAAATAAACACATAGCTGTCAGACACATAGTTGCTGTAAGACAGCTCCCAGCCAGAGACCTCAATCTGTATTCAAGCTAATGAGCCCACTGAGTGCCTGCAGTTTAGGGCAGATGAAGGCTACTTTGCAGCATGGCCAGACTGAGATTGTTTTATTTCCTAGAAATAATTTTGCAGGTCTTCTTCGAGAATGAAGACTCTATGCTCAAAACCAGAGCCACACTCTGGCATAAAGTTGAACCTAATCTGCCCAAACCAGAATATTCACAGGTTAATTTGGTGTAAGCAGCCATGCTTTACTGAAACCAAGGAACTGAGGCAGTGACAGAGATTCTTCAGTAGAAGAGTCATCAGATACAATAAAGTGTGGAAAACAATAGATTTTTTTCACACATAAATATAACAAACAATGTTCAGAGAATAATATTGTCAGGAAAAATAAACTTAAAAATGAATAAAACTGACAAGTTTCATTTAAAACATCTGTTTCTAGGTAAAGATTTTGCAAGGGTACAGAATTCCATTGTCTCTGTTATTCACAAAGACCTAACTAGGAGATAGTAAGATACATTTTAGTTCCAAGATTGATATTTAGAGACAGGATTTGAAGTAAATGAAGTAACAACTCTACAACATGTTACTATATTGAGGAGCAAGTTGGTAAAATAATTTGCAAAAAATAAAAAGATAGCCAATGCTCTGTGACCTTTTGTATCCAATGTTTTTCTGTCTCCAGTTCTTCCTCTTGGCATTCTTCACCTGAAACAACTTACAGTTCAAGGTGAGTATCATCTCATGTCACATTATTCCAGAAAATGTAGGCTACCTCAGTCATAATCACGCTGTACATGATTTTCTGCATTCAATGACTGTCATATATATGCCTCTTTATCCAGCACACACATATAAAAATAAGAAAAATAGATACAACTGAAAAATGCATCACAGTTCAGACACACAAGGTAATGTTCTCCACCTACTGAAATTACCTCTCCTTATACCAATAGTCTTCCCCCCCCCTTCCTGCAAAAAACAAAACAAAAATAAACAAAAAAGAAAACAAACCAACAACAAAAAAAAAACCCACAAAAAAAGGAAAAACAACCCAAAAAATAATAATTAAAAAAAAAAATCCAAAGCCAAACCGAAACACTGTTAGCTTTCAAAACCATATTCAATTATGTGGATAATTGAACACCAAAAATTTCCCTTTAAAAATTTTCCATAACTTTAAACTTGTTTTTCTACACTGAAAAGCTGAAAGATGTCATTAAGTTCTTCCTTTTTCTTCCTTGAAGAGTGACACCATTTTGTTAATTTTCAATACAGTTTTTCGTACTGAAATTCAGTATTCCAGTCACTGCAGCTCTCTCAGCTCCTAAATGTTAGCATGCATTGCTAGAAAGAAGAAAATCACAAAACTCTGAAAATTAAGTTGATTTGTATTAATGCATCTACATAATTCATAGAGAAAAATGTCCTTTATTAGCTTCTTCACTGAGAGGAGAAATGGCTCATTAATTTTAAACACATCAATCTGAAAATGCTATCCATGTCAGATAGAATAATGACTGACATTACAGAGAGAACAATAAACTGCACAGAAAATACAATCGCCCATTATTCACTGTCATGTGAATTTATACTCCTATGTGTAAATACACATGCTTTTTTGTGCTATGAAAGATTTGTAGACATCTTAAGAGCAGCTGTGATGTAGGTGAGGAGAGAAACAAACAACATGGATTTAGAAATTCATATAAAGATGCATTAAAAAAATGACTTTTGCACGTATTTTGAAATAATTGAGGTTATCACACATTCACTACTCACCTTTGGTACACAGACCTAGACATTTATTCACAGAAAGCAATCAAATTGATCAGGTTTGATTTATTCTTGGTAAATCCGTGCTCACTTCTTTGTTTTCATTTCCATGTGACTGCAAAGCCATCTCCATTCATGAATTTCATGTGACTGCAATGTTACAGTTTATTACTGATATGGGTCTGTTAGGTATATCTGGATGTTCTTTTTAGTTTCTGAAATCTAATAATTTTAGCAGTGCATTTTTTCTGGACAACAGAATTTGTCCCTTTGCTTTTTGTTCTTGTTATACCTGGAACGGAAACAAAACAGCCTGACTGTTTTTCTGATTAAAAGTTTAAACATCTGATTAAGTGGATGGAAGGTAGTGAAACAAATAAACAGCAGCTTTAAAATATATGCAGATGTCTGATAGATAAGCTTTTTTGAAGATACCAGCTATCTAAATGGAATTTCTTAAAAGTCTGTCAACAGATCTCTTAAAGCACACCCCCACAACACCTTTTTGTAGTCCCTATGGAGGTTTGCTATCATCCATGATAACATCCAACATTAGTAGTCACGTTGTGTTACTTGATTCATTGCAACTAATTTAAGTTGAATGTAAAAACATCAAAGGTGGGTGAGAAAAAAGCTGGTCACTTGGGATATGTGAAAAACAGTAATGCTCAGAGAAAGAAAAAACAATGACGAAGTAAAATGAGGTTTGTAGAGTGGGGAAAAATTAAGTACTATTATGAGGTCTGTGATTCACCAGCATATATAGTTACTTTGAAGCTTTTCCTCTGCAATACCAAAGTTTCATTTGTTGTTCATAAAGCATGAGTCATTCTTCTTGACTTGCCTCAAAATATACCCATTTATTTATTTATACATTAAAGAATAATAAATAGGTCAGTCAAGTATTCAGTTGATATGGAGGAAGATCATACCTGAAAAGACCTGACTTACTAAATATATGTAAACTGTTACCAGCTTTGTATTAATTGTTACACCTCTATTCATCTATTAGCAGTGGTTATCATTTCTCTGTAAATAAAATCGTGATGCCTGACAGCTAAGGTCTATTCAAAGAAACTACTCCTACTGCACATTTAATTTTTCTCAAGTAAAACCTGCTATGAAATTAAATTGATTTACATAAGGGTAAAAGAAAAGTGTATCTGTCCATACAAGTGAGGGACCGGTTACAGAAGAGTCTATTTTAGGGAACTTTGAATCCAAATTTATATCAACCTACCTCATACTTAGCTGGAGCTTTCCTCAGTTTACCAATATTTCCCTATATTGACTGGCCCAGAACTGGATGTACTATTCTAGATGTGATTCAACAACTGGTATCATAAGCAATGGCTCCTCTTAGATTGAAGAAGTGCGAGTAATGTTTTGACAGTGATCATGCAGCAGTCACTCTAGTGAACACAAATTTAAATTAGTAAGCCTCTATTTTATACTAACTCCTCAGCAACAGGCAATTAGACATTTCACTTTGTCTAGGACCATCTCTTAAAGTCAAGATTAATGTTCAATATTCTCAGCATCTGATCTTGTTCAGTTTTTCCCCACAGCAGACACAACTTAATGGACCACGGGTGAGGGTTTATTTATTGACTTGCTTTCTAAAACCCCTGAAATGGCACAAAACTACTTCCAACTAGTTTAATTTATTCTGTTCCTTTTCCAAGTATTTTTTTAGTGCTTTTTGACACTGTCAGTTTGATAGAATTATGTATTTGCTTAGTGAAACTGTAGTCACAGAATTCACTTTTCTGAAAATTGCCAATGTATTTTATTTACCCTCTTTGTCTCTTTGATTTAAGCAGAGCTGGCAGACAAGCAGCAGCAACATATCTGGTTATTTTCCCTTAAAAAACCCACAAACTTATTTTGACTGCTACTCCTAGAAGCTACTCACCATGTTTCAATCTAAAAAGTATAACTACTTGTTGAGTTCATCCTTCACTACAGAGCTCTTTGAATAGCTGTTCAGAGAAATGAAAGAATGCATAGTTAGCTGTCCTTTGTATGTTCACATAGAAAATCTCTTATTCAGAATTCACTTTTCATAGCTCTTTTAATTCACTTAATTTAGAATCAGAAACTCTCATATAATGAGTGGCATACTCAATTTAATTCATAATAAATATTCAGAAGTATTGAACATCATACACAGCATTAAAACAATTAAAAAAACCATTAGATTAAATATTATCAGGTTGTTAAGTCTATTAAAATAGCAGTATCTCTAAAATAGAGATGTAGTGTAGTTTGTCAAATGAGGTAGCACAATGAACTCTACACTTGAGAGCTCGCCTATACATGACCTCAGTTAAAGAGGAAGGACTGCTATGCATGGCTAAATAAACCTAAAATTCATGCTGAAAAGAATTTTTAAAAAGAGTGTAAACTTATTTATTTGGGTAAAGCCAGCAAAAGTTCCAGATTTCTAATGACTTCAGCACATAGAAAAATAACAGTGCACACAAGTCTACAATCAATAGTTTCCACAACTCATAAAACAGGAACCACATCTCAGCTGTGTATATGTAAATATACACAGTAACTATACAGTAGTATATATAAATATACACAGTATACTATACAGTAAATGTATAGTAAAGTCTTTGAAATTAAAAATTCGTTACTTAGGGTCCCCAAGGTCTTCAGATGCATCAGGGGTACCTACTTAATTATCTGTTCATATATAGAATGCTTATGGTCTTCATAGGGAAGAAAACATACCATTTCCCAGGTAAAAAAGGCTTCACATATAGATATCTACATAAAATTTTATTAAATATTTTGCGGTGGTATTACAAAAAGAGAGAAAGAGGCAGAGCAATAGAGTATGACAGAGCCAGACTAAGAGAACAAATTAGAGACAGAAAGAAGGAGAGAGGCAACAGGGAGGCAACAGAGGGAGGCAGCCCAGGAGGGAGATGACCAAAAGGGATAGACAAATTAAAAGATTATATATGTTTCAATGATGGACATAGAAGCCTCAGGCAGCACAGAGGCTGCAGCCACAGGTAGACACCTTCGTCCCATGCAGTTAATTTTTGGTGCCAAGAGAACTGTTGAAAAACCAGAGGCAGTCTTTAAAGCAGGAAACAAGGACACTGCTTCCTAATTGTACCTCTTTACAGAATGTGATATAGCTGAAGACTGTTATTTCCCTCAGGTTTTCTCAATTAAAAGAAAAAGATTTATATTTGGAGTTCTCTTGTGACCACAAGTGGAACAAAGAAAAAAAATTGCATTTCCCTCTAAAGCATCAATTCATCCCATGTGGAAGGATGTCATTCACCTTGGAAAGTTTTGTGCCCTAGATGGATCATTTCTTTAAAAAATGACCTCTGCTAAAAGCAACAGTACAACAAATAAAGCTGGACTTGAATACTAGAATAAACTGTGATAGCAAATCACCCTTACATTGCTGAAACTGCTCTAGAGTTTTCATATTCCAGATGGTTCCAATGAAATTAACAGATTCCAACTGGACTTGCCTGCCTGTGTCAGCACAAGGTATGTGCTCAAAAAGTGGAAAAAGAAAGAATCCTTAAGCATTTGGTGAGTGCTCCAGAGAAATAACACATACAGACAACAGCACCGTAAAACATAACCAAGTGGGTAGGGCCAGCCAAAGCAATTGCTATAGATGTTAGCTAAAAATAACAGCATCTTTTCTAAAGAGTTTTCAATAAACTTCCCCTTGCCCAACTCAAACTCTTTAGGGCTTAGTTTCAGAGAGTGTGGCAGGATGATTCTGTTTCTGGTAGCTACTGTGCTCCTTAATCAAACTGTTAGCAAGTCTAAGCATGAAAGTTGCTAAAAAAGTAAGAAGGAATGACAAACTACTTGCTAAAAAAATGAGCTTAATGTCTTTAAAAAATGTAATATAGGCAACATGAGGGGATGCCTCTCCACGTAGCCAGATTCATCTGTTGCTCAAACATACCAATTTGTAACTTTCTTAAAATGCAGGAACTAATTTGGTAAATTATGCTATTGTGATGACTGTATCAGGAGCGAATAATTCGTTCATGATGCCTGTGGTTGCTGAGAGAGAATTCTAATGCCTCTCTTGTGGAATGTGATGAAAGAGTGTCCTTCAGTTTCTCCCTGAAGAGGACAACCTAAGATATATTCTCTGCTGCTGCAAATCTCAGCCAAGTCATTATTTGTTAAGCACCTTAAATACCATCAGTTCTGCTTGAGGAGAAAACGCACATGGATAACACAAGAAAATATTTGGAGTTATATTTAACAAAGATGGGGAATCAAAATACCTTGATCAAGAAAATTTGTTTATGGACACCCTTCACTGGTTCCTTTCCATTTTCAGTATCCTCAGTGTTACATTAAGGACAATTGTTCCAGAGCTTTCTTGTCAGACATACTTCCTTACTTTTAAAGTGCACATCCTCTACATTTCACATTTGTAAAAAATTGCAGTGGGCAATTGTAAAGGTCCTTACATAGACAAAATTGGTTTCAAATAAGTATAGCAAAACAAAAACAAGTTGATGGTTAATTCACTGATGTAAGTCAGATTCTTTATAAGAAATACTTGTACTTTATTGACAAATCTACATTTGGTCAGATTCAGGAATTTTATTTTCCTCCTCCCCGAATAGATAAGTACCTTAAACTTGTACATGATCTTGATGTATGGCAGATGGTTTTGTGTGTGTGTGTTGGGTTATTTTATGCTCAAACACAGCTGCCAGTAAAATTCAAATTTATGCAAAATTAGACACAATACTACAATAATAGTAGTAAATAATAAAAAAAATATTCAGATGATTGGTTTGGTCTTTTTCTTTAATTGTGCATATCAAGTTAATAATGACCTAAATTTGTGACACTGCTTAACCACCATCTACCTAATCCATCAACTGTTTAAAAGTAAACATTTCAAGTTCCCCAGCCTTCAGCTGGCAGATCTTCTGGCTTCCACAAGTGTGTGACAAACTGGAAAGTTTGTCTTTTCTCAGAGGATCAAAAGTGGGACATAAATTTAGCCTTTTCGCCTTAACTGTTTTGCTGCATGCAGACATAATAGAATCCCCTGCTCTGTTAGTGAAAACAATGGCTGGGAGCTGCTATCTGAGATTTTTCCCCAGCTGAGGGAATGACAAAATTCTGACAGGCCTTTTCTTACCAGTTCAGTGGGGCAATCTTTGGGCAGCAGATAATGAAGTTCTGCCAGTGTCACCTGTCAAAAATTGAGCAAACCTCAGTATGAGAACAAAGGATGAATTTGAAAAGAAATGTTCTTTTTGAACAAATATACATGATAATAAGAAATGTTAGTTGGAGATGTTATTTGACCAGAAAAATATTAGCAAGATGCAGTAGGGGAGAGGAAAATAGAGGAAAATTGAAAAGTGTGTCCTTTCTCCCACAGAACTGAAACGTGGTTTTGTCATTCTTCTTTTCATGTTCTCCTTTTGCCAAAATATAGGTTCAAAAAATTAAACTTCACAAATTTTATGGTAGGTAAAGGGTAAACTGAAATATCCATCAATCTGATGTTCTGTACCCAGTGGAATACTAAAAATAGATACTGGGCTCTCAGGCAGAAAAGTCAGAGACCTATATTTGAAGTCAGATGCCAAAGGGCTAAAAATTCATTCAAGCATTTTTTTCCTTCATCTTTTCTTGTTGTCTAGTGTTTTTGCCCTTTCTTAATGTGTTGTCCACCACAATCTTAGTTGAGGGACTCAGCTGTGTCCTGTGAAGGGATGCTGGGTACCAGAACTTGCTTCTGAAGTTGAATTATCAGGTTTTGTCCCCAGAGAATGGCATGTGCTAGGAGTGCCTGAACTATACCATAAGTATGTTGTTTTCTTCAGTACTTTGAATTCACAAAACAATGCAGGTGGAAAAAAAAATTACTACACAAGCTGTGTTTGTAATCCCTGAGAACATTTAGGATTTTGAATTATACTGTCTCATACTGTTCATATTTTCTCCTAGATGTTATTAAAGATAAAGAATTTTCTGGCAAGGCAAGCAGAATGACAAAGAGTCAGAACACTGACAACGTCTTATCCTTCAGATCCAAGACCACTTCAGAACCTCTCTCAAGATGTTTGCCTTCCTGCTCACTGAAGATGGATTATCTCTTAGCCTACTGGACAATCAAGGACCTCATGTAATTGCCAAAGGGTTTAAAAATATTCACAGACATTTTCCAAAGTCCAAAAGAAAAAAATACAATATAATTCCTTTAAAAATTACAAATATATGTTCCAACATGTACCCTGCTCCCACATTTCTTCAAAGCTCTCTCTTCTGGTGAACCTGAGAATACTGTGTCCAGTCCAGCTGGCTTCTCAGCCAAGCTGATTTATGAACTCCTCCCCTGGACCTTTCAGGATGTTTTAGATGATGAGGTAAACAAGACAACAAGGAAGATTTATATCCCTGTGAAGCCTAAGTAGCAGCAGAAGGCAAAAAAAAATATTTGTTAAAGAATGATGAGTAATTTTACAGAAAAACACATCAACATATTGCTGCAGCTACATTTATACTATAATTTTTTCTGTACCTTAGGAAAAAAATTAACTACTTGACCTCATCTCAAGATTTTCTTACATGCTTACTCAGAGTATTCCTTGGGAGTCATACTGAGCTAGATGGCATGAAAAAAACATAACTAAACCACAGAATCATGCTAGACATGAGGCACCAAATTCTGTTCACTCGTAAAATGCGCTAAATCTGAATGGACTGCAACAAAAAAACACTAAGAAACTTTCCAGTTTACAGAAGATTAATCTAAGTGAACATTAAGCACTGGGACAAAAATGTGTTAAACAAATTAATCAAACTTGAAATTTCTCCTGGAAAGTGAAGACAAATTCTAATAGTCTGAAGGGCACTGTCAAGGTTTTTCGTAAACATATATAATGAAATATGAAGTGGCAGCTCATTAATAAATATTTCTTTAATCAAGCAGTTTTGCTTAGTGAGGATGTGCCACAAGAGACACAGTCTATGCTTTTTTGGTGCATCTCTTCTGTAGCTTCCTTGAAAATCCATCTGGACACATCTATTAGTAACGTGTCTATGACTGGCTTATTAAAAAGTTGCCAAATTAACAGATTTTTGTGAAGCAATTCTTCTTACATTGCAACAAATTTACTTACAAAAGGAAGTAAGATAGTAAGATAAAAGAGCAGAGAAAAGTATAGTATTGTATTGGAATGAGATCTTTAAAATTGCAGTGCATAATACAAAAAATAATCAAAGATATGAAATGTAAGTGAATGCAATTTTAATATGTTGTATATATAGCCTGGCATACCTATGGAAGTGTTTATCTTGTTCTGTGCCTCTGATACTGAACAGATGCACATTTTCAGCTTAAAGTAGGCAGCAAGATTCTGGCAGACTTGTAATGTTCTGGAACTTAATTGCTCTTGGGAAGTGGAAGACAACAATCCCATCAGCTATCGCTGGCCCACAAATGACCTCATCTGACAAAGTAAGGAACAGTTGAGCTCAACTTTAAAAAAGAAGTTTTTTAAAATATTTGTATGTTAAGTTGGCAGTTTCATGCTGAAATCATTAGAGATATAAAATTCAAATAATTGTTAAGTTGAAAAAGAAAAGAGAAGGCTTATCTGGAAGATTGAACTTCATTTTCAAGATGAAGTTTTGACTGGTATGATCTCATCACGCAGAAGAGGAGCAGAAACTGTGGGAATCATATTAGAAGAAAAAGAGGCAAATCACCATGTCCTTATCCAGAAGAGTGGATTTTAGAAGCCACAAAAATTGACAAACTTCAGTCAGAGCCTTAGTGTTGAGGAAGTAGAAAGCCACACAGAGTGGTCAGTACTTTCAACTTAAATATCCCCTCTGGAAAATAAAGGATTTGCTAGCAAAGTACATTCTTGAGGTGGACAAAAAAAAGTATGACATGGTTCTAAAGTCAAGTCCAGCCTCCTCAAGAACCTACATGATGTGAAAAAGTATGTGTGCCATCTGGGTTAGGTGAGAGAGAAAATAAAGAGGCACATGATTTGTGGGTCTGAAAAAGGGCTGCCAAAGCCTCTTAGTTCTGGCCCTTTTTCTTATTGGAACCATTGATGCAGTCCTATGCTCTTACTTCCGTCTTCCATATATCATTGCCAAAGCAGATTAAAAAAAAAAAAACAAACACCAAAAACCTGGGAAAATGTAATAGCTTTGTACCCTGTGCTCTTAAGAATTAAGGCTTCTCGTGTTACTACCATACCATTGTAGCTTTTGCAACTAAAGATAACAATACTGTCTCAACAAGCTGCCCAAAGAGATCAAAACTGTTAAATGAAAGTCTCTATTGAACTTTATGGGCCACTGTTACCCACAAGAAGATGGACCCCCACAGCGTGTCACTATCGCTTACCTGCCTTTTAAATTCCTCAGCTGTTAGATTAACAAGATCTGTTTTGCTTTACCTAAATTATCTGAACTAGCTCAACCCAAAGACTGCTCAGTAACATCATTTGTATAGGTGTGCTGTCCTGGTTTGGGCCAGGATAAAGGTGATTTTCTGTCTTGTACTTTTGCTTTTAGCTAAGTCTCTTGTAAGTAGTTGCACTTGCTGAAATTAACAGCAAGTTTCTCAGACAGTGTCTGCTTCTAGGACTGATAACACCTGATGTTTATAGTTACTGCTAGAGACTGGTGTGCAGAGCCAAGGACACTGCCCAGCTCTGAGGAAAACATAAAGAGGTCCCACCTGCATCCCTCCTTTGGGGAGGAACAGACAAGATAGATGCCAGAATTGACCAAACAGAGTATTCCATCCCATATACGTCATCCTCAGTATAAATTTGAGGGATCACGAGGGCCAAGCCAGATTTTCCAGCTTCCAGCTGCCTGCCCTTCCTGCCTTTCCTGCTTCCCTTCCTTCACTCAGCATCCTGGAAGGATCCCGTCCGTTTCCCTGCCTGTGCTCCTGATCCGTGCCAGCCCATATCTGTGTGTTCCTGCCTCCAGCTCCCGACTGCTGCCGACTCCAGGAGTCCAGCCTGGACTTTCCCAGGACTGCCCTGCAGCCTCGGTGGTGACATGAGAGCTATTGGGGGAGAGGGGGAAGGAATGCAGTATCGCTTTTCTTGTATATTTGTATATATTTAGTAACTTTTTTTTCTATTTATCATTACTGTTTCATTAAAGTTTTGTAGTTTAGTTTCCAACCCATAAGTCTCTCTCCCTTATTCTCTCTCCTTTCTTATCAGGGAGGAGAGAGAGATTAATAGAGAGCGTCTGTTACTCGGTTTAATTGCCGGGCCAGTGTTAAACCGTGACAGTGTGCTCCTAACAAAAAAGCACAATATTAAGGAGAGGGCTGCAGACTTTTAAAATATTCATAAATCCAGACGTACAATCTAAGAAAACAGCTCCCACATGACATTCAAATTAGGCTGTCAAGAATATCCAGAAATCAGACACAGGTACTAAGAGATACTAACAGTGTAAATATTAAACTGAAATAAGAATGGAAATAATCAAGAACTGAACTTTCTATTCAAGAACTGAAATAGAAAACGGTGATTCACAGGGCAAGTACCATGGCCTTGGAAGGTTGCTAGATGCTTATTTCAACACAGGACAGATTCTGCCCTGCTTGTGAATTTGTTGCATATTTTTCCCTGTTGGAAGAAAAGTCTTGGAGCAGCTACTCAGCCCTGTAGGTGGCCATTTTATGGAGAAATATGATTCAGCTACAAGGCAGTCAGAAATGCCTGTTTACAAGGTCCCATGGAAGCCAGGAAGTTGTGCTGGAAGGGCTGGATGAGCATCTGCTTCCCTGGGCTTCTCTCAGTTGCAGGTTCAGATCGGATGAAAGATCTGCAAAAAAAACAAAAAACAGTCAGCAGCTTCTCCTCTCTTCCTTTTCTGTTCTTGGGCATGCAAGATCCTGCAGTAACACAGTCCATTAAGAGTCTGATGAGAGTAGAGAAAATTCTTGTTGAACTGAAATTGCTGATTTGTGCAACCAGAAGACTTTCTGTGAGTTTATTTAATTTAGCTCTTCAGGTCTAAATTACAAGATGCTGAGCAAAGAATGAAGAGCAGCTCACAGGAGACAGTAGTCAGGCTCTCAACATATATACTCTCTAGTGACATTTAATATGATACAATCTGATAGACCCTGACTCCTTTTTATTTCACCATCTATGTTCTCTACTCATTGAGGTTATCAGTCAGATCAGTTACACCAGAAATTGTATTCATTATTTTCTCATGAGGCTTCAAGGTAATAAAAACAACAGGGAATACTTTGTAAAAGGTAATTTATATTATTTTAGCATTAGGTGGAAAATCAGCTCACTTCTGTTCTCAAGGTAAAATGCAGCTTTCTTTAAAAGTCACTGCAAGTAGGCAGTGAATCAAAGAACAAAGCCTACACATACTTAAATGGAGTTTAAAAAGAAAAAAAAAAAAAAGAATCAGGAGAAATCCTTCAGTTTTAAAATGTGCAGCATTATATTACACTGAGGGAGATAAGTTATTGAATTAAGGCCTGAAACACCACAGAAACTATTCGGGAAAGGACATTTTTGTCCAGAAAGGGCGCTGGCAGGACAAGAACTTTAAATTTTTCTCTTTTGCCATTCTCTGTATAATTGAGAGAAATTAAATTAATTTTTTATAAATAAGATTTTGGTCTGGCTGCTAGTGCACTGATTTTATTGTTTAATATATGCTGACATTTCCACAGTACAAAATATCGTGACATAAAATATCTACCTATGTGCCTTAAAGATCAGATTCCTGTATTATATTCCCAGTGCAAAAATTTTAAAAAGTATGTTTGATGCTTTTAGTGATCTCCAGTTTAAAAAATTTCATGGTAGGAAAGAGATACAAGTACAGATGCAGGAGTCAGTGCCTTTCTTCATACAGACCTAGGTGTGGGAAACAAAGTACAAGCAGTAGCTACGTTTTTAAAGATTCTGGAAATAGGAATCCTTGCCCTGCAAAGCCTCTACCCAGTCAGTCCACATGGGGTAATTTTAGACATCACAGAAAGTAAACAAACAATCTATTCCCTTGAGATAGGAATAATAATTAAAAAAATATTCTAGAGATTTTACCACATTAGATCATAGTTTCACTACAGCTGGATTAAATATTTCAAGGCTTGTCTGAATGCACTCAGCTCATTTCTAAGCAGTATGAAAAATTGAAATGTTAACACTTAGCTCATTAATTATTTATAAATACATAACAGATGTGATTTCAAGAAATGAACAAAAAATTTCAGATAACCTGTCATATCAATCTTCTGATCACAAAATCTTCCATAACGCTCACAGCAAGAAAATGTAAATTACAGAAGACAACCACAAACCAGAGCTGCACTACAAGAAATATTACACATAAAATCCAAACTGTAATGACACTTCAAATGATCATCTGTCTGTTCCATTTATGCAGCCGTCTTTTTCCTCTAAAATCTGCTAATATCAGCTAATTTGCATAAATTTTTGAAACTTAGGTAATTATTTATTGTGCCAGCTATTATTTTGTGAACTATTCCGCTGCTAAATCCTTCACTTGTGGACTTTCCATGCTATTAGAGAGGAAGTAGAAAGTCAACAATAGACATCTTTTGTCTCTTCATCTCACACATATGAAGAATATATATGCACATGACAAGGAACACTTTGTATTTACTCCTCTGATATTTTAATTTCTTTTATACAATATGAGTTAGAGAACTTCATATGTTAAGATAATCTGTATTTCTGAATCTTTGAAAAGAGGATTAATTTTCTGTAGGATAATCTCTAAACTCTTTGGATGCAACTATGCTATAACAAAAGCAGCATTTTGGTTTCTTTATCCCTCCTGAGACAAAATAACATCTTTAAATAATGCAAAAGGAAGTTTGCAGGAATTCTATTAGTTTTCACTGTTATTCACAAAAACATTCAAATTCTGTTAAAGCAACTTTTAAATTAAGTAACTATTCTTCTAAAGTTTACTTCTTAATAGTTCCTTTCAATTTTCCAGTGCTTGCAGGAGAAGAAACATTGACTCATCAAGAAAGTCTCCAGGAATGTTTCCTGAGGTGGGAAAGGAGCATCCATTTTCCTTGAAACTAGGTTAACTATTTTTAATTTTATACTTAAGTATAATAATAATTTAAAAAAGAAAAAAAAAAAAAAAAAAGAAAAAAGAAAAAAGCCTTACAAAGTAGAAGGGAGGAAGGGTTAAATGCACAAGTCTGCCTACATTAGAGAGGATGTGGAGCTCAGCTCTGGCAATTCCACTCACTATTTCCACTATTTGCCACTTAAAGACCCAGCTCACACACACATCCCAAAAAGGCACAAAGTCAGAGGCATAACACCAGTCTCACACTGCTTATTCTATACAGCCCAGCCAGGTTATACATCTCGTGGACCTCCCACTCCATGGTCATTTTTGGTTCTTTAAAGAAAATAACAAAATGTGCAGCTGGAGGAGAAGACAGGGACAGTTCAGCTAGCCTAAGTAATGGAGGATTTCTGAGACTGCAAGTCCCACAACATCACCCAAGTACCATTTTCTACAGTTCACCATCTTAACCATTCTCGCTTTCAAACACAAAGAATAGTTAAGTAGCTGTTTTTCTGAGCAGTGCTTTTGATTGATGGACTACATGGATTAAGAGTCTATATTCTCTGCCTCTGCAACTAGAAATGTTTATTTTGCAGTCACTGTGGTTTCTACCCCTCAGAGCTGAAGACAGTGATGCTTGCTTTAAGACAAATGTGTTCTTTTCTTCCCCTCAAATCTCTCATCATTGTGTAAAACTATTATTCCCTACCATGCTAAGAAAAGATGATGGCAAAATAGTGATGAAATTATATATAGCAAGACACAAGATAAATAATAAAGCTTTCTCCCAAATAATTTAAGTGCTCATATGTAAGTGTTCAGTGCTTACAACAGATTTAGAGATTTCACACAGGGCTCTTTTCAGTAGTTCATTTTTAGTGTCACTATCAAACATATCATTTAGAATTGTCAGAAATAACAGATGCCTGACACATGAACAGTCCAGTAAAAGCATCAAAGCAGCATTAACTGGTCACATCCAGTTAGTAGGAGGAATGCCAAAGTGTAAACACAGGGACAAGCCTAAATTATCTTTGTCTCCAAAACCTTTTTCTGATACACTTCAAAACAGTCCAGTACTCAGCAAAATAACAAGTAACAGGTGTTTTGAATGAGCCTACATGTTTCACTTAAACATCTAAATGTATGGTCGATTAGAACCTAAACCCCCCCTCTAAGCTCTCACAGGTACAGCTGGTTGCATAGAGGCCCAAACTTGCCATATTCCCAGTCTTCAACAACCCTTTCTTAGACAAAAAATTACATATATGACCTTGAATTAGTGTTTAGATAGAAGCTAATGTTTTTTTTTAATCTTGGTAATTGATTCCATACAGAGATATGACTGACATATCAGCCTATTTATACACACTACTCAATTTTCATTGAAAAAAGCAAAAAAGAAAAAAAAAAAAAAAAAATGGAAATATGGTGATAATAGGCTATTTCAAGATGCAGAAGGAAAAAAAAAAGAACAGTTTAGCTGCATTTAGAAAGTACCTAAAAGCAACATAACTTGTGAAATGCAACCATTTTATAGCATCATTGGATCTTTGATATAGGCTATAGTATAAATAATATTTGTCAGAAAGATTTGACTGCCTAAATTTTCTTTAAAATATTTTATTGTATCAGTCTTTTAAATTTATCTCTCTTATGGTTATGGGGGCACCTAGTGGCAAAATTATCATGTTTGTGTATAAAGTAACTAATAGTCAATTATCTGAAATTTATATTTTTTAAATTTCGGACAACTATTCTCTTACTTGTATAAGACTCATCTGTGTCAGATGAAGTTCACCAAAAAGCAGAATCAAGAAATAATAACTGAACATAACACTGGCAATTCCACTGACCCTTTCTCCTTCCTCTCCCATCTCCCCAGACTGACATGGGTCTAGAAGACCTGAAAAGTAGACTTGGAAATAAACCCCATTTTTTAACCTGTATGGCCTGTCAGAGTCTATTAATCTCTGTGAAGCTTCTTTTAGACATTCTACACAAGGAAGGTTTAATGTTTAATACTTACTCATTTGAAGATATTTCCTGGTACACTGGATTTTGATTTATCAGAGGGACATGACAATGTAGCAAAACTACAATACAAGCAGGACACAGCTATTCAACATACACATATTGGATCACAATACAAATATGATTTCTCTTACGGATCTTTATACATTCACTATCATGGCACTGGGTATTCCTGGGGTGTCACCATGAGGAAATACTTAAGATGAAACCAGCCCAAGCTCCCTGCTATCTTCAAAGTTTATTCCTTAGGCTGTTCAGTTTTTACACTCTATTGAGCAACTTACACACTTCCTCCATGCTGATCTTGCCAGCTGAGGGAAACACTCACATTCTCGAGTAACTTTAAAAGGGCTTCTTCAGATGAGCAGTCTGGCTAAACTTTCATTACACAGAGCAAAGTGCCCATGTTTCTCAGAAAGATATCACAAAAGGATGTCTTACTTGCCCTTCACAGCATCCTGGGCAATAGATTTTGGCCTGCAGATTATTTGATGGCATATTATGGGTGCCAAAGACACTGGCACTTCAATTTTTAACATTTTTTCCAACAGCTCTCCAGCTGCTTGTAAGCCTTATGCTCTAACTACATCACTACAGCACTAATTCATTAAACCAGCTTAACTAATTTTTTTAGTGGGGTTGCTTGTTTTACCTAGATATCCTGCAGTAAATACATCCACTCCAGCTCCACAAGGCTGTACAGATCCTGAACAGAGCCTTCAAGGATGGTAATATCCACTGCAGCTGCTCCATAAGGAATCAAAAAAAAAAAAAAAAACCAAGCAAGCAAACAAAAAGCAGATTTTTCTGTAGGAATACAACAGAGTTTTATCATGCTTAGGGATAGAAAAGACAAGATAAACTTACAGTCTAAATACAAATAGATATATCTGGAATACGAATCTATAGTAGTACCTCCAGACGTCCAACTCCAACAGCCTGAGGCTACTCCAGGACTTAGTAACCACCCCTCTGCAGCAACAGAGCTCTGGCCACTCAACCTGATCTTTACAAGAAAGAAGGAACACTAGTCTGACTATCCTCAGGTACCTTGTGTAGCTCAGTCACCAATATCATTATGACTAAGAACTGTTATCACCTTGATTTCACCATAAGCTGCATAAAATGTTCACTGAACTCATTACGGAGAGCAGATAAGAATCACTTTTTATCTTTATGTCAGGATGCAGGAATTTTGTGCAACTATGTTGTTGCATTGTAAGTTTATTTCTCAATAAAACTGCACACTTCCATGACTCTTAAGCCTGCTTTATTGAAGAAGCTCTTTCATCAAAGACCTAGCAGCACTAATCTGTGTATGGAAATCATTGTTTCTTTTGTGCAAATTATTCTATCAAAACTGTCTCTCACCATTATAATGAACCTTGATGGAGCAGATGCCCTCTGAATCTCTGGTGCAGTCTTGCAGCTTTATCTAGGACCTTTCTAAAAAAGTTAACTACACTGAAGGCTGCTTACAATCACAAAGTCAGTCTTTTCCAGCTCACTTTAGGATAGCATAATTGGGTAAACCTATTAGCATAAACAAACACAGGAAGAGATTAGTCAATTAGTCAACCTGATTTTCACTGATTATACAGCTGTAAGGCAATAATTTCCATGCATGGATGAAATAACTAAGATATGCTCAGCCATAGAGGGGCAAGTCATAAATGTACAAACTGTAAATGTTTACTTTAGTTTATGTATAAAGACATTGCATTGCTTCATCTGTGGCAATTACAGTATATTTATTTTACCACTCTTGTAGTGCTGAGAATACAGTACTATTGTCAAAGTCACCTGAAAAATATATGCTGTACAATTTAAGTACTGGCATTAAATCCTTCCCTGACTATTTGCATCAGAGTAGATATCCTTTCACAATGGCCACAGAAAAGGGAAGATCATTTTTATCTACAGTGGTGCACAAATGTGGAAAATCACCAGAACTGAAAAGTATAAAACAGATGAACTAACTTTCTACTGCAGAAATGTCAAATGCATCCACTTTCCAGTATTGCTAGACAGTATTTTGTCATCGTTACCTTTTCATCTTTCCTTGCCCACACCTAGATATCTTTTCTCTGCTTAAGTGACACTTGTTTCCTGTATACCCTCTGTATTTCCCGCATGCTATGATTTGATTAATGCAGTATAGAAAGCATAGAAGATAAAATTGACTTTCATTATCCAAAAGTAGGATACCATGATTTATGAAGGCCACAAAGCAAGAAGCTGCACAATTAAGACTTGCTTTCAGCACTGAGGAGGTACTCACATGGATCAGGTCATGCCTCAGAACAGCCTCAAGATGTTAATAGTTTTCTCTCAGGAATACTCATTTGTATTTATTGATATTCCAGAAACCTGAGCTGAAGATCAATCACTTCAGAACAAAATAAATACTTTACAGGGTGAAACAAATTGTCCACCTAGCATAGTACTCTGTCGGTGGCAGCAGGAGACATTACTTTGGGGGTAGAGACAAAACTAAAAATTTTCCTGTCTCCTCTACTTTCCCAGCATCTGCAACTACTATGTTTGTGATACTACTGGAGGGAGCGTCTTCCACTAGCAGAACTCTTTTCTATGAATCTGTTTAATTCTTTTTTGAGCCTGATGACAGCCCCTGCTTCTACATTCTCCTGTGGTAACAACATTAAGAGGCTCACTGCCTAGTGTATAAAGAAATTATTTCTTTTCCCTGTTCAAATCAACATTTTCTTGTTTCAAGCACCCTCTAATTCTTGTATTATGGGACTCAGTGAATAACAGCTTCAAATTCAACTCCCTTCTCAGCATTCTCTAAGCTGAAACGTCCCAGTCTTTCCTCATTAGGCAGAAGTTCTACCCCACTGATGGTTCCTGTTGCCTTTTTCAAACTCTTGTCTCTTTGCAGCACTTCAGTTCTGTCTTGGTCTTAACATCCTTCCTGACGATGTCCAGCATCTTACTGACTATTTTTTCAGCTGCTGCTGCACGTGAAGCTAATAATTTCAGAGGGCTGTCAGAAATCTCTTTCTTGAACTGTAACCACCAATTCCAAATTTAATATTGCATCAACATGGATGCATTTCTTAGATGTTTTACCTTGAAGGAGTCAAAGCTGAAGCTCAGCTGCCACCTTTTGTCCAGCGTCTCAGTGCAAGCATCCTACTTGAAGCCCTTGCCAATAGCATGGCATTTGACTGCCCAAAACAGAATCTATTGCACTTCTTGCAATAAATCTAGCAGCTTGCATTCTGCTGGGGGACTTCTCACTGCCTGTTGAAATAAACATTATTTGGGTTTGAAAGTTTGTACTAATTTAATTTCTCCTTTGAAACAAAGCTTAGGACTGCTCTTTTCTTACCCAGCTGTGCAGTTATTAGGCTTGCTACCAATACATAGGAAATACTCAAGTGTATTAAGACAATATGAGGCGCTCTGCACCTCTACCAATACATAATCTCAGTGCAAACTGACTTTTTGTGTGCCCGGAAGTCACTAAAGTACTGCCCTTTGTCCTCTGCTGAGCATGGTAAGGTTTCATCCCTTTGTTAAGGATCTTTCTAAGCCTCTACACTCCCTTTTCACAGAGCCTTGCAAGGCAGGCACACAGCAAACCCTCAGCTATTTCCCTCTAGATAACTTACCAACTGCTCTTCCAAAGTGCTGCCAAAGAAACAACTCCTCCTCCCAGGAGTTAAACACTTCCCAAACTTCCCTGTCCGCCAAATTGCGTTGTTCTTCCTTCTGCCCTTCCTGATCAAAGCCACTGTGCAGACTGCCCTGTTAACTACTTTCTCATTATCACTCAGCTACTGATTTTTATCATTGCCTGAACAAGCTTTACGTTTTCCCTTAGAGGGTTCATTAAGTCAAGAAGCAGGGGAGCTTAGTTCCAGCTATTGCTCATCTTACCTAAACATCTGCCCAAAACTGATCACAGATTTGCCATTTAAATTAATTACCATTTAACAATCAACATAAATATCAGAGATACAAGCAATCTACATTCAGAAGAAGATCTGACATTTCAGTTTCCACACTTCCCTTTCTGGACTGAGCTAAATGTCGCCCACAAACAGCCTGCCCCATTTTGAAATGTCTTTCATACTAACGTGGTTCACTCTAAAGGATTTGCCTCTGTGAGCCTAAAAAAATGTGTTGGGAGTTTCCTCAAGGCTGGTGTCAACCAAGGGTTAACCTTTTCTATTCAGTAAGTATCCAAAGTCCCCTGGTCTGGAAGTCTATGTGTATGTGCCACATTGTCTCCTCATAGAACCTTTTCCTTCTGGCACTGTGTATGCATGGAAATGGCTCGGACCTAAGATGCAGAAAGACAGTTTGCAAAGACTGAAAAGTATTATTTCAGGGAAGCAGTAGGCAATGTGAACACACATCCCTGCACAGTAAGCACTCAGAGGGGATGGGGGCAGGAATAGGTAGAATCACAGAAAAGTCCTGTCAACAGTTCAATCTGTGAGAAAAAACAAAAGAAAATTTTCTGCAAATGGTGACCATCTGAAGATTATGAAACTGACAAAGACATATTTACCAAAAGGAGATTAGAAATATCAGGCTGCCCAAAGCACACACTCATATCTGGGGGATAAAAGTCTTCAGTCATGAAAAACGTGCTTATGTGTCTGACAGAGGAAGAACATGCTTCCAATATCTCGCTCTTAATCAGCTTCTGCCAAAAACTTAAACACCCAGATGATAGTTACTGGGTTGCAAATAAAGTAAAAAGGACAAGGGTTCCCTAAATCTGAAACCGCCTGACATGTTCCCTGGGCACACTTTATAAAAAGTCAGGATTTCTTTTCATTAAATCTGCCATTAAACTTTCTTGCTACACTGCAAAGGTACAGGCTGGGGAATGATCAACTACAAGACTGTAAAGGTGAAATGTTAATCCCTTTAATTTACTGACATTTAACTGTATCCCTACATGTTTTCTTTACTGCAGTAGTGAGAACTACTCAAAATAGTATGGCTAAACTTGCGTATGTGTGTGCAGTATTAGAATTTATGCCATGGTGTGAAATGTATGAAGTCTAAGTGGAATTATATTCTTCACAGATGTTAAACAAGCAACATATAAACTTACCTTAAAAGTGCCTTAGAAAAAAGAGGTATTATCTTTCCACTAATTTCAGTGAAGAGAGAGGCAGGAGGTTAGTAAATATTACATTTTCAAGGAAACAGTTTTCAAACAAACCAGTTTTCAGCTTTTAAAAATTAGTATACCTATAGATCACTTTTCTGTTTGTTTGTTTTAATCTCATCTTGAAATAAAGGAATTCTCAAAGTTATATGTTTTCTTTTGTTAAATTCATCATGAAACACAATTGTGATAAGTCTTAATAAGAAAGGCCTGAATCATGCAAAGTTTAAGGTATATACTTACAGTTATATTTGGCTTTCTTATTTTCTTCACTAAACCTGTTCAACAATGATTTTCTGTGTCTCAAGACACTACATATTTCACCCTCTTCTTAGATTTTTTTAATTTGCTTCCTCTCTCCAACATTGATCTTCCAAATTCTGAATCTGGTTAAGTCTATGCTTCATTTTGTTTCTCTCCCATAAAACATTTCCAGAAGACCTGTAGCTACAGTCATAGCAGTACTTCTCAAGAGCTTTGATTTATAGATGTCTAATTATTTTCAGTGGATGTGAAGGCTTAAGTATAGCAAATTTAAACCAATTGACAGATGTCTCTCTCTGTAAGCAATATAACCCATTATAAGCTTTCATCAAGATCTCTGACCCCAGATAGAAACCACTACTACTGCCTAGACAGAAAGGCATACAAAAAACTCATTTTCTCACTGCCATAGTTTGGACACCTAGAATATGTTACAGATACCTAATGTCTAAGAAGGTATGATTACAGCTAATACTTGCAGGGAAGAGACAAGTGTCCCAGCTCTTCATTTGCTGGATGAATAGTTGAAAATGGTGTAAACACTTTTTTTCAATAGTAAGTTATCACGTCACTTTTTTAGATTGTATTGCAATGACCTGATGATATAGATATTCATTTTACTTCTGCATTCAGGCTTATAACTGTCTATTTTATCTGGAGTATTATGTCCATACTGAAATCATAAGAGAAGAAAGGACAAGTGGGCAGAGAAGGTTTGTTTTCTTTTATTTCAGTAGCACTTGACTTCATTGGGCTGTTTTTTTATGTACTAAGCTTTGCAAGACCATGACAAGGCAGCTTGCAGACAACTCATTTTTTATTTAGGAAATGTATGCTTAATGGCTTTAGTGCCTGAAGTTTCATCTGAATCAGATTTTGTGTAGTGTCAGTTTTGGTTTCATTTCATTTGGAACCTGGCAGAAAAGAAGTCAGCAAGGACAAAAAAACAAAACCTCACATTCCTTGTTTATGTCCTTTCCCCCAGCCACAGTTGAGGCAAACTATGAATTAATTATGAGTCCATACAAAGCCAATACATTGGTGACAGAGTTTTTTATGTGTTTTGATGTTTTATTACAGCATTATACTCAGTGATTTTGTTTCCCTTTTTTTGCTTACATTCAGAGTTGCAAAGATCTATGTACATTTGTTTCTCAGGGTTTCTTTTAAACAGATGAGTTATCTGAGTGTAGCTAACTTTATTCCTAAATATGTTCATTTGGTACATACTCAAGTAGCTGCTCTGAAAAAAAAGACAAAAAACAAAAAGCAACAAAAAAACCAAACAAAAAACAAACAAAAAAAACCAAAAAAAAACCACCAAAAACCCACCAAAAAAAAAAAAAAAAAAAAAAAGCAGAAAAATTTCAAAACAAACAAACAAAAAAATCATGCACAAACCACCAAAGGAGAAATCTGAATAATTTATCTAGGTCTAAAAATTTTTATTCCCTTGCAGGTCCAAATGAGCTATGGGAATTAATACTTTCTTGATCTCTGGAAATAAATGCAGACCTGTGACATTAATTATGAATCTTTCTTTATGGAAAGTATGGATCAAAAGAGGGTATACACAAGTAATTATAAAGTAAATGTATTCAATACTGTCCCAGAAACAGATGTAAATTACATTGTAACCTCACAAAAGAGCACTAAATAATTAGAAAATTAGTGCTAGAGAGGAACATGAATGATTGAATAAATGATCACAGTGCTACAACGTTTGTCATAATACAGACAAATAGCAGATATCTGTGTCCTAAAACTCAGATGTGGGTTACATCCTTAAGATACAGGTTTGTTGACTCAGAATCATTCCAACAACTCTGTAATTGTCTCACAACTCTTCAAAACATCTTCTAAAAGAGATAACAATATCCTTGGGATATCTAAAGCAGGAATGTTGAGTTTATATGGGAAATGAAACTGTGTTTCTGCAATTTGAGACTCTTGTTTCATTGTAAACCTTGTAATATAATCACTTACCAGACCTATGTGGTTTAGGTGGACACCACAACTCTGCACAGGGGTTCAGCTGATAAAACATGGCTATGTGGTGAAGGCTCAGATTTGCTAAGAATGATGTTGCTAAACTGAAAGAACTCTACTGAGGTAAAGCCACTCCAGATAATAAAAGCGAAAACAGAGTGCAGTTGTTGAGATCGTGAGTGGCTCAAGGATTCAGGAGGAAAAATACTGACATCAAAGGATATCGAGCTCTCAGACTGTGTACATCCTATTTTCACTGCACATAGTAAAAAACCTCAAACAAAAGAGACCCAGTGAGCTGGATTACAGATAGTATCCTACCACAAGCAGTGCAGGACTTCAAGTCTTTGCAAGTCTTTGGGTTTGATGTAAGCCAGCAGTGTAAAACTTGATAGCCTGTCATACTGAGGAGGGAAGATTACACATTTTAGACATCCTTTTTGAGTGTAGCTTCGTGAATTTAAGTCTCTCACAAGGAAAGGATAGCTTTGATTTTTAAAGAGAAGCAGCAATAACATTACAATACCTCGATGCTAACAGCAGCATCTTACCCAGACTAGCAAGGACTGTGTACACAGAGGATGTAGAACAGCTTTGTGAATAGCTGTCATAACAATAAAGGATTGTGCTTGACAGTGGTATGAAAGAAAAGTACACTGTCTGAAATAAAGAGGATTTTCTAGCCCTGTTTAAAATATGCCTGTACATTGGAAAATAATGTACCAGAACTGTGACTGGTTAAAGATACCAAAGTAGACAGATGGGTGGAACATGGTCTCAGCAGAGAGTACTGGTATCCTATTTTCATCTTATTTTCTTTACAGCAAAGTTAACCTTGAATTATTTAAAAGACAATGAGATAACAAAATCATATTTCTCTCATCCTATTATTTAACCTGTCAGGAAATAATTTAAGAGACAGGCAGCACCACACTGCCACTGCCTTCTCCTCCTACAGAAGTCATGGTTTGAAAATTCAGTGATTAGCTCTTATCAGTCCTTAGAGAGAGCATTGGAAAAAATTAGGGGACTACTCTGAGCATAGATTCTGCTTTCTGAATTTCAAGCAGAGTCTAGTCTTTTGCTGAAGAATGCTTAACTTCTGCACTGAAGCTCCACAAAGAAAACAGATTAAATGTTGCACTTACTGTTTCAAATCAACTCTAGGTTGCCTACAAACTCAGGGTGTTTTTTATTCACTTTCTGAAGTTCTAGTTCTCTCAACATAATGCATAAACATCTTCATGAGCCTTCATAAACCTCTCTGAGACCATCCACCTTCAGTTTAGGATTTTGAGGGAGTGAAATTACTGAGACATGCACAATGCTGCAGGATTGGAGCCTGGCCTAATGAATACTTCTGGAGATACAACAACCGATTTGTGTTGCTAATTCCAGGAACAAGCCACCAACACTAAGACAGATATCTATGGTACACACTAAAATCCACATAGATAAAGAAATGTTAAGTCTTATTAAAGACTCTTGCTTCAGACTTCACAACACGAAGGCAAACTTAAACAAACAAGTAAACAAAAAACCCAACAAAAACAAACAAACAAAAAAAGTGACTAACCAACAAACCAAGTCTTTTCATTATGTGGACATCTTAAATATTTATTACAAGTTGGTAGGATTGAATCACTTGGGGAATCAATAATTAATTAGTAGAAATATTTCAGATCTCTCATAAATATCAAAGGCTTTTAATAATTACTTCACGAATCCAGATCAACACAACTCATCACAAGGCTTTAAACATTGTGGGAGGTGGAAACAAACTAAGAAGTTGAAAACTATAAATTTAGAAAAAATGAATCAAATATGTTTTGATTCTATATGGCCTTATTATGAAGGAGATTTATGAAATAAGCCTGATATACCACAGATCTTCCAACACACACCGGAGTTAGCAGCAGAGCTTTTCACATCTTGTAGAGTCCAGAAATTAATAACTGTCTCAAAAAATCTGCCCTGACAAACTGGACATCGTGCTTGGGTGGGGTCCTCATTCGATAAGCCACCTGAACACTACTGCTCTTGCAAGGAGAGCCCCTCATTCAGTGGCCATCCTGATCAACAGGACACTCCTTATTCAATAAGGAACAGTGGCCAGCAAGTGGGGTCCTGCGGAGGCAAAGCATCTTCTTGTGAAAATCCTGTGTAAGGCTACTGAACAGGACGCATGTGCAGAAATAAAGGTCATTGTTCAGTCAATCTGATGAGGGGAGGTCAAGTGACCACCTGGATCCTCAACCCCACCAACTCATTTACACAACATTCTCAAACCCAACACTGAGTCTGTGTAGAGTAAGCCAAGCCTCAGCCAGGAAGCACAGAAGCATAGAAGAGACAGATTCGAAACGCTGGGTGGGCGTACCCATCATCCAAAGGCCACAACATCATGCTGAGATCATCCCTGGATCCAAGGGTTGTAGGGAAAAAATCTGCGGAGGCTTAAAGGACGACACGCAGTCACCAATATGGTTAAAGTGAAGTCGTTTATTAACAGTGGACACTCGCTTTATATAGAGCCTTTGTTTATATAACGATATCTTGCAGGTGGCTATATCTTGGACACAAATTCTGTTCTCACAGAACTTCTGCTGGCTACCTCATTATCCTGTTATTCTTCTTTTCTACTGCCAGCTCCCTTATCTTTTTCCCATAGCTCATCTTTCAGTAACCTTGCAACTGGGTCTTAAGGCCCTTAGTTTACTCTAGCTAAAGCTAAAGAGTCAGGATTGCTCACATGTCTGTTTTCTTCCAGACAGTTTCCCAACATATCCCCCTTTTTGTTTTTGAGCAATCCTGACTTACTTCACCACGTGAAATAACATGCTAATAATACATTGCCATAAACAACATACTAATAATACGAAAGCATCAAAACCAATAATAACAAATATAATTGATAAACCTTGTCTAATTAAATCTCTAAGCTATCCCCATATCCTTAAGTGATTTAACCATTCATTTAACCCAATATATGCAAGAGTTAATTTTTCATGTTATCTTAATCAATCGTTTTTGGTTGTGAATTGACTCTGAATGATCAGATAAATTCATGCAAATACACTCCATCAAAGTCTTCACAAACATAAATAAAAGCTAATAATAAAAAGTCAGTGGCAGCATGATATTATAAAACTGCATGTCTGACACTATCAACATCTTTTAGCATCTGTGTTAAAATAGGAGAAGTTCATCTACTTAGCAGTGCAACAGAATAGCACAATCAACAATCAACACATAGACAAGGGATCCCATAATCAACATATAAACGATCACATGAATTACAACATTAACAAGAACCTATTATCAATACAATATGAAAAGCACATTTCACACTGCAATGGAAGGACTTAAATACCTTTTATTATGAGGAAGGTCTGGTGTCCACTGGTGCATAGAACCAAGAGGGTAGAGGAGGCTTATCCGACAAAAATTCGTCAGGGGGCCCCAAAAGCGTCCCCAGACCCCTCCCGGGTCACGGCACAGTGGAGTCCTGGTTTCCTTCATGGTTGCCAAATTGAGGCCCAAAAAGGCCTAATAAAATTGTTTAAAGACAGAATTCTAAGCCTTTAAACAGCAAAGGCACACTCTTTTCCCCCTTTTTTTTTTTTTTTTTTTTTTTTTTTTTTTTTTTTTTTCCGTGGTCAGCAGCAGGGCTCATTTTTTGAGCAGCAGCAGTGTCTGTGGGGGTAGAGACAGCAGCTGCAACAGATACACTGGCAATGCTCACCGGCCACATCTGAGTTGTGCCCTTGTGTGCGGGGGGGCGAGAAGCGGCTGCGGAGGCAGGAGTGGGGGTGCTCTCTGTACGAGGAGCAGCTCTCACTCTCCGCAGCAACTCTTGGCCTCCAAAAAGGCATACTCGTTCTCATAAAATCTAATGAAGTTAGCCTAAAATTAAAAGAAGTGGTACAATTTCCCTAACCAAAACTCAAGTGTAATTACCAAGTTTTTTTGTTGTTGTTGTTGTTGTTGTTTTGGTTTTTTTTGTTTGTTTGTTTGTTTTTTGTCTCTGTATGAAACACCAGTGCACCATGCACCACAATATAAATCAATATTGAGAACCATATTGCAATGATGGTCCTTAAGCAGCTTTATCTGCTTCTAGCATTTGCTCAGAAGCTTCTAACAATTGGGCTGCTGTAGCACCTTTTGGGAGTAGTCCTAATGCACGTTTAGTTTTTTTCATTAGCATTGTCATATGCTGACATATAAAAAATTCTGTTTTCATCTCTTCTGTCAAATTGGGATGTGATATTACCACTGAATATAAGTGATCCACAAATTTTGGATATGGCTCCACTCCCTCATTTAATATTTGTAAAAGAGGGAGTTGCTTGTGCAGGATCATGCACAGTTTACAAAGCTTTATACGCCAATTCTTGTGAAAGTTGTAACACTTCAGTTTGAAACCATGCCTGCAAATCTGCACATACAAAAGGACAAGCACCAAGTAACATTTGTGCTTGCACTCTGTATAATGCATCGGTGTTCTGTCTAGGAATCACAGCTTCATTTTCACACAGCATTTGCCATTTATGATGAAATTGCAATTGTTGATTCCACCTTTCCCCCCCCCCCACTATCCCCTCTACCACCCTCCCCTCCCCATGTTGGATCTAGAAGAGGTGGAGCAGTGGGTGTTAAAGGGTTAAGGGAAGTAGGAGCAGGGATAGGGAACTGATCAGGGGATAAAAATGGATTAGTGCCCCTGGGTTGTTTAGGGTATTCTCCAGAGCAAAAAACTAGGGTTTTTTCAGGGGTATACTCATCCTTGGTCTCCAGTTCTTTCAGCTTCTTCAGCAGTTCCCTGAGTTGCTTGTCTCTGAGTCCCAGTTCTTTCCTTGGTTGTTGCTCTATAGCAGGCACTGATGGTGTTGACAGGTGAAGCAGAGGATTAATTGATGGCAACTGTGGTCAAGAAGATAAATCAGGCATCGGAGGTGGAGAGGAAGGCAGCGGTGGCAGAGTGTTCGGGAGCCGTGGCAGGCAGGCAGGAGGGGGGGGTCTGCATTCCAAGGTTCCTCGCCTGTGTTCTCCGGCTTCTCTCCCTCTGGGTCCTCCGACGATTTTGGTGGTGTTTTCGGTCGCTTTTCGTTTTGCTTCTCAGTCCCATTTTTACTTTTCATCTGACCCTCCAGGGTCAAATGGCACAGTTGGCTGAGCTTGAATCAGTATAGTCCCTTCAGCTGCTGGTGGGGGCACCTTAGGTGTCTCAAATAACTGCCTAGAGGTCAAGTCCATATTTTGAGCATTCATCGGTATTGGTAGATCAGGTGTTAAGGCAGCAAACGCTGAGGCTGCTACTCTTTCACTTTTCGTTTCTTTTAAGGTTTCTCTAATCAATTTCCAGAGTGTGGCTAAGCGTCGTGCCTCCTTATCTCCATCGTTAATTTTATCCCATAGAGCAGTACCTATGGCTTCCCAAGTAGGTAACTCAAAAACGGTACCCATCGAGGGGATCAAGTGTCTATCCCGTGCCCATTTCAGTAATTCACGTAAGGTCCTGCCTTCGTGTGATAAACCTCTCTTAGAGAGAATACATTGGAGGAGCTTAACTACTGCCTCTTCTTCTTTAGAGAGTGTAGACCCCATCTCCTCCCCAGCCGCTCACCTTTTTCTTGGCAAGATTCTTCAGTTCCGAGGTACCTCTTTTGTTCCGTAGCCGGGCACCAGCTACATAGACTGCCGGGGCAGCAGTCTCCTTTCGACTGGCTTCTCCGCTCCTGCCGCACCGTTCCTTCGGTCGGCTTTCTCGCTACCCTCTCATCCCAGCTGTCTTCATCGCTCCTGGAAGCAACAGCGAGAGGGTCCCTGTTCGGGCGCCAAATGTAGGGAAAAAATCCGCGGAGGCTTAAAGGACGACACGCAGTCACCAATATGGTTAAAGTGAAGTCGTTTATTAACAGTGGACACTCGCTTTATATAGAGCCTTTGTTTATATAACGATATCTTGCAGGTGGCTATATCTTGGACACAAATTCTGTTCTCACAGAACTTCTGCTGGCTACCTCATTATCCTGTTATTCTTCTTTTCTACTGCCAGCTCCCTTATCTTTTTCCCATAGCTCATCTTTCAGTAACCTTGCAACTGGGTCTTAAGGCCCTTAGTTTACTCTAGCTAAAGCTAAAGAGTCAGGATTGCTCACATGTCTGTTTTCTTCCAGACAGTTTCCCAACAAAGGGTGGCAATATCTTTTCTATCCCCTCTTTCTTAATCTCTTTCTTATCTCACTCTCTCTTTCTAATTCTCAGCACATAAGGGTAACATCATTTCTAACTTTGCGAAGCTCTGTTGGTTGTAACTTCTGGTTTTGAGAGTACCATTTTGCCAGGTTCCACTATTTGTAACCTGTTGCCTTGCGAGTAGTATTTTCATGTGCTTCATGACAAGCTTTATAACTTTACCAAATTTTAAGTAAAGTTGTGTTCTGTAAAAGCCTCTTGGGCCTTATTCTTGGAGTACCATGCAGAGAATTCAAGAGGTTAATCTCTCTGAATAGGTTATTGAAAGAGATTAACTAAGAGAGAGTTAACCCTTCCCCCCAGGGGCAGTTAGGAAAGGTTACCTCTACTTGTGCCATTACAACCTTCAGTGAGAGGGACAGGTGAGAGGAGGAATGGATCCAACTGTATCTCTGCTCCTCTCTGTGAAGGAGAGGAGCAATCTCTCAGTCTCAATCTCCCTGGGTTGCCCACCATGTAGGATGTGATACAGTTTTAATGATCCAGAACCAGTCTTATAGAAAGGTCACAGTATCAATGTAACAGAGTTCAGGCATCATCTATAATATTTCAAAGAAAGTGAGGTAGCAGCTGATGGTAGAAAATAAACTTAGTTTGGACTCTTACAGAAAACACATTAAAGCTTTCACCATTTTATGTGAGCAATTGAGGAAGGCTCTGGAGAACTACGTTCAAATGCAAAAAAAAAAATAACTCTTTTTTTTTTCTCTCAGAAGAGACTGGAAAAAACTAACAATAAATACCTTACCATGTATTCTTAAAAAACAAATTTTTTTTCAGCTGAAGTGTCAATGCTGACAACTTTGAAATATGAAAAAGAAAAAATAAGTAAGCAAATAAATAAATAAAAGTGCAAGAAAGGCATTTGAATTAGACAATATTACTTAAACCTTAATTATGACAGCTGTCCTGCTATCCATGAAGAGTCTTTTTTAACTGCACAGAAAGATTTACTCTTAATTAATTAGATTTCTGTGCAAATGCTGTGAAATCTTTTGCTACAGTTTTTTAGCCAATATTTTAATAAAGAAAAAACACATTTAAATATTGAAGTAGGAAGTCTTGTCCATTCTAAAATGGTTTTATTAAACATAAGCGTAAATAAGTCCCATTTTTCTCCCATTGGTAGAAGACAAGCTGCAAATAGCTAAATAGTTCTTTTTCAAGTATGGCATTTCTTTTATAATACAAATATGAAAAAAAAAATCTGTGAAGATGTAAGAAGAGAATCTATAATATACATTGATTTGCAACACAGCCAGATGAAAACAGAGGCTGAAGAATTCAGGCCAGGAGATACTGAGAGAGAGTGAAGTGTCCTTGAATGAGAGACTAGTGACAAATCTATCATCCCTCTACTTCATTCTACAAAAACCATACCAGTACAATAATCACAGTAAAAGTCAGAAGAGTTTAACTGAACAATAATTTTGCCTTCCTGAATAAATACCTTATCCACATCACCACATCCATGCCATCATAAGTCCTGCATCAGTCTCAGCAGCCTTATAATAATTTAAAGAAGGATCTGTTTAACTCATCTCTAACAGCTGCTAATCTTTAAGAAACTCATAGTTTAATCATTTATGAATCAATCCTCACAAACAATACTATACTCAGTATTCACCTTCAGCCTTCATTAAACTACATTCAACTATATACTTGTATCCTTTTGTATCAACACTATTCATATTAAGCATTTTTTCTTCATTAAAAAATAGACTTCTGGTCCAGGGAAAAAAGTTTTATTTGAAATTCAACTATTTGTGTGTTGATACGACTGAAATACATCCATATACTGTTAAGTATAACTTGTGCATATTACACATTCTGGTCACAAGTATATTGATGGCAATAAAGTATAGGAGTAAGAGGATCTGTTTCTTAAGTGTAGAACGTACCCCAAACCCAGCTACTTTTGCAAGCCTTGCAACCGAGACTTGTGTCATCAGGCTGTGGAACCCAGGAGGTGCTAAAAAGAAATCACATTTGCTTTCATAAGGTTATGGACTGTATTCCTTCTGAGATTGACCTGAGGAAATTTGTATACTCATCTCTTCCATCATGCACACTCACTCAAACGTTGGCATTTTTACATTTTAATCATGCATTTTACCAGCCATGGGAGTAGTTATGCAGTTTTTTGTGTAAGCTTGGTAAATAGCCAAAGTGTCACTGAAGCAGCAAACACCAGTAAGTCAGCTGCCATGGGAATCTGTCAGGAAGGGCAAGAGAGAGTTTTCTAAAGGCATTTTCTAAGGTCATTCAATCCCAACACAAAGATATTTAAATACACTTGCTGAGATAAAGAGTAAGACACAACAACCTTAATTTCAAAGCTGTATTCATCATGCCCTCCTCCCATTGTTTCAGTTTAGAAAACAAAATCAAATTTCTGTGATAACCTATTAAGAAAGGACTCTTTATGATTTTCCTCTCCAAGATCCTGTGATCCATCTCAAGTAAAATAAGGATATACCTTTCTTGTGGTTTTGTGATACTTGCATTTTTTTTTTCAGACATCCAACAGCATAAGCTATCAGACTTCTGAAAAAGGCAGTTATTCCCCAGATAAATAACAAATGCTAGTAAGTTCAATGTTAAGTTTACCTTTGATCTGTGCATAGTTGGCAAACCTGACACATCAGACATACTCAAGGTGGAATAAAGAAACTCTCAGAAACTATGTAGATCTACCCCTGCCTATGAACACCTCCAATCAGTACCACATTCAGTAATCAAAAGATTAAAATAAGTGGAGGAACAGAAAGGTGTTACGGCAAGCCCTTCTCTCAGGGACACGGCTCTTCTCCGGAGCTCTCTTGCCGTCTCTCTTCCCAGGCATCTCTCTGGAGCAGCCGGATGTGCTGCACGCCGCGGTTATTTTTTGGTGTCTCTTCTGGGCCGATATCCGGCAGGAATTCGGCCACACTTTTGTGGGGCTTCCCTGACATGCCCTTTATGGCAGGCTTGCCAGCATTCAACCCCAGACACACATGTTTTATTATGTCTTCCTCGGCGGGTGGTGCCGAGGGAGTCACGGCGGGTACATTTTCGGGTGTTAGTTCCTCAAGAGGTGGCGCCGAGGGGATCACTGCGGGCACTTCCCTGGGGGGAAACGCCTCAGTTTTTTGTAATGGAGTTGTGGCAGTGGCGAGTGCCGCCTCTACCTCGGTTTTCATCACCTCCAGTAAGCTGCATACAACCCTCCAGGTGTTATCGGCGCCGATGATGTCGCCGTTAATTTCTTTTGCATTGAGGTCCGCCAGTAGATCATAAACCTCTTCCCATAAGTCCCGGGCTCTAGCAGGACCCGGGGAGCCAATGAGTTCCTGGCTCTCTGCCTGTGCCACAATTTTTTCGGTGGCGGCAGCTTCAGTGGGTTTGCTGGCAGTGAGACCCATCTTTCTATTTCGACAAAAAAAAAGGCTTAGCAATATAAGTAACAAGAGAAAAAGGGGTTTCTCTTACCCTAATTTCTCGAGTTCTGGTAGAAAATCGAGAAGTTCACTTGGAGAAAACGGTTTAGACGGGAGTCTATGCCCGCATTCTCCACCAGATGTTAACAGGAGGCGAACTCCGTAGCGATGATAGGCTCTGAATGAGGACAGGATCAGTAGAGAACTGGCCTCAACCAGCACGGCTGCTGACCTGCTTCAGAATGAGCCATTTGCCAGTCTCAGGCCCCACCTTTTATTGGCCCTTGATCTTTGAGCATGCGCTCTTGGGCCAGCCCTAACTGGGCACAGGTGAGGCTGAGCACCGGCTGAGCTCATTACTCGGCAGGTCCTGGCACCTGTTGCCTACAGAAAGGGGCTGTTAGTAAGTGTATGGTCCTGCAGTGAGGTACAGAGATACAGAAGCCCAGGAATTTATTCTAACCAGAACAGCTGAGTCTTAGGCTATTTGTCACTTTAATTCAGTTGCCAGATTCTCTTTATTCTCAAAGCACACCTCATAAAGGTATGCAATTAAACACACAGAATCACAGAATCATCTGGGTTGGAAAGGACCTCTGAAATCATCAAGTCCAACCCTTAATCCACTACCACTGTGGTTACCAGACCATGGCACTGAGTGCACATCAGTCTCTTCTTAAAAAACCTTGAGGGATGGAGAATCCACCACCCCACTGGGCAGCCCGTTCCAATGCTTGATCACCCTCTCTGTAAAGAATTTTTTCCTAATATCTGACCTAAATCTCCCCTGGCAGAGCTTTAGTCCATGCCCTCTTACTGGGAGCTGCCTGGGAGAAGAGACCAACCCCCCCCTGGCTACTCCCTCCTTTCAGGGAGTTGTAGAGAGTGATGAGGTCTCCCCTGAGCCTCCTCTTCTCCAGGCTGAACACCCCCAGCTCCCTCAGCCCTTCCTCACAGGACTTGTGCTGGATCCCTTCACAGCCTCCTTGCTCTTCTCTGGACCTGCTCCAGCACCTCAATCTCCTTCCCGAACTGAGGGGCCCAGAACTGGACACAGGACTCGAGGTGTGGCCTCACCAGTGCTGAGTACAGGGGCAGATTCCCTTCCCTGGACCTGCTGGCCACGCTGTTTCTGATCCAGGCCAGGATGCCATTGGCCTTCTTGGCCACCTGGGCACACTGCTGGCTCATGTTCAGCTTCCTGTCAATCCAGACTCCCAGGTCCCTTTCTGCCTGGCTGCTCTCAGCCACTCTGTGCCCAGCCTGGAGCTCCCCATGGGGTTGTTGTGGCCAAAGTGCAGGACCTGGCACTTGGCCTTGTTGAACCTCATCCCGTTGGAATCAGCCCAACTCTCCAGTCTGTCCAGGTCCCTCTGCAGAGCCCTCCTGCCTTCCAGCTGATCCACACTTCCCCCCAGCTTTGTGTCATCTGCAAATTTGCTGATGATGGACTCAATCCCCTCCTCTAAATCGTCAATAAAGATATTAAACAGAACTGGGCCCAGCACTGATCCCTGGGGGACACCACTGGTGAGCAGCCGCCAATTGGATCAGCACCATTCAGCACCACTCTCTGGGGGCCTCCAGCAGTTCCTAACCCAGCACAGAGTGCTCCTGTCTGAGCCCTGAGCTGACAGCTTTTCCAGGAGAATCCTATGGGAGACGGTGTCAAAGGCCTTGCTGAAGTCCAAGTAGACTCCATCCACAGCCTTCCCCTCATCCCCCAGGTGGGTCACCTGAGCATAAAAGGAGATCAGGTTGGTCAGACAGGACCTGTCCTTCCTAACCCTGTGCTGATCCCCTGTCCATCCTGTAGGTGCTGTGTGATTGCCCCCAGGGTGATCTGCTCCATAGCCCTGGCAAGCACTGAGGTCAGGCTGACGGGCCTGTGGTTTCCTGGGTCCTCCTTTCCTCCCTCTCTGTGGATTGATGTGACAAGTTACTTGTAAAATTACATGTTACTTTTTTCTTTCAGGAGAAGGCAAAAGCATTTCTCTCCCACATTGCACAGCAGGTTGAACTTGCACCAAATATTTGGAGTTTGTCTACATTCCCTCATCCAAAACATGGAAGATCCTAATAACTATTTAGATCTTATGCTGTAGTCCATCCTGTTTAGGTAAGACATGAAAACAATTAACTTTAGTACCTGGCATAGATTCATTCTGGATAATTATTATGACGAAGAAGAAAAATTAGAATTAGACTAAAACAGCTGGATAGAAAAGGTATCAGTCATGGTCATAACTGCAGCAGTAGTACAGAATGGATCTAACATCAATCATTTAGGAGACACAGACACCAATGAAGAAGAAAAGAACAAACTAAGAAGCTCACTGCATCAATGCATTTCAGAGGCAGAATTGCCAGTTGAATTCATAGTGGCTCCAACACATAGATACTCTTTCCTGGTGAAAAAAGCTCATTCTCCTCTTTTGAAAGAATATGTGGGTTGTGCCCACATGGTTTAACATGACCTAAATACTATATAGTGTCTGTTACAATAAAGTCCATATTGTGTTGGTTATCTATTCACTAAATATTTTTTGGTTACTAACAGATTTACACTTCTGTTTTCCCTCAATCCATATTTTATAATACTAAAAGCAGCCTACGTTCTTCTTTCCTCAGAATTCACTAATGCTGACACTTCAATTTACACCACATCCTTTTGCCCACAGTGTATATCATGCAATGAAAATTAAAGGTTTAATCTTCTTAAACTCTGAAGTTGAGATTATATGATGGCAATCAGTTCATGAGTGATTCATTTGTAGAGCAAAGTTTGGACAGAAAGTAATATAATTAGAGTGATTGCCTGTGAGATTTCAAGAGGCAGAACCTTGAAAGACCTGAGAGTTCAACCTCATAAAAGATATAACAGAATCTCACAGCAGATCAGGCAAGGCCAGAGAAGACTGGACACAAAAGGTATGTCTGAGTTGTTATTGAACTGTTTTCTTTCGGCAAAATTAAAATTATTTCTTAAGTCCTGACAGAACGGTGACAGCAGATGTTTATGGAAAGTTGGGTAAAGTACAAAAGCACTTTTTCTCTACTTCAGTAAAGAGTATTAAGGGCAAAAGATACTGAGAAGGAATAAGATTTTAATTATTATTTTGCAGTTCAAATGAAGTGATTATAATGGCGGGATTTATTTTAATTCAAGAACCCAGAAGCATAAATTAACAGTTCTGGTTTATTTTTTTTAGCTGCACTCTCTGGTTTGTTCTAGTTTTTAATCTTGTCTCAGAAAGAAACCAGCTTTCAAGAGAAATGGCTGTAAGTTTCATATTTTTGTATTTTTGCTTCCGTCTTGTTCAAAATTATGTTTTTGACTACAAAGAAACCTGTAGAACAAAAGAACAATGGTATAACAAAATATAAAGTTCCCATAAACACTATGAAAAAGAATGCAGTCAACTACAAGAGGAATGCAGTCAACTACAAACCTCCTTTGACTAATTCTGCCCTCTCTTTCCAAATTACACTAAATGTCAGTTACCATTAAGTATCAAAGAGCCCACAGAAGTCCTCAATCTCCGGATGCATTTCCAGAAAAAACTCTTTAAAAACCTCACATGGTTAATCCTTTTCTTTTAACTTTTACCTTTCTAGCAGATAAAAGCCACTTGTATGTTAAAAGCTGTAGTTGTAAGCATCTAGTCCAAACTCAACGGCCATAAAATAACACCTATTTTCATCAAATTCACAGTACTTTTTCTCCCTTGACTTGCTCCGCTCAACCCCTTCACTTGATACCAGTCTTATACATCTTAATCATGTACATATTTTCATTTGTTTCTTATTTTAGATTTTTCCCTCCTTCCATTTTCAATTATTTTCTCCCTTCTTATTTAGCTAAACATTTACAGTTTTATAAACTTTTTCACTGTAGAAAGTCTCAAACATTATTCTAACATGAGTAGCAGGAACATAATCTAAATGGGTTAGCAAGTCCCTACCTACAAACATGTAAAACAAAGTATACAGGAGTGAACTGAGGTCACCATTAGATTGAGCACCTGCAACATACTGTGCAGTAAGGATGCAAAGGGAAGGATGCTCCCATTCTTTACAGACAGAAAGCTAAAGACAAAAGGCAATTCACAGCACTAAGAACGAGGAAGTACCTCCAGGTTCTGTAATAGCTACAGAAACTCTGCTGCTTTTCTCACATTTCATGTTTGACCAGATTCCCATCCAGCTGGCCCTGAGGAGTTTCCCCAGTGCATTTTCACTGTACCTACCAGGCAGCCCAAGTGTCTATTCAGTCTTGGTGACTGTATAAAGTGGAAGTTGCCAAAGGATCAGGTAGTACACATTTGAGTTACCCAGTGGAATTTTTCTTTCCCCAAGATGAGGTTTCCTCAGCTATTTTGCCTCTAACATCTCCTAAATAACTTCTGTGACTCATGTTTTATCTCTACCTGGCCTACACTTAGCACTTTGGTTATTTTCTATAATGTGGCTATTTTGTTCTGGTTTTTTAGTTCCTGAAATGAGACTAAATCTTCATCACTACTCAGTTTGTGAGAGATTACACTGACACTTCTCTTCTTTCCTACTGGACTAAACAATATCATAGGGTACCTCTACATCCCAGTCCCCAGATTGTGCTTTGCGGAGTGACTGTAGACTTCTGCAGCCTTTTTACACCACCTAGAGTTTTCTCTTTGTCTAATTTACAGCTCACACCATGAAGAAAACTCTCAAGACCTGGACCAAAACAAATGTCCTCCCTGATGCTCCCAAAAATGGTGTAGCCATTCCACATTTGTAGGTGAAAATCCTGGGGAGCAGATAAGAGGGGAGAAGCCAGAGAGCAGAAAAGAGATAATGATAATGGAAGTGTCACTTTACCAGGAAGGTGTCATTTACCCAGTCACTTTCACATTTCTGCAGTTAAATTCCATTAAGTTAGGAAAAAGAAAAAAAAAAAAAAAAAAGGCATCAGGGGGACAGTAAGTCCCTCCAACACAGCAGAGACTGAGCAGAATGCTGCCACTTCTCAAGCTTCGTTATCAAACTTATCTGCTAAACTCTTCTCATCTCAGCAATCCTGACTGCAAGCTCTGCATTTGCCAAGATGCTGTTAAGTAATCAGAAGAGTGGAGTCATAGGAACAGGAGTCATAGAGAAGTTAATTTGATTTCTCTTCCTTTTCAGTATTGATCATTCCTGGAGAAAGAAAAATGAAAGTAAAAATTCAATATTTCTGAAGACCTGCTTGAATTCTAAAGTTAGCAGTTTGTAAGACTGGGGGGTTTTGGTTTTGTTGTTTTACTGGTGTATTATTACTATAAGGAGATTCTTTATACCCTATTTAATACCTTTGCAAATGTGCTTTTAATTGTGTATAATGTCCCTCTATTAGGAGGAAGAGTTTCCTTTCCTTTTTCCTGGCATCTCCTTTAAACATACTTCCAGGACATGACTGAGCAAGCTATGATGAGCAGGCTCCCTCCTGGAAGTAATTGAAAGGTAAATTGGAAACATAACTTGTGTTGCCATTGAGCTGTAAATATATGGGAAGAATCATTCCTACTTCAATGCTTTAGTAGCTGACAAATTTATTTTACTGGTAAGGACCAGCAAGTAGGATTGAGCAGGGAAGCTGACAGAAGACAGCTGCTTAATCTGCCAGAAAAACTAATGTAGTTTAATCCATGTTATTTGTTTTACAGGCAGCAAACTGTTATGGTGCAAAAATGCAAGAAAGTAAGCTGATCTCTCATCCACAAAATCAGATCATTTATCCTTTTAAATGGTCACTCTAATATTAAATATTTTGTGTGTGTGGCAAAAAGCTAAAAAGCTTTTTTTTTTCTGTGATACAATAGATTTTGCAGTTTTTTGCCTGGTTTGTTATTTGTATTTGTATATAGGAGACAGCCTGTGTTGTTTGGCTAGTGTGCTCAACCCTCAGCATAGCTTGCAGACAGCTGGTAGAAAGGCCAATTAAAAGCACATAAAAAAAATAAAATTAAAAAAATTAATAAAATAAAAGAAAGCACTGAGCATTTCCACAGCAGTTGAGAGGCCAGTTTTTCATGAAGTTTTCAGCTTCCTTGAAATCAGAACATTCAGGGTAAGGCAACAGATAGTTTTATAGGACTGGGATTAGCAAGTTAAATGAAGTCAATTATCTTGCTATGCCAAAACATGGCTCTGACCAATGATAGATCCAGGTACAGTAACAGTAGGAAACAATTTCTTCATATACCATACAGTCTGCAGTAAAACCTAGGCTTCTGAGGCACAATTCTTTGATAAATCTAACTCCTTCTCTTTAATATTTGCTCCTCTGGTAACTTGCAGCTGGAGAGTGTAATTGTGAGGGGTGTCACACTAATGATGAAGAGGATAAGTCTCTTTGGAAAGCCATTACCTCCCCATCTCTCCTGGATGGCTGCTAGTGCAATGTGCTCACCAAGTCCCAGACCAAATTTCAAGCTGTGCTCCTTCAGGGGAAACCTGATTGCAATACCTCTGCTGCCTTCCTGCCTCGAAGGGCTCGGAAAGAAAAGATAATGATAGACATTGGGAAGAATACTCTGACCTAGTAATGCACCTTACAGAGCTCTAAATTACCTGCAACCACAAAGGGGAAAAAAGAACTCGGATACTTCTCTGAACAACTCAATAACAGTCTCTGCTCAATACATGGCATCGATTGAAAGAGCAAAGAGAATGTTAGGATGCAAACAGAGAGATGTTGAAAATTATATTGAAAGCGAACACCATCGTATAAATCAATGCAAGAGCTTCCTCTGAACTGCTGTCTGCACTGATCACTTCATCAAAAAAGGATGTGGCAGAAGGTATAAAGACAGACAACAAAAATGAAGAGAGGCTTGGGAAAACATCGATTATGTGGAGAATGAAATGACTGGGACAGTTCAGCTTTGAGAGGTACTATTTAGGGTGCCATGAATAATACATTCACTAAATTGAACTCAGGGAGAGCTGGGAATTTTCTAACTGCCTAGCTCCAGTAGAAAATGTGAATTTGTCAAAACAGAAGTATTTTGTCAGAATGTATCATTTAAAATAAATATTTCAAAGGAATCACCGCCAAGTTTTCTGCCTGTCCAGGACTTTTCTTGCATTTGAAAGATGCCTTATTTCTTCTAGGCAGGTTATCTAGGTTCCGAACTTCCTGTGGCAGATTTGCGCCATGGGCCTCCTCAGACATAAGACATGCAGTGAAATGAGGCAATCAGGTGTTGCTGCTTACAAGGTGGGAGGCATGAGCTTGTATTAAGCCCACCTGTGCCCAATTAGGGCTGACCCCAGCTATGGGGAGGGGGCTCCAGTAGCGCAATCAGGGTAGTGCACGGTGCTTATATAGCAGTACAAAGCCGAGCAATGCCGAGGTTGTGAGCTCGAAGCCTCACCTTTTATTGGTCGCCCAATCCTGCTCATGAGCAGCTGGGGTCAGCCCTAATTGGGCACAGGTGGGCTTAACACAAGCTCACGCCTCCCACCTCGTAAGTAGCAACACCCGATTGCCTCATTTCGCTACAAAGACAAGCAATTATTCACCCTAGTGACAACAAAGAATTTGAAACTCAAAACCTTCAGTGCTCTGGGACTTTTGTATCCTATAGAACCGTGTTTGCAGAAAGGCAGGAAATCTTAAATCCCCTCAAGTGGAGAAACCAATCTCTCACAATCCTGTGTTGTTCATTTAGCATAGTCCCCTTCATAAAGGAATTAAATAGACACACAAAGAACAGGTGAAACAAAGGGACTGTGTCTTTCCCAGTAATCTTTCTAAAACAACAGTTAATCTGTACCATTAGTCTACCAAAGCCCAAAGAAAAACTTAGTGATAGACCTAACAGTTTAAATATGCTCTAGAGGTTTAGGTGCTGGATTGGGAGTGCAAGGTACCCAGGATCCAAACAGTTCAGGCATTCTCAGTGAGAAAAGTCATGAATTACCTCATTCATATTTCCTGTAAACTCAATCCATAAGATCAGGGCTGGAGAACTGCTACAGATACCTTGATGATAGCTTTTGTTGTCTTCATTTGCATTCATCCACCTGAATGCAATTCAGAAATTGTCAGAAGCTGAGTAGCCAAGCTGGGTGTACAAAAAGGCTATACAGGGTGATAGCCACCATCTTGAACACTCCCTCCTGAAATGCAGTTGAGCAGTGACAAAGTCATGGCACTCATTCTTGGCAGAAGGCTTCCCCTGTGCTTCTCCATGTCCAAAGGTCTTCCTTCATCCATTGTTGGTCACACTCTCTCCTGAGGGCAATGTTGCCCTACAAACTGGAATCTGCCTCATATACTAGACATAATCTCTTATCAACAAGGTGCAAAGCAACTGCAGAGACACTGTGAACATTATTAGCCCATCTGCCTGATATGAGAGGGTTGGGAGCAATCCTTGAGCCTGTCATTCTGTCACCCTTTACTGGACCTTTGTAGTGGTCAGCAGTGATTCAGGGAGAAGCACTGCAATGTCATCTATAAGAAGGCTGGAAGTGGATGAGCAAGAACAAAATTTACACTTCACTGAGGGTGGCAGTCATACAGACAGCAATGTGCACTAATTCTCTATGTGGGGAGGGTGAAAAGACACAGCAGCATACCCTCATGAGGTTCAGTGTCCTAACGATAAAGACTTGTAGGAAAACATTTCCTTCGGTAGTGCTTGGGAGCACATCTTTTCCCCACAGCGCTTTTTTCCCTAACCTGGGGAAGTCCCTGGTTTATCTGTGGAAAGTTGTCCTTGTAGAATTCAGGGGAAAAGCAGGCATAGCAGCATCATAAGATTTTTAAGAACAGAGATAGCAAACTACTCTGATTTCACAAAAAAAAAAACCAAGCGGGATGATGGCAATGACTTGTGCAAAATGAAATATTGAATTATAATCTTTTGAAATGCCAGAATTTTTAATGGAGTAAAAATACTAATTGTCTGTCTGCAGTGTAGTCATTTTTTTATAGAAAAAGGGAAAAGTAATTTAATGGAAAGCTAAGAAGTTTAAACATGATTTTAAAACAGAATACATTTACTACATTATAGAAAAAGCCAAACCAACTGACCAACCAACAAATCAAACCTCTGGAACTCACTGTTCCAATTCTATTAGTCAGAAGGAAAATATATTTGGAAAGAAAATAAACACTTAAAGAAAAAAGATTTCTATGAAACAAGATTTCCAGTGTATGCACTGCTCCGTATTTCCTTTGGAAATGTCTGCAGTTTCCCTAAAGCACCCTCTTGTGGTTGTTATTGGAAACGGGCTATTGGGACTGGTAATCTGCCTGAAGAAATTATACTTTATTATCCTGTATAGTCTCAATCAGCACAGATATCCTATTCATATACGATATAAATTGCAGGCATTTTAAATTGAATATTCTAAGAAATAGAAGGTACAGGCTATAAATTTACAGTACAGAGGAGGTCACTGAAAAAAAAAACAAAACAGGTAACATGGAAAATAGTACTTTCAACAACAGTAAAATGGTGCATATTAAAAAGAAAAAAATACACTTAAACATATATACCTGTATATATGCATGTTCATGTATATATTTAAAATCAGGACATTTGCTTTTTGCTGTTTGCCTGGAGTTCAAATAGGAATTTAGAGATTAACGTTTTTCTTTCGAGCATCTCTGATAAGTCATAAATCAAATCCTTGTGAGATAAATGATATGATCTAGTAAGCTAAAACCTATTTCCATTATGTACCCAAATAAAAAGTGGTTGCTAGTCTATTAGACTAGATGTGATTCACTGCAATTCCTTGGTGTTTAAATACTGTTAATGGGTACCAACCTGTGGCTTTTAAAATAATGGTTTTTAAAACATTTTTTCCAGCAAACCAAATGTTGGATCAGTCATGCTGGAATAAGGAGAGGAGAGTCTGCTGTGAATCCCTGAGGTGTGTCACTTTAAAATAGTGCAGTGCACTCAAGGGCAAATAAAGCAATAGGATATCAGGAGAGTTCAACTGCTGCGGCTATTTATTCTACAGCAACTTCAGTTCAAGCCATGCTGATAGTTCTTCTAATGCTTTAAATCAAACAGCAGGTATCTGGCCTCAAGGTAAGAAATGCTAAACATCTGCCAGCTTCCAGACTTGAAACATTGCAGCTGTCTCACCTGAAGGAAATTTTACTCTTAGTGTATGAGGAATCTTAGTGCTACTGTCATGCAGCATTTTCACTAAGGAATACATGCCTGTCACCTCACAAAACATTGAACAACTCCCTCTCCCAAAGATCCAATTTTAAGTCATGTGCAAAATATTTTGGTTAACATATTTTTCAATTCCTTATAATGGCCACAAAAATACAGCCACATACTATTCACTTTTCGTTCTTCACAGCCCCAAGACTTCTCTTGACAGCTGAGACATGATAAGTCATATCAATGTCTACTTCAGCAGTTCATCTGTCCAAGCTGTGCTGGCGCTATTCCTGCTGACAGGTGCTTTGGCGTATGAGAAAGATCTACAGATGTGAGAATATTATGGAATAAACTCAAAGATCTTCCAACACAAGTATTTCAGTTGTGCAGATAATGGTCTGGTGCTCACAAGCACAAAATGTTTCTCTTGTCTTCCCCATCAGGTAGTTGCTGTCGCAATGGAACAAAGGTTTTGACTGGCACTGCTCAACTGAGAGAGCTGGTATGAAGCATGTTCTGTCTAACTGCAACTGATTGCCAAGCTTCCATAGTTTATTGTTCCTCCTGAAGTTCTCAACTGTATCTGCCTAATTTGCAAAATTTCCCTTTGAAAGTTAAAGTCTTGCTGGATTTTAGACCCTCATTCATCTCCAAGAGCAGTATCAATTTGGCAGGCCATACTGCAGTGAAAACCTTGGAAGCTACTCCGACCCTCTTCTGTGATCAGTCAAAATACACTTGAATGTAAGAATATGAATTACTGTGTTCAAGCCCATGGGTTACATGAGTATGTTGTGCTTGGCACATACTCCTTTAGGTTAGTACAATCTTCCAAGTCTGTTCCTGGGAGTTTTGAAGGTGTAGGAAGCACAATCTGCCCATACAGTTGAAATACATTAATAAGACTTCATCATGCCTGAACAGCAACAAGAAGGATACCAGCCTTTGAAGACATTGCTTTTGTCTTCAAAGAAGAAAAATGTGTAATAAAAAACCCCAAAACTGTCTTTTGTACATATGTTCTTAAACACATAGGTTGTGTAAGTATAAAACTTATATAAGTTTCTTATGTAAGTTTACAGTTACAATTGTTATGTAAGTTTGCAGGAAGTAGTCTTGGATGTTCACCTGACCTTGTCAAAAGATGCCTTAAATTTTAGTATTTCATTCTGCCTAACTGCCTTTTACTTCTTGGGAATAAGAAAAACAGGAAAGATGCAGTAGGAGTTCTGTTGCATTTTAAGTATCATAGCTGCAGTTTCAGGTGCATTAAATATTATGTACCACAGCAGCATGTTTCTTGCCTTATTTTGAAAGAAAGCAAGAAAGAAAACCACCTATTCACCTGCCTCCCAAAAAAACCCAAAACCAAACAATGAAAAAAAAAAGCAAAAAACAAGCCACAACAGAATATGAAAAGCAAAGGCAGTAATCTAAAAGATTTCCATGCTGGAAAGGTGAAAGGAGACTCTCAGTCTGGGAACACCTATTTTCAAAGACTATGCCCCCAAGAACAAGCTGTGGTGAGGGCTGTCCAGATCAGGAAGCAACAGAAAAATCTTTTGAAAGCGTGAGGGATGCGGGAGAGGGAGAGGTGGGGTTACCTCATCACTAAGAGGCAAAAGATCGCTCTTGAGCGATTCTGAATACAGGTTGTCGTACCTCTCCCCCGAGATGGCCATTAGGAAGCATAACAAGCCTGTTACAGGGCCCTTTTCTCTTAATTAAAAGCGGAACGCTGCAGGGAGGCTTTAGCTGTGGAGAGGGGGAACAAAGCGCACGCTGAAGCTGTCTCCGGCCTGGGCGTTGTTCGAGCCCATTCGTGTGACTGCGCTGTCCCCTAGTGACGGCAGAGAAAATAAATACGTAGATTTGCTTAAAGTATAGCTATACCAGGGAGCTTTTATGAGCAAATGTCTTTGTTAGGAGACAGTTATAAACTCCTTCTTTTTAAAGCAGCTCCTGCATTTCTCAGTCAAGTTTCATTCCATTTTTATTTTAGAGCTGCTTCTTTTTTTCATTTAGATGTTGACCTGAGATAGACTTTGCTACTTTAATTAACAAGCAGATTATTTAAAATACCAGTGCTCCTAAGATGCTGGGTGTTAGTGGTTTTAATTTAGCTATATAAGTTTATTCAGGAATACAGCATTTCGAGCTGCAAGCTTTGCAAACTTTTATTAAAATACCAATGTTACCACTGTTAATATGCCTACTGTCTAATATGATTCACCTACATTAGATGTTTGATGTGCTTTCAGAAGTACCATCTGGAAAAAAATATTAGCATATTTTAACGTATAAGGTGAGAGAAACAAATAATTTCTTTCACCTGGGCCTTCCAGTTCAGCAACACATTATGTATATACATATACAATAGCAGGGCAGGTTTGACACTCCTTCAGTAGCCCTCCGCTTCTGATCTTTGGGTCATGATCTCAGGACTTATTTTTCAAATATTGTCAGTTTAAACCAGTGTAGGGGATCTGTCATGCAATGATAACATGAAAACACAGAAATGCACTCTTAGGCTTCATGGAATATCCTCAACTTCCTTTGGTTCCTCTTTGGGGACCTAATGACAGGGACAGCCAGCCAGATGGGGTCTAAGTGATGTAACAGCGAATGCATCTGGGATCTGGAAAATGGTCACATATTTTTGTGCCCATATTTTAGTGCCTTTGAAACTGTGAAAGGGAAATATTAAATAAGGATTTGATTATACAAAGCACTGATACCTTTCTATTCCTTTGATCTCAGTCAAAATTAACACCTCACAGGAACTGTTAATATCTCTTTGAGCCATGTATTTCTTGTACAACAATGAGGTATTTCTTAGTGACTTTCTGCGTTGCATTTGCAATTTTTCTACAGGAAGCTGCAGTGTAAAGGGAAGAGAAAATATACTGAGGCTGTGGCTCCACAAGACTCCAAGCTTGCCCTCATGGATGCATCCTTCTGCTTTTCTTTGCCTTTCAATTGATCTGTACTTTCCATTTAGCCCAGTCCTCTGCTGGGAATATTGGCATGTTAAGATGCTAGAAAAATATTTTCTTCTGGCTTTGCTTTGGGTTTGGTTTTCACGGTGGGGAGGTGGCTTAAATAGCACTAGGAGGTATTTATTTTCTGTAAATTTTAGTTAAAAATCATTATCAATAATCCGTTTTTCTGTTGATGCCAGTTTAATTCCATTAATTCAAATTAGTAATTGCACAGTAATCCTAAAATTTTCAGTTTATATACAACATGTATTACTACAGTTTTTCATTGGGTCCAAAAAATTCTCTTTGTGTCAAGCTGATTCTTTTGCTTGGAGCGTTTCCCACCATATGGCTCATATAGTGAGAATGGTAATAGTTGCTCTGATGACAAAAATACTGACCACCTTTTGTTTGAAATGCACTTTTTTAATGTGGAAATTTGATAAGACATACTCTTCATTTTAATATTGTTTTTCCTATAATGTCTATACCAATCTGTCCACATTTAATCAAAGCAAAAAATTGCAAAAAAAGAAAAATCAAAAAAACCCCACAACTATTCACCCTTGACACAAACCAGTGATGTTTGGATTAATTTCACTTAACTTCATTCATCTGAAAGAACAGGCTACTCTGTCAAAAGGAGGTTCCTTATACCAGAAATTAAGAGATGCACTTCAAGATGGAGATTCAGCCCAGCTCAAGACAGATGACTGAAACTGGCAAGATGAAATCACTTTCCTAATTTACGATTATTTAAGTTATCTACCACTAAATTTCTTGATGAAATGACAGATGAAAAAAAAAACCACAATAATCCAAAGTAACCATGGAATCAGAAAATTGAAAGGCAAATAAAACGCAAAGGATGAACCAGATTGTGTGAAGCTGTATTAGAATCATAGAATACCAGGTTGAAAGAGGATCTTCTGGCCCAACCTTTCTTGGCAGAAACACGGTCTAGACAAAACAGCTCAGCACCAGGTCCAGTTGAATCTAACGTGTCCAATACTGAGGAATTCACCACTTGCCTGGGGAGAATATTCCAACTGCTGATCGTTGCCATTGTGAAACATTTTTTCATCTCCAATTGGATTCTCCCCAGGGGTAACTTTTGGCCATTACCCCTTGTCTTTCCATGGGACTCCTTGTAAAACAGAAGACTTCATGTTCTTTGTAGCCATCCTTTAAGTACTGGAACACAGTGATGATTTTTCCCCTCTGCTTTCTTTTCTAAAGGCTGAACAAACCCAATCCTTGCCCCCTTTCCTAATACAGCAGGCTTCCCAGTCCTTGGATCATCTTTGTGGCCCTTCTCTGGACCCTCTCCAGCCTATTTCTTGTTTGTGTAGTGGAGATCAAAAGTGAACACAGTTTTCCAGTGCCTGACAAGCACTGAGTAGAGTGGGATGATGCCTTTATCTTTGCTGATAGTGCCCTTGTTGATGCAAACCAGCATCCTGTTGGCTTTCTTTGCCACAGAAGCACACTGTTCACTCATATTGAGTTTGTGGTTCACCAGGACCCCAGGGCCCTTTTCCACAGAGCTGCTCTAGAGTTCAGCAGGTCTGAGCCTCTGCTGCACTCCTAGATTATGTTTTCCCAGGTGCAAGACCTTACACTTCTCCATGCTGAACTTCACAAGGTTCTTGTTAGCCCACTCTTTTGGCCTATCCAGGTCTTCCTGAAGGGTGGCTTCCCTTATGAAGTTTCTAATACCCCACACAGTTTTATATCATTCACAAACTTTATCAGGGTACAATTGACCCTTTCAGACAGATCACTTTTGAAGATATTAAACAGCACTGAACCTAGCATCAGTCCCTGGAGGACTCCACGGGTGGTAGGTTGCCTGTTTAAGAAAAGCTATTTACCACCTCCCTCTGTCAGACAGTTCTCTACCCGCCATACCTCTTTCATCTATTTTTTTTAGGAGGAAGCTGTGGGGAACTGTATTGACAGTTTTGGAGAAATTCAGGTAGACAATGTCTACCGCTTGAACTACATCGATTGAGCAAGTTACTTTTATCATGGAAGGTGATCAGGTTTGTCAAGCACAATTTGCCCTTGGCGAATCCATGCTGGCTTTTCCCAGTCATGTGCTTCATTTCAATTGCGAGTGCCCCCAGCAGGATCCATTCCAAAACTTCCCTGGGAACTGAAGGAGAACTCATGGGCCTGTAATTTCCTGTATCCTCCTTTAAGCCCTTCTTGTACATTTGGGTATGAGGGCGACATGAGACTGCTTCCAGTCTTCTGGAATTTCTCCCAGTCTCCATGACTTCTCAAAGATTATGGAGAGCAGCCTCACAATGACATCACCCAGCTCTCTGCAGCATCTGGGCCCATCCATTTGTAGGTGTCAAGCCCCTGTAGCAGTTCTAATGTCAACTGTTCCCCCAGTGATGGCACATGTCTGTTTGCATCCACCTGGAATTCTGTTCCCAAGAGTTGGTGCTGTTAAAGACAGAGGTGAAGAAGGTATTATGAAACTCTTCATTTTCAGCATTGCTGAAATTGTTCAAAATTGTTGGTGACTAATTCACATCTCCTGAATAACAGTGGGCCTAATTTTTCCTGTTTCTGCTTATTTTTTATGTACCAGTTTACATCTGAAACTGACTGGAAAAAAAAAGAAAATACAATTTCTTCCAGTTTCTCCCACATAAGGAGTAGAAGAGGCAGTTTCATCATAGAATATTATCTGTCAGCTTCTTGTAAATTTTATGACACAGTGTGTACATATACCGAGAAGACAATAGAGTATTTCACAGGTGGAAAAACAATTAAAGAAAATACCATCTTGCATGAATCGCAGGAAGAATGAATTTAGTCCTATACCCAACATAAATTATGTGCAAAAATAACAATAGAAATCACAAAAATGTGATAGAATCTGTACCTGTTATGTTATTGTCCTGGTTTAGGCCAGGATAGAGTTGGTTTTCTGTCTTGTCATTTTTCTTTCATCTAACTCTCTTGTAAGTAGCTGCACTTGCTGAAATTATCAGCAAGTTTCTCAGTCAGTGTCTGCTTCTGGGACTGATAACACTCGATGTTTATAGTTACTGCTAGAGACTGGTGTGCAGCACCAGGGACACTGCTCAGCTCTGAGGAACATCTTGGCCTCCGGAAAGACAAAAGCAGTAAAGAGGTCCCACCTGAAGCCCTCCTTTATGGAGGAGCGGACAAGACAGATGCCAAAATTGACCTAACAGAATATTCCATCCCATACACGTCATACTCAGTATAAATTTGAGGGATCACAAGGGTCAAACCTTTTCCTGCTTCCCCTTCTTTGCCTGTCCCTGTTTGCTGTGGTATCCTGGGAGGATTCCGTCCCTTTGTCTGCCCATGGTCCTGATCCGTGCCAGCCTGATCTGTGTGTTCCTGCCTCCAGCTCCCAGCTGCTGCTGACTCCAGGAGTCCAGCCTGGACTTTCCCAGGGCTGCCCTGCAGCCTTCATGGTGATGTGAGAGTTATTGGGGGGAGGAACGTAGAATCAATTTTCTTGTATATTTTTGTATATTTAATAATTTTTCCTTTTTATCATTACTGTTCTATTAAAGCTGTGTAGTTTAGTTTCCAACCTGTAAGTCTCTCTTCATTATTCTCTCTCCTTTCTTTATCAGAGAGGGGAGGGGATTAATAGAGAACATCTGTCATTCGGTTAATTGCTAGGTATTTGTATATAATTTATAGCATTAAACTGTGACAATGATTTAAATCATTAACAGAAATTTGAGTAATATAAAAGTCCTTATTTATTTAAGATAAATCAAGATCACAATCAAAAATTTCAGTGAAATCCTAGTTATGGAAAAATACCATGCAAAGCAAGGTCATTCTTTCATCTCCTGAAGGGGAGGGAAAAAGTTGAACAAGAAAAATTTCTTGAAAGGAAACTGAAATTCCACAGCAAACTACTACTACTCTTGCTATAAATAGTTAGAGTTAAACAAGAACTTAAAGGTGGTCTATTCCAAGGATGAAAAAATATTTCAAAAGAATAAGTCACATAAAGGATGCTGTAAAAAATAGGGATCAGTATATTTGTTCACATCAGCCCATCATTGTATTCATCTGTCTTTGCTGAGAAATTAATTCCTAGTATGAAGATGGCTAAATTGTTCTTCATGAATATTTTGTCTTAGTCATTGTAAAGCTTTATAAAGCTTTACATTATTGTCTATGGATACTACTGCAATCTACTTATGAAAATTATGCTGGATTACATTTACTTGTGTCCATATTTAGGCATAAATAAATTAAAATTGACCTGAAGGAACAAAATTGAGAGCAGTGCAATACAGACATGTATAGTTGAGGCATTTTAAAAATCCTGTGTAAGCAGGAAGCCACATGTAGAATCCACTGAACATTGATTCTTGGGTAACAGTGACCATATTCTAGACTGCATATGCTGGAGCTTTGAGGTCCTGCAGAATCAAATTTTTCTTCCAGTTTCTCCCACATAAGGAATAGAAGAGGCAGTTTCATCATCCTGCCTTTGACCCCCTTGTTGGTAACTTGGTTTTACTTTGGGGTCAGAATTGTGTATTCCTAAAAATGAAAAAGTAAACAAAAAAAATGTTAGGATATTGCTAAAAATATCACATATTGCAGGAGACTGGTAGATGGAAGATAATAGAAAATAAATGTTTATCATGGATAGTATAATCCAAATATGTATTTTCCATATTTGACACTAAGAACAGAAGTTTACTAGGTGAAGCAAAATCACTTAAAAGTTTAGTAAATAAAAATTAATAAGCCAGTGGTTTTCTCAAAATACCTTTATGTGTTACTGTAATAGATTAATTTCTTGGCTTCTTGTGCTGGGGATTAAAATGAATAAAATGATTTGCTTGCAATTAGATATTTAGAGTTCAGCTGGACTAAAAAAAGCAAAAACAGTTTGCTTTTTTTATTAGCATAATTGAGATATTGGAACCTTAGGCCACACCGAAGAACCGCTGAACTCTAGTTAACAGAAAAAGTACTAAAGATAGATTAATATAATGGAAAAGCATTGAAGCAAGCCCTCCATAACAGCAGGGGGCTTGGGACTATATCATCTTAAAGGTCCCTTTACAACTCAAACCATTCTATGATTTTTTCATTCCCATTTTTATTAGCACATCATCCTATTAAAACCTGTTTTACATTAAACAGTATTAGCAAGATTTTATTCCTGAAATTTGAACTACTGTGAAAAGGAATTTTTTTTTTTTTATTACAAGTAGCAGGTCATATTTATGTTCAGCAATTTTGGATGACTGATCTTCTGATTAGCGTCTTGTTAGATTTAGAACATCTCTCGTAAAATGGAATTATATCATTACTCCTTGAGTAAAAACACCTAATACAGGTCTTCAGTCATGCCACTTGGTCAAGAATAAAGAAGAAGCATAATAAGGGAGGTAAGTATTTATAAATTTGTATTCCTCTGAACTTAATTATATAGCATAAATCCCAGCAATAAAATTAAAATTGAACTCTCTTGTATATTTTATAAGACACTTAAAGGGGGTACTGAATATATTTATCTAATTATAGAGAAGTTTGATGCATTTCTACATTTTGTCATCTAGACACCCAAATCAGAGAGAACACAGAGCACCTCTGGGAAAGTGACTGATCTCATCTTTCTTTAGCACTACAGAACCATAGAATGGTTAGGGTTGGAAGGGATCTTTAAGATCATCAAGATCCAATCCCCCTGCATAGACATGGACACCTTTCAGTAGACCAGGTTGCACAAGGCCTCATCCTATCCTAGGATGCAATAAATGGCCCCAAAAGAGTATCCAAGAAGATGAAAAGTGCTTGCTTTTCCAGAAGTCTTGTTCAGTAGCTTCCATGTGTAATAACTCATTTTCCTGATGTGAAGACACAGGTTTGGTTAATTGCTGTTATTGAGAGTACTGAATACTCTAATACATTCCTAAACATACCCCAAGAGGGAAAGAAACACCAAAGTTTACAATATTACATTGGAAGCACTGCTGTTTGGGAAAGAATGATTAATTTCAGTTTTACCAGACTTATAGCAGATTTGTTTTGCTGCACTTTCCTCAATATGTATAGTACTCATAGGCACCCAATGAGAAACATCAGTAGAAAATATTTTTAAGATTACTAGGTACCTGTATAATGATATTCTTAATAAATTCTTAATCAAATACCATAATGGAAGGAAGCGCACTGTCTTTCTTCCAGTCCTCAGGCACACCTCCTGCACTCCATAGTATATCAACAACAATGGAGATTATACCAGACAGTCCCTGCCTGGCTCGGGATTTCAGTTCTCAGGGCCTCAGTCCCTCTGGAATGTCCCTGCCCAGGTCAGTATTTCAGTATTTACTGAAATCCTGCCCAGGATTCAGATCTGCAGCCACTCTGGACTGTCCCTGCCCAGCTCGGGATTTCAGTACTCAGGGCCACAGTCCCTCTGGACAGTTTCATTCTCAGCCAAGGGACCGAAAGCTCAGTGATGGATTCCACCCCACTGCCTTAATTTTCCTTTCCCCACGTGGCAACTCTTGGCTCATGGTAACTGTTCCCCAGGTCTGTCCCTGCCTGGTAACTGAATTCTTAGGGCAGCAGTCCACTGGGATGGTCTCTGCCCAGTAAGGGAATTGAATGCTCAGGGCCATCTTCCTCCCAGGCTGTCCCTCTCATGCATGGGAATCAAATGCACCATGTTCCAATCACAGAATCACGGAATGTTTATACCTCCAAAATCACACAGTCTAACCTTTGACCTACACCAGAATTTAACTACTAAACTATGTCCTTAAGGACCATGTCCAAATGCCTTTTAAATGCTTCCAGGGATGGTGGCTCCACCACTGCTCTGGGCAGGCCATTCCAATGCCTGACAACCTTCTGTTGCAGCGAGCCTTTCTCTGGGGGACACGGCTCTTCTCCAGAGCTCTCTTGCCGTCCCTCTCCTCAGGCGTCTTCATCTCTTGTCTTCTGGCCTTCTGCTTCTGGGAGCATGCCTTTTATTTTGCCCTTCAGCCCCACCCATTTCCGGCTGGGGCAGGCCCTAATTATTGGGCACAGCTGGGCCTAAGCTCCCAGTTCATTATCGGCGACACCTGGTGACTTGTGGTTCTTCACTACATTTCCCCCCTTTTTGTTGTTTGTTGAAAAATAGACTTCATTTTTTTCAACATTTTTTCACCTATTTTTGAGGAGGGAAAATTCAGGCTCTTTAGCCTCTGTTAGCAGGAGATGAGGTCTTAAAACATCAGCTCAGTTTTCGCTGGTACTCGCCACCTCGGAATGCGTAGCCATGCAGAGGCTTCTCCGAGCATTCAGCGCACCAGTCTTATCGCGTGTCCCTAGGGCCCCGTTTCAGGACCGCACTGTCGCGTGTCCCTGGGGGCTCCGTTTCAGGACCGCACTGACTTGATGCGCACTCAGAGCTCCGCTTCAGCTTCAGCATTCCTTGGGATTGAATTCCACGCGCCAACTTGCTGCGCCCTTTGAGCCTCGTTCTTCTCTCCTGGCTGGCTCACCATTCCGGGCTGTTGTCTTGCCGTGCTGGGCTTCTACTCCGAGCTCTTCACGCCGCTTACAGCATTTAAGCTTAGCCTTGTGGAGCTTTTCTCATGGTTGTGTTTTTGGAGCTCTTTATAGAGCATCCCGCACCACCGTAGTAGCTCCATCTGACGTGGTTGCGTATTTCGAAGCTCTTTATATCGCCTTCCGCATTTAAGCCAGGCTTTGTAGAGCTTCCCGCAACCAACGTGGTCGTGTAGAGCTCTTTATAATACCTCAGCGTTCACGGCTGCTGTTGTTGCCCGCATTCTCCACCAGTTGTTGCGGCGAGCCTTTCTCTGGGGGACACGGCTCTTCTCCAGAGCTCTCTTACCGTCCCTCTCCTCAGGCGTCTTCATCTCTTGTCTTCTGGCCTTCTGCTTCTGGGAGCATGCCTTTTATTTTGCCCTTCAGCCCCGCCCATTTCCAGCTGGGGCAGGCCCTAATTATTGGGCACAGCTGGGCCTAAGCTCCCAGTTCATTATCAGCGACACCTGGTGACTTGTGGTTCTTCACTACAACCTTCTCAGTAAAAAATGTTTCCAAACATCCAGCCTAAACCTCCCCTGGCACAGCTTCCATCCATTCCCTCCGATCCTATCACAGTTTACTAAAGAGTTGAGGCCGTTTCCCTCCTCGCTCCAACTTCCCTTCAGGTAGTTGAAGAGAGCTCTAAGGTCTCCTCTCAGCCTCTCTTCCCTCAGCCGCTCCTCACAGGACTTGTGCTCCAGACCCTTCACGAGCCCTTCTCTGGACACGCTCCAGCACTTCTGTGTCCCTCCTATAGCGAGGTGCCCAAAACTGAACGCAGGACTCAGGATGCGGCCTCACCAGAGCTGAGTACAGAGGGATGATCAGCTCCCTATTCCTGCTGGCCACGGAGTTCCTAATACAAGCCAGGATGTCACTGGCCTTCTTGGCCACCTGTGCACACTGCAGACTCATATTAAGTCAACTGTCAACCAATATCCCCAGGTCCCTTTCCAACTTACAGCTCTCTAACCACACTTCCCCAGGTCTGCTGCTAACCATGGGGTTGTCATGACCCAGGTGCAAGACCTGGCACTTGGCCTTGCTAAACCTCATAAAATTAATCCTCATGGTCTGTCCCTGCCTGGCACACGAATTGGATCCTCAGGGTCACAGTTCCCTCCGAGACTGTCCCCACCCGGCAACTAAACTGCAAACTGGTGCCCGCAGCCCCCCTGGCTGTACCTGCCCAGCACTGCAATCGAATGCTCAGCTCTGTAGTTCCCTCCGGCTGTCCCTGCCCACGCAGGAGCAGAAAGCTCAGGGCTACAGCTCCCCAGGGCCGTCCCTGCTCGCCACGGGAGCCGTTACCTCTCGGCAACAGTCGCTCTGGGCGCACTGTCCCCGTCTTGGCACAGGAGCCGAACACTCAGGGCCGCAGTGCCCCCGGAACATGGCCTTCCGCCCCGTGCTCCCTTGCCGCACTTTTGATTTCATGTTTTCCTTTTAAGGTACTGTGTTAAAAAACAAAAGCGTCCTGAAAACGGTTGAATCCTTCAGGCTAAGGAACTGAATATTTACTTGCAAAAAGGTGAATATAGGTTGCAGAAATCGCAGAAAGTGAGGGGCTGCAACGGACCTCAAAAGATCATTGAGTCCAACCCCCCTGCCAGAGCAGGGTCACCTACATCAGATCACATAGGAACACATCCAGGCAGCTTTTGAATGTCACCAGAGAAGGAGATTCCACAGCCCCCCAGGGAGCAGCCTGTTCTAGTGCTTTGTCACCCTCAGAGTAAAAGAACCATGTTGAGGTGGAACTCCCCATGTTCTAGCCTAAAACCATTATTCCTTCTCCTATTACTCAGCACCACTGAAAAGAGATAGGGCCCCCCCTCTTGACACCCACCCCTCAGATATTTATAGAGAGTAGTAAGATCCCCTCTCAGCCTTCTTTTCTCAAGGCTAAGCAGCCCCAGTTCTCTCAGTCGTTCTTCTTAGGAGAGGTGTTCAAGGCTCTTAACCACCCTTGTAGCTCCCTGTTGGACTTCCTCTGGTAGATCCCTGTCTCTCTTGACATGCGGACCCCAAAAATGGATACAGTGTTCCAGGTGTGGTCTCACAAGAGCAGAGTAGAGGGGGAGTAGAACCTCCCTGGATCAGCTGGCCACCCTTTTCATGATGCACCATAGGATACTGTTACAATCCACCCAGTGGTCAATGAAATTTCATATTCGGATCCTGCAAGAACAAAGTCCAGCCATAAAGGGTCAGGTGCAAAAAGAGTTTTATTTGGTGGACAGCAAATAGCACAAGCGATAGAAAGTGACCACGTGAAGATTTGGCTGGCAAGTCTGTTGAGAGACAAAAAGACACTGAGTATCACCACCCGAGGATCCCGCGACATCCTGATGATCTTTCCTCCTGAGGGTGGTGCGCCAGTCCTAGGCAGGACAACAGTCCAGTCCTCAGTGCCAAAGAACGTACACATCAGAGTTCCTTCTATGCTCCTGGAGTTTCTGTGGCTCCCAGAGTTTCCCACTGCGCTTCTTGTAAACTCCAGGATTCAAGAAAGTTGCTTCTTCAACATTTCTCCGCCCCCGCTACCCCTGCGTTGTATGCTATTGTCTGGAGTGGCCTTTATCTAGCCCAATGGTGCCTAGTCAGTCTCTACAAGAGAGACAGCTCACTGCCAGCTTCATCTGGGCGAGACCCCTCACCTGAACTTTTCAGTCCCTGTGCTTATCAGGAATCAATTGCCCAAGCTTCAACTTGCCCGTTTGTCGTGTTGAGGCAGAGACAATTCTGCTGAATGGAAATGACAGGTACCCCTGGCCATCTTGGCCACAAGGGCAAATTGTTGACCCACGGAGAATTGACTGTTCACTAGGACTGCAAGGTCTTTCCAGCAGGACATCCCCTAATCTGTACTGGTGCTTGGTGTTACTCCTACCCAGATGCAGGACTCTACATTTGTCCTTATTGACCTTCACGAGGTTTACCTTTGCCCAGCTCTCTAGCCTGTACAGATCTCAGATAGCAGCACAGCCTTCTGCTGTATCAGCCACCCCTCCCAGCTTCAGATCATCAGCCAACTTGCTGAGGGTACGCTCCAGGCCCTTATCTATGTCATCGATGAAGATACTGAACAAAAGGGAGCCAGTACTGATCCCTGGGGAACACCACTGCCCACATGCCTCACACTTGACTCTAGCTACTGAAAACAACCCTCTGAACACTGTTGTTGAGCCAATTAGGAACCCACCTCATGGACCAATCATCTACCCCCCATTTCTTGAGTTTTGCTATGAGGACGTTACAGGAGCCCGTGTCTAAAGCTTTGCTGAAGCCAACGTATACAACATCCACTGCTCTCCCTTCATCTACCCATTTGCTCATACCTTTGTAGAATGATATCAGGTTGTTCAAATAGGATTTCCCCTTAATACTCTGTGTTGGCTGGAGAGTTGACTCTCTGATGAACTTTTTTCTTTCTTTCAGGTGGTCAGAGACAGCCGCTGGAATGAGCTGCTCAACCACGTTTGGGATGGTGATGAGGCTGAAGGTCGGTAGTTGCATGGGTCTTCGAATTTGTCCTTTTTGAAGAAGGAAGCGCACTGGCTTTCTTCCAGTCCTCAGGCACATCTCCTGCACTCCATACTATATCAACAACAATGGAGATTCTACCAGACAGTCCCTGCCCGGCTTGGGATTTCAGTTTTCAGGGCCACTCTGAACTGTCCCTACCCAGGTCTGATCACTGGGATTAAGGAGAGCACTGTTGAGCTTATAGCAGAAAAATCATATGAAATGTCTCTCTGTTCCATAAAACCTACAGCTGTCCAGGGATACCCTCGGGATGTAAAATTCAGGAAAGCTGATAAGGGCCATGAAGAATGAACTGATGGTTTTCAAAAACAGGCATAGGAAGACAGTTTTCATATTGTTATTGCTTGGGCCAGGATAAAGGTAATTTTTTGTCTTGCACTTTTGCTTTCAGCTGAGTCTCTTGTAAGTATCTGCACTTGCTGAAATTATCAGCAAGTTTCTCAGATAGTGTCTGGTTCTAGGACTTAAAATGCTCAATGTTTATATTTTCTGCTAGAGACTGGTGTGCAGAACCAAGGACACTGCTCTTTCTGAGGAACATTTTGCCTTCCAGAAGGAGAAAAGGAGTAAAGAGGTCACACCTGAAACTCTCCTTTGGGGACGAACGGACAAGATAGATGTCAAAATTGACCTAACAGAGTATTCCATCCCATACACGTCAGTATAAATTTGAGGGATCACAAGAGTCAAACCTTTTCCTGCTTCCCTTTCTTTGCCTGTCCCTGTTTGCTGTGGCATCCTGGGAGGATGCCTGTGGTCCTGATCTGTGCCAGCCTGAATCTGTGTGTTCCTGCCTCCAGCTCCCAACTGCTGCTGACTCCAGGAGTCCAGCCTGGACTTTCCAAGGTCTGCCCTGCAGCCTTCGTGGTGATGTGAGAATTACTGGGGGAAAGGGAGGAGGAATGTGGTATCAATTTTCCTGTATATTTGTGTATATTTAGTAATTTGTCCTATTTATCATTACCGTTTCATTAAAGCTGTGTAGTTTAGTTTCCAACCCATAAGTCTCTTTTCCTTATTCTCTTTTGTTCCTTTATCTGGGAGAGGAGGGGGATTAATGGAGAGCATCTGTCATTCAGTTTAATTGCCAGGCCAGTGTTGAACACTTTAAGAGGAGTTCCTTGTTATGTATAGAGAATTCATGCAGTGTTTGATTTGTATGAGAAAGTTTTGATTGCAAAGGGGGTGCTAGAGGTGGTTTCTGTAGGAAGCTGCTAGGAGTTCCTGCACACATTCAGTATAGCAAATTCAGATGACTCCAAGATGGACCCACTGCTTGCCAAGGCTGAGCCTATCAGCAGTGGCAGTAGCCCATCTGTGATAACATATTGAAGAAGAAGCAAAAGTAGCTGGGCAACAGCAGCCAGAGAGAGGACTGAGGATATGGGAGAGAAACAAGTCTGCAGACACAAAGGTCTAGGTGCTGGAAGCAGAGATTCCCTTTCAGACCGTTGCAGCGCAGGCTGTTCCCCTCCAGCCTAAGGGAGGTCTGGTGGAGCAGATATCCACCTGCAGTTGCTAAAGGATCCCACTTCAGAGCAAGCGAATGCCTGAAGGAGGCTGAAGGGCTCATGGAGAGCCCAGGCTGGAACAGGTTTGTTGGCAGGACTTCTGACCCCCCATGTTGGAAAAATCTGTTCCTGAAGGACTGTGCCCCATTGGAAGCACTCATGCTGGAGCAGTTTGTGAAGGACTGCAGCTGTGGGAAGGACTTACACTGGAGAAGTTTGTGGAGGGCGCTCTTGTGGGAGGGACCCCACACTGGACCAGGGGAAGAGTGTGAGGAGGAAGGAACTCCAGAGACAATGTACGATGAACTGACTGCAACCTCCACTTCCTACCCCCCTGCACCACTGGATGTAAAGAGATAGGGGGAGATCAGGAGTGAAGTTCAGCCTGGGATGGATGGGTAGGGGGCATTTAGCTTTCATTTCTTATTCCCATACTCAGATTTCATTGGTAATGACTTAATTTCCCTGAGTCAAATCTGTTTTGGTCATGATGGTAATGGCTGAGTTATCTCTCCCTCTTCTTACCTCCTTATCAGGAGCCTTTCATTGTATTTTCTCTCCCCTATCCATCTGAAGAGAACAGATAGAAAAGCTTTGGTGGGCACCTGGCATCCACCCACGGTCAACCAAAACCCCACCACAAGACTCTAAGGCTGCACAAAAAGGTACCCAGGGAGCCTGGGTAACAAGAGACAGTTGTCCTGATGGAGGCAACCTCAGACACAGAGAGGCGTCCACAGCCTGAGGACAGGACATCCATGCCCCAACCCCGGTCGTGTGGCACCCTGAAAAAGCAGCACCGACAGCCTGAGGAAAGGCCAGGCCGGGGAAATCAGGCACCGCCAACGGCGAACGGGGGCGGCGAGCGACCGGGCCACCAGGAGGCCTCCTCAGATGGAGCCGGGCGGCCCTGCCAGCCCGGGAGACGCCGCTGTGGGAAGGGAAGCTGCCCCAGGCCAGCGGCTGGGCTGGCCGGCGGGGAGCGCCTGATCAAACTGCGGCAGGGGGCTGCAGCAGACTGGCGGCCCCGCCCCGCCGTCCCTGGAGCACAGGTGCGTCCCGGAGCCTCTGGAGGGCGTGGCGGGCGGGCGGTGACTCCAATTCCCGTCGCGCACCGTGGATGCGGGGTTGCGCAGGCGTAGTTGCGGCTCAGTTTGGGCCCCCGTCCGGAGCGGGAGGCCGGGTAGGGCTATGCGGCGCCGGGGCGCGGTACAGCGGAAGGTGCCGTGTCTGTTTGTGACCGAGGTGAAGGAGGAGCCGTCGGCCAAGCGGGAGAACCAGGTGGCTGGGGCGAAACGGGGCCGGGCGGGAGACAGAGGGGCCGCACTTCCCGCGGTGGGTCCAGGTCCAGGGGGAGTCTCTGGGCCGCGGGTTGTTGCACAGTGGGGTGGGGCGGGCTGCAGAACTAGCAGCACCGACCTGTCAGGCTCACCGAACCTGGCCCGACCCGGCTGCGTGGGGGAACACCCGAGAGGTGAGGGGTTTCACTATAGATCAGGAGCGAAATGCACGGTAAAGGTTTCCATAAGGTTCCCCTTCTTAAATATGAGGGAAAACGGTGGTTTGGGAGCCCTTTCAGCTCTTTTCCACTCTTCTGCGTTTTTTACTTTTTTTTGGCATCCAGGCGGTCACGCTGATGTGTCTGTGTATGTAAGTGAAGGGAATAGTCAAGACAAGGAATGAGGCCACTCCAACATGACTGCAACATGAGCTTGTGAGAAACCATCCTGCCGACTCACCCATGAGTCTTGTGGGGGAAAAAAAACTTGCTTTTTTTGTTTTGTTTTGTTTTGGGGGGTGTGTGTGTGTTGTTAAAAGAATTTTCTAATGACAGAAAATATAATTTGAAGGTGTAAGATGTGGAATACTTATCAAGGTGAAAGTAAGGGAGCCAAAGGGAAGTTACTTTTCCCGAGGTGTAAGAGGCAGTGTCTGAACAGATTAGGGTGGCACTCATCTGTCTAGCTGTAGATCGCCAGTTTGTGTTTTCTGAGTTTTAGTAGCAGCACACACTGCTGCCTGTCAGCTTCATAGTGAATCTTCATATATACTGTATGTCATGGTTACAAATCTGATTACTAAAATAAAAGACAGTCATGTAATGTAACAAGAGCATGTAGAAGGTGCTCATGTTATGAATTCTGCATTCTGTTTCAAGACTTTTGCAAGACAAGGACTTGCTTTATGTTTTGCTAGAAAAAAGAGACAATGACCAGCTTACCACTCAAAACTGACCAGGGAGAAAGGAGGGAGGGGTGGTGAAACAGAAAAAGATTGGAATTCACACAAAACTGATTGTATGTTTGCAGTGAAATGGTTACAGAAGCCCTAGTTATAGAAATCCTTGCAGAAACTTGGACTAGTTGTGGCTGAATATTTGTGTCAGACCCCTGCATCACTTATGTCTTTGCTGGTTTTAATCCAAACCACTGATGCTAAATATTTAAGAGTGAGATATTTTTCCCACTTTGCATTCCACTGGTCTGTGTGTTGCACTAGCATGATGCAATTGACTTTAATCTCCAAACTGCAAGCTCAAAGCATCCAGTCATGATGACTTTCTATTACCATCGTAATATGGGAAGGCACATCTCATAATTTTGCAGTGTTGGACTAGAACCCTTCTGGATTATGTGCACTATGAAAATACTAATCTAAATACTAATTGAGAATGGAAAAGAGGGAGGGAATTTGCAAGTAAATTGCCTTTGTTTTTTTGTCTTGGAGCTTTCTCCAAGCTGTCATGTCTTGAAGGACCAAGGGTGTATTTGATAGTATTGCAAATAAGTAATGTAATGTGCAATGCTGGACTTGAATAGGCCAGCTCCGAAGAGCAAGAACCTGTATGAGAACAAGTCTTGAAGAGAACATTGCCACAATAAGGGTTTAAAATACCTGTCTTCTTTTCAGCCATTTAAAGTTTTGGCAACTGAAACTATAAATGGAAAGGCGTTAGAGGCAGATATATACAATGCAATTCCTACTGAAAAAGTGGACGGAACCTGCTGTTATGTAACTACCTATAAAGGTAATAAGGAAGATCCATATGCAGATTTCTCATGCTGACTAAAAGCTTTGTTCTACTTAATTCTCACTGTTGTTGTATGATCTATTAGATTCCAGCTATTGGGAATTCAACTCTCTTTATACAACTTGACCACAAAGTCATAGTTACTGTAAACATAGGAGGTGTTTCTATAGCTCTTACAGATTTTACTCTTTAAAATACATTAAGTATGTTTTGAGTGAACACATCAATAAACTATCCCAGTTTTAAAATTTCTTGTTAGTACGTCTTCCCTGCACACTAGGATTTATGTAATAGAGAATGTCTTAAGTTCCTTGGGAAGGATTAAAAGAAGTATGGAGGTTGGGAGGAAATGTGAAGACTGTGCTTCATTGCATTGCTAGGGCTTTTGCCATTACCTGAAGTTGTAAGGAAACTTTGTATTAAGCTAGGCAAGGTTCTACAAACAGATTTTTATATTCATACACCGTAATTTATGAATTTAAATAATGTCTTTTGATATAAACTGTCTCTAGTGACAAATGAGAATTATGTCTTGCCTTTTATGTAGGTGATTTTACTACTGTCCAGAGTATGGTTACATCTCTAAACTGCTGGTTTTATCCCTGTGGAAACTCTAGGGCAACCGTATCTATGGGCCAGGCTGGATCGAAAACCCAACAAACAAGCTGAAAAAAGGTTTAGGAGATTCTTGTATTCATTGGAGGATTGCAAAGGTTAGTGGAGATTTCTTTCCTTCTTTTTTGGCAATGTAAGTTATCCTGTGGGAAAAACAGCTCTAGCCTAACACATGGAATGCAAAGAGATCCAGATACTCTGGATAAGCACTGGATAATTGGGCTGTGATTAATGTGATGAACTTTAACCATTTGAAATGCTGGTAGTCAGTGTCTCAAGCCTGTCAGTGTTTGAGGCTTCTGGACAATGCCCTTAACAACTTGCATTAACTTGTAGTCAGTCCTGAACTGGTCAGGTAGGCAGACTAGATGATAGTTTTGGGTCCCTTCCAAGGAAACTATGCTTATGCTATCCTATCATACTTCTCTAGTTTCTGCTACTATTCTTTCTCTAGTTCTTCTTTCTTCTTGCTCCAGCTTTATGTTTTCTATTTAAGTACCCATTTTTAAATCATAGTCAGTTTTGAACTTTTAAACTACTTAAAGGCTTCTGTCCTTCTTTAAACCCTCTACAATTGTGGACTGGTTCAGTGTGCCAGATGTCAATGCTTGTACAGAGTAACTGGGATTACTGTCTGTAAACCAATGTCTAGATTGATGGTATTTTAATAGTTTCATTGAAAGATGATTAAAATGTAAAATTTGATAACAGTTTGTGAAAACCTGCCACATTTGTATGTCTAGAATTTGTTTGGAACGTTGAAGAGGATTTCAAGCCTGTTCCCAGTACTTGGATTCCAGCAAAGGACATAGAATTCTCTAATGGCAATCCCTTGCCTGATGAAAATGGACATATGCCAGGTACCTATCATACAGCACAGGTTAAAATGGTGGTGGTGGGGGTGGTCCATTTTAAAAGTATATTAGAATTAGTTCCAGAGTTAAAAGTAGTAGTTAACATATTTAGAAAACCAGAATGTCATTCATTCATTATCCAGAAAGGCTTTGTTCTTCTGACACATTGAAAATAATTGCAGTTTGCTTCACATACTTGCAGGGCTTCAGCTGAAGGCATAGTTGACATGTTTGAATTTCTCTGACTTCTTTCTGGTATCTGACATAGTTTTTTCTTGTCACAGCCTGTAGTTAATTGTGTTGGTTTGTTTTTAAATCCATGTACAGTTCTAGTAGGCATGTGATTACTTCAGATACTTTGATAAAATGCAATGCTTTCTCATAGGTTGGGTGCCTGTGGAGAAAAACAGTAAGCAGTATTGCTGGCACTCATGTGTTGTAAGTTATGAGCCTGGAATAGCACTGGTACTGAAACACCATGCTGACCCAGGGCTTCTTGAAATCAGTCCGGTGCCCTTATCAGAAATTTCAGAACAAACATTGGAGCTGATTGGGACTAATATTAATGCAAATCCATATGGTAAGTTTGTATGGCTGTTTGTAAATACTTTTTCTATTTTGTGATATTTTGACTGGAAACTATGTCTTATTCAAAGAAAAGTTTTAAAAAATAAGATAGGAATGTAATGGTTTCAGAAAGCAGAGGAAGGACTAGCTCAAAGAGTACTCCCCCAAAGACACTCACTTCAGAAAGCTGAGTTGTCATGAGACTGTGTCTATAAGCCTTTTTCCATGTGCATGTTCTTCAGGAGTCACTATAAAAATACTTCACTTCAGTCTTTCAGAAAATATTCTGACTGGAATATTATTTTATAAAATACTACTAAAATACTACAATATTTTACAGATTGTTGGTGCTTTGGTGCTTTTTCTTGACTTGACTTGTTTTTCTGATGCTGCTTTAGTCAGTTAAAGTAGAAAATTTTATTCAGCAGCCTTTTTTTTGTTTTTTGAGTCCCTAGAGTTAGTAGTAAGTTGAAATTTTAAAACCATGGCATATTATTAATATTTTAAAAAGGAAATGTAATTTAAGCTAAATTTTCGTTGTGGCTTCTACATTTAAGAGCCTTATTACAAAAAGCAGCTACGTATGAACACAGATGAGTTCTAACTTCTGAGCTTTGCTGCTAAGAACTTGCAAGGATGGGTAGGAAAAATAGTAGTACTTGGTCTCACCATTCTCTCAAAATGTAAAAGAACTGCAACAAAAAATTCTAATAGTTGTATTATTTAATGAAGATTTATGTAGAGCTGCCAGTGAAGAGGCAATGCATTTATTAACAGTCTGGCTTGAGTATTAATCCGTATTCATAAGAAAATATTCCAGATTTTTCAGGAACCAAGATGTTTGTACTATGGATCATGATCTGAAGCGTGAAGACTTTAGGCAGTAGCTTTATCGTTACTGAGGATGTGACCAACAAGGGCAAAAGAGACAACCAAATATCTACCTCTAACTGTTCACTTGAAGCCAGGAAAATGTTTTATCTAATAGAAGTCTATGTTCTGGACTTCAGTGCTTTTAAAATAGCTGTAATAACATAAATGAGGAATATCTTTAGTGATCAAATGTAACTATCAGGAAGATTTTTATTTCTTTCAACATAGGATTAGGAAGCAAGAAGCAGCCTGTACATCTTCTCGTACCACATGGAGCATTTGAAATAAAGAATCCACCTACTCTGAAACAAAATGACATACTGTCTTGGTTTGAAGGCTGCAGTGAGGGTCAAGTTGAAGGAATTGTGTGGCACTGCCATGATGGGTCTTTAATTAAGGTAAATACATAGATGGACATGTGGAAAGCACTATAATAATTCATAATATATGAAGCATTGTGAGGTATTTGCATTTTGTCTTATTTTCCAAATTCTTTAGTAGTAAATATTCTAGCAAATCAAGTGACAGTAGAAGTAATCACGCCAGTAAATCACTACAATGACAACGTATTAAACTTCATTATCTACATTATGCTAATAACTTAGAGTGAGAACATAAGATTTTCTTGTGTCTCTGAATAGAAATCACTCAACATTGTAAAGCTTAATTCCTTTATATAAAAAAATAATTTCTTGTAATGTTGACTTACAGAACAAGTATTGTTAATATGAATGTGATTTTTTTGATCAGTTACCGAGTATGTATTATTTCTGGAGCTGCAGAGGACACCTGGGTTCTGGTTTGCCTTTTGTGCTTTATTACCCATCTTATTCAGATAACTGATTAATCGCTATATGCCCTAAGTCAGGGGATACTAGAGCACCCTTACCTCCTAAGTTGGGAAATGCTGGGCTACTGTATTAAAATCACTAAATTGATCTTATTTCTTTTTATTTTAGCTCCATCGCCATCATCTCGGCTTACGCTGGCCACTTGCAGAGACATACCTGAATTCTCAGCCTGTTGTAATTTCTTTCAATAGAACAAAATATGACTGTGACTTTGAACCAAAGAGTTTATTTCACCATTTTTCAAATTTGGATGGTCAAAGATTTGACAGACTCAAAGACATCAAGTTTAATGATTGAAGTAATTTTTCTCCTTTAAGTTAATTGTTTTATGTGCTACATTCCTCCTAGTTGTGCCCACAAGGGAAGTCTTTACAAATAATCTTCTAGCTTAGGCAGCAGCCTAGGTACAGTGCCATTTTATTTTTTTCTTGATGTCTAGTTCTATATAACAAGAGACCTGATGTCCAGAGCAGAGATCTAGCTCTCAGCATGTTTATTTTCAGTTCTGAAAAATCCTTAACTTCTGAAGCCATTTCTGGAAACTGTTGTAAGTGTATGAATTATGTTGTCTAACACTGGCTGGTTCCAATAGGTAACCTAATGAATACAGTAAGCTGTAAAATTTCCATAGGTTGCTCTTCTATAAATAAAATTATTATTCTATAAATACAAAGACGATTATATGTAGGATTTAATTTTATGATCTATTTGTTTCTTAACAGTAAGGAATGTATTTCAGATGTGACCAGAATTAGTGCTAAAATTTGATACTTTTTTTTTTGAATTTGTAACAGTTCCTTTTTGTGGAAAACTTTTCACTGTATTTAACAGGTAAGCTGAAGCACTATGCTCTTAGTTAAAAACCTAATTAAACTATAACCTACAGATACTTCCACCATTTTGAGACAAAAAGAATAAATAATAGAAAGTCTATTAGTTCTATTTTGGTGTAATTAGTGACAGACATGACTTTGCTTAACAATACACATTTTCAGATTCCATCTCAATTGGGAAACTTCATCAAGGGCATATTAAGTAAGATGGCATATAAATAATAAAGGTGAGACTGGATGAATCATTTGAGTTGGCTTTTATTTTATCTGTGCTATAAAATTATACATCCATCTATATAAAACACACAAAATGAAAAATCATTTCTCTACAAAAAATACCGTTTGTTCGGATGAAACACTAACTTTACTTTCAATTCTTGGTTCTTTACTTTCACTCCATTTTCTGCCTAGAGGCATGTAAGAACAGAGATCCAGCACACTGACCCTGAGTCCGTAGTTAAGAAGTACGATTGCACATGAGAGCAAGAACAAATTACATATTCTTATCAATCTGGGACTTAGCACATTTTAATTGTTTGTCAACTCTTGGAGTAAGTCCAAGGTTTCAGCTTCAGCTGACACTTGTGTATTACCCAAATTGTTGTTCTGAATTGAAATTAATAGTGCAAAGAAGTTGGCAGATGTAGAACTGACTTATTTTTACTTGCGCATATAAATACCATCAGCTGTTGACTAACTCAATTCTGCAATCTTAAGTATGTGCCAAACCACTGTAACTTCATTAGATTTGTATCATTCCAGGATACAAACAGACAAATAATCCACTATTATGTAACTACCCAACAATTTGTTTCTGTATCAATACTGAGGACACTACACAATAGCCTAATCAACAGGAACACTGCCTGGACTATCCACCTGAATGCCATATTCTTCAGAAAGCTGCTTTAATCTATCTTCCAAGATAATATTTTTTTTTACTTCTTCATTGTAGTTATATTTCAGATCCTCAATTTCTTCAAAAATGGAAGGGTCAAAGTTTTCAAGTCCTTTTCTTAGCTTTTTTGTTTCCTCCTATTAAAAAGAATAAAAAAGTATCATCTTTATCAAGAATTTTAAAAATACATGTCAGCAAGAGTTTTGTTTTTTTTTTTTTTAAGAAAACCCATGATTCACTAGTAAAAAAATAGGCTTCATAAGCACAGTGTTTAGAAATTTACTTTGTCATTAAATGTTGGTTTAGAAATTAAACAGCTCATAATTTTGCTCATTAGCTTGCTTAGGACGATCCTTGCACCTACCTTTAATAGCTGGTTTTCCAACTCTGTGGCTTTCAACTGTGTCTGAAGATCAGCTACTTCTGCAATTAACTTGTCATTTTTATCCTTTTCTACAATTTCATTATGTCCTGCAATAATAAAAAATAATAATGAGAATAATAATAATTGGTTATGAAATTTAAGGTAATGAAAAATAAATACATTGATAATCTTGTAATTCTGCTTCTGAAAGCTGAAACATTTGAAGTGTGTAAAACCAGCTACGGACAAGAACAATCAAAAATTCAAGTAATCTGAGCTTTTCTTTAGTTCTTGTACAAATTAGGCTATGGTGTCTGGTTCCAGTGATTGAATGCAATATTGCAATGACTAGTCTATTAGCATACTTTTGAGAATTGTGACATGTACAGTTTCTCAGAGTTAAATTTACAAAACTTGAAAATAACAGTATAGGGATATTGTTAATTACATTCATAATTTCATGAGAGTTAAATTTTTATTTCATTTTACCAGTCACATGGCAATGTGCTGCTCTACAGTATTCTGCTTTTCCCACAGCAGGGGATTGATGCCTGCTGTGTCTTAAATTGTTCACAGGGCTGGTATATGGAATTAGACACTCGTTTTCTGGCATCTTGGAACCCAAGGCTTTTTAAAGGGTAGGCAAGAGGGTTTCCATGACTTACTGATAACTTATAAACAGTCTTTTGAGAGGTGTAAAAAGCAAATGGTGGCATGAAGTACACATTCAAAAGAGAAATGTTGAGAAGGCTCCAGCATATTAGTTCAGAATAATTATGGAGATACTTACTACCACTCGCTATAAAGAGCTTGGTATAGGTACTCAGAAATCCCAAGACTTCACTCTGCTTCATTTTACCCTCCTCTGGCACTACTATAATTCAAGTAATTCTGTAGATTTATTATAATTTTGCTAACACATATTAAATAAAAATAGTTTTAGGCCCAGAATACAAGATCTTTATTTTAGGTATTGAAAATGATTACCAGCTGAAGGACCTTCACTTGTATTTGTGAGTATATGGTGCTTATAATCCTCCACCTGGTGAGCTAGTTGTTGTTTCTCTTTTTCTAATCGATTATTAGTCAATCTGGAATATAAAACAATTTTAGAATATTTTTAAAAAATTACTGAAATATCTTAGGATATAAAATAAGTAACAAAAAAAAAAAAAAATAAAAAAAATCACAGTGGCCATTTCCTAATCATTCTTCTTTCATGTATATTGACCGGGGTATTTAGTTATTTCAAATTAAATTTTCTCCCTTCTACAGATAACAGAATCAACTTTCTGACTGGCATTAGCTTTCAGGGCCTTCAGAACACAAATGAAGAATCTTTAGCTATGCCTACATATCCCAAAAATACCCATGGTTTTTCTAACACAACCTCTGCATGTTCGTAGGGTTAAATACAGATTCAAATGCAGCCAAGCTGGAAAAGGAGGCTGCTGGCTGGCAGTTTTTGTTTCACATTGTCATCACTGTGGTAAGGTATTAAAATACTCTCTATGTTCAGCAAAAATGGCTGCCATAATTCCACAAAGCACATTTGAAGTACATGTAAGCAGCAAGGAACAAAAAATGCTTCCTTTACCAGAACTGTTCAAAAATCTACAGCTGACTGGAAGAAGAGAGGTAAGTAATTGGCTTCTGTATAGAAGCAGCTAAAAAGGCCAACACTTTGGTACCCTAACTCTCCTGATTATCAGAGACCTATATACTGTTTCTATGTACTAATAAAGAATCAGAAAATAAAATACGGGTAATGTAAAACTATCTTCAAAATAAAGAAAAAATCATGAAAATGGAAGTTAATTTGTTTGCTAATATTTAAAGAGGAAGTAACACTTATCTTCCTTACTTCCTTCTCGATTCCTACCTTGTTTCAACGAGAGACTTCCACCTTTTGGTGTCAGCTCTGTCCAGCTGGCTCTCAGCCAAATTTAGCCTCTTAATGGTTTCCTCCAGCTGTACAGTTAACTTCTCATTTAGTATCTCCAAGTTACTCTTTGCTATCCGGAGCTTCTCTCTGCTGTCAGCTTCCTATTATTCAATAAAAACAAAGGTTTATGGAATATTTAACCTCATATGCAGACAGGATTATCTAGAATGATGGTGAGATAGGGTCAGTAGTGATTTAGAGGATAACATTGTGTCCAAGATCATTAGCACTGCAACTCCCAAATTCTGTCTTGGGCTACTCATCTGGATGTCTTCTTTCCACATATAATTAAAAATTCACTCATGAATGCATCACTGCTTAGAAAAGTTTACCTGCTATGTCAACTACTAAAAAACAAAAAAAGGATACTTGCCACAACTAGAAACTAATGGAAATAAAAGGATGCATTATAATGATGATACCTTTTTAAGTTCTTTATGAAGCCTCGCATTTTCAGTAATGAGTTTTTCCATTCCTTTGGTTTTAGATTCGTAACGCAAACTCATCTGCCCCTCCAGATGAAGTTTCATTTTTTCCATTTCGGACTAGAACAGTTTGTTAAAACACATATACATTGCTTAGTAGAAAATTTCAGGTTTCTGCATAGTTACCTAGCACAATGAACATAGCATTTCATCACATTTCTAGATTTATTCTTAAGGTACAGAATACCTTTGCATAAATCATGCAGTATGTTATCCTGAGGGAAATTCTGCTTTTGTGTTCTCCATGTTTAAAACACTTTTGTGCCAATCAGTGTTGACAACACACTCACTGATCCATTTTCTGACAAGCTTGCACATAGACTGCTACCTAGTTATTGGAGATAAATCAGTACCTTTAGCTTCTCATTTTCCTGTTCAAGTAATTTCTCATTAGAAACCGCAGCTCGAGCTTTTTTGAGATCTTCATTTTCTCGCTGCACTCTCTCCACAACCTTTTTCATCAAACCAATTGTTTTTTCCAATTCTGGGACTGTCTTCCCACTTCTACCAGCCTATAGAGAAGGAAGAAAAAAAAGTAAGAGGAAATAAACACTTCATATTATCATTCCGAGGTACACCAAATTTTACCTTATCATTTATTTTCCCATTACTATTTATATTTATTAAAAACTGTTATATTTGGGTGTGACTCGAACCCTAAAGTTTCTTGCAGACTTAGCTTCCCAAAATTATATACTCACCCCCAAATTCAATGTATCAGCTCCTTCATCTTCCGTTACCCAAGAAAGTTGCAGTAAGTCTCAAAATCTGCTGTAGTGTATGAACTAAACTGAAATACTAGGAAAATAATTCGAAGTACTACTACTCCCTGATCTAACAGACCATACAATTATTGCTTTAATGTTAACGGGGGAGGAAAGAGGGGATGGAGTAGGAAGAATGCTGGGAGCTTGAGGGAGAAAAAAAGGGCCCTTTTTTAGCAACTATAATTTGGCTGCATTAAAATGATGGAAGGTATGTATTTTAAAGCCTGAGTAAATCTTCTCCCTTTCCCAAGGCATATAGTCTCACAGCATGATGAATAAATAAATACACGTGAAAAAAGCTTGTAATTTGTCTATTCTTCTTTCACCACATTCATTTATGAGGTAGAAAATATGTTAAAGCATGTTCAAATGCATTTAGTTTTCTCATCATCTTTGTAGTAACTCTTTTCCTCAATAATTATTAAGATGATGCTGGTTTTAGTACTGTACCCATTGAGTGCTTCCTTTTCTTTATACAGAGGTAAGGAGCACAGTACAGTGGAAAATAAGTAAGGTTTTATTCCCTGGAGCCCTACATAAACCTATATAGCAACCAAGTTTTGGAAGTAAAAATTACTTAAGTATTTTTTTCTCTAAAAAGAATGGAGGGATTAGGAGGCTTATGTTGGTACACAGCAGATTTCAAGAAAAACCTCTGTCAGATCTTGATGCCTGAAAATGGAGAAAGATTAAAAATCTGGTACCTCCTCAGTAGCTTTGCATGAAACAGTTTTATAAACTGAATTTCCTTATACAAAACCTACTATCTCTTAAGAGATAGGCAGATACACATGCTGTCCATGCAAGGTACAAGTAAAAGAAGGTGAAATACACAATCTTTTCCAGGAACCTAGAAGTAGCACTTAATTCTCCTTAAAGAGCTAGAAAGGCACTCAAGAACATTTATTATATCAACTTCCTTTAAAAGGTCACACAAAGAGTTTGACAGATTAATGGCAAGACAGATACTGGGCACTGTTGAAGCCTTTTCTTTCCTGTAATTTCTGAAATACTGCTCAAAGTAGCTGACAGTAGCTAGGTTAAAATTTAATTGTCATCTTGCAAAGCACAACAAACAAAAGACCTTTACTAACAACTTACACTGTCTAATATCTGCATCAAATCAAACTCTTTTAAATCATAAAGCTTTAACTTTATTAAGCATTTATATAAATATATTAATATAATTTCCATTTTCATATAGTTTGTCATGTAGCTTTAATAAAATACTGGTTTTGATTATTATTTGATTATACTGAAAAATTGTGTTACAGTACTCACCTCTCCAATGGTGCCAAGCTTTCGTTCAAGAGCTGCTTTGTCTTTTTTGAGAAGTTCACACATCTCTTTAAGGTCACCTACTTGATCCTGAAATCCATAGTAACAAGGAAATTATTTAGATTTCAAAGAGGTGAACAACAGCAAAAATTACAGTTAGTTTACTCTGAAAAGAGAAAGCAACTTCCCATTGCAATGATATTTTCATAATTTCTGCCAACCATTAGACCTTCTTATCATCCATAAAAACATTAAAAACTTGCAGTATGTACAGAAATTATTTTTAAGCAATCCACTAATATGTAAAGGGGACTAAATGGTACAGATAGAAAGATGTTACCTTTAGTCTTGGCAAATCTTTATTGGCCTGCTCTAGTTGGAACCTTAGCTCAATGTTTTCAGATGACAATCTTAAATTTTCCTTTAAAATCTCTTGTTCCCTTTGATATTGCTCATCTGACCCTATTCCTGATGTCTTGAGAAAACAGAGAAAAAACTGTTAGTACATTATTTGTTGTATCAGTCCTAGCTGATAAAAGAGCAACTGAGAACTGGTATTTTTCACAGAAATAAAGTAGATGTCAGAACTATCATCACTGTTTTGATCTAATCTACTCTAACTTGAACTACTTCTCTTAGATTTCTCAATATGCTTAGTTAACCTTTTAAGGGAAGTTTAAAAACCAGTAATTTTTTTTTTCAAATCAAAATTAACTCTCAAATTGTATAGAAATAAATCTCACAGTCTAAAAGGAAAAGTATATTAAGCAGTGACACCTAAGGATACAATCTGATATGTTTATTAAATAGTATATATAGCATAAGGAATTTCACTGAAATCGTATTTTAGAACAAGACACAAAAACCAGTAAATAGCTCTAGTTCTTAAGTTTGTTAGTTCCTGTAATCCTAATTATTAATCCATGGAGGATAGTAATTTCTATTACATAAAGAATACTTATGCTTTATACATACCTTATATTACCAATTCCAATTATAAGTATATGGTAAATCATAATTCCTGAGTAGTAAAGACTAAAGCCTTTGGATGATAGAATAAGCAGCAGTTTTTACTTAGGTAATTATGGAACCAATCATATGATCCATTAATTCACCACTAATGATGATAGAAATAAAGTATTTGCTCAATAAAGTATATTTTTTTCTTAGTATAAGTAACACATCATTAAGTCTCTTAAAGGATGAATGTTATCAACTAGCTGCACGTATCATTATGATTATTTGTAAACTTTCTGGATCAAAACTTTAGAATTGACAGTAGCTTAGATGTGAGCTGACATGCATGCCTATCATGAAATTGAAAGGCTTGGGTTTTGGACCACTTGGTGACTACTTCAATATTCCTGCAGACGATACAGAGGAAACTACTCCATTATCAAGATCAAACTACTCTATTTCTACGTCACTTATACGGATGAAATGCTAGAGATTTGCTATGGTATCAAACCTCGGGCATTTCACAAAATTCTGGGCTTGTTTCAACCCCCTCTGTGCCACTTTTATGTTTATCCTCTTCAGTGTGTTGATTCATTTCATTATTCGCATTTATTTTTTCTGCTTCATCATAATTAGCTTGATCAGAAGGTTCCCCTGAATCAGACTGATTGCAGCTCATTCTGTTAGTACAAGGCTCTTCTACACTTTCTTCTTGATCAATATTTGATTGCTTGACTATTTCTTGTTTCCTCTTCTCTTCTTCAAATTCCTCATTAAACTTTCCATTTTCAGCTTGGGTTATGTTTTCTTCCTTTTCACTGCAGTTCTCTTCATCAGCTTCAGCACTGTTTTGCTTTTCCAATCCATCCCTAGATACATCAGCATCTTTGCATTTCTCAGCATCTTCAGAATGCTGTTCATGAGCCACTTCTGTGCTTCCAACTGCAGGAGCCTCATGGCCTTCCTTATGCATGGTGCATGCTTGCACATCTGCTTCCCCATCTATTTCATTGCCATCTGTAATGCTATAATTACTCTTATGTTTTATTTCATTCCTGCTTGAAATAGATTTCTTTTGAAGGTAATTCAAATACTTTTGTTTACTGATACTGATAGGAACAGACTTGGTCAGTTCAGTTTGGTCACATGTACTCTGATTCAAGTTGAAGATAGAAGGGAGCATGAAAGAAAAGCAGAAGACAGTAAAACAAACCAGGAAATAAAGAACCTAGATTGTACTGCTAAGTCTGTTTCTTGAAAGACGAAGATAACCCAGTAATGCAATATTTGCAATACAATAAACCTTTTAAGAATCGAAACATAAGAAAAACACCTAATGTAGCATATGAAAAACACCTAATGTAACTGAAATGAAGCTCAGTATTTCCCCCCAAACTCTCTGTATGCCAAATTTTCAATCATGGAATATAAAATTAGTCTCTCAGTTGCAGACTTGTATTTAAAAATACGTATCCCTTATTTCTCCACATATACTAGGATGCTGAATATTTCAGCATCTATCTGTAGGAAAAAAGAAACTTAAGTTTTCCAGTTTTTTTATTATTTTACTGTGGGTTTTTTTAAACACTAAAAGCTGAGCACCTCTTACCCTGTTCAAGACATCTGTGATAAAGCAAGCTAAGTGACACAGAATATCAAATGGAGAACCAGTATTTTTGTTAAGCAGGTAAGATTCCATCAGGTAACATGGTTATATTATAAACTTACCAAGGGTCTAGAATATGTCTCTCTTGAGTCTTGTCTCTGCAATGCATGAAGCTTTTCCTGGAGGTATTGATTTTTGAAATGTAATTCTTCTACAACAGAATCTCGTGGGATTGCTTGCTGTGTTCTACATTAAAAAAATGAATCAAGCCAAAAAACCCCAAATGGCTATTAATGCAGAAAAACATGATTAAGATAAAAAAAAAACCCACAAAACATGAACGTCTGGATTACTAGACTGGATTTTTTAGTATTACTGGGGTGGTTATCCTAAACCAGTGTTACCCATATACACTATTTTAACTAGTCCCCATGAATCAAAAGTACCTGCTTAAGCAAAAGTAATCTGCTTTTTTGAGATGTCTAAAGCTTCTACTACTCAGATACAGTATCACAGATACTGTGATAAAATTACCATACACTCCCCAAATGCAATTTAGCAGTTCCAGAAACTCTGAACTGTTCACCAATCTAAATTGCAATTATAATTTTACACATTAGAAGACACATCCTTTTCATAGCTTTTTAGATAAATGAAAGAGTGCTATATATTCTCTGAACATGCAAAATTACTTCTAAGTAGCTTTAAATTTGCTCTTCAGACTCAAAGAAGGATTTTTGAAATCCCTGTCTCTTTTTTTCCTTACTGAATCTGTTGGCCTAATAGATAGACTATCACTTTCCACATTTTTTTCTCATTTAGATTTGTAGTTTTTTAAAGATTCTTTTAAAATGCCTCTCACCTCATGTGAGCAACTTCATTTTCTAATTCTAGATTCCGTTTTCTTAGTTCTTCAAGTTCTTTTTCAATCTCTAAGGCTCTCAGACCAACAACATGGTCAACAGTGACGCCAGTAGTTTTCAGCTTCTTCTGTAGAGAAATTTTCTCCTTTTCAGTCCTGAAACATCCAGCAAATTTATATTCAAAACTTTAGCTGCTAACTTGCTTTAAAGAAAGTTTTCTTAAAGAAACCACATCTGCAATTTCTTTGCTGACTGAACCATTACCCCCTTTCCTGCTTAATACGGTCACCTTATAAAAAATTGGAGAAAATATTGAAAAAATATTGGAAAAATATTGAACCTTAAGTCAGTATCATGCATGTCATAAACCACTTGCTGGTCTTGCTATTGTTTTATGTGAAATTCATGCAATACTTGCTAAGACTAAATGCCATTTTGAAGCAGTTTCCAACCACAATCTAACAACAGCTACCATCACCGCTACAGTTTCCTTTCTCTTCTGCATCTTTTATCAGTAAAGCCCTGGCATTACTGTACTGAAGTAAATGTAACTTTTGCAGCTGGTTTGGGCATGTGTATTTTTTTAAAGGCTTCCATCTCACAATCCTACGACAGTCAGTAGTGCAGTAGGACTATAAGTAAAAAACAGGGGTAGCAAGCTGATTAAGTAACATGGCTGTGAGAAACAGCCCATCTTCATAAAGCTGTTACTTGTTTGATGGGAATACCAGAATGCTATTTACAAGAAGCATAAATAAAGGGCTTAAATTAGTTTTATTCAGAAACAGTTTCTTCTAGTAAATGTTGTTGTCTTATAGAAAGGAAAGGAAAGATAGTAGAGGAGTAGCCTACTTCTTGAAAATGACCTAACCCTTTTAATTTTCAATAGCAATGGCAAATTCTAGACATCAGTAATTAATTAATAATCTTGTAATTACCATCTGACAAATATATTTGGATTTCCCTTATGCCATCATTTGGTAGTGGAATCTGAAAAAACCAACTCACCTGGTATAAGCTTCTTTCAATGTACTCAACTGTTTGGCTAAAGCATCTGCTTCTTTTTCCTTTTCCCTTAGTTTGTTCCGCAATCCTTCCATTCTGATTTGCCCTTTTTTACCTTCTTCCCATCTAATTATTTCCTCCTTGGAAGTCTGTGAAGCATATAAACAAATTACGTATTTCTTTTGGAATTTTTTTCTTAAAGCAAAATTAGCAAACACGGTAGAAAATGAAGAAGGATACCAATTTAAAACATGAAGCCATAGCAGGCATGTATTATTTACCTTATTTACTAGAAGGCAAATAGCAGGCCCTTCTGGAAACCTTAAGTATGCTGCAGTGACTGGTGTATAAAGCCAATGCAGTTTATTGCTACTACAAAGTTCTTCCTTATCTTTTACTACTAACTTTTTTTTAAAAAGGTGTGATTTTTATGAAGTTAGAGGTGTTAGTGCAGCGTATTTGTTTACTTCAAAATTCACATTAATAAAGAAGACAGATTAAAGAAAAAAAATTATTTTTCTATGTCAGTTTACAGCAGATCAGTCTTCTGCAGCTCACCAGGCATTTATAGACCCCTACTGCACAGCTGTACAATTGGTTATGTTAGTTTATGTTTCCCTATGAGAAACAGATCTTCACTTAAAATTACAATGCACTAACTCTGAATTATACGTTGCTTTTTCAGAGGCAAGGGGGAGAGCAGAACTGCCTAGACCTAGGCTGATAACATCGTTCCAAGCCATGATCTAAGTACACGTACCTTGACTTCTCTCACACCTTTTTTTTCTGTTTCTTCACACTTCTTCTCAAGTTCACTTTCCAATTTTTTAATTTTTTTCTGAAGTGCATCTATTAGATTTTGCTCATCAACTTTGCTCTGAAAAATTACAAACTTTTACAAACTTTGAAGTTTAATGACCACTACTTAAGTATTTTTCTCCATGAAAAGAATTACTTTAATTCGAACTGGCATTATTAGTCTACAACCTAAATAACCTTTTAAAAATTATCTTTAGATTATTAAAGCATTGAAATATAACATTCTAAACTGAATAATTATCAGCAGCAATTAGACAAATTTAAAAAATGTTTAGAAAATTCCACTCTAAATCCTTTCATTTTCTTCTGAAAGGTGAAATTAGGACCCCCAGGAAGACCACAGAAATCACAGCGTGAGGGGCTGGAAGGGACCTCAAGAGATCACTGAGTCCAAACCCCCTGCCAGAGCAGGACCACCCAGTGCAGGTCACAGAGGAATAGGTCCAGGTGGGTTTTGAATGTCTCTAGAGAAGGAGAATCCACAACCTCATCGGGCAGCCTGTGCCAGTGCTCTGTCACCCTCACCATGAAAAAGCTGCTTCTTATGTTTACACAGAACCTCCTCTGCTCCCACTTGCATCCTTGCTCTATCCTTGGTCATCAAAATTCCATTTTTCTAAGCAGCTTTGAAAGCAGTAATCCAACTCCTCAGAGTCTTTCAAACGTATTTCAAGAAGCAACTATTTTTTCAGTCCCTTTCTTTCATTTGAGGTATGCTTCTAACAGCTTAAAACAAATAGCTCACATTTATGCTCAGCTGATGAGCAAACATAAATTTTTAAATCAAGTATATATCTCAATGCCTTCCAAATGTACTTAATCTTTCCACCCAAACCCAACATATCTACACAGAAACTTGACCGAGACTGAATATGTTTTTTAAAGCGACTTTTACCTGAATGCTATTGCTTAGCCTCCTAATCCGTTTCTTCAGTTCTTCATTTTCTTTTTCTAGTTCATTTTTTTCTCTCAACATTTTAGCAAATGCTTTTTGTTTCTTCTGAAGTTCTTGGTTCAACTCATCCCTTTCATCAGACAAAGAACTTTCCCTGGTTTTACTTATTTTAAGATTATCTGTAAGTTTTGTAATCTGATTATTTAATTCCTCTATCTCTGCCTAGAAGAAAAAAAAAAAAACATCAAACCCCCAAACCAGGATTATCAACAATACAGCAATCCAGTCACTGTATTAGCTAATACTCACATTAAGCCCCCTTGTTTCTCTGTCAACAATCTCCTGGACGTTCATGTATGCCTCTTTTTGTGATGCAGCAGCAATTATCTGCTGTTCAGCATTGGCCGTCATTTCTGCTCGCAGTTCCAGAAGTGCTTTACTCAAAGCCTGAAAATAATAAATTCAAATTCTTTTAAGTGAAGGAGCTGCTAATATGAACATTACAAACCAAGAAAAAGCAATTTATATTTACTCTTTTATATTATGCAATTATAGTCTACCTCCTGATGTACTATACATAGAATTCTAAATAATTCTATGCAACACTAAACAATTAAGCAGTTAAGCAACAATTAAGCAGCAATTAAGCAATTAAGCAACACTAAACAATTATGTGACAAAGGGATTAATTTTTGTTGACTAACTTTTTGCTGCTTCTCTTTTATGGCTAACTGGCTCTTCAGCTGTTCCACCAAGTTTTTCAGGGTTGCTGTGGGTGCTCTATTATTTGCTTCTTTTTGGACCTCTAGTTCAGTTTTTACATTTGCTAATTCCTTCTCCATCTGAGATAACATATTTCTCAGTTCATTTGCTTCTTCCTTTAGTTGTTCCTTATCAGTTGTGTGCTTTTCCTGGAGCCTAATAAAAAAAAAAAGCATTGATACAGTACACTGCAATAATCAAGTTAGCAAACTTCAAATAAATAGCAAATGTCACAATTTTATTTTTTTATTATTTTTACAGCACATGATGCATAGATTTAGAAACAGCAAAACAAAGACTGACTCAGCAAGGAAGACCTGAATTTAATATAAAAAATTACTCAAGATCAGAAAAATTATATTAGTGCATTGTTCATTCTAACTCCTGGTCCTAAAAGCATAACTCTTTCCTCTTTCTAAATAGAGGTTAAATTTTCTTGAGTTTAAACCTGTTAGGCAGCAAGCTCAAAAGGATGTACCATGAGAAAAAAAATAACACAAAGCATAAATCTGCAAGTACCACAGTATCTTAAAGAAAACTCTCAAACCAAGAACTCCTAGAATACTTTCTTTTTCTCTGAATAGCACAAAGATAACAACTGAAAAGCATTTTTTTTGAAGACAGTTTTTCAATAGTAGCTCTGATAAGGGCTATGAATTAAAAATAATTTACAATTACCAACAATAAAAAGTCTTTTGAGTTATTTTTTTCAGCTAAATCTTAAATTCAGCAAAAACATGTTAAGTTTGGTAGACAAGTGTTGTAGCAGCAATACCTAATTGACTTGATCCAGTTCAACAGTGACTTTTGTCAACAATCTAAAAACTTACTGGGTTCTGACAGCCTCAAACTCTTTGATTTTCATTAAAGTAATTTCTTTTTGTTTCTCCAATTCAGATGATGTTTTCTTTAATTTTTCAACAAGCGAAGCAAGAGAATTATCCTGTTCTGCCACAGTTTGCTCCATTTCAGCTATGCGGAGAAAGTAATTGTTGTTGGAAAGTGGTAACGAAGTCTTTTTCATTAACTCCTGTAAAACAGAACAAATGCATGTGATAAATACTTTAAGCTTTAAATCAAACATAAGCATTAGCTGTGCATTTGAAACTCAATCCTTTATATAACCAGGCATTAATATCTAACATATTTATTGACTGAGGTGTGTTTCTTTCGTCCACAGAGAAAGCAATCACACAGGTTTGCAAAGAGCTTTGTGCCTCCAATGATCAGCAGATAACCAGCTAGATACAGGTTTCACTTTATGATAAAGTGTCAAGAGGTAGTTTATAATGAAGTAGGTTAGTTTAACATAACTACAGGTTGAATGAAAAGAACAGAAAACAAAATACAACTCTCCCTCCCCTGGAAGTCTCCATAAATCACCATGATTTGAAAAATGTTCATATATATTGAGGTGGTAACCCATTTTTTACATTTGACTTCTAATCCATCTCTTGCAAATTCTTTCCCAAACAATGGAATTCTGTATCAACCACCCTTTTATTTTTCCTGGGTTTATTACTTTGTTTTGACTGCAGAACTGTTCTTTTAAGCAACAATTTTAGAAATGCAGGAACAATTTCACTAATCCCACAAAAACGTAACTCACCAAAGCAGTCTCTTTGAATTTATTAAGGGACTTGTCAGTATGCAGACTTAACTTCTGGTGTAAAACTCTAAGGTCTTCTTCATGCTTCTTTGCTATTTCCTCTTGCTCCTATTAGATCAAAATAAAATGTAACTCTACTGATGCACACTATTCCAAAAAGTCATAAAACTACAGTACCTTAACTTGTTGATTGCTCACTCACTGCACAGTTTTGCTCCCCCAGTCTTCCTCCAATTCTGACAGTTTTATAAATTCTTCTCTTCTTGCTATAATCAATGATTTATTCTTTTTCCTTTTAAACGCTATTGGAAAATAGAAGCTAATATTTCAATTTTAATCTGTGCAGCAAGTAGTGTGTTGCAGTGGAACAGAAGCTGGAGAGCAAAGCAGCTGATACTGGTCCACACCAAGTATGACAATCAATATGGATAGTGATGTCCATACCATGTACTTTTCAGGTCTGTTTACTTCAGACTGAACTGTGATCCCATGGATTGCATACTGGCTAGCAGACAGATTTTGTCTGCTTCTTCTGATTTAGTTCCAAAAAAAAAAAACCCAACCCAAACCCCAACTTGATTTCTATCGGAAGAAATCGCTACATATGTTAAATTAACCAAAGACATCTGGTTCGTCAAAGCGAAGATGACAGGAAATCTGCTTTGGAAATGTGCTCCTGATCCAAACACACTTACATCTAGGCTTTAAAATATGCTTTAAGGGTCTAAAGTTTGCTTAAATAATATAAACTATGCTTAGATACACTGTTCACCCCTTAATATGATTTAATTTAAAACGTTTTAAGGATTTTATATCCAAAAAATGCATAGTTTATGTCCGTTCTTTCCCAAACCTTTCAAGTTTGCTACAAGATGCAATCCAGAGATCATTGTTGCAAGTACTGGAAAATTCTATATAAATATACGATATACTGAGGCCAATACTCACAGCAGAGGTTAAAAAATTCTACTTCAACTTCCCATATAAAAAATTCCTAATTGTCATTGTTCTGATACCTCCGAAGTCAGAACTTGTTTAATATTTCACTATCAATGAAATAAAGAGTCAACAAAATCAACATAAAAATAGAAAAAATTTTATACAAAAGTTTAACTACCTCTCTTGCTTTAGCAAGCAAGTGTTGGTATTTTTTTAACACCTCCTCCTTTTGATTTAATCTTGCTTGCATATTTGTAATGGTTTGATGAGCAATTTTTATGGCATGATGGTGCTCTCGATCATCTTCTTGTTTGCCTATTTCAGCCATGATTTTCTCTCTTTCTGATGTTGCAGGTAGTTGAAGTCTTAGTTCATTTATAACTCTGTCTCTTGATAAAACATTTTGTTCAGCTTCCCACAGAGCAGCTTCCCTTTCTTTTAATTTCTACAATGAAAAACAATTGTTGCATTTCCAGAATTCAAACATTGCAAAAAGATCTTTTTTCTTGAAAGACATACCTGAAATGTTTGTCTAAATTGACTTATAAACACAAAATGTCTTGCATTCAGTTATAGCCATATAGGATTACTAATAGAAAAAAAATATCCCAGTATATCCCTATGGTGTTTTTATGTATTATTTACTTGACATAAGACACTTAAGAAACTCATTTTCTGCTACTAATTTAAGATGGTGGTTTTCAAATCTCTAAGAACCACAAAGTATCTTCTGTAACAGACATTCGATTTAGAAACCCAAGATACAAGGTTTTTGCTATACTACTTTTGTACTTTCTTAATGTTACACTGTATTGTTACACTGTTTTTAACATTACAGTGTAATATTACGCTGTACTTAAGTAGCTACACTCAACTGAATTTTGTACAGCAAGATCACCTCACTCCACTACATGAACATTCTAAAATATTCAAATATTTTCTCCTGTACTTTCTTCCAAATGAAGAATATTTCACTTTATTCATGGTATGACTATTTCATTTACTCTTTCTCTGTATTTAATACCTCTAAGGAACAGGACACATTTGAGAGACATTTCTAAAGGGGTATGTACTATATTAAAAAAATGTAAAGGGCTCAGAAATACAAACCTTATACCTTCTTACAATAATCTGTGCATTTTATTACCTCCTCCAGGGATTTACAGGTTGCCCTGGTTTCCAGGATTGTTTGAACATGCTCCTGGTTCTTTCTCAAAGCGAATTCAAGTTGTTGTGGGAGTGGCAAACTAGGGTCTGGAGCTGATCCTGTAGCCTCTTCTAACTGCATAGAAAGATTAACATTCATGTAAGCTGACAGTTCTGAAAAATGTACTTATGAATCTATTTTTAGTTAATTCAGTGCATGTACCTTTGGAGCTGTACTAAGTTTTTCATTTTGTTGACGATCATACAGGTCTAATTGGCGCTGTAGTTCTACTTCCCTTTGGTCCCAAGCTATTTGCCTCTCTTCGTGAAACTGTAACAGATGTTTGATAAAGGTGTTTTATTTATTGAAGGCAATGGAAATTTTATAACCAGCTTAGAAAAAAAAAAGATACCAAAATGTGAAATACTTCAATGTGTTATGAAAGTCATTTGGGAACCAAGATACAAACATCTATGTTAAAAACATACGAGGAAGAATCACTTAGTGAAATAAGGAATAGGCAGTTTTTCTAAAAGCATCCAGAACTACATACCTTTCTCTGCTGTACAACTTCTTCTTCCAGATTACTGATTGTACATTCATATTCAGTAATCATATTACGCATATACTTCACCTCTTCCTTTTGCTTGACTAACTCTCGATTGAGTTTAAGTTCCTGCAGATGGAGTTCTTGCATCTTCATATGCCATTCAATTACCTAATAAATAATGATACACAGAATTCTTTCACCAAGCCTTTTACAGGCCAGCTAGATGCAGCTACACTCTTTAAGGCGGTGCGGCAGTTCATCTAACTGGTTATCCAACTTGTTCTGCTTTTTTTAGATTTTTCACTTATTTTCAGTGAGGATGCAAGGCAAGAGTATCAAACTGCAAAAGGAGTAACTGAAAAGTGCAACATAAAATTGGAGAGGCAACAGGTTTCCTCTAAGCTAACAGAAGTGCATGGCAAATAATTTTCAAATGACCTAACTAGGCTACACTCTAAGCATCTGTCTAGACTGAACAAAAAAAGGATGCAAGAAGTTTGGTTGACTTTTCTGAAACATTAACATATTTTCAAGACCATTAAAACCCATATATATATTCAAAAAGGTGCGTATACCAATAACAGACACCTTTAGTAATGGCAGATACAACCATGTTGTATAATAAACAGTATTCAGGAAGAAAAATGAAAAAGCCTTATTCAAATTCCAAGGCAATATTGTTTACAATAGCAAAATACGATTCAGTAGAATTATATAAGTATAATAACATTTCTGACCATGCTGCCTAAATTATGGCCCCTGGATTTATTTAAAAAGTCATGGAGTTCTAGTGAAGATTTCAATACGAGCTCATGGAACAGAACATCAGAGTGCTAATCTGTGTTTTAATTGCTTTAATTGCCAATTAAATTAAATTCATAATCTAATCCATTTTAACATAACTGAATTCATAGTTAGCCTCTGCTTCCTACGCCACTTAATTAGGAACAAAGGAAAATTAGTAAATCTGACTGCACTGACTTTTACAGGACAAGTAACTAATCATATATTGCTTTTTTTAAAATAGGAAAAAAAAAGATAGCTGTCACATTCTAACAAAATGTATTTTGAAGTCATTAAGTTCTCTATTAAAACAGACGTTTGAGGAACAAGGTGAACTGAAATGTAATTTAAATGCAGATCAGATGAACAAAGCTATTAAAAGTTGTAAAATAGCAAACCTTTTGAGCTCCCCTTGTGTCCTTCAATGCACTTATTAGTTCTTCTAAACTTTTCAGTTTTAACTCCATCTCTAATGCTCTGTTTTCTGCATTTCGACGCTCCTGCTGCGCATGCTGAACTTCTTCCAGGATCTTCAGTTTGTCATTCTGTAGCTGAATCATTGTTTTAGAGAATTTTTCTTGCTGTGCTAAAGGCAAAGCACCACTAAATTGCTGCCGCAGAGACTGGACTGTCTGTTGTAGATGTTTGGCTCTATTTCTTCCTTCCAGTCGGGCAAAATATAAGGCTTGCTCTTTCTCATCAAGCTTCTGCTCTAAACGTAGATTCTGGATTTCCACCTTCTGTAGTTTCAATTTAAGTGTCTCCAATTTCCCTACAGCAACAGATTCACTGCCTTGAAGGGCCATGATATGTTGGTGCAGTTTTGCAATAACTGCTTTTTCATCTGACTGTGCCTAACAAAAAATATAAAGAACAGTTATTTTTCATTTTTAATATGTTTAATGCAGTATATACGTAACCATAAGAAGCTTTTTTTTTGTATTTTGTATGCTGCATGTATTTTACTCCAGAGATAAGAGCAAAAATTAGCCTCTAAAATCAGCTTACTTTTCCACCATTGTTTCTACAGCATGTTTTAGAAGTACACCTCTTCAGATGCTGGTCTTAAAAGTTGTATCTTTCCAAAATACTACAGAACAAGAAAGGTATGTATACCTAAACTTACGAAATACAGTAATATAGAAGCTGACCAAAGTGTTGTTTTAGGGATTCAAACCATTCTACAACATGAAAAAAAAAATCCCAATAAATTGTTTCAGCTAATAACAAAGCAATACTGAAAATCTTCAAGATTTACAAGTCATTGTTTGTCTAGTAAAAACCAAGCTTTCCTGTCTTTAAATATTTAGCACAAGCTATTAATCACATAAGAATAAATATTACCTAATTAACACAGAAAAAAGCTCAGGCCCTATAATAGCTATACATCTAGAAACTGAAAAATGGAGAAGGGCATAATTAATGTAATGGAGAACTCTTTTAACAATGTGGCCACTACAAGGACCAGATTGCTAAGATCCTTCCGAATGCTTTTGCAGTTTCCTAATTCCCTGAAAAATTACTTCATTTCTTCTGCTTCAGGGAAAAAAATCCAAACAGCAGTGTTAATAAAGCTTGAATTTTACCTGATAGTCTAAAATTTGCATTCTAAGAGATTCCACTTCTTTATCTCTGCATTGCTGGCGTGCCCTTAGAGCTTCAACTTGCGTTTTTGCTACATCAGACAGTTCTCTTAACCTTGCAGGGAAAAGAGGATTGTGTCACGTGAAACCACTGAACAACCTATTAAGTTTTTCTACATAGAACGTGCTAAGAAGATGCTTAGTATGTTTCCTCATATAAAAACTTTTGAAGGCTTTTTCACAGGACTATTTCCTCTAAGGTATATGTAAGTTTGCTAGCAGTAACCTACTCTGGGAAAACAAGCCCTTATTTCCTTACTAAAACTAAGCGTCTCTGTCCTCTATTTCGCTCCCACCTCAGAACATAAATGCTCAGGAAGTGCTCTGGCATATATAAATGACAAAAAATTAGCTTTAGACAGTTATCTGTTAGGAATATATAAGTAGTGTATTACATAGCCTAGATCTTAGCATGCTTCTGAACATACTGGAATTCAAAACTTATTACTTCAGCACTTACTTCGATACTTCTATCTTGAGCTCCATCTCGCGCTTCTCTAGGTCCATGATTTGCCGTCTATCTGCATCACTTACTGCCTTACTTACACTCTTTGACAGCTCTTCTCTTAATTCCTGTTCCACTTTCTGTGCCTCAAGGTTGATTTTGGTCAGCTTAAAAAAAACAAAACCAGAAACAAACAAAATGGTATCCTAAGCACCTTACTGCTCCCAACACTGCAAAGAAAAAGCCGTGCCAAAAGTATATTTTCTTTTTTTGTTCATTACAAAATAGTGTTCATCTGTATTCTTTTCCTCTCTCCTCAAATGTCTTTTTGTTTGCAGGATTGCATACACACTGGAAAAGATACACAGAGCAATGTAAAACAGGATTTTAAATTAAATATAATTTTTATTAGTCCGTTTTCTTAAAACTGTTGCTGCAATAACTTGCCCTTAAACTAAAATAAGAAAAAAAAAAAGAAAAAAATAGTAACACTGTAAGCTCTTCAGGATATGAACAGTCTTATTTATATATTTATACAGTACATCAGGATTGGTAATACAAACACAGGTTGTAAGTGCCAAGACTCACAACAGCGGAGTTCTTTTGTTTTCTAAAAATTACTTTCATAATAAAGTGCTATTCTTTCAAGCATCCTGATTTTTCAAGTTGAGTACAGAATACTGAATAACCAATGTTTCAACTAAAACCAAGGGGTATTAAGTAAAGACTGATAAATGGAAAGACATAGGCAACATAAAGAAACCAGAGAAATTAATTTAGTAAAAACAAATGCAGCAAATTAATCTGATACCATTCCTTAACAAAATAACTGATTTCCACTTATAACTTTCATTTTATTCATGTCCCAAACTACTTCAAATGAAAACAGTGTAACAACTAACTACTAGAAAAACAAAGAAATGGAGAGTCAGATAAGAGCAACCCAAAATAACTAGGTTAATAGTCAAGCACAGCACAAGGTGAGGGAATAACAGTCTATCAACATTCCTGAAAACATAACTATTCTTCTTCTTAGTTTTTGTTTAAATTACAGTCCAATCGAGGCAAAAGAACAAATGCCTACAACTGCCTAAAAATAAATTTAGACTGAAAATTATAAAGTTTCTTACTATTAAATAATTAATTTATGGAGTAAACTTGATGTATGAATAGTGGGGACGAAAAAAAATCTAGTAAAATTAAAGACTGATATGACAGGAATACTAGGGACCATGAGCTTCAATGAGACATGACTTCTCTTCTGTTCCTCCATTACAGATAATGTTTGGCATGTGACAGAAGACATAGCCAGTGTATAACAGTCGTTACATTGTCATTTGCAAAAGGGATGCAAAGGTCTAGCATTTTTCGAGTCATTTGCAATGGAAGGAAAATTAAGGTACTATACAAATTAGACACAAAAAGCAACAGTCCAAAGCAAGACTTTTTTCTAGTAATCTGATGAAAAACTAGCAAACCATCTGTCCAGAAGCTCATCATGTGTTTTACAGAGATAAACTAATGTTTGAAGTAAACTACTGACAAATTCATTAGTTCTATTTTTTACAGCTGTTCTGTGTGTGCAAAATTACAGCTCTTAAAGGAAGTTAATATTTTGCATCATACGCTTATTTGCTAGTCATGATACAAAATAGATTAATACTTTATGAGAAGCTCAAAAATACTCTTCTGAGATTAATCAAATTAAGTCTAAAAATATTTACCTCAGCAAATTTTGCTTCTAATTCAAAATTACGTTGTTCTATTTCCTTCACAGTATTCCTTAAGTGTTCATACATTCGTTGCGAATGTTCTGCTCTCTGTCTTTCATTTAGTTCCTTCATTTCCAACATTGTGATTTTCTTAGAAATAGACAAAATTTCACTGTTGGTTATTGCTTTTGTGGCCTTGTCCATGGCATTGTCATCCCCTACATTAAAAAAAATATTTAAGTTACAGAATACAGAAGCTCTTTCAAACATAAGAATTCTATGCATCGTGAAACAGAACGAGTTTTGCTTTGTTTCAGTCAGATAAATGTTATTAAAACACTTTGTTAAACTAGAGGCGTGATTATCTCTTGACTTATTACATGTTTGAAAAATATCTAATTTCAACAAAATATTATATATTATAAATAGGTATATCATGCTTATTGAGACTGATAACTGTTTTCATTGTAGGCTTTCAATTTATCTTTAATTCAGCTGGTAAATCTTCAGGAAATTTAATTTAAAAATCTCTAAAAGAAATATACATAGACGATTCTTCTTGAATAATGGGAACGTAAACTGTGCACTGAGCCTAACCTATCAAGAAAAAATACTTTGTTACAGGGAATGAAACAAGGAAAAAGACAGTATTTTCCTGACAAATTATTAAGTACTGTGACTGATGAGTAAGTTAAAAACATTGCCTCTTACTAAAACAGATAATGTTGTTTACAAGTTCCAGTTTTTAAACCTTTGACCTAGTAACCCAAGAAAAGTCAACTTGGAATTTTACAGAGGGAAATAACAGTTTTGCTCAAATAGCAAATATGTAAAATAAAGCAAAGAAAAAAAAATCACAAAAAAGATTTAAGAGTTAAAAAAAGATACAAAATAATTTGCACTCTTTTTTTTGTGTTTTGAGATATACCAATTCTGTAAAACTTCAGAATATGACTTTCACACGGGACATACCATTTGATTATTAATGTGGCAATGTCACTATTATACTTGCCCAGTTTAGTCATCTGTTCCCAAGCCTGTTCTACAGTGTGAAGTTTCTCTTTCGTGATCTCCAGTTCCTTATTCAATAAATTTATCTGTGCCTTCAAGGATTCATTCTCATGCTGTATGAAAAAAAGTTGCAACATAACAGCAAACTATCCAACTATAGCAGATTTGATGCTTAGTATCTACAAAATGTCTTGAATTAACCTTACCTAAACACAAGATTTAAGTTTCCTCTTAAGTGTAAAAATGCTAGTCTTTGTTACATTGTATCTTACTATCAACCTTTTGAAAGCCGTTTACACCCATTCTACTGCCCCTGTGACCACCAAAACTGAAAATGGTAGCAAATATTCCTTCTGTTCACCTTGTTTTGGTAACCAAAGAACTAAAAATACTTGAGGGAACATAGCCAGAGCTGAACCTAAAAAGCAAACTAATGAAGAAAAATACTCAAACAGCCAAACCCACCAAAATTATTAAACAAAATGCTTTTAAATATATATATATCCATAGAGATAAAATCAGGGACTTTGTAGATGTTTCTTAATCCATTTGAAAAATACCAGGTAAGCAATTTAAAATTGGACAGCAACAGTAAGAAGGCTCTGACATCTCATACCCACCATGGAACTGTTATAAACAGCAGTTCTAGCATAAGGACTTCCATTAGAACTTTCTATTAAGTGAAAACAAAAAAACCCAATGCAAAGCAAATGTATAAAGACATAGCAAATGAGCTCAAATATAAACACAAATGTTACCTCCATGTGTTCCATGTTTGTTGTCCGTTGGACGAGCAAGTTATCTTTTTGCAACATATCTCTGTATTTAGCAGTTAATGCATTATACTGCTTATTGGCCAGTTCTAGCTCAGACAATGGCACACTACCATCCAACACCTTTTGCAGAGCTGCAATCTTAAAGCTAGCCATCTCCTATGAAAATAATCAACACAATGGGTTACTAAGGTCTGCTAGATCTTTATATAGAAAAAATAAAATTTCTCAACAGAAAAACAGTACCATTTAATATGACGCTTTTGAACATGACACTGGTTTATTTTAGTAAATTACTGTCCATCTTTCTACATTGCCTGTAAAAACCGGGATAAAATTCCTCTGGTATTCCAACTCTGTGGGTAACTTTATCAACAGTTGCCTCTCAAGGCATTGCCAAAAGCATATTTTATACAGAGGGGTTAATATATGAGCCCTAGCAACCTAGCAAAGTAAGATTTGGTTTCATATGATACTTTCAATAAAAATAACTTGTTGAAGCAACTCCAGAAGGGCAAAACTGACAGGTTTTTCATTATGATGCTTAATTAAATGCAAAGGATGTTTTGACAAAATTTGTAACAGCATTTAACATTTTGATAATATATTAAAAAAATTATTACCTTCTCCATTTAAAAAAAACTGTTTTTCTTCCCAAATTGTTAAAAAAAGTGTGCACTATTACTACTATAAACTATACCTTGAATCGTTGCAAGTCTCCAATTTTCCCTATAACTGTAGTTTCCATTTGTGTTATTTCGTCCTTTAGTTTCTCATTTTCTTTTCTAAGATGCCGTTCCGTTTCAAGCAAAGTGGTATATTGCCTTGTTAGTGACCTCTCATTAACTCGTAAAACTGTTATTTTTCTATTGTTTTCTGCAAGTACTTTTTTTGTTTCATCAGGATCCAGCTGAAGCGCACTGAGTAAATTCTGTAAAGTAATTTTTTTAACAAGAAACCCGTACATAAGTATGGCAGAACTCAACTACGTCAGCAAGCTTTCTTGTAAATTTTTAAAATATAAGTGTAAAAATTCCATTAATCTGCCTGAAATAACTTTTTGCTAATAAAACATATTCACGTGCTCAATACATGGACAAATATACAATATTCTATTACAAGAAAAAAATAACTCTTTGAAATCATCAAGAAATAAAAGCTAAATAATCTAATTGGAATTTTAGTTAATGCTCATATTTTCAGAACTTAGAACAAAAATAATTCTCTGCATTCACTGGCAGTAGTGTTCCCCTCTTTTACCAGAATCAAAACAAACAGAATTCCTGGTGTTCCTAACAAACACTAATAACATCCTACTTTGAGGACTAAATTGGTAAAGTAAACATGCACACATCAGCTTACGAAGGAAACAGGGAGTTTACCATATTCCTATATATAAGCCTAATGAAGAAGAATGATCAGGTAGCTGGAAAAAACCTCCAGTCATGGAGTTTTCGTTACTGAAGTAATGAAAAACCTCTTGTTCTGTGACAACTGGCAAAGATTTGACTTTTTTAATCAAGAAGCTTGTTTTTCTTAAGATTTTAAGAGCAAGCAACTAATTTTCAATGATCATTCACAGTGAACTAATTTCGGTGAAATGTTTCATTTGAAAATGTTAACCTATTCTAACCAAAACAACATAATAAAAATTAATATTAAATAACAATACATATTTCTTATCTTTGGATAGATGTATTAATGGAAAATAAAGCTATTGGGAAAAAGTAATTTCTTAAAAGAGCTCAGCAATACTTCCGTGGCACTCCATTATATTTTAAAGACATTTAAAAAAATAAATGCCAGAAATATATTAATCTTGCTACCATCTACTCCTGTAACAATGGAAATGCAGAATAAGACACTGAACAAATTAAGATTGCGTGTGCTTCTTTTAAGCCCTCATTTTTTTAAACAGCAAAATACAGTAAAAACATCTAAAAATAAATTTCAATTTCACTTTTCTGGAAATATATTTAGGCTTAATTGTCTCAGGATACAATTAATTAATAGGCACCTGAATCAATTAATTCCAGGAACTCTGAAACATTACCTTCCGTAAAAGTTGTTTTTCACCTGTCTTAACAGAATTCAGTCTAGGTAGAACTAACGTGAAACAGAAAGATGAATGCCATTTCCTGTGTCTGTGAAATACCTACATATTAACAGGTAAATACAAATAAGATGTAATAAAATTACTTACAGAATATGCCTTTATTTTTGTAGCATCTTGTTCTTTTTGCTCTTCCAGCTTTTTCTTTTCCTCTTTTATGCTTTCTGATTCCTTCTGCCAGCTTTCCTTTTGACTAAAACAGTAATTAGATATTTTAATTTAAAATTATGGAAGACTTAATGATTTAAAAAACTGTAACTAAAACAGTAACCCTGAAATGCTGCAAACCAGGATGCCTGTTTTTAGCAGTAGTCTAATTGGAAAGTGACTGTTCATCCCAATCCAAAGACAGAGAAGCCACAACTAACAGCATGTTAAATGAAGATCTCAAATTGCCAAATTCAATCCTAGGCTCCTAACAGATATAAATCCTTCTCTTTTTTACCATAAAAAGAAATTATATAGAAAATTTGATTCAATGAGGCATATAAAGGAACCAAGACTCTGAAAGAAAACCAACTATGAAGTCATGATGATCTGAAATTTCAAAACGGTAATCTCTGACTGAATTTGAGTACGTTTTCTTTTTTTTTCCCCTCAGAAAAATTGTTAAGGCCAATAATTGAAAGCAAAAGAAATGTGACTGAAGAGTCCATAATGCCAGGTTCTAGTGAAATACAAGACACCAGATGCAGAAAGCATAATGCAGTCCTCATTATAAAGTATGCAATATGAAATAATCCAGCAGATAATGTTTTTATAAGAGATTTATGAATCTTTAAAAGAAAATATGGAATCCATATCCAAGAGCAGCAGTATTTATTACATTAATTAAAGAATTACTTCAACACAGCACCAAATCTTGTATTCAACATTACTAAATATCTAGTTAAGCTTCCATAATTCAGAAAAGTGAACGATACCTTTGATATTCTTTATACAGCAAGCCTTGCTGATGACGAATTACTGCAAATTTTCGCTTGTAGTCCTCTACTGCATCTTCTAACTGTTTAAGTAACTTTTCTTTATTTTCCAGTTCCTAAAGATTATTTTCCAAATAAAAATATTGAAGCGGTTAATATATGTTTTAAACATTGAAGGATTAATCAAAACGCCAGTTCTCCCTCGTGTTTTTCATGATAGATGCTTCTGTCATAAACTGTGTACTGCTGATATGTGTTTTTTCTCTAGAAGCAACAGATGAAAAAAAGTCCAATAACCTTTGGCAATAGTTTATAATTGCACTATGGATTATAGCTCTCAAAGTGAAAAACACCATGACATGTTGCTAGCCCACAGAGAATATTAATTTAATGTCTAACTGAAAAGCAATGTTTTCTTTTCATGTTCCCAAATAATCTTTATAATAGCTGAAAAGCATTCTGTAATCAACAAAAATAAAGTGATCAAGAGAACAAAATAACAGTAACAAAAAGGTAAGTTCTTTTTAATCCAATTTTCAAATAATCAATTCTTCTTTTCTATATGCTTGACTGCTATGCTTATCATGGGAATCACAAGCTTCAGTTTCAATGTATTTATGCCTCTTTACAGACATATTTATACTGACATATTTCTGACAAACAATGGACTGAAAATTCATATGGTAATTAAGTAGGCACCTTTGCTACATACAGAAGAAGTGCACATACAGGCACAGGAGCAGTAAGACGGAATTTCTCATAGAAAGAGTGCAACTGAAGAACTACAAGGAAGAGTGGGCAAATATTTAGATCAAAATTCAGATTTAAAATGAAAAAATCCGAATTGTTGCTAAAAATTTTATGAAGTATCAGCTTCCAGAATTAAAATGCATCAAAATATTTAAAACACCACCAAAATAGCCTAAAGAATTCACTAGATGTCAGAACTTAAAAATAATTTTAGAGCATCCTCTCCTGTCCACACGTGGCATGGTACTAGACTTCGGAGGAATTAACTGTAGGTTACAAATATTCTTGCTATTAAGGAGTAAATGAGTTACCTGGATAAGATGTATTAAATATTCATTCAGAGAATTAATCATATTAACACCTGAAGGAGCTATTCCTTCTGGAAGATTCACTGTTTGGAAGACAATATTGGCACCTTCTGACTGACGTAATACACAAATTTCATTTTGCAGTTGTGCAATCTAAACAGAAGAAAGAAAACCATAGAGGAGCAGCTCTTGCCATTCAACTAAAAAATAATAATACACTGATAAAATATATATTATTTTCCTGTGCTACATCAGTTGTTAATAACAACCTAATTCACTTCCACTTATTTCTTATTCAAACAGTCTTTAAAGTATCTTTTAAAAATGCTGACTTCATAAATCATTAAATTCATAATATTTCAGCAACTTTTTAAAATTACTGGAGCAATCAGGGCAGTTCCTCATATCTAAGGATTCATCTTCTGTTATTTTTAAAAAGATGAAGTCTTGAACAGATTGTATTGGCTATTTAATGGCTTATTCAAAACAAATCTTTGCCTTTTCATTTAAATTCTTAAAAGCTCTCTGGTTCTCTACTCTAATGGTACATAAAAGACTATTCTAGAATATTAGTTACTGGCAAATCTTTTCACACCACCAAAGCTATTCTAAAAGCAAAATTTACACTTGACTTTTGGTAAGATTTTGACAGTCCACTCCTCATTCCTGCCATGGAAGAAGCATAGCTTAGATTCAACTGTACAACTTCAAACAAGATACAGGATTTTAGAGAAAAATCTGTTATTTTAAAACACTTAATCTCTCAGTAGCATGAAGTAATATTAAGAGGAGTAAGATTTGAACTAAAATGGACAAACTGGTAGTTCCAATATATACCTTTAAGTAAAATTCATATAAATCACTATTCACATAAGCTAAATTCACTATCTTATGCACTGTGTGGTTTTGTTCTATATTATCAGAGCAGCTACTTTTCAAGTACAAAATAAATGGTATCAATTAAATTGAATACCTTTTCATTTGCACTTGCCAGCTGATTAGATAAATTTGTTGCCTCCTTCTGAGTCTGTTTCAGTTCTTGTCTCAATTCTTCATTTCGTCCTGTAAGCTGGTCAACCTGAGCTTTCAAGTGCACATTAGCATCAAAGATTCCATCTGAATTCTTTGATTCTATTGCCTAATGCAGTAAACATTTAATTAACAAAACAGAAAAAAACCCAAACAGGTAAAGCTTAGTTATTTTCATAACAAACTGGAGCCCTCAAATTTAAACTACACAAAAACAGCAAAAGGCATGACATGTTAACATTTTAAAATCTATTTATCTGTTTCCTGATGGTATATTTGCAATAGACTGTAATTTAAACGGTTAAATTTTCCTGTTAAAACGTATTTTTTGGTAAGTTGTTAAAACAAAGGACTTTTCTCAAATATTTCCTGTGAGTGCCATGAGATAAAAGACATGCAAAAAACCTCTTACTTAAGCTTTATGATTTGGGCAATAAACTTGCAAAAGACAATTTTATTCTGACCAGCTGAAGATTTTAAAAAAATATTTTTATCTTTATTGGCAATTTCTTGTTGCTGTATATTTTTAAATAGCATTTTTAAAGAGGTATTGCACTATGTAACTATTTTTAACTATGGACTATTTGTAACTATACACTACTTCTAACTATGGAACTATGTGTATAAAGAAGCTAATATTTAATCATAAAATAATGCAAAAATTGAGGCAAAACAAAAAAAGGTCTACCAGCCTATAAGGCTAAATTATACTTTGTAAAGCAATCTCACATTAACTAAACGATCCAGACTAGGGATTATTAAGGCTGTTTCTCCTCCCTTCGCACATGGATCCTTCTGCATTTCCTTGACAGCTTGCAGTATGTCTCTCATTCCTTGTTCAAGTTGTTTATTCTCTTCTGATAATTCCCTTACTGTAATTAAAATTGTAAAGGCAGGTTTAACAGCTTTAAAAAAATGAGTCAAGGTTTCCTATGACATATCACCATAATGCTTTTTAATTTGATGTATAAAAATAGTGTTCATATTATAGACAGACACAATTAGGAAGCTAACAGCAGACCTGCTAAAATCGCTGCTGGAGAGTGTATTTAATTTTAAGTTTGAAATCAGCACAACAATCTATTTTTATGTATTTATACAATGCATATGAGGATATACACTAAAATAAATATAAAATGTTTAAAAAGTCATTATTGAGAATTCAAAGAAATTCAAATTTGATAAATGACATTTACATTCATTATTTTGGAATCGTTGTTTTCAGACCTGGGCCAATTCACAACTCTACATTTCTAATGTGAGAAATGTATCAGAATAGCTGTATAATAATCATATACGTACACAGCAAAGTCAGTCACTGTGGAAGATACAAAAGTAAACTGCTCTTAAAACAGAAACTGTACAGACAGGTATTTGCAGTCAAAATTAAAAAAAACAGAACAACTAACTAAGCAAATTATCTACAAGCACCTGATAATATTACAGAGTTTTAGAACAGGTTGCAACTTACATTTAGCTTGAAATTTGACTATTGCAGCCTCATTCCTCTCCAAATCTTTCTCTTTCATGCTTAATTCATTGGTAAGGTACTCGTTCTAAAGAAAAGAAAAAGGACGTGAAATCAGTAATTTAGGAATTTTAGTATTAGAATTTTCATTAAGACTCTGGTAAATGAGAATAAATGCTTGAAAATATTGCTAATCAATATATATTCAACAGTAAAACTATATAGTATGTAAACAAAAAAGAGGTGTTATATGGAAGGTGCCATCTTCACAGCAACAAAATTATCAGAAATTATTTAAGCCATGAATAAATTTTTTATGAATATTTATGCTGTTTTGTTTTTTTAAAAAAACTTGGACTACCTGCACTGCCTGGCTTCTGTATCTTTCAAGATTTAATTCTGTACAACTATTTATCATACTCTTGATGAACAAATCTCTGGATATTTGTTCATTCTAAAAAGAAGTAAAAATAGTAACTTATTAGTACATGATTCTATCTCCATTTATATATATAAAAAATAAATTTCCAAGAATTTATCTTCCAGAACAAAAAACTCACCCCCTCTTTTATATACAAAATGCAGTTTGTGGGCATTATTCAACCCATAGGTTGGCTAACATAGTATTTTAAGAGAAATCACAACAGTGAAGCATACTGCTGTGTAGTGCATGGAAAAACTGTTTTATATTTGAAAAACCCTGATGTATACAGACTTACACTTTCATTTGATCAATTACATAGCTCAGCAGACTCAACAGAAATGCCATCAGTTCCAAAACATTTCAGGTAAGTGTAGAGAAGACTTGTTTGTTTATCTTACACACTATAACCAGAATGTTTCCTTATCACATTCTTAGATGGTTTTTCCCAGACAAAAAGTACACAGATTCCAATTCTAGCAATCTCATGTTCTAGTCCCAGCCTTTTTTTTTTAATTTGAAGTATGCCTTCATTAAAATTTCCCAGTCTACACATAAATCTCCTGCCAGATATGCAATGGCAACAGAGATTCACTGGAATAAATAGACGTGACATTTTCCACTGTGTAGAAAAACAAATTCTTGTGTCATACTGCAGTTGGAACCATAGCCTGGTACAGACCAGTAGTCTATGACTTTGAGGAATGAGGGACTGGCCCCTCTAGCAACCAAAGGAATGCTCTCCACTACACAGAAAATGAACATGGCATTTCATAGTAGCTATTTAGGAAGCTACCAATGACTAACTTTTTTATATGATTTACAAGATATAAAAGAAACCACAGGAAGCATCCTCAAATCAATCAGTTTCTCATTGATAATAAAAAACTTTTCAAAAACCCTTTTAAAAGCCTCAAAGATTTAATCATTAGAGATCAGTTGAATAAAGAATGGAATTTTTCAATGGAAATCTTTTTTTTCTGAAAACAGATATATATTGTCCTTGTTATTTCACAAGGAAATGGATGAAAGGATAGAAGAACCAGCCCAGGGACTTCTTAGGTGTTTCCTAGAAGGAAAGGTCTTTCTTATGCCTAAAGCCTGACTTAATAACATCTGTACTCTGTGGAGGTAGGAGACATCCCTCTAGTCAAACAACACGTGTCTTTAAACAGAAATCTTATCTCTATCTTTCATACCAAAAGATAGATGCAATACCTACATCATTCAACTAATATTTGTAAATTACCATTTGCACTTCTCAATTTATTTTAAACGAGTTTTTAAAATAATCCTCAAACTCTGTTGTTTAAAAATGCAATTGCAACAACTCATTTGTATAGAATGCAAGGCTATATGCACTCATAAGAAAACGAATGAGTTCTCTGTTTAGAAAGGTGTGTCTTAGAATAAAAATTATTCTTTCTTTGTACCCATCCTACGTACACGTGCACAGGTATTGTACAAACTTTCTGCCATCAGAATGAAAATATATGCCCACATTTTTTCAATCCTATGTCAACAATAAACTGCAAAAGAATGATTTGGTATTTCTTTTATTAGAAGAGAAAAAAAAGCCCAATTCTATTAGAACCATCCAATAGTAATTAACAAACATGAAAGTAAACTAATGCATCCTTATTTCTTGAGTTTATCTTCTAAATAACTGCAATAGATATAAGTGTACACATACTATATAGGTTTCTCACCTGTGATCTAAGAAAGGCTAATTCTCTTCTCAATTGCTCTATGAGATTTTCAACTGGATCTACCTGACCTGAATGCTCTGTTTGTCTGTTTTCAAGTCCACTTCCCAAACTTTTTCCTTGCAACAATCCTGTTTGGCATTTCCTTCCTTCTCTGTCTTCTTGAAAGGCAGTTAAATCAGAAAACTTTATCTGCGAATCATCATGCTTTATGTTCAGTGGTGTCATTCGTGTTTTGTGCCTTACTAACTTTTCAAGAGCAGATGCAGAAGAAATCATGGTGTTTTCTCTGAGAGACAGTCCGGGGCAAAAATTTTCCTGATCTCTTAGGTCGGAATTAGAAGCTATGGACAGTTGATTCTGAAAAGATGGCTTCTTTCTGTCATTGCAGTTATTTACCTCTGAGGTCTGACAAACTAGCTGATAAGGAGGAAACACATCTCTGTAGTCTGATTTTAAGTCTTTTGACATCTCTCTCTTGTCTGCATAGTCTTTTATCCCTGATGTCTGTGTAAATTGTAGCTCTGATGATACATAAAGCTCTTGAATACTCAGAGCTTCAGAATTACAGTTGTCGCTAGATAGTTGCCACTCTGTCACATGTTTTGAACCTAAATGAACAGAAGAAGCATTTCTATTTGTTTCCAAGAGATTTAAATTCTCAAATATACCAGAAGTACTTCTAGGTAGATTTCCCACAGCCTTACTGTTTTCAGCTATATCCTTCTCTGACTTCAGAAGTCTAACCGGTGCTTCTCTATCTGCAATTGTGTTTCTCCCTTCCACATTACATGAATTGCTAGCCTATATTCACAAAAAATACAGAATATTCATTAGTCTTAAAAAAAAAAAAGCAAACCAAATTATTAATTTCGGGGTTCTTTAAAAGCAGTTAATAAAACCACCTAGAGAAATATTTGAACGGGTATTTACAAAGTAACATTTTTATTTCAAATGAGAAATACAATAAATATTTATGAACTTGCTTTATGAACCTACCTTTGCTTTTACTTCAGCAATATCATGTCTTTTCAAGAAATCCAACTTCCTCATATTTATCTCTTTCTCGTCAGTAAAGCTATCAGCTTCATTAGCATCCAATCCTAATTGCAAATAAATGTACAAGTAATAAATTATTATGAATTTTTAATTGGTCTTCAACCTAGGTAATATACTCAATTTAGTATATCTGACTTCTAGTTTTCTACCTGCAAAATAAGGAGCTATAAACCTTTCCATTTGTGCATGCTAGGCTTCCCAGGGTGGCACAGAATTGATATGTTTAAGATTTTTGAAACACACACGTTTTACAGATTTAGCAGAAGTTATGGCAAGATCACTCAGCATCTAAGAACTGCAAGTAAATGAAACAACTCTCATTGATGTAGAAGCATTGTCATCAGAAGCCAAAAAGCTACTAGGCTATCAGACTACAGAAAAAAAAAGCACTCACCTCTTCCTACAGATTCAATGAAATGCATTTAGCCTTGTAATTTAAACAAATGTGTGTCACATAGCTATATTAACAAGTATAGAAAGCATGTTTTTGAAAGGACAATTTATAATAAAAAAAATCCTACCTATTGTTGCAAATCTTCCTTTTTCCTGAGCGAACTTACGAACCTGTTTTTTCAGTTCAATTCTTTCCTCTTCTAGTCTTTCAATCTGCACATTATTATTCACAGAGCAGTATTTAATTTCATTTAAATATTCTTATTATATAGCTCTTACACAAAACCAGAATTTTTTACTTGCCTCTTGCAAAAGAATCTGTTTTTCAGCTCTAAATTGCTGTTGCTTCAGTGCTTTGCTGCTTCTGAATTCATTTAAATCAATCATCGTCTTTGGCTCAAGCCCTAAAAAACAGTATATGCTGTAAATTATTCATTAAGGAGAAACACTAATGTTAGTAATTATTAGAATGCAGTTCATTTAAGTAAAAATATAACTATTCAAATAAAATTAAAACATAGTATTTTGGTAGTTGAATATATATAAGTATATTCTTTATAGGTGCACACATCTTAAGGTCCATGTAGTAACAGAAGAAAGCATTTTACTTCAGTTACTCAAAAAAATAAAATGCAATAAAATGCCACCTAAATTAACTATATTTGCGCTTACATTTTTCCATGTAAAATTAACCCTGTCCACTTTTCCACTTCTCAGTCTCGCATTACAACTTCAGTGTTTTATGCTAAGAACCGTTATGAAAAAAAAAAAAATCAAAACCAGAAAGACCCTACAAAACCTAATCTCCAATTTTCTTCAGAACAACCTGTAAGCACAGTTTAGTCATGTATATTAAATTGTCATACACGTTCATTAAGTTTATCATAACTAGCTAAAATTACTTGCAAATATTAGCAGAATATCCAAAGTTATTTCCAGGTATTTGCTGAGTAAAATTAAAAAAAAAAACAAAAAAAAACCCCAACCAACCATCCATGACATAATGCTATTTCAATTCTTACACAACAAATAATTGAAAATTTAATGGATATAGCAAACCTAAACGCTCCCGAAGTTCTTCATTTTCATCAAGAAAATCATTTATTTTAAGTTCAAGTTTGTTAATTTCCTTAACTAATGTTTCGATCTCATGATCTCGTATTTTTATTTGCTTTTTTAAATCTTTTATTTCAACAACAGCCTCTTCCAAGCCATATACTCCCTGTAAAAGACCAAACAGGAGGTAAAAACAAAACAACCAATATAGGATGTAGGAAAATAAATTACGAATCTGTCTTTCAACAACACACGGATAAGAAGAAATGTTTTTCAACCTGTACAACTCTTCTGCACTATGCTTAGAGAAAAAAGTTACTGAATAAAAATCAAATCCTACAAATCTGTCCTTTGACTACAGGAGTCTGCATATTTCAAAATTGAGTCCTCTTACTAAATGATCGTTCGAAGAATAATTTCTTGATTGTTCAGTTCCTGTTCAATAGACTTCTGAAGCCCATATGAATGTTAACACTGACAACTTGCAAAAACTAAGTAGCAAACAAATTACATACAGACAATGATCACTACATGTTACTATGAAAGAAATAAAAAAAAACCATCATCAGAAGCCATTAATTTAATTTCTAATTACAACAAAATAAAAAAAAAAAGGAAGATAGACTCATTGCCAAAAAATATGATGGAATACACTGCCTGCTCTAATGTATTTTTTACCAGTTCATAGCGTCTCATTCGTTTCAGTGTCTCAGCAAGCTCTTTGTCCTTTTCTCTGGCATCTGCTTCTGCTAACTCTGCTGATTTCTCAGCCTCTTTAGTTCTCTCTTCTAGAATTTTTAACTTTTCTTGTATATCACCAATTTGATTTTGATGAGATGAGTGACCTGGAGAGCAAAATTTCATCTGTTTACAGTTCAACCAGAAATTCTTGCTAGCAGCCGTCAAACACCTCAGATAATGTAATAAAAGAGAACTAAATTTTCTGCTCTTGTTAATCAAAGTAATTACAAAAGACTACATGCAACATCTTTTTTATTTTGTCCTCAATCATTTATTCAAATAATATGTATAAGGAGAAAGCACACGTAAGGGATATCAGAATTAATTTTGAATTACACAGTACTACTCATTTTTGGTTCTTAATAAAGCTGAGACTTTATGTTATGCCCTAACTTTCACAGACCAGGTATAGTTTCATTAGGCATTGTATCACCCATAACAACCACTGAAATACTGTGAATAAATTTCACCTGTTCTCAAATGTTTAATAAATTGATCTGAACAAGAAAAACAGAGACTGATACTACTCAAATACAGCAAATATTTTTCTGTATTTCTAGAGAATAAAGGATGAACTGTAAATCTGTCATTTCTTATTTTCCTTTTCATAGACCTTAAAATAAAACGGCCATGTTACCTTTATCTTTTTTGAGATCATTTTTTAATTCCTCAATAATAAATGCATTCTGCTCCATCTCTTTGGTATACTGTTCAACCTGCTCAGTAAGCAATCTTATCTGAGCATCTCGCTCTTGCACTCCCTAGACACAAGAAAAAAAAAACCCAACTCCATTAAAGAATTTTTTTTACTGACATAAAAACTACCAATACAGAACACCACACATAACAGTAACGAAGAAATTAAAAGTAGCTAATTAAAAAAAAAAAAAAATAGAACAAGCAAATATACTGTACTTACAACATAGAGCTCAGATATTATCTAGAAGTTGATAAAGGCAAAGCAGGAAAAATAAAGGAAACAGTAAAAATAAAGCATTCAAACAAAAAATATAAAATCACTATTTCAGCATATATTTTTTAAATGAAACAGTTCTCTTAAGAGTTACAGCAACATAAAATGAAAAGTATCAGACCATATAGGTTTCTTACAGCTTCCTCATAAACAATTGTCAGTGGGAACCAAGAGATACGAGACTGGGAGGACTAACAATCCATCTTATGTGATGTTGCAGACTGCCTTTCAGCACATCATCCAGCTTTTAAAAATTTGTATCACACTTTGTTTTGCATGCATATACATCTATAATTACATATACACTGTGAAAATTATTTCTATTAATATTATACTATTTCTGTGCTTACACATAAGCTTTAAAAATACCATAGACAGTTTAATGATATTTTTTTTCTGTGATGAACAAAAAAGAGGAAAAAAGAGAAATGGAAAAACATTACAGAAAGTAATGATAATGTAAAAATCTCAAGAGTTTCTAATGCTATACCAATGGTATGAAAAACAAAAGCTCATACTTTCTTATAGGACAAATATAACCACATTTCAAAACCATAGGCAAAGAGCTTAGCAAAGAATAAGGAGCTAAACATGTAAACATAGACTTAACCATAACAAACTGTGTCCATTTTGAGTTAAAACACAAGTGCAGTAATTTGATTTAATTGTTATGTGTCTGCTTTAAAACTAAGCTTATTTCCACAACACTGTTCAAAAAGGCATGCTAATGACAGCAATGGAAAAAACCCTACCTCTACAGATATCTGTTTGGCTAAGAACAGACTACAACTGCTTATCACATTTCCTTTAAGCTACTTTCCTCTACTGATTATCAGAAGCTGACCTGTACCGAAGGTTTTTTTGTTTCATGAGAAGTTTTATGCTCCTACTTCTGGAAGACTGCATAAATGTATCTCACCACACTGCTCAGTTTACAAGGGATGTGATAAATGTCACATCATATTTATTCAAAAACCTCAAAACAAGGCAGGAAGCCACCCTGGTATTATACAGTATGTTTTCCATAATGTGTGCTTCAGAGTTCCTAATGGGCTGTGTTATATAGTTATCCTTTTAATGTTTTTACAAGAAAGATGGGAAATTGAAAACCATAAAGAACCATGTAATATTACATGAATGTGAAAAATACTTAAATTCAACTAGCTCTACCATGGGCTGAACCACAGACTTAATAGTATGGCATCACGTGAGGCAAAGGAACAAGATTAAACACTAGATAAGTCTCTCCCACGACTAACAAATTTAAAGAATAGAAATTAAGCTATAATATAAAAACACCAAGTTATGGATGCCTAGGTGTTAAAACAATCACTCTACTAACAGTTAGAAAAGATCAAAATGGAAGTTAATATGGAAGTAATGAAACCAACTGCCAGAAGCTCAGTTCCCACATAATGCAGAGAAGTTTCCTTTGTCTACTGTCTATTAAGCTAACCTTGTGGAATAAATCAACCTGTCTCATAATTCTGAAACATAAGTAATGCATATTCTGGTACTTGAAAACTATAAAAGACTAAATAATTATTTAGTAACTAGAATATTTAATGAATGGTAATTTCTATTTGTAAAATTTCTCACACAGACTGTACCTGCTGAAGGGCCACTATACTGTTTCTGTCTACATCAAGTTGTGCCATCTTCAATTTCTCCTCCAAATTAAACAATGTTTTCTGATACTCTAGGAGTTCATCATCTTTTGCAGCTAAGATTTTCTGAAAATAAGATAAAATACCATCAGAACACTTGAAATAATTCCTAGAAATAATAAAAAAGTATTAAAAAGTACCTTCCATTCTTCTACTTTTTCATTTACAGCTGCCATGAGTGGATCGTCTTCCTCATTCTTTGCCTTCAGCTGGTCTGAAAGCTCCTGAATCTAGAAATACCATTTGGATGAACATCATATCACAAAAATGTTTTGCTTAACCAGTGTAAATATATAAACACATTACAAACACATACTGTTTAACAAATTTATATTGCTTCAGTCAGAGGAAGACATGATTCTTAAGACCAGACTATGACTAGCATTTTGTACAAAAGAAATTGTGATCTACAGTTATGTTTTAGAATTTATTCCTGATTATATTCACTATTAGAAAAGTCAGTTCTTACTTGAAGTTTGTAATGTTCTTTCTCTTTTCTTAACTGATCCATAACAAAATCAGATTGTTGCACAATTCTTTTCATTTTGTTGTATTCATCAGTCATCTTCTCCATTTCTTGCACCGATTCCTCAAGATTCTTCCTCATTTCTTGGTTTTGGATGTCTAACTTCTCATTAGCTTCAGTCAAATTCTGCAAAATGAAAGAAATGAGCAATTGATGGATACTTTAAATATAAGACTTGATAGTATTAATTAGGATGGCAGAGAGTATTTCACCTCTGGATCATCAATAAATACTAAGAACAAATAAAAAACCGATTATCCATTGCCAGTAATGTCATTCTGCCAGAGTCACAGATGCAGATTATATGCACCAAAGAACCCAACTGCAATATCACTTCCTTATTCCACAACTTTTAAATGGACATAACTTAGCAAAAAAACCCTACTATCAGTAACAATCCATTAAATACTCAATAGCATACAGATATTTTTACCTGAATATCATCAAAATACTGGGCAAGCTCAAAGTTCTTTTTGAGCAACTGTGATCTGTAATCAGACTCCTCTCCTCTTCGTATTAGAACTGTTTCTTTTTGAGAATATGTTTGCTTCTGATAGTCAGCTAAATCCTGACGTAATTGTTCATTCTGCACAGAAAGCAATCAAAACATAAATCTACTTTGAAGAGCTGAAGACAGAAAGTTGTTATTTTTCTAGCAAGCTAACACAAAGAACCACAGTCAAGACTATTCAAATTCCTACAGTCGGCTTTTAGAGTATTTAGAAGCCTCACCTTTTTCTTCATGTGTTTTTTCTTCAAATTAAAAAGGAGAGAACAAGACCAGAAAAACAAAGCATGAAAATATTAGAAATTATCTTTGCTTTAGGAAGACTAACTGGGAATCAATATAAACCAAACCAAAACAAAAAACAAAACCCAAAAAAACCAAAAAACAACCCAACCAACCAAAACAAAACAAAAAGAGTTTAAAAGAGTTTTCCTATATAACTGTGGATGCATGTACATATAAATACATAAATAGGTAATACAGCATTTTGAAGAATAATTCTCAAGATTTCTTCCCAGGACATTAATTAAATTTTTTTCTCTCAGATAGTATTAAATGCTATAAAACACACCTTTTTTTCCCCCCAAGAAATAGCTAGAAAAAATGTTTCAAGAGAATGATTTGAAAAATATTCTAGTAATAAAGAATGTTAACTCTATCTTTGCCTTTATTGTTGCATTAACTTTTGAATTTTTAATAAACTGAATAAATTGAATAAACTTTGATAAATTGAATCCTCTCTAATATCCACCAAATACATCTGTCAACAGTACTTAAGAAAAATACTAAAAACTCAAAACACAAAGTCCAATCAAAACTAATGCACAGTACAACTACGTAAACTCAAATTCAGGCACTTCTTGAGCTGAATTAACTAAGTTTTACTGGAGTAGATGTACTATATATTTGCTAAATGTGATTAAAATTCTGTATTTTCTTTGTACAAGTAACCAGGAAATGTTCTAAAACAGAACTGAAAGTCATGCCACACCAGAGATTACAAATACAAAAAGCTAATAACAGATTTTTAAACATACACTAAATCCTCAATGTATGTTTACTAACCTCTCTCCTTAACCTGATGTTTTCATTTTCAGCATCTTCATTCCGAAGAGCAAGCTAGAACAAGATGGAAAACCTTTACAGGCAACATTAACACCACAAACTATGAAAACAAAGAGCACTAGAAACAAAATAGAAAACAAATTAAACACTCTGTTTTACCACTGGTTTGTTGTTTGGTTTAATTTAATTTCAGAGGCTCTTTTCAAAATGACTTTTCAAAAGATGGGCCAGAAGAGCATTTAGAGAAGTGAAGCTGAAGTCATTCTTACCTGTTCATTCACTTTTCTCTCTTTTTCCAGTTCTTTCTCTTTATCTGTTAACTGTCTCTCTTTTTGTTCTAATTGTTTTTCCAGTTGGCAGATTTCATCATGCAAAAAAACAGTATCTTGACCACCAGCAGATCTTTGTGCCTTCTTAAGAGCATAAAAATAACTGTAAACATTGTAAAGTTCTTAATACAAAGAGCTAATAAAAAAGTGATGCTAAGACTAACATTCTCAGTGTTAAGGAAAAGCAACAGGAAGGACTCTAGCTTCTTTAAAAAAAAAAAATCTTCATAATCTCTATACATAAATGGGATTTGTTAAGTATTTTTTAAAAAAATCATTGTACATACAGCTCTTTGCTAAACCTGAGGCTGGTGAATATTGAAAAGACAATAAAAACTATTAAATAAAAAGTGGCTAATTACGTATCTTTACTAGAGAAAAAAAATCCAACAAACTCATCTAAAAACCCCATCAAACAGTACTTGATAAACTAATAAAATTTTAAAACATACCTCTAATTCATTTTGAAGCTTCATAACCTCTGTTTTAAATTGATTTTCTGTTAAAGTAGAACAGATATAATTAATTATTTAATTAATTATAATTAATTACTCAGTAAAGCAAGAACTATACAAAACAACAACAGTTAACATTAATCTTCAAATATTTGGCTTTACTGTAGCAATTATTTCAGAGCAGTTGGTATTTTACTTGTCTTCCCTCAACTTAAAAGGAAAAACTCAAACTAACAAAGAACTAAAAAACCACCCCAAAACCAAAACATTTATCAAATAATGTCTGTACAGCATGAAAAGCCTTCCTTACCACATCTGGCTTGCTCTTCCCCAGCTTTTTCAACTTCTTCTAGTGCCAGCTCTACCTCTTGAGCTTTCATCTGGGGAAAAAAAAACATATAGCAACAAAGAACTATTTACCATTAACTTGTGTGAGAGATTGTTCTGTAGACCTTCTGTTTAAAATGATGAAAACATTTACAAAAAAACATTGATTTTTCTCTCTAACCAAAGAAAATCACTCACATTTTTCCCCATGCTGGCAAATTCAGATTACTGAAATATCTTCCTCAGTGTTCTACAGGGCCATCTAAACATTCACAAGCACACCAATGATAACTAAAAAAGTTTAAAAAAATCTCTAAAATCAATATGCTAACCTACACTGCTGTAATTTCTTGCTTTCAGTATATTTCTGTGTAAAGACAAGAGGTTATGATAGATTTCTAATCAGTTTTAGGATGCCAGTGTTTCTCCATTCATGATGATATTTTCATTTACTCTAAACCATCAACGTACTACAGAAACTTTCATGTAAGTTAAAATCATGACTTAAAAAATCTAAAAAAATTTTTGAGATCTGTTTGCACTTTCCACAAATAAGGTTCCTTAGCTAAGTAACTATGTTAGACTAATTCACTTTACTTCCCACTGCTACATGCTGTAATCCCAACAGCTACAAGAAGATACTCAGATGCAAGCACACACGTATCATAAAAATGCTCTTGGGAGTAACCAGTGTGTTCAGTGCAGGAAGAGAAAAAAATTACAATAATGATTCTTTTATCTAAACAAAAGGAAAATAAATGAATCTGCAGAATTATAGAAAGTAAAGATTAATACAAACCTTCATCAGTGACTGAGTGATTTTAAAAAGGTGTATCACTTGTTCCCGAGTTTCACTTTTTAAGCGTTTTCCATCAATCTAAAGAATAAGATTTTAATACAAATATTAATGAAATCCACAAAATAAATAATTTAGGTATGTTAAGGACTGAGAAGTTTAGGGAAGAATGTTCTGTTTTTCCCTTGAGTACCCTGGATATAGTTTCCAGCAAACTATCCGCTAGTTCTTCTTGACGAGGCAAAGCATCTGGATCAACTTTAATAAGGTTCTTCCAATCTAAAATGGGTGCCATATTGAATTTATAATTTTTCCTGGAACAAAAATCAAAAGAAAAGTTATCAGGCATTATCAGTACTGCTCAATTTTTTTTCAACTGACTCAAGTCTGTCCATTGAACCACACAAAACAACTCTAATAACTGTAACACAATTAACATTGTGTTCATATTTTGGTCTACTGCAAACAAGACTATAGTAAAACAATTATATTCCTTAAGTTAGATTAGATCACGCATAATCAAGGAATTTATGACACTAACAGTGAAGATCAGGACCCAGGTGAAACCTCTATTTTAACTTTAATACCTTTCTTTCCCACCCTACCTCTCAATACTGTATTTTTAAGTTAATGAGTAAACACAAATGGATGCTCTTTGAGCCAGCCCTTGCAGGACAGAAATCTCCTTATAGTCACAAACCCACTGTTTCTAATATTTAAAACACAACAAACACCCACTTTAGTTTGATAAGATCAGCATCAATTTCCTGGTGTTCATGTTTAAGATACTAAACTCCTGTATTAAAAACACTTTCCTTTGGATTAGAATACTTGAATTGATAAAGGACACACAATCTGGAACAATCTGGAAACTGACAAAAATCTGATCAGAAAGTGGTGCAAAGTTACGTTCTATTGCTTACCTACTGTTTGCCACCTAGAAGTCAATGCAGTATCTGAAAAAAAACAGAAGAGATAGGAATTATTAGACCATTCTCTGCAGCTATATGTAGGCTTAATATCAATATTACAAAAATTAGATTCTGCCAAGCTTAAAAAATAACATTGTTTAATCTAATTATTGCCTATTTTTAATAATACTGATTATGAATAACACATAAATGGTAAAGAAAAACTATAAAGAAATAAACCTAACTAGAATATTAAATTCAGCATTATTATAAAAAAAAACAAAACTAATGACACAGCAGGGACATGTATTTTATATAAAAAAAATATTCAGTCGATAACCGCAAACATGCTCTATGCTGAGGTCAATATTTTGAGATCTGCTCCATCATGCACCCTTCTCATCATTCATCAGTTTAAAGACTGACAACAGAAACTTCCTTCATGATAGGATGAATTTTCCCAACAAGTATGCCTAAGCAGTCAGAAAGAGCAGCCGAAAGACCCTGAGACTCAGCTGTATGCTTGAGGATAAAAATCAACATTTCCTCTTATTTTTTCAATATGTAAATTACTCGAGAACTCCCCTGTGTTTAACATTTTGTCCTGGTTTGGGCCAGGATGAAGGTAATTTTCTGTCTTGTATTTTTGCTTTCAGCTAAATCTCTTGTAAGTAGCTGCACTTGCTGAAATTAACAGTCCACACTGATCTTGACACTCTTACTTCTTAAGTTAATTGAATACTACTTGATTTCATGAACATATTTGCTTAAGATTTTTTTAAGAACAGATTTTATTTAAACAATGAGGTGCAAGAATCTTATATAAGACACCCCTGACGAAACTATTCTTAAAGTAAATACACAACTTTACTACTATCAATCTTTTCCTACCTTCCCTCTTTAAAATATCTTTTTTCTCTTAACTTATGAAATAATGTCTTAAGAAAGTGTCAGTCTTGAAATTGTATCCAAAAGGAGAGGTATCTGTACATAAATAATCCAGACTGTTGGAAGACCAGCTACACATTGAGGTGTGGGGGGCATCACCAGAACATACAATATGCTCCACAGTATACATATACTTAAAACAGTAAGAAACTTATTTAATAGAAGAGTTTTTCATTATAAAATTTAGGTGACCAACTAAGATCAACTAGAATTTGTGCTTTTATAGAATCACAGAACTTCCACAGTTGGTAAAGACGTCCAAGATCACTGTGGCCAGCCACCAACCCCCCCCAAAAATAAAAATTACCATCCCACTAGAACATGTCCTGAAGTGCCTCATCTACACGGTTTCAGAGTGTCTCCAGGGATGGTGACTCCACCACCTCCCTAAGCATCCTGTTCCACCCCCTGACTACTGCCATCAGTGGAATTTTGGTTTCTTCAGTTGACAGACAATTTTTGACATTTAGACAGATCATGGCTCTATAAAAAAGTGTGAAATAGGTGGGCACGTGATCACAAAATTTTCATGACTTTCTTAAGCAATTAACACGCATAAAATGTCCAGATGTTACAAAGTTCAGCAAGAGCAGATAAAAGAGGAGGCCTGGTGGATATGTTCTGCTACAAGAAAAATGTCCTGTGCTGCATTCAGGAAACTGCATGAAGACACATCCAAACTACCAGGCAGATCACCTTATCATCACACTGAAATTTAGCAATGGTGGGAAGAGGTGTTCTTTTTCTATAAACGTGGATACAATACGTAGCAAGGAGTCCTGTGAATTTGAGCAAGACTGAAAACCAAATAGGAGCAGAGTCCTGGGGGAGATGTCACCTGCTAACCCCGTATTAAATAACCAGGCCTAACTCAATTTCAGCTACTTCTGAATTTCGAATTTCATTACCCAGACTAGCTCTCATCAACCAGTTCCACAAGGCACCTGATCTTGATTACAGAAGATCAGCCAAAAATGGGATCTTAAGCAGGGTTCCTGTTGTCAGCCCCGGGAATGATACAGTGACGACCGGGATCCCTCCAGAACGAAAATTTTGCCCCCGTTTCATCCGAATTAGCAAACTGCCTCGTTTTGCGTCCACCTTCACCGCGAGGCACCTCAGAGCTGGGGCACCACTGCAGAGCAGACCCGGCGGGCGGGAACTTTCTCTGGGCATCGCACCACGACGACAACTACGCCCGGACCCTACTGCCTGGGACCCCCGGCCCGCCTCGCCGCCTCCCCCGGCGCGCTTGCCCGCGGCCCTACGGAGGGGAGCGCCGGCCGCCCCCGGCCTGCGGCAACGCAGAGCGGATCTATCGTGGCCTCCTACCTCAGAGCACCGTCTGCCCCCTGACCTCACCGCTTCCCGAGGTCGGCGGAGGCCGCTGCTAAGCGACGCCATCAAGCTTTGCTGCCGGCCCTGCTCCTGGCGAGCCGGATACTCGTAGGCGCCGGGAAAGTAAACACTCCCGCGGCACGGCACCGTTCCAGCCAAGCAGTCCCGCTCTGCACGGCCACACCAGGGGAGGGAGACCAGACGGGGCAGGGCGCGATGCCGCTCGGGCGAACGGTTTCAGGGGTTGCGAGGCGCTGCGTGTCCCAGCGTGGGGCGCGGCTCCTTGGGACTACAACTCCCGGCACACTTCCGCACCCGCTATCCTGGGGAGGGAGGGCTCGTCTCCCGGCAGCCCTAGCAGGCCCGGCGGTGGTGCTGGAGGGGAAGGGAAGGGGGCGGTGCGCATGCGCGGTGCCGGGTGGCGGTGGAGAGAGCCGTGGGTGGCGGCGGTGGTGGTGGCTGCGGTGCCGCCGGTAGCGGTGAGGCCGCATCCTCCGTGGCCTCAGGTAGGACGGGCTGCGGCGGGTTGAGGGGGGGGGTTGTCTTAAAGACGAGAGATGGCGGGTGGGAGGGTTGGGTCCGGCTAAACTGCTGCCCACGTTGTTTCCCGGGGCGGCGGGCGGCCCTCTCTGTCTTGGCCGTGCCTGGCGGGCCTCACCCGTGAGCGCTGCGCGCCTGCTGAGCGCCGGGCTGCGGTGCGGGATCGGTCCCTGACCGTGCGCCCCGGCTTGGCCTCACTCCCTTCCTCAGGCTTCCTGGCGATAGCGCTGCCCCGGCCCTCTCCACCCCTCACCCCGGCCCTCTCTACCCCTCACCCCGGCCTCACGATTCTTGCCTTGCCACAGGGCTGCGGGGCATACGGTCTTCCCCGCATGACCGGCTGGCTTAGGAGGCTGCAGCGTTTCCTCAGATATTCGTGTGCTTCATGTGTAACTATGGCATAGCCGGGGCCCAGAAAACATCTTGCCCAGCATCAGTGGAAAAGATCACCTCCTGTCTGTAATCTCTGCGAGGTCTGAGCCTTGGTAATGATCTGGTGGCTCGGAAAGTTTGGGATCCAGTGTTTTGACGAAATAGGTGTGAACGCATCTTTTGAAATAAAAAAAGGAAACCCAGCAAAATTTTGAGGCCTGTGTATATATATCTTTGTGTTTATTCAGCAGCTGTGGAGAGGTGATGATGATTTGTTTTTTCTTAATGGGAAGTGAAGAGTGATCCTGTCATGTCCGGACTCTTGCCTTTTTCTGAGTTACTCATTTTTTTCTTTGCTGTCTCTTGATTAGTGTTGATATTTAATGAAGGCTGACAAGACTGAAGATTCTTGGCACTCCTTATGGTTATGCAACTTGTTCCAGTCATGGCATAACTCTTAAATCATGATTGGAAGTAAAGATTTTTATCCCTCAGCCAGGGATTGTTTAATTACCATTCTATATTGGGTAAGAAAAGCCAACTGTATAGTTCAGGAAGGGAAAGAGACAGGATTATCTTTAGTGTTACTAAAAATATAGTTATTAATTATTAAGTGTACAACAGGGACTTCTTATCAGGAGAGAGTTTCACAGGTGGAGCAGGTGATCCAGAGAATCATGCTGCTTTGCTACAAGATGAGTTTTCAGGAAATGGATCCTACTGAGATACAGAAAATCAAATAATCCATTGATGTTAGGATGTTTCTGAATGAGAACATTTTTCTTTGCCAGGTTAGCAATCTGTTGAGGCCAGTATAGTTATTCAATGTTTTTTATTTAATGTGCTTCATCATTTTTAAAGTATTGTTTTGTTACAGAATCAACAGAAAATACCCTGTTGCATATAATGGTAGTGAAACCACATCTAGGTAGTGCAGCTAGTAAAGAAGATTGATGCAGAAATATAAGGGGTTTTGAGGTGGGCACAAAAAGTTTCAAAAGTGAAAAAAGAGTGAAAAGAATTGAAGTATTAACGCCACATAAAATGAGAGAAGGCTTAGAATGCAGACTGGCTTACAGTAAGTGATTTTTTTTTTTTCTTTTGTTCTGTGTCACAAGTAATTGTGTGACCAACTTAGTATATGGGGAGTACATGCTTGTGGTTCTGGAGCCGAAGAACTGTTTCACTTCTTACTACACAGCTTGACCTACCCTGATAAAGGAGTTAGACAGCCACGTTAAACCACAGTTTTGGTAATAGTATGTAGTTTCGAAGACCTAGTACAAAAAGTGCAATATCAAAGACCTAATGAAATGTTAATAAAATGTTGCAAGAAGTCTTACACAGACCAAGCATAAAACAAGGACATGCATAACAAAGTCTAAAGGCTGTCTTTTCAGCCTATGCCACCCGTGTAGCTTTTGTTAGTTTGCTCTTTGGCATTTACAAACGTGCATTTTCCACTGTTGTATTTCTGGAATACTGAGACTGTAGATCAGTATTATTTTAGAGACACTATTTTTGTGTCAGCATCCCATGAGGAAACAAATCATGTTTTATGTAGTTAATATAAAAGGTATTGTTGTGTAACTTTTTGAATATAGGGGAAAATAACCAACCATAACAAAACAAAACAAAAAACAAACAAACAAAAAACCCACAACAAAACACCAAAACCAAAAATACTCACTAAAGGTTTGACTTTGAAGTGTGAGATTCTGTTAAACACTCTAAGGGATAAAAAACTTTTCAACTGATTTGCACTGGTTGCATTAAAGGAATTGAAGTAAAACCATCACCTAAAGTAGTGTCTTCATCTAAGCCATTTTTATATTGTTTTATGTTTTGATCCTTCTTTATACCAGGGTACCCTAAAATGTCCTGAGTTTCAGCCCAGCTGCTTTGTTTCCAGAAAGCTCTTCATAGTATCCCTCATGGGAAATCTGGCCTACAGCATATGGAGTTTGGACTCCTTATCAGAGCTACCATTCCTTATCTAGTTGATATTTTAGAACTGTATGAAGAGAAGGCTGGAGACTTGTCATGCTGGTAGTGAAGAGTACTTCAGATTAATCTCACTCTCCTTGATATTGTAGTATTTGCAGGGAAAGGTGGCCACATTAAAACTTTTCTTGTATTCGTTCTTCTCCACGATTATAGCAAGATGAAAGGGGAATGCAGGCATGTTTTGTATTCTTCCACCCCTTCCCAAATGCTGTTTGCCTTCTCCTGTAGGAGAATTGAGCCCTATCATTTAAATATAAGCTGTGCATCTAAGTTTTTTTTCATGCTCGAGTTGTACCTTGGAGTGACATTTTTAAGAGAAGATGAATTGAAAGGTTGTATTTTAAAAGGACAACAAACAAAATTATGGTTTCTTTGTCATTAAACACTCACACCAAATCCACAGAAAGAATATTGAAGTTAGCCAAAAATACAGACAGGGTGGGAAGTAGGGAAGATGAATAAGGACATTAGCAGAGCCTCAGAAGGTAAACTCAAACACTGTTTTTAAGTAACTATACTACTCGGTTTGGTAACCCATTGTATTTATCTGTGCTGGAATCATAGAATGGTTTTGGTTGAAAGAGATCTTAAAGATAATCTATTTCTGACCCCCAGGACATGGGCAGGGACACCTCCCAGTAGACCAGGTTGTTCAAAGCCCGGTTCAGCCTGGCCTTGAACACTTCAGGGGTGGGGTATCTACAGCTTCTCTGGGCAACCTGTTCCAGTGTCTCACCAGCCTCCCAGTGCAGACTTTGTTCCTGATGTCTAACCTAAATCTGCATTCTTGCAGTTTGAAGTCATTCTCCCTCATCCTATCACTAAGTGCCCGTGTCAAATCCCTCATTGATATTATTATCATAATAATTCAACCACCAGCTCTTAGATTAACTTGTTTCTGACTTGTTCAAAAATAAATGTAGGAGTAATTTTAACAGCTATTTGTTTTCTTCTACCTTTGATAATTTAATGGATGTGAACTTTGATAATTTAATGTGAACTTAAATTTATGTTTAAACAGTTCAGAACCTCAGTGGTTATCAAGGTACATCTCTCTGGAGTAAATGAGATGCATAGCTATTTTTTTGGTAGCTCTTTTGTGTGTGTCTATGTCTTCAGTGGCTTTAGAACTCCAAACAGGAGAGATGAAAGCCCACATTTTATGATTAGCTGTGTTCATAAACACTCATTAGTTTTGTTTCCAAGGCTCTTAAAGAAAATGTCTAAACCATACACAGATTGATATACAGCAGCCTAATTAAATATAAAATACATAATTATGCCTCGCATTGCACACGCCAAGTGCTCTTTATCAATGTGACTCTCTGGAGTTACAGACTGTTGCATCACTGATGCTTAGATTGTCATCTCCAAAGAACCAGCTGCACTTTGATTGTAGTTGAAAGTGCTAAGTTTTCTAACAACTTGAGCTGACTTTCAAAATACTATCTGTACCAAAAGCAGCAATTATCAGTAACATGGCATAATTGCTGAGTATTTTCAGGAGTAGCAAGAGCTTTCGTACAGCCATTGGAACAGGTTAGAACTTTGCGGTTGTGGCATTTTTCTGAGATGGATTTTAATGGTGCCTTTTCTTCCTGTCAGTTTCTGTGGAAATCGTGAGCAGGATTAGGTGGGCTGTACAAGTTTTTTCCCAAATAGAAGAGTCACGGTTTTCAAATTCTCTGTTGCTGCCACCTTTTTGTTTTGTTTTGTTTTATTTTTTTCTATAAAACAAAAAGACTTGCTTAGAACATTTTCTTTGAAGTAGACTTCATCAGAACAGAAAATGTGATTAATTGCCTTCAGGGTATAAAAGAGTCAAGCGCCATTAACTCAAAGAAGAAATATTTTACATGGATATTCAAGTTTCTAACTATTCATAGCAAGATGTATCTAATCAAGACAAATGCTTTTCTTCCTGCAAGTGTGTTGATGTAATGATGCTATTTCTAGATAGCACATTTATTAGGCTATAGATAATTATGGAGAGCTAAGAAGCTGTTGCATATTTGTTTATTGCAGGTGTATTCCTTCCTAAATACATACTTCCTAATTTTTTCTAAATTCATCTGGGCAGAAAATGGCAGTTCCATGCACCCAAGTCTCCCAGCTGAGGATACTCTTAGAGCATAATTATGCATTTTTTATTTGTACTGAATTTTTTTGTGCAGACTGCTATTTTGTAGTATGCAGTGCTAAACTATCTGTGGTGTCGAGAAATACTTTGTTTTCCTACCTTTCTGAAAGGGTTTGGGGTGTGTTTGTGTTGTTTGTTTGGCTTTTTTTTATTCTGTCTAGTTCCTGTCTGTAATTCTTGAAGGAGAAGCCTGGATGAGCTGGTAGAGTTCTCAGCAACTTGAAAGAAAAATACATGCTTTACAAACCAGACCTGCACGAGACCTCTGGTTCTTGTCTGTCCTTCCCTCTCAATGTCTGTACGTGCATGAAAACAGTACGGTACAAAATGCAGATTTCTGTACCAAACTGCTTGAGAAAAGTAGATTAACAGTCAGGTGTTTTGCTCACCTAGGGCATTCTCTTTTCCACAATCAGATCTTTGCAACTGGGTGGTTTCAGTCTCACAAGGCTTATCTGGCTGCCTAGTGTTTTCAGCTGTATATTCCTCATGATATGTTCAGATACCAACAGGTAATAAAGTATGTGTCTGGCCTGATTAAAATCGAGTCAAATGGGAGCTCTGTGGCTGTTCCATAGGCCATGAACTGACAATAAAATCAGGCCAAGGAGTGATTAAGGTATCTGATGGTCAGTCTTACAAGCTGTGAAAGTAGCAGTGGGTAGCTGAGATGAAGAAAATAACCTCAGGGACAGTCAGTCTGTTTACATGTAGTGGAACAGTGATATGGTTCTTGGTCACAGGAGGCCTGTATTAACAAGTTGCTGGCATGTTTTACAGGTATTACACCCACTCTGGGAGTGGTGAAGTACTAGCACTCACAAGTCTGTACTTTGGTTGACAGAAAAGTTCAGCGTGTGTGTTGGGCAAGAAAGGGAATATTCATGATTTACTTGAGGAGCCCAGTCATACCAAGGCTTCAGCAACCTCTTCATCTATGAGGTTCTCAGTCTTGCATACTCCTATGGATTCTTAATATCCAAAGTGGTAACAGATTAGTCAGTGGGAAAAGTGTGTTGGCTGCCAAATAGCAATTGCTATTTTCCTCTGAGTTTAATGGCAGACATATGTTTTTTTGGCTGGCGTACAAAGTAGAGATTAGCTTTTATAAGCCTCCCTCTGTTTTAATCATACATTCTTAATAAATTTATGATCATTGAAGCTTTGAGTATGATGTCAGACCCATCTGTAACAAAAGATAGGAAGTAGTTCTGATGGCAAACTGTCCTTAAAATCTGCTTTATCAGACCAGATGGAAAATGTAATTATCCTAACTTATGTATCTTTAAAGTATACTTCAGGAAAATAAGACCGTAGAATGTAAGAATGCAAGTCCAAAGTAGTAAAGTTTCAGTGCTACAGTTCTGTGCTATCTACAGATTGTACATGGCCTTTTATTACCCATTTTCCTCTCCTGTGCTCTCCCTGGAAGCATAATGCTGGAAAATGGGTGTTCTTTGAGATTTCCATTATGCCCATCTGTTGCCAAGACCTAGTAGTACTATATGCTGTGATGTATTTGAGGTTATCAAGCTTGGCACAGTTCAAACAGTGTGTTGTGTGACTTACTGCTAAAACCAGAACTAAGCATTTTCTTGCATATGTTAATTCCTTATAGTAAATTTAGTAAACTGTTCAGAATTGCCTGGAGCATCTGTGGCTCAAATACTTGTCTTGAAAGATCAAGCTATAGCCAAGTATTTGCGTGTATTTGCAATCATATCTGTGATTGAAATATGCATGTAGAGGAGAGGTTGAATTGCAAATTAAAAATTATGATAATAAAGATTTTTTTTCTCGAATTCTCAAAACAGGCTTGTCTGATGTTGGGCTAGTCACTTAAACCTGACTTTGGATGCAGCTAAGGTCTTAATTTCCTTATCTTTAAGAGATCTCTTTCATTCAAATGAAAATGGTGTTTTCTTTATAGTTGCCCGTAGATAAATGTAGCATGGTCAGCAGTGGTGTACAATTAAGAGTTCTGGTTGGAAGAATTACTAAAAATTCAGAGCTAAAAGAAAGGCCTGCAAAAGGTTTTTTCTTAGGATTAAGGGATAAGTAAACTAGATATCTTGATGTATATTCTGTGTAGGGAAAAGAAAAGTAAAAACCTAAAAAATGTGTCGAGCAACTAGAAATTAAAGAGGGTTAGGCCCTTTCCATATGAGCCTGTATTTAGGAATTTATCTTTTTTTTCCCCCCCCTCTTTTTGTATCAGTAGGTGTCTCTGAAATAGAATTGTAAAATAATTGTCTTGGAGTTACTCCTTGGTACTAAATGCAGTGTCTGCATGGTCTCCTTCAACCAATACAGTAAATTTAAGTTAATAAAGAAGTCTCAAGTCACCAAGAACGTACTCACCTGGAGGTTTTTTTCTTAAAGGGTTAGTTTATTTAAACCTTATCATTGGTTCTTTATGGCAGTTTTATCTTGTTCCATGAATTTTTGGAACACAGTATTTGAGAAATGTAGGCTCGTACATTGGAAAATCATTACTTGTTCATTGTAGGTACTTTTCAGGTGTCTGCTTTTCAGTAGAACTAGTGAACTTCAAGATGTAGGAAGTACACTGTTCAAATGCTTTTGCATGCAAGGAGTTCCAAAGTCAGTTTCTAGCAGGGTGAGAAACAGCAGTTTCTTCTCCACATTCTTTGAGGAGGGAATCTGAAAAACTTGAGTTGAATTTCAAAAGTGAGCTGTCGTGTGTATTCCTGCAATATGCTTTGTTGTTTGTTTTTTGTTTTAATGTGGTTTCTCTGGCTGCCAAGAAGGCCATAAATATCTTGGCTTAGTGTTTTAAAGTATTCTGATCAAGCCTGGCAAAAATATGTAGCAGCAACCTTTAATGTTAATGTTTTTTCCCCCTTTTTATATTACAGAGATAGTGGCAGCTTTGAAAAAAGGCTCTTTCATGATTGAACACTGATAGCACTGCTCCAAATACTACGAAAGAAAAAAAACCACTGCCATTATGTGAGTACAACTCAATTGGTTAGTTTGATTCCTTTAAAATTGTCCTGATTTTTAGCTTTAAGTGCACCTGCATCTTGTTGCACATGTATTCCTTCCTGTACCACTGCTTCTTTACCAGTAGTTATAATAGGTTGTTCTTGTGCTCTGAGGCCCATGCTGAAGACCAAACTGAGATTACCTATCTGAACAGGATAATAGTATACTTAAACCTGAAGGTAACTGAAATGAAAACAAGAAACCAAACAAAACATCACCAGAATCATAGGGCTTAGGACAATAAAGCAGACTGTATTTTCCAACTAACTTTATATGAGAATCCTGATAGACAAAAGGCTAGTTGGTCTGTGCCTTACAGATGTTACACCTCTCTAATTTTGGGGGGAGTGCTACATATTTTTGTTTTATCATTTGCTTTTTCTCAAAGCTAAGAGAATCTAAGATCCCAGCAATTGGCAGTAATCCATGCTTATGTCAACCAGTGGTCAAAAAGAATGGCTTTCACCTGCAGTTACCTTCTTACTCTTTCAAGGCAGAACAGTGTTTTCTAACTACCCAGTACATAGTAATTTCACCTTTGATCAGGGTCGTTTGTTAAATAGTCATAAAATTGCTGTTTAATAATTTCAAGAGCATAATTATTAAATTTAATAATTTCTTGTTTATGCAAGGTGAGAGGAAGTAAGATATAGTTCATCTGTAGTGTCTTTTTTGCATACTTGCTTTATTTAAACAGGACTCTGATAAACATTCAGTGACATCAGAGCAATTGGTAGAGTGGAGAAAGAAATGGCCTTTTCATGAATTTCTAGGAAGGATGCAGATGAGCAAAGTGTGAGCTTCAATGGTAGGTTTAATTTTTTACTATTTCTAATGTCTTTTTTTTTGGTGTTTTTGAACATACATATGAAGCTGTTCAAGTTTCCTGTTCTTCAGAACATTTGCAGGATTTTTTATTGGGATTGAAAGATTTTGAGAAACACCTTTAAATCTGAAAAATGTGAATAATTAGCACACTGTCAGCCCTTCTGATAAACATTCTGTGAGTGTCAGTATTTTAATTTACTCAGTGTTCTAGATAACTTAATTTTCATAGTTTTCCACTTTTCACCATTCACTTGAACTGCATGGGTGTGTCTCCTAAAAACTACATCACAAGTTACCTTCCATCTTCTTTTGGTAAAACATGAAATGTAGCAGTGTATTGAGCATGTGTGAGGGCATTTTAGGGGCAAAACTTTTTAAATAAAAAGTATTTTTTAAGCACTAAGTTATGTAAGGTAGATGAAACTTGAGGAAAGCTTTCTATCTTACTGATTTTTAGCTATGTAGTGTCATTAACTTCTAAAATACTGTATGTCTTAACTTGACTTGATAAATAAAGTTTAATTTTTAATCAATAAAACTGCTCAAGCTTCTCTTCATGTATTTCAGCTTTTGTCCATGAAAACTCTCAGAGAAAATGGCTGAGTTAAGCCTGAAGGAAGCAGCGCTAATTGTTGGTGTGGTGGCTGCGTGCTACTGGAATAGTCTGTTTTGTGGCTTTGTTTTTGACGATGTTTCAGCAATTTTGGACAATAAAGATTTGCATCCTTCTACTCCATTAAAAAATCTGTTTCAGAATGACTTCTGGGGCACTCCAATGTCTGAGGTAAACTGCAATGCACTCTGAGGCGTTTAGGAAATGGAAAATAATCTTGAAGAGAGTTTTCACTCTTCCTAAAGTGGTTTTAAAAGAGTAGTTTGTTTCTGATAGAATTCAGTGTTAATGTTTTGCACTATAAGGTCAAGAACAGACTTGGTGTATTCTTGCCTTTTGTTCAGTAAGAGAACTTGTAAGAAAAGGAAGTCATGTATCACTCCTCAAGATGCTGTGTGCTAATTCCAATATTGAAATTAAATAACTTTCACCATTTTCTCTTTTTCTGCAAGATCTGGACTTTGTCATGCAAGGGCATATTTTTCTAATTGCAATCTGGATGGGAAGATAACACTCTCAAGCAGCAAAGCTAGGAGTTAGAGAATGGATATTGATTCCACTAAATTAATTCAAGTAAATATGTGAATTCGCTTTTGGGCTTGTAGCTCATGTACAGTAGCTAATTTTTTATCTGAAAAGCTGCGCTGGCATTAAAGTTACTGATAAATATAGTTAAATGGTAGTGGCCAAGGGATTTCCATATCGTTTAGAAAGCTAACACGATGGTATTGCTGATCAAATGAATAAAAATTCTCTCCCAGTCATTAGCGTCTGACATATCAAGGCTTTTTGCACTGAAATGCTTTCTTTTGTCCATAACACAGAGTTAGTTTCCTGTGAGATACTAATTGCTGGCTGTACAAATAGTGCTAGGCAATTTTCAAATAACCCTGTAGTGAAATCTTCCAGGCTTTTCCAGGTGTAGTCTTGTAGTCATTTAGAGTAAGTGGGTTCCTAAACTCCAAGTTAAATTTCAAGTGGCATGTTTCAACATGTTTTTACTCAAAAAAACCCTCTAACAATGTACAGCCTGAGAAAGCCATCTCATTCAGTATTGTTTTTGCATTTAAAACCAACTTCAAAACTCAGGTTAATTATAACTGACTGAAGTCAGATTAATTTGATCGTGTGTGGCTTTTAAAATATTTTTTCCTATCTTGTATTTTTGTCTGTATGTATGTGCAGTTTGGTTCCCTGTCTCTTGCTCTGAGTTATTTTTATATTACTTTTTTTTGTGGACGTATTCAGCAAAAAATCAGCAGGCTATGGTTGACACGCATTTTGGAACTGGAAGTGGTCTTCAGTTTATTTTTTAAAAGCGTTTGTGGATGGAGTAACTGGCAGCATAGACATACTGAATGGTAGATGTATTGAAAATAATGTATATAATATATAATTGACTACACCAAAATTTTTGTTTTGTAAAGTACTGTTTAAAACATGAAATGGCAGAGTAATCAAAATATTTCAATAGTACATTAAAACTATGTGGAAGGATGAAAAAGTCAGAATTAACTTCTTTAAGCTTTAATTTGCTTCACTAGGTTTTTTTGTTTGTTTTTTTAACTTTTATTTAGTATTACTGATTTTCAGGTCTTCATCTTAAATGTAGATGCCTGAGAATAGATGGGGGAAGCATGTTTGCATAGATGTTTAGAAAGATATTTTGGAGTAAAAGTACATTTATAAATTGGTGGTGACTCACGGATTAATTTTTTTTTTTTTTTAGGAGAGGAGTCATAAATCTTACCGTCCCCTTACAGTTCTTACGTTTCGCTTAAACTACTTGTTCAGTGAGCTAAATGCAGTTTCTTACCACTTCCTAAATCTGGTCTTTCATGCGGTGGTTTGTGTAGTTTTCCTCAAGGTCTGTAAGCTTTTTCTGGACAACAGGAGCAGTGTGATTGCATCCTTGCTCTTTGCAGTGCACCCAATACATACTGAAGCGGTAGGTATAGCTATGTTATACTTATATTTTGAAGCTGTATTAATCTTAAATTTCCTGTGGTTTTGTATGGTTATGTATTGTAACTCAAAAAAAAAAAAAAGTGATTTTACTTGTATTTATGCAGCTATTGAAAAATAATTAAAGAAACATTAATTTAGGTATTTAATAACTTGTCTCAGTTGGGAATCAGTTGTCATCACTTCTATGATGATGCTTACTTTAGCTTACATAGGTATTTGTGTTCTGTGACAATTCATCCAGTATCGTATTTTGCAAATACTGTTAATACCTCTTAATTAATTTCTAGAAAGACTAAGCACTCCCCTCTAGCAAGTCTGCTCTGTCCAGTGTGTTTTATGTCAGTATATCTATCCCAGCAGGGTTGTTCTTCCTGTGCTGCATCCAGCTTAGGCAGGGCTGTTCTCTTTGAACCTTCAATTTTTTAATATTTCTAATACAAGAAAGAGGAAATACATTTCTGGTCTCTTATATTTATCTTGCCTTTGATTCTGAAGGAGTTTTTCACTGCTATGAAAAGCATTATGTATACAGACTGTCTTGCAGTGATGGAGTAAAGGGAGTCCTGTGATTGTCATTCATTAGATTAGTTCCCATCAACACTGGCAAAACCAGATCTGTGAAATTCTCTGCTGTTATTTCTGCACCACTTGGGTTGGCTTTCCTAGATTACAGTTCACAGGTGTTACAAAGTCCTTTCCCAGTCTCTTTCTTGCAGTATTAGCTTATTTTCAGAAAGCAAAGTGTTCACCCCTTTTTTCTTCTTTGGAGGTGGTTTCTTATTTTATTTTTTGTATTTGTTTTTTTCTGAGGGGGAGGGGAATGTCCTTTAATATCAAAGAACATGGGAGGAGTTTGCTCTTACCTGATGTTGGGTTTTTTGGGGTCCAGATTTGTTTCAGTAAAGAGTTTGAATCTCTCACTCTTGTTCTCTAAAGAAACACATCCCTATCAGTAGCAATTCAGTAATCTGCATCTGTGTATTTTGAACAAATCTGTGTAAGTTCATGTGGTTTATAATTGGCTGCTATTTAAGCTACTAATATGTCCTTGCTAGAAGAAGTTAACTTATGAATTTTTAAACATGCCACTAAAACACAATTTTAGCTTGCTTTTGTGCTCATGAAATACTGGGTAAAATATGGGTTTAAAAAACAATTTAATTTGGTTTTCTGTTTTTTTGAAAAAATATGCTTTAAATTTCAAAGTTTTGCATAGTCTTTTTGTAGTAAATATGATGGGATCATTACAGGAGCGTTAGCGAGTTGCTAGTGACTTGCATTAATGTAAATTCATGTCTTAGATCATCCTCTGTAATTCTCTCTTTCATTCAAGATACTAGAATTCTTTGTCGTGCTTGAACTGCCAGATTCCATATGAGGTCACAGTAACACAGTTACTTTTAGTACTATGCAAAAAAGTTAGCAAAAAGTATCATAAATCAATCCTACAAGCCATTGTGCTGTGAGAGCTTACTGTATCAGCATATTACAAAGCTATGAAGTGCAATTATGAAGCTGTTTGGTAATAAGTGTGTAATCCCGTATATTGGCCACATGAGGGCACTTTAAGACTATATGGTAGAACTTGGTGCTGTGCTAAAACACTTGCATACTAAGGCTAGGTGCAATTGTAATTAATTTCCCTGCTGTTCTTAGGCACTCAGTGAAGAATTATTTAAGAGGTTTTCTTCCTTCTGGTCCCATCGTTTTCAATTTAAGCTTTATGCTTTTAAAAAATAAGGGATAGTATCCATTCAAGTGTTTGTATTGAGAATTCTACTTCTCATGCAACCAAAAAAGGATTCCTAGAGTTGGCAGTTGAGGTTGGTACTCGTTTATAAAAAGTAAAATAACTGGAAGTTCCCCTAAATGAATAAAAGGAGGTAATAAAGAGCTGTATTGTAGAACTGGGAACTTTGGTGCTGGCTGATTTATTCAGTGAATTATTATTTAGTAAATTAGACATTAGTGAAAACTCCAGGCAAGTCTCATTCCCAGTTGTTATATTAATATTTGATGGTACCTTCTGTATCTTTTATAATGTATTTTTGAAATGTATCTGGTTTGAATTCCTTCAGATTAGTCTCCTACTTACTAGTCCTGCACAAGAGTTTCAATCAGCAGATGCAAAACACAAGGATTGCAAACCTTTGCCTATCTTACAATAAATTAATTTTTCCTGGAAAAGTTAACAAAGCAGGATAAATAGAAAATAATTTTCTGCTTGACTTCAGAGAGAAGCTGGGTTCTTGAGGTGATAATATTATCAAATTCTGAGGAAGAAATTTTGAGGAAGTAGATTGAATAACAGCATCATAGTTTTGTTTGTCCTTGCCTGTAGAATTCCTGTACAGTCTTTTTAGCTATTTTGCTACTGTTCTGGCCAGAGGCATATTTGCCACCTTTACAGCTACTAACCTTGTGAATGCTGGAATTTTCTCTCATACACCGGCTTTGTATCCAAAAATAGAAGCTCTTTTTTGTTGGCAGGAGATTGTGGAGGCATACTGGCATGCTTGCTTTACTAATGATCTCTTTCATGCAATCTACAGGCATAGTTCTCTTTAAAACTTCTGTCTTATTGCTGGGCAGTATTGAGATCCAGACCAGGATCCTTGAAACAGCGTAAGACATTTTGAAAGCAAACACCTGTGTACTATCCTGAATGTTAACACAAAATCTGATGTCCTGTCAGTTGTGAAACACACTTTGTCTGTTCATGAATCAGTGAGTTCTTTGGTAAAGGTATGCTATTCAAATGGAGTAGAATATATTAGAGTGATTCCAAATTCAGATTTGAATACTTTTCTTTCCACTGTGACCTTGGATATTGAGGTACTCTATTTTTATGCTGTTCTGGATCAATCATGCTTGACCAAGAATGTGCTTAGCAACAAAAACTTCTGTCTGGGTCTGGATGTCTGAAAGTCAGTTTTCAGCATCATCATACTTCAATAGAGACCTTTGAGGTTTTCCGAGCTAAATATGACCATCTGTCTTGAGGGAGCGTGCCACTTTTCAGCCAGTTTACTTGGAAAAATTTGGATGTAGTCAGAGGCTGTAAAGAAGAGAAATGAGGAAGAAAGGCAATCCTAAATGGCAAATGTGATCAGCATAGTGGCTACTGAAGTAGCTGTTAAAATAAGTGATCTGTCTTCCATTTCTTGTTGTTTGCACTTTAGCATTTCCTGAAAATGGCTCTTGAAAAGCAAGTTAGTCTGGATTCTGCAATAAAATTCTCCTGCACCTCACATTTTCATGAAATCTATTCCTCTCTGTCCCACTACCAAAGGGGGCACTACCTGTAATTGTATTTTTTGTTACCAAATTATAATTCGGAAAATTACCAGACCTGTTGTAAAGTCTGAGTCATTCTTGAACTCCGTTGCATAGAGGTTGCCATCAATTGATCTGTAACTTTTGAGTGCTCAGCTAAGAGCTGCTATAGCACCAGTCAAGGATATAACTGATTTCGGATTCAGATCTGTTCTGTCAGTCAAAAAAGGTATGAAAAAAAAGAAAAAAACAATTCTAGTCGCCGTATGCCACTGTCTTCAGAATGTATGTGTAGAACAATTCTTACTGGGCTTTACCTAAAGTTCTTATTGATGAAAGTTAGTTCCTTCCAAGCACAAGAAAGTAAACAGTTGTTATTATACCCAGATTCTTCCTTAAGTGCTACATGGTGTTTCTCAGTTGTCTTTTCATTGGTGATAGTGAGGGGTGAGAGAGGCATCAGCCACAGGTGGCCAAGAGCCACCTACTGAATACAAATTTAGTACTGACTGAACTGAAAGCAGACTTACACTTCTTAGCCTTTTTTTTTTTTTTTTTTTTTTCCTCATTTATAGATCTTGTTTATGCACATCCTCATAGTATACCGATCATGCGCTGCTCTGCTACTGGAATAGTTGCTAGAAGAATAATCTTATTTTTTCTGTTTTCAGGTAACTGGAGTCGTGGGCAGAGCAGAGCTTTTATCATCTATCTTTTTTTTAGCTGCTTTTTTATCATACACAAAATCTAAAGGGCCAGATAATACCATAGGTAAGTGATTGACAAATATATACATCCCTTATTTCTGTATCACTGATAGTAGAGCTCTTAAAATGGTAATATGGGTGTATTGGTTATTCAGCAATTGTGCACAAAAACCTGCCAGCTACAAGTTAACTCCAGTAGTAGTACTTTCCATTACAAGTAGCCTTCTTTTTTTACTTCAAGACTTAAGTACTTTTTCTGTTGTTTTGTAGCACATAGAGTAGGGGACTCTAGCACTGACTTCTCTTAATGAAAGTACTTGGAAATATGCTGAGATGGCTCAGATGGTCACAAATAACCTGCTAGATTTCATAAGAGGTGCAGGGAAGCTTGCCTCTTTTCCAAAGTCCCTATTAAAGCAGCCCACTTGAAAAAGTGTTCTGATGAACTAGGAAAGATTTGGATTTTTCTGTTTTCCTATTATAGGTTAATCTTTGCTTTTCATTTAGATCTTTCAACTTAAGGTAGGCAGTTTTAAAACTGCTACATATGTGTTACTTTCTGTAGGGTAAAACTGGTAATCTTCACTTTAGTAACAAATGGCATCTGAGTAAATTTATAGAGCATAGTATGTTCAAACATGAAGAGACTTCACTTTTAAGGTAAATTTACTCTATTAATATTTGGTTTTGTTGTAAAATGGAACATTTCCAATAATGTATTCTTTATTTGCAGTGTGGACTCCAATTGCAGTGACTGTGGTTCTAGTAGCTGTTGCAACACTGTGTAAAGAACAAGGAATAACAGTGGTGGGGATATGTTGTGTGTATGAAGTATTTATTGCTCAAGGGGTAAGCTGTTGAAAATAAATTGGATTTCTTCTCAGGAATTCTGTAATGAGTCATTAAGTACTTTGAAGTGTCATTATTTCACCACTGATTTTTGTCAGATCAGGCTAACTCTATGGTTCTGTTACATTTTTCAGATTCTTTTTGGCTCAACTAATGTTTAACGTTTATGGTGAGGGAGTCCAGTGACTTAGCTCTGCTTTACATGCCATAGAGAGATGTTACCAAGTAAAAATAGATTTATATGTCTTAGTGGAAACCTGAACATTGAGTTGACTGTGGTTTGCAAAGACTAGTATGTAACTATCTTTCTTAAAGTCTGAGGTGTATAAAGATGGGGAAAACTTATTTTTAATTCCTGTAGTAAAAATAGTCAACATTATATACAAATGCATTTCATCCACATTCTAATGAGTAACCAGACATTTTTGGAGTAGTCTTATTTGAAGCAGTAATATTCTTACAGAATTTGTTGTTTTAAGAATACCTTTAAATTTGATTTCTAACCTGACAGGTTTCAACTTAAGCATTGATAAGTCTTTCAGTTAATGGTAACTTTTTTTTTGTTTAGGTAAGCAAGATGTTCCTGCACTGAAATAATTATTCACTTTTTAATAGCCAAACAATATGCAATTTAAATATGTATAGTTGTAAATTTTAAGAAAATTTTCTAGTTTGCTATTTCTTTATTACTTGGAGGAATATTTTGCAAAAACTCTACCAATAAGAGCTAAAAGATTGCCTGTCTTTGGGATACACATTCACGGCCAAATTATCAGAATCATAATTTTTTATGCTTACAGAAATGTGAGTGTTTGCAGCTGTTGCTTTTGCAAGTCTAGTGAATAAGCATGTAATTTTGAAATTGAATTTCTAAGGAAATCATGAGGATGTGACCTCACCTTTTGATGCGAGCCTCAGTTTTGTGAGTTTAGCAATTTTGTGTTAATCAACTGACTAGAAAATATAAAATTAGAAAATCCAAAACAAGGCTCCTTCTGTGGGCACATGTGTAGCATTAACTAAGAGTCTGATACGTTGTCAAAAATGTATCAATATCTATAGTTCAGACAGCCATTAGATTTGAAGCCAGCCCAAGACATGAGGACATAGGGTAAGATCTACATAGGGAAAAAAAATTGGGGTACCATTCAAGATGATAAAGTTCATGAGACAGGGCAAGATGTATTACTACAGTACAGGCATGAAATAGAAATCGAATAGAAATGAAATAGAAGTGAATATAATACTATTCCTAAAGAATTGTGTTTATGGGACAAGTTTTCAGAGGGGCTGATAATTCTAAAAGTTATTTCTCTATAGAATTTATTTTATGGTTGTACTTGATTTATTATACACCCAAAGGTAGTACAGTTTTTTTATTCTGTCAGTAGAAAATACAGAACTATAGGCATACAAGTTCAGCTGTTAGCAAGAATACTTAGAGTTATTTTGATTAAAATGATGGACTTCTTTTTGGGGGCTGTCATGAAAGCTCTAAGAGGCTGAGTTAATTGTGGGATCAGTCATTATTTGGAAAAAAACAAGAAAAAAAAAAAAGTTTATGTAGCTGTTATTTATCCAATGCGTCGATGAGTACAGTGTCTGATTATAAACACTTCTCCTTTGCAGTACACCTTGCCAGTGTTGTTGGACACAGCTTTACAGATTCTTCGAGGGAAGGGTAGTATTCCTTTCTCTATGCTCCAAACACTGTTGAAGCTCATAGTCCTAATGTTCAGTACACTGCTGCTTGTAGTTATCAGAGTCCAGGTTATCCAGTCTCAGCTTCCAGTGTTTACAAGGTAAAGTGATAAATACGGTGTGGCTTACTGGGGTCTGAAAGAAGTCACAAAAAATACATCAGCTTAAGTGTTTATTAATTTATTTTAATTCTGGTAAGCAATTACTGTACAAAATTTATTTTTTAAAATAAGTTGATAACCGGTATATGTCAATACCTGTTGATAAGAATGTCCAAAATACTGAAGTATCTGTGCTGGTATTTCAAAAAAGTTATTGTTGTTAGTTTGTCTTAGTAATTCAGAAATTAAATGTTATATTGCTGAGGTGTTTTTATTGGTTATGTGTTTGAACCTTGGCTGAGTACTCCAAACCCTCTTTAAATTTTTCCTCTTATACACTCAAAATATTTTGGGGGGTTTTAGTTATGTACTATGAAGAAAGCATAGTTGACTTCAGACACAGTGCTTGAAGATAAGTGTATATGAATAATGTTGGAAACCAAAAAACTGTAGTTTATCTAAAAAGTGTGTGGAAATACAAGAAGCTAATATTTGCCCTGAAAATTTCCCTGGAAAATGAGACAAACTATTAAAGACATAAAAAAGGACTGTTGAAGCCAACTTTATATGTCAGTCATTCTATTTTTTCAAACTTAGTTTGGTTATATCCCAAACTGGTTTCTTAAATTTGGAGGAGGCTCTGTCCTGCATCAAGATGAATCACAATGCCTATTTCCCAAGATACAAACCTGAGAAATGGAGGAAGATTATGATACTATACATGTCTGTAATTGATAGTTCTGGCTATGAATCTAAAGTTTGTTTATTCTAAGCACAAAGTGAATCAAGACCATATGTTCTTTCATTAAAAACCTCTTTTTCTCCTTTCTTTTGCTTTAGGTTTGATAACCCAGCTGCCGTTAGTCCATCTCCAGCAAGACAGCTGACTTTCAACTACCTCCTCCCTGTAAATGCTTGGCTGCTTCTCAACCCCTCAGAATTATGCTGTGACTGGACAATGGGAACTATTCCTCTTGTGGAGTCTTTGTTAGATGTTAGAAACATTGCAACCCTTACCTTCTTTTGCTTTTTGGGATCTTTGATTGTCTTCAGCCTCCGATATCCTGGGGATTCCTCCAAGACTGTACTGATGGTATGACTGATGCATTGCTTTTGTCTTTTTTATAAGAGTGTAGGTGGTTTGGTCACATGTATAACTTGGTCTGACCCAGAAATACAAGCATCTCCTTCTGGTCTAGAATGAACACATAATAAGAAAACTTTATCATCAACAAAACAGTTAAATTGCAATTAAGTATGTGGCTGTCAGGAATGAGATGGAGAAGAATACACAAGAGATGAGAATAGGTATGCCCCTTGTTATGTATTTGTGTCCTTTCTCAGGTACTCATAACTCAGCAGAAGGGGGTTTTCAGTAGAATTTAAGTGTGTTTTAAGGGTCAGAATGCATTTCCACCCTGCAAATTGTCTACCTTATTTAAATGTTGGTGGGTGGTCTGCATATTTAGGAAGTGGCTAGATTTCTTTTTTTCTCATAGGTATAAAGGAAGACAATATATTTTGGCATTAAGAAACTTAAATGTTCCTCTTTTGGTTTTGCTCTTTAAAAAAAGGCATGCTTCTGTAGTCTTTACCATATTCTGAGGAAGAACTAATTTTGTCAACCTGTAAGATCCATTTCCTCCTTTTTGCCTTAAAACTGAAAAGGGTTAACAGGAAAGGGTTAATGGAGTTGTCAGCATCAGGGTGGATTTTTTTATATCTGTTTTTTTTATTCCAGTTGTGTTTTGTGGAAAGGGTCTTCCGAGATCATTCAGTCCAGTCTGTGAACCTCCATGTCCTCCAAAATTATAGTTTTCCTGTGCCTATGTTTGTATATACAACCTTTAGTACCATGTTGAGTTGTTTTCACACATAATATCTAAATACCTGGAAGATAATCTCTTGGATTGAGGGTGCAATATTTTATATTAAGAATTGTTATGTACTGTAACATGCAACAGTACTATAGGCCAAAACCTGTTTCTGCCTTCCAATAAGGCAATAATCTCTTGATGTAGGCTGGATAGTCTGCCTGTGGAGGGAAGAGACCGATGTCTTTCTTATGATTACTCAATTTGACTTGCTAGAGAAATAATATACAAACATCTTCAAAGTCAGGAAAGTGAATCTTTGTTTAGTGATGCCAGTTTATACAGATAGGTCAAGTTTCCAGATAGCAATTTTGAATTACTAGTCCACACTTAGTTCTACCAATAAAAGCCTGCATTTGTGCTGGTCAAAATAGAATTCATACCTGCCAGGGTAGTAGTTTGCATGCTCTGTCCATATGGATGCCACATAGTATTAGTAGAGTAGTGGTATCATGATGTTTGCCTGCAGTGGTTAGTGTTTCACTAGTGTTAGTCTAAGGTGGTAATAAAGGGTTTTTTTAAGAGCTTCTGCCACTACAATTCTCTAGCACTTTTTGACTCTTCCACTACCTTAGGGGGACTCTGAGGTGTTATGCTGAAGGGAAAAAGTCTCAAGTTACTTTTGTTTATGAGATCAGAAAAAGTACTTCAGACGTGCTGCAGAAATAAAGGTGTTTATTTGGACCTTGTGAAGAAAATACAGAAGAAGGGAATCCAAAATGCAAAAGAGAAGGGGAGGTTGCAAGTATGTCCCAACATGTCTTTCTGTGTTTACTGATGTGGATCCGGATTTGGTGCTGTACTGTCTGAGGAACAAGGCAGAAGAAGGAAGCGATTCCATCTCCCACCTCCTCAAGTGCCAGTGGACATTCCACAGTTCTTCTCAAGTAGTGTCTTACAGGATGAGCTCACTACTGGGAGATGCAAAAGTTGAAGGACTCATTTTCAGCCCGTTTTCATCTGTTTAATACCAGTCATCTCTGGAAAAAATTGCTCTGGTGAGTGTACATTGTGTTTCATTGTCTTATTTTAATTGATGCAATAGGTTCTAAAATTGTCTTTCCAAACTAGAAAAGGACAATACTGATAAATAACTAGATTTTTAAGGAACTGACAATACTAAACTAACAAAAAAAGGAGATTATATATAAATTGGAACACACGCTTTGGCAGGTTAATGTAATAATGCTGCTTGAAGTAATCCATCATTCTTACATTAATAAAAGACATGCCCTCGAGACATTGTGTGAGCAGTTGAATTCTCTTACATTTTCTGTTTACTTTAGCCCTGTGAACAGTCTTGACTGTCAGGCCAGGTGACCTTTATAAATAGGTTACACTATAAATATTGAAAATGTTGAGGACTAAGAATAGTGCTGATGTAGAATTACATCTGTGGGTTTTCAGTAGTTTTCAAAATGAAGCTGTGATCATGGCCCTTGTTTGTTCATGGATTTTCTTGGGTACAGACATACCTTTGTTGGCTGGCAAATTTAATAAAAACTTTTGGGTATCTTTGGATACTTGTTATTTGTTCCAGACAAGACTGCTTTACTTTCCTTCTGATAAAACAGCACTACTTGGCCACAGATTTTTGCAGCTTGTTACCATGCATATGTTAGGAACTGACAGGTATCCTTAAGCTTCTTGGAATAAGTGCCAAGACACTTCTAAATTTAATATTTATTTCCCTACTCCCAGGCTTTGGAATGTTTCCATGTGAACTTCTGAGTATTTACTTAGCAGCTCACTTTTCATAGCTATGGTCGAAGTTCAGAGTTTTGTCTATATTTTTGTCCTCCTATATACTTTAATGGTTTGTTTTTCCTTTTGTTTCAGTTGTCTTGACCAGGAACAAGGCCTCCGCATCTGCTGAAAGACTACAATAAAAAGAAAGAAAAAATTAACAGAGGAGGATGTGGTTTCATCTGCACTAGGGCATAAAGTCTATTGCCCAAGAAGTTGTATTTGATGGAGAGGCAAGAGGATTAAAAGAGAGATTCAGCAAACATTACAGTTTGTCATCAGAGGAATTGCACGAAGCAGAACATGCAAAACCTTTTTTATTAGAGCCCTAGATCATAAGCACTCAGTGAAAACAAAGCACTTGCTATACCAGCTGCCGAATCCTTCCCTGTCATATTAGAAATAATTGTATTTCATTTATACATATATTGACCTCATGTGGCTGTGGACCCGTGTCCTTACTATATGGAAACTGAAACAAAACAAACTGCATTTTTGAGCAGTAATTTAAACAAATAATTTTTTTAGATCTAGAGAGTTCTTCAGGCTCATTTATCAGAAGATTCCATAAAATAAGTTTAAGCCTATGTACAAGCCTTGCATACAGTCCAAAAGCTAAAAGCAGTTTATTCACATTACAGTAAAAATATTTATAGAGCAGCACATGATTTGCCAAAGCACACTTCAGGCATCCTTTTGTTCAACCGCTTTTGTACTCAGATTGTGTTTGGCTGCTCAAAACAGAACAAAATACAAAACTCCCCATAATCCACCTTCAGAAGTGGGAAGTGAAAGCATTTGCTATAACTAAGTCGAACTTGTACAGATGACTGGCATGGGGATAGTGTGATGAAACCTGCATTTCAAAGTGGATTACAAATGGCTATATTTGCACTGTGTGTTGAGACTTTTACTTTTATGGATTAATAGGTAATCTTTAAGGAGTACTTACTATAAAAATGTAAAGGAGAAAGGGAGAGGAATGTGAAATGACATTAGATTAAATTTTATCTCAAAAGTAACAAACATATTCTTTGTATATGCTTGTGAGTTCTTCAAGGCTCACTTATTTATTTATTTTTATGTAACTAATTGCTGTGGATCAGCTAAGTGATGTTAATGATCCATGTACATATTCTTGCACCCATGAAATATGAGCTAAAACCTTAATTCAAGTTTTAAACCAGTGTTGCATTTTTATATATGAAATCCTAGACTCACTTTCAAACTGGATTTGTTAACTATTTTAGCATGGAAAAGACTGTTAAAGTTATGCTTAAACTAATCAGAAGGCTACACCCAATTGTATTGAGAATTTCTAGAAAATTCCTGTATTCCTCTGTTCAAAGAAACATTTCTTTTCTATAGAGGTTTCAGTTTCATAGGGCTTTGTCTTGGAGGCCAGATATTTTGAAATACTTATTTAAGTATTTTCTGGCACCAGAAATTATAAATCCATTATTTACCAATCAGTCACTCAGGACTTAAAGTCATGTCCACTTCTTTTGCAGCAGATGTATTTTTCTGTCTTTTAATAAACACACCTTTTGTTGATACATCTGTCGCCAACCTAAGACCTGCAGAAAATCTTAAGTCCTTTGTCTTTTTAGATATTTAAGGATGCCCTTAATGTGCTTAGCTAAACACATCTTTATTCAGTGTTTTTATATTGGTTCTTCACATTTTCACAGAAACTGATTGGACTTCATTGTATTGTAAAAGTAACTGCTTTATGAATCATGTTAGCTGGTATCAATTTTTAATTTTTATAAAAGATAGTGTCCAAGGTTCTCAGACTTATATTCTCAGGTAATATTTTTGTATGTGGAACTCCTATTAAAACAGTCTTTTAATTTTGATCCTAGTGTTTTGTCATACAGTTACTCTTCTCTGTTGTATAGTAATGCAAATAGACTTGGAGACGCTTAAATAAGGAATAGTATCTTTTGTAGATTAAAACTTAATGTGTCCAGAGTGGTCTCAGTGTAATACAGAATTTGATGTTTTTTAAAAAAAAAAAATTCCTAAAGATCTACAATATCTTTCTGGGATTTTTTTATAATTGCTTCATATTTTTTTCTTTAGGTACAGTCTGTTACTACCTAATCTTGATTAGTAATTAATTTGCATTTCTTTTCTAGGCACTCTGCTTAATAGTGCTACCATTCATTCCTGCATCAAATCTCTTTTTTCCTGTTGGATTTGTAGTAGCTGAAAGAGTATTGTATGTTCCTAGCATGGGATTCTGCATATTAGTAGCACATGGATGGAAGAAATTATCAAACAAAAGGTAGTGTTACCTACGACTGGTTTTACTTAACTCTCTTAACTTCATAAAAGAAAACCATATTTATGACTGCAAGCTTTCCTAGTAGAGTTTTTACCAGTATGAATTTAATATGTTATGGTTCTTACTCTGTTCTAAGTTCTTAATGACCACAGAGAAATGACCAAGAAACTATTTGGAAGTAATGTAAACAAATAGCAGCTAGGAAGCTCTTAGGAGACCAGTGGATTATTCTGAGGGCATTATAACAATTATTTCAAATATATTAATGTGTATACACAAATACATGTGTGCATATATATATATATGTATTGCAAGCTGGGAACAGAAATCAGATCCATTCAGTATTTACTAAACTAAAGGATTTTTTGGATAACAATTTATCCTTAGGAAATTCTGCTCTAGAAGAACTTTTTGTCTTATTTTCTGTCTTTTTCACTGATCTACACCAGACTCCCTTTGGCCTGGATGCTTTACACTTTGAACTCCAGTGACATCATAATGATAGTTCAAACAAATGGAAAGGCAGCTATACTGTGTATTCTTAGAGGTGATGCATGGCAGTATAACTTATGCTAACTGGTTCTACCAAAGCTGATAGCACTGGCTAATGAGAAAGTTGTGATACCTCTGGGAGTGAGTAGAAAATACTATCTCAAATCCAATTATGAGGCAGGAAAAATAGGAGCAATGTGAAAGAAAGCATGAAATTGAGATAAGGATTTCTGGGGAGCAAAGTTAGGCAACAGTGTCATTTTTACTACAAAACATTCTAAAAAGTGTTAAAAGAGCAAGAATGTTCCTTGCTTTAGTAACATGTGGAAAGAAAAAGCTTTCTCATAAAATGGTTTGGGTTGGAAGGGACCTTTAAAGGCTGTCTCTTCCCTGACTCCTGCAATGAGCAGGAACATCTTCAACTAGACCAGGCTGCTCAAAGCCCCATCCAACCTGACCTTGAATGTTTCCAGGGACTGGGTATCTACCCCCTCTCCAGGCAACCTGTACCCAGTAGTTCACCACCCACACTGCAAAACATTTCTGCCCTATATCTAGTCTAAATCTACCCTTTTTCAGTTTAAATCCATTACCCCTTGACATGGCAACACGCCCTGCTAAAAAGTTTATGCCCATCTTTCTTATAAGCCCCTTTTAATCAAGTACTGAAAGGCTGCAATAAGGCTTCTTCAGACCCTTATCTTCTCCAGGCAGAATAACCCCCAACCCTCAGCCTTTCTTCATAGGAGAGCTGCTCCAGTCCTCTGATGATTGTTTTGGTCTTTTTCTGGAGCTGCTCTGACAGATCTGTGTCTTTCCTTTGCTGAGGGTTCCAGAAGTTGCTGCAGTACTGAAACCCAAGCTGAATCCAAGGTTTCACAGCTACAGTGTTATGAGTCCAGATGATAAAGTCAATTAAGATGACTCTCTACTTTACTTGAAATTGGGCATTATTTCCTTTCAAATTTTGGACTGTGCCATTTCATGATGAGGCAAAAGAGGATACTATTCATAAATATGTTCCTCAGTTTATTTGCCTCCTAGCATATGAGGTATATTCTAGTATAAATTGGGGTTGTTTGTGTACTTATAACAAATCTTTTTTTTATTCAATAGCATGCTAAGAAAAGTTTCTTGGGTTTGTTTGGCTGCGGTACTGCTCACTCATGCCTTAAAAACACTTCACAGAAACTGGGATTGGGAGTCAGAGTACACATTGTTTATGTCAGCTTTAAAGGTACTGTATTTTGTTTGAAAGGGATAATTTGACATTTGTGTTGCTGTTCTGCAGCAAAGCATGATAAAAATGGAGAGAAATTATACTTGTTTTGCCACTTCTGTTTCTAAATTCACAGTATTAACCTCTAATTAGTTGCTCTTGGTTATGTTTTAGAGGCAGTACAATGCAAACATAGGAATTCATGTGCAAGAAATAGATGATCATTTTTTCTCATGTTAAAGCTGTTAAATGTATTCTCTTATCTGGATGAAAGAACAATATGTTTCAGTACAAAGATCTACAAAAAGTTTGAAGCATATAATTTGATCAATGTGCATGTGGTATGATAAGTTAGTTTGTACTGCATCCCATAACAATTGTAGTTAATTTTAAAATGTTTGGTATTTCTAGGGACAAATAAGTAAAAAAGATGGATGTTGATCAATGGGTTAAATGTAATCATTCTGTATGCAGTCTTTTGTTATTCTTTACATATATATGACAGATAAAATCTGTTATTTATTGTGCATTTTTAAGTCTTTTAAGATGATTGTTAAAAGAAAATCAGTTATGTAATTTCAGCTTAATACCTTATGCACTGGTATCTTCTTTCTGGTTTTAGGTAAATAAAAACAATGCAAAACTGTGGAACAATGTGGGGCATGCATTAGAAAATGAAAAGAATTTTGAAAGAGCTCTGCAATTCTTCATACAAGCTACTCAAGTGCAACCAGGTAAAAGCTTTGACTATGGTGTCTCTGTACTCCTACTATTTTGGTATGCTTAGCTTACATAAAAATCTTTTCAATGACCAATTTTTCTGAACTGAACATCAAACAGTATTATACAGTATGTTGATTAATCCATATTTTTTGGTAAAAGTCTCCCAGAAAAGTTTCTAACTATAAAAAGATGCAAAGACTTTCCATTTAATACTATTATTTGGATGACATTTTTTCTGAATTACCATGGACTGTAATGTCATATGAAACATCATTTAATTTTCTTATTTAAAAGCAAGGAGGTGTATTAAAAAATTAAACAATCTTGGTATTATCAAAATGTGCATGTACTTTATTTCACAGTGTTTCAGAAGAAGTTCTAGGTAGTGCTGGACAACCTTTTCATTTATTTTTTTTTATCTTTTAGAAGCCTGGTGAATAACTCTTGTCTTCAGTTTATGTGCTTCTACTATAGGAAGAGATTATAGACTTGTGGATGTATGACCTTAAAGTTTTTTGCCATTTCCCAAGTAACTTCCTAAGCCATCTTTTGTTCATGGTTCAACTATTAGCTTCATAATTAAGAATAATACAGAATGGCTTTTTGTATTGTTGGTCTTTATGCAGTACCTGTACTTAAAGCTATTTTGAAGGCGTAGGCATTTGGTTTTTAATGATAATTGGTGCATTGAAATATTTTAAATTTCATTCTTTTCTTTATTAAGATGATATTGGTGCCCACATGAATGTAGGCAGAACTTACAAAAACTTAAACAAAACTAAAGAAGCTGAAGAATCATATCTAATTGCTAAATCATTGATGCCACAGGTAATTAGTGACTTTCTTTTATCTACCACCACAGGGGGGATTCTCTCAAACCTATATTCATAATACAGTTTTTATGTTTATCGTGAAGCTCTGTCTTGCTGTAGACTTTGTGCTACTTAGGCTTCTTAAAAAACTATCTATGAGAGGAGTAGCTTGTATACACTCATGGCTGTTAAAAAATGCTAAATTGAAACTTCTTTTTATACTGCTGTGAAATGTGTGGGTTTTTTTTAAATTGAGGATATGAAAGCAGCAATTAAAAATGTAGTTATATTTTCTAGTCACAGTGGATTAATTTTCAGTTACATTGTTGATGATGATTATGCTTCTGAGCCCTCAAGAAATGGCTTAAATACAGCATTGGAGATGAGTGAAGGTAGCTTCAGTAGCAACAGAAGAAAGAAAAATCTTTGCCTCAACATACTTATAAAAACATGTGCTTTGTTACCTTTACCGTTTACGTTATATTCCTAGAATATAGGAAATATTCTAGAGAGGAATATTTTGGAGAACACTTGAAGTTAACAAAAGCTATGGGTAAAATGAGACTCACAACAAAAATCAGTCCCTTGAATGGAAGTGAGACATAAGAAATTTGTATAGTGAAACAGTATAAGGATACTAGGCAGATAACAGTACAACAATTGCAGTGTAATAGCATTTTCATCTTTTACAACTACTTTTCATCCACTGTATCAGTGACTGGTAAAATCTTATTTACATTTATCTGCAGCTGGAGGGTTGAAAAAAAAAAAGGAATAAAAATTTCAGAAGTTCAATTTAGGTGTTAGTAAATATACTTTAGGGGAAATTTTGCAAGGTCTGGTTGACTGCATGAGCCCAATTATTTAGCAGCAGAGCTTAATTAGCTGGTATCTTAAATATTAAAAGTCTTCTACGTCTTCATAGAATTAAAGCAGAAAAAATAATCTGGTTACATTTTTGGGTTGATTTTGGGAGAAAGAAGAATTGGTATTTCTCATCATTAAGAGCTTTGACACTAGTGTCCAGTGATAGCCTAAAACGAATGTGGCAGGCTGAAGAAGAGATCTATACTGGTGGTCTTCCATGTTTTTACTGGGCTCTGTTTGTTACTTAAATTTTTTTTTTTACAGATTATTCCAGGTAAAAAGTATGCAGCAAGAGTTGCTCCTAACCATCTGAATGTTTATATCAATCTGGCAAACTTAATTCGAGCAAATGAATCTCGCTTGGAAGAAGCTGATCAATTATATCGACAAGCAATTAGCATGAGGCCAGATTTCAAGCAGGCTTACATCAGCAGGTATCTTTTCTAGTTTTGGTGATACATAGACTTGAATAAACATCTATGTATTTACAGTGCTATGAACAGTATTCAGTTTATACAGTTGAATTGGCTGCTGGAATTGATTAATTTCCAAATAAAATGATGAAGATTTGGGGCAATAATCAAATACTCATTATAAGCCTTTTCTTTTTAATTCCTGCTTCAAAATGGTGTGTTTGCACACAGGCTGTGTATTCGAACACTGCATAGCAAGGCACTTGCATTTGATTCTTTATGAATCTTAAACTCATATTTCTGATCTGGTAGTATAGTTTGGTTAGTCTCAATCATGGAGTTTTCTTTAGCCTTTGTCATTAAGAATTAATGGTCCTATTAAACTAAAACACACATAAATGTCAGCTAAACAGGTTACAGTAATACAGCTGTGGATATTGAGGCTTCTGATCAGTATTTTATTAGTTGATTCCCTCCCACTCAAGGAGGTGCAAAGATGCCCAGTGTAGTTGCAGTTGTTGCAGTGTAGTTACAGAGCCAATATCAGAAACCCTTGATCACTTTTTTTTATTTAATCCAGCATATGCATTTGCTGTATACAGACTTTTGAGAGCTGAAAGCTTTGGGAATGGTGTGTAAAGTGGGTCCTGAATTGTTTTGTATTTAAAACAAGTAAACAGACAAAAAAAAAGAAACAGAAAAAATGCTCTTATCTCATACCTACTGTCCATAGGAAGGAAAACTTAAAATAACCCAACCTTTCAGTTGTTTTCATACTAATATGAATAAAAGTTGAAGGTTAAATCTGATTTTTCAACAGGGGAGAATTACTTTTAAAAATGAACAAACCTCTAAAAGCCAAGGAAGCTTATCTTAAAGCTTTAGAACTAGACAGAACCAATGCAGACCTGTGGTACAACTTGGCAATTGTTTACATTGAACTGAAAGATCCTACAGAAGCTCTGAAGAATTTCAACCGAGCCCTTGAACTCAATCCGACACATAAACTGGCATTATTCAACTCAGCACTACTAATGCAGGAATCTGGTATGTTAATTGTCCCTTATGTAAATATTGTCTATTTCCATTTATAGGATCCATATTATTTTTTTTTTTAATGAACTTTTTTATTTTTGGTACGCTGAAGTTTATAGCACCATCAAAGAAAAAACTGTTCATTGAAATAAGAAGCTTTGTAATCTATCGGTAGTATATGGAATTTGTATAAAACGTGCATATATCTTAGCTGAACATCATCTTTAATAGAAATGCTGTTTTACAATATAGCATCTACACATAAAAAGAATTGTTGCACAGTCATCAAAATTGTGCCTATATAATAATGTAAAAAAAATAGCTTATGTTTTGCATGTATATTGATGGATTTCATTCTCCATTCACTAAAAATATAGCTGGGCTTTAAATGTGAATATTTCCATAGGTTCTTCTGTAATACTGCTAATTAGGCTGGATAGAGTCACATTTTCATGTGTTTATTTTTTCATGTGCACAGCTTGTAGCTTTATGGGTAACTTTGAACCTGTTGTGAATTCAAACTGTTGCAAAGAGTATTTGCAAGTGACTAGTAAGGTTCATTTTCCTTTTGTTGGAATGCCATACTACCCTTAAGAGATAATACAGAATTGATTTGAACAGATGCAAATAGATTATTTTTATCTCTTCTCACATTGCATGTTCTGCAAGGAGAAATACCTTGGTTCTTGTCTGTAGAAGCACAACAGACTTCAAACAGACAGTAGCATTAGGTATCTCGCGTTGAGTTGTTCATACTGGAAGGTGCAGCACTGTTTCAGGAGGTTAAAAAATGAAGTTAGCATCTGTTCCCTGCTCACTCACACTTCAGTAATTTGTGCCTGGAATTCTTTATGAAAATGTGTTCACTGGAATAATTAGAAAGATAGCACAGTAGGTTAGCAAGTCTTGGTATTCTCAGATGAGATGATTTTACTATTTCGTTTTCATACTTTGATGCAAATTAAAATATGGGATTTGCAGATTTTATTGTTCGGTTGTCAACATATATTTTAGCCTGGCTGCATCTGAAATCACCCTATATGATCACTGTCTTAAAACTCATTCAGTCTGTCTTAAACAAAATAAGATCTTCCACTGCAAGTTTGCCATGTTAAAAGGTGGTTTGTTAGAACTGACACCTTCTCTGCATTCCGTTTGCTCAACTGTACGTGAAAATAACTTCTTATAAACTTGTAGAGACACCTTTTGTGTCTCTTGTACCAAACCTAAATATAATTCAACAGATAATTGAATAACGATGCTGTCTTTGGCTGCAGGTCAACTTTAGATTTATTTTTTAAAGAATGTAGATGTCATTTACTTTTGATGTTACACAGCAGTGATAAAAAGTAGCATGTTAAGCCCTTTCCCTTTTACAGTTGTGTTAAAGATGTTACATTTTAATTTGTATATAAATTAACATTTTACAGACCTGGTTAAAAAAATCCTTCAGAATAAAGCTAGAATTAAATGTGTATTCTGTCATTTAGGTGATGCCCTGCTTAGACCTGAAGCTAAACAAAGACTGCTACATTATGTGAAAGAAGAACCACAGGATGCAAATGGATACTTCAACTTGGGTATGCTGGCAATGGATGACAAAAAAGATACAGAAGCAGAGGCATGGATGAAGAAAGCCATAAGGTTACAGCCTAACTTCCGAAGTGCTTTGTTCAATTTGGCACTGCTTTATTCTCAGACAGCAAAAGAATTGCTGGCTTTACCCGTCCTGGAAGACCTACTGAAGTACTACCCTGATCATACCAAAGGTCTGATTTTAAAAGGAGATATCCTTATGAACCAAAAGAAGGATATTGTTGGAGCAAAAGCATGTTTTGAAAAAATTTTGGAACTGGATCCCAACAATGTACAAGGAAAGCATAACCTTTGTGTGGTTTACTTTGAAGAAAGAGATTTAATAAAAGCAGAAAAATGCTTGGTTGAAACGCTAGCACTGGCACCTCATGAAGAATATATTCAGCGTCATTTAAACATAGTTAGAAGTAAAATTGCATCACTCAGTACTACAGAACAGTCATCACTTCCAGCAGATGGGACTGCATCTGCAGGAGAAAAAAAAAAATCCTTTCAAAATTTGAAAGAAGTCAAAACTAAGGAGAAAACCACCCAAACAACAGTTGATAATGGTAAAGGACACTCAAAAAGTAAGAAACAAGCAGAGAAAAACAATATGGAGAAGGTTACTCCCAAAAAATCAGCGAAAGAAATCAAAGACATTGAGGAAAAGAGAGTTGCTGCATTGAAAAGACTGGAAGAGATTGAACGTATCTTAAATGGTGAATAGTCTTTATGATGTCACAAAGAAATAAGGGAAGAATACTATTTTTAATTATTGTTTAATATGTGATCCAACTGGAAAGAGGTCTTAATGCTTTGAAAATATGACGTTGACTGAATATCACTCAGCGAGCAGCAGAAGGCATTACAATACTTTGTGTGAGAAAACTGCAACTTTAAAATGTGATGTCAGGGACGGGTGTGTGTAGAAGGAGGAAAGGTAGGGAAAAATCTTAAATGCATAATCCTAATATCGATAAAATCACACTCAAAAAATCATAGGTAGTCAGTGATGTTCAATAATGCTTCTTTCAAAGAATCAGTGGAAGAAGTGAATGGAGAATTAATGGGATAAGCCAGACATTGTTTTTTCCCCCATTTAAATCTGATGATAATTAATGTTATCTAAATTTCAGTTTACACATCATCAGTATTTCTGAAGTTCTTCTAGACATGTTATGCATTAAAAAGAGATTGTTTTCTTTGCATTATTTGTTTCCAGAACTTAATAAAGAGTCATCAACATGGCACTGGTTGTAGTTATAGGAGGATGCAATAACACTAAAATTTTTTGTTGTGTTATAAATGTGGAATGATATAATAAGCTTTTAATTGTTCTTTACTTATAATGCTAATGGTTTGTACTGTTTTACCTGATAGGAATCTTACGGTGCTCTTAACATCTTTAGACTATACTTCTACTTTTAAAGGAAATGTGTGGGTTTTTTCTTCAACTGTCAGTCACCTGGGGTTTTTTTGGTTTTTTTTTTTTTTTTTTTTGATTATACAAAAAAGGGTGGTTTTCTCACTTTTTTCCCCAATTAACTGAATGCTGATAAATGCACTTTTGGTACAGTAACCACTATGCTGTGCAGAAGTCCTTGTTGACTTTGTATCTATGGCTGTGGATTGACTCCTTGGTGTAGTAAATTCCTCCATGTTTATAGCAAACTGACTTTACTATTTCTGTCATTGGAACAGTATTTCTAGTCTTATGAATTTTTACAACACTAATGCAAGCAATGATTGCTGAATGCAGTGTGATGATAATTAAGCCACTGAATTTACCAGTGTTTAACACAAGGAACTGTGGGTAGTATACTTCCAAATACTAAGTTCTGTTCTTTTGATACTTTGTCATGGGTGTGTGGTTTTTATTAAATATTTATTTTGACTACTAAAATATTCCCATTTACACTTTTTGCCACTAATGCATCATTTTAATTTCTTATATGAAATGAAAATTTTGCAGTTTTCAGTTTTATCCTTGTGCAATGTATGTATTTTTGTTTAAATATACTATTAATTACATAAACCAAATGTTTTACTGAATTAGAAGAGAGAAGCGTAAGAACTGGTTTCAGTAATAATTTATCATTAAATCTAACTCTTACTCTTCACAGTTTGTCTTATTTCATGATGTAGAAGTATTCCTTAGCAAATCTATTGAAACGTAACCCTTTCTCTAATTGCTCAACTTCCTACCTGGAGCAGTAAACCCACTGTAAGTTGCAGTATTTATCTCTGTGGAAGGGATCTTGAATGGTTCACGGACCTGCATGGACCTTTTCTTCATTATGTATCATTTGTGATGTTGCCACAAAAATTGCTTGCATGGTAACAACCTGGGGGGTGGGGGGAAATGTGGGGAGGAAATGTGGGGAGGATGTTTTAAAAAGCATGATTTAAAATCTGCAGAGAGTAACAGGTACATGGTGTGCAACAGTTCTTAATACTAAAGCTTTAAATGTAGCTGGTAGTGCAGTGTAACAAAGTGCTTTGGAGAATCTTTTTGCCGCACCTTGAAAACTGCTTTTTTATCTTGTCTGTGAATAACTCTGTTACTTGTAGCTAAAATAGTCAGTATGTTGACCTTTATAGAAACATATTAAGTCTTCCCTCCAAACCTTTTGTTTTACTAAAGAATTAGTCATTGTTCTGGGTGATACAAAGGAACAATCATTTGAAAATGGAAGGAACTAAGTAGCTTTCTCTCTGATGAAGCTGGCCAAGATTCTGTTTTATTTTAAGAGCTCTCAGAATACCATTGTCATACCCCTTTCATTTGGTCTGTAAATTGACGAGGGGGGGGGGAAAGGCACATTCTCAGTTTCTGCATTGGAGCCTCTGTCATGCTGCTGTCACCTTGACCATCTAAGTAGCTCATCTTTAATGACCAGCAAGAAGTGTTAGATTTATTGACACTTACAGGTGTCATCAGGTTTAACTAACCAAAGTCATCAGACTAATATAAACTGAAGGATGCTGGCTGTAGTTCTTTCAGTCTGTTAGCATCTGCTGTGCCCCTGTGTCTTTTTTAAACACTTTTTTTGACTAATTATCAGTGTGCTGAATTGTATTTAACCTGTTAGGATGTGTCAACCATTTTAAAATTAAACTATCCTGAGAAAAACTATTCATTAAATTGAAGTGGAATAGCTTCTGAAAAATAATCAAAAATATATTTGCTCTTAGGAAAACTATCAAGCAAAACTTTTGGTATTGCTGGAAGATAGAACAGAATAATCAACAGCTGTTTTCCCCCTTTCAGTTCAACCTGTCTTCTCTCCCTGCCACCCTCATGTGCAAGAGCAACATAGATGTCATCCTCCCAGTTTCAGTAATACTCAAGAACTGGGAATTTCCAAGGATGGGACAGGCACTAACTAAAATAATTTGCAGCCCTCTTCTCATTCAGTGCAATTGCTGTGGTTAATGAAGAAACCTGAAGAAATGTCTTACCTCATCTTTACATACATACATAGACAAATTGTTCAAACTTATACATACAGCTGCAGTAAGTGTTATGTGTATACACATTTGTGCATATAATTTCAGTGCATACTGATGCATTCATTAGATTGATTTTTTTATCTTTTGCAGATGAGTATATGCATAAAAGAGGTGGACACATGTAAAGTTTAATTTCAGATGTACACATGTAGTTGAGACAACTGGATGCGTATGGGTAGTACACTTGCAGAAGGACAATGTGTAATTGTAATTTTTGAGTATAGAATGGTTTTTTGCCTATGCTGCACATTAATTGTCCTAGGACTTCACTTTTTAAATATTGCAAGTGTTCTTAATTTTCTAAGTATTATTCTTTGCATTACAGTTAAAACCATTGATTGTTCAGCATTTTTAAGTCTATTGATTTTTATCAGCTCTCTCTGGGAAATAGGTATTGTGAACAGAAAACATTTTCTTACAACCAGATATATACAGAGTGATGGGAATAGGACTTGCAAAGGGTTAAGTCGTACAAATTCTTTTCATTGTGCAGTGCAGTTTGCACTTTGGCTCGGTGATACTGGAAGAGAGAAAGTCAAGCTCAGAGATACATACAAGAAAATGATGGGGATTGAGTGTTTCATAAAAAAGAAAGCAATAAGACTTGGAACAACATGTGTCCTGCTAGAGCCTTTAACTGAAGGAAATAGGAAGCTGTAGATCTGCACCTTATTTTGAAGTATAACAGCAATTTCAGTGTATTTAAAAGGAAAACTAGATGCTGAAATCTTAAGTAGGTGGGTCATGGCTTCAAGCTGTGAAAAAATGCCTGTGTAGCTGTAAAACCTGCAGTGACTTCTCATTCGGCTCCTCATTTACCATGGCTCTGATGTTGAGCAAAGGGGCCCAGGAGATGCTCCTGCTCCAAAAAGGACACAAGTTTCTTCTGTGACCATGCGATGCAAAAGGTGCATATGCCCTTTGTTTACCAGGGGGTATTGTTACAGATTTCCCCTTAAATGGTTTTCAAATGGCTGACAACAGTATGCTGCATCATTCATTCTTTGTCCACCACATCTGTCTGAACCAAGCCATAGGCTGGTGGGCTAGGCAAACTCCTGCTTACTGGGACTCCAGAGCAAAGCACTGACCAGGAGGAAATGTCAGCTTTCTGGTAGAGGAGTCTCTCTATCGCTCTCCTTTTGTCCAAAATTCTGACACTGTGCCTACTGGCTGTCCAACACCACATTTCAGCAGCTTTCCCTTCCTCACGGCTGTCAGGCATTCCAGCACCAAGTGGCAGGGAGAGCAGCTCTTCAGGTGCATCTCCCATTTCCTTGTCAGGTGTGCTTATTGCAAGGTGAGGCTGTGCCTTGTAGCAGCAAAACTGCTTACATGCCTGCTTGCTGGGTATGGAGCTTTGGGCTGAACTTAGAGGCATTTGTTCCTTTCTGAAGTTTCCTTTGGAAGGACCCAGTATGGTTCAAAACAATTCTGGGAAGTTAGCAACCCGCCCCAGGCTCTTGCAGATTTTGCATCCCACAAAAGCACCAGGAAGAGCCCCAGTTTGGGTGAGTGTACCTGGCTGGGCTTTTCCTTGCAGAGACTCTGTAATCCACCTCAGTCTGGCAAAATGTCTGGAACTTCAGCAGAACCTGCTACTCCTGTAAAGCCCTGCCAACCAAAATTATGCTTCTCTGACTTCCAGCCTAGGAATATTGCTTGGCTTAGGCAGAAAGTTTGAGAATGGAAAGGCTGAAGGACACGTCTCATTCCACCTGCCCTTCACCTCACTTTCTCTCCGTACAAAATAACCCTCTTCGTAAAGTGTTTCAACTGATCCAAGAAGAATCTGTCCCCTAAACCTCCAACATAGCTTACAGAAAGGTAAGACATTCCTGTCTGGGATCAAAATAACATAGCTAACTATGTTATATATGTCACTGTGCTACATTTTTATTTAAAGATAATCCTAGATAGCTATCTTTTTATTTTGATGGTATTCACTGAGTGGTAGTACATTGTATTCTTTGAAAACTTAAAAACTGCTTTCGCCATCTAATATTCAATACTTATCTACAAGCCAGTGGTCCTGCATGCAGAATGTATCGTTTTTGCAAACAGAATTATGTGCACATATTAATCTCAAACCAAAAACAATAATTATGTGAAAAGAAAAACCCAAAACAAAACACATCAAAACCAAAACAAAGCAAAACCACCACAGAACCTTTTGCATAATTATCCAGTGATGGGAACAACATAATAAGCTGTATAACTTTCTTGGACAAGGAAACAATTCCACAAAAACATGTTTGACCTTCCCCTGCACACTGTCATACTTTGAAAGATTGCTGGAAAGAGCCGTGGACTTTATAGACACAATATACTATGAACTAAGGAAATCTGTTTGAACAAAATAATAATATGTTAATAAGCACAATTCGAACAGCTGTAGCATAAGAAAAACACTCTAAAAAGTTCGGTAAAATGTCCCTGTTTTTCTGATGGCTTCACAGGGTGCTTGCAAACCTATAAATCACTTCTGCTGAATGTCCATACCGAGGCACTAACCTTCATTAGAGGTTACATGCTTGTTTGGATGAGCTCAGCCTTCTTCGGCTGTGGACAGAAACAAAAAGAAAAATGCTGGGGTTTGTGAGATTTTGCATGCCAGACTACACCTTGGTATTGTTGAAAATTTATATATATACTTGCCTAAATCTTAGTTATTGGCAAGTAGCAGTCAAAATAGTGTATTTGATCCAGTTTTGGGGGGGGTGATACAAGTTCCACATCTTATCTGAGGTTATGAATTCTGGGTGTCTTTTCTGAACTGCAACTGATAAAAATGTGAAGCCTGAAAGATCCAGGTAGAATACAAGCACTAAAATAAAACAAGTTGTTCAGATTTCCTACACCATATACTCAGCATATATGTTTGTTCCTTATGTGTAATTATCAGGGTATTGTCTTTTTTAAATGAACATAACATAGTATTTTTAATTGTATGTGTATTCATCCCTGCACAATTAGAGTAGGTGGGGGAGGAAAATAAAACAATCACAGGATGTCTTGCCAAAAGTAGAAGTCATAAATCTTGATTTTTAAAATATCATCTTGAACGTGCACTCACGTTTATTTCATTTGCAGTTGTTAACCCAGTCCTGTGCTTTTATTGTCCGAGTCTGTCATTAGAGTGCGATGCCACAGCACTGAATTTCCCAGTACTGAGAGCTCAAAAGGGGTTTTTTTCCACTGGTGTTTGCCGAATGGGGGATCCCTTGTTCTCTCCTCAGCCTCACGTTCAATAATCAAGGCTGGCTCATTTGTTTGGGCTCACTGCTCATTTAATCTATAGGAGTATTAGACATTGTGTATGACTGTCTCAGCTTGCCTGATAAATGGGGGCCTTCTCATTAGCAGACAAAGACAGCTTGATTTTATACTGGGCACACCTGAAAGCTGTAGAGGGTACAAATGAGGGAAGCCAAATGTTAAGAAATGTTTAGTGTTATAGAAATCCAGTAAGGTAAAAGGTACCTAATAACTGCTGTACTCTGATGTTATGCAAAAATACGACATTCATTAAAGAAAACGCAATGACACCAATTGATACAAGAAGTTTAAAAGGATCTTACAAACACCCTTTTCACCCTCGTGAACAAGTTTTAAAGGGCTCTGGAATGCTGAGGTTTCTTCAGCTCTGTACATAAACGTTTATCACTCTTTGGTATAGCTATAGCAAATAGATACAATGAAAAACATGTGACAGCTTAAAACTCATGAAAATCTAATACTATGCAGAAACAGACAAAAAGCAGAATGGGTAATAATTCTTTAGATGTATTTATGTGAGTGGGTTTGCATGATGTTTAAATATGAGCTGTAATGATGGGTATTATTTGGATGAGTCATACAATATTTGCCTCTTACTAGTGTGAATATAGTCAAGATTTCAGTGCAAATATTTAGGTTTAAATTTGCCTTTCTAGTAATATTCTTTTCACTGTCTTTACAGATCATACAAAAGAACTAATTTGCTAGAATATTCATAAAAAGCAAAAATATGAAGCATAATTAAGTTTTGGGAGTAATTTCCTTCTGATCAATATACATGAAAACCTTTAAACAAAAATACATGCATTGCAAAAAGATCAGCTATCTTGAAAAGCCACACTGAAATTAAAAAAACTAAAAAATCAAAATTTTGCAGGAGGATTTTCCAAGGTTTTTTCAATTATTTGCACTGATTTATCTTGAGATAAAAATAACAAAAATGAAACAGGAACTGAAACAGAAGAAGACATGTAGAATTTTTTGTTTTAAAAATTACTAATAGAATAACAATGTTATCGTAGTCAATCTAGTGGTCTGGGGGTGCTAAGAGCCTTCTGGCTGATGAGGAAATACAGCAAACTTCAACCCATCGGTTGCTGAGTACCTCAACTTCTGAGTTTAAAAATTATTTTATATGGTTATTTTTACTAGTATACTATTATTTCTTCAGCTCTAGATGAGGTAGTGTAACAGGGCTGAAGGTGAGACAGAATTTCAGTAGCACAGTCTGTATTTCTAGACTACATTTGGGTTCTCTTTCTACCGTTGAGGGTTTTTTTCCACAATGACAGTGGTCCAGGACAAAAGGCTGTAAAGCCAGAAAACTGAAGGTTTTTTAATCTTACAGTAATATGTACTTTACAGTACTGTACAGTAATATGTATTTTTAATCATACAGTAATATGTATTACTGATAAGCATCTTCAATGTTCTACTTTTTGCTTCTGATTTAAATATGTATTTATAGCATAAATATGTATAAAAGTCACATATAATCCTTTGCTAGAGAACTAGAACACAATTATTTCAACACTCGCTTGGATGAGTGCTCATTTTGCTTTGTTATTGGAACCTATTAATATTGCTATTTGGAACAGAAATGCAGAAAAATACCTACAGGCAGTGATGACCAAGTAACTGCTTTAGTTTACTACCTCGAATGGAGCAGTTGCATGACACACAAATTACTAGCTAAGTGCAGAGACTTGCAGAAAAAGATCTCTCTAGAGCTATATACTATATGGAGCATAAAACCATATAACTGAATTTTGCTTTTATATCTTGTGATTGGGTTTTAGTCACTGCTCAGGATCTGGCAGGGTTTTGAGAAGGCAGTAGCTTCTGCTTCCAGGGGCAGCTGTTCTTCAGGCTGTTCTTCATCTCCTGTCCATTATCACTTCAGAGTTGAAGGCTGCTATCTTTGTACTTGACCTCTTGGTGAGTATCTTGCACAAAGGAGGAGCAGAGGGGTAGAGTCAACAAGCTAAACTAGATTAAAATTTCAAGCAGATCATGATTATATCAAAATCAGCTTATCTACAGATAAGGGTGAAATTAATTAGCGTTTTTTATGTTCCCATCCTGCATTTCATTATTTGCAGATAGCCTTCCCTGTAGTCCTAGTGGTAACTGGTACAGTTTAGGCCAGTAACAACATAAATCTTAAGCAGCAATCCAAACTGTGTTCTCCATGTGACAGAGTAAATTGCGATGCTGTGAAGACATAACACTATTTTAAGATGTGGCCTCTGACCTAAGCTTATATTCGTTGAAGTATGTGATGATCTAAACTAGGAAATAAATAAAAATGGCATTTCCATCATATATTATGGACTAGCAATAAAAATCTAAGGTTTTGTAAAAACTTATTTATTCTACTGAAACGTGACAGTCTTCACAATACTGCTTGTTAATATCCTTCCAGGTCTGTAGTTGTTTTAAAAATATATAGTGGTTTTCTGCAACTGAAAAAAATTAGAAGAAAAGTAGTAATTTCCTTTCAGATGTTACTGTGAAATTTCATAATAACAAACTTCTAGTTTTAATTCAGGATTGTTCCTTATACGTCCTGAGGAGCCTGTGTGTAGAATTGAACAGTGAAAGTGCTTCGAAGACCATGTTTGGAATATTGCAGGTTTGATATGGCTGGAAGGGATTAATAGAGGGGAAAAAAAATCACCTGGGATCTTTGAACACAAAGATACTATCAGTATATCAAGATATGTTTCTCCACAGATTACTGGATGCTTGAGTAAACAGAAGAGAACTCGCTTTTCACTTGCCTTTTCCTCAGTGTACACATTTAGAGACTGAAAGTGGGTTATATAGAGTAGAGTCTAATTTGGTGTTGCCACTCTTAGAAGGAATTCTGCTCTATACCCAAGGTGGTTGGGGGCTATAATATGGGATTTGTGAAGAGAGGCTGAAACAGGTGATTGTGTTTCACCTAAAGAAGACAAGAAGATGGGGCCTTCTTAATACAGTCTTCAAATCTGTAGTTATTCAGAGAGAAGCTGGAGCCAGTTTCTCCTCGGTGACACACGGCGGAAGGTAATGAACACAAGTTGCCACAAGGGAAATACTAATTAAATGCAAGAAAATAATTCTTCTCAGCATTCCTATTTGCAGATGATCATGCTATTCAGAGACACGTCACCCCTTTGGCATATTGCCTGCTTCAGACTCTTCAGCAGTCACGTCCCTGCAAGAACAGGATTGTACTGGCCAATCCCTCCAGTAGGGCTGGAGAAAGTAATTTTGCCATGCCAGATACCATCTGGGCTAACTCCAGGCACACACTGTAGGATTCAAAAAGGTACAGAGAAGGATAACAGCAACTAAATTAATGCAAATACATTGCAAAGGTCATGCATTATTTATGCAAGGGTTTTCCAGGATAGAAGAGATCTAGGGGAAAAATCATGCAATTTACAGCAAAGGCAAACAGGAAATTACTTTTCTTTATTTCTTTTAATACCAGGCTAGGGGACTTAAACGAATGAAGCCTTTGCTGGTAAATGGAATGTCCTGACAGAATATATAATTAAATTAAATTTTATTGTTTCTTGCAAGATATCATGGTTGCTGAGGTATAGAAAGATCCCAAGAACCAAACAGCAACTCTGATTAAAGTAAATCCATTACACACAAGGAAATAGATGCAACTTCTGGTTTAGGAAGATCTTTGTGTGGAAAATCCTAAAACCTGGTTGAATATACCAAGAGAATAAAACACTTGCTCTGCTCCTTATACCTAAACTCTTGCCCTAAGCATTTGGCAGTGTCTGTAGCAAGCTAAGTATACTTTTGGTCTGACCTATGCCATAAGGAATACTATTCTTAACTTCAGAATCATTCAAAACAAAAGTAGAAAACCTTTCTATTGGAGAGATATAAACAATTATGGTTTTTTATCCCAGTTTTGAATATATAAATATAGATTAACATCTTGTCTGTAATGTTTTTTGACACATAAATGTTATGAGATCTTCAGTTCTGGAGATACAGACTAGAGAACAAATGCTAAGAATACAGGAAATCCTGGGTATTTGTGTTCATGCTGGCCAGCAAATTTTTAGTTAGAGAGAGTGTATGAGAGGATCTGGCTCTAAAAAAAACAGCTTTGTGGAAAAAGGAAAGGTAAAAAGTGATTCATTTTTGATTACATGGCAAAAAATAAAGTAGGCCTGTTCCTCAAATCCAGTTTTGCAAAGGGCAGATTTTTATATGCAGAGGTACTAACGTAATTAAAATGCTGAATTAAGTACAAAGAAAGGTGAAAGTAAAATACCGTAAAATTCTCCATGTAGATGAGAAAACATTTTCTGGTTTAATATATGAAGAAAACATTTGATACCATATTTCTGAAGTATAGCTCTGGAGAAATTAATAGTTAAACTAGAGTTATCAAGAATTGATATAGTTATTGGAGGGTGGATAAAAGCTAACCAAAAGGCAAAGAGCAACAGGCAGCACTGCAGTATCTAGTAGCACTGTAGTTACTACCAAAGTTTTTAAAAGAACTTGGAACTGATCTTCTTTAATATTTTAATTAATGGTCCTGGTAGAAATACATTAAAAGTGCTAATTTTATCTGCTCATGGTATATATCTGCAAATATTGTCAATACAGTTTAGAGTGTTGATTAAAAATCACTTGTTAGGACTGGATTAGTAAATGAGATGAACTTCAGTAACAGATAACATGGGGTGATACACCCTGGTACTGATATCAAAATTCTGTGGAATTCTAGAAGTTTGTGGAAATGCACTTGACTGGCCTACACAACAGCAGGATTATAAACTACTGAAATTGTTCAGCCAGAAAACGAGGTGACTGTGCTGAAACATTAACTCCAGTAGAAATGAAGATATTTCTTCACTGCTGATGACACTGCTGATGCTCATCAGCTTTTGATTATGTATAGTCAGGAAGAATAAATTCAAACTAAAAATAATACACAAAATCTCTGCTGGGTCAAGAAGGAAAGCAGAGATCTTGTCTTCTGTAAAGTCCTAGAGTTTGTTATCCAAGGCTAAAAAAGTCAAAAGGGTGTGTGGTTATCAAGATATTCAGTAGGAGAATGAAAACTGGAAGAAAAATTACCTCTTAGGCTAAAAGCCAATAATTGTACAAGAACAAAAAGACAGAAAACAATTATAAATATCCTTGGGCTGGAAATGAGGCAAAAAGCCCAAACTACTGGAACAATATATTTTGGGACTGTCTTTCAAGGAGAACAGGGGGAGGTGGGAAAAAAATGTTATTTTAAGATAAGGCCAGAAATATTTTTGAAAGTGAACGCATCAAAAGCTACCTGTAATAATAAAGAACTAAATTTAGTGATCCAGGGGGTTCATTCTAATTTTGTGTTTCCTTAAGGACTCTGAGCTGAGAAATGATAGGAATTTCCATCCCAGCTTCTCTTTGTTTTATAGTGTATCTCTAAATTGGAGGTTCTCTTGTGAAAGCAACAGTGCGTGTTGCAAGCTGACATACTTGGAATGTAAAATTTACCTGCACAAAACAATGCATAATTGGATCATATCAAAATTGCACAGTTTTGTTGGTTTAAATCATATTGAAAACTTAATAACAGTGACAGTAAGTTCTCTAAGCTCTCACATTTATTTTATTCTGAATTACGTTACCATTTTACTCCATTTGAATTAGGAAAATCCCACTATAGGTTAAATAAAGGAATGTAGAGAGCCAGCTCAATGATGTTAAGAGTAATTCCTTGATGTATAAAGTACTACATGGTCATCTGTGAGGCATTACTGCTGAGGTTCATGGAGGAATACATGAAATAACCATGAGTCTGCAGTAGAATTCAGTATTGAAGATGATAGCGGAAGCCTTACAAAACATTGGAGTGAACCAGAGTTCTGGTTAATGTGAAGTTAGGGAAGATTATAAAGATCTTTCTTTTATTGTTTCCATACTCTCTGGCTTGTGGGCTGTTACAACTTTATCTATAATACAATGTTTTTATTATACATTATACAAGTCAAAATAAAAAACTGGTTATAAATAAAAAATAAATGGCAAATGCATTCTTTTTTTCTGGGCTATAGTCTCAGATTTTAACATGATTTATAGCTTTGACTTTATATGTGTATGACAAATAAGTTGTAGGCACAATATTGTCTCCTAGAAATGTTATAACCCACTTTGTTCTTTTATTCTGGAAATATGAAAAAAGTGGTTGATGAATTAATTTGTTAAATTTAAAGAAAAAGAAAAAATATTTCAGATTCAACTTTTATGTTTAAAAAAAGAGGCAATTCTAATATCACAATGAACCAGTGAAAATACCAAAGAACACAGAGAATGTACACTTTGAAATAAAATGAGGTTTTGGAGTTAATAGGTTTTCTTCTTTAAAATTATTGAACACAGTTTTGGAAAATGTGGTGTGTTCCTCTTGCAAATTATTTGTCTCCCTTATTTTTCTGAGACCACAAGTGTCTAAGTACTCACACTATGTCAAAGTGAGTAAGAATTATGTAACTGGGAAAAGATTTAAATGTAAAAATAATTACCATAATTCAGAATACTATTTCCTATCAGTTAACGGGCTCTTCTAGCGGAAGTATTTTAAATGCTGAGTGAGGGTCTATTTTGAAATTTTTTTTATACCCCTGAGACATAAAGACAATTTTGCATTCATACTGAATCAATATTATGTCACCTTTGCTAAAATTTTTGTAGTAACAGTTTTTATTTTGAAGTCTTTCCTGTTTGTATTACAGTGAACATTTGACACTGCAGTGCTCATTACTTTTCTTACAAACATACCTTGGCACATTAACAGGAAGATGCAGGCAGCCCTAACCACCTCTATCTTCCCCGAGATGGCCATGACTCTGAAACAGGATAAATCACTGCAAGGTTGTGCTTAATTTAAGGCATTCTTTCTGAGCAGCAGAGGTTAATCCAAAACCTCAGAGAACATCCTGATTCTCATGCCTCAGTGCTTTCCTCGTGTTGAAACACCTCTTTTCCAGAACTAACTTCCCCTCAAGTAGACACTGTGCCTGCTGTGCCAGTAGCTCAAACCTCTTATTTCTGGTTTCTAAAAAAAGGACACAGGCAGTTTATCATCCATCCGTTTTCTACAAACTGTTAAAAGCAGATATAGCTCTGTCTCACATTTACCTTAAACAAAGCCAGTTTAGCAGACAGTTAATTTATATAATCAATGTAAACCAACAGCATTTTCTAAGTTCTATGTATAACATTATAGCTTTTTTTCTACTTTTTTCCTTCCCACTCCCTTCTTAAAGAGCATGAGATTTGTTTGGCTCACCCCTTAAATCTTCCTAGAAAGACTTGACTGCCTTCAAAACTTTCACTTCTTAAAAGACATGTGGTTTTACCTATTTCTAAACCGTATGTGCTAAACCTGATAGGTTCTTAAATGCCTGGCCACCATGTGAGGGATGCAAGGTGGAAATGCAGGTCCTCAGTAACCCTGCTCTCCTGTCATCTCGTGCTGAGGCTTTCCTTGTGTACACAGAACTCACTTCCACAGCACCCTCAGCTTTTGCTTGTTGAAATCTCATGGAGCTTAAGTTTCTACCATTTTATACACATGCTGTCTCAAGTCATTAAAGCACCAAATTTCTCAGTTCTTAAGCTTCAGGAGATGGGCACACTTGGGCTTGTGTTTCTATGAAAACTTACTCCTTTTCCCATTCTCAGAACTCATTGGGAGGATTCAGCCTTGCACAGAACATAAATCGAGATGTTTAATAGTTTTTTTGTGGGTTTTTTTTTTTATGTCTCAGGTTTTGTTTGGGTTTGGGTTTTTTTTGTCTAACAATCTGTTATTACAGGTTTGCTATGTATGCAGAAGCTTGAGGTTTAAAGCTAGCCTTTTGATTTGAGACTGGCCTCAGGCTTCACAGCTGCTACACTTTTAAGGCATGCTGCTCATTCTCTTTTCTTGAGAGAATTCTGATGAGAGCAATAGGCATTTAGTTTAGGTCTTCTTTAGGACCCAAGCTGGTAGGAGCCAGGGGAATTCCCCTGACACTGAATCCATTCACATTACATCTGAGAACTTGTACTGGTTTTCATGCTGCTTTATCTCATCTTCATTAAAAGTGACAGTTTTGTTGTTTTTATTTAATTCTCTCCTGTATTCACAGGAGATTTCCTCTGGCTGGCCCAACTTATTCTGTAAAGAAAAAAAATCCTTTTTCATCCAGCAGATGAGTATAAGTATTTTGCTTTTTAAATTTCTGAGACTTCTGCCCTATAACAGCTAAGTGCTTACTCTGTTTTGAACTCAGCACCCAGTGAGAACTCAACTCAACCCTCATATGAGAAGACGATCTCGACAACTTGACTAGATTTTTTCCAAGTGTGGAGCAGGCAAGGCTAGATGTGAAAAAAAAAACCACACACCTGTCACCAATAAATAAATAAATGCTTGTAAGTTGTCTCTTAATGAAGAGGACATGAAGATATGAACACTCAAACCATTGGTCCAGGAAAAAATGTATCACATTTATGAAAAATATCTTGCATTTTTATATTTTTTTAGAAAATATGAAGTAAATTGCACATGGACAGCCACAGTAATGGAAAATCATATTTTATTAAGATCTTATTTAAAGGTAATGAAACGTACAATTATGACAGGGCAAATAAGCAACGCGCAAAAGCAACTCTCATCAGTCTGTTTAGTCATTTTCACTCTCAAAATAGCACTAGAGTTAAATTTAAAATTAATGTGATGAAAAAAACAGGGAGAGATTAAGGAGAAGGGGAAATTATATATATATGTATTTTCATATATATTATATAGGTACACATAATATTTACATGTATGCGCATATATTAATATATAATATTGTCTAGTAGATATTATATATATGTTGTTTAATGTACATGTATATTGAAGATTTCTGGCTGTTTTACCAAGCTGTTATTAATCTATTTTAATGAGTTTCTTAGGAGAGTCTGTGCCTGTGTGTGGTTTTCATAGCATTGTTAGCTTTTCCTTCCCTCTCTGCATTATTTTCTTTTCAAACAAAAAGCACACTGAACCAGATCCTGTAGGAGGAGGTTTCTGAAATTTACAGAGATTTTTAGTGGTCATGTGGATAAGCTAGTGCATCACTAAAGGAGGGAATAAAGTGTGAGGAAAGTTATAGCATTTTTTTTGTTTTTGCAGTGTGCTAGCTGCATCCTAATGATTGCTTGTGTTCATGTTTTCATTCCACAATAAATGAAGGGAATCAAACACTGTGCTGAAGGTGGCAGTTTCCAATCAAATACTGCATTGGAGATTCATAACCTGCCTTTTTCTCACAGTGACTGAATGAGAGCCACATAACCTGTCTTAAGTTTTGTTGCAGGGTTTCTCAACCTGGCAGGTTACATTAGTAATAAAATAATGCAGAAAAAATATAATTGTAATATTTGAGTAGAATAAGTATTGTGCAAGAGACGACTTTGAGTAAGTGGATTCTTTTACAACTAATCTAGATTTTTCACTGTATTCCCTAATCAAATAGCATTTCCAAGGAATATTTCTTAAGCCATAATCACAGCTATTCTCACCCTAAACCTCATTTTTTAATACGTAAACAAATTGAAAACATTCAAAATGGAAATTGTTTTTCTGTTTGCACTTTGGTTGCTCTTCCTCTTGAGTAATTAGAGTTGGAAACAATTCTCTCCAAATAGAATCACTCTATTACCAACAGGAATTTTCGTGTATGTTTTCAGGTAACTTGTGTAAGCATATCAGTGAAATCAGGTGAGGAAGCAAGTTGTGTCTGTGTGTGTGTGTAATCTGGAGCAAGAGACTTGGAAGGCACCTCCTTTTTCATGACTCTCACATGCATATAAACTGTTCTGTTAAATCACAGTGTTTGTTTGGATTTTTTGATCTCTCATGAGCTGTACACACAAAACCATATTATTCTCAGAAAAACTCATATGGGTTTATAGCAATCTGACTATGCAAATATTTGTACACTAGTAATTAAATAAAAAAAAAATCCCGCTTGAAGATTAAATTCGGCATGAGATTTGAAAATATTTTTTTTTAATATATATGGATGATAAAGTGATGGAGGGAATATAATTTTGACAAGCCTAATCACAAATCCTGAAGACATAAGCTTCAGAAAGTGATATCTTTAATGACAGAAATACATATAAAGGAGAATATTTGAAAAAAACCCATACTACTATCTGTCCTTATTTCAGCTGGGATAGAGCTATTTTTTCCTAGCTAATTAGCTAGAACAGTGTTGTGTTTTGGAGTTGGCATGGGATACAGTATGAGAAGAATGTTGATAATATATTTATGTTTTTAGTTGTTGCTAAGAAATCAAGGAATCTTCAGCTTTCCCTGATTTGTTGGTATGCAGGTGCACAAGCAGCTGGGAGGGAGCATAAAAGAGTGACGGATCCAAACTTCCTGGTGGAATATTCCATATCATGCTACATCATGCTCAGTACATAGATGAGATTGAATGGGAAGCACGCTCACTCTCTCTTCCAGAAAAAACACTGAAAGTGGAAGAATGCTGTGTGGAGTCCCACGTAATGGTTTGCAGAAGTTGCTGAAGGAAAAGGTGAGTTGAGTTGGTTTGCAGAGGTGAAAGCCATCAAGCTGGCTTTAAGTATTGCTGAGTGAGAAGGGTGTCCAGTGCTCTGTCTCTGTACTGACTCATGGATGGCAGCAAATGCCCTTTGGGTGTAGTTGCTACACTGGAAGCAGAGGAACTTGAAGCACAGAGGCAACCACAGAGGCAACCATCCGAGCTTCCCTTTTGTGGCAAGATACTGCAACTCAGGCAGAAACTCTGGTTGTAAAGGTACATCACATAGATGCTCAAGGACCCCATGACCTGGGGCACTGAAGAACATCAAAACCAGCAGTAGGTGGATCAGACTACCAAGATTATCATGGCTCAAGTGTATCTTGACCACTAAACTGAAAATTTTATAGCTCACTTGGCCCTTGACACCTCAGGTCACCAAGGAAGGGATGCAACGTATAGATGGGCTCATGATCAAGGATGAGATATTCAGAGTGATGGGACTTTATCTCCTCAAGTAACCATTATGTGTGATGGACTTTTGCTTTCCTAGAGATGACTGAAACCTGCCTGCCAATGGGAAGTAGTGAATTTGCTTTGACCCTTGATTAGCTTTGCTTGTGTGTGTGGCTCCTAAACCTTCTAAATTGTCTTTAGAAAAAACATGAGTTTTCTCTTTTGTTCTTATAATTGTCTCCCCCCAACCCACTATGGGAGGACTGAGTGTGTCAAGTGAGGCACTTAGTTGTGAGCTGAGGATAAACCTCCATGGTATTATACATAGGGTATTATACATATTATACATATACATGTATGTAGAGTACATCTCAGAAACAAATCCTTCTATTAGGTTGAGAATCTGAAGAATACTTTCTAAAGAGACCTAAATGGTGGCTCCTGCGAATGTGTTGTTTCATAATTTGTTACAGTTAGCCTGCTAATAATTAATTTGGCCAATACTACATATTTCAGAACAGTATGCAAAAAGTTGCAGCTCTTCCAAGTATATTTATAATCCCTGTTTATATGACCTTGCTGGAGATTCAACATTTATTCTGTATTTGTATATACTGGCACTTCTGATGGTATACCAGAACACTTTCATAGTGGGTCTACAAGACCTCAGGTTGTTAGAGTAAACACCAGACTTCTTTTGGGTGATCAGAAACAAACTGAAGATGTGGCCATGAATTTTCTTTGTTATTACACTTCTAGGTCACAAAAATAAAAATTAAGTTCAAATGTGTTAAAAAATTAGTATGAAATACTGCACCCCATGAAAACTTTTGGTGGAATCTTTTCCTTTAGACTCATCCTTGATATACTAGCTAGTGAACTAAACAAAGCCCAGATTATCTTTTTATGCTGAGCTAAATTTAATTCCATGTATATAATGTGTATGTAACATGCATTGAAAATTTTAATAGTTACGCAGAAAATTGTTATGAGTTTTGCCTTCAATAAATTTTAGGAGATAAGATTTTTCTACTCACAATTTAAGAAGTAATTAATGAGATTAATGAGAAATCTCTGCTTTGTCTCTGTTGGTGTCAGTAACCACTGGTCAGATGTTAGACTGTGAAATTTCTAAGCTGCCAAATATTTTGGCTACATCCATGCTTTAATTTTTCATTTTGCTATGTTCCATAATCCTTTTATATTTAGAAAATTATATATATTCCTATCTGCTTGTAGACAAGAGCTCTGATATAGTATCTTTCTGCCTGTCAGTATTGCTTAAAAAAATCTGACAAGCAATAATTATTTGATTTATCCTTTTTAGGACAAGCGACACAGTCAAGGAGCTTGCTGTTAACATACTGACCTTCATTTTTAATGTCAAACAAGACAGTGTGTTAAAAAAAAAATTAAATGTATAACTAAATCTCTTCTTCAGATCAGGTCCTATCTCCTAGAGGAATTTACCATAGGATTTCAGGTCAGCTAGCAAATATATTCCCTTAACTGAGTAGACTAAGAACCTATCTTACCATTTGACAGTTCTCTTGTGCCACAGAAGCAGAGTTATTTGTCTGGGATGATAGGCAGTTTCAGGTGTTCTGCCCCTATAGTCTATAAAAAAAAAGATTACCATTTATTGCTGATGGGTTTTTTTAAGGGGAAGCTGGTATTCAAGGTAGATGATAGATCTGATCTGTGTTGAACCTGTGCAGCAATGTGCTGGTGAGATATGTCTAAGCAGTGAAATTTTATAGTCTAAAACTGTATCAGACAGATGTCATTTGAGAAGTGATCAAAACCTGCAGTCCACCCAAATGGACAAAATTTGGTGGCTAAATATTATTGCCAGCGACTCTGACATTTAGTGCCTCTTTAAGAAAAGTCTTTTTCCTCAACCTCCTGTACAAAGAAAGGATATATACCTACATGTGCAGCTGCCATACTTGTACCCTGTCCACTCATGCTGTGAGATATCCAAGAGCTGGACATGTTCAGGCACACGTGTTCCTTCATGCATCCAAGGGCACGCTCAAGTATGAGCTTATTTTGCTATCTTTATGTCTGATTTGTGAAAATGGGACTGCAAAGCATAATAAAATGGCAATGGGAACCTTTAAAATGATTTCCTTTTCTAACTTTGTTGCTTCTCTACTGCCGAATCCAGTTTTAGATTAATGCTTTTCATTTCTTCAATCTCCATAGGTCAGCACATTTCCTTTCCTGGTGGAAGGGATGTAGGTGTATATCTCAGCAAACAGCATCTGTGTTGTACTCTAAAGGCAGATTGTAAAATACTCAGTTTGGAATCTAAGGTACTGATGTTCTCACTGGGCAACCTCTGTCAAACAACAGGTGTTGTAAGATGACACATTTAGGAAATCAAGTAACAAAACCAGGTCATCTCAGTTGTAACAAATATTACCATTGTACAAGATAACCTGTATATAGATTGTTTAAAAATTGGTTCCATGCTTCGGAAAATTTATGTTTAAAATGAGCATTAATTATATCAGTGAACATAGGAGAATTATTTATGACATTCCTAAGAGTCACTTTTGAAGTAATTTGACAGTAGAATGGGTAATAAATATTCTCAATTAAAGCATTGTTGGAGAAGAAAATTTATAGCCCATTATTGTGTTTTGTTCAAATGAACTTCTGATAGTTCAATTTATTTTGGGGGATGTCAACACAGGAGTCTCACTGGGATAGGGAAAATATGCCAGGATTTTTGAGGGATGCACATCAGGTTCAGAAAAGCTACATTGCTGGAAGCAGGGTGGCCACCAATCTTGTAATGACCTTGTGTACGACCTCGTACATTTGATCTTCTCAGGAGATTTTCTAATTCTCATAGCAGCGAAATAGCCAAGAACATGCAGCGGGGAGAGTCAGGGCCAAAATCCTGCAATTTACTGGAAAGTGCTTTAAAAAAGTAAACAAGTTCTTATTCTCAAAGCAAGATCCTGATTTTCTGGGGGTTTATATCTTTACCTTCACTGGCCGAAAGCATTTAATCATACCTCTGAATTCTAAAGGTGCTTTAACTGAAGCATGGTTTGAAAGCACATATGTAAGGTTCTCAGTGCTAATCAGTAGAACATTTATGACTGCAGTATTTCACATTATATCTTGGTAATGTCAAGCCTGTCTTCCACTTGCAGATGAAAATACTTGTGTCTTCCTAACACGTTCACTAGTTTGATCTACATTCTTCTTCTAAAGCCTGTTAGTCCTGAAGAAACTCTAAAGCTGAAAGTTAAAGTTTTGAAGTTATACCGATTTGGACCACTGGCAAGATTTACTTAGTAATAATTTTTAAGATTTTGTAACCAGTAAGAGTTAAGAAATATTTGGAAAAAATTCCACTTTCAGCAAAAAGGATTAAATAGATAACAAGTTTCTATCTGTGCATATAGGTAACAAAATGATACATAACTTCTTTTTTTGATCTGTTCTGTGATTATGCTGTTTTGATTTTAGTAGTCACATGAAGTCATGGCTTAGTTTGTTCTTAGAGAAGCCCATGATATCCTACAATATTTTAAGTAGTAACTGACATAGAAACACAGTAGCATTTACCAAAATTTTAATTATCCACTCTTCTTTCTCTGAAAATCAATGTAGTTATTATGTAAGCATTTAAATATAAGCCTATATGTAATACAATCCTAATGCCTCTTTTATGTGAAAATCGGGTTTTTTTGTGAACAAATATAGGAAGATACTAAGGTGATATAATTTAAAAAAATCAAAAAATTATTTTTAATTTTTACTTTTAAAATATGTTTATTAATTGATCCAAACAAATTTTTAATTGCTATCACATCCCAACAGATTTAAAAGAATGTCCCAGACAAACTGCCAAAATAAAACCCAGTAACATTAAGGATTACGCATTTATTCTCACTCAAAAAGGCAAACCAACATTTTCTGCAGTGGAGGGTTTTGTACTAAAAGAATGAAGTCAAGAATACAGTAAATCTGATTCCCATTGCAGTCTTGAAAACTGAAAATTATTGGCAACATTTATCTGTGTATATCTCATCAAGACCTTCCAATTTTTATGAGACCGTGCAAAAAAACTAATAATGAATCTCTGTTTTTGCTTTCTGATTTCTAATTTACTGTACTGCCCAGTCCTAACTCAAGCACTGAGATCAGTTTTCATTAGCAATCTATAAGCAGTAGAAAATAACTGAAAGTAAAAAAGAAGCCATGACAGTAGGAAAACCCAACTTTTAGTTTAATGGAGCATCTGGAACATACAAAGTTTACTCAGTCTTCTTAGTGATACAAAATTCAACTAATCACTGTGACTGGTATATATCTCTGATTTTTCTATTAATTTGTATGGGACTCTGATTTTAACTTTTAATGCCACAATATTGTTAATTGCTACACATAGGCAAGATCTGCTTTAAGTTACAGAGAAATATACTTTGAGCCTTTATTTGCAGGAGATCAGATTAAGTTCTGATGTCCTAAAACTGTCATCTCTGTTGGAAGATCTCTTTGAACTGGACATTCATGAAATGTCATAGAAATAATAACTACAATTTAGGGAATTTTTTGCATAAGTTAAATTTTATTTGGATCCATTTAGATTTTTTATATTTTTAATAGTAAGGCAGTTGTTCTTAAAAATGTGTGTTGCTTACCTAGTGTTGCATCCCTTACAGTTGTGTGAGGAGTGAATGTTCCCTGCCCTGCTCCCTGAAGCCCTAACCCCCCAACCATTTTCAGGAAATGCATATAGCAGACCAGCTGGCACCAGTTTGTTTAACCTAACTAGCCTGGCTCATACTGCACTTTTATGGGAAACTCTCATTGCATGACAGAATTTGTTTGGATTCAGATCCCAACAAATGTGAAATTCCAAGTTTTGCAGATAAGGTTTTTTTTTCTTTTTTGACAAATATTTGTTTCCTGAGTCAATATGGACCATGTATATCTACCCTCTGAGTAGAAATTCAAAAATTATAGAACATTAGTTTAATTCTTCAAAAGGTTTTGCTTTATGAATTTGAAAAATATCAATTTCTCTGGCTGACTGTGATTTCATTACATTTTTTTGTAACTGTATTCAAATAGTATTTGAGCAAATGCACCGCTTTTTTTTAGATCTTGCCATTTCTACAAATTCTGCCTGTGGTTTCCTTCTTTTAATCCTGCCTCTGCCTTAAATGTTCTGGTCCAGCTTTTCTTCCAGAAATACATTTCAAAATTTTTAAATTCTTCTTTATGATAATGTATTTGGTTGTTGTATGCTGAAAAAATAAATCTATCAAATGTCAAAGTCATCCAGCTGGATTTGTACTCCATTGTCTGAATTCTGTACAGTTCTGAAATTTTTGCATTTTTGGCTCAAGCTAATCATTTCCATTCAAAAGAGACAGTGAATTTTGTAGACCTTTGAGATAAGGAAAATTTTCCTGCACAGGCAATTACAATCAATGTACTTGATATTGATGTTAAATGGAATCAGAACATAGTATTTACATTTTTTTATAAGGCATTTCCTAATGTTCTGGAATCAGAATCTGCCCACTGACTGAAATACTGATCAGAACCATTAACTGATAAATAGCCCTGAAATTAGTACCTGTGAGACTAACTCTAACTATGCATTTCATCTGCTTAGCTTTTGCAGATATGTCAATTCCATCTTACTGATTTAAAAAGTGCAGGTAGAATTTAGGCAACTTTCTCAATATACTCTGTATACATTGTCTTGCAAGAACTAGGAATTGCCTGTTTTTTCCTGGCACTGGGTTTTTAAACTTGTCAGTTATTCTATACAACATAATTATTTTCTTAGGGAAAGAAAATACATTCTTTGTAAAATCTTAATTAATGACAAAAGGCCAGCAGGCATAATTTTCTGATATCAGAAGATAATATTCAAAACAAACAGACAAGCAAATCTGAAATGGGTTTATTATTTCACTGTTCCACATTCATCTGGTGTGAAGCATACAAACACAAATCCTCAGTCAAGTACCAGAGGATGTTTTAAATATTGCTCAGGTACTAGTCTGAGGTACTAAATTTGAGGTCACATTCCAAGGATTGTGTTTATCTGTAAGTTATAAAGAGGAAGAAACCTTTAATTTCCTCCAATCTCAGCTGGGTACAGAGGTGGGCTCCTTTGATGACTTGCTCTTCTCTAGTGCCACGGCCAACATTTACTCACTCAACTTATTCTCTAACCTGCCATGGCCTTCTTTCCTTTGACCAACAAGCTTCAGCTTCAACCCTGAAGAATTTTAAAACATTAGGACCTGCAAACAGAGGGAACAGAAGAGTAAATGGTAACATGTCTACCTATCTTGCCAGCATTGTTCTAACTTTCCTGAAAGAGTATTAGTTGAACCATAGTGAATCAGTTGGTTAGCACGTTCACTTACCACTAAGTAGACCAATGTTTGCTTCCAAGGAATGCTTTAGTATTTCATATTAAGCAATCACTAGAGCAGAGATTAGAGGGCACATTTGTCTCATGCATCTCTGAGGGCTCAGAATTTGACTGATCCTTAGAAGGGTTGTTAGAGAATATATATTTTTGTGAATGATGAATTAGGCCTGCAATAAACAGAAAAATAGTAGTTTCCAAATAATTCTAACAAGAGCTACTTCTTTTAGGCCACAGTTTAAGAAGTTATGTAGGACTGCTTGTTAAGTAAACATGTAAGCAGTTATAATACATTAAGGAGTTTTACAGATATGCTCAATACAGGCAACATTCTGAGCTTGGGACACCCAAGAAATGCTAAACAAAATTGCAGCAGAATGAAAATTATGATTTCAAGTTCTTGCAAAAATATTTTATAGTTTGCCAGCAAAAAGAATGTCATTTCCTATTACATCAATCACTACAAAAGAGCTACCTTTTCTTTTTTTCTGAACACAGATGATCATCTCTACTAATTTAATTAAATCTGATTTAATTAAGAGTATTAAGAACCACATATATATTCTCATATTTGATGATGTCTTTTTGCATATCTTAGATATATCTATTTTGTAGGTAAGTAGGGCAATTAAAAAAATTAATTCGTTGGAACTCTTTGTTCAGTTTAACATCTGAAATAAACAGGAGTTTTCCAGGAATACTCACATAGCCACATCTGAGATCATTAAGGATATGCGAATTACACAGTCATAAAAAGTATTCTCTAAGAGTTCCTGAGACAGTAACTGGTGTAGTCCTTTTTCATAAGGCAGACCAATAATATATAAGCTGTTGACAGCATTTTTTTCCAGTCCCTGCTTAAAAATGCAGAGTAGTTGGGTTATACATCCTTCCTTGGTTATCTTTTGTAGTGCTCAATTGTCTTTACAAACAGGTCAGTCAAAAGGAAAGCTGCATGCTGTTTTTGCAGGAGTTTCTGATCCCCTTCAGGATAGTTTGTGGTGGACACAGAGAGCGATTTAGTCTCCTTGGTGTCTTAAGGAAAGGAGGAAGATGCCTCTCGATCAGAAGAGGATATCTGTTACAGACTCACAGAACTGTTCTGGTTACAGATGACCTTTAAGATCATTGAGTCCAACCATTAACCTAACTCTACTGAGTCCAGGACTAAACCATGCCCCTGAGCACCACATCTACTCAACGTCCACTCTTTTTCAACACCCCCAGGGTTGGTGATTCAACCATCCTCCTGGCCAGCCTGTGAGAGACAAGAGGTGAGAAGCTGAGCACAGGAATCCCCAGCCCTGACAAGCAGCCAAGTGCTGAGCCCAGACTGACCTTGTATCCTCTGGGGATGCAGCCACAGCTACAGCACAAGTCATGTGGGCCCATGGCTGGCACTGAGGCTACATAATGATCCTTCAGAGTAATGGTTTTGCTTACTAAGAAAATGTGGGGATGTCAGTAGTTCCGGTATATTGAGCCCTTAAATTCTTCCAGGAGACTGCATTGTTCCTGCAAATAACAGCCTTCCAGAGGTGAGCAGATTGACAACAGAGCTGAGCCTGCTTTGCATTACATCTTAATTATGTAGCAGACGGTGGCTTCTTTTTATTTTTAGAGACTGAATGATAAATTCTGCTTTTCCAAGTTTTGGAATAAAAATGGCTTTTAAATTTCTGGTCTTAAATACTGTACTTTACTAATACAGCTACAAAAATTCTTGTTTTGCGGTGCTGGGATTTTATCTTTCCTTTTATTTTCTATGTATTTCACCTTCTGTTTACCTGCTTCTTCTCTGTGTAAATGTTGATGATTGGATGTGTTGGAAAGAATTGTGCCTATGATATAGGAAGGATTTAATCAGAATTGTATCTGTTGATCTTGTTTAAAAATAATTAACAATACTTTTTAAAAGCTGATAATGTATTGGCTTTTTAAAAGTACTTTAGTCTAATTTAAAATCCTAGGACTGCTGACTGCATGGACACTCTCGAATATGCAAAAGATAAATTATATTTATGAGGAGAGCTACACTCTGAGAGCTACATTTTTAATTATCAATTAAAAAGTAAATGTCACAAAAGGAATCATAGATACCAGGACAGATGAGGCTAAGAGAAAGGCTTTATATCATCTTTTCACATGCAAATACTGGCCTACTGAATAGTATGAGAACAAAATAAAAGAAGGTGGGATAAGAATACAGAGGAAGACATGAGGAAAATACTTTTCAGAAATTTGTCTAAATATTACCATATCCAAAATATTTTAAAATAGTTTAAAAAACAAAACCACTTTGCTGATTTTTGGTTCATTTTGTAAGGAAGGACATGAGTTAGTCTTCTTGACATTGCTAACTTCTCATCTCTTTCACTCACTGGTCTCTATTAAGCTTTTTGGCAAAACATGATGCTTTCTTTATAATAATAAATGTTTCAGGATGAAGAAACATTAGAGTTCTACTTTTTGTTTGTTTTCCAGAAGATAAGATTAAGGTTATTTTTAAAGAAATGCCTAAGGACTGTTGAAGACCAAAGACAATATAGTCACAGGAAATAAAGAGTTTGTAACCTTAAGGAATCTTCTTTGGTTTTTTGGGTTGTTTTGTTTTGTTTTCATTTAGATGTTACTATGAGAGATTATACAGAGGAATAAATGGATGAAGTAATCTGTCTAATGCTGAGTCAAAGGTCAATAAAAAGGTAGCACAAAGCCCTCTTTTTGTGCCAAGGAATGCTTTATCTTTTCTTCTTCAAAAATATTTGATTTTTTATTCACCATTACCTAAGCATCACAATTTGAGCCTCTTCTTATGAACCTTAATTAAATTTAATTAATATTTAATTAAATATTGAAAAATTAATTATTTTTCATTAACTTGTAGTTAGCTGTTATACTGGTTTATAACTTGGTTACTGAAATGTAAATGAAACTACTGTAAATGAAACTAAGGCTCTGTTTCACCCAGAAAAAAAATAAAAAAGAGCACAACCATTTTTTAGTGTAACAATATTAATAGAAGCACTATTACTTGAAATACAATAGTAATTTTCTTTCTGCAAGCTGTGTAGAAGCTGTGTTATTATGGTACCATTACGGTCTATGTGAGAGAACAGACATTTTTAGAGAATGGAGAATAAAAGTAATTGCAAAAACTGAAAAATGTCAAATGGTTTCCCTTTTACACAACAAATTTATTCATTTAGAACAACTGAAATGAAACTATAACTTTCATGTGAAAATCTAGATGGTATGACTTATATTTTGAAAGTCCATACAGACATGCTGCAGCTACGTTGTTTATGCACAAGCAGTTACGTAGTGTATTTATGTGAATATATTTGTTAGGTGTAATAGCATGGCAACAGGCAAATTAAAAATGTCTAAAATAAATGCAAGTTTCATTATTTGAACAAGTTAATTAAAATCTTGGCAAGATTTCTACTTTGATGTTCTATACTTAATTGTTTTTAAAAATGGATACTTTTGATAAACATCCTAGAATTGTGTCCAGCATCTTTAAGGACACAGTTAGTTTAGTCAGTACCTTGTTCTCTGTTCTAAAAGTTAACATTGCCTTTGTTGTTTAAACACAAAGGATGTCCCTATTGTCACTTCTAATTTCAATTTTAGCTGGTCTGAGAATGTTTATGAGGATTTTAAATTCTAGGACAAGTAGGACTCTAATGTCTGACTCCATCAAAGGATCAGCTTTACCTTATATTTTATCCACCTCTATGAACTTCTGGTCATACACCATTATGAGGCTGCAAAGAGATTCCTTAAAATTTAGGAAATATCATAAATGAACTCGCCTCAGCATTATTACACCAGACTCTTTGTGTACTTTTAAATTTTTAATTATATTTTTAACCTTTCATCCAAAGTTGTGCTTACAATTAACTTCACAAATATTGCTTTAACACTTTCCATAATCATTCACTCAGACATAAAAAGATGGACCTGAAACAGAAGGTATAATGGAAGGCGTAACTGGCTGAGTAACAGCTTTCCTCGGATGTTCAAGTTAACTCATACACTTAATTCATACTTTAACCATATACTTTAACTATTCTTCTGGAACATTATTCCATTTCTAAGGAGCCTGAGGCTAAACAAGGACTAATTCAAGAAAGAAAACCTTAGCATATATATAGTCCTCTTGAGTAAAAGCTTTTTTTCCTAGCAAGGTGTAATCCAATTTTTTTATAAACATATGTCCGCATATTCATGTGTGTATGTGTGTCTGTGAACTGCAAAAATAGATACAGAAATTTTTTAGGACCAAATAAGAGAGTTTATATAAATCATGGCACACTACGACAATTTAAACATCAGCACTGGTTTTATTGGAAGTTGTAAGAGATGTCAAACAAATAGTGACTGAGCAATCGAAAGGAAAGAGGCAGTTTTACTTTTGACTGTCATATATCTTGAAACATTGAATGAAATCACAAAATTTCAGTTAATTCAGTCAGAACAGACAAATGTGTTAGAATATGATAGATTTGGCAAACACAAGGAGTACTGGCCAAGGTTAATGAAGACAAAGTTATCACTTGGATCTGACTAAATACAGGTATTTTCAAGATAGAACCCTCTCTTTGTGAATTAGCTGGGCATACGTATCTGAAGTCTAAAGTGACTGTCTAGACATGTAGGTGCTGCATTGTATCCACATGTATTTGGTTCATGTGGCAAGGTTTTGGTGGGGGTAAAGGGGCATGCAGAGGGGGTATAAGTGAGAGGATGCCAGAAGCTGTCTCCATATTGGACAAAGCCAACTGTAGCCAGCTTCAAGATGGACCTGCTGCTGGCCAAAGGTGAGCCAGTCGGTGGTGCTGCTGACATCTCTGTGATATATTTAAGAATGGGTAAAAAATGCTGCACCACAGCAACTGAAAGGAAGGAGTCAGACTGTGGGAGAAATAACTGTGCTGACTCCAAGAAAGGGAAAGGAAGGAGATGCTCCAGCCAAAAGGATGGAGATTCTCCAGCAACTCATCATGAAGACCTTGGGGACATGGCCTGCCCCTCTGCAGCCCATGGAGGTCCATGGGGAAGCAGATATCAATCCGCCAGACCTTTATATACACAAGCTCTACCCTGGGGCTTATTTTCTGTGGGTTTATTCATTATACACTGTAGACAAGTTTAGAGAGGGGTGGATTACTAGCAGATTTGTAATGAATCCCTAAAATTAAAACCCCCCAAAAATTAGAAGTTTTCAAATAAAGTAATTAATGCAAGAGAGATATCAGCTTTATATATTAATATATTGAAAAATTAAAACAATAGATCTTGGAGGATGCACATTCCTCCTAAAGAAGCATGTGAAATATGTACGTTATTGAATAACAAATGTAAAGAGATATATTGTAGTGCAAAGGAAAAGAGCTGCTGTTTCTGGACTGGCTATGCACCAAAGTTTGTGCTATTGTCAGGAGGATATCCTCATGGAGGGTTCAGAGGTCCAAAACAATTAAATACTTTAAAAATGTTTCCCAGAGAACAGAGATACCCTTAATAGAGAACAAAAGGGAGCTGGAAGAAATTAACACAGGACGTGTATACATAGATCACAGCACAGCTGAGCTGACCACCAAGCTGTCTGCCCTTACTAGTGAGGGGGGTGTCCATGGGAACGACAGATTATACTTGGAAACATTTATTCATCTTCATTGCTTAACCCAGCATCTTGCCAATGCTGATGAGCAGTGTTTCCCCACGGACACTCAGTGTTTCTTGAGAAAACAAGAACATACAAAAGTCCTCAGTAAAACTGAAGTTCAAAATTTACTTCCTATCACCAAATAATCACAAAATAACAGACTGGTTGAGTTTGGAAGTGACCGCCAGTGATCACCTTGTCCAATCCCCCTCCTTAAGAAGGGTCAGCTAGAGCAGGTTGTCCTGGACAACCTGGATAAGAATGGAGACTCCACAGTCTGCCTGGCCAACCCAGTCCATTGTTTGACCATCCTCACAGAGAAAATTATTATCCTTTTGTTGATGTGGAAATTCTAGTATCTCACGTTATACCCTTTAATTGAACACCATATCTAAAAGTATGACTTCATCACTTCCTCCCCATCTCCAGTCCCTGATATAGATACATATTGGTAAGATCCTCTGGATCCTTTTCTTCCCCAGGCTAAACAGTCCCATCTCTCTCCGAGTCTCTTCGTATGCCAAATGCTCCAATCCATTAATTTTCTTCATGGCCCTGCATGGGACTCACTCCAACAAATCCATGTTTCTTGTACTGAGGAACCCAGACACAAAGTTCCAAGTGTGGCCTCACCAGTGCTGAGCAGAAGGGAGGTGTCACCTCCTTTACCTTGCTGACAATACTTTGCCTAATGCATCCCAGGAGGCTTTTGGCATTCTTTCCTGCAAGGATGCATTGCTGGCACACATCTAACTCCTTGTCCATCAAAACTCCCTTGGCTTTTGTTACAAAGCTGCTCGCTTTCTAGCTAGTTGGCTTCCAGCTTGTACTGGTGTCCGGGACTACTTGTCCCTTGCTCAGGGCTTTGGAGCAATTTGCTTCTGTTGAACTTCATGAGGTTCCTGTTGGCCTGTTTCTTGAGTTTTTCCAGGTCCATTCTGTGGCAGCACAACATTCTGGTGTACCAGCCACAGATATCAGTGACTCTCAAACTTGCTGAGGGTACTCTCTGACACATTTTCCAGGTTGTTAATGAAGATATCAAACCAAATTTATCCCAGTATTGGCTCCTGGGCTGCAATATACTCTGTGCTGGTGATCTTAAACCTTTAAGCTCATCAGTTCAGCTACTTTTCGGTCCACCTCACTGTACATTTGCCTAGCTCATACTTCATCTCTTTGTCATTAATTATACTATAGCAGAGTGCTGAAAACCCTAATGAAGTCACAATAAACAATATCCACTGTTTTCTCCACATCTCCCAAGTCAGTCATCTCATGATAGAAGGCTACCAGGTAGGTAAGGCATGATTTCCCCTTCATAAATCTGAATTGAATACTCCCCATTCTCTTATTGTCTTTCATGTGCCTGGAAATGGTTTCCAGGAAGATTTACACCATCATGCTCCTAAGCAGGGATTGAGGTGAGGTTGACCAACCTACAGTTCCCCAAGTCCCCCTTCTTGCCCTTCCTGAAGTAACATTTGCTTTCTTCCAGTCTTCAATAGCCTCTACCAGTTGTCATGACCTGTCAGAGGTAGAGAAGAGTCACCTTACATTCACATCTTCCAGCTCCTACAGGACTCATAGGTGCATACCATCAGGCCCCATGGACTTAAGTATGTTAAGTTTGGTTAAGTGGTCCCTAAAAGGTTATTCCTCCACCAAGGTTGTTGCCTTTGCTCCTGATTTTCTTTGATGTTTGGTCAAAATAGTAAAAGACAAAGCCAAAAGAGACATTGCATACCTCAGACTGTTCTATGTCCTTTGTCAGTGGGTGTACTACTTCTTTCAGCCATGGGCCTGTGTTTTCCCTTGTCTTATTTTTGATGTATATCATTGTGTAGAAGCCTTTTATGCCTCTTACCAGATTCAGCTCCATTGTCTAACACCACCCCTGCTCAACTGGACAGTGTTGTTATACCCATGTCATCATTTGAACAGGAGGAACTTTCGAACTCTGAGAGGGGTGTAATGCAAAGGGAGGGGTCTATTTCTTCCCATTTGTCATCCATACTCTATAAAGATTGGGAAGGACAACAGCTCCTCCCTCTTTTTCTTTCTGCTTGCTGCTGGCTGTGCTGCTGTTCCCCTGTGCTGCTTTACTACCAGTTCACCACATGCTCATCAGAGCCCATATCTATCGGGTTGTGTGTATATGTTTGTATGGTTACTTTATCCCTTATGTTAATACCTTTCCCCTGTGTTAGCAAATCTGTACCCAATTGTTTTCAATTTCCAACTTAAAGTCTCTGGTCTTTATTCCCCTTTTATCTTCCCTTTGTGAGGGTGGGGGAATTGAGAGTAATTCTGTTCTCAGGTTTGTGGTCAGTCCAAACTCCTAAACCATGACAATCCCTTCTGTGAAACTTGACCCTGCTTCCACTTCTTCCTTTTCAAGCCGGGATTTTTTAAGGAGCTTCTGGGTTGTCTAGGAAGGCCTCCTGCCACCCTTGCTTGATTTCTTACTCATCAGGATAGACTGTTCTTGAACTTTTAGGAGATGATATCTGAAAATTCTCTGGAACCCTCTTACCTGTAGGACTATATCCCATAGGGACTTCCAAGGACGTCCTTGTGCAAACCAGAAGAATGTAAACATTCTCGGAAGATCTTGACAGGCTCCAGTTACCAGTTCCTAAATTATCTGAGAAACATTGGCCTTCCCTCTACCTCAGTTAATACCATACAGAACTAAGCATTATTTGGTGGTGGGGGAGAGATGGCAAGCTTGTACAACATCGTTTCATGTCATGTTCCTATTTTTATCCCATCCATCCCCCAGTACTAAATTTATCCCTAAACACAGCAATGTTATGGAAACTTTGTGCTTTATATATAAACTCAACTGTGAGTAAAAAAAAAGGCAAATATATATAAATAGGTTTTGTATTCACCACAGAAATCGTTCATTTACATTAGATTATTTTCCTTCTATTGGATAAACAGTAGAAAATGTGTATCAGTTCTGGTTTTTTTCAGCCATGGTATATCCACAGGGAACTACTTGTGAAGAGGTGTGGGCATGATTCAGGCAATTTACAGTGCCATATGAATTCAGATATTTAACCATCAGTCCTTACAACCCAGTGATATAGGCTGGTTGAAAAAAAAAAGCAGACTAATAAAATGCATACTGAAAAAAAATGCAGTCAGTCACTGATCCATATTTAGTGTGGTTGCTATGGAATGGCACAGATTAATGCGCTATCAGCCGCTGACATGTTATTGAAGAAATAGGAATCTGAAAAAAACCTAGAAATAGACAGATACGACTTCAAAAAACTCTATGTACACATTGTATTTCAGAAGAACAGTGCCTGTGATACATAGGGCAGGAGTCAATGATTAACAGACTCTCTGATGGAGTCCTCCATTGAGAGAGTTGTTCTACTGCCACCCCAGTTGGGCACACTGTAAAAGACTGTAAACACACAATGTAAAAGAGTCACTGGTATGTTTTGTATGTTCATTTGGTGAGGGTGAGGAACTCAGTCTTCTTCCTGTGCAGAAAGATCAATTTAAGCCATGTAAGCCCGAAGACATGGTACTGTTGGAACGAGTAACCTTGCCATCTCCTGGCAATACTCATAACCAAGGGAGTTTTTCAAGTCCAAGTGGCAAAATAAGGTATCTAATTGAGGCTAATTGAACAATTTTGGAAGTTCTTAAAGCTCTGTATCACGTAAGTGCTCATTGCTGTTGGTGATATGCTAGCCTGGCAAGCAAAGATACACTACTGGAAACTGTCTTTGAAAACAGTTTTGCTGTGGAGACAGGATGTCTGGGATAGGGTTGCAGAGGTTGGTGTTTTGTTCCAAAGTTGCAATCATCAGAGAGTAAATGAAGAAAAAAATTGTCAAATTTAATTAAGTCAGACATCTCCTTCCCATGTGATGCATCTTCATGCTTAGGTGAAGGTATTTTAGAGTAGGCCAGACCTTCCAGACCTGCCATTCAAACCATCTCTGTACACAGCACAATCACTATAAGACTTTCTCAGCAGTGTATTTCTGTGGATAAATATGAGGTTCTATGTTGTCTGTGTCTGAATTCCTGCTCTGAAAAATTAATGGTGTATGTTGAATTATTCATTAGGAAAAAGAAAAACACCTTCTTAAAAAAAAATTGTGTCTTTTTAAGTAGGTGATCCATAATGTAAAGAAAATGTCATAAAAATATTGTGACTGCACAGTCTGAGCATTCATTTTCTGGTCTCTTGGTCATATGTTGCTTTTCGGGCATATATGGACTATTACATGCAAAATTCAAATAAAATGTGTTTCATATGATTAATTCATATGATGAGGGAGGAGGCTGGCTTTTATACTGCTAGTTCTTTATATTATTTGTCTTTTGTCGTAATTATGGATGTATATTGTGCATAAAATAGAAACACCTAAACTCCTTGCACATCGAACAAGGGGTCTTTCTTTAAGGTCCCATCCAAACCAAACCATTTTATGATTCCTTGATTCTGTGATCACAGACACATCACTTGAAGACCTTACACTTCAGATGTCCCATACTCCGCCCCAAAAGATCCCTGCAAACCCAGGGGCCTGAATTTGTCTTTCGTTAGTTTATAGAGGAACCATTAAAGGAAAGAGACATTTATGTCATGTTGATGACATTATGTCATTTTTGCAGAGGAAAGCAAAGAGAAATGCTTTTATAAGTGTGCATTGCAAACTGCTTTTGATATGATGTGGCTTCTCTTTTCACTTACACAGAAGTGGGAAGAGGCTTCCGGTGGCATTCACATCAGAAAACAATGCATAAAGGAAGTGTTCATTAACAGGGCTTTATTTTAGATCAGAAAAGTCAGCAAAACCAGTAAGATATGCATGTATGTGACACTTCAGAAAGTATTTCTAACTACATAATATTTTTCTTTCAGTGCATGCCCTCAGGGATCATCTGTCAGAGTGACTACTCACTCTGGCTTCCTTTTTTAGGCAGAGCTAACTATTTTCTTTTCACATAATAACATTTTCTGTCCACACAAGCTCCTCTACTGCTGTGTTAGAGATCACATGGATAAAATGTAGATGGGGAATATGAAATGTCAAAATGACCTAATAGATACTTTGAATAAATGAATGATAAAATTTAGTTAGCAAGATTTGCAACAAGCATTTTTAAGTAGTTAATAGAAAAAATATTCCACAGATAGAGGACATATTAATTCTGATAGCTGAAATATTATTTAATTGCTGCTATCTTATATTTCTGGTTTGATGTTCTCCTTTAATCTGTTAGTGTTTCTTTGAAATATTTGTAATTGGTTTTGGATAAACACTCAGAGAGAATATGTAAGAGTAAATGGTACAATAACAACAGTGTTTTTAGTGAGTCTGGATTGTCTAAACTATAGGCAACCTTTTGTCAAACTTTGCATCTCACAGTGTTTTCAAAGGATTTTAACAGTGTGAGGTTTAGGAAACATTAGCATACTAATTCTAATTCACAAAATGAGTTTTCTACCCTCCACTCCCTAAGTTCTTTTGGAATTAAACTAAAAAATACAAAAGTTATAACCATTTATTTCTGGCAGAAAATCAAGTCAGTGTAAAATAAGTGCTAGCAGTTTTTTATTTACCTTGAAGGTTGGTAAACTAGCTAATCCTTCAGCTAAAAATTCTAAGACTTTTCAATAAATTAGGAGAACCCAATGATAAAAAAGGCATATTATTTTATTTTCAAGATTCCTGGCAAAGTGGAAAGTAAAAAAGTCAACGCAGTATACACATTATATACATTATATATATATATTCTATTCATGTATAAATATATAAAATGTATACATATGTATATAGTGTATTTATGTGTGTATATAAAATAGTTCTGCACACAAAACATTATATATATATATACACACACATATATTCATGATACCCATAATGCATTGTCTGCAAGATTTCTTCAATTAATTTCTTCAAAGAAATTAAGTAAGTTTTTGTGCACTTAGGAGGTGTGGAGGGTAAAGGAAGCGAAAGCAATGGGGTTCTTTCTAGTACAGCAGTTCCACTAGACATGCCAGGTTATGGAGTTCCTTCCTCTCTCTGTCATAGGCCATTTATTGCTGCTTCTGCAATTCCTCTCCAGCCTTCTAAGCCTCTGATCTGCTTTGTATGTAACTGAGAGAAAGCTATTGCTCAAGAAATGAAGTAAATCATCAGTGTCACTGTACCACTCACACCTGATTGTCTTTCCACATGTGTCAGGGAGATCGACTGTCTCTGGAAATCCCGGAGTTTTGCGTCTCCATAAATTCCCAACAATTTCTGTGAGAATAAGAACTAAGGAAAACAAACCAATTGTCCATATTTCAGACTCCTGGAAAACTCCACTGCTGTTTACGATAATATTACTTGTAATCTGCAGCTCAACACTTTGCCCTTCAGCATATGACAGTGCAAATGACAGAAGCTGTGCAGGTTGTGGCAGTGTGTTTCGTTCTTTACCATGTCAGCACGCTCTTCACAGTTTTTCTGTAAATCTTTCATCTTCTGCCTGTATTCTGTGTTGTTAACTTTGAAAAGGAGTAACACTAAATGCCTCTTTAGACTAGAGGGCACATATAATAGAAAAGCAAGGGAACATATTTGGAGAGAGATCAGATTAGCTAATAGTCCCGACAGACGAGTAGAAAAACAAACTCTCTCACAAACTGTTTTAATTGCCAGGGTTTACACAGTGAGTTCTAGGGATTTAACTACAGGGGCATTTAAGCTTGCCTAAAAAAATGGGAGAGTCACAGACTACATTTGCAATGGCTATACATGCCTAAGAGCTGCATTAATTCATAACAAATGATTACAGCAATTCTGGTCTGCTCAAGGGACAAAAATCAATGCAATGCTTATGTCACGGATACTTTAAGGTAGAGAAATGTATTTAATAACTTGCACAGAAAAAGAGCAGGAAAAGAGAAAGAGGATAGAATCCATAGGAAAAAAAAAAAAAAAAGGAGTATTTTCATATTCCTCAAACTTACTGCACCTTTTCTTCTCAACCCAAGGTGGCAGGCTGTAGTCTGAGATTCCCTGTTCCAAGGAAACAAGCATTTCATGCTCATCTATGCTCACTGTTGACTTTCATTCCTCAGTTTTGTCTCAGTTTTTCATTCTTTGGCTTATGATCGATCATCATAGAATCACAGAGTGTCTAGGGTTGGAAGGGACCTCAATGATCATCTGGTTACAACCCCCCTGCATGGGCAGGGACCCTTTCCGCTAGATCAGGACGATCATCCATGTTTGATCTATACATCTAGTTCCCTCCTTTGCCATCTCCATCTCCCCAGTTTTTCATCAGCTCCTAAATCAATGTTCCTGCACTGTGTACTGCCAAGTGTCATTTTGTATTTGATTTAGTCTACAATTTGTGAAGAATTGGTAAAGAACATTGATATATTGAAAATAGGCTCCCATGTCCTGGCTGCATCTTCACTGAATACCAAGGCACACTTTCCCTACTGATATTCCCTTCCTATTGTTGACACATTTCTTCAAGTAGCAACATTCCTGATTTTTTTTTTTTTTATTGTGCATGATATTCTAGTTAAAAAATCCATATTTTCACCCTGGACAGCTTCTAAGTTTTTCAAAGTTGTTTTTAATTTTTCTGCTCTCCTTAGAGAAGGATATTTTTCTCCAGTTTTACAGTTATATAAAGATTGTATCACAGAGATTTTTTTCTAAAATGGTACTTAGAGAAGATTTTTTTTGTTTTTTTTTTCCTCAAAGTGCTTTTTTCTATCAAAGAGGAAAAAACTTCATTTCACTGTCTATTTTTACATATATTATTTCATCTGTTCTGTTTACAAATCCCAAAGGGCAGATGTCAAAACTACACTTCTCTAAACAAGAAAAACACAGAGCAAAATTTTTATTTCATACTGGTGTAGTTTTTTCTGTTTACATATTGATCAACTTTGATTAGAGACCTACACTTGAGTGTATCTTTCTCATTTGATCTTAAAATCCATTTTTCTAAAGAGAAAATAAAGCTTTTATTTACATTTTATATCATTTACTCTTCTCTAAACCTTATCAAAAGTGTAAAAGTAAGGCATGAATTAGAGTAATTTAAAAAAAAAAATCTTATGTAAGAAGCCTCTTGTGAAACACCTCACATTTCTTCCTCCTTCATGCTGGAGTCCTACATTGTAGACTTCTGCATCTGTACTGGTTACTCCAGACCCCTCTTACAGCCTGTGGGGGGAAGCAAACCTTTCTTGTCTGATTTATCTCCATTAGGATGAGATAAATTAGCATGAATTAAAAAAATCTATTTTCCTTCAATACATATCTGTCCTCTCTATTTTTTTACTAATTTACCTCCTTGGTTATCACATTTTCTAGAGTATTTTTTAAAGTTACAGTTTTTTACTATTTTTTTTTTCCAGAGTCATTCAAGTCCAACACAAAGTAGGTGGTTGTCATGAATGGTCTCCACCAACAATCAGTGAAGAGCTGTATGGCTTAACACTAAGACATTTTTGTGAAGGCTATTATTCATATTAGATGTTGAAATAATTAATAAGCTATACATAATTAATAATTTTTAATAAATAACTAATAATTAATACGTTTCAATGGGTGTAGGTGTTTTATACTGAATTGCTGATGACAATAGACTAGAGGGAGATTTCCTAACTCAAGGAATTGTTAGTAGGTGAGTTAAGTGTCTCTGAAATCTTCATACTAGTGATGCTGTCTCTTGTTTAGTGGAAAGATACTTCCAGAATGACCTCCAGAAAAAGTTGAAGATGATTTGGAGAGAAAGAATTGAATGTGACTGTGATCACTAGAAGGAAATAAGATAATCCTAGATAGCTGCCATGGTTTACTAAAGAAAAACCTTGCTGGATAGTACCTGAGAGCTGCATCGGTTAAATGCGCATGACCGGCCATCTTTGTTTAAGCAGAGAGAAAGAAACTATGAACTTCTACTTTTATGTGAGAAAGTCAAATATGACTTCACTTCTTATATTCACATGGGTCATTTATAAACATCTGTAACTGCCTGTCTTATTTTACCTATTATAAAACCAAGTAAATAAATAAATACATAAATCAAACTTGCATTCTAGGGCTAAGGGAGAAAGAAGAAATTCAGTGAGGTGAACACAATTATAAAGCACTGGAAAATAACTGTTTCAAAAATATTATTGTTGTGGATATTTCTGGCAGCCAAGTTACAGAAAATTAAAAAGGCAGAAGAGGACACAGTCTCTTAATTATATGTTTTACAATGAATTTGGATGACTAATCTACTTCAGAGGGCAAAATCAAGGTCTTAATGAAAATGTTATCAAGTACTTACAATATTATTACAAAAATATTACCAAAAATTTGTGTTCAAGTACACACTAACAGCCACATTGTCCTGTAGTTTTACAGCTCAGCATAATCCATTCCATTCCATTCAATTCCTTTTGTATCCTGGCTTTTAAAGAGACAATTCCTCTCTATGTCCTTGGCCCTTGGCTGCATCCTCCCCCTTTCCCTTTGATGCTGGCTCAAGCCACTGTGCAGCAACATGGTGTTTCAGTTGCTTAGTTTTCTGTTCTCTTTGTATCTCTAAACTGGTTTAACAAGATTGTTTTCCTGTAGTGACTGCTGGCTGACCATTACGAGGGTTTTTTAGGTCAGGAATCCCTGGTATCATTCTGTGTTTCTGTGTTTGTGCTCTTGCAAGCCATATTTTATTTTGTGATCATAGATCGTTTTAGACTTATTGTAGATAGTTCAATCTACAAAGAATAATTACTTTTTCTCACTATTAACTAAAGCTAATTTAAACCCAACCTGGCTGCAGGGTAATGGGTATTGTAGCCAAGCTAAAATCATCTTAGGCCATAGGCTAGCACAGACAAGTTTGGAGTCCACTAAGTCCACTGAGCCACTTTTAGTCATAATAGTAAAATACTATGTTTACTCGACTAGAGCAGCCCTACCTTTGTTACAGCTTGTCCCCCCAGGTCTGTCTAGCTCAGGAATATCCTGCTCATTTTGGGCTCCACATAGTATGCAGTGCATGTCTTCAAATCCCCATACCTGAGAAGATATTGTTTGTGACCTCGCAGGGACTAGAAGGTTGGTTACCACCCTGAGACTTGACTCCTGAAGCACCTATAACTCTTGTCTGTCCAAGTGCTCAGAGACCACCAACAGAAGCTGTGTCAGGACTCCAGTGATGAAACAAGGCTGAAAAGACCATGAGCAAGTGTCATGCCTACAATTTACCTTGTGCCTGAAATCTCCTGAGTTTTATCTCTGCCAGTGCAATGCTACCTGTCAGGTGCTTTTGCAAATAGAGATGGCCACGTCCTCCCATTGCAGTGGGTGTTGACAATCCCATTAAGCAGCTGTTGGAGCACTGAGTGAAGCTTTTGGTTCATGGAGATAAACAGAGCTATGAATTCTGCTGTGGATCTCGAAAACAATCCTAATATATGTTTTTAATTTCTTGAGCTCCTTTTTATGTAAAAGGGCATTTCACGCCTCTTGGCCTAGTGGCAGTTCCTTGCTTTTTTTCCCCTCTTCTTTCTGGATAAAGCATATCTGTGCAATCAGATCTAGCCAGACTTATATCCATAGCATCCACCGTCCTCTGAGCTTATGGTATCCTATGGTTTAATTTTCTGAAAGAGCACATGGCAGGAACTTCTGCTCAAGTTAGAAATAATTCTTTACAGAGTACTTGCTCAATGTAGCAAAAACCAGAACACTTTTGGGTTTCTTGTGGTATTTACTCAACAGAGAAAGAATTATCTTTTAAAAAGTGTTTTAAAATTATGTTTTGGTCTCATACCTGTATTCAGCCCTGTTATGGACCTCAACTTGTATCCAAAACTTAGTGATTTCAAGGGACTGAAGTATGGCTCCTGCAAATCACAAAGTAAGCATGTTTTCATAGACTATTCAGTCTTATTACTGTATGCATTTCAGTTTGGGAAAACTAAGAAGAAATCCTACTGAATTTTGAGGACATACTAAGTTCACATAATGCTCAGAACTTGCAACAGCACAGGACTTGCAACAGTTTCTCTGTTTCTTCTTGGGCAGTCAATTATCAATTTTATGAGGAAGATAAATGACAACTAGAGGAAGTATCACTTTGAGTGATGCATGGCAAGTGATTCTCTACTATGTGATTCTTTGGGTTGTAAGTGAAAGCTATTTCAGTGTGAGAAAGGAAAGCTAATATCTGTAGCAGTTACTCATATGACTGCTCCTGTCATTACTGAAAGAGAAACAAAGCACAGGCTATAAGGAATCTTCCCTGTACTTTCTTTGTGGAGCAACAAAAAATGCCCTGTGAAAATTGATAGGACACATTTCTAGGCATGGCCCATGAAATTCAAACCAAGTCATTAAATTTTGAGATAGGTGTCAAGAAGTAAAATTCAGGGAAATTTATAACTTTTCTGTCTGTAATGCTATTGGTATCCAGCTCTGCTGGATTTCTAAGAGAAATTCAGATAGTCAGAGAGCAGAAAAGGACACTGTTGCTTGTCTTAGAGTGGCATCTTGGAGACATCCTAGTACAGAACTCCATTGTGCTAAGCAGTATAGGAATGGAGTAACTGACATCATCTGCCCTGACAGGGATGCCAGGAATTTCTCAAAGACAGGAATTCAGATGGGATAGCTAAAATTGTACAGGGCTCATCAGAGCAGCAGATCAGACCTTAGAGTTGCTCAGTGTTGTAGAGTATGCCCTCCTGATAAAGGGATGCAATAGGCAGATCTTAGCTCAAGGCACTCAGCTAGGAGGCACTAAGCTCCAGAAGTCATAGAGCTGCATTTATGGTAGCAGGGTAACCTACAGGAAAATTCTGAATCTTGATCTATGGCTCAATAGGTGTTTGAGCCCATTTTTGTAGCAGGGCTCAGAGTCAAAAATTATGCCAAGGTGTATGTTTTTGACAGCAGAAAATGAAGTAGATTCTTGTTTTATGAAATAACATTAAGAATAATTATGTAAAAGAAGGTGCTGAAAAAATACTATGAATTTTGCTAAAATACTCTCACACTAAAGCAAGAAAAAAGGTTGTTCCATAACAATAGACTTCCCTGAGATAAGGAGACAATTCCATTTTCTCAGGAGTCTTCCTATGAAGCCAAATTTTTATGAATCAGAATACTTTGTTCTTGCCAAGTTCTGCTCCTTGTGGTCTTTAATTCTAGGGTATAGTTATGAGCCAGTTCAGCTATCTTCAAGTAAGAAACATCTGCTATAGCAGTGTGCCAGCAATGCTGCCAGTGTTGCCAGGGATTGGCTCTCAAACTGAATTTTTATTAGGTATTACCTTAGGAAACTTATGGTGCTCGTCAGCATTATGTAAAAATGGAATCATGTCAGGTCTTTCTGTAATAGGTGAACCTTTTGTTTTGGGAAAATGTGAAAAAACTAGTCTCCCGAGTGAATATTTTTGCAACAACAATCATACACATTTTACAAAAATTTCGAAGAGCAAGTACTAAATAGAAAAAAAGGTGTACTACATTGTTACTTAATGAGAAGCCTGCTTGGCCTTTCATGTTTCTTTTTGAATCTTGCCTGTAGTGATTAAGCAGTTATGTTTCCTGGTACATATTTGTAAAAACTGAACTATGATTTAACAATTTTTTCTCCCAGTACAGACTGTTTTTCCCCCAATACATTCAATTTGGCAGATATATAATTTGATTGTATGAGGGAGATGGCATGCTCAGCTCTTACTAATACTTTCTCAACAGTTCTTGAACTCTTTAAGTGCTACCAAATTTATCAAAGTAGCAGATGTATGAAAATTATACCAGGTTCCTATAACCTTTGTAAAAATATGAAGCTAGGTAGATGAGAGATTTGTTTCTCTTTACTTTCAAGGAAGGTCTCCTGAAGCAGAGCAAAGGAAGGGTTTTACAGGGCTCTGATGTGCTCTGGCTCATGAGACAAAAGATATCCTGCAGCACTCCAGCTTTCATACAGCACCCAGCCTAACTAGATGCTAGTCAGCAGGGACAGCATGTGGTAATTCAAAGTGTCAGAGGGAAACACAGCAAAAGAACTGGAAGTTCTGAAGAATGGCTTGTGTGCAGAGCTGGTTACTTCTTGTGGTCAGGAGAACACTGATGTATACACTAGAAATTAGACAGTGGAGTGAAGAGCACCATCAGCAAATTTCCAGACAACACTAAGCTAGCTGGATGGTGCAGTTCACATGCCCTAGGGATGGGATGCCATCCAGAGGAACCTGAACAAGCTCAAGAACTTGGCCCATGTGACCTTCATGAAGTTCAAAGAGGCCAAGTGCAAGGTCATCCAAATGGCTTGGGACAAGCCCTGGTATCAATACAGACTGGGAGAATTAAGAGACTGATAGCAGCTCTGAGTACTTGGGGATGTTGGCTGAAAAGCTGAAACCCCACCTCAAGTGCTATGTCCAGCTCTTGAGTCCTCTGCACAAGAAAGACATGGACCTGTTGAAGCGAGTCCAGAAGATGGCCACAAAAATGATGGAGGGCTGGAGCACCTCTCCTTTGAAGAAAGGCTGAAATAATTGTGGTTGTTCATCCTGAAGAAGGAAATGCTCTGGGGAGACATTATTGTGGCTTTCCAAAACTTAAGAAAGCCCTGTAAGAAAGACAAACATTTTAGTAGCACCTGTAGTGATTAGGACAAGGGGTAATGGTTTTAGACTGAAAGAAGATATATTTAAACTAGATATTAGAACGAAAGTTTTTAACAATAAGGATAGTAAAAGACTGGAACAAGTTGCCCAGACAGGTGATAGAAGCCCAACCCTTGGAAATGTTCAAGGCCAGGCTGGATGGGGCAACCTGATGAAGGTGCGGATGTCCCAGTTCACTGCAGGTGGTTTGGACCTTTAAGGGCCTCTTCCAACTTGGACTGTTCTGATTTTATAAATTATATATGAATAGGCATTGTAGGTCACTGATAGATCCACTGAAATGGAGTTCAGTTTAAAAATTCTTATTTCCTACTTCAGTTTCTCATTTCTTTGTTAATGTAAGATAACCACAAAAGGGAGAACTTACATCTACTGCTAATAATACTACTACAAAAGTAAGTGAGTAAATAAATGAATATCATAGACTTCCCCCAGAAAGCAGTATAACAAATCCAAAACCAGTATTTCTGAAGTGGTAATATTATTTAACTGCAATATTATCTAATTCTCTGTTATTAAGGTAAAGCGTGGAATACCACCTTGAACTGCCTGTGTTCACTATGATGCCTGTCATTAAAACTGCAGGATCAATCCATATGAAAATAACTGTTCTTTATCATCTGAAACTGTCAAATCTTTATGTTTAAAGTAGAAATCTGTCATTTCAATAATATCCACTTTACTTTTAAATTTAAGTCAAGCTGAATTACCTTTAATGAGAGCAAGAGAAAAAAAAAATTATTGTAGGAACATTCTTGAGCCCAGGATTAGGCCTGACCTCTAGCTTTCATATTTTCATTGGCTTTGCTTTTTGGCTGCACAGCACTGAATAAAAAGTGGTATGATCTCTCAAGAGGTCTTATGCAGAATGTGATTTACCTTATTTACTTATTTTTACTAAAAAACAATTTACAGTAAATTATGTCTAAACATATTCTCCTAGAATTTCTCATTGTGTGTTTCATAACATATCTGTCTTTCTCTCTAGTTATCTTCTATTTTTTCTTCTGATCTGGAATTATACTATAGTTCTGTGATTTTTGCATGAATTCTTTTCATTATAGGTTCTGCATGTTGTTGCTCTACTTTTTTCTGGTGAAGTAAAAAAATTCAGTCCATACTTTGGAAACATTTGCTGCCTGTTAAAGATACAGAATTTTTCCAGATCATCATGTTTGTTTTCATGGGGTTTGAAAATCGACTCACCTTGTGCAAGACCAGAAATTTTAGATCAAACAAACACCCTTTTATTTATATAAATGACAGAAACATCCTTGAAGCCCATGGAAAAAAATGTCTGAATGTAGAGCATGGTCAGAAGTCAGTACTTCAGTCTTTTTTTTCAGGATAAGGTAGGAGATATGCTATTCTTTAATTTAAAGGCATTGCTAACAATGTTTTAAAAATGTTTTATTTGCAGAGGCCATTCTGAAAAAAATCTACTGATTTCAGCCACAATAGGATTGCATAAAATAAATGGAAGTTGTTACCCAGATTTTTCTTTTTATTAAAAGGACTGTGTTTTGTGTTTGTATGTTTTCAGTTGCTATTTTATATGGAGTTTTGCTTATGATATTGTACTGTTTGCATTATTAGTTAGAGTTAACCTTTATAAACAGTAGCTTTTTAAAAAAACATCTTATAAATATCCCAGGCAGTTTTGTCTCTTCAGGGCATCTTCTAATTCTCCAAACTCAAAGACAATATTTAGATTTAGTATCTATTATGTAATGATCTATTGTATTCACCTGGATGATAATGAAAAAGTGATTGCTTTCATAAATGCTGTATTTGAGATGGAACAGTTTAACTACACGGAGTCTCCTTCCATGACATTTGCATAAAATAATGGCATTAAGCTCCCAGTGGTGTTCTTCCCATCATACACAAGATCAAAGAGCTATTATGCTCTGAGCCTGTCTGCAGCTGCTAAACACTTTCAAGGACTGTTTTCACTCTCTCAATTTTCTGAGAGTATTTGCCATAGGCAAGTATCAGACTTTCCACTGTACTTGAGCTGTAATTTCCCCAAAATAATGCTGTGTTCAGGAGACTGAAGTATTGTTTAATTTCTTGGGATTCAGCAGCTGAGGTATATAACCCATGGCATACCACAGTCATGGAAAATGGGATCTCTGGTTCTCAGGCACCAGAGCTCTCCAGGGAGCTGCCACCTGTCTCCCGCTGACTCACAAGAGGAGAAGTGGCTGGTGGCACCTTCCTCAGCATCCTACGTGTGAGAATAATGAGCTGGAGAGCTAGAATGAAGGGAAAACAGGACAGAAACATGCATATGCATGTGTGAATTTAAGGCAGAGGCACAAAGATGAGGAAGAGGCAGAAGGGTGAGACTTAAATTTAGACTTTCTTCAGCCTTACTGTTATGCTATCATAAACTGAACTCTCAGTGGAAGGGTTGTGTTGTATTGAAATACTGTGCTGTGGTTAGAGTTCTGCTAGAGTATGATGAAGACCTTGGTGGCTTAAAGCAGGCACTGGTGGGAATTTTTACAAAATGATTTTAGGGCATCACTTGGGCATGCACCTTTGCTGATCCTCACATACCCTTTAGCTTTGGAAATCACAGAAAAATTAAAGCTGGAAAGGCTGGAGATCATCAAGACTAATTGCCCCCTGCTCAAGCAGGATAAGCTAGAGCAAGCTGTCCAGGGCTCTGTCCAATCCAGCTTTGAATGTCTCCAAGGCTCCAGATACTCCATAAAGTATTTGGGACACCTGGCCCAGTATTTGACCAGTGGCACAGTAAAAAAAAAAAAAAGTGGTTTTCTGTCTTTGAACGGAATTTTGTGTGTCTTAATCTGTGCCCATTCCCTTTTGCCCTGTCAGTGGACACCACTGAAAGAAGTCAGCGGATTCCTCCTCTTCATCACCTTCTAACTTTTGCAGACATTAATAAGATCCCCCTGAGGCTTTTCTTCCCTAAGATCACCACTACCAGTCTCTCCTCATTTATTAGATGCTACAATTTCCTAGTCATCTACATATCCCTAAATTCAGCTCACTCCAGTATGTTCCTATTCTTCTTGCTCTGAGGTGCCCCAAACTGGACTCAACATTTACTGTGTTTGTTTCATGAAAATATTCTAATAGGATTTGACAACAATATTTTATAACCCTAAATGCAACAGTGGCTAAATACTCTGGCTCTAATAAAATAAAGAAGAGACTGGATGCTCATGCTGTAAGATTTATTAATGTAATAAGCAGTATTTTTTTCCAATATCTCAGTATTTACAATGTATCTAAGGTGTTCTTCCCTCTATTTTGCGTAGTTACATCACATGAAGAAGCATTTCTTTAATTTTCCAGAAGATGAACGCATTATTTTTTGCCTCCACAAGAGCAGTATTAAAAAATAAAATAAAAATATGTTTGTCAGATTTTTTTTTTGGTAACATTCACTAGAAATTAGACTAGCCCTATCTACTTAAATCAATTAGGAGAAATACTTTTTTCATTATTTACTTACAAAACAATAACCCTCTTTTATTTACTATGGCTTTCTGCAGTTATCTCAGCACTAGTTTCCAACTTTTTCAAAACATCTTAATGTTCAGATATATTACTGGGCTGTAGGAGGTATGCAGTAAAAGTAACTCATAATCCTTGCTTTAAAGAATTTATAGCCCAAGGTTATATCTACAGTGTCTTTTTATTTGTTTGCAGGAAAAACTTTCATGTTTTGTACTGACCAAAGATCAAAACAGACATGTTTATGGCTGTTCATCAGTTCAAATGGAACTAATAATTGACTAGAAAATAACATGATGTATGGATTAGTGCTAAGTACTAAAATTCTAAACAAGAAATGGTCTGAATAAACCTAGTGTGGAAGAGAAATGAGAGATTTGATAAAGGGTCATAAAGTTCCAGGTGATACTTTTCACCATCTGTAGTAAGAGACTGAATCTTATTACCTGAATCTTACTAATTTATTTAAACATTTTCCTTGCCTAGTACACCACTGACCTCCTAAAATACCTCTAAGCCACTTATAGTATGGGGAACAAAAGCTTATAATTTAGAAGATATTTCTCTAAAATCACTGCTGTTAAGACACCATTACAACTGTAATTTCATTAAAAAATATCTTTAAAACCATTTAAACTTACTCCTTGACCTCAAAAGTGGGAGTACAATGGGGAAAAAAACCCCAACGTTTTCCCACTAGACAGCAAGTCTAATAAGGAATGTCACCATCTTTCTTCATTCTTAATTAAGAGAATGACATGAAGAAAATGAAGTAACCAAAGGGCAGAGGTGTCCAAGCCTACCAAATAAAAGCCCGTGACAGAAATGTTTTTTTAATGTGGGATTGTTTTGTAGATAGTAAAGCTTCCTAGTCACATTAACACTTCTTTGTCTTTGATTTCATCATGGAAGGCCTGCTGCTAGGCTTTGTTTCATAATAACAAGGGCTGGGTTCAGATTTTAGGGTAGCTAATAAACAGTCTCAAGTCCTCTCTAATCATCAGGGAAAAAGAAAAGATGTGGCCTAACAGTCACTGAATTAGCATGCCCTGCTCAGGATTACAGATCAATTGGCTTAAAAAACAGGACTTAGTTTGAAGGTAAAAGGACAAAAACCAAAAATAAGTTAACCCATACTGGCTTCTTCACAACATGATTATTTGCAGTCCTCTGGTTTCTTGGATAAATACTTCATCAATAAAGTTCATCTTACTGACACCAGACACTAAGTTTGGCACTTTCATAATGTACCACATAAAGGTAGGCAACTTAAATACCCAAATTACAATTTCCAGTAAAATCCATCACTTTGTGAAAAGCTGATTACAACAAAGATTCACAGATGAACTATCAAAGTTATCTACCTCTGAAATGCAGAGGTGGTTACCCTAAATGGTAGAAAATCATGCTGGGTATTTTAGGATGTGTTTAATGGTGAAGCCTTTAATGTAATTACCAAGTAATCCCAAAGGGCTTGTAAAGGACCACTCCTCAAGCAGATTCCTATTGTCCAAGGAAAAGTTTTGTCTGGGTAGATCTGCAAGGGATACAGAGTAGTTACATAATAGATATAAATTAGCACTGCACATTCACGCCAACACTTGGATTTGTATGCCTCTTTTTCTTCATTCAGCTCTCAGGCAAGCATATGTGCTCTTTTAGGGATCTGTAATAGAAACCCTGATCAGGAAAATCAACTGTTAGAAGTTTTAGTCACACGTAGTGTCAGTGGCTGACAACATATGTTCGTATTCATTGCAAGCTCCAACTGGTTATAATATATGACCCACTATAGTGTGTATCTTCCCCCTCCATTTCTCCTTATGCCATGGAATAATTTTCTTACATATGACTACAGGAATACAGCAGGTGTACCAGCCCTTTGTAGCACTGAGTCAGTATCAGTCTGCTCAAGAGAAGACAATATATCATCCCTGATGTTGACCAGATACATCAAAAATGTCATGAGCTCTTTTCTTTACCAGAACAGATTTTCAAGCATATTCATAAAAACTGTGTCAAAAAACCCTCTGAAATCAAACCTGGAAGTCAATCTGCATGTCAGGATCTGGCCCAGCAATCACCTGGAAGGCCCATAGTGATGAGGCAGGGATAAGGTAAAACCAAGGAGCCAGCCTGCAGCTTTGTGTCAGGATCAACAAGGTTCACTGAGAGACAAAACTGTGGCTGAACTAGAAACCAGCACTCCTCTAACTCCTCTAGCTTAGTCCTATGCCTGAGTTTAAATAGGACTTCCGGGTGCACGGGTGTGGGTACAGGCCCCAGATTAGGTTGGTCAGACCTTTTAATCATAGAATCATAGAATAATCTGAGTTGGAAGCGACTTCTAAAGGTCATCTAGTACAACACCCCTGCAGTAAGCAGGGACACCCTCAACTACATCAGGTTGCTCAGAGCCTCATCAAACCTCAGCTTGAATATCTGCAGGGATGCTACTACCTCCCTGGGCAACTTGTTCTATTTTTCCCACTACCCTTAAGGTAAAGAATTTTTTTCCTAACATCCAACCTAAATCTACTCTTCTCTGATTTAAAACCATTGCCCCTCATCCTATCCCTACAAGCCCTTGCAAGCAGTCCCTTTCCATCCCTCCTGTAGGTCTCCTTCAGACACTGAAAGGTTTCTATTAGGTCTCCTCAGAGCCGCCTTTTCTCCAGACTGAACCACCCCAGCTCCCTCAGCCTCTCTTCTTAGGAGAGGTGTTTCAGCCTCCTGATTGTTTTCATAGCCCTCCTTTGGACCTGTTCCATCATGTCCATGTCCTTCTTGTATTCAGGGCTCCAGAGCTGGATACAGTACTCCAGGTGAGGTCTTACCAGAGCAAAATGGCAAGATCACCTCTCTTGATCTGCTGGCCATGCTACTTTTGATGCACCCCACAGTGTGATTCACCTTCTCCACTGCAAGCATGCACTGCTGGCTCATGCCCAGCTTTTCATCCACCAATCTCAAGTCCTTTTCTGCGGGGCTGCTTTCTAAAACCTCATCCCCCAGTCTGTACTGATAATGTAGATTGTTCCAACCCAGGTGCATGACCCCACATGTGGTCTTGTTTAACCTCATAAGGTTCACCTGGACCCACCTTTCCAGTTTGTCTGGGTCCTTTTGCATTATATCCTCTCCTTCTGGTTTACTGACAGCACCACTCAGCTTGGTGTCATCTGAAAACTTACTGATGGTGCACTCGATCCCTCTGCCTTTATCACTGATAAAAATATTAAACTGTTCAGGTCCCAGTATGGAACCCTGAGGCACACCACTTGTCACTGTTCTCCATCTGGATTTTGAGCCATTGAACACGACCTTCTGAATACAGCCATTCAGCCAATTCCTTATCCAGTGAACAGTCCACCCATCAAATCTGTATCTCTCCAGCTTGGTAAGTAGGATATTGTCGGGGACTGTCCTATTCATTCTCTCATGGCCCTGTCAGTGGGCAGCTCTTTTTCCTGGAGACTATCACAAAATGGTTCATACCCATCTTCTTGTGCCATATAGTTTGCCCTCATCTGTTCTGCCAATTAAGAACAGTACCTGAGTCATGGAACAATAATTAACATGGGACAAAGCATGCCAGGAAGTGTGGTGCATGGATGATTTCTACCTGGGCTGGAGCCCTTGGCTTGGTGCTGTTCCATGTTGTGGTACAGATGTAGCCTAAGAGCTTCTGCTGGGAGCCAGGAGTTGAGGACTCTGTTACCACTGATGTACAGATTCTTGGCTCACTGACTGAAACTTTGAACTGAATCATCTTAGATTAGTTACAGCAGATTAGTCACAACATTTTCCTCTTGATGACAGCTCTTTTAATTATAAGAATACTAGTAATGATTGTCCTGATGAGCATAGTCTCAAACCTGCTACTTTTGATAGCATTATGAGTGACACTGAGATATCGAGTGCCATAGAACGTGAATATCCCCACTAAGGTCTTCTTGCAGGAAGATTTCTACATCAGTGTAGTTATTTTCATAGCGGATTCATTTCCAACAATGATACAGAGATCTCTAAACTTTCCTCTTTGAGGATTGCTTCCTGTCTGCTTCATATTGTTTCTAAAAAAAAATTATGAAAGCCCCTATGTATGAAATCTGACCATAGCTCTCTGACCTTTACTAGAGAAAAAATCTTGTAGGATGCTGTGTATGACAGTTCAATAGTTTGTTGGGCTTGTGTGATTTCTTTAGAAAATGTCCTTTATATCTCTACCAGCTTTGGAAGAAAAGTTCATCTGTCAGAATCGAGGGTGGGGTTTTGTCCAAATTTAACACATCCAGATATGCCATACCCTTCTAAATTCCCATTGTAATAGCTGAAGATATAAGCCAGTGGAGCTTATACAGTGAAACAGCAGATAGTTGATTAATGTTTCCTTTGGGTAGAGTTCTCCACTGTCAAGCTCTCAGATTAGTAGAATTCTAACAGCCATGTACATGTAAATTTAGATGTCTTAACATCTACACTAAGTCCTACCCTGCTTATTTACCTCCAGCACATGAGAGCATGGAGTGTGATCCCTGGATCCAAAAAATATAGTGGTGACTGTGGTCTAGATCCTGCACTGATTCTTTTACTCCATCTCAGCTTTCCCAGTGGGGCACTAATCCATCTGCCACACATGTAGTAGCTCCAAAAGCAGCAGTGGGACAGTGTAGCCCAGTTTAGATACAACTCATCCAATGACAGAGAAGAGGATCAGCTCATAATTTCTCCACTTGGGGTTCTGACATTTGGAACGTTTTGACGGCAGCTTCAGCATTTTAGTTTGAACAGAGGCCAGTGCTGCACCAGAAAGAGAAAGCCAGTTTGCTGAGGAAAGAGGGCAGAAGAACCAGGCAACAGGCATCACTTTCCCTAAAGCCACAAGAATTCAGGCCCACCCTACTGAGAAGCTAGTTTGTTTTCTAGACAGCAGTTCCCTCACAGGTTGTTTTATACTGGTTTTGCTGCAGACTGATGAGTTTCCTTCTGCCTTGAACTCAGGCAAATCTATTGAGATGTACAGGTTGAGGTACACCTGGTAGTTCTAGTTCCTCTGTGTCTGGAAGGCGCGGAGCCACAGTCTGCACCAGGAAGAGCCCCCCATATCAGCACTGAGGGTGCACCCCAAGGCACAGCATCCCACACTGCAGGCAGTCCTCATAAACCCACAGACTGAGAACACCCTTTGTACTGCCTGGAAATAACCTCCTTCCACAGAACAATCCTTGTCTTTTTGGTGGATAGCACTCTCTGAGACAACAGAATGTCTTGAAACATCGTCTGTCCTTGATGAATGTACAGTTGGTGTGATCAATTGCAAATGGATCTGTCTGGCTGGACACTGTTGTCAGTGGTTTTGCTCCATCTTAAAATTTCTCTCAGAGTGATTGTAGGCAATTATGCTCTTAGCATTCATTACCTTACCCACTGTTGCCTTCCAGAGATCAACATGGGCTTTAAGAGAAGCAAGACTTCTAATTTAAAGAATTCCTAAATGGGGTGTTTGTGTTAATCTGCCTGCTGTCTTTGAAAGAACACCAGAAATACACTTTTCACACCTACACTTTTAGAATACATCTGTTGCATGAAGCAGTTTGTAGGGACTTTGGCTGTTAAAAGCTTTAGCCCTTTTTCCCAACTCCATCTCAGATAACTGCCTTTCAGGAGAGTAAGTAGTATTTTTATCTAGTTGTGTTATACTTAAGGCTTGAATTCCAGTGTATGTGAGTGTACCCTACCTCTAGGTATGTCCCAAAACCAATAAAATTTGCCAAGGTAGAGTAATAGTATTAAAGGAATTACTTTGAGAAAAAATTGACTTTTTTTTTTTTTTTTTTTTTTTTGTGTGTGTGTTTGTGTGTGTGTGTGTAGGTGTTACTGAGAGTTACTATTAGATATTAACAAGAGATACCTCTGCTGGCATCTAAGAACACAAAACAGATACCCAGAATTTGCAATGAACATTGGATGCCTGGGGACTCCTATAAAATGTGTTAGATAAGTATATATTGGACACGTGACAATACTTCTACAAAATAGATCCTAAATTATTACTGGCATTTAAAGTACCATTTTTAAATTCAGCAGAACAAGTTAATTCTACATTAAGTACTCAGAAGTTTCCCAGTTTTAGGATTACAAAGAGAATTTGCCTCAAGCTAGCCAAAGATAATGAACGCTGCCTCATTCCTTGTTATTTCACAGTTAAACCATAAAAAATGAAACAGATTAACATTATGAATTCTCCGTATATTTCCCTTTTGTTCTGTCTTAATTGGAAACAAAAGTCTTGCATAAATCAAATTTCACTTTTCCATAAACTGAAGTAATTTCCTAAAGCCCTAGACAAGTCTTTTCGTATTCCAGTAAATTTTAATGGATTTCATCACTTTTTGAGTAATTCAGTCTCTAAAGAGAATTTTTGGTCACATGATGAATTAAAAACTAATGCTTCATTCCCTGAAGCTGCTAGGTCACTTGAAGTCCTGAAATCTACCCTGAGTCCTAGCTCTTCGGTCCTAGCCCTTCATAGTCTGTAAAATATTATATTTAATTTTCAGGTAGATGACAGCTTTGGGCAATTTACAGGTAGAGCTGGTAGAAGAAAGCAGAACTCTTACAAAATATGGTATATATAATTCTCTGAAGAACTGCTACAAAAGTATTTTTATCCCCTTTCCTATAGAGTACACAGTAATGCAATATGCTTTGGAATTTCAATAGTGCATTTCTATCACTGTTGCTGCTAAAAATATTCTTCAAGAAAAAAAAATTTCCTCTCCCTTCTCTATTATTTGCTGTGTCTGCATTCAGTATTGTTTCTGGAGACACCTCAAGTCTTGTGGATGTTGTTTTGTAGTAATGGCTTCTCTTGCACTTCTATCTTGTCTTTCTATAATTCATTTATCTTTTTAGTGTATTGAATTACTAACTATGATAAAAAGAATAGTATGTAATTGTTCCTTTGGATTTGCATTGTAATGTCCATAAAATTATAGACAGAAACTAGATTGTCAATAAAATTCTAGTATTTCAGTGTACTTCTTTCCTCATCATATATCAAGCAATATACATTTGATTGATGTATCCATTGCCAAAGTTTACAATTTACAGGTTAGGTGAAAAGTCATCCCAAGTTCTTTTTGAATTTTAATTTTTTTTCTGATATTAAATCTAAAAAATAGGACTTTGACAGTAAAAATTATAGAGATGTTATTTGGATGCATCAGATTAACTGATATCTGATTCAGATGATGTGCAGTCAACTTAAAAATTCCATGTAGCAAAATAGTATAACAGGATTTCTAAGACAAGAACCAAATAGCTTACAGAATCACAGGATAATTGAGGTTAGACGGGAACCTCAAGAGATCCTTCTCAAAGCAGGGACAGGTCACATTTTCACTTCTTTAACAATCTTATGCTGAAAAATCTTCAATAAAGAGACTGCACAATATCATCTGGGAAAATTTTTCTAGTGCTTGACTTTTCTGATGGTGAAAAGATTTGTCCTTATACTCATTTGGAGCTTTCTTTATTTCAAGATTTGATAGAAAATTGATTTTAGCCTTTGGATATATGGCAGCATAAACTATCATGCTGTTATTTATTCATACTGAGGGACTTAAGGTACTACCTCAATATAAGTAATCAAACTGTGACAGATGTCATCAAGTTTTATTACAAAATATGGGTTTCCAGTTCTAAACTGAATAACTTAGCAGAAACAGCAGCTTCCAAAAATCTGTAAGTAACTATAAGCATACCCTACAGTTCTACTGAGCACATCTGCCATAACAAACCTGCCAAAAATTCAGAAAACCAATGGATCTGTCAGGAATGGAGAACTGCTTTTTTTAATCCTTTATTTATAACCAAATTAAGCATTTGACTATAGCCTCCTCCCTGCTGGGTTCTTCTTGTGTTTGTAGAAAAAAACACACAGTGGACCTTTCATAAGCCTCTGTCTGATGAGAAGTCGATATTATGGCTTAGGGTTATACTAACAGAGCAACCCAGTGAAAAATGCTTGAGCTGAAGGAAATGTCTCTTTTTTGAGAGCTATCACAGAACAAAATGAGGAATTTTCATCTCAGATACAGACTTGTTATGCTATTCAATCAAACATTTCTTTCCCACTTAACAGTATGGATAGATACTGTCAAATACTGAATATTTTGCAGAGCTATTGAACATGACTTCCCTTAATCATTATGCAGCCAGGCTGAAAGGAAAACAAAAATGGAAACTTGAAGACGTAGAAGTGTTCCTGTATTCTGAAATACAGCATTTTGGGTCAGGTACAACTGAAAGACAAATTTCTGTATTTGGTATGATGACAAATGTTACTTGCAGAAAAGACAAGTGTTGCTATCCCCTGCTTATTTTTGTAATTGATTAAGACTGAGAGAAATCATGGCAACATCTGTGAAAAATGCTATTTTTCATTCTGTCAAAAGAAGGGTAAAAGGATATGGTAAAGAATTTACCTTTAAAGCATCCTTCAATTATCCATAAAGAAATGTAAAATCTGGCTGTGTTCAAGTAATTACAAAATTATTTGTGAGAAATAAAGAAAGCATAAAAGATCTAGCTGCAGATGAAATGGAGACATAGTAAGTCTAAATGAAAAACATAAAAATAAAGTAAAATGAAAGGGCAGTCTTCCAGATATTTTGCAACTTTCTGATGTGACCAGGAAGACTGGAAAATGGCCAAAGATAGGATACATGCCCACAGTCCCTGATGGTTGCTTTGTTCCCTGTTAAAATTACTGTGTAAACACATTATCAACACCCTTGCAAAACATTTTTTTGGATTGTCTTTTTGAGGAATTTATCCAAGGAAGAAAGCCTCTGGCTGAAGAAGCAGCACTATTTAGGTCAGAAAAGTTTAAAAAACAAGTATTTACTATTCATGCCTTATATAAGAAAACTCACATAACACTAAAATGAGTTTAAGGGGCTTGACCTAAAGACAGGTTACATAGACTCACACAGTATAACCAGATCCTTTTTATTTGTAATGTAGAAGACCTCACAAGAACCAGCAATAACAGAAACCTATGGGATATAATTTGCATCAGGAGAGCCAAAAAAAATAGTGATATGTATACTTTGAGGTATTGAATGTTTTGGCTTATTGCAATAAGACATTGAGAACTTGAGGAAGATCAGCAGGAAAAACAAACAGGTTAGGTCTAAAGCCACACAATGTCAAAAGTTGTTTCTGACATCTAAAATACTAGACCATTTTCTTGCTGTTTCTGCTCTAGCTCAGAGATACAGCAGAATTCAAACCAAAGAATAAAATATTACACAGAAAATTTTAATTTACATTCAACTTAGCAATCTAATAGGCAGTTAAACTTCTGAAGAGAGTAAAAAAATAATCCTTCAGTTTCATATAAAATATTTAATTAGAAGATATTAAGAAGCCATCATTTTCACATAGAAATACTGTGAGGTGCTACCGTGTCACCTGTGTCTTAGATATGAAAAGAAAATTATCCACATTTGTTGTAACAGGAGTGAAGCCTGAAGAAACTAGAGTAGACAAAGAAAACGTGAAAATTTGCAGAACTTAAGGGGTCAGATGGGGCAGATTGTAAAGGAGAAATGTGCAGGGACAGATGCCCATGGACAGAGGTTAGGAAATGAGGTTGTTGTGGTTTGATACTTTTTAATGGATGTGGTAGCATACATTTTACCAGGCTGTGCAACAAATGTAAAAAATGCAGGAAGGTTTGCAGCGTGTGGTTTCCTTGAGTTGTATTTACCATCCATTGTCATGTCATTTCCAATTCAATGAAAAAATTCAGTAAATTGATATAGTTTAAGTAATGCAATGTAAATTTTTTTTCATATATGTATATGTACATTAATTTTTAATAAGACACTGAGTTTGTTAATCAACACTATAATTTGTTTTCTATGGCAGGCTATGCTTTTAAGGATTTCTTCATAAATCTGTTTTTTGTATTTGTTCAGACAGATGGATATTTCCTAAAAACATATTAGAAAAAGTAACATTAGTTATTCTGTTGCCTGAGCAACTGGTCCAACTTTGGGATGATAAGCATTTGTGGATATAATCATGCTTGTTTGATAGCTTGTCTACATTCATAATCTGCAGTTAAACACCACAGACATGGAACACATGAAATTACACAGGCTTTCTATAATGATAGCCCCCGTAAATATTCACAGTTTGACAAACCTGAGAATTTATTTTACTGGGATTTCCAGCAAGAAAGAATATATCTTTTTTATCCCCAGCCCTTTTAAGAATTTTGGAAGAGATGCATCCATTGTTCTCCTCTAGTCCTCTGCTTTGTCTCCAGAGCATTTGTTATAAGTTCTGAAGCCCTACTTCCCAGAAAGTGGCTGGACATCACCTGCTGAAGGGAAGTAGAGAACAAAATCTTTTTGTTTTCATTTGATTCAATGCATAGCCTTTGCTTTTTCTTTTTTAAACTGCCTTTATGCCAACTCACAAGTTCTTTTTTCTCTCATTTGCTCCCCCTCATCCCGCTAAGGAGGTGATGCAATAGAGAAACTTGGTGGGCACCAGTGGCCAGCCCAAGTACACCAACTCCGAGGGTTAAAAGAGTATCTAGTAAATGCTGGCTGAAAGGACAGAAAATGATGGCCCCAATACCATATCTCATCACAATCAGCATATTAGAGAAATTGAACTAAAAAGAGGACACTCTTCTCTTTTCTTTGTCCCCCAAAATTTCTTATCTCATTTTGGGAATCAAAGAAAGCAAAACCTTGTATTTTTCAAGTTACCTACTGGCCAAAATTATTTCCTAAAAGATAACTTCTCCCCTGGGCCTCCAAGGCAGAATCTCAGGCCAAAATACATTTTCTCTTTCAGCATCTTGGTTAGATAGAATAAATGAACTTCTAGATTTTCCTGTGAGATCCTCTTTACCCACACATCAATCTTTGCAGTTCTTTAGGGATTCTACATATCTTGTGCATTTTTAAGTCCTCTAATTCACTGCTAAGAGGAAATGTGTCTAAGCCATATCTCTACTTAGGTTTTGAAAGCTGCTATAAATTATTTCTCTTACCTGGTTTTGTATTCACAGACTTTTAGCTAGGAAGGAAAACTGCAATGATTCTGAAAACATACTACTATTCTCATGTAAAAATTGACCCTTGTAGTAATTCTAAAAAAACCAATTTCACTTTCCCTAGATACCTGAGTAGTTCAGTAAGCATCTTTTAAAGTGAGAAAACCCCTAATGCAAAACAAATCCACGACAGATAAACCTTTTGATAAGAATCAGTATTTGTCAGCCAGCTCTGACTTGTGAAAGCACCTAATTTCTCCTCTGCAACTAGACCAACTAAAGGAAATAACTCTAATAAAATTACCAGATAAGTATAATTAAAAAATAACCCTAATAAAAAACCAAATACAATTTTTTGCAAACAATATATTTGCTTTGTGAAGCTATTTTTTAGAAGCTAATGTGTAGGCAACAGGTGGCAGGACCTGCCGAGTAATGAGCTCAGTCGGTGCTCAGCCTCACCTGTGCCCAGTTAGGGCTGGCCCAAGTGCGCATGCTCAAAGATCAAGGGCCAATAAAAGGTGGGGCCTGAGACCGGCAAATGGCTCATTCTGAAGCAGGTCAGCAGCTGTGCTGGTCGAGGCCAGTTCTCTACTGATCCTGTCCTCATTCAGAGCCTATCATCGCTACGAAGTTCGCCTCTTGCAACACTAACGTCTCATCTTCGGAGATCCTAGATTTTAGCCGTAGCATCTGGAAAGCCCTGAAGGCAAATGAGATTGTAAAATCATGAGAATGTAAGTATTAACACTTCTGACGATTCAGGTGTTACATATCTTAAAGGTTTCTTGCAAGTGGTAGCCTGTGTTGAGCTACTTCGTGCAGTAAGGCAATGATGATGAATTGGCTAAAAATATCTGTTTTATAAAATGCAGACATCTGTGGAGTTTGCATAAGTTTATAGGGAACATGCTGTAGTATTCGTGAAGAGAAAAGGTTTTCATGAGGAGAAAAAAACTGCAGAAGTTTTTTTTATATTCTTACGATCTCTAGTTATTCTTTTGAAACTAGTATCTTTATTACTATTAGTACCAATAGTAACTGAAAAGTAGAACCCTGATTTCTCCCTGTCATTTTCAAAATATAGGAGATATCAAACTGAATTGAATGGAACTAAACTGAAATTAGTCCTTTAGATCGAGCAACAGTGTTACTCTTAGACTTCCTGTCTAGGTGTTACACCACAGCTGCATATCTAGTTTAAGAGTCCATTGCGCTACATATGAAAACTGTAGAAACAGATAATGAAGAACTGATTTCACTGAGGTCCAGGTACAAAACCTGTTGGAACAAAGGAAACCTCAATACCTGGTGTGCGCAATATTTTGTTGTACTTGTATGTGGGTCTTCAACAAATTCTAATACAAAAATATCTCACCTTTCGTTTATTTTAGATATTGAGGAGCTCTTGGCAACATTGTCTGTATACTGAGGAAACACACAAAAAAGTACAGCTGTCAGTATAACAATACTGAAAAAGAAAAAACAATCTCTTCCACTTCATTGTAATTTTACTTGAAAAGTTAAATGATCCTACTGTTTTTTTATTTCTGTCATGCCCCTTTTCCTTGCCTCTGAATACTATACCTGCTTTAAATATTTATAGGTCTTGCTCTGAAGACATAACTTTATCACTAGCAGTGCTTTTTGTGCGCATCCCACTAACAAAGAAATGCTTTGATCCACAGAGATGACAACAGGCTTATTCTTCTCTTCCATAAATCCAATAAATTCAAAGTCTGCAAGTAGTCATTAATTACATGCACATTTTAGTGTTTATATAGGGAAGCTGTTGTGTTTAGAGAATGAGATTAACCAGAGTGGTCACAGAAAACTCTGAATAACAAATCACATGCTCCCAGTAAAGGCCTATGTTTTTATGACATGAACATAGTGATTTGCCCAAAGCAAGGCTGAATTTCTCAGTAGGTAAGTAAGAATATTGCACATTTTGTAAAATAGCAGACATCTATCAACTGCAAATTATTCTAGTGAGGTATTTAGTAGAGTCTCCTAAATGTTCACATTTTCCTTTGCAGAGAGTACTCAAAATTTATAAATGCCAACAAGTAATCCAAAATATACTGTAAAAAGAAAGAACGTGCCAATGAAATGTTCTATTAAATGGATCTGTCTAGTAAAGTAGACCCATGTTTATATGCAAAGGCAATGTTTAAAAAAGATAGATTAAAAGGGAATTATGTTTTATATAGCTGGGATGTTATTCGTAAGAATTAGTTATGAGATAAGATTTACAGGACCTCTACTAAAAAAAAAAAAAGAAAACTTATTGCAAAACTACTTATGTAACAGATTTCAGGAGGACAGAATATCATACTGATTTATAAATAATTTTTTGAGGATATTAGATTAAAACTGATATCTAACTTCTTTTCTCTGGAATCAGAGGATTTGAGATCTGGATCTGAAAGGAAGCAAAGCTTTTCTTGTTTTGCAAACTCTTCCATTTTGAATCAAGATAATTCAATGCTTGCAATGGCATGAATTTCACACCCTTAGGCTACTGAATCATCGAAGAGACATCTCTGGTCTCACTTCAGGAAGAGATGGTGCAAGACTAGCAGATTAAAATAGCCTTTATGTGTTTCCCATAATGGGTTCTTATTTAGCATGCCTTGAACATGGCATACAAGTGTGACTGCTTGTTGCAGCATCAAGATGACCATTCAGAGCAGTTATATGTATATACTAAAAGGCCCTCTCTTCCTTTTCTGTCCTTTTTAAAGTACTGTTAAATGAATTCAGGATACCTTATGCTAGTGAAGATATCTTCTGTTTATCACTCCGTTTCTTGTGGTGGGCCAATTTTAATTTTTAAATTTATAACAATATAAAAGAATGTGGATTATTCTACCTTCTTTAACAGATGTCCCTAACTGATTAGTTACAGTTATTTGCCAGCTGGGGTATTCCGGCCAGAAATTCTTTATAATACATCCAAAACAATTTTCGTACTGGTAGACCTGGTTTAAGCAATCGTTCCTGGTTTTGAACATGCCCACTTTACCTTCTGGTCATGTGAAAAATTTGTGTCCAAAAGCACAGATAAATTAATTTGAATTGTAGAACTTAATTATAACTAAATTATTTTATTAATAAAAAGAAATCTATTTTCATCTTCAGGAGGAATAGTATCTAGTTAATTGATTAATAAGCAATATGCTAATTAAATATCTCCTGTTCCTAGGAAAAAGTCAGCATAGTGCTGAGCCATTCGAGAAGCCAAGCAAAAGCGGTACTAATATTATTTTGTTTTCTGTTTTTCAAATTAATATGAACCCTCTCAAAAGATGTAAGCTTGGGTTACTTCTAGCACATGTGTTCTAAATTTCTTAGCAATTACAAAAAATCACATGCTTACAACATCTTGGAAGATCTGACACTGGGTCCTAGTGTCACTCTTATATTGATTTCACTTCTGAAAACCTGACATGGTCAAGGACAAACAGATGTTTCACAGTGGCGGGATGCAGTTCAAAAGTGCCAGGACACATCAATGCAAAATTCTGCCCAACCTAATGAACTGTGATGAGAAAAAATCAGTACTTTATTAAAGTCACATATTTTTCATTACTATATCCGGACTTGGTCTTTGAAGGAATAAACTGGTTGTCATCACAAGCAAAAAAGGTATAGAAAAGAGCTTTATGATAACTTGATTCATAAAATGTCACTGCTTGCAGTGACAAATGCTGTAGGTCAGACACTCAGCCATAGTTAAATTTTCTTTGTGTTGAGCACTTTTCTATGTTTAGAGAGTGAGGCCTCACTTAAGACAAAAATCATTAGGACAATAACATGAGGACATTCCCAGGAACCATTAAATCATAAATAACCTCAAAATAAGTTGCTGTAATTTATTTCTATTTACATTTTTTTCTAATGACTGAGAAATTAAACAATGCTAAGTGCATATGAAAGCAGCATTTTGACTATGTGAACATAATTGTTTTCCTTTTTTGATATATTTAACCAAAAGTAGTTAAGATAGCTGATATTGATGAGACTGTTTGTATGAAGCTCTACTGCAGGGTATAAATCTTGGCAGGCTCTGCCCCTTACTGTCTTAGATAATAGCACTCATAAATAACAGAAATAATTGGCTAGAAAAACCAGCTCTTGTAGCAATTTCTGATTGCCATCAGCCTTTTCAGTTATATTATCTGTTCCCTACACTGGATATTATAACAAATCAAGTTTAGGTGGTCTTCTTTCAGCCATGTACCATTAGGCTGCTCAAATCCTCAAACCTTTTCTAATGCTGACCCCTCTCCAGACTTCAGGAACCAGACGAAAAAAATTATTACTGATTACTTTCATAGAATACATCTGAGGAACACTAGTGACAGATAAGAACTGACTGTTTAAATACTGTATAAATACAGAAAAAATACTGGCAACTTCTGAAGGCAGTGCCTATAAACACAGAAGAGAAGTGAGAGCAACACTGACAAATGAGTGGCAATGTAGGCATCAGTGCAATGGAGAGTTTTAAAGAGGAATTTAAAGGGAATTTAAGGAATTTAAACAAGAAAATAATTCTGTGCATATTTACAGAGATCCCAAGCTGGCCTAAATGTGATGAGTGAAATAGGAATTGAAATTCTAAGATTAAGAGAGAGAAAATAAGGAGAAGGGTAATCACTGTCTTTAGATAAGACCTTATAATGTTATATAAATAGCTGTCTTTCATGAGAGAAAGAATAAGGACCAGGTAGAAAGATACAGAGATATGAAAAGAACAAAGAAAATGACTGAAGAAATTATATTTGAATTAGCATTCTTTATCTCTCCTTTCCTTTTTTGTCCATGACAAATGTGTTTGTCATGGATGAAGAACAAGCCATTGGTATGATTTAAAATGGCATTCTTCACTCAAGTGTGTCCCCTGGGTGTATATCCCTAAATCCCTTGGGGTCATAAGGTCCTGCTAACATGTCCAGGAATACTCTTCCTCCAACTCAAAAAAAGGGTCTCTTTAGGGCAGTGTCAGCTTAATTATGCTTCTTCTAGGCCTCCCTTTAAGTAAAACATCTGATCACAAGATTAACCCTACAGAGGCATATGAATGTAAAAAGAAACCTGATAGAGTTTTAAAAGATTTTAAATGTAACTTGTTGCTTTAGACAGCATTTACATGTATTTCTCTCTCTCTGCCTTGGTTGGTATGAAAACATAGGAAAGATAAAAAGCGCTTTCATACCTCAGTTTTCTAAGCAATACTGAACATGCTTTAATCAGGCAATTCTGAAAACAGATTTTCATGCTGTCACATTTAGGTCTAGCGGGTACCAGTCAGGCCTCCAATCACTTACCCTCAGGGTAAGTGGGGCAGGAAGGAGAAAATCTACCCAAAGGCTCCTTAATTGAGACAAGGACAGGGAGGTTTGCATTCTCCAACTACAGTAACAGGCAAAAAGCAGACAGGTTCAGCTTGGGAAGGAAGAAGCCCTAATTTAACCTACATGACCAGACATTAATACCATCCCCTCCCTTCTTCCCAGGGCCCAGATCTCTTCACTGCCCCCCCCTCAGGGCACAGGGAGGGGCAGGGGGGGTTTAGGGTCAGCTCCCCACACGGTGTTTCTGCCGCTCCTTCCTCCTCAGGGGGAGGACTCCTCACAGCCTTCCCCTGCTACCGCGTGGAGTCCCTCTCATGGCAGAGTCCTTCAGGAACCCCTGTGACATGAATCTCTCCCGTGAGGTGCAGTCCCTCAGGCACAGACTGCTCCAGCCTGGGCTGCACACAGAGTCACGGCTGCTTGGGGAGCAGTCACCTCCCCTGGCACGGGGTCCCGATGGCTGCAGATCCACATCTGACCTTCTCTGCGATCCTGCACAGGTGCAGGTTCATGTCTACCCACCTGTGACACTTCAGGGGCTACAAATCCACATTTACCTCGTTGTGATCCTTTGGGGACTGCTTCACTGAGCTTCTTCAGTGACTGCTCCAACAGGCACCACTGCACTAACCCAAAACAACTACTTAAGTGGTTAATTTAACCTTCACTTCTACCTACAAACTTATACCCCAGTGTCTTAACAACAGGATCTTTATAGCAGTATTCTTAGTTTCCCAATCCTCTTTAGGATATGCATTGTCTACACCAAATGTTTTATTTTTAATATAAAATATTTTATTTTGTCATAAAATATTACAGAGACATCTTTTCAGATTAGTAACTAATTTCACTTTTTCTATTCTCAGTCATTAGCCTATCTGTCTTCCTAAAAAACTTCAAGCTGCTGTTGAGAGAAGGTAATGTTTTTGGAGGTTTATTTTGTTATATGGAGAAGACTTCCTAAGAAAATGGGATATCAAGTGGGGCATATTTTACAAATTCTTTTCTAAACCATAAATTTTCCAATATGAATACTAAGGCTCTTACACTTCTCAGGTACAGTAAAAATCAAATCATCAACCCACTAAAAGTATAAAAATTCACAACAGCCTCTGTTAGATACTGCTTCAGAGAAAGATAATTTAAATCCTAGAAATCCCAGTTATTAATTTTGTGTTTCCACTATTTTCTTATTGATAGTTTACTGTATAGTGTGTTCTACTATTTCTACCTTGTCAGAAATACAGATATAAAAATGATACTCAAAGACACTTATGCAACATCAACTTGAATACAGTTAACTCTTTTAAGGTGTTAGATGTTCTAATGCCTGGTTCTAAAGCAACTACTACGATGAGACGGTTAATAAGACTCATTCGACAGATTAATTTCTTTGTTATATCATCCCCACTTCATGAGAGCTCGAATGCAGACAGAAGTTTAACACTGCACAATACTGTGAAGACTAAATATCAAGAATTACTGGTAAATATTAAATTTTGTTTAGGATAATCATAGAATCATAGAATTTCTCAGAATGGAAAAGACTGTAGAGAGAACCACAAGTCCTCAGGTGTCGCCGATAATGAACTGGGAGCTTAGGCCCAGCTGTGCCCAATAATTAGGGCCTGCCCCAGCCGGAAATGGGCGGGGCTGAAGGGCAAAATAAAAGGCATGCTCCCAGAAGCAGAAGGCCAGAAGACAAGAGATGAAGATGCCTGAGGAGAGGGACGGCAAGAGAGCTCCGGAGAAGAGCTGTGTCCCCGAGAGAAGGCTCGTCGCAACATCTGGTGGAGAATGCGGGCAACAACAGCAGCCGTGAACGCTGAGGTATTATAAAGAGCTCTACACAACCACGTTGGTTGCGGGAAGCTCTACAAAGCCTGGCTTAAATGCGAAAGGCGATATAAAGAGCTTCGAAATACGCAACCACGTCAGATGGAGCCACTACGTTGGTGCGGGACGCTCTAGAAAGAGCTCCAAATATGCAACCACGGGAAAAGCTCCATAAGGCTGAGCCTAAATGCTGTAGGCGGCGTGAAGAAGTAGAAGCCCAGCACGGCAAGATACAACAGCCCGGAATGGAGAGCCAGGCAGGAGAGAAGAACGAGGCTCAAAGGGCGCAGCAAGTTGGCATGTGGAATTCAATCCCGAGGAATGCTGAAGCTGAAGCGGAGCTCTGAGTGCGCATCAAGTCAGTGCGGTCCTGAAACGGAGTCTCCCAGGGACACGCGACAGTGCAGTCCTGAAATGGGACCCTAGGGACACATGATAAGACTGGTGCGCTGAATGCTCGGAGAAGCCTCTGCATGGCCAGGCATCCCGAGGTGGCAAGTACCAGCGAAAACTGAGCTGGTGTTTTAAGACCTCATCTCCTGCTAACAGAGGCTAAAGAGCCCGAATTTTCCCTCCTCAAAAAATAGGCGAAAAAATGTTGAAAAATAATGAAATGTTTAAAAAAAAAAAAAAAAGTAATTAATTGTAAAAAAAAAAAAAAAAAAAAGTAATAAATTAATTGTAAATTATTGCTATTTTTCAACAAACAACAAAAAGGGGGGAAATGTAGAGAGAACCACAAGTCCTCAGGTGTCGCCGATAATGAACTGGGAGCTTAGGCCCAGCTGTGCCCAATAATTAGGGCCTGCCCCAGCCAGAAATGGGCGGGGCTGAAGGGCAAAGTAAAAGGCATGCTCCCAGAAGCAGAAGCAGGACAAGAGATGAAGACACCTGAGGAGAGGGACGGCAAGAGAGCTCTGGAGAAGAGCCGTGTCCCCGAGAGAAGGCTCGTCGCAACAAAAGACTTTCAAGACCATCAAGTCCAGGCTTGTCCTAACCCTATTATCCTATTCCCGATGACCCACCACTAAACCATGTCCCCAGGCACTGCATCTAGGTGATTTTTAAACACCTTCAGGGATGGAGACTCAACCAGCTCCCTGGGGAGCCTGTGCCAGTGCTTAACAACCCTTTCTGTAACGATGTTTCTCTTGATATCCAACTTAAATCTCCCCTGATCAACTTGAGGCCATTTCCCCTTGTACTGTCATCTGTCACCAGTGAGAAAAGACCAACCCCACTCTCACTACAGGAATTTGTAAAGAGTGATAAGGTCTCCCTTCAGCCTCCATTTCCTCAGACTATACAACCCCAACACCCTCAGTTGCTCCTTATAAGCGGTGTTTTACAAACCCGTCACCAGATTTGTTGCCCTTCTTTGGACTTGCTCCAACACTTCAATGTCCTTATTGTACTGAGGTGCCCAAAACTTCCAACTACAGGGGCAGATTACTTCCCTAGTCCTAATAATTTGGTAGAAATCTGTGTGCAAATTTAATTTATCACATCTTTTATTGTATATTGTTATGAAATTTAAAATCTTGTAGGTTTTTCTGCACATCCTTGTAGCAAATAAAGGAAACTCCCAAATGAGAGTAGTTTAACTATGAACTTCATTTAGCACACAGAGGACAAATTTAAGTATTCTTTCTCAGACACTTAAGTTTTCCCAAATGTTGCTTTTCAGCTGAAAATAGTAGCTAGGTTACTTTAAAAATCACTGAATCAGCAGATAGTCAATGTGAAAAAAACACGAAACAAACATAGGCTTTGCCATTTCAACAGCTGGCAAAATTTAACAGAATAAAAGTGTGATTTTAGAATTAAAGGTAAAAACCAGCCCAATTCAAACAGAATAAAAAGTGTGATTTTAGAATTAAAGGTAAAAACCAGCCCAATTCAACCAAATTCTAAAAGTCTGAAAAATGTTGGATAATAGTTCTTGGTATAATGAACCGTTGTTCTAGACACATAATAGCTTTAGTGTATGCATTAAGAGGACATTAGGACTTACTTGTACTATTACTGGCTTGGTAGATGAGGCAGTGGCTGTTGTTTGTTTCAGCTTTAGCAAGGCTTTTCACACTATCTCCATTAACATTTATAGAACAACTGATAAAATATGGGTTAGGCAAATGGTTCTTGAAGTGGGCTCAAAACTGCCTGACTTGATCGGGTCATAGGATTGGTACCAGCAGCAAAAAGTCCAGTTGGAAGACCAGCACTAATGTTGCACCCCAGGGGGCCAATACTGGGACAAATTATGTTTCACACCTTGGTTCATGATCTGGGTGATAGAATAGAGTGTACCCTTAACAGATTTGCATATGGCACGAAACTGGGAGCAGTGGCTAATTCACCAGTGGTTTGTGCTGACCAGAGGGATCCGGACAGGCTGCAGGAATAGGTCAATCAGAACCCCATGCAGTTCAATGAGGGCAAATGCAAACTCCTGCACCTGTAGAGGAATAACTTCAGGAACCAGTACAAGCTGAAAAAAACTTCTAGAAAGAATCTCTACAGAGAAAGGATTTGATGTCCTTGTGGATAACCAAACCATGAGCCAGAAATGTGCCCTTCCAGGAAAGAATACTGGGCTGTATGAGGATGAGTGTTGCCAGCAGGTCAAGGAAGATAATCCTTCCCCTATACTCAGCACTGGTAAGGTCACATCTATAGAAATTTGAGAGAAGGGAATGAAGATAAAAGAATCTGTGGGCAAGAATGCTTTACACTAGACCAGGTTGCTCAAAGCCCCACCCAACCTGGCTTTGAACACTTTCAGGAATGAGGCATCCACAACATTCCTGGGCAACTTTCTCCAGTGTCTCTTCCTAAAATTCCAAAGAAGATGGAGCCACTGATGAGAGGCAATGAACAGAGATAAAAAAGCATGAAATTCTCACTGAACAACACTTAATTTTTTTTTCTTCTGTGCAGGTTGTCCAATGCTGGACCAGGTTTTCCAGAGAGGTTTTAGAGGCTCCATACTCAGACATTCTCAAAACCAGTCTGGACATGGCCTTGTGAAACCAGCTGTAGCTCACCCTGCTTGAGCAGGGTTACTGTCCTAGATGATCCCCAGAGGTTCTTTCCAACCTCAACCATTCCATGATTATGTAATTTTGTGAGATTCTGATTCTATTTGTCAAAACTGCCTTAACCTTGTAGTCCTTTTTAACAGTGTTTAAAATTCTTTTCAAACTGTTTTCTGGCATTATGACTGTTTTTGGAGGAAGTTTAAAACAAGAAAAGTGTTCTGGCAGCAGCCTTCATTTGCTTGTTTGAAATAGTGAGTATTTTATTTATTTTCCCCCTTTCTCTATAATTTCAATCTTGGGAGACCAAAACATTGTAATTTGTTACCTTTAGATTGCAAATGTCTATTAAGATTTCCTTTGGCCCTGTGTATGCCTGTAGGGATACTGGAAAAAGTGGTTAAAATACACCTATTTGGACAAAATGAATAGGTTTTAAACACTAAAAATATATATATATCTTTATCTAAAATTGCTTATGATTTCTTGTTTTCAGGGGAGGATGTTCTCAGTTTGTGCTAGAAATATTTTGGATGTGCACAATATTTATTTAAGCCCTGTAAGTGCATGGTTTAAATTAATAAAGATTCTCTGAGTGTATGGTGAATTGAAGTATAGAGAGTTGAAAAATTAAGTCTATTCACATTTGTGTCTCCGTTTGTTCATGTGTATGCTTCATAGCAAAAAATTAGAAACCAAATATTGTTTATTTTAATGCCTATTAATATCTGTAAATATTTAGAGTTACATTTTGCAACACAACAGGAAACTGCGTCTGGGAGAGCTTTATCTTCTTGTTTAAAACAAGTGGTGAGAAGGTTGAAACATTACTCTTTTAAAACGATAACACAAAAAAATCAGATACAAGTGAAAATATGATGATAGCAGTACTTGAAAGGGTAATTATGGATTCAGCAATCTACCAATACCTTCATGATACTAAGAAGTTGATAACTTGTTACTGTTGGAATAATATAAGAAAAGATAGCATGATTAGCAATTTTTGCAGTTTATTGTACACAAAGGAAAAAAAAAAACATTTGTCACCAATGACAACAAATCTACAATAATACCACTGCCAAATAGTCAAAGTAGGCTTTTGGGGGAGAGCAAATAGGTGATATTTCCAACATACATTAAAAGGAGCAATAGGATAGGTGATCTACCAATAACGTTAGTCTACTGACACCATTCTAGATTTCTCCCTTGGCAGAATATCATGGAACAGGATAGTCTAGGCTGTTACCAAAGAAAAGATGCAAAGCTATTTAATATTGGGAGATATGTTTTTATACTTTATTTAAGTATATTTTTGTAAAATGTGGCAATATGAATCATTTGCTTGTAAGACATCTTGATGAGTAAACTGTAGCTGAAGTCTCAGATGCTTCCAATGTTGATCAACCTTCATTCTGCGATATTGAAATTGGTCTTTCTTTCTATTATCATCTATTTCCACATATTTTTTATGAATATGCAAATTATACAGAAGATGCTCAACTATATAGCTTTCAGCAAGTAAGTCCTTTATAGCTGACTGAATTAAAGGCTTAAAGGGAAACATTATCTAAATTGATTACATTTTACTTAGCTATCCCTCTTTTGATGCAGTAATTTGTATTTCACTAAGCCATGCTAGTGTACAGTAAAATTATTAATCAGAAAGTCATGTAATGTTGACTTCAAGACACCTCCTGGATAAATTTTACTGAAACCAATGAAAATGTGTGATGTTTCTCATTTAGATTTATGACCCGTGTTTTGAAACACTAGCTTTTGTTATTTCGTCTTCATTAACATTAAACAAAACAAAACAAAACACTTTAATAGCTGTTTGTTTTTATCTCTCTGAAGATATTTTTACACAGTAATCTATTATACTTTTCTTTGAAAAACTGGACAGACTGAACTTTTTGTTACCCTTCCCATTATATGGGGTTTTTGTTCTTTGTTTTTTGCGTTTTTTGTTTTCTTTTCTTTTTCGAAGTACTTGGATTAGTTTCCAGTTTTTCCAGACAAAAGAAAAGCTAACCATAACACACAGCTTTCTTAAACCTAAACTTGGCACGGGTATATCCGCTTAAAAGAGCTCACTCACCAGCCCATCCCCAAGCATCTCTTTTCATAGCCTATGAAATGCAAGCAAAGCTGTTTATGTAGCATTCCTACCCATCCCATAGAAATATGGTTGAGTGTCAGGGTGTTCCACCTGACATGAAACTTCTTTCCCACTATTCATGAAACTGCAGAGTCAGATCCAGTGTTTCCTTCTGGTGAAAAAATGGAGGAAATTTGATGGCAAGTTCTTCTCTTTGCAGTTCTTTGTTCCAGTACTGAAGAAAATTCACTTGGCAAGTCATTGGTTTAGAGCCACTTATGATTGTAGTTCATCTGTGAGAACTAAGAGACAGACTCAGCAGCACTTTAACTCCAGTTTGTCTGTTGTTTTGTGGCTGGCTGACTCCTAGGTTGTACCTGGAAGTTTTCTAGCATCTGCAAACATGTCTGCAAACATCTAGTATCTGCAAACAGAGCAGATAGTCTGCTCTGCTACATGTCACAAATCTTTGATTATTACTTTGATTTCTTCCTTTCCTTCAGTCTTTGGTTCTTATTGTAGAGAATTTAATGTCTCGTGGCTTTAATCAGCTCTAGGAGTCTTCAGAGTCTTCAAGAATTCAGATGATTAAATGTTATACTTTTCCTTTTTTTAATTGGTCACTACAAATGGTATGAAAAAAATCTAAATTTGCCAAAATCTTGAGGTAGAACTGTCTCGCTCTTCTTCCTACACAAGAACAGAAAAAGTTTAACCAGTATCTTAAGTGTCATTTTACTATAACACAAGATATATAAAACCTCCACATGGTAATTTCTTATAAAGGAAAATATCAAATTTCCTGGTCAAAGGAGACTTGGAATTCAAAGCTTGAAACAAATCACTTTGTCCCTTGCAAGTAAACATCCTTTACATCAGCCCTGCTGCTTTTTCTAGCTGCTTCCAGTGGTTTCCTGGGTTTCCACAAACTCCTCACAATTCGTTCTGGGTCTTCTGATTTCTCTTGCTTCTGAATCTTAACTCAGAAAAATAAGACTTATTGCTTCAGAAATTCCCCTTCATCCATTCAGGAGCAAACTCCTGATTATTTCAGTGTTTCATGCTCCCATTCTACTCTCTGTTGTTGGTTCCTTCCCACTTGCTTCTGCCCAAGTTCTTCTCTCCACTTGGATATCTGCAGCTGCTCTTGGAAGAAAACTCCTGTTCTCTTTTTCTTTCTGGAAGAGGTGGCACCAAAAGCATGTCAGCCAGGCAAGGAAATCTCTCTGTCTGTTGCCCATCCCAAGTCTTGTTACAAAACACACAGTCTGCATTTCTGTGACACAGGGCTGCACCAGTGCCACACAACACATCATGGTTGGATAGGGTTTCAATCACAGGGAAAACATGGAGGGAGATCTGAGTAAGTGGATTCTAAACAGTATTGCTAAGAATTAATGTAAGATGGTTGCAAGTAAAAACGCTCAAGGTGTAAAATGAACAAGAGACATAAGGGTTAATGTTGACTTAGAGAAGACGCTTTGTTCCTAAGGCAGGACAGAGAGATATTATTTTGATTTGACCATATTTTTTTTCACTTAAAAAGTTTACTGAAGTCAGCAAATTGGTACAGGTGCAGCAGAGAAAAAAAGTGTTTGCTTTACAGAGGGAGGAATGGGTTATAGAATAGTTGGATGAGTTGCAAATACTTTGAAAGCCTAAAAGAGTCATCCAAATGTTTCTAAAAAAATCAAGGAACTAGTGATCTCTAGGATAGTACACTTAATTTCAATTCTAAAATAAACAAGCAAACCTGCTGAAACAAAAAACCACAAATATTTTCTAAGCAAATAGAATATAACTATGAGATCACAAAATCAGAGAATCATAGAATAATTTGAGTTGGAAGGGACCTCTAAAGGTCATCTGGTACAACCTCCCTGCAGTAAGCAGGGACACCCTCAACTACATCAGGTTGCTCAGAGCCTCATCAAACCTCAGCTTGAATATCTGCAGGGATGCTACTACCTCCCTGGGCAACTTGTCTCATTTTCCCACTACCCTCAAGGTAAAGAATTTATTCCTAACATCCAACCTCAATCTACTCTTCTCTGATTTAAAACCATTGCCCCTCATCCTATCCCTACAAGCCCTTGCAAACAGTCCCTCTCGAGCCCTCCTGTGGGTCTCCTTCAGGTTGCTATTAGGTCTCCCCAGAGCTGCCTTTTCTCCAAACTGAATAACCCCAGCTCCCTCAGCCTCTTCTCTTCATAGAAGAGGTGTTCCAGCCTCCTGGTCATTTTTATAGCCCTCCTTTGGACCTGTTCCTTCATGTCCATGTCCTTCTTGTGTTGAGAGCTCCAGAGCTGGATACAGTACTCCAGGTGAGGTCTTACCAGGGCAAAGTGGCAAAATCACCTCTTTACGTTTGCTGGCCATGCTACTTTTGATGTAGATAAGTAATAATGAAGATGGGCTTCTCGAAATATGTTACTTTAAAAAAAACATTACTCCTCTACTTTAACTAGGTAGCAAATTATTTTATAAGGGGTGAATTGTCAGATATTTTCTTCCTTGTCGAATACTGTTCAAGCAGCAGTCCCATGAGGAGCCTAGGGAAATAATGGCTGGATGAAGCACAAATGACTGGAAACATATATTCAGAGGAACAATCATTCATGTTCCACTGTCAGAACAGTAGCTAAACAAAGTAAGTTTCCATGGGAATCACTCCTGCACCTAAGGGTTTTCAACACTTCTGTTAGTAACTTGGATGAATGGCTGCATGCATCTGGGGGGGGGCAAATTTAGGAATCAATATCATCTTGACAAATCAAAGAAATTTTCTAATAAAAACATGCTGCAATTCAGTACGATAAATGCAAAAATCTACCTTTACATAGAAATGTTTTTCTGTCCAAATACAGCTTGAGGGAAGATACACAAATACTTCAAAGCAGAATATACAGTTATAGTAAATCACGCCCTGAAAATGAGGAAAATCTCTCATATTCTCATAAAAAAGTCAGAAGTCATACATTAAGAAATTTTCTGTAAAATGTATGAAGTAAATCTGGGCTATTTGGTATTGTATAATCAAAGTCCAGAAAAATTCTCTGCAGTAAATTCTTGAAAGTATATGGTGTATTTAATCCAGAGGAAAAAAGGTAGAAGGAAGCAGTAAAAAAAACCCAACCCAAACCAAACTTAAAAGGATTTATTTTTAAAAAAAATACAATGAATGGATTCAAACTAGAAGAGGATAGATTTAGATAGGAAGTCAGGAAGAAGTTCTTCACCATGAGGGTGGTGAGACACTGGAACAGGTTGCCCAGAGAGGTGGTGGAAGCCCCATCCCTGGAAGTTTGGCCAGCAACCTGATCTAGTGCGAGGTTTCCCTTCCCATGGCAGGGGAGTTGGAACCAAATGATCTTAAAGGCCCCTTCCAAGTTTTCTCACTCTATCTATTGGGGTGGAGTGAGACTGCCTATGGGATGCACAAGTGAGAAGTCAAACATTCTGTTTCTGAATACTAATGCTAATTAGGCTTAGACATATGTCTAGCAGAAGGTGAGACGCATCACTCCTGGTTGAACACAGAGGCTGAATTTCTGGTTTCTTATTTGCAAAAACTAAGTGTCCTCTAAATTTTAGTGCCTAGAGAATTGGGCAAGAACCGGAAAGTGATATGGGGGATTTGACCTGAATGTTTGCTTCCAGCTTTTGCCATTTACATCTTTTGTGAATATAATCCTGGAACTACGCTGTGTGTTTTCCTTTGCTGCAGCTCATGAGAAGCAGCAGCTCTGTCTATAAGTCTGTAATGTACATTCAAGAGAAGCACTATGTGAACTGCTTAGGAATACTGTGCTCATGATGGTTTCTGATAAATGGCATTTAATTAAACTCTTTGCAAGGCAAAAATACAATGAAAACAAGAAACATGTCAGGCTTGTAATATAATTTTTTTTTTTTTTTGCTATATTTTTAGGGTAGTAAATTCAGAAACTTGAAAATCTTTCAAAAAATTTTATTGTTATATCAAAAAGGAACACATCACTTGCTTTGACACAGTTGTGTTCTGACATGTGCTGATCATACTGAGTATCATTAGTAACCATAATATTCTTCATAGCGTTGATAAGACAGACACCATTACTATACAAATATTTTTTTTTCTACCAAAACACTTCTGTTACAAAGTGAAAGTACTAGGAAACAAAAACAAAATACAAACAAACAAGTTTCTTATTAATTTTTACCTATAACAACTTGGAAATAGGGGTAATGTGATATAATTTACCCAAATCTCTCTTTCCTTCTAGGCCTGTGTCTCATCACCTTCTCTGGGAAAAGGGCCAGTAAGGACTGGAAGCACATCTGATCCTTGTTTTGCATAAAAGAAAATGCAGTAGAGGTTTTGGAGCATCAGAGCCTACAATTTAAGTTGGTTGGTGAAAGTCAGGCTGTGTCATGTTTAAACGTGGCTAAAGGGAATTTGATTGTATTCTGTACAGATGAAACTGATGTTTCTGAAATTTCTCACACCTCCGCAAGGTGAGAAACCACTGAGTAGCCAAACCATTCATAACTGGTATTATGGCTAATTCCCATCTCAGTATAATTTAGAGGTAGAACTTGAAGCTGGATTCACAGACTGAAGGAGTGGCCTTGCCACTAGTTAATGAAACTTTTTATTTACTGTGTATGAACCAACCAGTCATGAAAGTGGAGAAGATCTAGCTACCAGTTTTAATTTGTAGAAAATGCAGATAGAACAAATTATTAAATATAAGAGCTGCTGGAGTCCATACAGTTTCACAGTTTTGTGATGATCTGCTATATTCCCTGTAGGGATGCTAAAGGCCTGATCCATTCTAGCTGGATGTGTCATCAGTTACCTTGTCCAAGAATTGACTAACTACATAAAAATTCTGGCTTCAGTCAATCAGCATCTTTCAACAAAAGTTATTTCACAGGAAAATTCCTGTGTCAATTTTAATTACAGCAGATTAAGCCCACTAAGGTGTGATACTTTTTTGGTTGACTAAGTGGAGTAAGTCAGTGTGTTTGGTAGAGTTTAAGAATGTGTCCCTGATTATCTGTAGGATAATAAGCTACAGGATGTTTATGCAAGTTTAGGCAGAGTTACATGAAAGACCAAGACAAAGAAAGAAGGAAAATGATTCTGGGAAAGGAAAGAAGGGAAAAAAAAAAGGAGAGGAAGGAAAGAAAAAAGGAGAGGAAGGAAGGAAGGAAGGAAGGAAGGAAGGAAGGAAGGAAGGAAGGAAGGAAGGAAGGAAGGAAGGAAGGAAGGAAGGAAGGAAGGAAGGAAGGAAGGAAGGAAGGAAGGAAGGAAGGAAGGAAGGAAGGAAGGAAGGAAGGAAGGAAGGAAAGGAAGGAAGGAAGGAAGGAAGGAAGGAAGGAAGGAACGAACGAACGAACGAACGAACGAACGAATGAACGAACGAAAGAACAAAGGAAAATATGCAAAAGTTTATATCACTGGCATCAGTTCTAGATCAGTTCTAGACCGTCAGGTAAATCTGAAATTTCATTTCTAAAGATTGACTAGAGAATAATGTACATTCACTGTAAATGTTTTTTTTGGTTTTGTTTTTTGGGTTTTTTGGTTGGTTGCTTTTTGTTTGCTTGTTTTGTTTTTTTTTTTTTGTTTGTTTGTTTGTTTTGCTTCTGTTGTTCTGTTGTTTTTGTTGTTCTGTTGTTGTTTGTTTTCTTTTGTTTTTTTTTCCAAGGGAGAAAGGGAACAGGCCCAAAGACTAAAGATATTTCTGTGGATTCTCCCTCCAGCATATAGTACCTTCTTAGAAACAGAAACAAAAAGATGTCAATAGGAAGAGGTTGTTTCAGCTGACAATTTGGAAACTTTAAGATGTTCTGAATTGCCCTCTGGAGTAACTCATCTCTTTCCATTACCTAGAAGAAGAATGTAGAGAGACTTGTCTGAAACATTCAGTCAGAATTGCTGTGCAGTGCAGTAATTTATATGTTTGTATATACTCTCTGACTTCTGGAATCCATTGCACATTCAGAATGGGCCCACTTTTTATTGGAAGAGGAGGGGAATTACTTTATATTCCATAGAATATATTCTGTAGAAATATTCAGACTCTTTTTCAAACAGTACTGTCCTTCCAAGACATAATCAGAGTTGCTTACAGAGTGCCAAAATTTCAAGTGCAGTCTCTTCCTGATATAGGATCCCATGTGAGAACCAAGCAGCCTTCCTGTTAGAGATTGGTACCTCCAGCTGACCAGAAACTGGTGGGCTGGCAGGGGAAGCTGGCAAGTAAATGTCTCCCTCAGGCAATACTCTTCCTTTGTTGGCTCATGAATGCTGAACTGAAGGATTGGGATGATTGGTTTAAAATTTTCACCTAGTGAGACAGAAAAAGTAAACCTAGACTTATCAAAGAAATGTTTATGGAAATATAGCATCCATGGTAGGATGAGATAACATCACATTTATTTTTTTGCCACACTATGGGATCAGTAGGGTTATCCTTGATACACTGATTATGTCCTCTTCTTAACTTAGGAGGAGTACTTGGAAGCCTGACATGTCTAGGTAGCAGTACCTACAGAATTATTCTTACAGAATAAAACCCAGTAGACAAAGCTTATCCAGTTTCTTAAGACCGAATCCCAGGAAGCACATCCCGTCTACAACTACAGTATCTAGGTAGTCTTAGCCACAAGCAGGATGCTATGAGTTGAGGCTTGTTGACCTGTTACATCAGCTGGACCATGGACCCATCCTTCACTCATCTGCACTAGTTTCCAGTAGTGAACTAAGCCTAAAATACAGGCTCTCACAATTTCATCAGTCTTGGCTTTGGCAGTTGCCTTCTTGGTTAGCTCCTGGGAACTATTCTTCTCAGGACTAAAATAAGCAGGAAGGCTTCAGGCACTCTGAAATCTTTCTAAATATTATGGAGGCCTTGAGTGCAGGTATTTCAAAGAAATAAGGGCTTTTCTAGTTGTGGACTCAAGCCTGTTTTGTTTAAGATGATCTAATTTGTGGCATTGTTCTTTGCTCTCATCTGGTATATGTCAGGTATATGCTTTTGAAATCAGAACTATGCCAAATTATAGCAACAAAGAATCAGCCCCTTCACTTTGTAATTACACTTACGAAACTAAATTGTTAAAAACAAGGCACCATAGGATTCTGAGAATTCCCCTCCGGATTTGGCAGAAATATAACAATTTTTCTTGTCTGGCGCTAATCTGCTTTGCAGTCCAGGTATGAATGTGCCAAAGGAATTCCCAAACACAAAGGATGTTTGGCTTTTCTCTGATAGCTAAAGGTGTGTTCCTCTTTCCTGCTTCTTCTTAAATGGATGGGACTTTCATTGCTGTCCAACCAAGTTTATTCTCCACATTGAAAAATGTGTAACTTTACTATCATGTTTTAAAATTACCCAGTGGACTGACACATTGTTTCAGGGCTGTAGCATTTCAGGTGTTTTGGGGTAGTGCAACATTGTTTTGGAAAGAGTGAGTGTGTGTGTGTGTGGGGGTGGTTGGATGCAGGGTTGGGATGTGCAGGTGGTAAGGTGTATGGGGGGCAATTTGGGCCCAGGAAGAAGGGAGGGGTTGCGTGGAAGGTGTTAGGATCTGGTTGTATAGATTAAATTAATATTTTTTACTTCCCAAGTTGAACCTGCCTGGTTTTGCCCATTACTGTAAATGGGTAAATGAAAATGAAAACCTCCCTATCCTTGTTATGATCAATGAGCCTTTAGGTGGTACCAGCTGGGCCTAAACTGTGACATCAGGAAGTGGCAAAAGTATCAACTAAAAAGCAGATCAACTGGAAGCCCAAATCCCAAATTATCACCTGAAATGTTCAGCAGCAACGCAACTGTTTAAGCAGCTAAATAAGTGCTCCCTGTCCCATTTTGACCCGACAGTTCCCTAGGCATATTTATCAGCATTGTATTGAGAACATACTGTACTGTATTTACCAAGGCAGCTGAGTAAATGCTTCCTGCAATTAGTTTCCAAAAACTGGACATAAAGAATACAGTGATGAACCAGCCTGCTTAGGTGTGTGCAACTGATGTGCTTTGCTCATCTTGGATTCTTGTCAATATTAATTTATTGATTTTTTTTTCCTTTTTAAAAAATCTCTTTGGAAATACAGTGGTAGGAAAGCATTTATTTCCACTGTGATTAAAATACCTGCAGAAGAAGTGAGAAGTAAGGGTTTAATTCTCTCTTCAACTTGAGGGAGGTCACTTTTCTCAGTTTCAGAGAAACACCTTCCTCTGTTATCTGAGCATCTAAGTTTATTGCTAGAACTAGTCACAGGTCTGCACTTTAAAGACAGCACATGTTTGCCAAAGTATTTAGATGAATATTTCTGGTTTCCCACATATAATTTTCTTTCTAGGTGAATCATATGCTCTACAAGGAGATAAGTCAAAGTATTAACTCTTACAAGTATTAACTCTTACATTTCTAACTAACTACAGAGTAATCAGACAAGATTATTAACAAGGTACTTACTCTAATCAGATTAAAAGCCCTAATGTTATCTTCTTTACTCTAAGAGGCTGATTAAAAAAATGAACGACCATTATCATTCTCAGTTAAGAACCTTTGAGACAACATTTCCCTCACTTTTGTCTTCAGTTTCAATTTAAGTGACTGGAAATTCTTTCTAACTCTTCTGCTCAGCCTAACTTCTGCGAATTTCATATGTAGACTGATATATTCTTTATAATTGCTATTGGCCACTCTTTGATTGGTGCCTAGCATCACTGAAAATGTAATCAAGTCTTTTGTCTTCTAGTCCAGGTAATCAGATACTTGAAAGTCTCAAAATACATTTGGATGACATTTTACAGTATAATGTAAGTAAGTATCTTATAATTTTGGATAGCTTTTGTAAATAATAGCTATGTAATTCTTTCTTCCTATTACAACTAGACTTTCCCAATAGAACATCTGATAGTTGTGGGGTTTTTTTTTTTTCTGGATATGACCTGACACATTGAAGCTGTCAGTTATCCATGAGATTATTTGTATACCCAGTCTATTTGGGAATAAAATGCTATATGATATTTTAATGACTCAGCTGCTCTATACAGAAGAAAAGTAGATTATTTTTTCTCTAATACAAGTTGGAAACGAACATACTTCAATGGCATTTTAGAAGATTAGCCATATTCATTTGCAGCTAAGCTTATTACTAAGTCAATCTTTTAAATCCTGGGTTCTATGCGCTTGCTAACAACATAGACACTTTAGTATAAACAGTGCCTCTCTTTAAGACATGCAGGTCTTTCAACTTCTGTTCATGTCTTACCCCATTAAAAGTATATGGATTGATTTTATCTATAAATAATTTCTTTAATCTTCAGATTAAAACAGCACACTCGTCTTATTCACCTCTCTTTCCTTCAATAGTTAGACATAAAGCACTGGATTGCATACAGAATCTATATCCAGCTTTTCGTAATGCATTATTCAAGAAGTCTGCCATTAGCTAAAGCATATATTGCAGTACCAGCTGCTGTTGAAACAAAAAGGGAACAGCCACATCTCCACTCTGTGATCAGGAGTATGTGCTGGATCAGCTTATGTAATGAAAGAAGGATGTGGCACCATGCTTTCCTCAGGTCTCCTCTAGCAGCTCTATTATAAGACCTGAAATTCACTCTTGTCCTGGTTTTGGCTGAGACAAAGCTAATTTTCTTCTCAGTAGCTAGAAAAGTGTTATGTTTTGGAGTTAGTGTGGGATTTTGTATGAGAAAAACATTGATAATATGTTGATGCTTTTAGCTTTTGCTAAGAAATCAAGGACTCTTCAGCTTCCCCCGCTTTGCTGGTGTGCAGGTGCACAAGTAGCTGGGAGAGAGCATAAAAGAGCAACAGGTCAAAATTGGCCAATACAATATTCCAAATCATGCAACATGATGTTAAGTATGTAGTTCAAAGTTGGACATTAAGTTCTCTGTCTCTTCTGGGATTGTGGTTTTGGGATTCCTCTCCTCCAGGATTGCTAGCCAGGGACAGGGTAGGCATTGATCAGTGGGTGGTGAGCAGTTACACTGAGCATCACTTGTTTGTACATTCTATTGTTATTTTTATATTTATCAATTAATATTTGTTGTGATTAATATTTATTTTATTTCTGTTATTAAGTTCATTTTATTTTAACCCACAAGTCTCTTTCTGTTTCTGATTCTCCCCACACCACGGTTCCCTAGAGGGCAGGGAGAAAGTGAGTGAGTGAGTGAGTGGTTGTGTGGTGTTTAGCTGCCTTCTGGGTTAAAACCTGACAGCTCCTGATCTGAAAGGCAAGGCCTTGGTTTCTCCTATGTATCACAGGTCCTATAGATCAAACTGTCTGGCTCATGGAAGTGACAGAATAGCTATGAATGTGAGAATGAGAGATATGCATGCAACCTGACTGAAAATGATGCCCCACTATGAATGCTGTCAGATTAATAAGCAGAACAAAGGGGAAGGCTGCAGGTTTCTAAACCTTTGACATTAGTGTTTTATTTATATACTCTATCTTACAAAATCAGCCAGGCTAAGATGTCAGGTGTTTACACTGGTCATCCTAAAGGCTGAAGTTCGTGACTATTCCCACTTCTTAGCCCCTGGAATGCCTTTTATAGTATATTGAGGGCTAAAATATCATGAAAGGTAAAATAAAGGAACCACTTAGCTATCATGCCCTCCACACAAACAGTTTGGATAATAGATACGATTTTAATGATCCCACTTATATCTAGTGTCACTTGTCTCAAACAATCACATTGCAAGTTCTGAGTCTTCATGGAGGCACATATGTTCCTTTCCAGGGAAAAGGAAAGACATAAATGGCTGAAAGGCTCTTTGCAGCTATTTACATCTCTGATCAGATAGTGAGCTGTTTTGTATAAAGTTAGGAGATAAGCAGTGGATGAAGGTGAAGCCTTTATGCAGCAAGATCATACTGCTTCTGCTTGGAATCAAATGCTTGGAGGTGAGAGAGAACAGAGACAGAGAGACAACAGAGAAGAAGAAACTCTTCTGGCTCAAGCAGGACAAGGTCAAATAAACTTATAGTAGGAATCCTGAAGGAAAATGAGCTAAAGAAGGGAGGTCTATGGCAATGTATTTATGCTCCTCCAAAGTTTGGGAAGGCAAAGTCCATGTCAATGCAAAGAAAAAAAAAGTGAGAGAAGAGGAGAACACTTAAAGTGGAAAAAGACTCATATTTTTGTGACAGCAAATCAACTGGAACATCCACTAGCCTGCCTAGGACTATCATCAGAGAAAGCAAGATGCCCCTTTCCAAAGGCATATATTTTGGCATCGTCCCAGAAGCATTTCTTATAACCAACACATGACAAAATCATGACACAGGGCTTGGTTAAAGAATTATAACCTTGTCTCACACTGTCAGAGGGCACTAGGGCTGGCATTTAGAGGACTTCAGGACTCCGTAGATTCCAAATATTTGGCAATCTAGGCAGACCAGAACAGTTTGTGCCCCTGCTCCTAGCATAAAGGAGGCATTCTCACAGATCCACTAGAATTGGCAACTCCATACATGCCCATGCCTGTGCAGGCCCTGGCTTGCAGTCAGAATGCCAATGATGCTGCCAGAGGCTTCCTGACTGAAAGAAATGCCTCTTGTAACAGGCAGGAAAAGGCATGGGAGTGTTTATGAATGGTGCCTGGCTGGATGGGTCTATAGGACCTATAAAGGTCCATCAGATCTTTCTGTCCTTTCCCAAAAGACAATTTTTCTTGATGGTTCTTCTTCCACTTATTAAAAATCAAAATTATAGTTCATTTTATAAAGACAGAAGAGAAACAACCTTTTATTAACTGCTCTTTAGCCACAGCTTACTGTGGTAGGTGAAATTTTATTCCTTGGATGTCTTGAAGCTCCAAGCAGGAGCACTGACTATGCATGCGCTGTGAGTTCCTCTAAGCAATCTCCCCAGTCCACAGCCTGAAGAGGGCATCTGGGCACAATAATCTCAAAGGTTTTGAAAGAGTCCAGATGGCCTCCGTAGGAAAGGGTAGCTTTTCTTGATGCGTTCTCATTGCACTTTGACTAATGTGTCCTGGCCAGTAAGAAGGCCTGGCCTAGATGTAAATATTCTCTCTGTTGTTTTCTGCTGGTTTTCCAGTCAGTCCTTGGAGTTGTATTAAGTACGGACTAGTCTTCAGGGCCAACACAGTTTGTACTTGCCAAAAGAAAAATATTTTCATATTTGACAATAAGAAAATACTTCTGCACTTCTGTTCTTGACTATTTCCACCTCTCTTCCCCACTCATGGTGGAGTGCAAGAGCCAACTGACCTGTACCTTGATCTGGGCAAAGGGGAGCTCTGCTTCAGCTGGGGAGCATTTCATATGGCCCTCAAATCATGTACTTATGAGAACAAGGAGAGTACAGAGATATGCAAGTCTGGGCAGTGAGCACCGAGGGACAGAAGGCTAGCCAGCCCCCACAAGCTTTGGTACCATGGCAACCAAATAGTAAAAAATTCAGAAAAAAATGGGCCGGATGTGGTATTTTAGTCACTCACTTACAAACAAGAGATGTTTTTTTGAAAAAGAAAACAGGGAAGACCTGTGTGGGCTGAACAACCTTAGAAGAGGCTGATGGCAATGGAAAGGTTCCATAAGGAAATGAGGCAAAAAAGGGAAGGAAAAGCTGCGTCAGAATGAGAATGCAGAGTTGTTTGGGAGGGGTATGAAGGATTACTGGGGGGTCCATGTTGCACGTATCTGCAGGATGGTCTGGCATAAGTGCTGGATGCTTCCATGGTCATAAAAGCCACAAGAGGAGCTTGGGGTGAGCAAGCCCATAGCAGGCTGGAGGGAGGTTGCCCATCTGTGGGGTGGCAGGGAGGGGACAGTAGCACATGGTAGTGGTCAGAGCAGCCCAGGTGTGGACCTGATGGGGGAGGGACATATGTAAATCTGTACATTTAGTAAAGTGAAAAACCTTGTTTCGAATTGTATGTTTGTTTGTTCGATTGTTTTGTTATACTTCTGTTTTCTTACCTGAGAAAGTAACTAACCATGCCACATGAAAGCTGTTATGAACTGTTTTCACTGTTACGAACACTGTTTTAGGTGAGCACTGGAAGAACTTTAAAGTGCAGGAGGGTGGATATTCTCTTCAGAGCTCTCTAGTTATCTGTTTGTATGATCTTATTGCATTGTCTGAGATTAATAGCAAGGATAAGAGAAAAATTTTACATAGCCAAGCTGTACGTTTGAAGATGTTATTTTTGCACATATTTATTTAAATCCTTTTATTGCTTTGGCTCTTAAAATAAGTAGCTCAATTTGCGACACCTGTTGTTTTTCAGCCAAAATATTTTGTCTTTTTATAAAGTTGTGTTTGAGACAAACTTCTTCAAATTAGGTCTTTGTTTTGTGATTATTTAATTGTTGGCCAAGTGTTCTGTTCTAGTCTTTGGTTGTCTTTCCTGTTTGATCAAAACCAAAATTATTTCGTTTTCAAAAAGCCCATACATGCAGGTATCAAGTGTGTCCTGTTCTTACAAGCTCTTTAACTAAATTTCTAAAGCACTGTTTTCATCTCAATATCAAAGTATCCTATGTTTGTTGGAGGATATGCATGATGACTAGAATGCCTTTCCTAGAAACATAGTCAACGAAGAGCATTCCCAGATTGGTTTCACAATAAATTATAGAAATTTAAAAAACAATTTTTTAATATGTTAACTTGACCATATATCTGCAAAACGAGAAATAATAGGTTGTTTCTGATTATGGCAATTCCATTAATAAAAACTGGGGCTTTCTTCAGCTATGTATAATAGAAGTAAATTGGATGGGCATTTATTAATTCTACTTATAGTAATAAGTAGAAGATACAGGATGGCAAAGTATGCAAATAATAAAGGGATCTTGAAATAAAATATAGTGCAATTGGGCACTAAATATAATGTATTGAGGGCACATATTGCATTGACACTTTACTCAAGAATATTAATGTTCATCAAAATAAAAGTGAGGTGTAGTTCATGAAACAAATTATCTTTCAGTAAAAATCAAATTATATTAGCACCTCACCAGAAGATTAACCTTTTCTATGCTTTTTTTTTTTTTTTTTTTTTTTTTTTCTCAGACAGCTGCATTAGCATCTTTGAAATCAGCTTGTTCAGCTTGAATGGAAGAATACTTTTACTACTCTTGGGCTCCTTAATGAAATTCATTGGGGAACTGAATAGTGCAGCCAGGTCCAGCACCTGCTTTTAAGTTTTACGTGTCAGTAAACATAGAAAACTGTGAAGGCAAGAACACGTAAACCTGATTTTATCTCAAATCAGACTACATAACAACAAAGAAAAGTAGTTATTTACCAATTAATAGTAGATACCACTGTTTGCAAATATTCAGAAATAAAAAGAAGTAACATATATCCACCTAGCATTTTAGCTCTCAAAGTCACTTCCATCCTGCAGAAATGATCTAGGAAGTCCACAGATACTTCACAGCCACCTTTTCTGAAACCTGTTTTGTAAGCAACCCAGCTTTGTCCAACTGCATTCATGGAAATAGATCCTGAATTAGCTGATCCTGCTATACAAATGTCATAATTCTCCTGCTGAAGTTTAACAGAATTAAAGTTCCTCCTGCAAGACTCATGATTTTGGGCAAAGTTTCAAATTTTCTGCAACCAGAAAAGTGTCTGCTTTATCTAACCCGGAAAAGTTAATGTCTCTTGGATATGATCCAGGGATAACCTTTTTTTTTTTTTCTTCCATACAGCAAATGAAAAATTATTTTCGAGGAGAGCTGAGCAAGTAGCCAAGTCATTCACTGTAGGGCAAAAGCTTTTCTTACTTCCTAAGTCAATGAATGATATCTAGAACCTGAACCTGGTATTTTAGAAACATATACATTGTACTTACACTACAGTTTTTTTCTGACTTTTGATTGAAAGGCAGTTTCAAAGGACATGATATTAATGTCTCACTGTGGATGGTTGTGGATTTCAAATGTGTTTCTTTGAGCAATGGTGTAACACCAAAATCAACTACACACAGTGTCAAGTTACGAAAATAAAATTACTTTCTACTGAGAAATACTTTGTTCATTTCTGGTTATCTATGTGGAAATTTAAAAGTTATAACTCTTTTGTCCTTGCAGGCTGTGGAAGGCACTTTCTGCAACATTATTGGTGAGTTTTTGAAAGAGATGTCTTAAAGTACATGGATTTCAGCCCTGGATTTTCATAGCAAACAGCATTAGCCTAGTTTAGACTGTGTCTCTGTGAAAAAGATAGGATTGTAACATATAAGCAGCTAATATTTGTAAACATTTTGGTTATGCAAGAAAAGGTGACATCATTTGTTTAACTTAAAAGTATCAGCTTGGGTTAGAACCCTTTCTGCCTTCACAAACAATTGATCTCCACATCCATCACAGTGTGTCTGAATACTTGGCTGCAACCCTCAGCTTAGCAGCTTACGCATAAGTATATCGCACTGAAATGAGAAGTGGCAACCTATGCAAAACTTGCATTACTTTTCCATCTGCTTTTCTTCTATTTTGTGTCTTTTTCCAATCTTACAGGGTCTTAGCAGATTCTGCAGAACTTCAAGCAGAAAGCAATTTGCATATGCCAAGTGCAAACAGAATGGCATTGGAGAGAGCTGCAATTCGATTATCTCTCCTAGTCAAATGCTGAGAAAATCTGTGGTCTGCTGGGATTACTCAGAATGTCTTAAGAGGCTGTAAAAACTTGACCCTGATAAAAGTCACTTTGAATATATCATCTAACCTTCGTGTGTGAAAAGATGTTTTTCTCTTCCATCCTGCTGCAAAGTTCTGGCAAGCTCTTTATATTCTCTAAAGCCACTACCATTTCTACAGCTTCAGAAGACGATCTACAGAATCCCAAAGAATCTACATTAGCATCTCTGGGCCTTGGCTAGGTTTTGTGTTCCTTGCAGACTGCTCTGGGGACTGTAAACATTTCATGCCAGTGTGTTGATGAATGCTTTGTGATGCTATTAAAATATTTTATTATTTTTTGCATGATTTAAACATTACCAGTGGAGAATAGGTATTCCATGTCTGAGCTGGGGGGATTTTGACAGACTTTATCAGAAAGGGCAGGTTAAAATAGATACCTACATTTTAAAATTCACTTCCATTTAGAACACTATAAAAATTCTGAGAATGCCACATCTACTTATTCTTTGTTTATACACTTTGCAGCTGTGCCACTTTCCCTAAATATTCCATTATGAAAGTGTATGGATGTGTTCAGAGAAGTTAGTACCATACTACAGTACATAGCTTTGTTTTATATTATTTGCAGTTGGGTGTCTGGTGTAATAATTTTCAAGTTAAAAAAAAAAAGGTGCTATGTTCTATTTCTGTAGGGCTGCAAGAACAGGATTTTATGGAAAGCTATTCCCAAGGGCAGCCCTGTGGGAAAAGTTGTAATAAACTGGCTCCCACCATTGTATTGTTCAGCAGACCCAAAAAAGCAAACAAATCAGTCTCTTCCTTTCTTTGTAATGAAAATGTATCACTGTAATTCTGTTGTGTAATATCTATGTGTTACATAGATACTGATATACAAATATCTATGTATATATGTGTAATATATATTAATACATAGATATACATTAGTATCTGTGTATTACATAGATATTAATTTATGTTAATGTACATGAATAAAAAAGATGACAAATCATCTCACGGGCAGTTGCAGCATGGCCTAAAATGAGATTTCTTTCTCCAAAGAGAAATGGTACAACTCTGCCCCTCCCAATTCATTGTGAAGACGCCAACAGCCTCTGTCCCTTTATGGATCTTCTTGAGTGGCCTTCTAGTACTTATTTTAGTATCAGCCTTCTTTAATAAAGCACTTCTAATTAAAGACGCTCACTTAATAAGTATTTGTTTAGAGCTAATGAGATTTTGTAATGCAGAAGAATTTTTCACGTCAGGATTTTAAATCAACTTACAAGTACTTGCTAAAGCAGATTGAGACATTGGATGTTAAATAGATGTAAATGGAAGAAAAAGGAACTTTAAAAGAGATACTCCACCTCGTGTTTTTCACTAACTTCTGGTTTTGATTATCAGGATTGGTGAGAAGAAAATTGTTTTTGATTATTTCAGGATGAATACACAATGTCGTTCAAAATGCAGATTTTCTCATTTACTAAGAAGTCACGGAGAAGAAGAGAGTCAAAGAAAATATTGCATTTCATTAATGGATTTTTTTCACTGTATATCTTTTTCACTGTATGTCTTTTTCTTTATATATATATATATTTAAATAAATGCATAAAAAATCCACTGTGAGAGCCCACACAGCTGTGAAACCTAGAAAGACTTAAAGCTGCTTCTTGAGATGGATTGCCTGCAATAGGAGAAATGCCAGCTTATGAAAAAGGCATCAAATCCACAGTTTATGCTGGGGAAAACACTGACAGACTCTCGAAGGGAGACAAAGCTGACCTCCCAGGCTCAAATGCCATTTCATTCCTGTGGAGCAGGCACAGACATTGGCAGAGGTGGGGTGTGGGTCAGAGGGATGTGTGTTTGCCCAGCCAAGAGCTCTGGAGGATGATTAGGAGCAGCATTTATGTGTCTTTACCACACAGTCTGAGAGCTCATGCAAATTGGAAAGGTTCTGCCCAGCCTCGAAAACTGACTATCTAAGCATTTACAAGAAGAACTAAGCTGAGATCACATGTTATTTAGAGGATTTCAAGGGCCTGGGTGCAGCATCACCCTTGCTTTATCCAAGAGTCAAGATAAGAAATCTAGTCCAGGATTATGATTTAGGGACCCAAACAATAAACAATCCCAGTGCTCAGCTGAAAGCCAGATGGCTTGGGAGCCCTTGGCTCACTCACAGGAACCTTCTGAATGTACTGAGACAGACAGTGATATGGATGGTAGCGGCTTTCTTCATGCCCTTTTTGTCCAAATCCTCTTGAATAACCTGTACTCCTGTACTAAGGAGAAAACAGCTCCCCTATGGGGAGTAAAAACCTTAGCTAAAGAAGACTAAACTGAGCTGAAAAACCACCTTTTTCATTATCCATGCCTGCCCAACAAAAAGTCATTTAAACAGTTTTCCTTTATAAAGGACAGCAGAAGTGGACAGCAAAAACCTTTCTGCAAAGTTTCTATTTTTAATATATAGATGTTGTGTTAAAAGCAGAAACATAAACAGGAATTGTGACAGATGATGCAGACTGTGTTACACAATGTCAGGTTTTGGCAAGGTGGGAGGAAGGTCCACAAATCCTATTTGGAAACTGAGCAGATTACCTCCACCTGCAAGTATCTAGCTATGAGAGAAGACAAGATGACCATAAATTGACTTGTTCCTTCTTCAGGTCCCATCTTCTTTAGCTCATAATAAATATGTTCTCTTCTAAATTCTTGTTTGGAACAAACTAGTCAGTTGTCCTTCTGTTGTGTAGCTCAGAAAGTCCTTTGTCCCAGTAATGATTTCTGAAAGTTGGTCTGGAAAGGATCTGAGCCTCCCTGCTTTGCACATCCTCTAACACTGCCCCAGTAGGTCTGGAATCCTCAACTCCCTCTCCTCACCTTTACTACATGCCTCAACATACGCTATGTCTACCATCAATATCCTACCACCTAATGTGCTCTGCAGCACTCTCTGCCTTATTTTAGGTACTTTTAACAGAAAAATCATGACAACATGATATATCTTCATGGTACCACTTGAGATTCAGAGAATATTCAGAGAAAGGCTTTGATACAAGTGTTATTCAGTGTACACATAGCCAGTATGCTTCAAAGAGCATCATCATCTGCATTGGGAACGTGACCCACACTGCACAATTTGGCCTGGAGTTCAGTGAATGCTCCCAGGAGACACTGTCATTGGCAACCTAGATATAGTTACAATCTAGTGGAGCAATAGGTTCTCAGTGAAAACTGCTCCTTAAAAAGCTGCATGCTGTTTCATGGCCAGCTTCAGAGTTCTGGTTGATATGAGTTGGAGTTACATGCATTGTAACACACCTCAAAATGTCAAAGTCATAGGTTACAGAAACCCATTGCTGTGATAGAGAACAATCCCCGTGCTTCAAAACAATCCCTGTGCTTTAAATAGAAATAGAGATCTTTGAAGACTTAAGCTAGAATGACTAATTGTTATGACCACCTAACCTGTAGTAAGCACAAACTCTTTATTAGGTGTGACTGGATTAACTGAGGCAAAGCAGAAAATTCTCCAAAAAAAAAAAAAAAAACAACAAAAAAAAAACCAAACCAAAAAAACAAACAACCAAAAAAGGCGAGGGAGAGAGAGACAGACAGACAGACAGAAAGAGAAGGAAATGTTAGTTCTGATAGAATTAAGCAGAGGCATGACATAAACAATTTTGTTCAGTGTAGTACATCTGGGTGGCTGAGGTGAATTTAATATTCCCTTCCCTGCGCATTAATGAAATGGATTCAGGCCAGCCTGTTCTCTTTCTTTTTCTTTTTCTCTCTCATTTTCAGTATCACTGATGTGAAACTTAATCTTATAAAACTTCTCTGGTTATCTATTTCTTAGCTCTTCTTCTTAATATGGATGTCAATACCTGATGAGAGTTCTGCATTTTCCTAAGATTATGAGGGAATTATTTCCATCTGGCGTCCTTAAAATAATAGCCAGTATACTTTAACAGGAAGTACATTTTACATTTCAAGTGTAGAATTAATCAAGCAATGAGTGAAACACTACTAACTTCGTAGGCTGAGTTCATATCAAATGGTACTTCTGTATGTTTTAATGTTAAGTTTCATTTAATGAAAGAGGGTGTCATCTTTGATTAGTATAATATGAGATGTTTTTTAATCAGATGAGATCCTATGAAAATTAAAAGCTTCAAAATAACCCTTACACTCCTTCTGATGAAAATGATCTAATCTAACTGGTTAGCAAGTAATGTTTGAATAAAAAGGTTACTTCTATTTGAGATCTAGTTATTTTTAGCCTGCTTGCATTCTATTCTAACTTTATACAGCTTCATTCACTCAGGAGAATTTATTATGGCTTTTCTGAGGGGGATGGGAACAGGAGGATGGGAACAGAGTAATTTGCGGGTTTCCTTTCCAACTGAGTAAGATATTTATAAACTCTATCTGCAATTGTCAGTTTAATGCATTAAGGATTCATAGAATAATTTTGTTTATTTCAAAAGTATCTTATTCAGAATTCTAGCAAAACTGCAATTTTAAAAATAAAAATATTTTTATTGCCTAATCCTTGTGCTGAGTGCAGAAAAAAAAAAGTTAACAAGGTTAATTTATCCAAAGAGGATACTGTTGACTGCTCCTCACAGGTTTTCAGAGATGTTCTGTGTAGAAAGAAGCAAATCTGATATATTTTTCAAGAGGTATGAAAAAAAGGAATGAAATGAATGGAGAATCTTCTGACATAATTAAGAGTATTTGGTCTCTCAAGTCTGTGAACTAGTTTGCCAAGAGAAAAAGAAAATTTCCTCTAGAGAGACAGTGAGGAGGAAATAGAGATGACAACAACATTATCAGTCTCAGATATGACAAAAGGCTATCAGTCAGAATAATAAAAAAGATGTGAAATAGTTCTTTGACACTGGGATTTTTGAAGAATAAATACTATTGTGTAGGGGTTTTTGCCTTCATTACATTTATATTTTTAAAAATTTCTTTTGTAGTATTTCTCCACTGTGAGGATATAGAGTTAACATTTACATACAGAATTTATAAATAACTGAGTAATTCCATATGGGAACAATATCCTACAAACAATTGTCATTATTTACATTAGCACTATATCTTAATAGAATTTCAATTCCATTGCAAAAAAAGTTTGATTTGATTTTAAACAGAATGGTATTGGTCACAATCTCAGTTATATGGACCTGGGTATTCCTGTTCCTCTTAGCCTATCATGGCTCTTTTCCTCTAGTTCTTTTCCCTGCTGTCCTATTGTTATCTCATACCTCTTGCAGACAAGAGGAAGTCTTGTAAAAAGCTACACTGAGACCTTGTATACCTGAACCCTCCTAAGCTGAAGCTGGACGTCTGCAAGCAGCTGAGTGGACCTAGGAAACAGTGAGAGTAAAGGGAGGCGGGTGCCTCACCCATCCTTCCTCTTCCTGCCCATCTCCCCACACTGAACCCTGCTGGGAAAGTGCCTTTGTGCTGCTGCTGTTTGCAGCCAGATGGGTCCTTCTTGCACCCTTCCACTTACTGACCTGGCTGCTCCTCCAGTATGGAGAGGAGAAGCTTTCTGTGATCTAGAAAAGAGCTAAGTGGAAGGACACAGTGGAGGCATTGCATGCTGAATTGCTTTGTTGGGGTGAGCAAAGGAGAGGATAGCAAGAGGAGGAGTGGTTAGGTGCAGTGGGAGGTAGAGGTGAGGTCTGGGCAAGCCATCATGGTGGACAGGGAAGATAATGGTTGCTGAAAGCCCGCCAGAAATCTTCTGAGGTGGCTTGTGGAAGGAGCAAGTCTGGGCACACTGCGATGCTGCCTGTTGTCCTCACCAGATGAGCTGTGCCAACCCTCTTCTACCTGCTTCTTTGACATTATTATCCACAGAAAGGTTTAATTTTCTTCCAATTTTGACTGATATCAGTGAGATCCTCAATGTCAGCTAAATGACGTTTCTTTTCCTGCTTGAAATTCTCTCCCAACTGTTAAACTGAAGTATGCTTTTGATCCTGTAAACTTAGTGGAGCCAAGAGACAGAGGAGGATTACAGAAAGGCCTTGGTTTTCTCTTGATACTTGGGTGTTACCTCACTAAGTAGATTGCCAATTTGTAGATTCCCTGGGGTGCAACCTGTCTCACCTATTCCTGTACTACCATTTCAGAGTTTGCCCTACTTCAATGCTTGTTGGGGCGTCTAGCAATATAGTATATATAAATATTTTTCAACTCAGTCAAAATACACTTCCTGCTGAAGAGTTTCAAACTTCAAGTGACAGATGATTTACATGCTTATAAATTCATTGAAATGCGAATAGAAAGAGTTAAGCTGAATACGCTCCAGATCTCTCGATTTCTAACATCTTTCTGTCAGGGGCTGCTTTTCAGAAGTTATGGAGAAAAATACTCATGTTTTTGATACTAAGTGGCTGAAATTTTAAGTATCTAAAGAATGAGTCTTGTGATAAGTTTGGCTATCAGGATGTGGAAGTTTAATAACCTTTTAACCCAGATTTTGTAATTTCTTGTGTATATATATCTACAGATAAATTATCTATAAATGTGCTTCTAGTTCACTTCAGTACAAAATAAAATAGAATAATAAATCTTTTGTGAAATAATATTGCTACTTGAAAATTTTACTGACCTTTGATTCTAATAACAATATTTTAAAGTATATTTATATAATTAAAACCCACAATAAGGCCCTGCTACTTTCTTTCAATTAGGATGAAAAATCTGTTACATGAAACAGCTGTGGTTTTAGCAAAAACTTTGTTCACAATATAAACACAATAAACACAAAAAACATCTTGCTTGCTTAATCAGAGAAGTAAAGCAAACCAACAAACAAACATAAAGAATATTTCTTGCTTAGAAATACTCAGGTGTGGCACCTGACTTTTCTTGCTGAAAAAGCTTTGACTCTTTTCCTTCTTCCTAGTGTCATGCTTTAACTGTTTGCCACTTTGCCCTCTCAGAAACCCACAGTGAGTGCTGATGCTGTCACCCCTGCACTGGCTGCTGGGTTACACTTGGAAAAAGCTCATAAGTATATGCTTGAACAGTAGGCCTTTTTATCTTCTGCTTATTTTATTCTGGGATTGTTGTGCAGTTGTGATGGAATACCAAACTAAATGGAGACATGGAAACCTCATCAGAGTATTAGTATCTAACATCTCAGTACTCTGGCATTTCCTTCCAAAGTAGCTGTTGTTTTTATATCCAAAAGAGCTTAGCTGGTCTTTTGTTAAGCCTGATGATGTGTATCTGGGAAACTCAGTAGCTGTATGAGTTCTTTGGGGTTCAAGACTCATATCATGTTGCAGCTGTTTGCTCCCTTCTGCAAAACAAGCTGTTGTAAACAAACACAGACTTAGAAATACTGCCCTTATTCTTGTGTAATATGATAAAATTGAGTGGAATATAAACTTTTATATGAGCTTTTCCATGGTGGTTGTCCTACAAGGTCCTTCTACATAGACACTCTCTTTGAACACTAGAAGCTCAGATTGTTTCCACTGGGGTGACAGGACCTTCCTTTTTAAATGTAACATATGGAATTGATGATATAGAAAAGATAATTTTCCAGTGATTATTCCAGAAAAGTTTTATATCACATAAGCTGTCTATTTTCTCTTTTTTTTACTTCATTAGGTATCACCCAGTCTGTGCATTTTGAGTCTTTTTTGGAAATTAGTACAACAGTTTAACTTAGCTCCTTTTTCTTCCACATCATCTATCATAATATTTTTTTCCAATTTCCTTGTGTTTTTGTGGGAATTTTTCTCACTTTCCAGCAACTAATAAGGAATGGAAACTGTTCCACAGATCTTTAACTCATACATTGAAAGAATAACATATGAGTACTTTTAGAGTAAGGCAGATCATATACTTTTGTTGTAAGGTTATGATAGGGCCCAACAGCATGAGGCAGAGAGCGGCAGCTCCTAAAGAAAAGACATAATGTGGATATGGTACCCTTCAGAAAGTGGGAGTATTGTTCTGTAGTTCTGTATTTTTTTCCTACATTTCATTCCATTTTCAACTTCATTTTCCCACTGTGTTTTTCATTTGTTCTTTCTCACATCGTTTAGGTGTACCTTCCCATTGTAGTTATCCTCTCTATAAAACTCAGGCACTACACTGAAAGCTCCCACTTACCACACCAAAAACTACTCTAGCCTTTTCTGAGATCTTAGAATACCTATTGTCAGTTTTGTGAGAGAGCTGCTGAATCTTGGCAAGCTTTGGACCAGACAGTCTTCAGGAATCCCTTCCAACCTATTATTATCCAGTCTTGATTTGATACTGTGGATTAATTATGGACAAGGTGGAACATATCAGCCAATTCTTCCACTTTGGAGGCTGAACTGTACCTTTTATGGGTCAGCTACGGACTCTGAGGTTTTTTAGCCATGGTAACATATGCCTGAGATGTTCACTTGCTTCCCTGACAATCTTTCAGCTTTCCTAATATACTATAAGAAAGTCAAAAGCAAAATAACCCACATTGCTCAAGCTCTCTGCAGCATCTCTGCCAACAATGGAGAGCTTGTTCTTTCATTCTCCCCTAAGCCCCTTTATATGAGACACTTAGCTCTGCCCTTTCTCGCCTTCAGTTGAGACCAGGCCATTGTTTCCAGCCATTGGAAGCTGGCATGGGCACAAAAATGTTTCATGGGACTAAGTGTGTTCATATGCTCCAATGTGCTCTGTTGTGCTTATGTGTCTGGGTGAATGTGTGCCAGGGCAAGAGGTCACTCGCTAAGGGCAAGCTGGCACTTACCTTACACTATCTGAATTTTGAATACTGGGAGCTATGTAAATGTGACTGTGGATAGAGCTTTAAGCTTGAGTTTGAATTTGCGTAGGCTGGTAAACTACAAAGTATAGACTAATCATAGAATCACAGGGGTTAGGGCTGAAAGGGACCTTAAAGGTCATCTAATTCCAAACCCTCTTCATGGGCAGGGATAACTTCCACTGGACCAGGTTGCTCAAGGCCCCATCCAATCTGGCCTTAAACACTTCCAGGGATGGGGCAGCCACAAATTCCTTGGGCAGCCTGTTCCAGTATCTCACCACCCTCAAATTAAAGAATTTCTTTTTAATGTCTAATCTAAATCTCCCCTCTTCAAGATTTAAACAGTTTCCCCTTGTCCTCTCACCTGTGTAAAACTCTATCAGACTAATAATGGATACCAAACACCTCTCTCCTTCCTATGCTGTCATTCAATCCTTCACTTTGGTTGCTCCTTGTCTTCTCTCTGCATTGGAACTAACAACAGTTTCCCCCATACCTCTGCTGCAACAGGGCAAAGACCTATATTTCTGGGGACTGTATTCCTGGAAGAAAATTGAAAAATAAGGAAGTCAGCAAGGCCTATTATGAATCAGACTACAAACCTAAGAGACAGTCTCATTAACGTGCTTGCTGCCAAATGCTTGCTGCTAAATGCTGTTTCACTTGCCTTCAGAACTGTCTGCATTAATGACTACCTCCACTTGGAAGTTATTTACATAAAGTATTGTTCTCATGTCACTGCTACAGATAGCAGCTCCTCTCTAGGTGAGATGAAAAAGAAACAGATGGAGCAGGCTGCAAATGAATTCAGAGAAAGCTGGGTTTAACGAGGCAGTAGGAAGGATAAAGTACTCCTCCCACAGTGTCCCCACCATGCACCAGGGTAAATACATCATCACTGGGGATGACCTTACATCCCTCAAGGAAACCCTCGTGGGTAGATCATCACAGTGAAGGTGCTGATACATGTTGAGGTAGCCTGTGCTTCACTAATTCAAATCATTTGATGTGGATACTTGCTTCCCAGCCTTCCTTGGCAAACATGAATGGGTCTATAGGAGAAAAAAAAAAAAAAAGAAAAAAAAAGAGGATACCCATGAATTCCTGTGTGACCTGCCCTAGGTGATCCTGCTCTGGCAGGGGAGTGGACTCAATGATCTCTTGAGGAACCTTCCAACCCCTAACATTCTGTGTTTATGTGATGCTGTGACAGGCTTGAGAAGTCATAGGAACAAGGAAATTGCAAACCTGTTCAGTGCCTAGACTGAGCAGCACTTTTCTGTAATCCCTGAGAGAAAAATGTGGTGTCTAACCCTTGTGACTGGCAGTGAAGAACTTCATACAGCTAGAGAAGTCACAAGCCTGTCTGCCAAGTCTTCTGTTGTCACATCACTCCTATCTGTCTTGAATCAAATTCAAGTGCCTGGTAGCAGATGAACAAATACAAAATAGTCTGAAACACTGCATCTCCACTTTATGCTTCAATGGCTTCCCAGAGAAAAGGAGAGCATTCAAATATGTAATGATACTTAGGTATGATTTAATTTCTGCTCAAAAGTAGAATCTTGCATGCTTTGGGACTGTTTCACAGAATTAGCTAGAGAGATCTTTTCTTAATAGCAAACCTTATTGTATACATGTTCAGTGGTAATACAAGCCATGTTTCTAAAGACAGTTCTAATGTACTTTGCATTAGCTAGTGCCCCAAAGGGTGCTAACTCTGATGCTATCATTTGGTAGTGACTCTGCATCTAAGCAAGAAAGAAACTGAGTATAAAGCCTATGAATAAAAACATAGGTTTCACTGCAATTGTATGATGCTGAAATGCCAGCATCTGCCTATTTCATTGCAATATGACTCAGAGCTTTCTATTGTTTTGATTTTTTGCACAAAAATATAAAATTTGGTGACTTATAATGGCCTTAATGACGGGAACCCAAAAGGTGATAGCATTTTTACATTAATGATCAGATATTTAGAGACATGATTGCTGTATGACTTAGAAAATGTACATTTATTGAAGGAGGTAGAATAACATATGTTGAGAAAGTCTTGTAGTAATAAAATATCTTTAAAAGTTGGATGAATAATTAGTTCCCAGATAACATAAGTTTTCCAGATTTCTACAGCCCATTTGTCTGAGGGGTTTTGACAGTTTTCCATTTCTGGCATTTATATTGCACCAGAAATGTGGATTGGTGGGTGAGTTTTTTAAGAGCAAAATTAATTTATATCAAAGCAAGGTTTAAACTAAAGCAAAAAACCTTGTCCTATTTATCCCCAGTATGCAGTTAATTTGTACATGGTGTTGGACATCCTGACTGAAAATTATACTCTTTGTACCAAATGAACCTAATCCTTTTTTAAAATCCATTAGACTATTTGGAAGCAGGCAGTATTAGCTCAGATTTAGAAGTCCCACTCCTGTATATAATCAGGAGTAGCTATTCTGGAAGATATAAATGAGATACATTAAGGATATTAAGAGTAAAGACTGAGGATTCCCTTCCCTGGAAGCACTCAAGGTCAGACTGGTTGAATTTTGAAAAGCCTGGTTTAGTGGAAGGTGTGGCAGGGCAGTTGGAACTAGATAACTTTAAGGCCTGTTCCAACCCAAATCTTTCTATGTTTCTATGATCAGATGAGTAGGCTCAGGGAGTCCCTGGACTCTTTATTACTGGCAGGTGAAAACAGTTTGCTTAAGGACTGACAAAGACGCTGCTGAACCCTTACTTGATAGGAGGATGGGCTATTCTTCTAGCCTGTTTTCCTAAAATAGCAAAGTAGGACACAGATCAGATTTAAAGCTTTACAAAATAGTAGGAACTTCTGATAAAAAATTTCAGATCAAATTTCTAGAGACACGGCAGAGGAAAACTGTCAGATATTTCTAAGTGGGGGAAGAAAACAGGTGATCTTTCATAATCTGAAGTGCCTGTCTTTTATTACTGTGATGCTAATTTGTCTTTTGTATTTTTGTTATGCTACCTACTTAATATAATGAGGTTTATCTAGACCTACCTTAGCCTGCTAAACACGAAATAGGTCCACATGAGATTAGATAGTAGGTCTTTCAAAAAATTGGTTAACAGTTTTTTTTCCTGAAACAAGTTTAGTATTAATTTAAAGCTTCTATTTGACAAAGTGTTCTAGTTTGTTATTTCTAGAAGTAAGTAAGTCAAATAAGGGTTGAAGAGAGAAGTAACCAGAAATGGCTCAAGTTTTACAAAAAAGATTGCAAAAGATTGTGACAAAATAAGAAAGAAGATGAGTAGAGTAGTCCCTGGAATAAACAATGCAGACACTATACTCGGCTGAACTCTAAATGGAATTTTTTTGTAGACACTAATCAGTTTTGTACATGGTAAAGTAAATATTCCCTATCGATGGATAAAATGTAACTGATGTTATTTTTCTAGGGCAAAAGTTTAATCTTTGTCCTCAAGTTTACAGCGGGAAGAAAATCTGAATGCCAGTTCTTGCAGCAAACAAAGTGACTCAACAGCTTCCTTTCGAACCCAGAGAAGTAGTTTTAGAAAAAGCCCTTTAAAAGACCTTTCTTTTCCATATCTGTTTCCAGCTGCAACAGCCAGTAGATTTTCTTATTTTTGCCCCACTTCTGCTCTGGGGTCTTGGCTCTCATTAAGAAACTGCCTGGAATGAACAGAGTGTGCCTTATATAACTGGAAATTAGGCAAAAAGGGAGGGTTTCCTCTTCCTGATTATCGTAAATCTGGTTTCTAGGGAATAACTTCAGAAGTGGAGCTTACGCTCAGATATTTCTGAAGATCACATGGTATGACCAACTACCAACTTTTTTGTTGCTATGCTCAGTCAGCATGCTTGGTCTTTGGATGGATGATTTCCCACCTCACTCTGTTGTCATGTTTGCTTATCTTTAGAAGCAGACTACAGTTGGATGGTTACCTCCGTTTTCACATTTTCAGGTGCCCGTTATGTGTCCTTTGCTGGACATTGTCTCTTCCTCCAGAGCTGGCAAAATGTATGATGAGAGAGATCTTCAACTCCTGCAGTGCTGCATCACCTACTTCAGCTTCACTTATTAAATAACAGTCTATTTTAAAGTGTTTCAAGTTGGCTTGGCTGTTTTGTATCAAAATGGGTGAGAAATGCTTACCTGAGCTGTTCTCCAGCTTTGCTCTTAAAGCAGTAACCTCAGGCAGAGGAGCTGTGATGAATGGTGGGAAACTGCAACACACACAACCCCTAGAGACTTCTCTTAAGATAATTTTTTACTAGAGATGTAACTTTGGTTGATTTCCAGAAGTGCTAAGATCCAAAACTTGTGTTGAAACAGAAACTTGTAATGAGGCTGGAAAGAATTCATGAAGAACCAGTCATGAATGAAGTTCAGTTGAGAAATTTATTCAGTGGCTTTCAAAGTCAGTTACATACCTTACTGAGAGACCAGAGAATTATTTAAGGTCATAAAAATGGTTGTGAACAGAAAGGATAAGTTGCACTCTTCAAAGAAATAAAAACTTGTGTTTTCTTGTTTTGTTGCTTCCTTCTCAAACAGATTTGTATGTTTCCAAGTAGAGTAACATATTTTCAAGTAGATGGCATGTTTTGATATTTTAAAAGCTTTATTTAATTGCCAAACTTATGTGATGGTTGCCTCTGTCTCCTGCAGTTGAACTTTACCCTTATTAGAGCACTGATATCATTTTACAAAACCTCACAGAACATTTTGAAGTGGAAATGAAATTAATTTTTTACATAATGATAATTAATAGTTTTCTGCATAGTAAATTTGCTTTCATATCTCTTTCAGCTCATATTAGATGAATATGTGCCATTAAAAATTGTCAGATTAAATTCAGGAATCCCTGTCTGAAATTTCAGGATTTATATACAGGAGTTTCATATAATCAACTGTTTAACATGATTTAACCATTTGCTGTGTTCTCCTCTTCTTTTAAGCTTATTCTGACTTTCCAAACAAATTACAAAGCTCCAGAACCTGCACATAAGTTTTTATAAAAAGCAAATGACCTGCAAGCCTCCGAAGCTTGATCTCTTGAGTGCAGAGCTGCTGCACAATGTGACTTGTTTCTTTGATGTTGCTTTACTTTTTTGATGGATTACTGTCACTAAACACTGGGCTAGGCAGATTTGATATAATTTAAAACATCACTATTTTTGTGAAAGCTATTTAAATTTTGCTACTGTAGAGTTTCTCAGAATTATTTCATTTTTCTAATTTTAAACAAGTAGAAAGCTAAATTTTACTGTTTAATTTCAAGCCACTGTCATGATATTTAGATATGATATTTACTAAACTGTCAGGAAAGTTGACAATATCAGGCTGCTACCAGTCATACTGAATTCCTGCATCATTGCTATCATTACATTTTCTGTAGCAATATTGCTTTTTTTTTTAATTTTTTTTTTTTTTTTAATAGATCAAGCAAAAATCTAGTGCAAGATTTAGTTCAGTGCTCCTGGGAACAGGTCAGAGGACAGCTAAAGACAGACCTGACACGGCTTCCCATAGCCTGTGGAGCGGCACTGTCAGCGCAGGGTGTAGAGGCAGTGGATATTCTGTGGCACTGCTTGCCTCCCATGTGCCACGTGTCTGGCTGGCCACAGCATGAAAATCTGGCTACTGAATGGTCATCAGGAGGTGCTGGCAGTGCTGGGACAGGTACACTGCACATCTCACATCAGGAGACACGTGCTGCTTCTCAGCCCAGGTCAACAACGTAAGGTTTGGTAATGGACATAGAATTGGAGATGGGAAGAGCTTGGGGCTTGGGCTGACCTGTGGCTGGAGAGGCAAGGGTTGCAGGAGGTGGTGAGGCTGCAGCAAGACAAAACCCACCAAACTGAGCTCAGGCTGGAGCTGATCTGAGCAAGGCCAACATGAGGTTAACCAGAAGAAGCTAGACTTCGGTCAGTGTGTTCAAGCAGTTTTCCCTTTGAGAACCAATTGCATAGACAAGCATCTGATTAACTTTACCAGCTGTTGCTATCTTAAATCTGATGGGTAGGTGTTTTTAGGGGAAAACAGGGTCAACATATTTATGCAGCATAACTCTTTTTTTTTTGTTTTGTTCCTCTGGGGAAAAGCTCTCAGGGAGCTCTATGCGCACAGTCTGCATGTGTAGAGCTGTACATTTCGCAGTCAAAATAGCAAAACAGCAGTACACCAGTTATAGTTGTACCATGTCCACATTTGGGAGTCTGCATGACCTCACCCTTCATCCAAGTTATAAATGCAGCAGCTTTTGAGAGTAAGTCATCTGGGACAATTTCAAAAATCCAATCTTTCGCTAAACAATTTGAAGTGTTTTCTTCCTAAATAAGAACACAAATATTTACTGCCTACATAAAAATTTCTGATGGTTGGGCTAAGTGCAGCTGGGTTAAATGAGGGTTTAATTGCAGAGTATGACTCAATAGGAGAGCACAGGGAGTCAGGGAGGGGGCTGAAGGAAGGACCGGATAGCAACAGGACACAAAGGTGTCTTGCAGGTAAGGAAAGCTGGAGCTTTGGAAAGTTTCCAGTCATGGTCCAGGTTGAAATGCAAAGACCTGTTTGAGTCATGCAAGCCAGAGTCAGATTATGACTCTCAGTGAAATAACCTTGGTGGCCTGTGTGGGAATATAGCTGGATTCATTACAGGTGCCCCCAGGGACATGGTGGGTGCGTGTGGTTCTGGCACGTGCAGCCACAGAGCAGGAAGGGTGATGGTGCTGAGCTGCTGATGGCTGGGGAGCACAGTGCAGGGTGGGGTGAGCCTTTTGATCAGCACATGGGACTTGGCAATCCTGAGGCTTGCTCTCGCCAAGGCTTGGATTTGTGAAGAGATTCTGTAACGTGCAGCTGTTCCTTCGGGGCATGTGATTGAAGTTCACAGTAGTTACCTGTAAAGTTTGCTAAAGCCAAACACAGCCTCTACCTCCCTTAGCACCCCCAATCCCACACACATGCACACACTACTTTACAGGTACATTAGTGTACCTGCTTAATACTTTGTTATGTATCGGTGGTTCTATCAGTAAGTACCCAGGTATATCACATAACAGCATCATTAATTTTCAAAGCTCTTTGAACCAGAGGTTAAAGCATTTAAAATAAACTCAAGAAAACACTGCTTACTGACTGAGGCAATTGAATTCCTCTGGAACAGTATGAAACAAGACTTAGCAAAAATGGCTGAGCAGTACTACCATATCAACGGGATACTTTCTTCTCAGCTTCTGGCAAAGATGTAATTGCCCCAAAGTACTCACTGCGTTATTCTCAGGGATGCAATTCAAAAGATTTAGTTGTTAAGTCTCTGCCTTCACTGATGCTGTTAATTGGTTTTGAGACACATCCCCATTTTGTTATTTCTAAAGGTGAAGGCTGTTCTATGTTTTATTAATGATGACAGCATTGCTCAGAAAAAGGATGGTCTAAAATATTTAACTTTAAGAACATGACAGATTAAATAACCTGTGGGGTCCTAATAATCATCAATCACAATGTAGGAGATGACAAGGTGAAATTTCTACGATGACATTTTGTCACTTGGGGTAGTCACTTAAATTGACAAAGCTATACATTCTGCTCTGCAGCTTCTTTACTCTAATTGGGCCAATTTTACTATCATGCTATTATCCTGCACAGAACTGGTGACAAACAAAGAGGCTTTTGTGATCTCAGTCGAATATTTTTCCATGAGCTCAAGAAAATATCTTTGCCAAAAAAGAATGAAAATTGTCCCTGTATTTTGTGACTGGCCAGAAGCCCAAGGCTCATGTCTGTCTGGAAAAAAGTCTAATCTATATTTTTAGTTCCTACTTGGTTATCATGAGATCTTGTAGAAAGGGCCACAACTCAGGGGAGCTGTAATCGTGTTAGGGTTTTTTCCTCTTACATGTTGAAATATCTTTCCTGAGGATATAGTGGAGGAAGAAAGAAGGCTAAACTTCTATTCCTTCACTCTTCAGAATTTTGGCAGTGTGTTTTAATTTAGTCTTCTTTTCTATTGGGCAACAGAACATAATAATTCCCTTTAAGCACATAACAACACAAAACTTAATTCTGCTAGCACATGCTTCAGTGTACCTATTGGGAAACTTAATCCATTTTAGTAGTGCTTGAACTTTGGAAGACAATTTATTATCAACAGCTACATGAAGAGTCATTAGGAAGTGGTTCTGTAAATTGTTAATGCTAATCCTGAAACAACCCATCTCATTGCAACAGAAAACATCTTATGCATTACCACTCAGAAACTTTTGGCAAAAACATGTTTAGTAATGCATTTTTGTTAACATGGAATGAAATTACACTGGACTGTAATATGGAGGGTATATGGAGTGGGCATATATCCATCTGATCTAAAATACTTTTATTTCATGGAAGTTTTAAGCTGTTCAAAAGTGTTGCTGTCAAGAAACAGTTGTTTATCATAATAAACATTGTTTTTCTACATGACAGAAGCAGGAAAATACCATTATTAATACTCTCCATGCCTTGGATGAAGATTGCCTTTGTTTTTGTCTACTGAGCAAGTTGTTTATGTTCATTGTTTTTGAGATCCTGAAACTGGAAAACTGAAGGTAAATATTTCTCTTAGACCTTTAGTACATTTAAGTCTTCAGAGTTCAGATTAGTAGTAGTGGTGGTGCTTAGTAGTTAGTTCAGAGTTATATTAGGCACAAAAATTGAAAGTCAGACTACCAAAGACATTATGGTGGGGTCTCTTTGGCTGAAGAGTTACATCTGTTTTCCCAGACTTTACTCTTACCCTTTACTCCGCCTACATATGTTACAATTCATAGAATCACAGAGCAGTTTGGATTGGAAGGGACTTGCAAAGGTCATCTTTTCCAACCCCCTGCCCCATCCAGCCTGGCCTCCCACACTTTCAGCGATGGGGCTTCTATCACCCCCCTGGACAACCTGTTCCAGTGTTTCACAACCCTCACTATAAAAAATTTCTTCCTAATATCGAATCTAAATCTATCCTCTTTTAGTGTAAAACTATTGCTGTATTGCAACAGATCCTATGAAGGCCTTGAGACACTGGAATAGGTTTCCTGGGAAGTTGTGGCCGCCCCCTCCTGGAAAGTGTTCAAGGCCAGGTTGGATGTGGCCTTGAGCAACCTGATCTAGTGGGAGGTGTCCCTGCACTTGGCAGGGGAATCAAAACTAGATGCTCTTTAAGATCCTTTTGAACCTTAGACATTCTGTGATACTACGATTTTTCTTATAGGGCTCCTTTTAGTATTGAAGAGACACAGTAAGGTCTCACTGGACCCAGGCTGGACAGTCCCAATTCTCTCAGCCTTTCTACATAGGAGACATGCTACACCCCTATTATTTTTGTGGCCCTCCTCTGGACCCATTCCAGCTCCGGGTCCATTCTTTCCTGTTGTGCTCAGTTTGGCTAGGACAGAGTTAATTTTCCTCATAGCTGATAGTATGGGGCTATGTTTTGGATTTGTGCTGAAAACAGTATTGATAATGCAGATGGTTTTGTTATTGCTGAGCAGCATTTACACAGAGTCAAAGCCTTTTCTGCTTCTCCCTCCTTCCTGCCAGTGGATAGGCTGGGTGTAGGCAAAAAGTTGAGTGGGGACTCAGTTGGAACAGCTGACCTTAACTGACTGAAGAGATGCTCCTTTCCGTATGATATCATGCTCAGTCCATAAAGCAGAAAGAAGAAGGAAGGCAGAGACTTCTGGAGAGATGGCATTTGTCTTCTGAAGTAACCATTAATAGCCTGATGGAGCCCTGATGTCCTGGAGATGGCTGAACACCTGCCTGCTGATAGGAAGCAGTGAAAAAATTCCTTTTTTTAATTTGCTTGTGCCTGTAGCTTTTGCTTTGCCAGTTAAACTGCCTTTTTCTCAGCCCACAAGTTTTCTCACTTTGACTCTTCCTATTCTCTCCACCCTCCCCCTGTGGGGAAAGTAAGCAAGTGGATGTGTGGTGCTTGGATGCCAGCTGGGGCAACATCACTCACCATAGTCCTTTTTGGACCATGGTGCTTGAAGGGGTTTGAGATAATGAGAGATTTGACTGGAATGCCAGATTTAATTTATAGCTGTTACTGCTCTTTAGCTATTAATTGGCAGGCTCCTGTGTTTGCCATTGGTCTTGCTTGCCTTACTGTAAACTAGTCTTGTGCTTATTTTATTCAAGGCTGGTTTTTTTTGCTTTTATTGTTTGCTGTAGTGTTGCACTGGCTATCTTCTTACTCTGCTCTGTCTAGGAACATTTGGATAACAGAAATGGCGATGTGCCTGGGCTGGCAGCTGACCAGGGCACTGCTGCTTTTTCTGTGCTGTTTGTTACACTGGATAGGCAGGAACTCCAGTCTCAGCCTGAGCCTCAGTGGCTCTACATGAGGTGATGCTGGACCATTTCAAAGTGTGGCCACGAATAAGCCCATGACACAGCATGTATACCCCTGGAAGAACTGCAACCATGGATAAGGCCATGTTGGAGCAGGTTTAATTCTGAAGAACCGTGGCTGTGGATAAGTATATGCTATGGCTAGTATACCTCTGGAGAGTCTGTGGCTCATAGATAAGGCTCCACTTGGAGGAAATACACCCCTGAGGTGGATAGGTCCAAGCTGGGGAGGGAAAGGGAAGTCCATTATAGTCTTGAACTCAGTGGTCTGGTCCAAGGGGGTAAAGACTGCAATGGAAATACCTTTAAATACTTATAAACCATGAAGTGTGGTGTGTGTAATAGAAATTACTATAACAGGAACCATCTGAACCAGTGGAAGACAAGCCTTACAAGAAGAAGGGCAAGGGTAGCAGTGACACAACCCGGTTTAGGTACCAGTAAAACCATGCAACACACCACCTCTCCTCTCCTGAGTGACCACAGTAACAGATGGAGACCAAAGTCATAGCCTAAATTAACTCGATGGACATTTTGTGGACATTTGTGGTAATTCAAAAATCATTTTACAGGATTGTCCATAGACATCCCTAATATCCCTTAAGGACACCACTCATCACTAGTCTCCATCTGGACACTGAACCAGATTACGAGTTAGAAGCTCCTGACTTCAGTGAGAGTTGCTTTGTTAGCTAAGAGTTCTCACATCTCATTTCCAGGTGCTGTGCTGTTAATTCTGCCTTCCCGAACTTCCAGGTCAGTTCTGCTTCCTTTTTGTTACATTAATGATGCTTTCCACGTGAAATATGCTCATCTCCAACCTCTGCAGCTATGTGGTCCTTACCAAGCCCCAGTAGAATCAAATGTCCATTGTGCTGCTGATCCACATGAGCCACCACAGCTGCTCCTCAGAGCATGAATTCTGCTGCAACATCAGTGCAGACCTCCACTGCTCCAGAGCCTTCCTCAGTCTCATCAGCTCTGCATTTCTTGTGGCCAGACCAAGACATGAAATATGTTATGAAGGAGTATGCATCTAGTAGCATACATTGCATCAGAAAATTCTTACAGCTTGAAAAAAGGTCTTAAACAAACCGACATAATGCAATATACTAATTATTCGGCAGTGCATAATATCTTTATTTAGAACAATAAAGTATATGTATATAATGTAAATTCCAAATTTGAACTGGTATAAAAAAAGATCTGGGAAAACATCTATCTTTAAAAGGACACATATATACATACACAACACATTTTATAAACTTTATTGTTTACCTTCAGTCAGAATGTAACTATGCAAGACTGTGCTGACATTTACACTGAAATAAATGAATTTGCCCACAATACAACCAGCAAATATCTGTGTCTCTATCACAAGAGTCTGAAGTTTCTGCGTTCCATCAATTTGAAAACGTAACAGCTACATGCCACCATTACTGCAGATCTTCATTTAAGACAGCTGAATCAGATTCCTGAATTGTAGAATATTAGATATTTCTTCAATGTAAATCTAACTAAAAATATCTGTATTTTATATATACTGTTAGCTTTTCAATTTAATAGTTGTATTGTGTGTACTGAACACACAGTTCAGTTTCAGCATAATACAGAGAGCAACAGAGAAAACAGCTGGTGAAATCAGAATCTAAAAAATGTGCAGGTTTTACACATACTCCATAGTACAGCACTCTTTATAAGCTTACTTATGAAATGACCTTGTGATGAAATAAGTACCATTAATTTATTCAAGTAAACACACATCTAAAGTAGCACATAGAGTTACTCAGTATATCACTATCTGCTTTTTTATTCTCACAAGGCCACTAGTAATCACATGCAAAGTTCAACTATTCCAAAGGAAACCTAAAAATGTTAGTTTCTCACAAAACCACAGATATCTGAAAAACAAATTAGGCTGACTTTTGTATAAAATTACAACACCTGTTTCCCCACAGATTTTCATTTTAAGAGAAAGGGTGTTATTTTCTGTGTTAATGCATGGGCTCTGTCTACCCAAAAAGAAGATTGAAAAACTGATCACTCTTCAGAAGCCAAATAGCTTATAACTGGATAAAGAAGCATTTAAAGGACTATTTCAGCCATCCCTACTCCCTCTGAACTTATTCCAGTTCCTCTGATGTCAAAAATGTCTTACAAGTCAGCAGTCCTTAAAATTTCACTACGCCCAAAGTAAGGGCCTCCTCAGTGGGTAGACAAATTGGGCACAGACAGAAACATTCAAATAATTTCACAATCACATTTCAAAGTGCCATGCCATCCACTGTATCCCTGAATATTTAGAAGTGTCTTTCTGCTTTGCAAAACTGATTGTAAACACCCAAAGATTTGTTCAGATCTCTCAAAAGGAGTTTCAGAAAACAGGAAAACTGGAGCTCACGAGCTCCAGCAACAGTTATGCTGCTCCATGTGTTATGCTAGTTTGGTGCATATTTAAAAAACAATGCTTGTGATATTAAGTTGGACCATTTATACATGAATTTTTTTTCTGTTCTCATGTAGACTTAAATTCACTTTGTTCCATGGAAGAGATCGAAGTGTCTGACATTATTTGAAAGTGATATAGCTACTATTTTAAAATGTTACTCTTTGAAGATGAACATTTTGCAGCAGCTTATCCTTTTTATCTTTAATTTAATCTTTTTATCTTTTATTATTTTTTATCTTTTATTTTCATAATATTGAGCAGTAGACCATGGAGACTAAAACATTTTTTATTTTGAATATGAATGTATAATTTGGGGCACACCGATGTGCAACAGTATTGTGTATTTGATTTTCTGGAAAAAAACCCCTTCAAACATATTTAGAAAACCTATCATTCTTATGAACATAGAACATCATTAAAGACAGAATTTTTGTTTAACTGAATCTAAAGAATATGCTAGAGAACTTCAAATGCAGGAACTTACTTTGTGATAGTGTTGTGTAGCAACAAGAAGTACTCAAGGTTTTTGTAAAATGTAGAAGGATAATTGCTTCCATTTACTGTGGATACTCTTCTATTCTGTAAAAACCAATACACAGCTGTTCTCTGCATTACCACAAAGGTTCAGATTGCCCATCACTTAGGTCATGACTCCGCTTCTTTCAGGTTAACTCTTAAACAAGTTAGAAACAAAGTCTGAAGGATTTGTGAGTAAAGAACTGCATTGTCAAATGAGACTGAGTTGCAGATGGGGAATTGTGTTTGATTCTTGCAGAGCTAAAATTTGGAATGTACTTGCTTTTTAGAAGTGATGAGCAACCTTAATTATTCCTTACTAAGTGGTGAGTGCTTCAGCATCTTCTGAATAAAAATGAAAGCCTGCAATTCACACCAAGCCTTTGACCTAGTCTGAGAGAAGTTCCTCAGATGATGCAAACTCCAAAGGTCTGTCTATGTTAACAGAACTATGCTAATTTATAATAATTCATCAGAACTTGAGGATCCTTTTCTGACATGCAGGAAATGTAAAAAGGCCTTGGTATAAATAAAAAATTATTCCACATGATCAAATATTGAAGAATGTTTTAGTGAGGTGCGTGTTGGTCCCTTCTCCCATTACAAGCCTTAAGATAAGAAGAAATGGCCTTAAGTTTCACCAAGGGAGGTAGGTTAGATATTAGGAAAAATTTCTTCACCAAAATGTTGTCAAGCATTGGAATAACCTGCCCAGCAAAGTGGTTGGATCACCATCCCTAGAGGTATTTAAAAGATGTGTAGATGTGGTGCTTAGGGACATGGTATAGTGGTGGACTTGACAGTGCCAGGTTAATGGTTAGTGTTGATGATTATTTTATGATTTAAAAAATATTCAATAATTCTAAATCACTGTATGAATGAATTAATGAGAAATTTAGACACTGATCTCAGTATGTTCAAAATTCCATTCACAGTGGCTACATGCACACATACTCTCTGTCATCAAATATAGTAAGGTTTTGAGGTTTTTTCTTTTTTTGGTAAGTATGAAAAATGACTCAGTTTCACCAGTAATACATACACACACATGCACACACACGCTTGTATATATTATATGTTTGTCATATTCTTTTTATAAAGGCTCTTAGAAAATTCAGCACATGATTAAAATTTCCACAAGAGGTATTAAACAATTAAGCAACTATATACTTCAAAGAGAACTTCAACTTTATAAAAAAAATGAAAAGGGTATTGTTTGTGTTTGTTTGATGGTGTTTTGTTTATTTGTTTATTTTTGGGTTTTTATGTTTCATTTTTTTGTGGGGGGGCGTGGGTTTGGGGTTTGGTTTTTTTTTTTTTTCAGTGTTCAAGTTACTTAAAATTAATCTGTTGCTGATGTGGTCAGTTTGATGGCAGATGAGGCTGTCATCTGAAGTGAGCCATCTTTACCTTCTGGAGTGCAGTCCACTAATGCAATTAAATAATTCATCCCCATCTGGAAAGAGCCAGGATGAAATGATGCACATCTACACTTGTGACTTTTACCATGGTATTTGTAGGATTTACTTGAAAATGCATGTCTACACATCAGTCTTGTAGAGATTCCATGGATGCTATAACAGCAATAGATGCAGAAAACAAGTGGGAAATCAACTGTTTCTCTTTTGTTTCAGGAGAAATATCTTTAAGAGCGGAGAACTCTGGGATATTGAAGTTTACTAATCACTTAAAACACAATGAAAACTTTAATTACAACTGATGTAAGTAAAAGCTAAATACACTCAGGATCTTTCAGATTTTCTATGCTATACATTTAAAGACAAGTTATCAATGGCATGCATCTTCTGCATTTAAAATAATTTCATGGGTTTGTCTTTATTTGGATGTTTGAACGCAATTCAGACTCTTTCCTTCCCTTGGCGTGGCTGGAAATTCCACCAGGGTTCACATACCCAGCAGTTACTTTTAATGCTTCAAAGCTTCACGAGGTACAGTAACCTCCTGTTTACTTTGTCTTCATCCAGTATTTGCTTCTCCTGAACAGAGACCACCAGTGCTGAGGCTTTTCTGCTGTGGGCAACCAGCCACCTGGCACCTGACAGAGACCACATGCTGCTGTACACATGACCTCTGCCTGGCATAAACACAGCTCCTTATAAGTAAAAGGCTAGAAAACAGGTCCATGGCATGAGTTCCCTTTCAAGTTTTATATACAGTATTGGAGAGTATCTTATCTGTATCCGTTTCTACTTTTTCTGTCAGTTCAGAGAACTCCATCTGAAGACACCAAGGTAAGTTAGAGGACACAGATCTTAAATTAAGGATGCAAAGGTATTTATGACTTTCAATGATTACACACAGTTGGAGGCATTTGAAAGATATTTTTTGTACTTTTTTTGCCGGAGTTTGTTGCAAGTGTTAATGGAATTAAAAATCCTCAAATGCCACACAAGGTAGATATTCACATAAGATACAGTCCTGCTAAGTGCACACTCTTCTTCTCGTTGTTCAATTCAGTGTTGGTTTCACAGTAACAAACACAAATTGTTCTCATTTCTATATCATGTCTATGGAGTCATGGGCAGCAACAACAGATGCAGACTCAGTCTGTCACTCCAGAAGGAATATGAATGTGCTTAAAGCTGCTTCATTTATGAAGCGAACATGGAACTGTTACCTGCCTGAAGAGAAAAAGGCAAATTATAATTTTGCTGATTAGTCTTCCTCTCTGTATTACAAAATAGATAAAAATCACATTTTTTTTCTTATAATTTTGGAAATAGATAAATTCAATGACACTTGCTTAAACATTCCTTTATTCTGAAACAAAAATTATTGTTATAAGATGGACTTTCCTGGTCCAAGAACCCACTCACCTACAAAAGTTCATTGATGTCATCTGTGGTGATGAAACAACCCACATATTTTTACCGAAAAATATGTGCATTTCGATATTTTTTGTGCATTTCAATACCTGGCAGTCTCTCTAAGCAAACTTCCCTTTGAAGTCATCTGGACAAGCCAATACCAAACTGAGTCTGATTACCCTCCTCAGTAAGATGATGTTAGGGCAAAGCAGCTAAGCAGACTGGAAATCTCTCAAGTTGTAGATAACTTGATCAAAACAAACACTGGAATGCACTTGAGTGACTGCTGCAGGATCAGATGCAACACCAGGATTGCCTGTTATACTCTTATGCTGCTCTTTCCACTCATGATATAAAATGAAGCATTCCCTATTGCCTGAATCTTCCAGACCCTTGTCAGGGTTAAGTGGCTCAACTCTTCTTACAAGCTCCTTACTGCACTTTTTTGCACTGTCTGCAGTGAACACCTGTGACTGAGAAAGCTCCCTCACCTTTGATGCTCACTCCTGAATTCTGAAGCAAGAGTGATGCATCAGATGAGGCTACAGAGACTGCAAACTGTGCTGAGTAAGCAAAAATGAACACCTTCACTTGTTATCCTTCATTTTGTAATTCCAGAGTAGATTTAGTGACACTCAAATTTAAAGTTAGATGCCTAAATTAATGATACAGGACTAATCACTTAGGTACAAATAAATCCTACTGATAAAAAAAGTTTTCTTTTTTTTTTTTTTTTTTTCCCCAAAATGGACTCTGAATCACTTTATATTTCCGCAGCCAGAAGTTTTTAAGACTATAGTAAGACCCTTATCTGTAACAACTTACCAGTACACAAAACAGTAACAGTGTTGAGGGAGAAAAAGCAACAGCTACACTTGTAGATGTTCCTTTTCTTTTTGCTGCAACACACTAAAAAAAAAAAATTGAAGGTACTTTATTACTACAAGACCAGTGTTTCAGGGAAGTAGAATGGAAGGGTTTATCAGTTAGTTGCAACAAAAGGGAACTCAGGGTATTAAGAGTTTTATGTTTGCTATTACGTCTTCCTAGTTATAGATTAATATTACATATTTCTCAGGGAGGAAGGAGAAAACAAAACGTTAAGTCATATATTTAAGAAGTTGTCTGGTGGAGCATGCAACCTGTTTGAATTTCCTGTTAAGGCCATCTCCTCCATTTAATTAATAGTCTCCTCTTTCCTCTTTTCTTCCTATGAAGCAATGTTTTACACTTCCTGTGGAGTTAAAAGGAAGATCCATGTTCCATTTCACAAATTTTAATACCTGTGAGGATGAGATTATATGTAGCAACTGATACACATGGTTGAATACACCATCTTCTGTCCTATGCACTGCACATGAAGAAAATTTGTTTTAGGAATGCTTTATTCTAGATAGTCTAAACACTGAAAATTCCAGCTCCTGTGACTAAACTGCTAGATCAGAACCATACCTAAATGCCTCCAACACGGAGCAGCACCAGGCATTTCACACAGTGTGACAAGATTACTGGATAAGATGTGTCTTTCTGCCACCTGAATTGGATCTTTCCCTTAATCTCTCATATTTTAATTTTGACCAAACGCCTTAGCATGAACTACTTTAACTTAATATATCCCTAAGTCCTCTTTTCAGACTTCTTTGCCCAAGTCATGCCCAAGCAACTTTGAATGTTTTAAACTGTTATTTCTAAGCTATATAGGATTAGATGAGTTACACAGAATTTTTCAGCCTAAAAATCAGATAAAGCAGTGTTAGTATGTATAGAGCTGTCATCTCAGGATGACCTTAGAAAGGTTTTAGGATTTGAATAAATTCTCATTAACTTTCTATGACCACTAAAAAAAACCCAGAAACCATAGATGCTTATATACACATACCCTGAGGAATGTAAAAAAGTAAAAGAACATAAAAACTGGTAATGTAAAAAATATTTAGGAGAACAACCAGAAAGACGTTGTTTTCTATTTATTTACATAAGATAAACCTAGCTTTACACAGAAAATTACAAAATTCACTTTTTTCTTCTTTTTTTTTTTCTGCTTCCTCTATAGGTCTCAGCAATTCTTTTGCACAGTGGGAGTAAGGCCATCTAAAGTAAAGATAATGTATCTTTAATAAAATTTTGCAAGCAAAATTTCATTTTTTACATTTAAACTTAGAAGTTCCTTTAAAGGACACACCCAAGTACACATATTTTGCCTCTACCACAAGACCTTGTGCTTGGTTTGGGGATTTTTTATGTTTGTCTTAGAGCTAGAGTGAAACTTTCAGGAAGTAGGTCTCAAAGATAAACTTACAATTGCATATACATATAGAAAGTGAAACAATATACCTTATCTCATTTTCCTCTTGACAGTCATGACACTGTGTAGTTTCATCACTTTCTGGTCTGGATTTGGGATGTGTTTTCTAGGAAGAAAATACATTAAATATAATATTCTAAAGCTTTCTTCAATAACTCCCTAAAATTGTTTTATGTTTCAATTTACTTCAGGTTTTCAGTATCAAAGTAATCATGCTAAAGGTAGGCAAGATCTTGTCTTCTAACATATATTCACTACTTCTATAATTTTAGTATTAAAAACTTTGTATTCCAGGCAGGGGGACAAGGGGCAAAAGCAAAAGAACCCTTGTGTCAAAATATAATAGAAGAACTGGGAAAGCTGGAGAATTCTATGTTTCTAATTTCCAATTAGATGGCTATCATGCTGATAGGACAAGATCTGCACTATGGTGGTGGAATGTTAGAATTTGACAACATAGATTTACATTTGCATAGTTCAATGAAGATCAAAAGAGATGTCTCTTCCTTTCAAATAAAGAACACTTCTGTTCTTCCTGCTTTCCCACAGAAAAAAATGTAGCATCATTACGTAAACAATTAAATGCAATATTTCTCACCTTCCAGTATATGGCTCCCAAAATAAAGCCAGTAAGAAGAGACAGCAATGATGTCAGTGCTATGCTGATCCCTTGCAGGCTGGAGCTGCTAATGAAGCCAAGCGCCTCTTCTGTAATTACAGATGTTCTCGTTAGTGAGGACAGATTTATAGCAGAAAACTATCTTCAGGGCAATACTATTAGCAAGAGCACTTTCATGCACCACCTACATAACAGCATATTAAATAGCAGAACAGATACTTTAAAGTGCTGTGTGCATAAGGTGCACTCCATACAATATTTTTTACCACAAGGATGCTTCTCCCAGTTCTGAAATAGTTATGTTGAATAGTTCCAACACCAATTCTCCTTTTGCCATTTGTTGAGAATTTTCTCATTCCCACACTTCAAAGCTTTGGGTTTATCAATTTTGAAAGGTCTTAAGTTTGACCACAAAGTCATTCTTTGGAAGAAAATTTATCTGTCACTTTGTGCATTTGCTTAAGTTCCATAGAACACATCCCACCTACTCCAGATAGACATTTTGTCTTGCTGCTAATGAACGGCCACCATGCAGCCTCTTGAGGGGGGTTAATTGAACAGAATAATCCTGAGCACTTCTAATGTCTGTCTGGAAAGGTCCTGCTGACTTCAGTAAGATCAAACCCTTGTACCTTGAAGTCTAGCAGTGCATTACTCTGTCATAACCATTTCTTGATAGCATTTTACATTTTATACAGAGAAGCCCCAGATTCTAATCTTTTATGTACACAAGAAATTTCATTTCTCTCACAGGGAGCTGTATGCATGCTGAAACTAAAATGTGGCCCTCCAGTTATTTAATCAAGAGAACAATGTGAAAAACCCTACAGAGTCACCCTGAGATCCACATCCTGAACTGCAAAGCAAGCCACAGGAGACTGCTGGTTTAGACACCATCCACCCAGTTTTTGTTCATTTCAAGATCTGGTGTCTGAAGGTAGAATGGTGGGTGTATTGTCAGATTACAGGAAAATAACTGAACTACAAGCACTGGAAAAGTGTAGGTGATTAGAGACAAAAATGAAAATGACTGGTAGCACTAGAAATTTGTGTGACTCATGCAAACAGAAAATGTCTAAGCATGTACAATAGGATATACTGGGTCAAGCAATGTGCATTTAGTACATTATTAAATAGCTTCTAAGAAAACACATTAATTTATAAAGGAGCATTCTCATAAATAACTAGCAATTCAGTTTCAACTCTGAGATTTTCTGGTTGTCATTTTGCAAGATTTACAGAAATGTTCTTTTTATCTCTGAAATTCAGATGTTTTCTGGAGTCACAGTAGAGAGAACTAAAAGGGAAGAAAACAAAGAGTCTGTATCTTACATGTATTACATGTATCTCTGTCTCATGCACTGATTAAAAACTCAAGGTTCTGACTATAGAGGCCTGATTTTTACTTACAGCTGATAGACTCAGCACACTAAAAGAAAACAGCAGTCAAGCAGAAATGATGCTAGCTTACCATAAAAGAAACCTGTCTACACAGGAGAAGGGAAAGATAGCAGACAAAGTTCTACAGAGATGAACACCAGCTGAAAAAGAGAGGCTATCAATCAATCCGCCTCTGCTTGGTCATTAAAATCAACAACAGAATTTAACTGGAGGGGCATATCTGTCTGTCCCAGAATAGCCATAAAGGAGGTTTGTTTGCAGAAATGTCCTTCAAAAAGTCTAGACAAACTCAAGTGGGGTAGAGCCAGCCTGAACATCTCAAAAAAAAAAAAAAAAAAAAAAAAATCTTCTCTCATTACTTTATCTGACTTGTGTTCTCAGCATGTTCTTAGAATTCCTATATTGCTCTTGTGCTCTGGTCAAGAAAAATGTATCACTGCTTTGCCTAATCATATTAGCCTTTCTTCCAGTGAGAGATAGCTGAGACAACTGAACTATGTCAAACCTATGAGGATGGTCATGTTTTCTGGATTCTGACCTGCAAACTTCAGAAAAAATGGAAAAATGAAATACAAATCAAGGGAAAAACTCTTCAGGTCATATACAGCATAATTTATTTGATAGCATGTTACAGTAGACTGTATAACCTCAAAAATCCTCTGCCTACTCTGCAATGCTGGGCAGCATGTCATGGCAAGCATGCTGATTCCTACATGGCCTTCCAGAGAAATGTTCTGCATGCAGGGTGATCTGTGACAGTGCACAACCCTCTTTTTTACCATTTTTCACAAACTTTAAAGAACCTTACACAACAGAAGAGCTCTCTTTACAATGAGTATCTAAAAGTGGAAAAATATAATTTCTGAGAATGTATTGCCAGTGCAGAAACTTTCTTCAGCATCAATGGAAAACTGAAAGGAACACACAGTTAGCTTTCCAGGCAGGGACCTGCAACAAAGGGACAGAGCCTAAATGCAGTCAAAATGTGACATCCTCTCCAGCCTCCCTTTTTGAAAATGAAACCAGACTTTTTTTTCATAATTTGATCATGCATAAGCTGATCTGGAAGTTAAGTAACCCAAAACTACCTTAAAATGTAAACAAAACCAGATTCACTTTCAAGTCCAGAAAAAAGACTTGAAAGGGCTGGAGACAGTGAAATGACTCATGGCTTGTTTCTTCATATGCCTTTTACTTCCAGTAACATCTAAACCTGAACAGTTCTGAGAGGTTTTGGTCTGAAGAAACTCCCAGGGACTGTGTCCTAATGAAGAAAAGGGAAAAAAAGATGCCAAGCTGGCAGCCAATAGGCTTTTATTCCTCCTATAGGGACTTTTTCCTCTCTTAGAAGCTTTCAAGATCTACATAGAATGATTCCCACTCCCAGAAGTTATAAAGGCAGAGAAGAAGAAGGTTTAGGAGAAATTAGGTATAAAAGTAACTTTTGAACTCCTAAGGCAACACCAGAGGAACTCTTGGCTTCGCAGTTAGTATATTATTAACTTTAAATAGACTCTATCTAGCATGGTCCAAAAAGGGAGTGGAAGTGAGCCAGCACCTCTCAGAGCTCTCGCTCTGTACTTTGTGGAAGAAACCCTTAGGAAGTGAGATCATGTGAGGTAGACATAGGTATAGTCTTCATGGCCACTGGTATATTAAGCTGTGAACAAAATATATTTACATTAAAAGCCACTCAGCTACACAATGAAGTTGTTGAGCTGTTCTCCACCTTGAGCCATGTGTGTAGGTTTAGCAACCAATTATGATTCAAAGTACTGGCTTGATTTTTTTTTTCCATTTATGTCTCAGAGGAATTTTCACTTTACTTCTGCTCAGCTCCAACACAATTACCACAAGATCTTATCTGTAAAAATTCAGAGAAGCTCTTGCCTGTTCATTAGGCTTTTCCATTAACTATAACGTTGGAACAAAGGCACAGAAGGAAACACCAATTGTATTAAGATATGGGTGAATATTTTCAAATTGTTGTGCAATTACTGAACTAAACTATGGTATTCTTTGTGTAATTATAAAAGTAGGCCTTCTTCCTAAAAACACTTACAGAGATCTCTGTGTTTACATGTTCTTCAAGCTGTTCAGTACTGCATAATAAAGCCAAATTATTATAGGCAAAAATGGAAGAAAGAAACACTGAACTTCCCATGGAAACATACATATTAGTGTAGCACTACACTGAGTAACCATGTTACAAAAAGCTAGTAAGTTTAAGCTTTTATCAGGGTAACATGAGATTTACCTGATGGGGGGGAAAAAAAACGACTATAGTTTGATTCAACCACTGAAAGAAATAAGGACTCAGAATTCTTATCCTGGCTCTTGTTCTTTACATAGGAACCCTCTCATCTGAATTCTCTAGGCTATGCAGGATATAAAGATCCAGAGAAATATCAGTGAGACTGGTACTTAAACAATTAACTGGAATTTAAATTGGACTATAGTCACATAACACGAAGAGAACACACTAACCTAAATAAATTGAGGTGGGTGGGGTGTGGTGGTTGAGAATTTTATGGGGGAAAAGACGGAGTGGGAACATGCCACAGGTCTACATTTAGTATTACAAGAATAAAACCAGCACAATTGCCAGTATAAAAATTTTTAAAATTGAACAGGTTAATTGTTCTGTTTTACATGTAGTTGAGGTAAGAATTTTGGTGTAGATTTTGTCAAGGTTCTACTCTATAATAATATTTTTATTTTATCATTCCGTAATAACAATGAAGTCATGAAACATGACTCTTTAAAAATGTAGCAACAACATGAACAAAACATAACCTAGCTAATTTACACTATATACAGTTTCTACGATAATTATTTTGAAAATTATTTTATTAGAGATGCACTTTAGGTTCACCTCAGGTGAACTTAGAATTAACAGCAGTTCAAGTCATCCGACTACGCAGACAATATTAACAAATTCAGAATATATAACTAATCTGGAGAGGTTCTTTTGCAAGCAGTGAATGCTTCTAAATTGTCTAGGAATCATCAGTTTTAAATAGCTCAATTTGAAACTATTTAAAATGAAGGAGGGTCATTTAAAAAGAGTAATATGACAATAGTTTGTATCTGGAGATGCTTTTTTCAGGTTTCTTCTTTTCTTCAAATGTTTTCCTTTTTGAAACCTGTATCTAATGGTGCTGTTCTGACAACAATACTGAAGCCAGCATATAGGGTCCCCTGTGCTGGGGAGTCTTAACATGGAAAGTAATGAGATTTATTTAACATTGTTTCTTCCAAGAAGACAGGGATTAACTAAAATAGTGAACTTATTCAGCAATAAAGTCAGCACAAAACTAAAATCAGCACTGAAGACTATTTTCAGGGAGTAGGACAGAGATTCCACAGGTCCTGCAAAAAACTCCAAACAAATAACTAAAGTGTAAGCAGTTAGCATTCAATGTCCAAGTTAATGTAATTTAATCGGATTATGAGTTCAAACTGTCCCCAGCCCCAGACATACAGTCCTCATGTAATTTCTACATAAGGCTGTTAACTGATATCCAATTTTCCAATAAATTGCTTAAGCAAATGATAATCAGTTAAAACACACCTGTACAGCATATGGCCAGCCAAGCAATTTCTTTGACTTATTGCATTATTTTAATTAGGGTTTTTTTCTACTTGATTATCAGTTCCAGTTATAAAACAAGATTAAAAAACCTGCTCCTGTACTCCCCTCCACAGCACAGATACAGGTGCCACACACTGTTGTGCTGCCCAGCATCCCTCCTGTTACTGTATTGGATCAAACTCCTTTCATCTCAACTGTTCCTCTAATCTGTCTTTCTTTTGGCTCCTCAATCTACTCCCATCGCTTCAGGCTGCAGCTAAATATTCTTTCTCTAGCAGCAACAGCAATATTTATCACAGAATAAGATCTGAGAGAGACAGGTATGCACTCTTTAGCCCTCTCCTGGTGCCTCATAATTGGCTCATCAGGTTATTTGCAGCCAGCTCTGACCTCTTGGCAAGAAATCTATGGCTGAGACTTCTCTTCTCCAGAGGCAGGCTGACAGCCAGGAGTCAAAGGGAGTTTTTGTTCCAACCTTCTACTAAGAAGGTTCTGGGCAATGATGACTTAAGACATCTTAATTAGAAAGCAATCAGGAAGGGCTTCAAATCTGATAGCAGCTGTAGGCCAAGTAAGTGCTAGCATGCATGATGATAAAACCCAACTACATTATACATTCCCAAGAGAAGCAGCATGAGAAGAAATCAAATCTTAGTAGTATCTGTCTCATCATCAGGAGCTATCATCATGCCCACCAGGCTACATCAGGGTGCCTCTCTACCCATGTTTTCTTATGCACTGGGAGCACCAGCCACACACTTCATCAACACACATTTACAGAACATCGATGCTTGTGAAATGAAAGGGGGAAATTGTAAAAGAGAGACACATTGTCATGCTGATGTGTCCAGGAACAGGAACAAGGGAAGCAACAGGTGATTAAGTTTTAATCTCCATTCCAGAAACCCCTAAGGAAAATCCCCTTCTTTTGTTGACATGGAAAGCTCCAGAGACTATTTACCTTGCTGTACATGATGTCACTAAAAGCCCCTGAAACTCCTCTGTTTCTCCTAACCTCAGAGTCCTATAACCCTTCTGACTTTGTGACAGAAAATGCTGAGGCTCTTACAACAACAGTTCTGGGCTCTGTTATCTATCAGTGACCAGTCATGTAATACACTGACCAAGACAGATGAGAAACACAGAGGTGGCCATGCTAAAGATTAGATTACAGCCTGCCAAAAGCTTTGGACTTTGTCCTTCACCTCAACTGAAAGCACACTGACTGTGGAGCTGGCCCTACTGCAACCACAGCAGGTAAACATGAGGACTGTCTTCAGGTTTGGTGCCAAGCTTGAGGTTGTCAGTACTCTCAAAATGCAATGTACAGGCAACCTCTTTGTCCACACAAGTACCCTAGGCCCAATTTTGTATAGCTATTCTGATCATTTAGAGCAACTTTCTTTTTGGAGAGTTAAAATAGATGCCTGGGATGGCCAAGTTTGCTGAGACCATATGACTAGTGAGATCTCATGGCAGCCAAAACGAAGAGACTCGCCCTCTCCAAGTTGTAGAGAGCTGTCACATGATAGTATCTCTAAATTTTGATTAGATAAGTTCATTGCATTTTGGTATGACAGCTGAAAAACACATGGTACACCATCAGGCACAAGTAACTTCCCATTAATTTGCACAATTAATGACATTCTTCTCCTCTGAGCTCTCATAACAAACAGCTACCAGGACAAAATGGAGACACATATATTATTTCAATCACTTGTACTTACTGTTAGTGCTAGTGTTACTGCCAATGCTGTCATTCCTAAGGGAGCTGGCAGCAACAGGAGGAAACAAAAATGTTTTTGTGACAGCGACTCTGGAATCTAAATAGAAAATGAGTGTGTCAGCATTATGTAACTTAAAATACAGTTCCCTCTATACAAGATGATGGGCTATAGGGCTATTCTGATGTGGCTATAGGGGTGTTTTAAAAATCTGGCTACTGGCCTGTTTATAAAGTGGATTAGGCCAAAAAAAAGGCAGTCTTATTAAGAGGCAGGTGTGTCTATGCACTGAGTGGCTGCTGAATTCTATGAAAGCAATTGCTAGGAACCAAGTTCCTAGGTTATGGCACTGATCTGCTTCTAGTTACTACTGATACAACTGTGCAACTGGATATGTTGCCCTCATTAAAAAGCTAATAGCTGTCATTAGAGAGAGTAAAAGAAAAGAGAATAAAAAACTTCCATTTACTGGAATGATGAGAATGAAGTGCAGGAGCCTGACTTGAGCTTGTTAAGTTTTTTACATAAAGTAAACATGAAAGGGTAGGATGAATACGGACGTGTGTTTAGGCTGCTGTAATTTACAACTTGTTCTCTCTTCCTATCCTTTCAGTAGGGCAATCTTAGGCTCCTTTACTGCCTTATAAAAATTAAATAGAGCTTTAATAGAAGATAAGAAGAGCAATGTAAAAAGATGATCCAGGATATATTTGGGATGAAGAGAAACAGAGCAGAGTATTGTGAGGTTCTTTGGATTACATTAAGGATTTGTGCCACTAGAAATGATAGCACCAGTTTCACTGCCAGATAGAACTCGACTTAAGATCAGAAATACAAGCATCGATGTTGGTAATAATTTTAACTGGCAGTAAAAAGAAGACATGGAGATAGAGCATCAGAACCTTCACATCTCTGAAATCAAGGGAAACTACCCATTTACAACTACTTAAATTCTGTTCCCCCAAATGAGAGCCATCTTACCGTTCTCTGGTGTCTCTACTGTTGAAGGCAGAATGCAGTCATTCTTATCCAAGGTGTCTGCAAACTCCTTGTAGACCTCAATGGTACTATTAAAGTGTCTAAAAAAATCCTCAGGAATGAATGCACCTTCTTCATAAAGGTGACCATTTTCTTTTACAAAATCCTAGGGCAAAATATAGAATTCATTTTGAAAAAAGGTCGAGAGAGATTCTCATTTCAGCACCTCAACAGATGATGAAAATATCTGAAGTTGACACGAAGTGGGTGACATTTTTAACCTGCAGAAGATCAAACCTGCTGTATACAATCTTCATAAAACATTCAAGACCTTTGATCTGAGGATTTCAAATTAGCTTTGCAAATAGAAATAAAGTGTTACTTCAGTATTGTAAAATTTCCAAGGAAATAAAAGCAGTCTCCCATCCTACACTGATAATGAAGAGACTATTTTTTTCTTCCCCTCATTAAAAAAATTACCTTGATTTCACATTACTTTGCCATGTTCCACATGGTCCTTTTAATCTGAATGCAAGAACACAACACAATCATAGCTATTGTCACACTATACAGGGAACAGCATACAATAGTGGGGATACCCTAGTGCACAGAAGTAGGATGAGATCCCTGATAATCTACCTAAAAATAAGAATAGGACTATAAACAAGGAAGTCAAATCACTCTGATGTTTAACAGACAAGTGTGTTATGTCAGACTAAACAACAAGTCTGAAGTCCTTGTTAAGATCACTGATGGTTATCTTTTTTTTCCTCTTTTTACCTGACTCAGACTTTCATAACAACTGTTTCTTATGCCAGTGGGTTGCATTTGACCTGTGGTTACTCTGAACTTCCAAGAAGAAGGACAGTGGTAAGAAAGTGCTTTAAATATGTGCGATGGAAAACTTTCCAGTTCTTGCTCAAAAATTATTTGTTTAATCCTGAAAGTACTAGAACTAAGATCATTCTTCTCTGAGGAAATCAATAGGTTGTTTCTCTGAATCATGGGATTTTTACTTCTTCATTCAATAAAATAAAAATCCTCTTCCCCAGCCACATCCTAGATGAGTATATTGACTCACCAGGAAAAGAAAAACAAGTACATTGAAGACTGGACAGAAGTCAGTTTGAAAGGGAAAGGCAGGGAATTTCTAAACACCCCCAGCATGGGGGTTACACTACTGTAAGGTTGCACTACTGTAAGAGAGATTGATTACTTTAGCCCATTTGATTAATTCTGGAAGTTAAAAAAAGGTTCAATTACAATAGCTAAGGACTTACTTGACCAAAAACAAACAAACAAACAAAAGCCAAAAACAAAAAACCAGCACTACCAACTAAGAAACAAACAAAGAACCTCCAAAACCCCCAGAAAACCTATATGGGAGATGAAATTCTTGCCCTAATAAAGACCAGGATGGATTTTGGCCATTTGGTTATGTTTGACTGCAGAACTTACTTTTAATTATTGATAGACTCATTAGAGCTGGGAAAGAGATTAGAAAGTTAATTTCTCCCCATCATTTTCATCCAAGAGAGTCAGATATCTTGAGTGAGACTCCTGGAATCCTTCCAGTTGCTGTTGGCTTCCAGAAAGACATGGAAATGGACTGATATCCTCTAGTCTTTGCCATGTCTTTGTATTAAAAAGGTCATTAAAACATGGTGAAGCTTTCAGAGCCTCACACACACTGTGACACATGTGAGGAGTATATTAATAATTCCAACCACATCTTTAAATATACATTAGGATCACTAGCAAAATGAGTAATTTAGACTGCATGCACAAGGAAGATTTCCTCTATTTCAAACAAACCAGAAGGAATTAATTATCTTTAGGGTGACGATTACATTTCTGACTACTTAAGTAAGTGTATACAGGTCATTGTATATACTGTAATTCCTTGTAAGCCATTTTCCTTTGCAAGAGGAGATAAGGACTAGCCAATATTAGAACAGTGTACTCAGTGCATTTCTAAACAAAGAAGGATTTCAGATGTACAGGAATAGAAGTAAGAACAAATCTAATGAATCTTCAGACATTTTTAAACTATTGTGGAGTCCCTGCAACATAAAGTTCAAATAAAAACACCCAGCATAAAAGCAGAAACTCTGTATTAGATTACCTTATTTTTATCAAAAGCTAGACATGCCATAAGATCATTAATTATCCTTGTGAGGTTATTGATGATTAAATAGTTGCTTAAAACATCAGACATATCTGAAATATCTGAAAACTTCTGGAGAAGATTATGTAGGCTCCGTGAAAATTCAGGCACCATCAAATGCAACCAACAATGATTAGGCTGTCAGAAGATAAAAAAAGAAACAGAGAGGTAGATTAAATATCAGACTTTTGCAAAAACTGGTTAAACAACAAAGTGTGCAGAAGTAGATTGGATTGTTCTTTCCAATTTAAATTATCTTGAAAGTTCAAATTAAATTAAAATTTGTCTTCTTTAGCATGGCCAACTTTCTCCTCAGTACTTTTGGTAAATTTCTATTCTCACTGATACTGACATATTTATAGTTGTCTGTTAAATGACATTCCTTCATTAAATTTTTAATGAATGCTAAGCATCAGTCTGTTGAGAATTTAAGCCTTGGGATGAACCCTTTTCCATGCTTTCATTAAGGTGTTCTTTTTTTTTTATGGCATTTTTGTTATAACTTCTGCTTTAATGATTTTCTCCAGACTTTCTCTAAACCAGTCTCAGTTTTCATTTTATTATGTTACCCTACATGACTTAGTTAACCCTAAAGATCCTTGATTTAAATCTCTCCTGAGGAAGGTTTCCATAAACATTTTGCATTAAATCCATGTGTGCTCTCATCTACCTTAAAACTAGCTAGCTCAGTTAACTCCTTCTCTTCAGCTTTCTCACGAAATGCCACTACTGAGAACAGTTTCTAGATCTAAAAGTCTTTTTATACAGAATTTTGACAACAAAAGTATGCAATTACTTTGCAGACAGTTTGTACAGCTGTTCATGTGATTGAAACCTGGTCATTCATCTTGCAGCCTCAGATGGAGTCACTTCTTTTACTTAGATTTACATAATAGTAGTCAAGTACATTAAAAAGCCAACCAGTCCAGGAAAAACCCTGACTCAATATGGTCAGCAAAAATACAGGTAATGTACTAGTCATGATGCAACATGTACCTGGAAATCTCTTTCCAATAAATGCTGAATTTTTAACGATAAATGATACGGAAATGTATTTCATAGATGAAGCTATTTTTCAGTGGTTGAAAGTGTTTCAGGCTTATTAAAGCTGGAGATCTTGACCCAGCATCCCCTAAATACTCTGAGTTTCACTAAACCAGTTCATGGGCAGCATCCATTGAATCCATCCACTCCACTTTCTGCAATGCACAGTAAATGTCTGGAGATGTATCTGCTTTTAGACTTAATCTTGTTTAACTCAATTTCTGCAAGAAACCTGCATATATACTCTTTATTGAAAAAAATTTTGCTACTATCATAACCATCACTGCAAAACAAATTGCTTTCTTAATGACACTGGTGTTGTTCTGACCTGATATATAACAGTTTTTGATGAGGAAAAACACACCTCATTCTTTAAAAGGCTAAGCAAACTATTAGGCTTCTAGGCTTAGGGAACCAAATGTAAATATATTGTTCATCTCCATCTGACTTTTCACTCACACTCAACTCTGACATGCTGATAACAAATGGAGAGTCAGTATTACCACCTTCTGTAATTATTTTAACTATGACTTAGAAAAGAATGAAACAAAATGTGAAATTGATGGCATTTAGCTTGATTCTCTGCTTCCCTTTTTTCTTTCAAGTAGAGAAAAAGCAAATAAAACTGAGAAAGCTTGTTGAAATGCACTCCATGCAAGCAGCAGGCGTTGTACCACGTCCCATTGCCCTCCTAAGAGAGAGAACACATTTTCCTTACTCTGCTGTAGGAACAAGGACACAGAACTTCTGTGCTTTCCTGAACTGCAGACCTGGAAACCCTTTTCCTCTGAGGTCTTTGTGGGTGGGCATTCTCCTTTGACATGGACTAGCCAAAGCTTGCCACTTCTGCTAGTAAGCATTTGGTGATTCCAGCAGGGAATCTATTTTGCTGCTCCCGTGGCTTAGGATATGCGTGGGAGTCTCCTCTGACTGAACTGTTCTGACCTACAAATCTGTATTTTACGAGAGTTTCAAGCTTTCTTTTCAGTAATATCAAGCTGTGCAGTCGGTTGCTGTCTCAATATCTACAAAACACAGAGATTAAACTGTTGAAATAGAGAAATGTGATGTTGTTTGCAACAAGAAATAGAGGTTTAACTCTGTTGTTTTAGGGCACCTGAAACCTGACTTCCCCCGTACTTACAGGTTGTCCTCATTTACCTTTTTCTTTCTACATCTATCTAAAAGCTTCAAGTTTATCTTGTCTTCTCAGTTCAGCCCTTGCTTCTGTCATCTCTGACTTTTAACCTTCAGGTTAGACTACACAGTTCACTCTGTGCAAGACTACTTTTAAAGCCACTCAGTTTCCTTCAGCTAGTTCATAATGCAAAAACCCTTCTGTTTAATGGATCGGGTCAGTCTGATCCTGTTACATGCATACACTACCTTTGCATCTGCTTTGAGTTCACCCTGCCTTCTTACCTTAAGTCATCTACACTTGAGACTTGCTACCTTGGGCATATTTCCCACTTCAAGCACGCAGTGAAGATTGAGATCTATTGAACAAAAACCTGCAGCATACCATTTCAATCCTTTGAGAGCTGAACAAAGAGCATTTGCCTTACACAAACCGTGGGTTTCCCGGCTTGCAAAACCCAACAGAAAACCTACTTATTCAGCCAGCCTTTGCTGAGGTATGCATAACACAACCTGAAATCCCCAAAGAGGAATTTGGCCAAGTGGGATATGAATACCACTGAAAACTTCCTCCTGCAAAGGCATGTGGCCAAGAGCTGCACCTTCCATCCCCATGACTGAAAGTAGCACATGAACAAAGGGAATATGGAAATACAGGCTCTGAACTTCTCTTCCTCCTATTTATTTCTTGGCTACTCATCATTAATGTAAACTGGATCTAAGTTTATGAATACGATGCAGCAGGATGACACAGTATTTAAACTACAGGAAAAAAAACCCTGCGTACTTGCAGCCAAAACTGAACAATGGAGTGGGGTAAGAGTTAAGCAGTGAGAATGACCAGGACTCATCACTTAATCAGGCTCCCTGGCCTTCCTCATGCCAACCATCCCAGGAGCACAGTGGAGGGAACTGACCTGATCCAGCCTGGCTCTTTCCCATCAGCTGTTGAACTCATCCTACCAGCTAAGATGCAGTGCTCAGGCTACAGCTGTCTACCACGGACATTACTTTCATCACATCAGGCACTAAAGTAATTGAATTTCATAAAGACCCACAGCCAGGGGACGGTGGTAGCCAGTCTTGCTTACATTTTCTCTGGTTATTGGCTGTTTTCAGAAATGGAAATTTTTCCATTAGTTTAAATTATATTACTTAATTATTATATGATCTAGCACCCGACTTCCATAGCATTTGTTCTACAGACATCTTCTGTCTAAGAAATCAAGTTTAAACTGGATTTTCTAACGCATGCTAAGTTTCAGTAAAAGTCTCAAGCCTCCAACATAACTCATAAGAACACTGACAGATCTGCCATAATACCTCATAACCTCACAGCTCAGGGCCCTTCTCTACCTCACAGCCTCATTTTTCTCCAGCCATCTTCTTAATTCATGTTGTTCAGAACTGAGAGAGTGTTGCTACTGGCATCATTCTCCAATTTCTAGGGGGAATATAGCTAGATTTGCTACAGTGTTGTAGGATAGGATGCATTTTTATATGTGCAACATAAAAAAAGTGGATTTTCACAGTGAAAACTTTGTAGAGACATTAACACAGCTTCCTACATCTACCAGATAATTTCCAACTACATGTATGTATACAATTATTCAATTTTAGAACATGCAAAATATTTTTGTTTAATTGACAAACTAATTCTTTTCTTACTTTTTCTTCCCTTAAAAAAATACAGTACAGTATTGGATTCACCATAATATCCACTTTCACCTTTTTGCTTCTCTCCTTTTTCTTGCAGTATGCAACAAACAAGAGGCCTTTTTCAATGTGTTATTCTTAATAACTTTTTTTTGTTTTTAAATTAAGGAAAAGCATTAAAAATATTTAGTAGGATAACTGATAATATGACACTTTTTAATACAAAATGTTATAAAATATTAAAGAAAGCGGATTATATTTATTTGAAAGTATCACTACATATTAACTATGGGATTATGCAGAAAGAATAGTACAAAGCACATTGGAATGAAATACTGTCCTCACTTTCTACCGGTTTGTTCAGTTACTGACACTACTATTTGCTGAACTTTGGGTTGTCTTCATTGGCTACTCAGCATTTCTTCTGCTTTAATGGTGTTTCTACTGGCTTAAACCAGAGGGACATTCCTCAGTAAATTCCAAACTTCAATTAGAAAGAAACTACTTGAGAAAGAACCAATTTTCAACTTATGTGTTGAAACAACAGTCAGACAATAGTTTGACTTTTTCCATAGAAAACGTTAATAAAATTAGTACGAAGAAACATTTTTATGATATTCCTGTAACTAAAAAGGTTTTAAGTGACTGCAAGAATACCTCTACAGTTCTTTTAAATGAATACTTGTGAAGTGGATGAAAAGTGAAATACCCATTATGTAACTGTAACTTAGGTCTAAAGCATTACATCCACTGCTGGGCTATTTTATTGGGATTAACTTGAAGTGGTTGTACATACCAGACTATCCATCTTCGGGACATATTTAAGGGTTATCATATAATCATTTGGGAGATTTCCAACCTACAATAAATAGATAATAAAGATGTTATTACTGACCACACAAAGTAAGACCGTTTCCATTACTGTATTCAACAAAATCTAGCAAATATTCAATAACATTTTTCTGTAACCTACCAAGAGAAAAAAGTTTAAACACTGTTTTCTATGGAATTGCTACTCTTATTTGCTCACAAGTGAAGCATCTTTCCACACCCTTGTAACATTCCCTAATCCAATCTGATCATGTTAAATCCTACCACTTCCCAGAAGAATTAGTCAGTAATGTGGTGGTAAGAAGGGATCCGAGGTTAATCATTACAGCAGAAACTCCACTGCATTTTTATATTTTAATGGCATGTCTTGAAGTGACAATTTGATATATAACCCCAACCACTCAGAACAGAAGAGCTCCAAGCCTTTTTCCTTCAAAAAACATTCCACTTCAGCAAGCATTTGAACCTACAGAAATACCTTCCTGACTTGTGTTAAGTTATGTACCACCTCAGAAAAACACTTGAATACAACTTCAGCTTTGAAGTTGTGCCTCTTACTAATGATGAGCAATATAATTATATCACAGCAATGTCCTGGGGCAAAGGAGAGCTTCCACACATGTAAGCTGAGCATGGCTCTGCAGGTGTGGATGAGCATGGGGTGTGGAAGAAGGGTTCTCAATTATACAACTCAGTTTCCCACAGATGGGATCCAACACTACTGTAAGACGTGGCTGATCATCTGGGGAATGTGCTGAGTGGAGAGATGAACAGGGAGATGCTGCCAGGATCCACAATTTCTTGAAGTACTTCTTTAGAAAGGTTTAACAATACCGTGATGCTTAATGACACAGTAGATAGATTTTCTTTTTTATCAGTGAAGTATTCAATTGATATTTCTCATCGGGGCTTGAAATTCATTTAGTTCAAAGACAATAAGCACACATATAATTCCTTTAGTGAACTGGAATCTACACTTTGTTAGCAAAGAATTTTTACTTCTCAGGGTTAACTATAGTTTTATTAGGGCTGCTGCTGGTTCTCCTGCTATAGCAACAGCACAGCAATTATATATTTTTTTCTGTGCAGTTGTTAGGTAATATTTGGCTGACAGAATGACAGAACAGGATGTTTTATTTGTTAATTAAAATTTTATTTAAATTAAAGAATTTCTTTTAAAATAAATTTCAGAATGGTTGGTGTTAGAAAGGATCTAGGACAATGCTTACAAATAGTCAGTCACTAGTGAATCTCCAACATTTTTAAACTTACATTGTGGGCTGAACCACATATTCAATGACATCTACCTTTCTCCTACAGCTTAAAAAATCAAGTTTTATACTAATGTCCCTAATAAATTCCATTATTTACATCAGTTTTCTTTTTTCTTTTTATACTTGTGCATTCCAAAAGAAGGAGTTGAAAAAGCACCACTGAAATACTTTGTATTAATTTTTATTTATCTGGAATTTGGGAGAGCTGATTCAAGATAACACAAATACTCAAAAATACATTTGTTATTTCTTTGGAGCATCTTATTTATTCTAAATTCTTATCCATACTTTTTTGTGTATTTTTCCTTCCTCTGAAGTCATCCTGACATGATGACACATAAAAAGGTAATCCACTCTCTTCTCACTCTCTTGCTTTGCGTGCCTAGAGAGCCAGGATTAGCAGCACTTCAAGCAGCAAAGATAGTGAAGATGCTACTGCATGTGCTAAGTTTCCAGCACTCACTGTAGAGGGATACAGTACTTAGCAATGTCAGCAAAAGCACTGTTCTTTAAGAAAGGTCACTGGAAGATTAAATTTGTTCTGAATCAATGAACACTACAGGAATTGATATGCATTATGTATACAATCTACTTTACTGGCATCAGAGCCTGTCAAGCACTTTTCATGCACAGCTAAAAAAATATAACAGCACAGTTAAGAAAATATAACAGCGCAAGAGTTCTTATAGTTTCTCAAACAAAGCCAGAGAATACAGCTCAGCCTCTTCTTGACAGACTGTGAATCAGGAAAGATATTTTTGAATTTACTACTAAAAATGAATCACTGGAAGGAGGGTGTCAAACAGAAAATATATGCCCTGCCCAAAGAAGAAACAACCTGTTAAAGTTTTATTGATTAAACTCCATATGCCAGATGCTCTGCTGATGGTAAATGATGGAGCTCAGTCAAAGCAAGGGAGCTATATTTGAGTCCCAGTTGGACTTCCCAACTGATTCACAGAAAATAGGGTAGAGCCCCTGATGTAAGAGCGAAGGATATATTTGTACTAAATCTGTGCTTTTTGTACTGTCTTACTTTCCTGAAGTGAATACTGAAATGTCATTGAAGACTAGGCACCAAGACTGCTACCCAAAAACCAACCACTTGCATTTGAACTTCTGAAATGATCCTGAAAGGAATGAAAGGACTCTGTATACCCACTCTGTGCTGGGTGCCTGGCTGCTGCTGCTCCCAGGAGGGAGCTTCATGGGGCAGAGTACAGGAGGCCTCTGACCTGCCTGAGCAAAAGGGGATGGAAAGGGACTGTCCCTTGAAATTCCCTAAGCCCCAGAGTGACTTTTTTTTGGCTCCTACATTCAACTTCTTAAATACAGTGACAAATCTGGGGGCAACAAAACACCTGCCCACATGACTTTCCTTCAGAGAAAACAGTTTAGATGACTATAGAGAATGTCAACTGGTCATCTTGAAAAGTATAGAACTAAAATAACTCTGAATTTCAGGTAAGATCGCACAAAATCTTTCTCTGTTTTAGTGAGTTTCTGTGATTTTTGAAGTCCTATAAAACTCTGAGAATATCTGGAGAACAGGAATCCAGACTTACGTGTTTAAATCCATATAAAATCAACGTTAAGTGCTGTATTCCCAGTTGTAACACAACTTCAAACTGGGGAAAGTAAGATTCCTTTTGACATACAGAGGTCTGAATATTTAATACTGCTATGTTAACACTGTAACCACTGTAACACATAACCCAAATATACTTTCAAAATATGCTTAAGGTCACACAGACAGTGAAATGGAAAAAAGATGCAAGAGTGATTTGGGTTCCATAAACTACTCTTTCATGGCAACAGCAGAACAGAAACGAGACGACTTATCTCAGCAGTGAAATGCTTTGAAATGAGGGCTACTGCTCTTGGAAATTCTCTTTATTGTGACTGTTCTGAAAATTTTAAGGAGACAAGCACAGATATCATTTTTTGTTTAAGAACAGCTCAAAGATAAAGTAAGCCCTTAAAGAAAAAATATTATCTCTTACCATTGTCAGTGATTTCTTTTTTCACTCTGAAGCATATGATGGGAATATCATGCTTTCCTTTTGGCTACCATTTCTGCCTCTCATTAATCTCTTTCTCATTCCCTTTTCCTATTCATTAATGCTGCTGCACCTCCCTTCTCTATATTTTTGGCTTTTCTTTTCCTGCAGGAGATTCCACTTTCCATCTATCATTTCCACAATCTACTCTATCTCATCTGCTAATGAAGCAGTTAATAAAATCCTCATCATTTGGCTTAAGGCAACATGATAACAATTTCCGTTCACACTTCATACAGTCACATTGGCAGATTATTTTCATGATAACAACACTGGATCATTTTTTTATAACTCCTTCACTCAGGAGAGTTAGATACATTTAAAAATAAATATCAAATGTTGCCAAGAATGCAACATTTAAAGCAAAGATGCAATTTGAAGAAAGAAAAAAAATTGCTTTAGATAAGTAGATCCTGGAAGAAAGGTGAAATTTTTTTTCTTTTGAATGTTGGAAGCCCAAACATAAAATCGACATTTTCTGACCAGATTGCTAGTTTGAGGCCTTTTCAAATACTTTGTTAATGGATGAAACCAAAATACGTGGTACATTCTGTATGTACTGTATAGCTCAGTGAATTCTACTTTTCAAGTCGGATGTTCATATTTAACAAACTTTTATACAACAGATTCCTAATTCGTATGCAAAATCAGACTCATGCAGCTTTCTGTTGAGTTACTGTGCTGAAAAGAGCAATGGGGACAAGCTTTATTGACAGGGGCTGCAATTGCAGTTTCATAATACAGAACATTTATTCATCAAGTGATGTGTTTTCCTCCAGACATCTTCATTTAAAAAGAAGCAGGAGTTCAAGTGATTAGTAATGCAGAATGAATACTCTCTAAATACTTTTGTTTCCTATAGGTATGAAATTACGCTCTTTAAAGTTCTCATTACTAAAAAAAAAAAAAAAACCAAACAAAATGTAATTGTTCAATTGTTCTTTGATTCTTAAAACCATTTTACTTGGGACACATTCCTCATATGACACAATTATGTTCTAAAGATTTGAATAAATTCAGTCTTACAGAAAATGAAAGTAATTTTTTTGTATGAACAGATACCAGTCTGATTTGGTCTTAAATTAATTAATGTTCAGACACCTTAATGTTACTGAATCTGCTCTTTCTTTCCGATTCTAGCTTCTGCTCTGAGTCTAGTATGATGCCAGTGAAAATCCAGATTAACACCACTGAAAACATGTTGCACCATACATCTGTCCCCAATTTACTACTCAACACAAAGTTGATTAGGCAAATATCCCACATGTCCAAGCACTGCTCAGTGTGCCTTATTTATTCTCCAATAGCTTAGGCTTAATAGATGTCTCTGGTCTTTATTGACAGTAAGTGTTAACTGAGGCATGTTCTTATCCTATCCCTAGAGCAGAGGACAGTCACAGCCATGTTCAGTTTTTCAGTCAGTGATACAGGGGCCTTATAGCTCTTAGAACAAAAACCCAGAACCAAATAAATGCTGTTATGACGTGAAAAACTATGGAGGTTTTGAAAGCGAACATGCGTGGGTCTGTGAAAAGGAAAGAGCCAAAATGATAAACTTTGTTATAGACCTAAATGGCTGGGGAGAGATGGTGATATACTTGTACAGTGAGAAGAAAAGGCCCAGGGAAAACTTAACATTTTGTGGAGATGAAGAGATCATAATCCACCTCAGTGGAGGATTCAGACCATATTGAATCTAAGATGATGTCTGAGCACTTGTGATGAGACAGGAGGAAGAGAGGCAATATCCTGAACTTGCATACTGCTGCTGAGCAGCAAGTTTTTCACACATAGGTATGGGACTACACTCATGACTGTGGACAAAAGGGTTTAAAGATGATGCCAGTTTGGTGGAGAATAAAGCCTTTTGAAATGTCAAACCACTCTCAGCAAGTGATACAGAGTTTGTGGATAACATCACAATAACTATGGGCAATTATTGTACTCATAACAGTGAAATCCTCACCAGTACAATTTGTTCTGAGCATGGAATGTGAGGACATTTATTAAAGACACTATGTCCTATTAGAACAAACTCTTTGTATCAGTGGGAAAAAAGACTTTCAGGCCAATAGGATCAATAACGAACCCAGATAACATAATTTTGAAGATATAAGTCATCAGAATATCATTCCTGAATTCAATGAATATATTTTGTTTCAAAAAGCAGAAGGGGTACAGCACCATTTTAATAATTTACAAGGGTTGCAGGGTCTCTTGCATTATGTTTTTATACACGTCGTAGTCCAGATTATATGTACTAAGTTTATACTTCATATAGGATAAAGAACTAGTACTTTTTAGCAAAGTAAAGTGATAATTCAGTATTATCTGTGAACTTCCCCTGTCTCATATTCACACTGTCAGGTAATGATATATTGTTTTAAAGATACTTAAAACCATATTATATATTTTTTTTTTTCATTTTCTTCTCAATGTCAAGTTGTCAAGCTTTATGCAGTATCCAAGATCTCTTAAACTAAATTTAAGATTCTAAAGTTATTTCCATGTTATCTCTTCAGTTCTCAAGTGGCTTTTTAGAAATTATTTCCACATGAAAAATCTATGCAAATGTTAATAGACAGACAGACAAAGCAGGGTTACAGACTTTCCTCAAAACATTCTCAGATGTTTAAACAACTTAAAACAGAGAATCCAGGTGTCTGGGCTTTGTATCTCTCTGTTATTTCTCCAACTCAAAATTATCTTTGAACTTGCTATTTAACTTCACCCAAAGTTTTGCATTTGGTAGAGAGATCTGAAAGGTATGGGTTTAAGTCAGGAAATGAACTGTACAGCATCCTTACTGAGGAGTAAGGAGGAGCTCAGCTCTACCCCACTCTGCTCAAGCCTGGTAGCAGCAGAAGCACACTGTAAGCTGAACGGCTGTAAACTGGCAGAGGTTTTCCTCCTGGACAAGCAGCAGACACCAAAATGGTTACTACACAAAGTCCTTCCTGCTCAGCCCAAGCAAAAAAGGCTATAAATTTGGCAAGAGGTCAAAAATATCGCTCAGGTAAGCATCATGCCTTAGGCACATGGGAGGGAACTACCAACCATGCTGATTGTGTGGGGATGTGGAGGAGAGTAGGGGGTATGGAAACACAGTGCTGCAGGGGTGTTTTTTAAGAATTGTGGTTGCTGGACTAGTCTGGAGGAAGATGTAGGAGCACGATAAGGAAAGTCACAGTCAAATTAAAGACTAATTTTTATTATATTGTTTCTTTCATAATTTATCTGAAAAGCAAAGCATGATTGCTCAAGCGAAATGCAAATTTTTGTAAACTATATTAATACATTCTTGAAGACTGAATTGCTCTAAAGGGAAGGTTAAAGTGTTTGTTTTGAAGATACATAATTGAAAAAAAGCTATTGCTAACCCTATACTAGACAATTTCACCAGTCCTCACAGGAGTTCTATTGCTCTGTCATGCTTTCAACATGTTTATACTCTTTCAAGAGACGAAATATTATCTTGAAGAAACATGCCAATACTTTAGAATTCTGCCCAGAGGGACTAATGTCAAGCACTAAGCATCTGAGTAGGGTTATAGAGCATCTCCAGAGATTTGCACTATGAGCCAGTGCTCAAAGAAAACAAAAACACTTCACTGGTAGCAATTGAGAGGCACTCCAAATTAAGGTTTTGATAGTATTAACACTGGTATTACAACTGCTTTTTCCCTAATGAAGCCATAATTTTCAGCTGAAGTCAGTAAGTAGATAAAGGTATTCTTGCTAAGTGTTCCATATATATTATTTGGTGTTAGATCCCGCACTGCTGAAAATTGGCATAATTACTGATTTCTGTGGAGTTAAATACCAACTGCCTTCATGTAGGAAGATGCAGTTTTCTAGGATAATATAGTGTCCAATTAAGTAGCAGTTAAGATGTACTGAAATTAATTCAGTTCTTACATGAAGCTCTGAGTCCTTCAGATTTGAACTTCTAGGTACAGCAAATAGAGAGACATGCAATGAGTGTAGGCCACTCACACCTAAAAACTGTAAGAGCTGTACAATTGCTATGACCTTGATTGCTACAAGGATGTATAATATCACACTATTTTTGTATATGGCACAAATTTCCCATATATCCAAGGTAAAGACTTCCATTTCCTTTCAGTTGTGTTTGCCACCAGTCTGCTACGTAAAAACCAGTAACACGTAGACAATAATCTTTCATCTGCATGGGAAGGAATCTGATCCCAGACAATTTCTGAGGAAGTCTGGAGGAAGTAAAACACATATCTACTCCAGCTTGGTCAAGAAGGTCATCTCTTCAACGAACTCTGAAATCTATTCTCCAGTCTCTGAAATAAGGGTTTTGCTTTTGATCAAATGACAGACTTTGATGGATTAATTTTTTTTCAATATTCCTCTGGTTCTAATATAGATTTGCTAACTTTTCTTAAAAGTGTAAGTGCCATCGGACTGACTAGTGTTTAACATAAAGAATGATTTTAAATAAAATCTACTTACCAATTTTGCAATGTCATTCACATCATCTGTCACTGGATTCCCGCAGGAACTCTGGGCTTTTACAATAGGATTAAGCAGGAGTAGTTGAAGACAAAAGCAAGTGACAATCCAAGTCTATTGAATAAAAAAAATTAAAAAAAAAAAAAAAAAAAAAGAAGTAAGAAATCTCCAAACATGTAGTAACAAAAGATTTTTTAGTAATTATTTTTTTTCATATACAAAGCCTAAATGCAACAACAATACTCTTCATCCTTCATAAGGACCTACTCATACCTCTATAGTATAATCTTCATGGGACAGTTCCAGAGAAATGCACTTAACTGATCTTTTCCAGAAGCAAGAACCTTTCATTTAATAATGGAAAACCTGACACTGAGCCATGAGATTATTTGTGCAGGATTCTGATTAGGTGATTTTCTGCAAGGTGTACAGATGCTAAAGAAGAGAAAGAGACAAACTTTTCAATGTTCTTCATCACTAACACAAAGTTAACTAAATACCTCTCATTCACCTGATGAGGTATTTGATAAGCCTGTGCCTTTACTGCGATAATGGACGATAAGGAACAAAATTATACCAGACCACAGCAAGATAAAAGGAGAAAGTTCATAGCCATTACATTTGGGTACTTAAACTGCAAGTTAAACCACAACTGGTCTCTGCTCAGATACTAGGATCTCAAGAAGCAATAGACATTTTCTCTAAGTGACGTACCCTGGTCTCTCAGGAGCAGCAGCCTGGCTTTGGCACTACATTTCCCTCCTAAATCCTACTAGGAACAGCAATGCAATGTACTCACACAGGCTTATGAGACAGCCAGAAAAGCACCAGATAACTAGCTGTGATGCACACGGGTGTCTCCTTGGCTACACTGCCTGAACTTCTTCGCCTTCTGTTGTTCCTTGTGCTTTGCTGGTTTCCCACAGAGCCCTGTGCCAAGTTTAAGCTGAAGATCTTTAGTTCCAGAATGTTAAAGCATTTAAGTTATGGATAATCAAAAGTTGCCTCGGGTTGCGAAGCTTCTTGTGCCAGCTGACTGAAGCTGTCAGCAAGAGCTGATGATGGTGTACATTTATTGCAAGTATGGAATTTGCCTGTGCAGGCTCACGAGCCTCCATGAGGGCAGGACTAAGCCCAGAATTTGCTTTTGCACAAACTGTGATGCACCTTAGCCCTGTCTGTTCCCTGTGATAGGCAGAGAGCTCCCATCTCCAGCCTTGCCTTTCAAATGCTATCCAACCTTTTCCATTTTTCCAACCTTTCCTTTTTCCACCAAAGCAAATCAAACAACATAGACGAAGCTCTCTAGGAAAGCAAAGAGAGAAAATCTCAGATTTGAAAGATTAGGTAGTATTATAGTCACTTAGAGAGGCTAAGAAAGCATGATGATAAAGATCACTCAGGAGCTACTAAACATGACAGAACAGTGCCTGGCAGTTTCCCTAGAGCTGCTAAATGACAAGTAAATCTTTCCCTTATATCTCTTCAATCTTATATCTATCTTACATCTCAAGTAAAACTGGTCATTTGCTTTTATAAAACGTGGCTTCCTGATTCATTTAGGCAAAACCAGTGTGGGCTGATGATGAAAAAGGCAATCTAGGCCTCCACCCCCTTCCTCTTGCAGTGGCACCAATGAGATGGTTTAGCCAGCTGTACCAGGCAGACAACTTCAATTTTTGTTTTCCTGTGCTATTTTTAAGGTAGATAGCTTTCTGATCCAGGTAACTGAGGCAGCAGAAATGCTCCTTTACAGATGAGACAAACCAGGACTGCCTGTTTTGAACTTGGCTGTCCTTAAACTGTACTGTCAGACACCACAGACTCAGGAGGGCGGGTAGACTTACACACAAAGATATTGAAACTCTTCTAAGAAAAGTACATATTCAATATGCAGTATGCCTTTTGAGGATGCCTCTAGGAGTTAGAAACAGTTTGAATTTAATATTTGTACCAATAATTATTGAAAATAACTACCTATGTGAAGAGTTGAGAGTTAAGTACCTACAAAGTCTTACTTACAAAATCTCTGTATCTTATGCTGTACAAAGCTTTGCACTTATACATGTATGAACAACACACGCTCTGGGGAGATGCAATGAAGATGTTGCTAGTCTTTGAAAAGACATTTGAGTCTGACCCTGCAGTGTATAAGAGCTCAAATTTGTTTAAGAACTATCTTTTAGTGGTCAGAGAAACATCTCACTTAAGCTGGAGAATCACAGAAGAAACCGAAGGGGACCTCAAGTTAGCCAACTTCTTCTCCACTATGATTTTTGAAACAGAATTGTTATTTAAAACAGGCTATATTAATGACAACCAGCTCCAAAGTGTATTGACTATACTGCTTTCAAGAATTAACAAAAAAATTATTCTACCTTCAGAGTTAAACAGTACACAAGCAATTACTCCCACTGGGGCTCAGGGACATTTACCTGGCATGGTCTTTGGAGATGGGATTGTGTTCCCCAATACTGAGTATGTAAAAGAAGATGGAATTTGTTCACTGGCTTGTGTCAGTGTCATAGGATGATATTTAACCTAAAAGTAGCAAAATTCTTTACCAGGAAATATTTTTTTGCTAGATCACCTGGGTAACATTAATAAAAGGAGCATCACATTCCAAATAAAACCAGAACTCTGATGCATCTTGTCAATTATCATATTGCTAGATCTAAAGACAACCCATACATGAACCTTAAAATCACTACATATTTTATAATTATGCAAATAAATAAGAATACACTTTTTTCCTATGTAAATAATGGGATCTAAATACATAGTAATTTTTATAAGTGGTATTAAAAATAAAGTCTTTGTAAATTTTGAGATGATTTGAGGTTTTTCTTGCTTATTTGTTCTCTGTGTTATCCAACAGGAACTGAAAATCTGCAAAATACTCTAGTTTCAACATGCCTATTATCCAAAATCTTTTAATTATTTGCACTTACAGAATATTTACATTCCACATGCCTACAGGCACATTATATGTAAGGACTGTATAGATCAAAGAGCTAAGTTATCATTATGTTATTTACTAATGACCAAACCTGCTGTTTGAGCAAAACGTGAATAGACTGAATTAAACCAAGGACAGAACAAAAGTGAACCTTAAACAACAATTTTATAAATAGAGATTCCAGTTTTACACTTTACTAAGCATAACTGAAGGTTACCAACACAGCATTCATAAAAGATTTCCATATATAAATACTTCTAAGCCAAAGTGGGATTTTCAAAGCTGGCCACAGGATTTAATCAGACATCACCTACTAGCATTAAACTGAGGATACATGGCAGACAGGAGGTAGACCTGTACATCAATGGGCCTTTTCCTGGTTTTGGCTCAAAAGATATTCAGCTGTTTTTCATACTCTGAAATCTCTTAAACACCAAATATTTAAGTTGCTTTTGCAAAAAGGGGAAAAAAGTAATTATTAGGTTGGAAAGGCTAATTCAAATTAAGGATTCAAAGTATATACTTTTAGTCATTCTGCAGATTACTTTTATTATTGCCTGTATGCCACAATCTCTCATTTCTTGTAAGCACATTTTAGGGCCTTAGCTAGTGATTCAGTGTGTTGAAGGTCTTCCTTTCAGTTCTAAATCAACAACTTTTTCAACAACTTTTTTTTTTTTTTTTAATATTCTTCATTTGCTATCTGGAGTGTTGACAAAGACAGCTGAAATGAGTTCTTTAACATCTTTTTTACAGTATGCTATGAAAGACATTATACACTGTTTAACATTCAGCTAACTAACTCCTTATATGGAAAGCAGCAAGGGGAATACCACATTGCTAAAGAAGCAAACCTTTGGAAATTCTGGACATTTCCAAATATCTAGTTTGTACTGCTAACAATTCTAATCATAAATAGAGAGCAATCATCCAAGAAAAATTGCCAATAATAAAGCACAAAAATACCTGACACTGAGCACAGGGAGAGGTGGGAAATACACAGACAAATGAGTTCTTCATTATAAAATTTCCTGCATTCAAATCATATTAGCCATGAAATTTTTCAGCCCAGTTTCTTGAGCAAATAATCCAATTAACCACAACTAAGCTACATCTGCAGTATGGTTAGCTGACAAAGTGGAACAATATTCACCCTGGGCCAGGCTTCCAAAATTTATTTTTCACTTCTGCTAATGCTGGGGTTGGAACATCTCTCAATATTGGCTCCCCAGGCAGTGTTTGCTTGCTGCTTTGCAGAGAGGCACAGATTGTGAACTTCTGTCTTAGACAACATGTTTAGTAATTTAGCTGTGATAGAGATAGTTAAAGTCATGGAAGAATTGTCTTTAACCAATTAAGAAATTTGCTGTCAGTGTGGAAAAATCTTAAACTGAAAGATGAGTATTTATGCAGAATGGAACCCAATTCCCATTTTCATGGTATTCAGCGATACCTTCACCCATGCAAATGACAGTGCTAACTTTAGTACTCTAAACAGCTGTGCCTAAATACAACTTAAATGCTAAGTATTGCTAAAGTCCCAGAAGAGGGAGTGAGGTATGGAAAAAAATTCACCCATGAACACCTAGTTCCGGAAGAAGTGAATTATTCTGGCAAGCACATCTGGAATTGGAAAGGTTTCTACCTGCTCTCAGGTATGCAGGAGATACTTTCAGGAGATACCTGAATGAACCACTGCAGATCCCTGAATAATGTATGGTTGAAGTGTTAAGGCCAGCATGTACCCATCACTGTCCTTCAAAACACTGGCACTAGTCTCACCAAATGTAACAGTATATAGATTTCCTCTAACCAAAGAAATTCCATCTCATGGGAGCTGGCATCTGTTCCTCTGATATCTACCTCCTAATTGCCAGAGACACTCTTCCCCCTACGATGGCTTTCAAGCCAGAAAAGGAAAATGGGGATACACTGGTATTCCTGACCCTTGTTTTTCAGAATGTTTATGCAGTTTACACTGGCGAACCCAAAAAAGACGTGTTCACTGCACAGGCATCAGAACGTTTTTGTGTATCCTCATTTCACACATGCTCCTCCATCTGGGAACCCTAACTTCTGGTAAACTCCCCAGTCAACATGTGAGTTTTCTTGAACAACCTTTTGGCAGTCCATTGAACAAAACAGAGGCAGACTCCAGATCAGTGAGTCACCATGCTGGGGTGAGACACCTAAAAATCCCTGGATCACGCCCTACATGCTTTGTTATGATTACAAAAAGCAGATGCATACTTTTCCACTGACTGATACTATTCTTCTTTTTTTTTTTTTTAACAATGTGTAGTAGGAAGAATGATGATAAAAGTAAACAAAATTCATCAGGAAGTGTCAGAATGATTTATTTGGGTTCTGATTTAAACACAGACTGCAGAAATGCTGGTCAGTCATTTTCAGAGTAAGTTTTGGAATGCTTGAGACATAAAATATTTGAACACATATTCAGTTATTTACAAAATGCAGAATACTCTTCTACCCAGTTCTGCATTTAGTATCTAAATACATAATACAACAGGACCTCGTGAGGTAAAAAGGAAAGGAAATTAATGAGTTATTTTTACAAACATAATCATGCAAAGGTATCATTGTCCCCATAAATTGAAATAATCTTGATGGGTAGTCGGCTTTCACTGCTGTTTGATCTTTTTGTGACAATTCTGTATTTGCCTTTCCATGATGTCTACAAACATGAAACCTCATCACCCTAATTTTACTTTCCTATAAGAGATTTCTGAAATGCCTAATAAGAACTGACAAGAACAGGATTTTTCAGGTAATTGGCCATTTGATGGCAGATTGCTGAAGTGACATTAGCTGGACTCTCACATCCACATGTGCAAAAGAAAATCCAATTGCTGTATCGAGATGCTTACAGACCTTGCTCTCTTTCTAAACTGTTAATGAATCAGAAATAAATCTATTAAGGTCATTGGATAAAAACACTCCCAAACCTGCTAAACACTAATGCAGAACTACTGTTTCTTCATTACTTTTTTTTTTTTGGGTTTTTTTTTTTTTTTTTGGTTTGGTTTTTTGGTTCTTCCAGCTAGAAGGAGCCACCATTCTCTATTTCTGCCAAGTTATGCGCATCCTTTTCCTGAGACAAATTTAAGCTACATGATCTTTCTTTGCTGAGAAAAAGATTAATCACATTACTCTTTCCCACCACCCAGATCTTGGGAAAACTGGGAAAATGCTCAGATTAAAGCCAACTTCATTTCATGCAACCTCAGGCCAGTTGTTATCATCCTCTGCACCTTCCAGCTCTTCTTGCAGAGCAGAAGCAGCCAATGTGCTACTTGTTGCACTGAGGAGAGGTGTAACCAACCACATGCTATGTTTGCTTTATGTGTTTCAGCTAGAACCAAGACAAACATGGTAAGCAAGAAGTGTAAATTAATACAGAGTTTGCCTTGCAAATATATGTAATCCAGGTGTTTTGTAATCATGTTCAGTAAACTACAAAATCGTGGTTTTAATGCAGGAATTAATATATTTCTTTTCAGTCCCTGTAAGGATACCATTGTAAAGTATTTGGCTATCCTAAAAATGTTGGCTTTGGCTCTTTAAAAATGTTGGCTTTGGCTCTTTAAAAATGTCATCTGTTCCATAATAAATTTTGTCCACTTTTTAATCTCACTTGACAATCAGGTATTCAGGCAGTTTCCATGCATCCTAAATGTGTCCTGGATGACAGCCAGTTTGTTTAGTTCCCAAACACTGGGAAATGAAGTTACCAAGAGACTTGTAATTATATATGGATGTTGCCTCTGGAGCTTGTGTTAACAGAGATCAAATAAATATTTAATGACAATCATCCATCAGGTGGCATTCTAGATCTGTAAAGACCCAGGAGTTTCGTGGACAAAAATGTCTCAATTGGAAGAACGTAAATAATAAAAATCCAAAACATATATTTTGAAAGAAATCTTTCTGTTAAGTGGTAAATTAGGAAGACCTTCAGAGGTCCTGCACTTTGTACAGTCTTTTTAGAACATATGTACTGGCAAGAGATAATTTTTTTTCCTCTCATTGTAAAGTTCCATTACAACCATCCAGGATTTATACTGAAATTTTACACTTTTCTATCTCACTTCAGAGTAATAAAGACCAATATTTACTTTTTCTGTGAACGGAAACACTGAGATACAAAATAGCTACACAGTTAAAATAGAAATAAGCAGAAGACCAGAATTCAGTTGACTCAGTAACTCCCACAAACTCCAAAAAGGAAGTTGCCTTTTTTAAAATTTTTTTTCCTCTCTTGGGAACTTATGAAAGAGTTATAACAAAGGCATTTTTAAGTGATTTAAAGAGGAAGGCAAAGTAAGATTCAAGATTATCTTGGCAAGGATGACAAGAGTCTCACACTGTATGGAGGTGGAGGATCTAACTTCCTTAGGGAATGAAAAGACTTTCTCTTAAGTATAATACTTAATTAAAGTTCTAGTTCAGATGTCTTGCTTCTTTGCCAAATTTGTGCAAAAAATCCACTAACTTGAATATTCTGATAAGTTATAATGAAAAGGTTTACAGAGCCACCCTTTTTAATTGTAGATCTTCAACGACAAGGAAGGAAAATGAGTAAGAGTTGCCACTGTAATTCTGTACTGGATCTTTAATTCTTACCATCTGCTATAAAGGATGTGGAATTTGGGTTAAGAGAACTATTACACTCACAAAACAAAAAAATAAAATTATCAAGAACTTAGCTATTTTGATACTTGACATATGATGAAACTCACATCCATGATGAAAATGTCTCTGTCCTCCCTAGTATTTAATTTGTAGTACGAAGTAAAACAGGCTAAGTGTATTCTTACTCTTTCATGCCTATAAACATTGCTAGAAAGTAAACTGTATTATATATCTCAAGAGTTTTCAGTTCATGCTTGAGTCTGTGGAAAAAGAATGTCAGGAGAAAAAGAATTCTTATAAAAATTAGAAGATTTTTAGACTTTTTTTTTCTTTCTGTTGTTTCCTTTTTTCCTTTTCTTTCTTTTCAATGCTTTTATACTTTCTTGGATAGTCAGAGAATGCGTTTTGATGCACAAATCACAGACTGGTCAACTTGGTCTGAAACCAAAGACATGTCCTCAGAAAGACACTATTCCATTTCTGAACTCTGAATATCTTTAATAACAACCCTGGTAGGCCCATTATCTTTATAGGGATATGAATTCAGAACTTATTTCTCTGACCTGCTCAGAGAAACCTCAATACAAAATGAAGAGCAAGGAGGCTGTGAAGGGATCCAGCACAAGTCCTGTGAGGAAGGTCTGAGGGAGCTGGGGCTGTTCAGCCTGGAGAAGAGGAGGCTCAGGGGAGACCTCATCACTCTCTACAACTCCCTGAAAGGAGGGGGTAGCCAGGGGGGGGTTGGTCTCTTTTCCAAGGCAACCCTCAGCAAGACAAGAGGGCACGGTCTCAAGTTGTGCCAGGGGAGGTTTAGGTTGGATATTAGGAAGAAATTCTTTAAAAGAGAGGGTGATCAGACATTGGAATGGGCTGCCCCAGGGAGATGGGGGATTCGCTGACCCTGGACAGTTTTAAAAAGAGATTGATGTAGCACTCAGTGCTGTGATCTAGAAATCACAGTGGATTAAGGGTTGGACTTGATGATCTCAGAGGTCCTTTCCAACCCAGATGATTCTGAAAATGATAATTGATGAACACAGATTAAAACTGGAGGCCAGTGAAGTCAAGATTAAGTGTATTTCATCTATCTATTTTAATTGTATTACATCTTTACAATTACAAGTTTAGATGTGATTAAACAATGCTGTTTTGGTCTTTTGGATATGCCAAGACTAGTGTAAACTTTGACAGCACTGAAGGATAGCATTTTTTGTTAACACTGTTGTACTATATATCATGAGACAATTCATTTTCTGATGTTTTACAGTTGCTGTCTATATTGGTGGTCTACAAGACCTCTCAGATGAGGTGAGAAACATAGGTTGCATAAATTAGATAGCTTGCATCATGACAAAGATCATGGGATTGAGCTCTAGAAGCTTTCCTCAGTCCCTCTGCCATTTTGAAGACCTCATGACCAACATCAGGCAAATGTGGTACTCTGCAGTCCATCCAGAGAAGCTAAGGCATCATCTGTGACCAAAGCAAACGGTATCAGTAACCTGAGTTCCTAAATACAAGTAATTCTAGTAATTCCTCCTCATTAGTCAAAAAAAAAATGGTATTCATGGAGCATAAATCTTTTTGACTGACTCTCTTTGCCCCATTCCATAGTAGTTATCAGTTTTTTAAGTCACTGTGGACTTAATGCAACTCCTGGGATAGGTAGGCTCCTGTTATATCCCACTCCTTTGATGTCACAGATCACTTATTGGTGATTTGCATGAGGGGATAGAATGCACCCTCAGTAAATTTGCAGACACTCCCACTAAGCTGGGTGGGAGTGTTGATCTGCTAGAGGGGAGGGAGGCTCTGCAGAGGGATCTAGACAGGCTTGATAGATGGGCTGAGGTCAATTGCATGAGTTTCAATCAGGTCAAATCCTGCACTTCAGCCACAACAACCCCCAGCAGTGCTACAGGCTAGGGGAGGAGTGGCTGGAGAGCTGCCCAGTAGAGAAGGACCTAGGGGTGTTGATTGACAGCTGGATGAACATGAGCCCGCAGTGTGCCCAGGTGGCCAAGAAGGCCAATGGCATCCTGGCCTGCATCAGGAACAGCGTGACCAACTGGACGAGGGAGGTGATCCTGCCCCTATACTCAGCCTTAGTGAGGCTGCACCTTGAATACTGTGTGCAGTCTTGGGCACCACAGTATAAGGACACTGAGGTGCTGGAGAGGGTGCAGAGAAGGACAACAAGGTGATTAGGGGTCTGGAGAACAGGCCTTATAAAGACAGGCTGAGGGAACTGGGGCTGTTCAGCTTGGAGGAGTGGAGGCTTAGGGGAGACCTCATTGCTCCCTACAACTCCCTAAGAGGAGGTGGCAGTGAGACAGGTGCTGGCCTCCCCTCCCTGGTGATCAGTGATAGGACAAGAGGAAATGGGGTCAAGATCTGCCAGGGGAGGTTCAGGTTGAATATTAGAAAAAAATTACTTCACAGAAAGAGTGGTTAAACATTGGAACAGGATACTCAGGGAGGTGGTGGAGGCACCATCCCTGGAGGTGTTCAGAAGACAGGCAGATGAGGTGCTACAGTGGATGGTTAATGGTTAGGTGTTGTAGAGAGCATGGCTGGACTTCATCTTAGAGGTCTTTTCCAACCTTGATGATTCTATGATTCTGTCCTCATTTCTCTGATGATTAAAAGTCTCCTTGTACTGTCCAATTTAAGTGTCCTGTTAGCAGGTAATACCAATGTGTTCTTATGGCAACACTGCTTTTTTGCTTATGTAGTTATTGTCCCATCTTTCCAGTTTGTTCTCTTGATGTATTTATGAAGAGAAATCCTATTATCTGAGTCTTCTTTATGCCTAATCAAAAAGCCCATCTGACTTTCAGTGCTCCATGATACAGAAGCAACATAAAACCCCCCAAACTTATGGAAAATAAACAAAGCACTCCCTTTCTCTTACCTCCTCTCAGATTGCAAACTGTATGTATTTACTCTCTATTAATACCTTAATTTCAAAGGCTCTTCTCTCCAGCAAAATGTAAATAGAGGATTACCCTACCTCTTACTGAGCATTGTTATGGCCATTACAATGGATCTAGTATCCAGCCAGGTGCTTGCTTCTGAAGTGAAAAGTACTGAACAACATAAAACCAACACTTAAAGTCACACAACTTTTAAAAGGTATAGATTCTCATTAGTCAGAATAGTTTCTCCCATTGATTAAATAGCCAACATAAAAGGTATTCCAAATTTATGCACACAAAAGCTGGCTTATCTGGATACACTCCAGACAGTAGCACCTGTGTGAATTCAAAAAGGCCTGTAACAGGAAATCTCAATCCACTGCAACTGAGAAGATTTCACTTTGATCTCCAAAACCTCATTTGAAAACTTTTCTAATTATCATGCGACATGTATTTTTCTCTTGTAAATTATTGGTGAGGAAAGTGATTTTGTATTTTGATAAGATTAAAAAAACAAACAAAAAAAACAGATACTTAGCCAAGTCTGTGACCAAAGTTTTCAACACCAGCTACAATATTTGAAGAAAGAAGGTTGTTCTGCTTTTCAGCTGCTTTAAATCTTGGGGAAATACCTAAGGGATATTTTAAGTTTCCTACCATCACCAGTAGTGACACCTAAAATCTTGAACATAAGTAATAAAAGATGTTAATAATTTTCTCAGAAATCAAAAGATACTTTTATAAGCACTATTCTAAACCTACATGATTACCTTGGAACATGTAACAGGGATGAAAAATATTCTTCACACACTGCTCTACTGTGGAATGAAAGAATGCCATTACACAACTCAGCCACAGAAACAGGGCCAGGTCATGGTCACGTGTAGCGAAGCTTGAGTTTCTTCTCATTCTAACTTTTTTTTCATTTCATCAAGAAATTTGCTACATTGTCTTTTAACGATGTGCCTGTATACCATTCATGGTTTAGAAATGTGGCTTTACAGATTTAATGCATGTTTTACAAGCATCTTGCATACAAAACCTTATGCCAAGTTACTACAAGACCTAATACGTTCCATAAGGGAATATGCAGAGGAAAAATTCACATAATGATGACTAGTTTGTTAGAAACAGCTTGAGTTTTAAAACATACATAACCCTTTCCATACCATGTTCTTTTTCCAACAAAGCACGTGGTAGGCAATGAAATTGCCTTCTGGCCTCATTAACAGGCACTGTAGACATTTTAACAATCATCTATGGTCAATGGTTACAAAAACTGGAAAAAGATTCTGGAAGAGAATTTTTCAGGGTAAAAGACTAAAAGCACCTACAGGCAAGCCATTTGAAAGCCAGCATACTAAAAAAACCCAAAAAACCAACAAATGTGAAAAACCAAACCTGCATCTCCTGCCTTTGGAGCTAAGTTTTCATATTGCTTTATCGGGAGATTCAGCAAAAAATGAGGACTTTGAGTTTGTTTAATTCACATGTCACAATAAAAATCCTATTGTTCTTTTTCATTTACATAGCAATCCTTGATACAGTAGTTTTGTAACCAGAAGCTCTGTCACAATATTACCCTGGGAAATGTGTAAAGTTAAGCTTTACAATTCAAAAACTTGGACCATATGACTGTACATTTGTCAGTAATCACATGAAGTTTCAATGAGCCCCTCAGAAGCAACATTGCTAAGATCACATTCTTCCTGGACCTATTTAAAACTATTAATTTTCAAGATTTCAGTAGATCTTTATTTTGTAGTTCTTATCACTGTTCTTGACAAGCTAAACTGTACGGATTAATAGTGAAATAAGAAAAGTCTGTGAGCATCGTCAAGATTATCTCAGCTGCTTCCACATAACACACACTAAAGCAAAACCACACTTAAACAATTTTCTTACTGGAAAAGAACACCAAACTCTTTCCAGGTCTTGATGTCAACTCATTTCTCTCATATTTATTTATGAAGACTACACAGTAAATAATAAATAATTTGACTTCCAAAAAATCCTCTAAGGTCTTAGGCAGCATTTTGTTTCCTACTTAATTTGAATCAGATGCTTTTCCTGTATATACTTAAAACCCAAGTAAACAATTTAGCTTTAAGGTAATGATCTGTGAAAGAATAACACAATCTTACATTTACAATGTTATTAGCATAGAAGGATATTAAGAACAACTTTATATTTTTTTAGTGGACAGAATATTTATCTGAAGTAATAGACTGATGGATGAGAGAATTCTCAAATGCACTGAAGTTACAGCTTGCGGGACTGCAGATAAATCAGGTAACTGACACATCAAATTAGTCACTAATCTTCAAAACATTTAAGTATGCTTGCAAGACAGTGTAAGCACTGGACAACCAATAAGCTATTTACCTCAGCAAGCCGGACTTTGAAATATATTATTCCTTGTTTTAAAGCAATTAAGTTGGCATATTAGTAAGATTAAATCAACTATTTCTAAGTTTTCAGTTTAAATTGAAATAATTTCTATGTGTCAAAATGCCCAAATGATTATTATTCCAACTACATCTCTTTTTACCACTGAAAATGAACATGAATTCCTTTTTCATGATTTACTAAAATGTATTGTGCCACTGCTAATTTGAGAAACTCTTTCTGATATTATTTTCACGAGATGTATGCATTTATCTTTTTAAAAACAAATTGCCAGAATGGCCATTTTAGGAATTTGAAGCAACATGTAAGGTTGTTCCAAGACAATGTAAATTGAAAATGGCAAAAATGGGATGGGACTGATCAAAATGCTTCCTATAAAATAAAAAAACAGTGACTGTATTACTGCATAAGAAATTCAAATATATTTTGAATTACTGTGCAACCCTAAAAGGGGAAGATACTTCTAAGTGTCTTTTCCTGCTGATACTGTAGTACTGGACAAGACTATCTTTCTGGGAAGGTCGATGGAAACTCTGTTGTGCCTCAATGTCTAGCTATGCAACATGCCAGCATTGCAGAAAATTTTATGAGTCCTAACCATTCATACTCAGGTGCAAAAAGAAAGATCTTTCAGCATAAATGTCTCAGCTGTCATTAATTTCACATGTAATTGGGAGTTTAGCTACATTATATTTCAAAGGGTTTTCCTTTTCTCAAAACTAAAGGCTGAATTATTACAGATGGCAATTTTGGCAGATGGTTGTATATGAAACTGAGTTTATAATTAGGCCAAATGTGACTTGTGCAATTAAGGCAATGAAGATTTGGAAACAAGAAGTGTCAGATTGGTACATGATCAGTCTGGTAGCCACAGAAAAACGACGGAACCTCATCATTCACACTTACAGAATACATTGCCTGTTTGAAAATTTCTTCTTAATTGCATGAATTAGAAGATAAGCAGCCTTTCATGCTCAGAGTGTAAACTAAAGTAACCATGGCTTCTTACATACTTAAGTGCATAATCCTTTTTTTCTTCAGTAGAGGTTAATGAGATGGTCTGAAGCAATCTAACAGCTCCCTGCTGCTGAGAGGGCTCTCAGCATCTCCTTCTCCACAGCTTTTCTCCTTCTGACATTCACCCGACCCCTTTGCAAGTCAGTAAATTCACTGTCAGTGTCTGGCCAATTCAGCTCAGAGACAGGAAGCTAATCCCTGAGGAATCAGTGGAGGAGGAGAAGTGCAAGGATAAGAAGACTATGACTACCCTCTTCGGTGGAAGTGACCTGCTGGGCTCACTCTGACATTTATCAAGCTGCATTTCAAGCCATATTTTATCTAGTGTCAAAAAGCTTTCTAGATTGGTAATTGTGTGTGAAGGTAGCATTGCCTGTTTTAGCATCTTCTGACTTCCAATTGTGTTAAAAATTTTCTTTCTTCCATGATCAGTAACATCCAGTAATCATTCTTTCTACTGATTCTTGCATATCACTCAGTAGTTTCTTGCCCTCAACTTTCAGTCTCTTTTTCATTTGCTTTTTGTTTCTATATAACATTTTTGCCTATTTAAGGACTGCCATTTCTATGATATTATTTTTTTCCAAAGGGACAGTCAGGACTTTTTTCAAGATGACAGACTACGACCGACCCAAAACTATTAGTTTTTAAGTTTCAATTTCTATTGCTACTGCAGCCTCATCTGTTGGTTGATTTGCTCAACCACAAGTAAATACAGAGATTTTTCAGCCATTTTTCTTGACCAAGTCTTGCTACAAGAACATTAAAATAGAGCTTGAAAATAGTTTTTCTAACTAATGAAGACTGCTGTTATTAACATTACAATTAGTTCAAAACATCCCTACCCAAATGCATCCCCCTTGCTCTTCAACATCACAAACTCCACTTGCCATCATGCCATCTGTTCTCCTATCTTCTCTAAACCTTTATAAAGTTCCTCAGAATCTCTTTTAATTTCAATTAACCTGAGTAATTTATGTAGCTTGCACATGTTGTTCATCAGTCTGTGAACCCTTTTACCAGATTGAACTCGATGAGGTTGCTGACAATTAGAGAACATTACCTCTTAGGCTTTTGCCATGTGATAAATTAATGACTTATTCCTACAGTTTGCTTTCTGTCCCTAAATAATTTTTTCCTCAGACTGTTATGACAGGAGAAGATACAGTACAGGGCTACTTAGTTTTCTTAGACTTTTTTTTTTAATCAAATTAAGTCATTTTAATGCTTTATTTTTATTCATCCATTTCAAAACACAAAGAATTTTAGTACATTGAAAGCATTTATTTTACAGAAGCTGGGCTTTTCTATTCGTTTCTTTGAACTCTATTAATACAGAGTTTCCACCTCCCTTCTACTGACATTTAAATACAATAAGCTCTGCTGACAACGCAACAATAGAGGCAAGCTGTTAAGAAAAATTCTTTTTTAAAGTCTGGACATATTCATTAACTCTGAAGACAAGAAATATGAGTTCATGCGTTAAGACACTATATATTTAAGAAAATTAAGGGAACGCCATGATCACCTATATTTACCACATTATTAACACTTTGAGTTTACTGTAAAATAAACCTGAGTTATAATTTATAATCTGCCCTGAACTTCCGAACTGTCCATACAAACTGTAATTCCTATAACCTTGTGGTTTCTGGGTGGGTTTAAGAATCTTGTTTGGATTTTTTTGTTTGTTTGTTTGGTGTTGGTATTTTGTATGTTTTGTTTTGATTGAGATTTGTATAGGTTTATGTGTACAAACTCTATAGAAGTGTTTTTAGTACTACAGTGTTTTCCCACAAATCCCCTGCATTTCCAGGAAGAGGAACATTCCCATGATATATAACAATATGCAAGTCTTTTCAGCTTAGAGCAAAGAGACACAGGATATATCCCAGATAACTTCATTGTCATGGAAATGTGACTGCAGAATCAATATGGATGTCAATAAAAGGTTGCCTGAACAGTTTTGTTTTAGTTAAGCTAAGTAGAACAGTATCTAAACTTAAAACTGAAGCTCCACTTGCAGCTTTGCTTTAAAATTGCAGAAATTGGGAGGTAAACATACTGAAAGAAGAAGCTGAGTCAGCCCTTTTGTGGCTCAGTGTGCCAACAGAGATGCAGGTACATCTGAAAGAAAAATAATCTGAGAAAAAAGCTCCCTAGGTCTGTACTATTTTGCAGAAATATAAATGCCTATTTAGTACAGTTGTACATAAAATGTAATTCTAAAGACACTAGTTATGGAGAACTTTTAATTCATTAAATGACTGATAAGAAACCCTAGATATCAAGAATATATCATTACAACAATTGTAATAATGTGACAGAATGGATGTTTTCCACAGGATTTACTTATATAAATGCAGCTGTGAATTGTGTCCAGCGTGTTAACTTCCTACAAAGCTTCACATTTGTACAAGAGTATCCATGTGAATTGGAAATAACCACAGTTGTCAGCAGTGATTCTTCTGATACATGTTCAGCAGCATCCTTGTTATAGATAAGCTAACAGGAGAAACTCATGCAAACTTTATTGACACTTAATAATAATTCTTAGCTCATTCATGAACCTAATTCTCACACGTTTCCTAGGATTGCTTTTCTTAAAGAGGATACATTAGGTTCTCTGGCCTATCATGAAATTTCTCTCACTTCTGTAATTAACATCAGAAAATATCATATCCCATAATTGAGAAGATTAGTGCAAATCGCCTCATAGTATACACTTTTCAGTGTCTACATCCTAAAATTCTAGTAAAACGTAAGGTACTTTCCTAAATGATGCAATTTCTTAGCAAACTTACTTAAATGATTTACTTAGTTTTTATAGGAAAAACATTCTCCACACTTTCACAGCATTTGTGCCATTTGTTCTGAAATAAGTAATGGCATGTGCATGTTAAAAAGAGAATATACCATGGTGAATAAAGCCCAAAAGCACATCGTGGTTTGACAGTTAGCACTTTAACTAGGTATGAATTCAACAGTAACTGTTCTTGGATATATAATCAATAATATTCTTGGATGCAAAGCAAGAGGGACTTGTTTCAAAAGAAATAAACCACTGGGCTGAAATCAGATTAACTTCCCATATGTCTCAGATAATTTCTAAGTGTCAACAGCATTCTGTTACAGTGGGAAATGACCAAAATACTGTACACAATCTGACTATTACTGGGAAATATCTTGTTTATTCCTAAAACCTGCGTGTGAGAAGAGATTTTTAAAAATGTTCTGAGGAGAAGAAGACAGGAAATTCAATCCAGATGATTTAAAGAAAGTTTTAGGCCAGATTTTTTTAAAGGACAAACAAAAACACCAAATCAGATATTTCTAATATGGCTGGGTGACAAAGCTGAGATACAGCAGAAAGCAAGTACTTCTTAAAGGATTTCCTTTGGCCTCAATTAAGTATCTGAACTTTAAAGGAAGAAAAAAAAAAAAAAAGCCAGAATTTTCTTACTATATTAAGAAAATTGCTGATGTTACAGAGAAAAAGGTATTATCACTTCTAGAAATGGAAGATCAATATTTCAGAGCACTCTTTATATCTCCATTAATAGCTCAGGAGTTCCATATAAGTAAACAAAATATTCTACAAAACACTGTATTCATTCTAATTCTGAGACACTTGGTTTTTACAAAAGACAAAATACAGTAAAACCAGTCTATTCAGAAGATTAATATTTGAAGAGGACCTCAAAAAGATTGCAGGAAATTAAAATGGCCACTGAACAGACTACTACAAAAACTGTAGAAAAATATTCACCAGAGGTAAAGCTGAGACTACGTGGAAGGAAACAGGATGATGACAGAGACATCTTCAGTATTTTGGCTGCCAGAAGTGCTGAAGTTTTAGTGCCCGAGGTGAGGATGCTGACTTAAATGTAAATGAGGACAGGAAAAGTGCACAAAGACATCAGGCGAGGACCCTTAGTTTTCTACATGAATGGGAAGAGAAGAGAGAAACTTGAAGGATAAGTAATTGTTTTAAAATGTGGTCTTGAGATGTGATGATAGGGGAAAAAAATCTAGAAACTTTGATCTCAGATATGGGGCTTTGAACTAAATCTTCCTGCATTCGTGGCAGAAAAAAAAAATCATTGGGTGACCATGAACACCACCCTACTTGGGAATGGAGTTCAATTTTTAAAAATAGCAAGATTTTCACTGGATTAGTAGCCTTAAGAGAGAGCTTTCACTACCCAGTCTTACACTACTAAAGGAACAAACAGTGAAGAAATTTATCAAACAATTTGGAACAGACATCAGAACTAATTAAACTGGCCTCCAATACAGCACTGATAGTTTTTGCAGTTAGTATAGAAATACAATCTACATATTGCAGAACCACACTAATTTGAAAAAGACATCAGTTATGAATATTGGAGATATATACTTTTTTCTTCCCTTTTAAAATAACCACCAAAAAGCTCTGTTTATTCAGGAACATATTTTTAATCCAAGCCAAAGAGGGTGCCAAGCAGTGTTATACAAGCTTCCTAAATTCATTTGGCTGACTAATGCTCCTATTCCTGCATGCTTCAAAGTACTATGAGAAAAACAAATCTCAAGAACTTACATTCAGATCTATATCAGTTTAAACCATAATATATAATATTGTCTGCTTGCCATTTAGTGCAAAAGACAAAGTTTGCTGAGTTCATTTAATAATGAGTAAATGGAGCCTGGAAATTAGAGGGCTGGAAATTAGGACTTCTCTACAATAAACCACTAGCCTGTTTAAATTTCAGCCTCCCAAAATCTCTAAGCACTTCTTTTCATTTAGTGAATTATTCTGCATATATGGAGCATATAAATAATTTAAATGTATCATGTCTGACTCCTCACTGCCTTGCTTCAGTCCATTACTTCAGATAGACCACAAGTCAGCATCCTGGTATTCTACTCCCATTTTAGACACAATTATGAAATCTGTATAAGCAGAGGAATTTTTTTGATCAACATGAAATGGAGGAACAAACTTCCCTTTGCACTTTAAACCTCTCATACTTACAGGCCCAAAATCACACTTTAAAATAATGACCCTTGTACATCAGTATATGGACATGTACCAAACTCCAAGTTTTCAGTCTGTGCTGTAGACACCCTAATGTTCATTCTCGTGTCCAGAAGCAGCTCTCACAAAAAGAGCTGCATTGCAAGATGCACAGTGCATTTTCAATTTTTAATGGAATAGATTGTCAGGACATGTACATCTTAGTTTTACAGTCAGACTTACATTGCCAGAATAGCTTTTTTCTAAAGGTAATTGGAGGTCATGTGTTACTAAACAGACCAAAGAATCCATCCAGCCATTATGTATCATACTACAAACATAAGAAGACATATATATTGGTCTGCTGCTACCAAGCAAGCACAAGGTAGGAAGGAAAATTTTATGGTTTTCCCTCACACTTACGAATTCATTTAAAATGTATACAACTATCAAGTATCAACATAAAACTCCTTTCAAAAAAATAATTGAGCATTCTTGGGTACTTCCTCAAAAAGTGAGGAACTAACTTTACCTGTCAGTGAGTCCTGAGTTTCACAGTAAACAACAGAAATACAAAAAGAAAAAGCTGTATATCCCTTTGACAAGAATGGTTTAAGATTATCCAGTACAGAACTCAGATAAGGCTTTATTCTGAGAGCGTTTTACTGTGCTATTCTTTTGTCTCACTTCTTTCATAAAAAAGCATGGAGTGAAATCACACACAGATTATGTCTCTAATGTAAAAGAAACACCGTTGGCACTGTTGGTATTTCTGTGCACATTATTCTAGGCTGAAACAGGACATTCCCAAGGCTTAGCTGTACCCACATTACATAGAGATTTTTTAATCTCTCGGGCAGAAGTCTTGTACACTATGCTTGTGACCTTCACTGCACACAAGTTTGTGCACAAACATATCCTGGCATCCAGAGAGGGAACACTGTGTATGTACAGACGTTTTTGATTGGCATGTTTTCCTCTGTATCTATGTTGACACCAGTTCAGAAGGGTGAGATACCTGGATTCCCTCCTAACATTCATTAGTTGCAAGGAAAAAGCCCAAAACTATCAGTACAAGTGATTCTACCTACATGAAGTAGAGAGATTCCAACCAAAGCAAATGCAGAATGTAGATCGTATCTGCATGTACAACGTATGATTGTATCATACAGTCATAGACTGTGTATGCTTTACTTATTCCTAAAGCTATATTTAGGATGCTTCTAAAAACTTCTGGTACCTCTAAAGAAGATACAGAAGAGTGAGCAGGACTACACTTATCCTTGGCTTTAACTGTGAGTGAACTGATGACCCAGGAGCTGAAGGCTGCAAAACAGACGAAGGCAGAAGACCAGCTGAATACAACACTCTACGAGGGTTTATTGTCACTGAGACAGTTCAGAGGATCGCATCCAAGCCAGGTTCAGTCACATGGAATGGCCAGATTTGGAAACACCAAGCTACAGGAACAGATAGGACTGGCAGACTAGTGTTTCAGATTTGCAGATGACTAAATCTTTCTGAATGGAGGTTCAGAGATTGGCTTGATTCACAATATGTGAATGTGAGCTCATGGTCTGAGATAGTGCCCCCCCACTCATTCCTAGTTCACATGTCAGCCACCCTCAAGATTGAACAAATAAACCTAACAGCTCAGTAAGATAGTCTTAAAGGATGACTTAACTTAAAGGAGTTAAAATCTTAAACTGTATGGATCCAGTTCGGGTCTGGAGCAACAGTGAAGTTACACTTCAGATTCACAGTCTGGACTTGATTTTTTTTTTCTTCTTTTCTTCCCTCTGGCACAATGCATAATTACTTAGACAAAGTAAAACAGCTTCAACAAGACTGACTGGATGGTTAGACCTTTCCTGGAGAAATAATTTCCTAGCCAAGAAAAGATGTGAAACTGTGTCTCTCTCACTCCAGTGAGAATCCTCAGGTGAATTCTTTTAGATCAGCCTTTTTCTGTCTCAACTGAATCAAGGTTGTTCACAAACCCAGAGGTAATGTCTGTAGATCATACACTCATCATCTCAGCCTAAACCTGCAGGTTTTGTATAAATCAGTCTGAGCTGAACTGTGAAGCCCACCTTTGCCCAGGTCTCAAGGCTGCCAGCAGATAACCTTCTCTGATGTCCCAGCTCTACTGCCCAAAATCAGAAAGAAGCCAGTGAAGGTGGGGGAGTACCAAGATATGTACCCTGACTTGTGGAAACTATTCACTGGAACATTAAGAAATACCATGTGAATGGTAAAAAATCACCAATGGGAGAAGAGGTAGCTCTTGAGGTTGGGGATAAGTATGACCTGGAAAATAATTCCTGATCCTGGTCTTCTCCATCCCATAGATTTTGCAGAAAAAAATGAAGAAAAAGAAAAGTTAACCAATCCTGTAGTTCCTGCATACTTACATGCACCCTAACAGCAGTGAAGGTTGGGGGCTAGCAAGTATCTGAAAGGTCAATCTACACCACAACTTCTTGAGAGAGCCTTCCAGGAGCCCTTACCACTGTAAGGAGCACTGTTGGCCCAGCAGAAGGGGGAGCCTGCACTTGGCACCCCCGAGTCTCACCTGGAGCCTACACCACCTGGTCTCACTTCTAGCCCTGGTTCAAGTGGTGATGGAATAGCTGGAGGCTCGTGACTCCAGCCACCTTGCAAAACTCTGTGCTCCAAAGCCTGGCTGCAAAGCACTGAGTACCACAGGGGCTTCCCTCAGGCAATACCTGTGGTGACATCTTAGACCTGACGCTATTGTCACCTTGCACCTAAGCCCAAGTCTGCTTCACACAGCAATGATAACAGAAACACAGGTATGAAGTGCAAAATTCCTCATCAGCTTTCAAATGGTTGTTGCGTTCATCTACGCTGTATAACTTGAACATTATCTAAACAGAAACAACAACCAATCATTCATCCAGTGGTTATTAGACAACAATAGGAAATTAGCAGATAATTTATTTCCTATATTATTGTGATCCAAAGCGTTCATTAATCTGAACCCCTGAACGGGCTTTTATTTAGACATACAGTAGAAATAATGCCTTCATTGGCATATCTACTTTCTTCAAACGCGGATATTATGCAGGCTACCAGCTTTAATCAAATAAAATACTTAACAATACTTTTGTTTTCTCTGTTTGTAAATGTAATGTATTTTTTATTTTTATTATCATACTAATAAATGTCTGATACTATTTACATTTTCCCAATAACTAAAACCATCCAGCAAAGAAATCTATATTTTACGTGCTTATTTTCCATGACTTATTTCAGCACTGGTAGTATTTACAAATGTTGGTTTTACAGGTTTACATATGATTGTATAAGTAATGTGAACATGGGCCAGCTGACAAAAATAAAGGTGTTTTACCCCTCTCCACTCACCTTACCTTGGTCCATCTCCTTTTCCCACAAGTGCACAGGAAAACCAAACCAAAACAAACCAAAACAAAAGCACAAAACAAGTGGATCTGCAGTGTGTTTAAAAGGCTGACTAACCTCAGGTTTGGCATACCAAAGACCAGGGTGAGAACAAACGCTTTCGTTTTCATCTGTCAGCTCCCACACCACTCAACTGGAATTGCGTAGGGAGATTTTTCCTGCCTTGCTTCAAATAAATGGGTGTTGTGTTTACATTCTGCATTCTGAGCATTGCCCACTCGAAGCCAAGGACTGCATCTTGCCAACTCTTAACTTTCGTACAATATGGCAATTACATGAGCCAGCATACCATTAAGTCACATAACAAAACTTGGAGAACGGCACTGCCAGCCTGCAGAACTGTACCTGAACGACTGAAATGCATGGCACAAAAGGAGAAGCTAGATTTCAATGTGACAGCAGAACCGGGTCAAAGAAGACTGGGATAACAGCCTCAGTTGAAACTAAAAAGCCAAGTGCCACATAGTTCACAGAGATAAAAAACTTACAGGCACGCACAATGCAAGCAAGAAGTAAAAAAAAAAAAAAAAAAAAAAAAAAGTAAATAGAAAGATCATTCAAATAAGCTTTAAACAAATAAGCTTTAAACAGTGCTCCCCCACCCTACAGTCTTCCAGGTCATCTGCTGCTGCTTATTCTCCAAATGATACTTTATTCTAAGATGTACTTTACAGCTGCAGTTCTCTCAAACTGGCCTTTCCCAAGCTGAGTCAAAACCAGGGTAAAGGAGAAAGAGACCTTAGTTCATTGCTCAATGAGAACAGCACAACATCTTTCGGGCTCCAGCAAGTTCTTTATTTCTGATAAGCAGCAGGTCTATACCTACTGTGCACTCCAAATGTCTTCCAGTGCCTCGTGCTCATCTTTTTTGCAGAAAGAGCAAGAAAGATTGAAGATCAGAGCTCACTATTTCTCCTAAAATAATCTCTCTGCAAACTCGCATCAAGGTATCAGGTATCTCCTTTGAGTTTCTGATTTAGTCTGCTGATAAGAGACTGGAGTGGGCAATCTAGATCATCATAATCCTTTTTCCAGGTACCTCTCCATAATAATTTCTACAGTGCTCCCACTTCAGTGATGCAAACTTTCTGCAGATAGCTGTATGACAGATAGCTGATGTGAGACAACCTAAGAAGGTCATTTAACTACCAGCAATAAGGTGCACATTCAGAGATAAAATGATTAAGGTCTACCACACTTCTAATACTGAGGGTTTTTAGAGGTTGTGTATCTAACCCACTGCTGAGGATTAAGCGCCTGAACAAAGTATCTGTGACACCTTAAAATCAGCAGCCCTCTGAACTGGCCCTATGGGTAACCCCTCCTTGCAGCATATTTCTTAGTAACTTAATCCTATTTAATTTGTCTTCAAATCAAACAAAGAACAAGCAAATCAGAGATCTGCTACATGTTTTTGCAAGATTATATCACACTAGCACCACTCATCCTTTTCTGGTCAAAACGAGAAAGGCTATCTAGGCATCAGTGATATTTTATTTTTTTGTCACATTAGCATGCAAAATTACATAAACTCTCTTCTGATATTAGCTTTGATTACCAAGTGTATAAGATTGCAAATTCTCTCATAATCTTCAATAAGATTAATTAATGGAAACAGTTCCACTGAAAAAGGATTTGTATGACTGGATCTAAATGCTTAATAATATTTTTAAAGACAGTGTTAGCCAAAAAAAACAAACCAACCAAAACCAACCAAACAAAAGCAAACAAAACGAAAAAAAACACTAAAAAAAAAAAACGCAAAAACAAACAAATAAAAAACCCACCATACCCAGGAGGTGTGGGTATGTTTAAAACAAGGGGTTATGTATTCATCGAACTATAGTTTCAGAAATAATCCTTCTAGGGTTGACACTGTTGGGCAGCATGCTTCTGCAGTTCCTGTGGTTTCTCAGGTTAAGACTGATTTAAATGAATTGACCAACCCGCTCCCTGTAAGTCCAGCGTTCAGCACACCTCCTCTCGTTCAGCACTTTTGTTGCACTAACATGAGACGCAGCTACTGCTTCAGCTGCACTAGTTACATATTATCCCTGTGAATCAATACCTCAAACATCAAAATCCCTGATTTAATTTAAGCCCTATCCAGGTATTTTTAAGTGTTTTCAAGGCTCAGTGATTTAGTGGTTCTCACTTTCTCTACTACGTCTATTGCAGAATATTTTAGTATAAGAAGTGCTAAATTATTTCCTGGCTTCCCAATCCTGTTCTTTTCATTACACCAGTTACCAGTCTAGACAATAGCAAAAGTAGTCGTTGGAGAGAATAAAGATGAAAATTTGCTTTAATGTGTTGAGTACCCCAGGGTGCTTATGTTGTCCTTCTTGCTGCATCCTCTTTGCTTGATCCTTCTTTGTGCAAGGGTCTTCATGGTTTTAGTGGAAAGTCTTTCTCAAAGTATCTCCTGCTTTGGTCCCCTCCAAATCATTAATGTTTTGCTAATCCTTAAAATGAAGGATACAATCCTTTGGAGAGCTAGGAGTCTGTTACTGCCTCCAAAAAGCAGGAAGCATAACTGCTTGAAGGCTGACAGATGCTTCACCACCATGACAAGAAACTGTTCCACAGGCTACAGATCATGAGCTCCTGAGTCAAGCCATATGGTCCCAAATGCCAAGACTGTCTTTCCCAGTTTATTGGGAGAGAGGGATTGTTCCTGCTTTGCTCTGAATTTGCAAAAATGCTCTGTTGGTTTTAGAAGTTTACAGTTCATATGAAATAAAACACTTGACTGCTTGTACTCATAAATCCTCAGTTGTTTGTTCAACACTTTTTTCTTCTCTGAAGAAAAAGCCCTATATGTATGCTTTCATGGGCTAGGATAACATCCTGTGACTTTACTGCAATCAAGTTTGGTATTAAATGAATGCATATAACTAATCAAACATAAGTAAGGCTCTGATACTTTAAAAGACCCTTCCCAAATAATCTACTCAGCATACTCGACAAAGATTTTATACAGGGTCTCAAACATGCTTTGAGGTGCAAGGCTTCTTTAGTCATCTAAAGGGTATATGTTGATAGAATTCAGAACTGAAAATTTAACACCCAACTACTTCAGCATCACAAAAATTAAGTCTTCAAGTTATAACTCCTTAAGCATTTGTACACTATCCAGGGCTTTCACCAGCTAAGAAAGATTTCAAAAAACTAGTACTTCTAATTCCTGTCACCTCTTGCAAAACTAACTGCCCAAAAGACTTCAGTAAGGTCTTTCCCTTTTTTAAAACAATATATCTTAGGTCTTTTCCAATGAATGCGTTACTATAGTGTCTTTAGGCTACTGGTGTGTGGATGACCCAAAAAAAACCAAAAAGCAGAGGAAGGCAAAAAGGATCTTCCTTCTAAACAAGAAGTGGAGGGAATGGCAAAAGCCTCCAGCGCAGGAACAGCGGTGTGCGTGTCCATGCACTGGTCTCTCTCGGAGATCAGATTGGGCACTGAGTAGCCCCGGTTCTCACTGCATTCAGCCAGGATGAAGGATACTGGCACCTTGTAAAATCAAGCCTTAAAACTTTTTCGCTTCGGTTTCCCCGAGCTTCTTCTTGCTATAAGATGTTTTATTGGCTTTTTTTGTTTGTTGTTTGTTTGGTTTTCTTTTTCCCAATCGTGTCTGTCCCCATCCTTCCTTCTAAGAAACGCATAGCACAACGACTGCAATTTCTACAGAACTTGGAGAAACAACGGCAGGGTCCTCCGCGACGGTACAGAGTGGCTCTTCACGGCGGGGTGAGGGACGGCGAGGGGCGGAATGCCGGGGAGTACCCGCACACCGACCCGACCCGAAGCCGCACGCTGGAGCAGCTTGAATGGAGCCACAGAGCACAGCAGCCACGGAACGGCTGCCTCCGATTATTTCGTGTTTTCGCACCCGGCTCGTCAAGTGTAACACAGGCAACTGATTTATTTAGGCGATTTTTCCAAGTGCCTTCAGAGATCTCCCAGTTCTCAGCCGCCGATCCGGCCCGCTCGCTGCAACTTTTCCACGGGATGCGGGCGCCAAGGGCAAGACCGGGTGATTTTTTTTCTCGCCCCCCCTACCTCGGTCCCCCAAATCGTTCAGCAGCAGCAGCAGCAGCAGTTCCCATTTCCGGCGCCCCTCACCTCTCGAGTCGCCGGGGAGCCATCCCCTCCACCCTTTCCCCCCGAGGCCAGCCCCACGGACGCGGGTGCCCACTCCGCGCTCGGCGGCTGCCCCCCAACCCGCGCATCCCGCTCCGCTCCAGCAACCCCCCTCCACTCCCCCCCCGGTCCGCAGATGGACAGGGGAGCCTGGGTCCATCCCTTCCCTCCCCAGCAGGTAGGTCCGGCCGCCCCCCGCCCCCGCCGCCCGGCCTCACTCACTTGTGCCTTCTTCATAAGGAACGGCAGCGCTGCAGTCCAGCCCAGCCGGCCGTGTGCAAACTCCCTTCAGCGGAACTGTAGCTCCAGCATAATGCAGCAGCCGATAGTCCACGCATTGGGGTTGCCCACGGCGAGCCCCCGGCGCTGCCTCTGCCTGCCCCGCTGCGCCCTTCTCCGCCGCTGCTCTGCGCGCCCCGCTGCGCCCCTTCTCTGCCCCTCTCCCCACGGCGTGAGGTCCCGTTCTGACTGGAGCCACAGCCGGCGCCCGGCCAGGTCTTTTATATCTCCGATCTGCCTCCGGCAGCGGCGGCGGCAGCGGCGGCAGCGGCAGCCCAGGGAAGACACGCCTTTCCCCTCCCTCCCGCCCTCCTTCCCTCCCTCCTCGAGGACCGGGAGCACAGGCAGACCCCGCAGGGAGGGGGAAACCCGAGCAAACTTAGGGGAAGTTGGAGGCAGGAGCAAGCCCAGCTTGTCCCTTCCCAGGGCGGGAGGGAAGCGCGCCCGCCGGGAGGACGGCGGAGCGGCAGGAGAGGATGCGGGTGGACGCGGGAAGGAGGACGAGGGGGGTGGGGGGGGAAAGAAGGTCAGGGAGCGCTCGGCACTGGCCCCCGAGGTGAGGAGGGTGTCAGAAGACTTCTCCCGGAAGATGCTCGGGGGTGACCCCGAAGAGGGGACGGCAGCGGCCCGGGGCGGGGCGAGGAGGGGCGGGGGTCTTGGCTTCCTCTGCTGAGGGCTCTGGCAACGTGGGGGGAAGCGTCCTGCCGCCACGGCACTTCAGGTCAATGAGGCTGCCGGCGCTGAGCCAAGCCCTTGGGTTGGGTCCCCCACCCACGCCGGTGAGAAGGGGGGGTCCCTCCCGCCGGGGCCCGCCGTCGAGGCGCCGCCTCGGCCCGCGGCGGGGAAGGCAGCGGGCTCGGAGGGTTGGCGTAGATCCCAAGAAGTGCCCGGCATTTTCAGCACAGCACCTATCTGCGGCAGCGGCGTGCACACCCGGCAGGCAACTTCGGGTCTGCGATTTCCATTTCAGTGCTCCTGCCTTTCCATAATCGGCGAACACAAGTTAGGCACTGGAACAGACGTTTGAGCTAGAGCTTGAGAACTCCTCTTACCTGCTCCAGCCACAGAAAAGTTGTTGAGCAGTGCCTCCTAATGCTTACGGAAAGGTGAAACTGCAGGTCTTTTAACACGCTGTTAAATTTGCGTGCTCTGTAAAAAATATATTGGTGTTGGCTGTGGAAAAAGGAGACTTGGGTTTTGGTGCGTGGAGTACTGCTGGCAAAGCCATCCCAGCAGTAGCGACAGAATGAGTCTGCTTCAGAGAAGACAGCTGTCAGGTTAACACAGACTGAATCTTGAGAGTGCATTAAATGGGAAGTAGAACTGCTTATGGCACTAGCATTTCCTGAGGCAGCAATCTTTAGTGATGATTAAAAAAGAATAGTCTGACCAAGTCAATGGTCATTTCCCAAGGGAGACTAGATATGCTCATAGTACCCTGTGAGGTATTTTACTGGAAAAGTTTGTCTACTATTAACCTAGAATTAATGGGATGTTTTAAAAATATTAGATTTCTGCCAAAGTAAAGCTGACCAGTTCAGATACAGAAAGATTTAGAACCCATCCTCAGCTCCACTGTATATTTTGGTTTCAGCGTAGAGCAGATAAACATCTAATCTCGTGGTGCCTCTGCAGCCAATAAAAAAAAAAAAAAAGGCTGATAATTCTCTTATACAGCATCACACTAGATTTATTCTTTTGTTTTGTTTTGTTTTGGCTGGTTTTTTTTTTTATTTTTTCTTTGATTGGTTGGCTGGTTTGGAGGTTTTGTTTGGTTTTGTTGTTTTTCATTTGATTATTACCATACTGAATTACCGTGGAGTTCTTGTGTTACCCTCTAAGCTTTGACAGATTGTTTTATATGCATATTGTCTCTTCTTCTAAAAGATTATGATTCAAGTAATAGACAAGCAGTGAAAAGGAGGAAGCCTGTAACAAAAAAAATCAGGGACCACACTCACTGAGAGGATATATTTGTATGTCACCTAGGGGTTGTCAACTAATACTGCTTCCACAGTCTGTGCATTTAGCAAATAGGGCCAGGAAGTTATGGCATATTTCCTTCTTAGAACAGATGACAAGTTTAGCCTCCTGGGGAGGTGCCCTGGAAAGTGTGAAAGAGCAGTCTGTTGTAGCAGTTACCTACGTGGTGGAAAACACTTCTGGTCTTTCTCCACCTGCAGCTCCATCAGAATCCGCATTTAGTTGTGATGGGAAAGCTTTAGTGGGTGCCCCTCAGCCTTGCTGGTTACCTTGTAACTCTCAGCCATGCAGAGAGGATAAGGCTCTTGGTCCTAGTTGAGTTTCTTTGCCATGCTGGAATCCTGCACCTTTTCTCTCTGTCCCTGATCTGAGTTCTTGAACCTGCCCTTGTGTTTAATCAAGCACAGCTGTAGTGGAATAATGCCCATTTCATCTCTTCCTTTATGCTGGGAATTTGCAACTGTATTGCTGCAGACATTGATGTCAGTATGGTTTTGGAAGTCTTTTTGATGAAATTCAGAGTTTAATAGTTAAAGCTTATTAATAACACATCCATAGACGGTAAAGGAAGCATGTTTTTATTAGTCTTATGTAGTATCAACTTTTAATTTACCAGGTGAAAACTTGTTAGCCATGAACCGTTAGTGCATTGAGTAGTAGGTTTCCAAAGCACAACTGCAAACCACATTCAGTCTTTTATGACCTCCCTCATTTGTATTTCTAGATGCTTGAGGGCAAACACAGACTCCTGTCATCGTTCTGCAAAAACCTGTTTCTTCACAGGGAAGCTATGCAAAACAGTGTTGGTCATCCCAGCTCTTCACAGGATTTGGTTCCACCCATTCAGCAGGATTGTTCTTCACCAGGAGTAATGGTCTGCATTCATGGAAATAGCATCAATTAAAGCATAAATGACACCTTTCCAGTCTAGCATGAATGGAAGAGTCTCACCTGTCTTCTGCAGGCAAGAAATGGCTATTAAGTGCTTTGTATTCTGGAATTTTATGAAATATTTGCTGCGTTTTCTATGCTCCATCTGTGAGAAGAATTACCCTACCCAGCATGTCAATAATTTGTCTGCTGGCTGTAACAAGCTGGAATTCTGGAATGTGCAGAATCAGATCCAGCGTCAGCTGTTAGGGTTGCTGGATTAAAAAGTGCTCTGTATGAGTTTAGAAAATTGAAGAATTTTTCCTATGAAACTATCTAAGATGTGAAGGTAAACACCAGTGTGCAAGTATTAGAAAGATAACACACTGATCCCATCTAATCTGTTAGAGATTCTGATTGTGTGGGAGCCTTACTGGCATGGAGGCCCACCCTGTATGTTTAGCTCAGTTAACTCCACTGCTCCTGTTTTTATGTGGGGTTTGGTTTTTTTCTTTTCTTTTTTTTTTCTTTTTTCTTTTTTTTTTCCCCTTTTTTTTCTTTTTTTCTTTTTCTTTCTTTTTTTTTTTTTTCTTTTTTTCAGGAGGGCATAATATACAAGCTTTCTTAACCTACTTCAGGCAAATAGGAATAAAAAAAGTTAATATTGAAGTATATACAGTAAAGAAACTCCAAAGTTCCCTCAAACTTCCTTAGGTTTTAAGTACTTGATTGTAGAGGAATCACTACTCCACAGAAAAGAAAAACCTTGTAGTTTTGCAAGATCCATAGAAAAGTAGATTAATTGCTTTGATATTGAGGAACTTCAGTGAGATAACTAACTCCTATCTTTGATGCCACAAAATATACTTGGTGTTATTCTGTGATTGAGAACTCACATAGTCTAATTTCAGAGCACAACCACAACTGAGTATTAATACTTTAATATTGGATCAAAGTATATATTTTGAATTTCTAATTGAACCTTCTTGTGCTTTGCAGCTATTGAAGTGACTGTTGGTTTCTTTTAAGCAACATATATCCTTTGTGCTTTATTCAAATGACAGGGAGAACTTTTGTGGTTATTCAGTATTACTAATCATCAAGTAAGTGAATGATTCAATCAAGACTTAGGTCCACAGGGATGCCTGCACCACTATGGAGCTGCTTTTATTTCATTGAACACCACAAAAGAACAGGATTAAGCTGCACTTTTTTTATTCACATGGTCTGGCTCTAATGATTAATTTGTGAAAAGCAGTTTCCGTGTAACTGTTTGATTCCCCATAATGTATTAGCAGAGACTAGGTTTTTAGGCATAATTATGTTATTATATGGTAAAATCACTAACTGGAGTTCATTTGTCAGCCTGGAAGACCAGCTGGGTGTAAATGCAGTATTCTGGATGAATAGAAAAAAGAAAAAAAATACTAGATTGTAATTCAATTGTTTATTGAAATTAATGTATGAATATCTTGGTACCTCATTGAGATGATTTTTTAAAAACACCGTGCAGTCCAAAAGCCATCTAGAGACAGGAAGAAGAAGCAAGCAGTGCAGCATGGTTGTGGGTGAGATTCATTTCCCTAGAAGAAGCTATGGAGACAAGCAGGTAGACAAAACAAGAGTGTAATGTTTGTTTTCACTGGAAGGGAAGTGGGCTTTGTTCATCTGATTGCCATCTTGGTCTGAAATCCTGAAGGAGAGAAAACATTTTTACTGAAAGCCTAAAAGCCTATCAGTGTCTTTGCTGGTGTACTTTGCAATAAAATGACACTGTTATTTCTATTTGGATTTTCCAGCAGGATAATTGGAATGCAAAGGTACTCTGTTTTACTAGTAAAAGATTTTAGGAAGGAAGACAAGCCCAAAATAGGAAGTTGCACTTATGCTGTTAAGACTCAATCATAGCCTCTAAGAATATAGTTGTCGCTGCTAAAAAGTAAATGACCATTTTTTGACTTTGCAAAGCTACACAAAAGCTTCTTAGAATCATGGAATATGCCAAGTTGCAAGGTACCCATCAGGATCATCAAGTCCAACTCCTGTCCCTTGTGTAGGGCACCCCCCAGGATCACACCATGTGCCTGAGACCATCATCCAAACACTCTTAAACTCAGACAGGCTTGGTGCTGTGACCACTTCCCTGGGGAGCTTATTCCATTGCTCAACTGCCCTCTGGGTGAAAAAACCTTTTCCTGATATCTAACCTAAATCTCCCCTGATTCAGCTTTCTGCCATTTCTCCAAGTCCTATCTTCAGTCGTAGCACTGAAGAAATCAGCACCAGTCCCATCATGAGGAAGCCATAGACTGCTCTGAGGTCACCCCTCAGCCTCCTCCAAACTGGAGGAACAATCCAAGTGACCTCAGCTGCTCTTCATAGGTCATCCCCTACAGACCTTCAGCATCCTTGTTGCTGTCCTTTGGACGGACACTCTCCAATAGCTTGATTTCTTTTCCGTACTGCAATGCCCAAAACTGCACACAGTACTCAAGGTGAGCACTTCGTACTATTTTTTCAATATACAGCAGTTTTAAAGCAGTCTAAAATGAGGATCTGAAGATCTCACTGGCGTGAGCTAGAAAAAGCTGGTGTGCAGAGAACATGGTAAAAACTGATGCTGCTGGAGTTCTGTGATCCTTGGCAAGCTCCCTTTGGCTTCCAATGACTCTGTCTGCTAATAGTAATAGAAATATGTGACTCCTTGAAATTCTTGTAAAGTTTTTCTGTCAGTAAGGCTTCAAGATCAGAGGACAGCAGCAATTCAAAGATTTTTTTTGGTCTTAACTTACTTTTTTTTTTTTTTTTTTCCCCTACATGTGTCCTAAAAGGCATCTGAGTCATCTGTGTTTGCAGTCAAAAAGCACTACATCTGCATTTGAGGAATTGGTTACATGTGTGATCTGGAAAGTTACTCTGTTATCTAGATCATGGAGGCCTGCTGGAGTACACTGTGATTACTCTGATGGCATGCCTCTAGTTCTTTCTATGATGAGGGTGGCTGCAGAGATGAAAGATGCCAGTCCAGGTCTGGTCTTGGCATTTCATCAGAAAGAGGACAGAGGATATATTGGGATGGACAGATCTGCTGTTTTCTAGGCCTTGAGTTTGCGTGTAACCATAGCACACCGTGGTGTGGTAGTTGCTAGTGGTTACGTTGAACAGTGGTTGGCACGACTCAGTTATAGCAGAGTCCAAATGACATGATGGAGTACCCAACCTGCAGGAGCAATTTAGTCTTATTTGCAGAGGTTTCTGTACTGGGTTTTGTTGGATGATTGAGAGCAGTGCCCAACTCTCTGTTCAACTGATGCATTTAGTAGTACTAACTCTGAAGAATACTCTTTTCCTGAAGTCTGCCAGCCATCTACTGTGGAACGCCCCCTAATATATTGGATGACAAAGGAGCAGTCCTTTATCATACAGAGATTGATTTCTTTGAAATACTGTAGTTGATTTCACTTTCAGGGATGTATTTCTATCCCCAAGATCACAGTAGGTGATATTTCAGTATCCACAGGCTTCCAGTCATGAAGGAACAAGGAGATTCGTCGTTAGTTGTTAAAGGGGAATAGCAGAGGCCCCGGCTCCAGTACTTAAAAAGTACTGGAGCTCACGCTTCCAAGGAGCATATTTGCAGTGTAAAACACACTGCCTACAGCATTAAAAAGAATTACCTGGAGGTAGGCGGGCTCAAGCTGATCCATCATTCTGGACAGCTACGGTGCAACGAGATCTTTATTATAGGACAAGACAGCCACAGCTGATGTCTGAAATTTAGTTGTATGCCTGTCATGAGATCAGTTTGCATAGCCTAATGCATTAATTATAGTTCTACAGCCTCAAAAAATCCCATTTTCTTTTGCTTGTACAGTTTCATTTCCAAAGAAAATCACATAGTTTATAATTTTACTGTATTTAAGTAACTCCTTGTTATATTTTGATTCTAGTATTTTGGAGGTGATAAATGTATTAGAAATAAATATCTCTGTTCCCAGTTTTGTTGCTTAAATCTCCTGATTTGCATTAGTCTATGTCACCCTATTCACAGTAATTACAACCCTTGGAGTTTCATGATAAAATGGGTTCATTTGAAAACAAAAAGCTATGTAAGGGGTATTGGATAAAAATATTCACTGTTTACAGGGAAAACAAACTATTCCTGCTCTCTTAAAAAATGTGATTTTTTTTTTTATTTTTTATTTTGGTGCAGTGCGTTTAGTCTGAAGAAAGGGGAAGGTACAGTATCAGATACAGTGGCTAAAGGATGTAATCACTTTTTTTCTTTGTTTAATAAAGTCTGATTGCATTAGGACTATAGAAAGAACTAAATCTTAGATAGGGGTAAAAGGACTTCCCAGACTTCATTTTAAGCATGAAATGAGTTAAGTTTGTTTCCCTTGCTCTTCTATGGGAATGTTGTTTTAGAATTTGACTCATCTCATGGTTGGAAACCTTCTTTTAATTTGAAGCCTAATATATTAATTGTTAATTTGCACATGTTTGTTCTTGGGCCAACGATATCCTTCACCGTAAATAGACTCTTTCCTTTCCTTAATGCTTTTTGATCCTCCTGCCCAACCTACTGGCAATATGTACACTAATAAGCAAAACAGAGATGAAGCATGGGCTCAAGTACCGGCATGCAATGGTCTGTGGAGTTTAATTTTTAGTGCTCAGCTTGGCACAGTTTTGGTCCAGCCAGGTAGTGTTCTCCAGATCTGAGCGCAGTCAGAGAAAGAGTACAAGCCAGGATCTGTTTCCTGTAGGCAGTTCCCCTCTGTCCTGGGGAAGAAAGAGAGTTCAGCTCTGTGGGTGTAAGCTGTCGTCGGCCACTTTCTTACCCTGGGGCCAGAGAACGGGTCCAGGTCTAAAGTTGTGGTTGGGATTGCCTCTTTTAATGCTCACACTAAAAATAATACTTGCCAGTTATAGTGAAAAAAAAAAAAGTTTGGTAAAACAGGTGTTCAGGAAATGCCCAACCACAGCACCTGTGCAGTAAAAGTCAACCTTAATTCTGGAATTTCCTCCCTTTTGAGGTTTGGAAATGCAATCAAAGAATTCTATTAACAAGAATGTAAGAGAGAATGCAGAAATGACCTCATGCTACAGTGCTGTCTCCTTGACTAGAAAGTGTTCTGTTTCTGGAGCTCACCGAGGGAGTAGTTCTCACTGTGCCAACAGGAGGTTATGGCACTGAGAAACTGTATGCTCTTTTAATCTCTGTGTTTTCCTGCAGGGAAACCCTCAGCTAAAGATTTGAAACTGATAGAGGAGGGGGGATGGGGAGACCAGGCTGTGAGTCCAGACCTTTTACAGTAGGCTATCGATTTACTTTAGGTACCCCTTTAAAGATAGAGAGAGAGGACAGATAGAAAGTTGATGATTTTTACCAATTAAAAGGGACTCAATGTGACTAGGTTGTTTTGGGTGCAGGTCTAGAGCAAGACCCTGTTCTAGTTAAAATGCTCAGAATGTTTGAAATTAGTTTTGTCTGATAGTTTAAGTCCCCCAAACTGACTGTTCAGTTTACTTTACTGTGTCTTTACTTGCATAAGCAAATGCAGAATTAAACTATTTTGCTTTGATTTTCAGTTTCATTAAGACAGCAGTACTCATTCATGCACACGCCCTGAGCTCTGACAGGATAGATAATTAAGAAATCTAAAAATTAGATTTTCCCCTTCTTCCCAGTTTTGGAAATAATATACGTAAGCCTGAGCCATTCCTCTGACCAGTTTCACATGGAGTTAATCACTACATTGGTCTTCTAGTGAAGTACCACTTGTATGGTAAAAGGATAATGTATTTTCCTGCTGGTTTTTTTTGTTTGTTTGTTTTTTCCTAAGATTTTGTAAACAGTAGCAATTTTCATTGAATATTCTCAATCTATCGAGTAATTTTAAATGGTATTTATAGAAAGGAAATGGAGTTCAGTCTGCTTTCATTTATGAAGTAATCTGAATTCAAAATACTCTTTTAAAAGGACAGATTCATGTAACAACTCTTTCCCTAGAGTTTCAGGCTCTGGAGGAATGTGTTTAATGACTTTAATTGTCTTTCTTTTTCTCTGCATCATGCAATACTCTCTAGCAGTCATCATCCTCAACTGTTTCTGAAGGATGATATGCCATATTTTATCCCTTTTTCCTAGATTTAGCAAATGGTTTTTCAGAGAGTATTAAGAAAGCAAGTGAGAGAAAGAAAGAGAAAATGCAATGCGGATATTCCTGTTATCCGTTTAATTTTAGTCTTATTTAAATTTTATGAAGTTATTCTTCAAATATTTTATTGGTTTCGCAAGCTAACTCTGCATTGTGTAAAATATGAGGTCTTTTTTATTTTAAATGACTGCCTTCCAATATTGTTTTGTTACCTTGTGTTCTTTATTGAAGAATTTACAAAAAAAGCACTCAGTATATTTTTGATGCTTCATTGTTTCATACCTAACACATATATGTTCATCTTTTCTCTTGACTGATCTAAACTTTTCAGTGGCTTTTTGTAGTATAATCGTACCATGGCTTAGATAAATTCCATTCTCTACCTATTATCGTCGCTTACCCTGTTAAAAAGAGGCTGAAAGAAATGCTTGTTCTGACAGACAGGAGCCAGGTTTATGTAGTGATGAGGACAGCACAGAGCAGGACAGCACTGGAAATGATGTGGTTAAATCTGACAGGAGCCAGCTACTAAAAAATTACCACCAACAAATTCTGCTGCCCTTAATGGCAGCCTCTCCCCAGGAGCTTTGGCTCTGTGCTGGAATTGCCCTTCCTCATCATCTCTTAGGCTGAGCCCTAGCTGTCCTCCCTTCCCTTCTGTATGTATATCCATCCATCCATTTGTCTGCACAGGAGGAGTGTATCCTTGCCAACTTCTTGCCTCCTGACCCTGGCCCCGAAATCGGTCGCCGTTCCCTTGGCAGCGCGTGACCCCGGAGCTCTGCAGTGATACCCAGCAGCCAGTGACAAATAGACAGCTTCGAGCTGCCTGCTTCATTTCCTCTAACATATTTACCTTCACAGCACGTTCATTTTATTTGTAAAATGGAATGTTAAATCCAACACTAAGAGGCAGAAGTCACAAATGTGCAAAAGAGTTGTTGTCTTTAGTGTTTGAGACGCCACTTTTGCAGTGAAAAGGATCTTTGTAAATGAAAACAAGATTCGCTGTGCTTTTTAATAGTCCACAGATACTTGTAGCTATGGAAAAGGTAGGTGTGGTAGTTGTTCCACCACTTCAGCAACAGAGTCAAGGCATTCTGCCCTCCTCAGTTCTGACATTTAGTAATGCATTAAGAACTCTCTTAACCCTGGCTTAAGAAAAGCTTTTTTCATTTTGAACATCAGTAAAGAAGGGTTGCTTTGGAGAATGGAGAAACTGTTTTGCTAAAAAGGATAAAAAGATCTTGGTTTGCCTGGCCTGGTAGGTCAAAGGCTAAGACAGTCTTTTCTGTGGAGGTCAAAGAAATAAGGAAGTAAAGCAGGAACAATCAAGTACTAATATTCACATAGGGCTGTGTAGATATAAACTGTCCAATAGCCATCTTAACCTGGAAACAAGCAAACCACACGGGACTGATATTCTGGATCAGTCATAAGAAAGGAGCAGGGGGAAGAAATCATACCTACATGGAGTTTGTTCTGAGTATTAAGAGGATAATACAGTGTACATTTAGGAAAGAATAGCAGGTGACAAGAGCTAGAGACCAAGGCTGTCTTGCAGTCCTGTCAGAAGGGAGAGATAATAACTGGTGAATGTTAGTTCATGAAATTCCTTAATCTCGTTTTCCCAAAAAATGAATATCCGTGTATGCCTCTCTGCAAGGATAAGAAACATTTCCTCTCAAGCATTGTCACTGATGTCCTTTAGAATCTCCTGTTTGTTCATTCAGCAATAGAACCAGCTGACATGGGATGTAGTTGATGATACAAAGGAGTTAAAGACAAAGAGAGTTTTCCCTAGGCTGCACAAGGTAGTAGAACATGTCTTCATTACTGGAAGGATTGGTTTTAAGTTCATCAACCATATAGTACCATGCTGTGAATCAGGAAAAAGACATCATTACATGATAAAGCTAAGCACACATTGAATATATTATGTTGGGAGGAGTTAGAAGTATCTTAAACTCATCTTTTTACAAGACAATAATGCTGACAAGTAGTGATCATTCACATTCATGAATGTGTCCATACACTGGCAACAGGATAGAATGATGTGACATAAGCTAGATCCTCAGCAGCCTAAAACCCTTCACTTTGTGCTTGGCTTTTCTCTAGGGGTGATACGACACATGTCAGGCTTTGGATATTTCAGACATGTGAAGATATTCTCAAGCATGCCTACCTATTTTATGCCTTGTGAGGTTGGAAGGTTGCTAGAAACAGAAGAACTAATGATGGTCTTGAAAACTGATCATGTCTCTGACTCAGGAAGAAAGTGTTATGGGACGGATTTCGTAGTGGGTCCCTGACTTCCCAAAACCTGCACTGGCTTTTGGACAAAGCATAGGGTTAAAAATGACAGCACTAAATTTTAAGAAATCTGTTTTCAAAATTGCCATTGTTTTTCTCAGGTAAGTGAACTAGTGAAGAAAGGCTGCAAAACTAAATGGATTAAAGAAAAATACATCCATCCTATTGAAATACTCCTTTAGCCAATGAAAGTTCTTATTTCAAACAGTTTAGGCTCTATATTGTGTTTTCTTGTATGGTAAACTAAAGGAAAATCTGCTCATACCACTTGCTTATTAAGAGAAATCTAAATGTACAGAGATATAACATTATATATTCTATTCACCCTGTGTGGCTCTGGGTACTTATTTCTAATTGCTCTTTCTGTGGGTGCCACAATAATAAATTAGGTCTTTGGCTAGCAATTCCTACAATTTCATTTTACTCTATGGAAATGTTCTTGATTTCTATACCTAGTCACATGATTAGAATTTGACCTTCTGTTTACTTTTTTGTTATGATGTATATACAATAACAATACAAGGAACTTGTACTTTTAGTGGCTGCTCTGACATTAACAAATGGTCCTGGAACACAGCAAAGATTCCTCAGCAAGATAAGACACTATATATTTAGCTACTAGAGCACTGCAAGTGATGATGTTGAGGTTCGATTTTTAAACAGAATAGCTGTGTTAATCTAATCTCCATTGCAAGCACAAAGCAAGAATTCATGGTGATTCGGAAGAGACAAATGGCAGCATTCGCTTATGGAATTCTGAGCCCACATAAGCATCCAGTAACCACTTCAGGTCTTTAGGTTTCTTGCTTGGCAGAAAAATAATTATATACAAGGGGAACTTGCATACTGGAAGGAGGCTCCGCTCTGTCTCCAAACATACAGAACATCTACAGGATGAGTGGAAACAGGTTTATAATAATTATACAGGGAGCTGGAAACAGCTTGGTTGCTTAACATGTTCCATTTTAGTTTTAATTTTTTTTTTCTATCTGTCTTAAATGTTCTAATACCTCTAAATCAACAATTTAGCCTAGAAAAATGTGTTTTCCTTTGCCACATGAAACCCAAATGACAAATGAGTTTTTATAAGTTAGAAATAGCAAAAAATGCAGTTTCCCTTCTGGGACTTGTATTTCCCAGGAAAGCTTTAGCAATCTGCTGTAATGCTATCTGAACATGAACTACCTGCTGGCTGTACCTCTGCTCTGCTTTACTCAGCTCTGCAGAGCTAAAGCTTTCAGAACCATGTTAATTGAAGTGGAAGGTGAAGGAGAAAGATGTACATATTCTCTGCTTTCCAGACTCAGCAAAGCACAAGCTTCTAATGATGGGAAAGGAAAGCAAACAGGATGGACTTGGCTTTCTGGAATAGTGGTGGAGGCGGTGGCTAATTTTCTTCTGTGAAATACAGGCGTCCTTAGCTGCTAACTATTCCAATGAGACTGGCAGCTCAAGCTCTGGTCTTCTTGCATTTTGTGGAATGGGGCTTGGGGGTTTTCCCTGGACATGTCACTTAATCTAGAAATCAGAAAATCTGTCACCCTTCCTCCTTTAAAAAAAAAAAAAAAAAAAAGACAGGAAACCCTCTACAGAAAGTGACCCTGCTGTATTAATGATCCAGAGTTTACTAAATGCTGCATAGTCCATGTCATTAATTGTAATGAATGTCTAATTTTATGTCCATCTACTGGTTTTCCTTTCATTTAATATGTGGGATGGATATATAAAAAATAAATGTCCTCGCTAACCAGTGCACGGATCAACATTAATTTGTCATTTCCTCAGATTCTTAGTCCTTATTTTTGCATCCTAAAAGTTTTTTAATAAAAGCAGGAGAGCATTTGGTTTCTGCATGGAAAAATGCATGCCAGAACAGCTGTAATCTCTGTATATGATTTAAAATGATAATTCAAGCTTTTTAATTTTGGATGTTGCTTATGTAGTGACACTTTATATTAGTGTTTCTTGACAAAGCAGAGATAATAAAGATGCTTCTCCCAGAACATAGTTTCCCTCCCTGTCTGTGTATTTATAATATTTAATCCAGTATCTAAGTATGTTTCACTGACTACAAACAAAAAAAAAGTTAAAGTGTGTTAATTATCACACAGATTTATTAGTGTTTTTTAGCAGAGTAGAAACAGAGGAGAAGAGGAAAATAGCTTAGAATATGAATCTCCAGTAATGGAAGTTAAATTCCATCACTTGATAAATTTTGAAACAAACAGCATTTTTACCACACTGGATGTCAAAGAGCAGAATATGATAACATAAATGCACAAAAAGGAAATAATTGCCTTGTGTGTCAAATGCAGTGTGGAATTTCTCCTAAGCATGGAAAGAATGCTCTTTGCAAAAGATTTTTAAAGCCATGAATTTTAAGTCTTGTTTGTATGTTGATATTCGTATCTTTTCTTTTGAATCCTGTACTTTGATCCTGCTGTAAAATTATTTGAATTTTAAAAATTCAAAATAATAGAAACTGACATTTGACAGGATTCTATTGAGCGGTGCTTATATCCAGGTGACCTAAATTCCAGTATACAGCCTCATGCTTATCTCAGAATGCTTATTCACTAGGAAAGACATGTTATATGTGGGGTATAGACTAGCTTAATGTTTGGCTCTGCTTGTTGTTAGATTTGGAATTAGAAACCTAATTTAAAATCTCATGCCAGGAATGAAGTATAGATATTTGTCCCTATACTTTTCAACTTTTATTCATTGGGAGTAAGCCTTATTTAACTATTCTGTCACTGTTCAGTTTTTGTTTAGAGTAATCACATAAGCATATGTTGTGTTAGATCCTTGAAACGTGATTACAAATCAGTTCCAGTATAGAATTAAGTTTAAAACTTACTTAGTTGTTATTTATGGCTACTGAAATGGGAAAGGTGAAAGAAAACATTCTTCTTTTGACTTAAGCCTGTAATACCAGACCTTCTGAGAAGGATCATATCTTTTCAGGAATTCTCTCAGAAAATTAATCACCTGAACATACCAGTTGTCCATATTTAGAAAATAAAGTGTTCTCACATGAATGTGCTCTTTAAACTCTGCAGTGATTACAGCACGGGGGCAGGGAGGAAAAGGCAGATTCAGAAATCCTTTTACTAGATCTGCAAATGTTTTCTTGTGAAGCGCTGGGAAAATTATTAAAAGCCTGATTTTAATAGCAAAATTTTGTAATAACTAGCTACTAATTTTGTTCATGCTGTCTTCCAAGTTGCTTTATTCATGAGGAATTTTAAATCAAATAGTACTAACTGAAATTACTGGAAAAGATGTTCAGCTAAGGACAAAAAAGAAGCCTAAGTATTTGATGCTGTTCCCTTTGAAAATTTACTTTCTTGACTTCCATGGAAGCAGGATTGTGCTGATAATATTGGTTTTGTTTGCTCTACTGATCAGGTGAATCACTGACTCAATTTTCCTTTCTATCTGGTCTTAAGCAGCTTTCAGATCTGCTTTAGCTGCAGATATTAAAGCAGAGCTGTGGAATACAACTCCACTCTTTTTCATCATTGTGGCAAGAATCTGCAAAAAGCCACTTGAATGATAACTTTTTAAAAAACTGACAAACCTTTTTTAGATATGCCAAAAGAAACACTTTGAACATGTTATGATGAAAACAGTAGTGTCATATTCTAAATTCAGCTTTAGGAAGCTCCTGATTTAGTTCCTGAGAACTCCATGCTACTGACTTGCTTCTTCTGCCCAAGGAATATCAAAAGGGCTTCTAAAATCTTTTGAGAGAAGTATTATGTGTGGAAGGATGTGTGTTTTGGTGTTTTTTATTTGGTTTTTTTGTCCCTAATGACTAAGTCAGGACACTCACTGGAATTAATGGAATGGCATCCTCAAGATAGGTGCTCTTTGTGCCTCACTAGAGAGCTTCTGCATGCACAGCCTTTCTGTTGCAAACCTAAAGAAACAGCATACCTGTCGTCACAAGAACTGTGCTTTAGCTGTCTGTTTTCAGTCTCTTGATTTATGGTACTTATGAGTTCATTCCCTCTGGCAGAGGCTCAGGCAGTGAAATCTGCTTTTCCTCTTTCGGGATATATTTCTTTAAAAACACTGTAATCTTTTTCTCCTGGAATTTTACAAAACAGAAGCCAGAATCTCAGCCAGTGTAAACTGGCCTCCTGTATTGACTATGACAGAGCTCTGCTAATTGACATTCGCTGATTATCTGACATATTTTTTAACTTTCAAAAATGCAGAGGTCTTTTACCTCTGCAGAGCAAAACTCTGTTTGACCTTTAAGATTACTTACACACAAGGCAGACAAGAAATGCCTTTGTTTGTTCTTAATCCCTTAGTGCTTTAAAATTTAAACAGTGCTTTAAAAATAGTTTAGGCCCATGTTAAGCACTTTGATGGGACTAACAACATCCTCATTTTTAATTTTTTTTTCCAGAGCCCTTCTCCAGTTTCATTTTAGCCAAGACTTGTCCTGTAAGTGCTAAGCTAACTTTACACTGGGAAATAGAGGAAGTAATATACTGCGAAAGACATTTTGGTGTTTGTCTTCTTACTGTCTGAAGAAGGCTGTGAGTGAAAAAAAACATTAAAGTGGTTGACCTGAAAAAAGATTCACAGACAATTTAGAAGTTTATCTAATCATTGTACTTGTCCTGAGGTACAAAACTGCTCTACAGCCATGCTGCCTTTCCCTCCTCTAGCTTTCATTCCATCCAGACATCCAATTACAATCATTTATCATACAGCTGACCTTTTGCACCCATATGTCTTCCTTGACAGTGGCAGTGATATGTGTCTGATATGTTTGTTGCCATTGACACAAATTGGAGGTTTGGGGCTTTCACTTCATTACATGGTACAGAATTTAAATTGTCCTGGTTTCCAAGTCAACCCTGCCTGGCCAGGGCTAGTTGTATCCCAGACTGATTCTGCCTGTGCCTTGTTTCTATGGCACAAACAGCTCTCCACGGGGTGACTTCTGCAGTCCAAGATACACAGATTTATATAACACAGGAAGTTAAGAGCATGCAACACCCGGCCAGTTGTTTTAGGGCTAGGAGACTGAACCTAACAGGCTTAAAAGTATCGTGGATTGCTAAAGTGGAATGGTTCTCCAGACATTGTCCTCCTTAGACAAGACCAAGTGACTTGTCTTGTTCTGACACAAGGGGCTGTAGCCCTGCTGCGTGCAGGAGGGATCCTGCAGTTGTGTGGTCACTCGAACATTTTGCCAACCATGCTGGAGGGGAGGCTGTTGCAGATTGTGAGGAGCTCCAGTGGTGGGATGAGGAACATTAGGTACAGAGGTGATTCCTGGCTATAAACACTCTCCTCTTCTCCCCCTCTACAGATGACTGCGTTGCAGCCACACCAGCCCTTTCGTCGGGGTTTTGCCTCCATCCTCCAAAATCATAGTGTCAATGTAATATGTCCATTTCTCATATGAAGGTAAATTTTACTGCTCTGAAGATGAATGTAGATTTTGCTTCCATTTGCACAGCTAAAGATTTGAGCTAGTTTTTTACCTACAGAAACTTCCCTTTGTGTACAGTCAGATAAAAAGACTGTTGACACCCCTGTAGACTTAATGTGCCTGAAGGTGTTGATTCAATGCAGTAGTGTAGTTTTGAAAGTCTCAGTCATCCCCACTTAATGCACATTGATTTGCTTTTTATAGCAGCTTTTGTACATGTGTACTAGTTTCCATCTGTGAGAAGTTAAATCAAAAGTTTTTCTCCAGTAACTTGCAAATGTGCTAGAACCACTCTAGCAGTGCAAACCACTGAGCAGTCCTTGGAGCAGCTATAAATGATGTGCATGATGGGGATATTCAGTTCATGGCATCAGACCCAATATAATCTGAAGAACAAGCCTTGAAACAGACATAATGTGTATGCAGGGGTATCAGCATCTTCAGTCTGCCAGTCTTTTTTGCTTTTGTTTGTTAAATTACATGTTAATGTAGATGTAGTCTTAGTTGCCTGAAGAGAGATTTATGGGCTAAAGACTTCCATGGAATTAGCCCAGAGCTAGAAGGAGGAAGGCTAAATAAATAGTCTGTGGTAGATGATGTCTATGGGAACACCTAGAGGCTTGTATTTTATAGAGTTGTTTGGTGGGAATGCATGCTTCATACCATTATTTCCTGGGAAGCAAAAAGTACTTCACGAAACAGATACATTTTTAGACACACTTCCTTCACTGCACAACTGGAGCTCTAACTTTGATCACTTCTGAACTTGCCAGTGGGCATAAAAAGCTCAGAGGCATAGACTTATTGTACCTTTTCAATCCTGTATTTGGTTGAGCTCACACTGATGAAAGTGAAGAAATCCATGTCAGAGAATACAGAAGACATTAAGTTACAAGACAATATTTTTACTGACTGGATAATTAGCTCTGCAGCTTGGTTCCTGAATAGCTCCAGCACTTCACTCCTGGATAGTTATACGAATAATTCCAGTTTTCTATCCTTATCTAGAAAGTAATTGCATCTAATGTTATACAAACATATTAAAATATGGAGAACAATCAAATAGAACATTTTGCTGACATTATTTCTGTTTTAACAAGATTATTTTATAAAATTGTTTTCATTTTCTGCTGTGTCAAGTGAAGGAATTTCACATATTTTCAGTCTTCCACTTATTTCTCATATGTTTGGTATTCAATTAGATTATGTTTGAAATTTTTTCTCCTTCTGGATCTGTTTTATACAATTCATATGATTTATAAATAGATATAATTTTATACATTAGATATTGCATGTTATATGTTATATGTTGCATATGTTATACAATATGCATTAGTTATTTTTTATATATTTTTATATAATTGCAGTCTACACACAGATGAGAAGAGAATCACATACACACAATCACACAATCTGCGTGTCAGGTATCACATATGGCATAAAGTTTCAGTGACATAACTAGAGCCAGACAAATTTTGTTTCCTCTAAATATACCTTTTTGATAACAACTTCACAGTGAGTTGAAAAGCCTTTTGTAATCTTTTTCAGTGGAAAATCACACCTTGTCCCAAGAATAGTTAATTCTTTTTGGTGAAAAGACATATTGCTCTTGGATATTCTTCATAGTGTTTGACTTAGCATCCTGTGTCATCCTGTTGATTTGGGTTTTTTTTTTTTGTAAACTGAACAAGAGAACACCAATGTTATGAGCACCTAACTCACTGGAAGCTAGAGAGATTATTCCAATGCATTATTCCTGGCTCCGATCCTTAACTGTGCAGTTTTATCCTAAGTCATATAATTTTTGAGTTTATGAAAAAGCTGATGAATTTTCCAGTAACTTTCTCCTTCACTTGATCACTCAGTTTGAACCTCAATATAAAGTCCTTATGGATAAGACTTTGGTTTTAGGCCACTGTGAATCCTTTCCCTTCCTTTTGAAGGGAAGTGCTCGTTTATGCTGGTGGCACGTATATGTAAGAGTGGTACCAGTATCTCCCAGAACTTGTTATGCAGTCCTGAGGGCCACATGAAGAAGGCAGGTGAAGCTGATGGAGTTCCATTTGTTGCACATTTTTATTCTCTATAGAGTTCTAGCTGAGAGTTAAGGCAACTCTTAAAATTTTAAAATTATCACTAAACTAATATGAAGACATCGTAGAAAATAACTTTCCTTCTATTTCTGAGTAGAATAGCTTTATATTTAAAAGTTCTTTTATATAGTATTTTTTCTTACACAACCTCAGATTTGCTAGATTTTGTAAAGGCTTTGTGTTTTTTTAAAGGATTTAAGCAAGATAATTACTCATAATAAGAGGGACTATGAAGAATTGGAAGAATTACTCATTGGAATTCATTGCTTATAATGAATTCTTTAGTGTGAGGGCAATGAGGCACTAGAACAGGTTGCCCAGGGAAATTGTCGCTGTCCTCTCCATGGAAGTGTTCAAGGCCAGGTTAGATGGAGCTCTGAGCATCCTCATCTAGTGGGAGATGTCCCTGCCCATGGCTGGGAACTGGAATTAGAGGATCTTTAAGATTCTTTCCAAACAAAGCTATGGTTCTATTATTCTCTGATAGCACAGAGAAAAAGGATGAATAGCCACAAATCTGGGCAGTAAATGTTGACTTAAGTTTTTGACAAGGCACTGATTTCTGCACTTTTAAATATCATTAAAGGGCTTAGAAATGGCAAGGAGTAAGAGTGTTGTGTTTGCCTGATGCTGGCAAGACCAGAATGCTTTCTTTTCCTACACAAGTGTACTCAGTATTGCTGTTTAGGGCAGTGTATGTTTTATACTGAAGTGAGGCCTGTAGGGCAAAGTTATGACTTCACAAAATATGTTGAAATTTTGCACTTTGAAACATTTTAACAGCTAATTTCATATGTATGAAAGGGGTATTCCAAGATTTCAGAAAATACTCCACTTCCATGAAGTAAATGTGAATGAAAAATTTTTATGTGTCCATGAAATGAGCCACATATCACTGAATATCATCATTGATGGATATGACTATCAGTCTACAAAAAAGTCCCATAATTAATCAAGCTGCAAGTACAAACAAAATAAAGACTGTTGGATTTTGATTGAGTCATTCCTGTATTGGGCTGGAGTAGCTCCAGACACGATGCTGCTATGAAACAGTTGTGTGGCTTTCCCATAGGAGTTGCATATATATACAGAAATGTCTACTTTCTGTTTTTACATTGCCCAAGCTATGCTGTTGTCATTTCTGACAACTTTCAGCCAGGAAAGGCCCAAAAGGCTGATCTGTTGGTACAGTAATTTCAATGTCAAACATATCCTTGTAGGCACTTACCAAGCCAGGCTATTTTGAGCAGATAACTATTCAAAAAAACCCAAGCCTTTAATTTACTGTGCCTACAGGTGTACATGCAAAATGGCAGAAATTTTGAAATGGTAGAAATAGTACAGACTTAGTATGGCCCAGGCTGAAGTTTCTGTGCAGCTCCTGAGTGCCTATCCCAGATCTTATTCTGCCCAGACAATTTTCTGTAGGATTGGGAGTTATGGGACTCAAACTCAGAGTTCTCCATTTGCCTTCTTTTAACCATGCTCTTTTGTCTTTTGTTACTCCTGCTAACTCCTTCCTGTTCTTCCCCAGTTCTCTTCACCTGCTGCTTCTCATTGTCCTCGCAATAACATTTGATCTACCTCATGCAATTCTACTTTTCCTTTCTACGGATTCTTTCTGAGGTGCCTTTTGTTGTGTTACTTGTATAATTAGTTTCTGCTTCAGTTGCACCTCCTCTATTCTTTGTGTTTCACCCAGTGGTGTGTTTGATAAAGTTTCTTTCAAGGGAAAGCTTTTTAAAGTACCTTGTTGCATGCTTTTTGGAAATGCAGGTAGACTGCAGCAGCTGTACTTCCCCTAGGAACAAGCTTGTTGCCTCCTTCAGAGAATTCTGGGAGGCAAAGCCTCCCTTCTCAATAACGCCTTGAGCTCTTCTGCAGTATGTTGTATTTGTTTGTGGGTCTGCTGATCTTGTTCTTTGCTGTAATTACCACTAATGTGTCCAGTGCAGATGATAAGCTTACTAGTCATTCAGTCTTTCCTGAAAACCATTTAAAAACTAGAATCACATCTGCCCACTTCCAGTCCACAGACACTCAGGTGTTTCTAATTCAAAAGCTGTTCATCACATTTACAAGCTCAGATACATTATCCTTGAATCTTTTGGTTAGCAACTTCTGGTCCTGGCAGTTATAATTAATTTCATCAATTTCCCTGTCCTTCTCCACCAGCACTTCAATTTGAGTCAGCTCATGTAACAAGTTCCCAGTAAAGAAGGTTTCTGGCCAAAGAGCCTTTCCATATGCATCCACAGCACACACAAAAATAGGGGATTAATATTGCTTCTTTTTTATGTCCCTGTCTTCCCTGAGTGCTTCTTTTATCCTCTAAATATCTGCTTTGGAGTCCCTGACAGATTTCCTGTGCTTGTTGTTTGAAAAACTATTTATTGTTGGTTTTTGCAAACTTTCTTTAAGTGGTCTTCTGGTTTTCCTTACTGTGTTTTTATATTTAACCTGCCAAAGTTTCATCCTCTCTAATTCCCATATTTGGACACTAATTCAACATTTTCAAACTCGTCCTCCTGCATTTACTAATCTCTCTTGCACTGTTGTTTAGCCATGCTGGCTTCCTTTTGCTTTTCTCAAATCTTTCATGACAGGAAGTATGCATATCCTTTTTACCTTCAGTTTAGTCTTTAAGTCTCGGTTTGTGTCATGCCACTGGCAGAGATTTAACTCTTTTAGTCATCTTCTAATCATCTTTTAGCTACCCCTTTTAGCATCTTTTTAACAGGCTTCATTATTCTTAGGTAATTCTTTTCAGAGTTGACCACAATCCTAGTTACTTTTTTGTGTTTTGTTTTTGTCTTTTTTACTGTTGACAATGTCTTAAAGTATATTGTGGTCACTTTAACAGAGCTGTTCTTTGTGGCAAATCATGATGAAGACAGCTGAGTTGAATTGTTTCTTAAGTACCATTGTTTCCCCTAAAAGCTTTCCTAGAATTCCTTGTTTTGGAATCAAGCTTCCCTCTAGGTTCCCGGCTGGAGACAGGCTAAATCTTTCTGTGTAGTGCAATCTACTACATCAGTGTCTACCTGTTTAAGAGTGTGACTAAAGCATAAAGGCAATTATTTTAAAAAATACTTCAGTATATCTGGTTAGACTCTGTTGCAGAAGCATCCCGCCTATGTCTTGGCACAGTCATATGCTAATAAATGTCAGAAGAGCAGAATAAGAAAGGCTACTTGGACCCTAGGGATTCACCTATCCTGGAGGAATCTTCATGAGACTCTTTAAAATACAGTTGTAGCCTTTTTGTCACACTGCATTCAATCTGATTATTTTTGTTTTAATATAATTAGTAATAGATATTCAGAATATATGAGTGTACATTTTTCAAGTGGATTGATTATATTTTCCTTTACCCTCTCTTTATAAATCTTCTCTTACCTCTCGTAACTGACTCGATGGAAAAACCTGCTTATTTTACTCTAGGAAAAACTGTGATATCCATCAGAAATAGCAATTTTCAACATTGTCTCTAATTAAGGAGAGAACAGTTGTGTTAGCAGTGCTGGCCACCTCTGACTGTTTTTGTTAATGTGGAATGTGATTCACTGGTGACTGTACATTCAGTACAGAGTACATCAGCTTGTTTTGCTTGATGTTTCTTGCAGAATTAATAATCTCTTTTGTTTTTCTTTAAAAGGTAAATCGCACAGCTTCATTTTTTCCCAAATATGTTCCTAGTGTAAAATAAATCTATGTCAGTATGTTGATACTCTCCTATTCCTATTGGTCTAAAACATTTCTTTTTCAGCTTATCAAAATATGACTGCACATTTTTAACCTTATCTTCAGCACAGCTGGAGCACTGTATAGCCCCAGAAAGGAACAAAATATAGAGTATTTAGTCAAAGTTAAACTGTTTTAGATGTTTTTTTCAGAGGACTTCAAGCAGAAACATAAAGCTACAGCATCACTTTAAAGCTAATCTGTACTGTCATTGCCAGGATCTACTATTCATCCTCTCCAGCTCCATACTCCACACTCTTCATGTCAGCACTTGCAATCATCTGACTCTGCAAAAACATAGTTAAAAAAGCTACACTGACAAAAGGACATTTCGCTAAACAAAAGAAATAGAAATAAAATAAAATAAAAAAATCACTAAATGAAAGAAAAAAGAAAATAAAAGATAAAAAGAAGAGAGAAGATAAAGATAAAGATAAAGATAAAGAGAAAGAGAAAGAGAAAGAGAAAGAGAAAGAGAAAGAGAAAGAGAAAGAGAAAGAGGAAGAGAAAGAGAAAGAGAAAAATAGAAAGAGAAAGAGGAAAAGAGGAAAAGAAAAATAGAAAGAAAAAGAAAAATAGAAAAAGAAAAGGAAAAAGAAAAAAAGAGATAAAGATAAAAAGGTAAAGATAAAGAAAGAGAAAAAGAAAAAGAAAAAGAATAAAAAAAGAAAAAGAAAAAGAAAAGGAAAAGGAAAAGGAAAAGGAAAAGGAAAAGGAAAAGGAAAAGGAAAAGGAGAAGAGTTAATTTTTTCTGGGCTGGCTCTCTCTCTGAGCCTCTTTCTGAGGCTGTATCTGACATATGTAGACATTGGCTTTGCTGATCCTTGTGAAGCCTTTGAGATTTTTAATTGCTATCTTCCAAGACACCACGTATCCTTCCTCAGTTGCACTCACTAAAAAGGAGCATCTAAACCAACAAAAAATAGCTGTGATGAACAGGAGAAATATATGCTGCAGTGACTCTGTTAGAAAAGAGTATTTTGAAAGGTGGAGAAAGAACATTTTTTATCTTCAAAAGAGAATATGAGTAAGCAAGAATTTTCAAAAGCATGTTGCTTGCAGTTACAGTTTTTCCTACATACTTAATAAATGAAGTTTTCCTTCACAACCTTGCTGGAACTGATATATTCACTGAGACACCACAGTTATTTTCCCTGTATCTACATTCGGCAGGAAACATTTTAAAATAAATCTGGGTGAAAGGATTTGCACTACAGTGGTTTACTCTGTGTTTTATATTTTTAGGAAAGAAAATAAAACCAGTTTCTTTCAATGAAAGGGCAAGTTATGAGAAAACCACCAGAAGTTGTGCAACTCAGATGATTATGAAATCTTCACATTTTTGCCCAGGATGTCATTTGTCTATCTGCCAATTTATGTCTTTCTGTGTCACAGTAAGCTAACTCTCTGTTTACCACAGAGACTATTCCACATCTTACTTGAGAAAACAGAGCCAAAGAAGCATCGTATAATCTACAAAGGCTTTTGGTTAAGATGGGAATCTCAGCGAGTAAATGTCAAATCTCACCTATTCCCCATAACGTACTATCTTTGTAGTTGCATATGACAGTTCTTTGAGTTTTACTTTAACTTATTGCCTATTGAATCTGTCTCTTCTTTTTTTTTTTTTTTAGAAAAAGAACCAAAGTGGTTAATTTTTTTCTGTTCCCCGTTTCAGTGGCTGGACCACATTGGAGCAGATCCTACTGCAGCTGCAGCTACTTACCAACAACAGAGCAGCGTGAGAGAAGAGTTTTCCAAAACTTCCTTCTTCCCACTATTCCCTCACAAGGGTCAGCACTTAGGGAGAATAACACATGTTGTCCCTCCTCTTGGTGGGCAATATCTTTGTATTTCTTGATGCAGAGGGCTTCAGCCAAAGAACACTCAAGTGACTGAATAAAAGGGCATAAGCTGGTTGCATTCAAAGTACTCTGAGTTGTATGGTGTGCCAGGTTGAAGTACAGAGCTCTTAAATAATAAGCCTATGTACAAGCACATAAGTTCTGGCTTGTAGTACACGTGCCTGAATGACTACTCTTTGATTTTGGTTGATCCCACTCCCAAACCTTTTGGACTGGATAACTGTGTCCTTCCTTCCTTGCTTCCTTGCTTCCTTGCTTCCTTGCTTCCTTGCTTGCTTCCTTCCTTCCTCTTTATTGTGTAATAGAAGAGCTTGCTTGGTTTGGGGATCTGAAATGCACATAGAAGACCAGTTTGCTGTCAAGATGTCTATTAGAAACATTTGAAGCATTTTGGCTTGGTAAGCTTGATTGCTTACCCCAAATATATTGTAATGTTCAATGTGGTGCCAGAATAATTTTTACAGCCGGGTAGTTGTATCAGCAAACTTGCTAGTAAGCTGGGCTTGCTCTTCTGTTTGATTATGTCATAGCTAGAGATCCTTCTCTATCTGTGATGTCTATCATTATGAGCAGAGAGGGATAGAGAAATTAAAATTTAATTAACAGTGAATGGTACTGTGGACATAAATAATGAGATGTGGCATGACAAGCTGATAATCATGTAGTGGTTTTTTCTGATTAATTTAAAACCTTTTTCTTAAATTTCAGTTCCAGATTTCCTAATATTACTGGAGAACTATACTGACATTAGATATGCTGGTTTAAATAACTGTGTTTAAGATAAGCATCTGTTTTATTATTTTGTATAACTCTTGGAAATACAGTGTCCAAAAGACTGCTGTTGGAGAGATTTGTAATTAAAATCAGACTATAAAACCAGCACCCTTACTCCGTGTATCTAACCTCTGCATATTAGAAACTAATGTTTGTTTTAATGTCAAAGCAATTTTTTGACATGCTTTTATAACTGTAGCTGTGCAAATTAAGTATCTGGTTTGTAAATTCAGTGATGGAAATTTGAAGATAAAATCATACAATATATTAACATTTTGTCATTTCTTCTGCTCTTCTACACAGGGGCTATGGATTGTATTGCACCCCAGGCTGCAGTGCTGTGTGAGGGCAGCCAAGAAAGCTATAAAGAATAGCAGCAGCAATCTGGCACAACACTCAGGGTGGTTAAGTCTGACATAAAAAGTACAGTGGCTTGCACTGGATCTTGTGACTTTGGCAGGTATGTTCTGATTCTTGTTTACAGATAGCTGATACATCACCTCAATACATTGCTTTCTGTGTTGTATGTCAGGCTATTTTTCTGTGTTTATTCTGGACACTTGGGCAGCTTGTTGAGATCTAAGTGTGTCCTAAAGGGGTACACACACAACCACGCATATTTAATATTAATCTTGTGCACCATGACAAAAAAATCCAAAACAAAAACATCATGTTCCACTGTGAAATTCTGGGATCAGTTAAACCTGCATACTCTGCTGAAAACATTGGTATTTAGATGTGAATTTTATCATGGGAATCTCTATAGGTCTAGTCTCAAGCTTGCTGCATATCTTTCAGTGAATTTATTTTTACTAACTTCACATCGTGTTTGCGTCAACACTTTGACATACACATGAGAAAGCCTACAGTGTGACATTTCAGAATGAGTATGCAAGGCTGGCACAATTACAAGAACATTTATTATTTGTAAACTGAACGGGTACAACACAAAAAAATAGAAGCATAATGCCAGTTCCGCAGTTTATTTTTTAATAACAGAATCATACTTTTAAGACCAAAAATCCACCTTTATAACTAGGTTTAGACAAAATAGGTCTTTCCGTTCGGTTATGTGCAGATGTCTGGGGTAAATTTTAACAACTTCTGTCCATAACTTTCTTTTGAGAAGAGCAGGTTAACATTCCTGCTGTTGTCAGTGTAGAGAATTACTTCAGTTCCTTCCTCCTAAGACGGCAATGACACAAATATTATATATAACCTCCAGATATCAGAGGAGGAGGAAGTTACACCTATTACTAGTGTGAAGAATAATATAATAATCCTCATCTTTTCCTCCCTGGAAATTACTTCAGGGACAGAAAACTGTAAAAGTACTTATGACACAGTGGATCTCTCCTTTGGCCACCTAAGAGATTAAAACAATGTTTAGTTCTACCTCTTTCACCATGCTGCTCACACAGATCCATGCATTTTGTAGCAGAACTAAAGGAAACCTTTAAAATGCATGCTAGCATTAATTGTTTAGCCACCAGAGCTTTGCTGCTAGAACTGAACCACTACATTATGGGATTTTATTTGACTCTGGCCAAGAGTATATCAAAGCAGATTGTGCAACATTCTGTCTTTATTGTTTCTGTATAAACATATTAAATAGATTTTTAATAAGAACTTCAGGATGCAGAACTTTATTAATAAGAAACAGCGAATTTATGCATGTTTTGTTAGTGACTCTAAGAAATTCTGATTCTGGGAAATGTGCAAGATTAAACCTAAACATTCTAATTCTGAACATGACCAGGATTAAGTTTAGTGAGGCTGTGCCAGCTCCACTGCAGGCTGTCAGAAAAGATGTCTCTTGTGAATACATATGCTTCTGCCCATTCGTTCAAAGCACACTCTTCTCTTTTTACTGTGTTCTCTAACTTGATTCCAGGACAGTTCCCTTCTTTTTCCCACCCTTGTTTTCTCTTTCTAGTCCCATTTTTCTGGCACATATGTATCTTTATTTCATTCTTCCTGGCTTTCTTCTCTGCATATCTCTTCCTTACAATTGTCTTCCACTTATAGTCTGTCTTTCTGAGCTCTGCATTCCTTTTTTCATCTCCTGAGATGACCTACCTTCCCTGCTCACTACCATGTCTTGTCTTGTCCCTACTGCTTTGAGAGACTTGTCTCTCTCTTATCTCTGGCCTCTCAAACCTTGCCATCTGTCTGTGTCATGCTCCACTAACTGCAGCTGTAGATCATAACCGGTCCCAGTACCAGACTTACAACACCCTGTAAATCATTCTTTCAGTTTTTCCTTTTTTACTGACCTAGAGGCTCACAGGAATGTGGGTACTTGCCCAAGTGGTCTTCCACTAGACACCATAACCAGAATCACCTGCTGGTTAGAAATTTGGATATTTATGAACTGTATGTGCTTAAATTTCCCCTTGTATTCTGAATGAGTTTCCTGGGTACCCAGTCCTTTAGAACCGCCACAGCCTTGACAGGATGGAGTAGCTGATTCCTGTTCTGAGATCATATGTCCCAGTAACTTTTTCCTTTCACAGTCCAGGCTACGTGTGTTCCCTCTTGAATTCTGCCTTGCACAAAATTTCACCTCCCCCATCTTCTTGCTCAAGGGCAGAGTAGTCCAAATTCCCTTTCAGTATTTGGCACACCTGGATTCAATTCCTATCTCTTCTTTTGGCCTGGCCTGTGAAGACCACTTGGGAGTAAGGCTCTCCTTACTGATGTTTGTGCCTTTCTCTCCTGCTGAGCCAGTTGGCTAATGCAAGCCTTGAGCCCACGATTTGATTCAATGCATAGGCAGTGTGCATAGTGGGAGAATTTGGACTGAAATGTGAACTGGAAGTCTGTGCTAACATGACAGCCCAGAGGTACAATTTCAGTCTCTCCTGTTGCATCTGTTCCATTTTGCAGGGAACAGTTTTATTTCCCAAGGGAGAGAAGAAAGTGGATGAGCGAAAGAGAGAATGTCTTCCATACTTGTGAGTCTGCCAGCTGGAATGGCAGCATATCAAAAAGAACATAATACATATGTAATACAATATAAGTGTCTAAACGACATGAATGTCACAAAGGGAGAGCGCCCTCCTTTTAAATGTGTCAGAATTTAGGTTGTTGCAGAAACTGATGAGGATGTAATACACAAAAGCCGGAGAATATAGATGAAACAATAGATGTATGATCATGTATTTTTATATGTTGTCTCTACATGTATGTGACAAATAATTATATGACTTTCCTGTAACCCCTTCTGAGTTATGCATTTTCTTAAGCATATCATGAGGACTCCTAAGGAAAATGCTGATAGATTCTTTTAATACTATTTGGGTGTTGAACTGAGTTAAATAAATTTAAAAGGATTTGGTCTTTTTAGGTGAAACTGTAGAAAAGAGAAAGGCATCTATAATCAAATGATGCATTTCTGGAAGAGCAAGAGGTGGTTAAGGTAGAGCTGAATAACTTTCAATATTCTAGATTAGTAGAGAGGAGTAAAACCTTTGATGCTCAGGAGCAGCAGCCTGAATTTCACTCAGTGGAGAATTCAGAGTGGGCATAGGAAGGTCAGAACAGTAGAAAAAAAAAAGTTTCTGTGTTTAGAGTACATTGTGCAAGGTAGATGTCAGACAATTGAAACAGAAAACGTGTGTCTGAGTAAACAAGTTCAGAGGTGGAGATATGAACAAATTTATGTGCATTCAAGAATAAATAAGAGCTGTCTTCTCTGAGGTAATGAAGTAAAAGAACAAGATTTTTTTAATAGAAAGAAATGGTTTCAGTTGGACTAATAAATTTTGTTTAAAAATTTAAGAATAGCTTAGGTGCTGAAGTCAGTGCTTGAAAGTGACAAAATTATAAATGCAAGCATTCCTGTGAAATTTAATTCACTCTTCACCCCCCTTATGACTGTGTGTTATGGCATAATATTAATTTTGTCATCATGGTTTTTTTTTTTCATCTGCTACTTGTCAGCCAAAGGTAAGGATTCTGGAATTTTGTTGAGGCAGAAAACAATCCTTTGCAGAGGAATAAAAAACTGAAGTAGTATTAGCATATCTAAAATTTCTTGGAATAGTTTAGGAAATTTTAATTTGTGCAGAGGAAAAAATATACTGAAGAGTGTGGGTGATTGGCAGAGTCAGACATGCTTCTTGAGTGGGTGTCACAGGGATACTGAGAAGGAGAAGGTGTAACTGACTGTCCTGTCATCACTGGGTTTAGTTACAGGTGATACTTAACAAAATGACAGGGTTTAATGTAAGGCAAAAAAGAGCTTAAGAATTAACAGAGTAACAAGTGGTGGGAGATAAGCTATGAGCATAAGGAAGCTTTGGGAAAGCCTGTAAAGAAAAGTCTGTAGAGATGGAAAAAAACCAAACCACATGTTTAACATCACAGCCAATGATGACAAAGATTTTCTTAGCATGAATACCGAATACACAAAGGTCCTGAATGCTTTCTCTCTTTTCTCCCTACCTATTCCCCATTTTGTTCGTTTGAATGATTTTGGACACAACAGCCAAAGGTTTCTATCAATGAAATCTGGGAATAGAAACCTGTCTGGTGTGCCTCTCACTTGAATCTCTCCGTAAGCAGGGATAAAATGCTAAAAGCATGAGTTGCATTGAACTGCAGAATCACGGAATTGTCACAGTTGGAAAAGACCTCTAACATTACTGAGTAAAACCGTCAACCCAGAAAAAAACACCGTGCCCACTAAAGCATGTCCTGGAGTGGCATGTCTACATGTTGTAGACATCATCCAGGAATGATGACTCTACCACCCCTCTGGGCAGTCCATTTCAGTGCCTGACCACTTTTTCAGTGAAGAAATTCTTCGTAATATCTAGTTTAAGCCTCCCCTGGCACAAATGCAGACCAGTTTCTCTACTGTTGTTGGGAGCAGAGGCCAACACCCACCCCACAACTCCTTTCAGGTAGTTGCAGAGAGGTATAAGGTCTCCACTCAGACACCTCTTTTCTAGATTAAACAATCCCAGTACTCTCAGCCTCTCCCCAGTGGGTTCAGTCTCTAGACCCTTCACCAGCTTGGTTGCTCTTCTCTGGGCACACCCCCACAACTCAATATCCTTCTTGTTGTGAGGGGCCCAGAACTGAACACAGTACTCGAGGTGTGGCCTCACCAGTGCAGAGTACATGGGAATGATGACTTCCCTTCTCCTGCTCATCACACTGTTGCTGATACAAGCCAGAATGTTCTTGGCTTTCTTTGCCACCTGGGCACACTGCTGGCTCATATTCAGCCAGGTATCAACCAATATCCCCAGGTCCTTTTCCTCTGGGCAGCTTTCCAGCCAGTCTTTTCCAAGCCTGTAGTATTGCCTGGGGTTGTTTTGACCAAAGTGAAGGACCCAGCACTTGACCTTGTTAAACTTTATGCAATTGGCCTTGGCCTATTGATCCAGCCTGTTCAGGTCCCTCTGTAGACCCTTCATACACTCAGGCAGATCATCACTCCCACCCAACGTAATATCATCTGCAAACTTACTGAGGGCGCACTCTGATCCCCTCATCTAGACCATTGATAAAGATACTGAAGAGGACGGGTGCCAAAACTGAGCCCTGAGGGAAACCACTGGTGACCAGCTACCAACTGCAATTAACTCAATTCAGCACAACTCTGAGCCTGGCCATCCAGCCATATTTTTACTGAGAGAAGAGTACACCTGTCTATGCCATGAGCTACCAGCTTCTCTAGGAGAATGCTGTGGAAGACAGTGTCCTAGGCTTTACTAAAGTCCAAGTGGTTAGATTTTCCCCATACACTAGGCGTGTCACCTGGTCATTGAAGGAGATCAGGTTGGTCAAGCAGGACCTGCCTTTCCTGAGCCCACGCTGGCTGGGCCTGATCCCCTGGCTATCCTGCACATGCTATGTGAGCTTTAGCAGGTCCTTAACTGTTTCCTCCTGTATTCTGGGGGCTTATTCTTCTCTCTGTCCTTATCTTCCATCTCAGGAAACTGAATACCCTGGGGCTAGCTGATCTGATTATTAAAAACGGATGCAAAGAAAGCATTAAGTATCTCAGCCTTTTTCTCATCCTTGGTTGCAACGCTCCCCCATCTCGCATCCATTCCATTCCCACAGGAAATTGGAAAGCGTTCAAGAATATGTGACTTTGCCAACAAAATGTAAATGATGACAAATGAGTAACAGGGATGGCTAGAAGAACTATTGTTGTACAATGTAAGTGAACCAGATTTCTGGGGGAAAATGGGACCTGGTTACTAGTCACCATTTACCATCTATAGTCCCCAGTGACAGATGACAAAGGACCAGAAGCAGATAAGCATGACCTGGAGCATGGATGTGTGACTTCTTAGATTACTATATCAGGAAAGGTTTTGGTTTCCTCAATCAAGAGTGAAATTCTAAGAAGAGCAGAGACAGAGCCACATGCCACAAAGGAGAGGAAGAACACCTTTGACCGCAGATTAGATAAATGTGTGAGGATGGCTTTAAACTGAGATTAGTGGCTTCCAATAGCACAACATTAATCAATATTATCTAGGCAAATGTGTAAACAGGATGAAAAAGTAGGGAGTTCTGGATATTCATAATAAGGTCAAAGAATGCAGAAGTAGGAAGTTGGTATGAGAATCTGAAATATCCTCAGTGTTCAAGCAGCACAGACAGTAAACCTGACAATTTGGGGTTCTTGATATGTTAGTCTTTTTTTAATTGACCAAAACAAAGACACTTTGAATGTCTCACATAACTACAATAACACAAATATGAGTACAGTTTTTTTAAGGACTCTTTATAAGAAATCAGAGGGGGGACATGTTGCTTTGGAACCATTTTCTCTGAGGTGTAGAATCTAGAATCATAGAATAGATTGGCTTGTAAGGGACATTTAAAGGTCATCTGGTCTAACAACTCTACATTGAGATGGAACATTTTCAACTAGATCAGGTTTTTCAGATCCCCATTCAACTTGACCTTGAATGTTTCCAGGTATACAAGTCTCTGAGAAACATACTCCAGTGCTTCACTCTTCTCATTGTAAAAAATTTCTTGTATCTAGTCTGAATCTAACTTCTTTTAATTTAAATTTTTTACCCTTTGCCCTATCGTTACAGGCCATACTGACAACTATAACCATTTTTCTTATAGACTCCCTTGAAGTACAGAAAGACCACAATAAGATTTTCCCAGAGCTTTCTCTTCTCCAACTATCCAACCACCCCAACTATCTCAGCCTTTCCTTATAGAAAAGGTGTTCCATCCCTATGATCATCTTTGTGGCCCTGCTCTGGACTCATTTCAACAGGTTAATGTCTTTAATGTTCTGATAACTCCAGAGCTGGAAGGAGTACTCCATGTGGCGTTTCACCAGAGCCCAATAGAGGGCAAGACTCACAGCCCTCAACCTACTGGTCACACTTCTTTTGATGCATCCCAGGAAATGGTTGGGTCTCTGCACTACAAGTGCACATTTCTGATCATGTCCATCTTTATCCACAAGGACCCCGAAGTCTTTCTCTGCAGAGCTTCTTTGAATCCCTTCATTTCCAAAGCCTGTATTGGTCTTAGGGGTTGGCCCAACCTAAATGTAGGACCTTGCACTTGACCTTCTTGAACCTCATGAGGTTCACATGGGCCTGTTTCTTAAGCTTGTATTGAGAGAAATAGAGTGGTAATTGTTGAAAATCTCTGGATATTGATTATTGAAGAGAAAAGCATACTCATGCACAGAACTTCTACTAAACATCACCAGTTTAAGAAAAATCTTTATTTGTGTGTCTCTGTGTAGCAAACCTAAGATTTGGTATTAATGTATAACCTGAAGATGCTTGCTGTGGCATGGGGGATTTCCTGGAAAATCAGACTATGCCAGTATTAGTAAACTAAACAGTCCCAGAAGTGCTCTGGGACACAGGGGTCCAGTCAGCTTCTCTGTGAAATCAGAATGGTCATTAGCATGTTTTCAGTCCATAGCATGGCTGGAAGTGCTCTTGATACCCATTGGAGTGGCAGCCATTTGGTGACATAAGTCACCTCTGTTCTGAATCTGCAACAGACTGCTGTGGAATGGGGAAACCCCAGAGTGTGGCCAGTACTAAGGGCAAACATTTCCTCATGAAGGAAAGGAGGTAAAGGAGTAGATGCATGCTTCAGTCAGCCACTTGCTTTGGTGAGATGAGGGAAAAACAGACTCACAAAAGGACCATGCTGTGGAAAGACTGGGATTACAATCACTGGGCTGTAGCACCATCATAGTTATATCAATTCTGTCAAGACTGATGTTTTGGAGAACATGTAGTGCAGTTACACTCAGTGCTACTGGCTGTGGGTAGCCATGGACAGAATGAATTGCCAACAGCTGCCCAAGCATGCTTTGACATCATCTATCATTTGTGAATGGCATGTGTTTGACTGGCAGTGGCTGGGAATGTGGTATGTTTAGTTACCTGGAGGAAGAGCATAGTAATCCCTGTGCACCAGCCCCTCTGGCATTAGGCTTGAATTTCTCCTCGTTGGAGTTGTTTCTCCTTTGGAGTTGGTGAGAAGGGAGTGGCAGGGAGAGATGGAGGAGAGTGAAGTGAGGTGTACCTGAAGCTTTCTCCCTCTACCAGGATGTTGCTGCTTTTCTTCTCCTGGCTGTCAAACCTGTTCAATGACTCATGTAGTGGGTTTCCCTGAAGCCAAGCTTACACGCCATCAACTTTTTCAATTTCTAATATGGTTTTGCCCCAGTACAATAGTATTTACCACAATACATTTAGCAAAACTCATTTTGCAAGAATTACATATATTTTCTCTGTCCTACTTAACCTAAACCCATTCTTGAGGAGAGTGGAGAAAGGGGAAGGCCTCATCTAGGCCCTCAGTCATGAGCAAGAGGTTTTATAATTTTGGTTTTCTAAAAGAGCAGTGGTGTTCCCTACTTCATCTGCACTTTGACTACAAGCAGTAATAGATCTTACTCCAACCCAGTGAGAGGCTGGTAGTATACAAGAAGTTAAGGAAGCAGAAAGATTTATTAGTTGTTAGAAATAACTAAACAATGGGACTGTTTACTGGCAAAGCTAAAAGGTATGTCATTGACAGTTCCTCAAAACATGCTAGATGAATATGCATCAAGAATGTTTTTAAGAATGGTTGGTTTGTCCTTGGGGCAGTGGACTGAATTAGATGATACTTCAGAGTTCCTTCCCCTTGTTTATTTGATAACTCTTGTTCTATTCTAAATATAGAAATGCATGCAAGAAAAACAAACAAACAAACAAACAAATAAACAAACCCACAACATTTTTTGGTCTTTAATTTAGCATTATTTTATTTACACACCAGAAAGTACAGGGAGCAGCTAAGAAGACTGATTCCTTCCAGGAAGACCAAGTTCATGTATGAGAGTGACATGAAAAGAGGCAAAAGGTAATATAAACATTTAGTATTGAAACACAGAGCAAAATAAAGAGTAGAATATTTTTTGAGGAACTGTTACTATTTGCTATCAATAATAACCAGACAAAAATATTGCAAAACAAAGCCCCGAGTTTTGTTTGCATAACCAAAGCTGGCTGTCAAGTTCAGGATTACTAAATGAGGAAAAGATTTAAAGGGTGTAATACCAACACCCTTTTAAAACAAGTTCTTGCAGAACCTTTGATAAAGAAGTCAATGAGTCTGTATAAGCCCCTGGACATCTACAATTAGCTAAACTGAAGAAGATGAAATAACTAATGAGGGACAAAACATTGAAAATGTGTTTGAAAACATGTGTTTGAAAATTGACTCTGTGTTTATTTAGCATACACTTCTAATGCTATGAGACTATTACTTTTATCATATATTTAACACTTACTCAAGATGAAAATATTGAAACACAACAACATCTATTAGCCACCATATATAGTATCTGGAGTAAAGAGCCTATAAACTACAATGAAACTATTTGAAAAATCATGTTTCTAACTTCTTTGGATTTAATAACTGGAAAAGTAGAAGACTTTTAACATATTTCATAGAAGTATGATATGAATAGGCACAGCTAAAGCTTCATCTCCCTTGTTTAATGCAACAGTTTTATCCTGACCTGCGGCGACCCCACTTTCATTTTTAACTAATTCTTATTAGAGGAGAGAAAGACCATAATTTAAATCAGGAATGTAGCTTTGTGAATCGGATAAGTATGATATAAAGAAAGATCAGGGTTTTTTTCATGGTATTGAGTAAAGACAGAGTTTGCATTCAACTAGAAAGTTCAGTCCTAAACACTGGGAGCCTCAGGTCTACAGCCTGCAAGGTTCTGCCTTACATCATTTCTATAAAATAAGTCTGTGTGGGACAATGAGTGTATTTCTCAGTTTAAATCTAGCAGCTAGCATATGGTAAGCCATATTTAATTTTCTTCAAAATGATGAGAAATGTATTAAAACAAGAAATGTCAGGGGTGAAAAAGGTCTTGTATTTATGCAGCTTACGAACATTGTAGAAAGAGATGTGTTTATACTCAAAGAAAGAAGTGGATTTAAATTAAAAACGTTTTCTGGATGCAAGTCTGAACAGTGTTCACAAAGATGCACTTTAAATAAGACCCTCAAATATAAATATTAATGCACTAAACCAATATGTTGTCTACTACTCTGCCAAGGAAAATTATCACAGTGGAAAGTAAGATGGTTCTCCTTCTGCTAGGAACAGACTAAATCAGAGGTCTCCAAATAAGAACATTAAGTGAGACTTGGAGAAAGAATGACCTTGAAACTCCAAAACGTGTGGCTGCTTCCTCATGTTGTGGGCACAGTGGAGGAATAATGTTGGCCTGGGGTGCCATTCACTTCATCTTCCACAGTACGTCTGGCTTACAGTAAACTCCCCAAAGTAGGGACTGCAGTACCTGACCCTTTTGTGACTGGATTAAGTTAGGGATCTTAAAGCTAAGGCTTCAACAAAAATTCTTTTGATTTGCTGAACAAATAGAACAGGACAATTACCCTCTGAAATTAAGTATCAGGGTTAGGTATTTAAAAGTAAATATCTCCCTGACAGGCTGCTGTAAAAAGAAAGCAAAGCCAGGCCTATATTAGGAGTTTTCATTATTTTGAATGGATATAAATAAAGTTTAAATGCCATATATTTGGCTTAAAATATGTGTAATTGGTTTCTATTTATAACATCTACTGAGATGGAGCACCTTTCTCTTCTTAAGCAAGGAATTTCTTAAGTGCAAAGTCCTGCCCTTTTAGTCCACTTCAGATTTAAAGCTAAATACAAATGCAATTTTATACAAGGTTGAGTCCAGAAAACAATCTCTCGTATCAAAAGCAACAAATAGAGAAGAATGAGACAAGAAGTGTTGCTCATCTTGGAATATATTTTTCTTGAAAAGCCATTCCTGCTGATCAGTACCTGCTTCCCCTGCTTTGCCTCATACAGCATTGCTTTCTTTATTTAAATAATTTTATCTGAGAGAAGAACAGCAGATGCTCAGTGAATTACATTTTATGTCTTTTGATAATTTGATTTTTTAAAGGAAACAGGAAATATATTCTTTTGTTTGAAAGAAAAAGACTGGTTCACTTCTCCCCATCTTCTTATTCAAATGTCATGGATCAGAATTCTTCTACAGAAAAATGCCTAAAAATATGTGATGTATGTTTTCATTGGGGTTTTTTTGGTTTGTTTTTTTTTTTCATTTCATATTAAGACAGTTCAATGCATCTATTTAAAGACATGAGAGAAAAAAAAAAAAAAAAAGGAAAAAAAAAAAAGATTCCCAGAAGAGAAACTGCTAGGATTAATAGTTGAATAATTTGTTAATGGTTTTGTTTTAGAATTATATGAAAGGGATTACAGCAGGAATCTGGAAAGCATCTCCTTATTGTTTTTATAAAATAAGATTTCCCATTCATTTTAATGGTTTCCTCTTACTAAATGCTTAATACTGTATTCCAATGCTTTTAGATGGAAAGAGTAAATGCCCTACTAAATTTTGAAATACATTAGTGACTGCCAGAATCTCATCCCTGTAGAAAATTATATTTCTGTATATACACAATGGAAATCTAAGTATACTGTCAAGATGATCTGAGATCATCTCATACTTACAAAGACCAGCCTGAATTAATGAAGAGAGAGTAATTAAATGAAAGCTTAAAAGGTAAATAGGTTAAAAAATCACAAGTAAATGTAGAACAATGTTAAGCAATGACTTTTAGAATATTGTCAATGTGAACTTTTAAAAATATCTACTTGTGTTACTAACTAACACACTATAGACAGGTAATTAATTTGTTTTATAGCAAGCAAGTATAATACCAAAAATTCTACTGTAATGGAAATATTAAACTGAGATACTTTGCTGTAGACTTAGCTTCAGAAAGTCTGCAGTATGTCTCAACTTGCTGTGTTTAGTGTGATTTCAGTGCAGCAGATCAAAAGTATTTTTACAGAAAAAAAGAAGTTAAATTATCCTTGGTGTTTGAAGAGTACAATTTACATAGTTGTCTTACCTATTTCAACTTAATCAAAAGTGTAAGTCTTTGAGTACAAAACAATCTAAGCAATAAAGGGCCTGCCATCAACTGCCTCATAAAAATTATGAGTTAAACACATGAATCCACCTTCTGGGCAATAACATGTTCTCTCTGAGGTGGGAGGCCAAGTGAGAAGGGATTAATTACTTAGCAGTCTGTCTAATTTTATTTTTATTATTCAGAATGAAACTTATTTTTCACCTTTGACTGGATATTAAGTGTGCTGTAAAGCTTAATAACTTTGTAGATGAAAGGCTTAATAACATTAGAGAGGAGAGCGTTTATGATGATTCAAGTAGCTCTAACTTATTAATATTCCACAACTTTGTCCAATCCTTTATCCTTATCAAAGAGTTATAGTACCTGTCTCATGTGTGCTCAGCTGACCTTTTCCTGTGCAACCATGAATGTTGCTTAAAGAAGATTGATGTTCTGGCATTTTTCAACTGTTGAATGGGAAACTGGACAAAAGCCAATAACTCACTTATGCACAGTCCATCAATGCTACTTTTACATTTCCTCCTGAACATTTTTCTGTCCTTCCATCTTGTCCCAGATTAGTCTTTCCGAAACTCTTTTTTTGCTCTAAGCACATGTAAAGAATATTTTCCTAACCATTTTGATCATGCTTTCATTTCTTCTCTATGCCTTTTATAGCTTTCTTCTCCTTTATTGTACTGAGAGATGGGTCTCAATACAATGCAGAAGAAGGCCTAATCTCTAGCCAAAGCCCTACATGGGCAGCCCTCACTCTGTCAGTCATGTCTCATTTAATCTTGAAAATCTGGTTCTGCACTCTGATCAGTTTGTGGTGTCAGCATCTATTTCACAGTTGCTCAATTTTTTAAGTAGTAGTTCTATTTTTCTTGGCCACTCACACTCACATGGATTGCTTTTCTGAGATTTCTGAATATACAGCTAATTCTTCCTCTTCTCAGTTCTCCAAATTACTTTGCTGTGTGCAAAAAAGGTTAGGCAGACATTCTAGAATGAGTTGCTAGCATGAATGTTAGGGGAAAAAATCTATATCTAGGTGTGGAGACTATACAAATAAAGAAATAATGACTTGAAGAAGAAATTATGTTTACAACATAGTTGTACATCATAATGGAGTACCATATTTGGTCTTTTTATACATTTTAAATATTAATTTTAAAATACTGTAAAATTAGAGAAAAGTATAGCAGCAAAACACAAAAAATATTTTAATATCAGAAAACTGCCTTGCACTGAGAAGCTCAGCCTGTTCTTATTATTAAAAATGAAGTCAAGCAATGACTTGGTAAGACTTTGCTCACATGGAAGTGAGCATGAATGAAACTTGATATATTTTCTAAGTATAAATGAGGCTCATGTTTTTAAAATTTAGTTAAATGAATTGCTTTAAATCCTTCCAACTCTTAGAGTTTTTATTGCCAAAAGCTGAATATCTTTATTGACTATGCTCTAAATAAGTGCCAATTATGATATCTGATGTGTTGACTAGTTCTGCAGTCTGTAGGACTCATCAGTCTAGTACAATTGTATTAGTTAGTTAAGATTTGTAACTAAAAGCAATATTTCTCTAAGAAATACATAAAAATCTTAGGTATTGCTGATCACAGCAGTTTCCCTTTTGTCCAAATAATTTCCTTATGACACAATCGTCAAGGTAGTCAAGGTATAATTTTTTTTGTAGAGAGACATAAATTCAGCTGCAATTTGTTGGCTACATTATCTTTCTTCTTTGCTGTGAAAAGTGATTTTGATACTTTAGTTCTAACAATATGGGTACCTTTTTTTTCTTTTTTCTTTTTTTTTTTTCTTCTTCTTTTTTTCTTTTTTTTTTTTTTTTTCCCTTTTTTTTTCCTTTTTTTTTTTTTTTCCCCAGTGAAGCTATGTACTAATTTACAACAGAGCCTTTCCACAGAAAGTCTGCATATTCTCACTCTGTGGAAACATGAGAGAGCATATCCTTTGGAGAGAGAGGAGTAACCTCCCTAGCATTTATCAGAATGTGCCTCAGGGTAAGAACATTGCATAAGGGTAGTTCCTGAAGAGAAACTGATGTGGCAAAGATTCAAACATCAGTGTACCTTAGAATAACTTGTTTGTCTGCTCATGTCTTTAATTTTCTAATTTCAGGAATATTTTCAAATGCATTTGTTCACAAGCATTATGATGGCTACTAGACTTCCTGAATATGAAGGGGACAGATAGTATGAAAAATATTTTTGATAAAATGAAAGAACAATTAGTACCTTTTCATCAGTCTGTGTCAACTAACCTAGCGCCACAACTTTTTTATAACACAGAAAAGAAAAAGAAAGGATTTTTTACTCCTTATTCCCATGTAAACCTCATAAAATCAATGCAAAACTGCAAGAACATGATTTGTTCTTCAGTCTTCTGTTGCTCCTATGAGGATTTTGATAAACAGAAGCATCTTCATTTCTATTTGTGAATTTAAAATTGGAGTTCTGTAAATTTCCTTGATTTCTTAGTTTTATTTTTGAAGAATTCCCTATTTGGGCACCTGGAGTACTCTCTTCATATGCTTCATCTGTCTGCCTAATTAAGTCCTTTTGATTTGTGATCTTTGACCTAGACTATCTTATATCCTTCTGTTATTTTCAAGCAATTTGCTTCGAGCTTTTTTCCTGTTTTAATGGATTTATGTACTAAGGATTAAGGATGTTGTGAATCTTTATTTTAAAAAGGTAGTTGTTATTTGCTAATGATTGTACTTTTAGGTAGCATCAAGGTCTTCACTGAAGGTGTTTATATCATTAATTTCAGTATTTTGATTAATCTGTGTCCAGGAGATATTCTTTCGAGTCTTGTCTGCTGTAGAATTTTATTTCTAAAATTATGATCTCTAACAGAGAATTACTTTCACAGAAGACTTATAGCTTAGGGCGTTTAGGCATTTAATTAGGTAGAATAATTTAGAAAGCATAATTTTTCTAAAACTGATTTTAAAATACCACCATTTTCAGCATAGTACAATTATACTGTTGCTATCCCTAATGCAAATGGAACCTCAATATTGAGAAAAAGTACAGCAAAGGGGTAATTTAAAAGACTGCATTTCTGTGATAACAGCCATTCAAATGTAAAAAAATCCTGGGGGAAATATTACAAATGCTGCAAGAGTTAAAAGCTCCTGGATTTCTTGGGCTTAAAGTACCTAGATTGTGAGGATGCAGGGGGAATTTTTTAGTAGTTTGATGGTTTAAGGAGGCACTACTATAAGGAATATCTCTCATGGGCCACAAGGTTTCTCAATGCTCCACTGAACAGATTTGGAAATGCATTTTATAATGATGTTTTGCTTTAACAATCTCTCTAACTGTATAAAGTGTGTTAGAAACATCAATATAATCAGTACTTTTTAATCAATTTGGTGTTTGATAAAGTGTTTTATTGGCATTTTAATTGCTATTTATAGGTAAGGAATATAAGGAATGAAAGTAAATTGTGATCTTAGCAATTCTTTCAAATCAGCAGGAAGGCTTACTGAAAGCCACTGAGAATGATTTTCTGTGATCTGAAAGACAGCATTTGATTAATCAAGGCCATCTGAGCCTAACTTCTCTCATTAAGAAGAAAAGTAAATCTTCATTAAGTTATTGTGAACTATTCTAGAAGTATTATTTAAAAAATAATGTCTAGTAATGTAGCGTAAACCCTCACCAAAATGTATAGTCTATTTTTTTTTACTTTTTAATTTACACTTTTTGCATTTAGATAACAACTCTGTTTTCAAATATAAGCCTTTTAGTGTTAAATGTTTAAATTCTAAAAGCTTATTTTATGATGTCAGTTTTCAAGTGGTTCATATAGAAATAGTTTAATACCAACTTACTGTTGGCACTGCTGTGTAAGCACTGTTTTTTTTGTAAAATAGCAATCATCTGGCCTTTAGATAACTCTCCAGGGGCTTATAATGCATGAACAGATAGGGTGTCCTATTTAAGAGCTCCATTTGTGAATCCCTACTGCCAAATGTGTCTCCCAAAGTTAAGAGGAGTCACTAAACAACTTCCACACAATTTTGCTTTATTGTTAGTACAGAAGAATTGGCTCAACTGGATATCCTTGAGAAAAGATTTGAAGAGAACTGAATGTTGTATTTAGGGCCATTTGATCACTTTAAAAGAGATGTAATTGTTCTGGCCTGGTTGTGAAAACAGTAAGATTTTCCAAAAAGACTGAGCTGCTGAAGTTTAATGAGATAGCTGTGGGAAAGGCACTGATACCACAGAATGGTTCATCTTCCTGTCCCATCCTGGAAAACAACCAGCTTTCAGGCCAGTCTTCAAGGGAACAACAGATAGTTCTTCTTATCAGTCCTCATCAACTCTTTCATTTCCTGGAGGGGCAGGAAAAGCACTAGCAACTGCCAAAACCTTTGGGGCATCCTGGAGAGAATATTAGCTCTCCAGGACATAAATGCGTAATCTCAGGCTGTTTCAACCAAATTAGGAGTGCAGACTGGGAAAGTAACGAACAGTTGTCTATGATCATGGATAACAAGGTAATCCATTTTGTAGTACATGGAATTCTCACTCCTCACTTTTGCTACACTTTACCTTTAAAAATATTTTAAATTCCAAGTTTTTTAAGTGCTTTTTTTTTTTTTCCAGTTTGATCAAAAGACATTAACATTTTTCTGTTAGCCAATAGTCCTGTGTCTGCATTCCCATGCACATTAGAAGCACCATCATTACATTCCCACCCATTAAGGCCTCTTCTGTGTTCTTGTTTACCTTAGATACCATTAGGTCCATGCCTATCAATGGATCTTGCAGACAACTTTGGAAAACATTTTTCAAACCTTTTAATTATTTTTTGCTGCGCCAGTAATAATTCTTATCCCATCTGCTCCAACAGGCATCCCATCCCCCTTTCAAGTATGGGAGCACCTGCTGCTAACAAGTATCAGCTATCAGCTGGTAAAAACAAGAGTTCACGTGTTTTGCAAAGTGAATGCAAACAAAAAACTTAAAAGGTAGTAAATACTTTTTGAAAATGTAATAAAGTATTGTACCTATCCAAGTAATATTATTAACTGGCTTTTTGAAATGTCTGTATGTAGAGAAATTGAAAGTATAAAATTCTTGCATAACTTTTTTTAAAAATAGTATTTTATAAGTGTAGCGTGACATTGCCAAACATAACTCAGAATTCAACTCTTTCTACTTCAGTATTAGGAACTTTATAAAACGTTTTCGTTATTGATTGTTGTAGCAATTATACAAACTTATGTTTACTAGGCTAGCTCGCCAAAGACATGGTGTATTGTAGCTGTTTTCATCTGATAAGGAAAGTTGGTTAGCATCTAAGTCTAATGCATACCATCAGAAAAAAGAAATGTGAGAGGAAATCTACAGGTGGAGAATTTATGTATGGGCTAAATAAAGTTTTCATTTCAAAACTTACCTCATCAAAGAAGAATCACTAAAAGCATAACTAAAGTCTTTCAAGGATTTGGAGTGGAAGGGTGGAAGAAAAAGTTTTAGAAACAAAGCAACTTAGTTTCGATTATAAAAAAATTCAGATCAATCATAACTGAATTTTTTCAGTATTTTAATTTGCCAGATTTCCTCTTCTCATTTTTCTTTCCCAGTTCAATCTGAACACACCCTTGAATTCCTCTTTAATAATTAAATCTTTTGATTTGACAGGCTGTTCTTCCAGAATCTTTGTGATGTGTGAACGGATGGCTGTTCAGAATGAGATGCTATTAATTTTTGACAAAACAGATTATTAGTGTGCTAATCTGTATCTCTTCCTGTTATAGATAGCATAAAACATATTGAGGAACACTGCTGATTTCTGAGTTCTCAATTTGATATTGTGGTAATACATCATATGTTAGTTGAGGGAACTTGCGTAATTATTTTGAAATCTAAATTTGAGCCAGTAAAAGCTGATGAGAAATTACATGTAGTGTTGATTATTAAATGCCTTTTAAATGTTAACTTTAATATTATTTTTAGATTTTAATATTGAGTTTGTATTATAGACATTATATCATAACAATTTTTGTAGAAGTGAAAATATTTTTGCAGAGTTCTGTCACCATTGTTATATTTTTCAGATAGGTATTGAAATATTAAAGTATGTAAGTCAAAATATAAGTTTATATATACAATATGTGGTTTCATTTCTTAGATATAAACTGGAATGGAGACCAGTAAGAAGATACACCTTTCCTCTTTAATCAGCTGTTGACGTCTTCCCCTCTTTTAAGATTTTCTGCTTAAAACTTTACAGAATCACAGAAAGTTAGGGGTTGGAAGGGACCTTGAAATATCGAGTCCAAGCCCCCAGCCAGAGCAGGGTCACGCAGGAATGTATCCAAGTGGGTTTTGAATGTCTCCAGAGAAGGGGACTCCACAACCTCCCTGGGCAGCCTGTGCCAGTGTTTTGTCACCCTCAGAGTAAAAAAATTTCTTCTCATGCTTATATGGATGCTAAGCTAAGCTTATATCCATTGCCTCTTGACCTGTTATTGGGCATAATTGAGAAGAGCCTGGCACAATTCTCCAGGCTCTTTCTCTTTACGTATTCATAAACATTAAGTAGGTTATCCTTCATTCTCCTCTTTTCCTAGCTGAAGAGCTCCAGCTCCCTCAGCCTTTCCTCATAAGGGAGATTTTCCACTCTTATATGTTATTTTTGCTTTCTGTATTGTACTTGTGTTTTATTCAAATGCCTTCCCTTGCACTGTGCAGCTTCTCAGCTTCAAGTTCTCCTCCTATTCCTACAATGTCTTCTAAAATCATACTTGTTCTCTATTATACTAGGAAATCAGGAAGCATCAGATCAAGATAGCTAGTAGAAACTTAATTCATCCTCCCTTCCTCCTCTATGAATATATATCAGATGATGAAGTCCTTAAGTAGCTGTTTAAATAGCTTTTTTCCATATTTTCCATCTTCCTTTAGTGTGTAGGATGGCTGATATTTCTGAAAGTGGCCACCCAATATTTTATTCAGTATATGCTTCATTACAGTGAATCAGATGACCTCTAGATTTGCTTCAAGAGAACGATTCAAGGTTCTAAAACTTGATTTATGTACCTGCCTAAGCCTGGCATCCTGGAAATCTCCCTCAGGTGCTAAACAAATCCCACAGCACCAAAAACCTACCTCAGGGAACTCTAAGCATGGTGGTTTTCAGGGCTCCTGAAGGAACTAATTTTCTATTCCGTAGGGCATGTTTACTACAGTCATTTCAAGAGACACAAGCTCATGCTCCTCCTGTTCCAAAAGAAGCAAAGCCTGGAGACCATGTAGGTGACTGTACCACCAAAGCTGATCAGCCCTCTGCAAGGCAAGGTTTGCTACCCAAGTCCTCTGCCTTTTTCACAAGGTCGCATGGCTCTTGCAGAGCTCAAGGCGGTTCAAGCTGTGCTTGCATTGGCTGGGTAATCAGATAACTTTTGAACGCCAGAACTATATTGTGCAAGTAAAAACTGAGTGCTGAGTCTCCTGTGGAGGTCTGACAGTTTGAATTAGTCCGGTATGGTGTCCAAAGGAAAGTGTGATCCCTTCCATTATGAATTATCCTATGTTCCTTTGCCTTCTAATAGTACTAATTCTAGAGAAAGGCAAAGATCTTGAGTACAACCTTTAGCTCCAGGTTTTCTGAAGTTTTGTCCTTGCTGAGTGTACTCATTTTATAGACATCAGTCTGGAACACCTGATTTTCCCTGTGAGTTGTTTTGGGCTACTGAACAGAAGTTGACTTGCATGACAGAAGCTACATAGAAAGCATCACACAAAATAAGTAGAAATTTGCAGAGAAACAAGTGTCCTGCTAAAACAGTAAAGAAGTAAATTGTGTTGCTTGGTCTGTCCAGCTATTTCTTAGAGCATGCATATTTTTCTGATGATTCTATTCAGTAACAGTTTGAAACTAATCCTGGTAAAGTAAATGAAATACAATAATAACTTGTGAACCAGCAGAAGCAACCCACAATTTTCAATGAAAATAGGTAAAAAATGTTCAGCAAATTTAATTGCCTTCATATTGTGCTTATGAAAAACACTGGTTAGATGCATTGTGAAATCCAAACTCCAAAATTGTATCCATAAAAAACCTTTGAGGGACTGAGGGAAAATATGGATAGTAAGATACTGTTGTTTTACTGGGACACGTTATGCTCAGCTCTTGCTGAAGAACACTGGATTCTCAGTTCAAGAGCCACTCTAAAGGTGTCTCAAAAAAATTCAGAAGCAGCAGCATAGAAATCCTCTCAGAAAGTTTCTGTACAATTAACTTTCAGAATGCAAAAAGGTCAAACATCTTAATAATGTTGTGGACCCACCCTCTGTTTCCACAGGACATGTTCTCATGCAGGAAGTCTGGTGCTAATTGCTTTGAATCAAAGAGCCGGACAAGCATATCCTTCCAGTTTGGAAGATAGGCATCTGGTGAAGTTAAGAAGGGATTCTGCTAATGCTCAGGTAAATGCCACATGGGAAAATATCACCAGTCACTCTTATGTTTAGCAAAAGTTATTAGGCATGTGTGAGTCACAGTAAATGGAGAATGAATGGATAAGACAGAATAAACTTTTAACTATTCATCATCTTTTTCCACGTATTTTTCTACAAGTTTTTTCTCAGGTGCTGGATGCTGTACCATAGGAAGGAATAAAACAATTAAGAGGAAAAGGAAAAAAAAATTCTTGTCAGGTACATTTGCTGATGGTTTGATTGAAACTGAGTTACCCCGCCTAATGAAAAAAAAAAATGTGCTCAGGATTTTGCAGCTGATCCTTAGGAATTATACTGTGAGGCTGAAAGATAAGCCCTATATTATTCTCAGATTGTCTCTGTGATATTTTTTTCTTAGTAAGTCTTCAAATGATCAGAGGAACACTTTATTCTCTGATACTATCAAATGGTTTAAGTTATTTCTATAAGACCTTTCCTACAGAGCTGCACAGTCAAAATTTGTATATTTTCACATCAGAATTGCATCTTTTTCTGACAATGAGTAATATAAATCTGTGTGTTGATATAAACATTGCTTGCTTCCATTGGGTGTTGCTGTACACATCATAGAATCATGGAATCATAGAATGATAGAATCATTCAAACTCATAGAATGAGTTTGAAGGGACCTTAAAGATCATCTGGTTCCAACCCCTCTGCATGGGCAGGGACACCTCCCACTAGATCAGACTGCTACAAGCCCCATCTAACCTGGCCTTGAACACTCACAGTAAAGAATTTCTTCCTAATATCTAATCTAAAGCTAGATTTTTTCAGTTTGAAACCATTCCCCCTCATCCTGCATCCCCTTATAAAATATCCCTCTCCATCTTCCCTGTAGGCCCTCTTCAAGTACTGGAAAGATGCTATATTGTTCACCTTCGCCAGGGTGAAAAACCCTAGTTTAGTTCCACTGGCAAACTTACTTAATGTACATTTGAATTCTGCATTCAGATCATTTATAAAATCATTAAAGAGCATGTTTTAATTTACTAGGTTTTAAACAAGAATGCTTGCTGTTTGTCCCATATGCCATTCCCTGAAAAATCCTCTAAGTAATCTAACTGTCCTCTCTTATGTTTTTCCTTCAACTTCTCATTTGCTATGGTGGCCTCAAAGCTTGGCAGCAGTGAATATACTGTTATACAAAATAAAACTGTATGACTTTATACTCCTACACTTGTATTCATTTATTGTGTCTTATGTTTATATCGCAAGCTCACTTGAGACAGGAGTCATTGGATATTTGTGAAGCCCTTAGTGAACTAAAATGTATTCCTATATCACCATATGTCCTAGAAATTATCCTATTACAGTAGAAGTATAACGATAGTAACTTGAACTTTTGTGCTCAAGAAAATGCACAGTAACTCATGTGCAATATAGTTTTGCCAAGAGTAAGACTTTCACAGGTTGCTGACTCTCAAATATGAAGCGTCAGTAAATATAGGTTCTGGCATTCCCAGAGCTGTTACGTAGTCTTGAAAATCTCAGTCAGAGTAAATTTCCTTCTCCAGTTCCAAAGGGTGGGAAAAACAAATTAAAATCAAGAGCTCATCAGTTTGCTACTGCAGCATGCACAGTGCCAAAGGAAAATGTGCTATTTTTACCTACATTGGCAACAGTGAGGGCAATAGCACTAGAATAATATTGTAGAAAAAGAGAAAAAAACTCTGGTTTGAGTTTAAGAAAAATATTTATCACTGAGGAGAGTGAAATATTGGAGAAGTAGAAAATCTGCCTTCTTAAAAGTGTGTAAGGAGAGGTTAGACAAAGGTCAGTTGTCGGCGACAGAAAATAGAAAATGGGCTTCAGCCTCTCAGGAGCCCTTCCTATTCTTACTGAATATTTCACAGATAGGTATGTGTATGGCATTGTTGGTGTGGCATCATTCCAGATTTTAAAATGCCAGGAAAAAAAAAAAACATATTGTGTTTTTTTTTTTTCTAAGAGGTATTTAAGAAGTGAAACGATGATTAATTAAGCCAACTTCAGAGTCAATAAATGTTTTGTAAACAATTATTAATTTGATGTATAAGATTTTTGTGGTCTTTATTATGTTTTAATTAAGGGGTGTTGTTTTTAATGTTATTTTTATGTTTAGTCATATAGAGAGGTCAGAAAAATTTTATTTGAATGAAGTCCTTTTTTTTCCTTTATATTTATCTGTTTTCAAGCCAATTTCTGTTTTTCAGTAGATATTTGCCAGTCTTAGAGAATCTGACTTGGAGTTTTGCAAGCTTTAACTGAAGGATCAGAAGCACAGAAAATTTTTACATAAATATCTTTGGTTAGAGACTTTAGTTTAAATGAACTGTAAACAAAACAAAAATGAAAGGCTTGGGTTTATACACTGATCTCTGTTTGCTTTGAACATCTAAAGCTTCACAGAACAGATAGAAAAATGCCTGAAAGAAGATTAGTTTTATGAGAGTAGTGTCAGAAGTTGAAGAAAGCACTCCCATTTATGAAGATCTGTGTAAAAGACAACATTAAATTATTGGAAATTTGGCTGTATCAACTCTCTGCAATAGTCAAAGAAATGTGAATGGAATTAGTCAGTGCAATTAATTGTAAAAAGACTGCTTTCACTGAACTGTTGCCTTTTTGGGTGGCAATGATTCAGTGAAACAGAAATGTGGTCTTAATAACTGATCTGTCTCTGTTTTATTAACCAAACTGAGGTCAAACTTTGCATAGCTAATTTTCTGAATCAAATATTTTCAGTGAACTGACTACAATTCTCTTCTGCTTTCTGTTAACCAAAGTTCAGCCAGCAGATTATTAATTTCTTTAACATGGCCTTTTGCTCATGTTTTGAGTGTTCCTGAATCCATAATAGCTTCATTCTTTTTGTGAAATGGCAACATGGAGATAAAATTAGGTTTTCTGTAAATCAAAACCATTAAATATATCACACTTGTATTTGTATCACAGTCATACAACACTGTCTGCTAGTCACATTAAGACACTATAACCTGGGACCTTCAGTTATAAGACCATAGGAGAAGAAAATGAGAGTATCTTAATGATTTTCATTTGATCTAGGAAGGTTCCACAATTACAGGATCACTATCACTGCTTTCTTAATGAATGCTAAATGGCAGTGTAAGCATTGCCATGACATTTTAAGGGGGTTATTAAAAAGAAACAAAACAAAAAAACCATAAAACCCAATGGTTGTCAAAAGGATCACTATCACTAATAGATTTTTACACTGTTTGTAGTTACTTCTTTATCTGTTGTGTGTTGATTCTGAACACAGGTTTAGATAATATTGATGTCCTTATATTAGCTATTTATCTAGTCTGCTTCCAACACCACTGGTAGACACATGTTTAAACAATATCTACAACCCACCAGCCTTTGCTGTTTCTCCACTGGATCACAATGGTGGTCCATTTGGAGAAATAACAAAGTAATAGTAATAAAATCACTTTAGTACAGCTCTGTTTCATTTAGCTGTTGGCACACCTCACCAAAACAGTGTAGGCAGTCTTTCTGGTGTTGGGCAAGTAAGATTAAGAATCTCTAGAAGCTAAAATTACCCTTTTTTATTGCTAGAAAGGCAGGAAGATTGAAAGAAAAATAAAATAAATAAAAAAAACCCCAAAGTTACTATATAGTTAGCAAACTGTTAGTTTAAAGATTGTACTTGTTATCATTTTTTATCTATTCCATAAAATCCATTGTAATTATTTGGGGAAGTATATATATGTATCTATACTTAAATAAATTCACCCATAAATTTGGCTTTTGATGCAGTATTAAAAAGCAGGTGTTACTGCAAAATTTGTACTTTCTGCTAAAGAGGTGCCAAACCCAGTAGCCCAGCAGAGGTAAGGCTGCCACAGCTCCATGCCCCCAGGTCTCACTGCATTAGTGAGGCTGAGCAGGAACTCCCCCAGTGGGGGCACACAGGCACAGACACACAGACACACACAGACACAGGCACACATATACAGACACAGACACACACATGACATGTACAGCACCACAAATACACACGTATGCACAGCCGGTCACACTCAGTACTCAAACAAACAGGACCAGTGGCTTCATCCAGCTCCCCTCTCTGGCTGAGCAGGATGGAGCTAGTGGGAATATATGTACAAGTGGATCCAACCAGTAGCTGAATTCAGATGTTTAGTTGGCCAAGTAGTAGCTTCTGGGTTCTGGTCTCTGCAGCTGCTGACACCCGGACATATGAACCCTTGATTCTGCAGCTCCATTCCAGTTGCTGATGTAAATACACACACACCAGCATCCACACCCACCAGCTGACCCTGCCTCAGAGCTTCCCAGACCCCATGATCCCTCTGACATCAGGGACTCCCCTAGTTCCTTCTGTAGCCAGCTCCTCCTGTAGGCTCACCCTTGGAGTCACTCCGATGCCCCCACCCCCTTGCTCCCATGCCACTTCACCTGCTTGATAGTAAATCCAGCTTAATCCCTGCTAGGGCCACCACAACCACACTGGCTCCATGGGCACACTTGCTCCACAGGCCTCTGACCCCTGGTCCCACTCCACAGTCTGGCACTTGCTTCACTCAGATTTCTCCAGACACTGTCACCCAGGCACGTGAGCCCTTTGTGCATGGCCAAACCTGCTGAACACCTACTGTTTATTCTCTGACTGCCCAGTTACCACTTTATCCCTTCTTTTTTCCCATGCTTGTTCCTTCCCAAGCTATCTTTCCTCACCTTGGAGTCCTCACTTAAAAATCCCATAGCATGCCTTGTGCAGTCTCAAAAGGCTCTTCCTCTGCATCCCATAGTGTGCCCCATAACCCTAGGTAATAACCCTTCTATACAATGCTCCAGAGAGTTGCCCACATTGCCTTATTTTGATGAGTTTCACAACTGGACACCAATACTGATGCTTTCCTGGGAAAGCCTTGGGAGGGGCCCAGACAAGGCCTGGGTTCCTCTTCCTGCTACTGTATCTCTGTGCTCCTCTGTGCTTGTGTACATGAGCCTTAGATGGGCTGAGCTCTCCTGTGATGGGCTTTTGAGTGGCTGAGCTAGATAGGATTTGGGTTCCCCTACTTGCATTTCTGGTGTCTGTGGAGAAGAGCATTTCACCTCTGCAGAGGGACCTGGACAGCCTGGAGAGTTGGGCTGATTACAATGGGATGAGGTTCAACAAGGCCAAGTGCTGGGTCCTGCACTTTGGCCACAACAACCCCATGGGAGGTCCTGGAGCAGGTCCAAAGGAGGGCAACCAGGCTGGTGAAGGGACTCAAGCACAGATCCTATGAGGAGAGGCTGAGGGAGCTGGGGCTGTTCAGCCTGGAGAAGAGGAGGCTCAGAGGAGACCTCATCACTCTCTACAACTCCCTGAAAGGAGGTTGGAGCCAGGGGGGGGTTGGTCTCTTTTCCCAGGCAACTCTCATCAAGACAAGAGGGCACGGTCTCAAGTTGTGCCAGGGGAGGCTTAGGTTGGATATTAGGAAGAATTTCTTTACTGAGAGGGTGATCAAGAATTGGAATGGGCTGCCCCGGGAAGTAGTGGATTCTCCATCCCTGGAGATATTTAAAAAGAGACTGGATAGTGCCATGGTCTGGTAACTGCAGTGGTAGTAGATCAAGGATTGGACTTGATGATCTCTGAGGTCCCTTCCAACCCAGCCAATTCTATGATTCTATGATAATTTAGCAGCTTAGTCACTGTTTTTCCATTAGTGGGTACAGCTATTAGTGGAGAAGTACAGTAGGGTTCAACTATCTTTATTATTTATTAACCCACAGTGCATATGTTAAGAGCAGCATGGGGAAAATTGGATCTTCCCATCTCAAATGTAGGGAATTAGGAAAGTAGATTGCTGGACCTGCCTGAAAAAAAGTAACTTGGTGTTATATAAGCTGGACAAATCCTTGCCACTACTGGGGACAAAGTGCTGAAAGGCATCAAACTTCAAGACTAATGAGTGGCAAGTAATGGGAAAAGGATGTTAGTACTGTGGGTACTCTCAGTACTGAGTCTCTAGAAGATGATTCCTGGTATTTAGTGGTGTAATTTTACATACAATATTATAAGAGTAAATAAAACATAGGTGCAGAGGAAATAAATGGGAAAGAATACGAAAAATCCTCAGTGAAAAAAAAGAAGGTAACTTGGTTAATCATGCTAAGTTTTTTATGTTACCTCAGTATAATCCATTCAGTTTAATATTTCATTATCTGAACGTTTTATATTCTAAGCATTAATGTGCTAGAGTGAACTCAGAAAACGAATCAAACGAATCTTTGTGTTAATAGTTGGCTCATTTTTACTTTGATGAGCCACTTGTTCCAAGAAATTGAGTGTTACTAATTTTAATTGAACAAATCTGGCATATCTCAGGGTACTTCAGAATTAGCATATCATTATGATATCAGGATTTCACCTAATGATCTTCTGCTGCCTATTTTTCCACTTTCTTAACAAACTGAAAAGTGAAAAAAAATAAGCCGAATAAGTGATACTTGCTATGCTAGCCAAATATTTTGGTTATTTTTGTTTGTTTATTTCATCAATACTTGGGAGGTAGCAGTGAGATAATTTTGTGCCAGCAAAGAACAGATAAATTGACCTCTTCATAGCTTTTTAAGCTCAGATAGACATCCTAGAGCAGTGGATGCTAGAGGATTTGGTTAATATTACAATGAGGAAGTGAAATTGCTGCTACTATGTATACTGCATAAGGGTATGAAGCATGCATGGGTATAAGCCCTGCCCCGAATCCAGACAGCAGTGTGCTTTAAATTCTGGATTTTTTATTTTATTTAAAATAAAATTCTATCCATACATAACACCATGTTAAATAAGAGTGGCTTCTGAACCTTTTTCCAAACACTCATGGTTCAATTTGTTTGAGATACCTCTTCACTGCCCAGGTGGAGGCAAAAAAGTAGTGCAAAGCTCAGGTAGCAGTGTCATTGAACAGGGTTGTGACCATGGCTGGGTGTTGCAGTTGCATGAGGTGGTGCTGCTGGTATTGTGTGTCTGGGAATCAGTATTTTCCCAAGGGAATGAACAAGGTCAATCCCACACTGCATCTGTTGGACTTTAAGCTCTGATAACATTAGAAAACTGAAGAATTTTCAAGGAAACAATTGTCTACTTCCCGTGGAGTCTGGAAGGTAGGATATCAGATGTAGTGCATTTTATCCCAAAACATTACCAGAGTGATTACTTTGTTTCTAAGGTAGACACATGTTGGATCTGTTCTTCTATTTTTCAAGTTAACTTTGTTTATCTGCAGCTACAGTGCTTTTAAGAGAGGATTCATGGCTTTCTTAGTGATTCAAAACAGAGGTGTGTGTTTTCCCAGATCTATGGGTAGGGCTTTAGACACTGTTTTTGTTAATTTTAGTCCAACCCTAGACATTTAAACCCAGCCTTTGTAAGTATCATCTGCTCCTGGCAAGAAAAGCACAGTTATACATTTGTGAAAATGAATGAGCAAATGAATATTAAAACTCCAAAGGCAATTATTACATGTCCTCAAGGAGCATGGCAAGAATAGTAACAAGTCCAGTTGCATTAATAGTCTTATATTATTTCATGATACTTTAGAAATTAAATATGTTGGCACCTCACCTTTTAATCAGCTAATCATACTCTGTAAAAAATCCATTTTGTTACCCAGCCAGACTGCTGAGCAATCGCTCCTCAGAGCTTCACTCATGAACAATTTATTATTTTACCTGTGGCTGTATAGTAAAATAACAAATTATTTTTAAAAGAGCCCATTATTATCTTGTCATCTATAAACAGAAACTGCAGCTACTCAGTGTATGGCCATAGGTCTTGAGCTAGCATTGGCTCAGCAGCAGTAGGACACACCTGTGGTTTGGTTTGTATTTAGAAAACTTATTTGCTTGTTCAGGAATTTTTAAATTGTTTTCCATAGAAAATGTTTATGTCAGATAGTTGTATAAGGACAATGGAGGTTTTCCTCTGGGAAACGAATAATGATCAGATGTCTGCATTGATGTTTTATGAAATCTGCTTATATGCTCATGAACTTTATGATGCACCTCAAGACTCTGACAAATGCAAACAGAATAATTCCTCATTCTTGTCCTTAGATGAAATCTCAGCTTAGAATGTCTCCCAAGAGAGTTCGCAACCATAAAGATTCCAGTTTTCCTCTTAAGTGTGTATTCCCCATTGTTAGGAGAGTTATTAGAAGGCAAAGCAAATGATACTTCCAGTAAGCCTCTGGTATGTATTCCTGTGCCTGGGGCTTGGTTGTTGCAGCAAACATCTGAAGTCATTCTCTGTATGAGCAAGAGGCATGAAAGGCAGTGACTTGCCTGAAATATAGACCAGGACTTCAGTTGTCATAATGAGTTATGGAAACAGATGGAAAAAAAGGAAACTGAAGAAGTTTGAGAACTGAATTCTGCCATTGCTTGCTGAAGTTCATGAAAATGGGAATTTGAGACAATATTAGGCTTCCTATCTTCCATTTGGTGATCCTATTGTATGAGTTACCCAGCAAGCTTGTTATGATCTGTGTTTGGTCAGAAAGCTTCTGCCTTTGAAAGCTACCCTTTTTGCTACTGTTTTCTATTCTTTTGCTACTTTAACATTAAGCTGTTTCACTATGCTGCTATAGCAGTCAGAGATTGAAAGTGATAATGTAGCAGTCAATTTATGAGTGATTGAATTTGGGGGGGGGGGGGCAGGAGCATCCCACCTTCTAAAGTCTGCACTCTGCTTAATTGCTTCTAGAAGCTGTTAAGGATGTTATAAATCATGTAAGCCTACAAAATATTGAATTATCCCATTTCATATTACTACAGCTGCTGGCAGCAGAGAACTGCATATTTAATTCTTTGCACTCTCTCATCCTTTTCTCCTTCTCTTTTCTCTTCTCCCTGTACACATACATGAAACCAGATGTGTTCCCTACAACTGTTCTAGGATTCACTCTAGTATCACCTGAGTCTGAAACTGCCTGAGTACAATAATCATTTCAGGTTGCAGAAGACATCATTTTGAGAGAGCAGAAAAAAGGTGTTGAAACTTTACATCCCACAAAATTGAGAGGTTGGAAATGAGTGTCTGTAAATTTCCTGTTTGCTGAGTTTCCAATGAAGTTAATGTTGATAATACTTTACAAATTGTGTTATTAACAGTTAGGCTATTTAGTTTTGGGCAAGTGCATATTATTATCTATATTAAGTAAACATAACTTAGATTCTAGTTATGATGTCAATGTATAATGCCATTCATTTAAAAGTATTTACCTGGACCTCTAGACCCAGTGGGATGAATTCTAATCACTGAAGCATAAATACTGTCAAATGTAAGTTTGGTAGCTTGCCATGTGCTTGTCATCGCCTGTCATGTGCTACTTCTGGAAAAAAAGTACATAGTACTTTGTATTTGCATTTTCCTAGCTGAATTTATTAGGTACAAGAACTATGTGGATATCATTTCTCATGAAAGGAAAGGTGTATGCAATGAGAATCATTCACTGCTTTTTTTTTTAACATAGAATATTCTTAGAGACAGTAGAGATATTTAATATTATAATACATTATATTTAAAAACCAGAAATACCTTTTGATAAGGTACACACAAAAGGAAGACCATGTCACAAGACAATATTCATTCTTATTCCTTGTACACATTGTCATTCTTTTACTTTTGCTTGATGGTATATATTATCATTATATATTTTATAACAACATTACCTTAAATAAGCAATAAAAATTACTAATACAAAAAGCTAATGTTGCTTTTTACAGATTAATTTATTTATAGGTTACTGTTCCTGTATGAAAGAAGTTTTATTACTTTATAGCTACCTAGCTGAAGAAATAGTTTTGGATTAAACTGCATTTGGATTGGATTCAAGCCTGTCAAAAACCTATGAATCCCTTTCCTGATGTCTTTTTTATTATTATTTTTCTTTCAATGTAGCAAGATTTCCACTAGTGGAAATGTGATGGGAAGGTAGAGATAGTGTTCTCAATGTGATTTGAAGGGTAGGGATTAAAAGCTAGATTTTAAAATCTGTATTTATTGCTTCTTTTCCCTTTTTTTTTTTTTTTTTTTTTTTTTTTTTTTAACAGTGACCGGTCAAAGATACTGTGTTTGCATGATTTCATAGAATTATATTGTGAAATTATTTTCTTTCCGTTCTTATTTAGATATACATTAATACTCCCAATCTCAATGCTGTAGCCAAGGTCTAACGAAAAATATGTAGCAATGGTAAGGCAGAAATATTCCTTGAGGAGTTACAGATGGGTGATCATAAGAAAATATTTCAAGTTCATTGGAATTACTAAACTTTCCAAGGATTAGATTTTTGTTTTAATATAAGATGGAATTTATAATTATTAGTATAAGCATGTGTAAATTTTTGTGTCTGTTTTGGTTTGAATAAATAAAATGGTAACAAAATATTGGAGATATCAGACTAATTTTTTACAGCTTTCAGATGCACTCTGAGGAACTGTGAGTTGTATGGAATGTTGTAACAGGTTGGAAACATGGTATAATGATCCAAAACTATTGTACATTATACCGGAGTTCTGAAGAAAATATATTTAAAAATTGGGATACTTATTTTCAGTCAGTAATACACCTTGCTAATGTAAGACTTGGTATGTTTTCCTAACATATAAAACATGAAATATGAAATGCTATAGAGACATAGCACAGGAAATGTCTAGGTAATGGATAATGGTAATTAGCTATAGGACAGTGTATTCTGCTCCTGAATCTATGTTCACTTAACATAGAAAGAATTAAATTCCCAATGGGAGATTAGAAACATCATGGACCCAAATTAAATTCTTAGTCTTTTACACCATCATATATGTTGATCCAGCTGCTGAGTTTCAAATATGGTAGTAAATTGTGCAGGTGTGTTCTGTTTTCTACTGGTTAGCTATAAACCAAAATTGTTAAGGAAAGAAAGAAAATAATTTGAAATTGCATTATTAGGACAGCTTCCAAATACATCTCCATCTATGGGGTTCTTTGCTATGGAAGCATACATTTTGTTATATGTATTTCTGAAAATGTATTTGCTCTTTTTTACTTTAAAAGCAAAATGTAATGGCTGAATTCTTATTTGAGCATAAATTTGAGCAAATTTTTAACTTTTAAAAGATATAGCTATGTGCTCAGCAGTTATGCTTAAAACTCAAATTGTGGCATGGGAAAATACTTTTTCTTCAATATAGCAGATGTCTTTCAATGTCTTCAGGGAAAGTTAAATGATTTTACTGACATCAAAAGAATGTAATTAAACATCTATGATGGCTAAACAAAATAATAACAAGTAGAGGCTTCTTCACATTACATTTGGTAACTATACTCTCACAAATGGGTTGGGCATTTCCTCTGACATCTCATATATGAAATTTGATTTGAATTAATTAAAATTTGTGGTGAAAATAGCATGTACGTTTATTCCACATCAGAAAAATGAAAATAATTAACAATTCATCTCTAAGTGTGGGCTTGCTACCTTGAGCAGCTTTCTAGTATAAAAGGTGCTGCCTTTCTAATAAGAAGTGAACTGTAATTGAAAACACAAATAAAAATACAGAAGAGAACGTCACATGGCTAAACACTACAAAAAGCCTGCTAGACAAGAATCCTGAGTATGGAACTTAAGTAGAGAAGAACTTTAGGAGATGAAATTTGTTCGTCTAAAATGGTGAAGCCTGAAATTTTGATTCCTCAACTAATAGTAGGTGTATTTTCCATCTTGCATAGAATCATAGAGGGGTTGGAAAGGACCTGGAAAGATCATCAAGTCCAACCCCCCTTGCCAGAGCAGGGTTACCTACAGGAGGTCACACAGGAACACATCCAGGTGGACTTTGAATGTCTCCAGGGAAGGAGACTCCACAACCTCCCTGGGCAGCCTGTGCCAGTGCTCTGTCACCCTCACAGTGAAAACATTCTTCCTTATATTTACCCGGAACGACCTGTGCTCCAGTTTATAACCATTGCCCCTTGTCCTGTTGTTAATGACCCCTGAGAAAAGCTTTACTTTGTCCTCCTGGCACTCGCCTCTTACATATTTATAAACATTGATGAGGTCACCTTTCATGGTCCTCTTCTCCAAGCTGAAGAGACGCAGCTCCCTCAGTCTTTCCTCGTAAGGGAGATGTTCCACTGCCTTAATCATCTTAGTCACTCTATGCTAGACTCTTTTAACTTACTTGATGCTCTAATAATTGCATTCCAAATGTCTTTTAATATATAGTTTGTCTCTAAATGTATGTCCATGCAGAGATGCACCCTGTGGGTGCCTAACATAGGATGTGAAATGAAGCAGCTTCTTCTTACCACTACCAACTCTTTCTAGAGAAGCATTTTGTGTAACATCATTTGGATGCTTAGATTTTAGTTGACTGAAGTTACATACATTGACATTGTTTTAACATGATATGAAAATGTACATCTTGTCTACAACAATTACTTGATCATCTAGTAACTACCAAGGTTTAACAGAGATCCCCTTTTTCCAGTATTATCACAATACTCTTATTGGAGAGGTAATAAAATTTCATCTAATACACAAAGGCATTTTTTCAAACATCACCTTCAGTTTACTCCCAAGGCACATACAGAAAATATATATACTGAGTGTAGACTTTACACAGCAAAGCCAAAGACTGGGGAATTAATTACTATGATAGTAATGTATGGTGAACAAAATCCCACAGAACTGCAGGCCAAGTCCTGCCAAATGTCTCCATTTCGGTTGGCAAACCACATAACAGGAAAAGTTTTCTGCTTCAATTGTATGCAGCAAGTTCTGTCTGGAATATGGTAACAGAGGAACACTAGCCTATGCCACTTTTAATACCAACTTCAAAATGAGACTGTTAGTGTGGTCGGTTTTATGAAAGAGTTACAGGCCTACAAGTATATTACTGAGGTTGTTTACGGCAAGGAGTCACAAATTCTGACATGAAAGCAATGGAATCCTCATCAACATGAATATTTAAAGTCCCTTTAACATGTCAACATTAACACCACGTTATGGAAGAAGGATGTTTACAGAACTTGTAAAAAGGGACTGCTCACTTGGGTGAAATATAGGAAAGTTCTCAGAGTATGAAGGGATGCAACAAGGCAGGCCCACATGCAATTAAATCTGGTAAGGGATATCAGGATCAGCAAGAAGGGTCTTCAAATACATCAGTAGCAAAAGGAAGATTGGGAAAATGTGGGCCCACTGCTGGATAGATTGCTGGACTTGATGGTCTTAAAGTTTTTTTCCAACCTAAACAATTCTGTGATTCTGTAGTGAGGTGGGTGCCCCAGTGGCAGACAATACAGAGAATGTTGCGGGAGACGAATCTCTCCGTGGGCGCGAGCTCGGTTCATGAACAGAGTCAATCGAGCTAGTGTTGGTTCGGGTTAGTATCAGTAAACTAACTTCGATCCGCCCGGCTCTGGAGCCTGCTCAGGAACCACACCCTGCCAATCCCGGGCATGCGCACCTGGGCCAGCCCCAACTGGGCACAGGTGGGGCGAGCACCGTCCGGGCCCATCACCCGGCAAGTCCTGGCACCTGCTGCCTACAGAGAAAGTGGAGCTATTGCATGATGCCTTCTTTGTTTCAATCTTTACTGGTAAGGTCGGCCCTCCGGAGTCCCAGACCCTGGAGGTAAAAGAGAAAGTCTAGAGAAAGGAAGACTTTCCTTGGTAAAGGAGGATCAGGTTAGAGACTAGTTAGGCAAACTAGATACAAATCTGTGGCCCCCAAAGGGGTGCACCCACAAGTGCTGAGGGAGTTGACAGATGTTATTGCTAAGCTACTGTCCATCACCTTTGAAAGGTCACAGATAACAGGGAAGTATCCTGAGTACTGGAGAAAAGCCAGCGTGACTCCAGTTTTCAAAAAGGTCAACAAGAACAACTCAGGAATCTACAGGCCAGTCAGCCTCACCTACACCCCTGGTCAAGATTGTGACAGCTGATTTTGGATGTCATGTCTAAGCACATGTAGGAAAAAAGATTATCATAAGTCAATCAACATGGATTCACCAAAGAGAAATCATGCCTGATGAATCTGATAGTCTTCTGTGATGGCATGACTGTCTGGGTAGTGGGAAGAGAGCAGCGGATGTTGTCTATCTTGACTTCAACAAGACTTTTCATACTGTCTCACATAACATCCTCATAGGCAAGCTTAGAAAGTGTGGGTTAGATGAGCAGACGGTGAGGTGGATTGACAACTGGATGAATGACAGAGCTGGGAAGGTAATGATCAGCAGTGCAGTCTAGTTGGAGGCCCGTAGCTAGTGGTGTTCTGCTCGGGTCAGTATGGGGTCCAGTCTTTTTCAACACATTCATCAGTGACCTGGATGAAGGGACAGAGTGTATCCTTAGCAAATTTATGCACAACACAAAATTGGGAGGAGTGACTGATACACCAAAGGCGATGCAGCCATTCAGTGAGACATGGACAGGCTGGAAAGTCCAGGTGGACAGGTATCTATCAAATGAAGTCCAACAAAGACAAGTGTATGGTACTGTGCCTAAGGAGAACTAACCCCATGCACCAGAACAGGTTAGTGGTTGGCATGCTGGAAAGCAGTTTGCAGAGAATGTCCTGGGAGTCCTAGTGGACAACAAGTTAACCATGAGCAACCAATGTGCCCTTGTGGCCAAAAAGGCCAGTGACTTCCTAGGGTGAATTAGGAAGAATGTTGCCAGCAGGCTGAGAGAGGTTATCTTTCTTCTCTAGTCTGCCCTAGTGAGGCCACATCTGCAGTGCTGTGTCAAATTCTGGGATTTCCTGTTTAAAAACCAAAAGTAACTACTGGCAAGAGTCCAGTGGAGAACTATGAAGATGATGATCAAGTGACTGAAGCATCTCTTATGAGGAAAGGCTGAGTGGCCTGGGTCTGTTTAGCCTGGAGAAGACTGAGAGGGCACTTGCTTAACAATGATTATAAATATCTAAAGGATGAATGTCAAGAGGATGGGGTCACACTCCAGCAGTGCCCAGACAGGACAAAGGGCAGTGAACATAAACTGGAAAAGAGAAAGTTCCATTTGAACATGAAGGAAACCATCTTTATTTTGAAATTAACAGACCACTGGAACAGGCTGCCCAGAGAGGTTGTGGAATCTCCTTCTCTGAAGATACTAAAAATCTGCCTGGACTTCATCCTTAGCAACCTGCTCTCGGTGAAACTGTTTTAGCAGGGTTGCTCGACTGGATGATCTCCAAAGGTCCTTACTATTCTGTTAATCTGTGAAAAGGTCTGTATTATAGGAATAATAATCTTTAAGGATTTAGCTTGCATGTTATCAAAAGGCATGCAAACTCAGACATTTTCCTGATCAATCAAAAGAAGTCTGGTTAGAAAACCTGTAGCCAAGCAAAAGTGACAGGAGGAGGCAATTTTTTGGTCTTTTTAAAAAATTATTTACTTCCTAAATCCTGAAAACCAAAATTTTTAATAATTGAGAGAAGTAATTCTAGGCCATCATATCAGCAGAGAAGATTCATAAGTATAGCATTAACTGCAAGAGAATATTTTATGTGCTATCTTCGGTATCTGTCAGTCTGCGGCTTACAGGACACAGAAAATACACTTCAGCCAAGTGACATAAGCATTAAAGAACTGTCCTAGGACTTGGAAACCAAACAGTTCATGTCAACAAAGTGTTTCTCATCCTACATTACCCGAGCTTCTCTGACCAGATACTACCACAACTGATAAATGGTACTTTGTGACTCTAGCACAGCTTGCTACTGGCAGTTACACAGTCTTAAAGTTTTTAATGATTGCTTGAAAAGGCCTAATGCACATGAAATGTTGATTTTGTAATATAGACAATAGCCGATCTGCTATACAAAATAAACAACAAAGACAAAGACTGGAAAAGCCATTCCCATAGCTAATGTAGGTAATCTCATAATGACAAGAATTGGAGGTTTGACATTGGTAATTCTAAAACACTCTCAAAATTTCTAACCATCTTTGTTTTCTAAAAATCTAAACCGAAAGCATTATCATAACCAACCTGGTGAAATGCTAACATAAACCTCATTCTGACAGAGGGAGCTGCAAACAGAATTAAAAATAAATACTGGCAGAGTTGTGAGTGATCTTATCACAAGATTGGAGTAATTCAGGCAGGATGGGACCTCAGGGGATCTTTAGCCCTATCTTCTGCTTAAAGCAGGATCAACCCTATGATCAGATCAGGCTGCTCAGGTCTGCATCCAGTCATACAAACCTCCAAGGAACAGAGATTACCCAATCTCTCTGGACACCCTGTTCGAATCCTTGATTAGTATCATAGTGATTTTTTTTTCACTTATGTAAAGTTGGCATCTTGTTTTTCCTTGTTCTGCTGTCACTCACCTCAGTAGAGAGTCTAGCTTCATCTTGTTGATAACCTCCCCTTAGGTGTTGGAAAGCTGTTATTAAGTCCCCGCAAAGCCTGCTTGTCCTCATGCCAAGCCAGCTCTTTCCTCAGCTTCTTCTCTCATCTGTCATTATTTTCCAGTGAATCACATTTACTATGTGCATATAGAATAGAATACATAAAAGTAAAATACACATGTAACGATTTAAAGAGATGCTATCATAAAGTGGAAAAACACTTACAGCTAAATCAGATAGAAAGAATTTAGCAAGATATGAATGACATTTGGATACTACTTAAAAGAATTTTACTACGTGCTGTCAAGCTTGCTACCACGCCACTAAGACTATTCTTAACAAAAAGAAAGAAATGAAACTAAATAAAAAATCCTCAACATTTAGAGGGGTAGTGAAGAAATGAACTAAAATACTCATAAGAAATGGAAGATGGAGTAAGCTAATGATTCTGAACATCAACCAAAAACTAGGAAGTACAGGAAACTGTAAAGATTAAAAAAAATTAAGAGAAAGTCATGACAGAGAGTATAAAGGAAAAGAATTTTGTAATGCATAATAGGAAATAAAAGATACATAGCAAGTCATCACTTGTTTTCCTAGTAAATAGATACTGCAAAAACACCTTCAAGAGACAAAAAAACATTCAGGAGATTGGTCTGTTCAATAACTGTTGCATAGTTAAACCAAATAATTTTGGTATTTATTTCTTTTTTTTTTTGGCCTGCCCATCCAAGTTTGATTAAAGGCAAAATAAAAAGTGCTTAACACTGGACATTATCAATAAAATACTGAAGGGGGTAACCACATTAATACCAGTTAGCACTGGTTTCTAAAAAATGACAGTCATATATCTATCTACCTTGAGATCTTTTCCTTATGAGGTTAAAAGTATTGTTCTTAAAGGTGTTGATGCATTTTTTTAGAGATTGGAGAAGAGATGTGGTGGTACTGCACTACATTTTCATTAGGTGGACTAATGTTAGAGCAACATCAAGAGTTCAGTGGCTTACAAATTACAGGCCTACAATTGAAGGCTTTTCTAATGCAGCCTTACATAATCTTATTCTTAGTTCATCACCTTCAACATACTTGTCAATAACATGGTACGAAATTAACACTGACAAAGTTGTAACTGTGACAATAGTAAACACTCAGGAAGACAAATTAATGATACATAACAATTTAGATCACTTAACATGCTGCATGCTATCAAAATGCATGTGTGAAGTACAATCAAGTGTAAGGTTGCCTTCTGGATAAAAAAAGGCCATGTGTTAGAAGTACCAGGTGAGAGTATATTCACCCAAAACAGAACACAGAGACTTCAAACTAACCCAGGGTCACCGTGAAATCACATGGTCAGAGCACAGAAAAGAGCTCAGGCAGCCACTGGGTATGAATATAGTGGCATATGTTGTAAAGAGAAGCAAGACCATTTTATATCACTCCTTTTGGCATTGTTCTCCTGGAATACTGCAGCCAATTGGGGAATGAATAGTTCAAAAAGGAAGATGAAAGCTCAGAAACTGAGAAAAGGTTTGTCAAATCTAAACTAACAGGGATCTTATTTCCTATTAGAAAAGTCAGAAAGATGATGTGATAGTGTGATAGTATAGTCTTTCCTGAAGACAATCTCTCTGTGATAAATGATGTCTGCTCATACTTTTAATTCCAGCAAATGGAATTGTTTTCCAGACAAAACAATATCTGAAAGCAAGACTGCAGTAAAATAATAGACAAATGTCAGCAGTGAAGTTAATTTATCCATGAAGAAATTAAACAAGGTATTTCATGGATTTTTTTTTCACTGGAAACCTTTAAATTAAGGTTACCTGTAATTGTAAGAGAGGTATTGTGGCTCATCCACAGCTTTTGGATTGGATGCTGTAACTGAATCAGGTGATTCTCAGAACTTGACGTGTGGGCCAGCTTAAAGACAAACATGAGAGTCTTTCATAGCTTTAAATGAATTAATAATGGTGAAGTGACAGCTCCATATATATGGTCAACTCATTAAAACAAAGATGTTGATCAGTATTGTTTGGAAGGAGCACTCTTTACTGTTTCATTGTCTATTTAAGTAGCTTTCTAGCCTAAGTTTTGCTATGCTTGGTAAACTCTAGATTAATCTTAGCAAATAGCAAAATGTTTTGCATGTGCCTATCACTTAACTCAGGGTGTGCCTTCCCTGCTACTGATGCTTATTTGCTGTATCAAGCTGCAGACTGATAGCTGACTGGGGTTTTGAGAATTTTTTTTGAGGTTAGATTTGGCACATACTGATTTCATTACAAAAACACAACAACTTGTGGACAAGTTAAGCACCATGATTTTTCCATGAGTGGTTGGAATAAGGAATAAAATAGATTTTGAATTTCCTATGAATAAAAGAATACTTTAAGAATGTTTGTGCTTCCTGGTTTGTTTGATTTTGAAAGATTCCATCATATTTTCTTGTAATTATTCTTTGTAACTGAAATTCATTATTCATCAAGGGCTAATTAATTATATTTTGTAATGTGAATTCCTTAAAGTCTGTGCTTTGAAGGTGGCTACTGTTTCCCATTGTTTTGAAATGAGGTTAAGCTTCTCCTCAAGTTAGATAGTGAGTTTGAAAACATAAAAGCAATCTTTTGTGTGTTTAGTTGAACGTAATGTAAAAAGATGTGTGAATGAAGATGTAAAACAGCACATGAAAGAGAGTAACAGTAGATAAGAGTGAGAGTGCAGAAAACACTTTCCACAGTGGTAAAGCAGAGTTATATGAGTTACTTTTTCAGCAGAAGTCAAATAAGTTAAAAAGGTAATAGAGAACACTGTTTTAGATCTGTAACAGGCACCACTGCACTCCATAGATTAAAATACTTATTGCAATGCGCAGTCTTTAAGATAAAGCGAATTATTTATCTGTAAGGAATATGCATGAATATGAATTTATTTCAGAAGACTGAAATACTAATCTTTGGTTGTGAACAAATAATACCTTGCTGTGCTACAGGCATTTTTGATTCCTATTGAACCAGGTTAAAGTTGCGCTTTATCTTCTTTGAAGGCAGACTTCTATTTCATTAAGTATGGTGCATCAATCATGCTGGGCAACAGATAACAAATGTACTTTATAGCCCCAAACCATTCATTGTCTCTTTATGTCTCTATGTCTCCTTATGTCTACTTTGTAAAAAATAAGCTTCTACTAAGGAATTATGTGTTATTTTGGACTATTGCCAGTCATCATAGAATTTGATTATAGGAAAGTGAAAAAAAAATCCAGGGCATCAGGAGAACTGGTATATTGAAAGCAGAAAGCAATATAGGGCTGAAGGGTTTGGTTAAAATGAATAATATCATTAAATGAAAGCTAGTTGAGTGAAATATGTGTTGTTTGGAAAAATTATTGTATTTGTATATGTGATTAAGTGCTCCCAGGTGAGTGTCCAAGTAAGTCAGGGAATGACATGCAATATTTGTGAACAAATTTATATCACCCGTCATAAGGATGTTGCATAACGCATATTTCCGTGTATACAAGGAAATATAATAATTTATTACATGCTGCTCCATGGCTAGTGCATGAACTGAATGTATGGTGATAAGAATTGTTGACATTTGACTGTATCCTTAATGTATGGATAATAGCCAGTTAAGAAGGGCATGATAAAAATGTGAAAGAAGTCACTAATCGCTAGAAGAATGTTTGGCACAGTGTAAATAGGAATAAAAAAGTACTTGCCTGGGGAAGGAAAGTGTTTTAATCTTTGTATTTCAGTCACTGCATGAGTCAGACACCATATTTTACTGTTTGATAATCAAGACCAGTGTTAGGCTTGCTATCACTCATAAACACTTGTTAAGAACCTCACAATGACCAGGTCTTAGGGCTAGGCAAGCCTTAACAAGTATGAACCACTGAAACACATGTACAAGCAGTCCTGGTGGTGGTAAATCGCTAACTGTACTTAGCAACACCTAAAGGACAGCAGAGTCCCTTGAGTGCCCAGGTTGGTCAGTGTACAAAGTGCACCTGCTGTATGTAAACAAAAGCTACCTGATCTTTTCTGGGACTTCCCAACTGGCAAGTCTTCCACTCTCAAGAAACTGCTTTATTAGAAGAGTATTTAAAAAACTACTCCCAGTCCTGTTGCCTGAAACACATTCAGTGTTGGTCTTAAATATATGCATTGTAGTGCATCTTTGTATGTTGATTTTGAAAGGGCCTAAATTTTACTACTTCATTTCAAGACTGAGCAATCAATACACTTTAATCAATGCACAACTGATGCTGTGTTTAATCCCACTCTGGATATTCCTTTTGCATATCATGCCTGTCACACGTTGGATTTGGGCCAAGTATATTTTTGTGTTTACTTTCGAAAATGCAAGTAGCTGTAGCTCTTTTGTAACTAACGTCCTCTTTTAGCTGTATAAGTACTCCTCCTTGAAGATAAAACTTTCTCAGAGATTACAAATATTTACTTTGTAGTATAACTTCCTCCCTACCAAATAAGTTCCAAATCAAAATGGCTATCAAACATAAAATAATTTTTAAGCTAGTGTAACTCACATGTACAGGGTGGGTGAAAATGCCTGTGTCCAACCTCTTGTCACTAACCTCTGAGCTGCTGCCTACCCTCTGTATCACTTGACAACAGACATTTTCTTCAGCGCTGTCATCAGAACAGCACCAAATGTATCGAAGGATATATCAGACATATTGCCCTTTGCTGAAAAATTTTCTTATTCTTTATCAAAAGCCTGCATGATGAGAAGCATATGTTAATCTGTTGTCAAAACACTCCCTCTGTTTTTAAGTTCTTAATATTCACAACTCCGAAGACCTCTGGTTTGTGCAATCTCATTCAGCAAATTCGCAACTTAATTTCATAAAAGCATGTAGATACCTGTTTAGATGACTTTGTTTCGAAATTCCCATGTACTTGAACTACAGTAATCCAAACAGTTGTAAAACTTCTAGGCCATTATGACAAAAACTAAGAACCCTACCAGCAATACAACTTCATAAATTGTGTTGAAAAGATGTTCTTTTTAGGAGAGCATCACAGCTACATCTGATGTATCTTCTGGTAAACCGTATTTTTTTTCTTTTATCTAGGTAATTTTTCACAGTTGCTGAAACATCTATAAACTATATCTGAAAAACTAAGCAAGTTAGTTAAGGTGTTATGTAATATATTTTTGACTCAACAAACTTAATTTGTCTAAATTGTTGTTTACACTCTATTGTTTATAGCTTATCAGTGTGATCTTTTACAAACTGTCAGTTTGTACTGCGGTTGCACGCAGAGAAATTTTGTAACGTCATATAAATTCTGAAAATTCATGAAGCCGTAACAAGCCATGCATCCCTGTGTTTTACATACAAAATAGGAAAGCATTCACAGCCTCATAGTCATGCATTTTCATGGGCTTTTAAATTTAATGTTGTATTGATATGTGTGTGAACAGTGCAATGCATAGGCAGTAATGTCTAGAAACTGCCAGTTTGTGCATATTACTTCTGTTTCTATTTAATTGCAATAAATGATGCACTTCTGAGACCTTGGTTTCAGCAGTTAAATTCTGAAAAAACTATACCTTCCAAAAGAAAAGGGAAAAACAAAAACCCCAGAACTTCATTTCATCATCTGTAAGCCAGACTGTGAAATTAATTAAAGTGTTTTCTTCCCCGCTTTCTTTCTGCCTTCTGATTTCAGTGCATATTTTGAGAATTTATTTCAATGGGATTTTCACATTGGAATGTTCTTTAGCTTGGGCCCTACTAATCAAAACCTTTGTACCTGGAAATTAGCATACATCAGTGTGGTGGGTTGATCTTGGCTGGCTGCCAGGAACCATCCCAGCCACCCTGCCACTCGCTGTACTCAGCAGGACGATGGGAGAATATAAGATGGAGGAGGTTGTGTGTCAAGATAAGACACACAGAGATCACTTACCTATTGTCAGCATGGGCATGACAGAATCCTCTTGGAGAAAATAAATTCAATTTATTGCCAGTTAAAAATAGATTAGGGAGCACAAGTCTTATGAATAGGAAACTGGGGATGTTTCGTCTGGAGAGGAGGCCGAGGGGAGACCTTCTTGCTCTCTACAACTACCTGAAAGGAGGATGTAGAGAGGTGGGTGTTGGTCTCTTCTCCCAGCAAGAAGTAGAACAAGAGTAAATGGTGTCAGGGGAGGTTTAGATTGGATATTAATAAAAATTTCTTCAGCAAAATGGTTGTCAAGTATTGGAACAGGCTGCCCAGAGAAGCAGTTAAATCGACATCCTTCAAAGTATTTAAAAGACATGTAGATATGGTGCTGAGGGACGTGGTTTAGTGATGGACTTGGCAGTGCTGGTTCAGCAGTTGAATTTGATGATCTTAAAAGTCTTTTCCAACTAAAGGGGGAACACCTTCTGCCACCTCCCTTTTTGGGCTTCTTTTTTGACTCCTCTGCCCAGCTTGCCCCTTTGAGCAGTACAGGAAACAGAACTGAGCAGAACTGGAACCTGCAGTTAGTTCATAAGAGCTCCTTTCTGTAGCTCCTTCCTCCTCACACCATCATGGACATCTTTTTGCACCAACATAGGTCCTCCACAGGCTGCAGGCCTTCTGGATAAACCTATGGGCTCCGCTCCTTCTTCTTCTCAGACCTTGGTGTTTGCAGGATTGCTTCTCACACATTTTTTCCCTCAGTCCTCACAGCCTATGTGGTATTTTTTTCTTTCTTAAATATGTTTTCTCAGAGGTGCCACTAGCTTGTCTGAAGGGTTCAGCTATGTCCTCTGAAGGGTTCATTTTGGGCCTGGCTGCATCCAGATGAGTCTGGGACAGGGCAGCCCTTGGCTCATCACACAGAGCAGCTCTCTTGCTGCCAACACCTTCACATCTACAGCCATTGCAAACATTACAGTAAAATATTTAACCAGCACAAATACTAAAAAAGGGTCGCTTAGAAACTTGCAAAAAATACATATATATGTTCAGTCAGAAGAACTGTCACTCTAACATTTAATCCTTTACTACTCACAGACTATAATCTGTATGCCATTTTCATAGACTTTAATTATGTTAAATATCACTGAAATAAGGTTTTATTTGGTGATAATAATGCAAATGAGCTTGTATTCTCTATGGGAAATATTAAATTGCCTCAGTTAAATGTGATAACATTACAAGGCATCCCAAAGGAGCCAGAAGCAACGTAAGAAGTGATGGCTAGAAACTTGATGCGGTTGTCTTAATCTGTTTTCACTGAGACTATTATTAATTAAATGTTAATAATACTTCGGTGAGCTACAGAAATGACCTTAGGAAATTTCTGTTAATCCTCCTAGACACCATGATCTTAGTAAGAACAGTTCTAATTTTGCCTTTTCAGAATATAAGATGGAAGACAGAATGGAAAAAGAAGTTAACCATTTTGCCTTACAAATAATTTATATATTCATATCTAGAATTCACCTCCCATTTTCTGTTTGTATGTTTGTCTCATTTAAATTATTCTTTTATTCTAGTCGATACGAGTAATGGAAAAAGAAAAAAGGGGAATTAAGATTGGAGACTTTAACTTGGAAAATGAAAACAATTTGATAGATTTGCTAACACAGAGGAAAAGTAATAACATAAGGGATAAAGTAATAAAGAATACAAACATATATATACACATATATATATATTTCCTTATAGATATAGGTTCTGACTAGCATGTGGTGAGCTGGTGGTACAGGAGGGCAGGGGAACAGCAGTGGAAAGAAACAAGGAGGAGCTACTGGCATTCCCAATATAGAATATGGACAGGGAATGGGAGGGAATAGATCACTCCCTTTGTGTTCGTCCCCTCTCAGAGTCCGAAAGCCCTCCTTCTTTGGTTCCTTATGTTCAAATGATGACAAAAAGTGTAAAATATCACCGCAACTTCTGGATGACTTCTCCTCAATCAATGGAAGCACTTCCCTGAAATTGGAATTGCATTCAGTTTGCATATATGAATGCAAACATTTCAGAATTTCTGAGGAGAAAGCACATAATATCATATCCAAAATGATTGGTTAGCTGTATGTAAGTGGGGTCCCTGAAAAATATTCCAAAGAATAAAGGACCTAAATGTTTGATGCTGTCATTTCATTTTAGGAAGACTGTACTAGAAAAATGCATGAGGGCTTGTACTTTCAGTGCTAGAGTGTAAATAAATCAGAAGTTTCCAAAAAGGTCTACACAAAATATTTAACAACCGAGAGCACATTCCAGGTGTGGTAATCCAAGCTCAATTTAGTTGGTACATAACAAAGAATGTTAAGATTCAATTATTATTTCAGTAACAAGACTTTTAAATTTACTAAGTAAAGTTACAGCCTTGACAATGGGTTATCACTAGACAAAGGCATATTAGAAAAAACACATGTAGCTTTCATCCCCACTGTGCTCAGCTGAAGAAAGATTCAAGTGATAAAGCTGCTTCATCACGTAATATTTTTAATTATTGTAAAAAAAAAAAAAAAAAAAAAAATCAGTTGGTTTTGTTGGGATTTTTTGGTTTGGTGTGGTTTGGTTTGGTTTGGTTTTTGTCCAGAGTACTGTGACCTCCTATGTCAGTACTAGATTACTCTGAAATACCATATGGCGATGTCATGCAAGTTTGATGATGAAACCCTTTTTCTGGGTTTACAGTTCTATAAAATTCGCATTTGCTGCCTATATAGATTCAAACAAGATTCTTCACAAAATCAGTTGATGCTGTTCTATGTGGACAGATTAAATAGAATTAGAATCTTGCAACTAATTCAGTATCTATGCATAGCAACCTTCTTCTAGGGAAGGGACACGGAATAGTGGGGACTCAGATTTCTTCAGAGGAATTGGCAATATTTTTGATATGAGGCAGAAACGATTTAAAATTAGAAAATAGGAAATGAAACGTTTGCTAATGAACATTTATTTGCAGTGGTGGTAAAAGAAGGCCAACAACATCCTGGCCTGTATCAGCAATAGTATGGCCAGTAAAAGGGAAGTGACTGTGCCCCTATACGTGGCACTGGTGAGGCTGCACCTTGAGTACTGTGTTCAGTTCTGGGCCATTCACTGCAAGAAAGACATCGAGGTGCCAAAGCAAGTTCAGAGAAGGGCAACCAAGCCAGTGAAGGGTCTGGAGAACAAGCCCTGTGAGGAGAGGCTGAGGGGACTGGGAATGTTTAGTTTGGAGAAAAGGAGGCAGAGTGGAGATCTTATTGCTCTTTGCAACTACCTGAAAGGACATTAAAGTAAGGTGGGTGGTGGCCTCTTTGCCCCAATAAATAATGACAGGACAAGAGGAAGTGGTCTGAAGTTGCTCCAAGGGAGTTATAGAGTAGATATTAGGAAGAACGTGTTTACTGACAGAGTAGTCATGCACAGCAATGGGCTGCCCAGGGAGGTTGTGCAGTTGCAATCCCTGAAGGTATCAAAAGTTGTGTCGACGAGGCACTTCAAGCCATAATCTAGTGGGATGGTAGTTTGTTTCTTTTTTTCCCCTGTGTTGTCAATTGGATGTGGTGATCTTAGAGTTCTTTTCCAACCATGACAATTCTGCGATTCTGTTTCTGTAAAAACCCTAACCTGCTATTCTTGGAAATCCCTTAGATTTCAAATGCAAGAAGGTGTTAAATGTTAAGGCCATCTGAGTCATGGAAATAACCCATTCAGCACTATATCACAATGAATGTGTCAATTGTTATCTATTTCCTGGTTTTATCTTTGTAAAGGCAAGGTATGGCTGTATGACTTCAGTGCAAAATAATTCAAAGTGTTTATTTTCAGAAGGAGGTAAGCTGACCTTCTGTATGAATAAAGTTAGTAGACATACTTGAGATAAGCTTTAATTTTTGCATTCATATTTTTTATGTTATGATGAAAAGCTTAGTGGAAAACTGAGAAGAAAATGATCACACTTTGCTTGAAAATTAATCTGCTTCACTAAAAATGCTGAAGAATGATGGATAGGTCTTAGATATTTACAGTGAGAAAAAAGCATTGAAATGAAGGTGAACAGGATAAATAATTTTTGAGGGAAACTTCTAGCTAGCACAATCATAGTAATATCCAGACTACTTTCATTACATTCATTATTCTCATGCAGAGCAGTTATTTAACTTCCAGAAACTAGTGAAACTGGCATTTGAGTTTGATGATTGACTAAATTCTTTTTTTGTGCTTCATAGGAACAAAAGTATATGCATGTAACACAATATTTGGATTCTGTTATACCTCCACTAATGAATTTTATGTAATTAGTAGGAAATCAGGACAGTTCATCCCAAATTCTCTTATTTCTGAAAAATTGTTCAATCTGCCTATTTTTATAAAAATGCAAGATATGTAGATATTTGGAAATTCTTGCCATTCAAAAATTATTTTCTCTTCCTAATTTTTCCAAATGGACACACAAACTGACTGGCTGCTTTTATCTTACAATTGTGCTAAATTTCCACTTCTTTTCTTTATTGCTACCTGTAAATAATAAAACTGCAGAAAATTAGACAAGTGAAAAGACTAATACTTTTGTAAAGATCAATCTGTATTTCAACTTCTATGTGGGTCTATAGCAACACAATTTGCAGGGATGTTTATAGGGATGATGACATCTGAAAGCTGAGTTTTAATTTAGCCTTTCCTAATAGCTCATTTAACCCATGTTTATCAGGGAGGACTGTACCTACCTGGTTCCCAGAAGCTCAGGTATGCAAATCTAGCAGCCAAAAGGCTGCTAGTTCTGCATGGATTTAAAATGTGTTGATGTAAACAGGTGTTTCTGGACTCAATATACCCCAGGTAATATCTCCAAGAGGGAGGTCATATACCACCACAAACCAGGTCTTATGAAATAAATCAGTGTAGCTGAGCTTCTCTCCAAAGCAAAATTTATCAAGGGTCTTGTATCCAGTATCAGCACTCACACAGAAGCATATTGTGACTGAACCACTTTGAAATTGTTTTACATGTAATAAGAATAATTTTCTAAAAAAATATCTGAAATATTTGATGTACAGAATCATTAGTCATCTGAATATTTCCACCAGATATCTAGAAGTGAAATGTTATACTGCAGTGATTGGTGAGTATCTGACAAGAATACAAGCAGAGATTAAAATTCTGAAACCTTCTTCTTCCTTCTGCTGAGACCAGAGAATCTTTACCTGCTGTCACATTTCTGTTCTGTTTGGAAACTTCCAACTCTTTCTGTGGTTCCTCTTCTAGTGCAGTTCACCATCTTCTTTTTCTAAAAGTTTCCAAGCTTTAATTTGCTCTGTGATATTTTGCCTGAAGGTAGTGCATCAGATTTGTGGTACGCCAAGGTTTCCTTCCCATGTTTCAGTATGGCTTTTGCCTTTCTCTGCAGCAGCAGCAGCAGCAGCAGCAGCAGCAGCAGCAGCAGCAGCAGCAGCAGCAGCAGCATGTGTTTATAACTTAGCTGTTCAGTTCGTTTGCCCAGCTCCTTTTGCATTCCTCGGACTTACAACTCACTGTAATATTAGTTCTTGTTGCCAGGGTACTTTGTATAACACTTGACTCTATTTTAATGTACACCTATTTTTGGAGCAGTGCAATGAGCAGAGCTTTGCTTTAGTCGTTTATTTTGCTCAGACATTTATTTGGAAGATATTAGCTCTGTTAGGGTATCCACAGATGACAGATTTCTCCATTCATCGGGAGTAGACCAAATATGGCCAAGATGAGATGCTCAAGGCCCAAATGTGACCACAGAAAGCTTTACTCTCTGTGTAGTAGATTAGTCCCAGATAGTCTGCACTGATAACACGCGTTCTCAGTTTCCTTCCTTTTACACTATGTTTAGTTGCTTATTTGTGAAAGCAAATTGGATGTAAGGTGCTACTACTGAACAGAGTACTCTGGTTTGGTGCTGTACTGTATCAGCTTTGAAATTCCATGGCAAATACAACTAATATTAAACAATATAAGACGGTGTTACACTAAGGGGCTAGCAGCAAGTTGCTAAGCCTATACCTTGCAGTTGTATAACCAGTATATTAATGCTTGCCTTTGGCTAAACTGTCTGATCTGTTCTGCACAAGCCATGCAGTCTCAAATGAGTCTGCCCCAGGCTCTTTTGAGCAGAAAGTCATGAAATCCCAGGCTTCTTTAGCATGTATTATATTAGCTGACAAGTACAGTGTCTGTGTGCAGGCAGCCTGGGCTGGAGGCTAAGGGTTGGCTCTCCCAGCTGTATTGTTTCAATCTGAGGCAGTCGTTCCCACCACTGGATGAAGCAACCAAATGCTGTCACCAGTTAAACAGCAGTACTGTTTCCTCCTAGAAATCTTTTCTGTTGCCTGTATTTGAACAAGCCTTCGTTTTATATCTCAGCTGAAGTGAGTTACCTGATTGCAGACCGCAAGGCCATCCATAAAAATGAGAATTGTGAGACTTAAATGCACTGAGTGACAACAGAAGTTATGATGACACGAATGATGCCTTTGTGAAAAGACTGTAATGCATGGTGCAAGACATGGGTGTGGCAGGACTGAGAAACTATTCTGCATTTTCACACCATTATAAAACGACTAGATTTGCCTCTTCAGATTTTATCCAAATAGCACAAGAAAACTGTTTAAGTATTCATCACTGTTAAGTTCAACATAATCATGCAGTCAGCAGTTTCTACTTCACTTTCTTTTACCTACTTCTGCCTTGTCTAGTGTTTTCTCACTATAATCTCAGTTGAAGCAGTACGTTAAAATATTTTTTTATAAAAAATGGAATACATCTCCTCCTCAACAGAAGTTATTTACTGTGTCATTATATTCAGTTTTTCCTGTTGTTCAGCCCGTATACCCCTGTGTCTATTAGATATAATTTGACACATTTCTGCAGCTGCATAGATTGACAGATGCATAAGGAACCTCTGAGGACAGCTTTTCCCTAGGAGACTGAGGGTGGTATGAGGATGAAAAAAGCTGGTTCATGCAGAAGGGATGCATCCTTCTGGATTCTACTGTACAGCATTTTAGCTTGTATTGTCTAAATGGAGAAATAATTTTCACATTTAAAGAATAACTTCTGGTGCCCATATCATAGATGTGAATGTGAACATATTATCTGAGCAATAGCTCAGGAAGGCATTATTCTCAAAAAGTGACAGAGATGAAAATATCTCAAGACTCTATTTATAGGAACATGAACATGATCAGTGTTATCAAACTGTTCCCCAAAGAGAGATAAAAAGTAGACAACAGGATTTGGTCTACTCAAACCCACTGTTTCATCTGCAAAAACAGACCTTGTAGTGTTCACAGTTCCTCCTTTTCAATGGGTGCATCTGGCAATACACTTCCATGTAGATGTGCTGAAAGCATCTCTAAACCTAGGATAAGGCAACATTCCTTTGCACAATTATTTTCTTAAAGGAAGCTTTCCAACAGTTTTGGAATGTATATTGTCACTACATATATCTCTAGGGAGAGACGGGAAGATGTGCAATATCACAAAAAGAATAACTACAAAAACAAAGAATACAGTTAACGTAACTTTCATTTAGATTTATGTTCTCTGAACAGATTTTATTTGGGTATCTGAGTCAATTATCCTAAATGTAGGCCAAACAGTGGCATATTCTGCTATTATGCTCAATACTCTAACAACACAAAGGCTTTGGCAACAGATAACTCATGCTTTATCCATCTTTGCATGTGGTAATACACCCAGAGCATGCCATTTGTCAGCATCATGACAATTCCTGTATTCCCTGATTGCCTAGAGGAAAAGGTTTAAATACAACATTGTTTCTGGCTAAGGAGCAGTCATCTAAAAAGCCTGAAACTTAAGCCTCTCATTAGTTTCACAATATCTGGGAGATCTGTCACAGTATGTTCCTGCAAAAGCCCTCCTTAAATCTGTGGCCAGTTTCTCCAAAGCTTTGATCAAGACAGAGAGTATGCATAAGTTTTATTTAGGTTCCACAGCAAGATATTAAAGGACTGAATTAATCTGTCAACTGATCATTTTGGGGAAAGATAGATAAAATAAAATGTGCTAAAATGGGCTGGGCTCAGCATCCTCTCACGACTTCCTCTCAGGACTTCATTCCTTTGTTACAATCACAGCATTGGAGGTCAGATGATCAGAGGAAGATACTATGAAATGTAGAAAGGAATAGACTGTTACAGTTTGGTTTTTTCCTTTCTAGTGTATTTCCAATGTTATTGGTATGGAAAGGCCAGAAAGTTCAGAGGTATAATTTTGAATTTAAAAGGGAACATGCGATAAGCTACCTTTCCTTTTGTCTGTCCTTGGTGGAACAATTTGAAAACCAAAGTAGGTCCCAAGTCAGTTCGTTTTGTAGGCTTGACCTTGTACTTAGTGGACATTCAATCTCATCACAAAACCACTGGATAATGGTATAAACACCAATTTTGAAACAGCCCTTTTGGGACAGTACATTTATCTTGGCAACTGGTTTCTGCTGAAAAGGGAACAAAAGTGTTCAGTGTAAAAACTCTTCTAAAATACTATTCTTCTCTTACATCATGTACACTTGTATATTGATAGCTTGACAGATGAATATTCCAGTTAAACTAATTTCTTAGATATCTGAAGATACAGAAAATGTGACTAGGTGATGTGACACCTGAAAATGTTACAAACAGGAGATAAAAATTACCATAGCTCTACAGCTTGCACTTGAGTTAAACAATCATTGTTTTGTTTGCTTTGTTTCCCCTGTGATTTTTTTTCATTTTTCCACCTTCTGTTATCTTGACTGCTCTATCTGTCCTGCTACTGAGGCTGGCAGCAGCCTGTGAATTTGCCTTCTATGTGAATGGTGTTAGAAAAGAGTCAGTTATGAACACATCATGCCAAATGGCGAAGGATCTGGAGTGAAGGATAGAATATTATTATCAGACTATCTATTTGTGATCAAATATGATCAAATCCAGAACACTGAGAGCTGAAGTCATTCCAAAAATAAACTTTTTTCTTTTCCTTAACTTGTGTTAACTTAATGAGAAAAAAAAATCTAAACCATGTGCATTGAGCTGACTTAAATGTAACTGAAATTCTAATCAGGTTTAAAGATAAATAGAGTCATAGACAGCACTTCATACCAACAAAGCATTTCACGTTGAACTTCCTTTCTTTCTTTTACCTGTATTTGCTTTTCTTTCTATTTTCCAATATAAAATATTGTAGGGTGGCACACAGGGGTGGGGAGAATGTTTGGGGTTTTTTCCCTCTACATATGGATCTGGAGTAGAAATTAAGTGTAAGGTTAGCCCTCTTAATAGGATGAAGATAAGAGTCAACCCCCAAACTTTAAACCCCTTCAGACTTCTTCTGTTAAGGCAGTGCACTCTTCTGTGCACTCTTAAGGCAGGCCTCTTCTGTTATGAGGTGCCTGGAGTGAGAAACAAAAATTATTTAAGTTTTCAAGTTTTCCATTGAGGCTATAGAGCTGATTTTCCTATATTTCAGATCCAGGAAGCCATCGATGCTTGGGGCTGTTGAAAAGCAACCTGAGCCCACAGGAGTTTGACAGGAATCTTCTGACTGTCCCAGTATCTCAGGAGCATGTGGACCACGAGGAGCCATTTAAGAAGTTCTGTGTCAGCAGCTGGGGCCCACCAAACCTGTGCTGCAAATGTCTGAGCAAATTTCACCAAAAATCCAAAGAGGGGAGGACAGGACATCCACACATACCAGGAACTTCTGTGCAAAGGCAAGAAGTTACAAGGGAAGTACATTTAAAAAAAAATATGTAGATATATTAAGATAAATATTTGACTAGCCAAAGAAGTTTGGTACTTTGCATCAGATGCAGGAAATCCACTCAAGAATTTTAATGAAGAAAAAGAAGCCTTCAGTAGATAATACTGCTCATATATTAATAATATACTTTATGCTTTAGCTTCAGGCCTGTAAATATTTTGCTTGATTGCTGATCCTGTTGGTTTCCACTTTTCTCACCATCTACTTTTACCACCTATTTGTTTTAATAAAAAAATAGAATAAAGACTGTAATTTAACAAATTATTTATCTTTGATAATTTAGCTATCTAAAAGTTAACTATAAAATTAGACTTACGTAGTTGTTCTGGCTTTTCTCATAGCTGAAAGAGATAAAAAAGCAGTTTCAAGCAGTGATTCAACCCTTTCATAACATATCTATCACACAGATAGAATTAATTTAACTGTAGTTTTCTTTTTCTCTATGTCCTCACTGCAGAAAGAGTCTGGATGACTAGTGTAGACCACTTGTCCACCATCTTCTAGATGGTGGAAATAAAGATAAGTGAATCCCAGTTCAGCTGCATGGACTGTGTACTTGCCTATACAGTAAAGTCTTGAAATGGCTGATGTCTACAGTAGTTATTCCAGCCTAACTAAAAGCAACATATTTAACAACACATTAACTGGAATAGAGTGAGAAATGTCTGCATTTTGGCTGCTGCTGTGTAAGAATTTTGTGTCAGATCACATACTAATGCAGAGAAAATAAAATAACAACAGGGATTCCAATATGTTTTATTATGTTTAATACTAACCCTCCCCCTCAAGAAAGAAATAGTGAAATCTGAGATCCTAAATGTTTTTTTTTTATATATATTTGGCCAATACCCAGTATTTTTAACTGAATTATCTTTTATACTGTGCTTTTGTATGGAAAATGGAAATGGAAAGGGATTACCTCATATAGCTAAAAATTGTTGTAGTTAAACCCTATTTTATCTTACTATGGAGCTCAGCTCTAGTGCTTGTTCTTAAGATGAAATTGTGACAAATTACCTTCAGAACAGGGCACCAGATCACAAAAAATACTTATCCGCTAGTTAAACAACCAGAAAACCTTTTTCTAGATCCCTGTCTAGGTATAAAGAAGACAAAATTTTGGTATGACATCACTGAATTTACTGCCTTTTTCTTCAAAGGGTCATCAAACGCTTCAGATAATATTTGACCTATTTCACTGCAAGACAGCTAAGAACTGGGATCCTCTAGCCAATGTCAAATTGGTAACAAGGAATGAGGACAAACCTTAGACCACAGGTAAATACTGCTACTGCTGCATCAGTGGTGTTACCTCTGATGTCAGTAGGTGTAGCCTCAGTCACAGTAAATGGGTGCTCTTGCTGCTCTAACATTGTGGATTCTGCTTGTCTTTAGGCCACATCCCTACACATTCCTGTACCACATTAGGGTAACTTCTGCAATGCAAAGATGGAACTTGTTTTATTGCACCATACGATATACCTAAAAATCTGACTAAGGCTGAGAGTGCATGATGAATGAAATAAAAGCTTCTGGTTTTTCTCTCTAATTAGATGATATTCCTGCATACTTATCAAATAGGAATTTCTTGACTCCTGTGCTCATTTCTGTTCTCAGACTTTAAGAATATATATCCAGTATCATTGGTTTCTGAACTCAATTACAGTGTCATTTTTTACCTGAGACCTAAGTGCAGCATAAAACTTTAATTGTAAGCATTTCCAAGGAATAACAAATGAATGCCTGGTTGCCCTTCTAGATACTCAATTACTATTTCCACAATTACTAGAATTCCCAGAAAAATTGCAAACTTCATTAAGTTCCTTTAAAGCATAAACAAGTTTGGGGCACAACTGGTTTATTAAAATCCATACAGGAAAGTGTAATAGTACACTGACAACAATAACAGGCTGCTATGATGCAAGGTTCATTTTAGGATTTTCTCTCAAACACGAAGAGAGCCACAACTGTGGCTAGATTATTTCTGTGAAACTCCTTGATAAATCCCACTTGACATATTCTATTTTATAGCAATATTATTACTATGTTTTCTCTGTCTAAAACCAACAGTAATTTTGGCCAGTACTGAACCAGGTAAATAAAGCCTCAAACGTGGCAATGAATTTTGAGTTTACCTCTGCGTATGAGGTTCACTGTGTTGCCAGCTACTAAAAGATCATAGAATCACAGAAAAAAACATTCTGGCTTTTGGCTGAAAGGAACGTTCGAAGATCATCTAATTCCAGCCTTCCCTGCCATGTGCCAGGACACCTTCCACTACACTGAGTTGCTCAAAACCCCATTGAATCTGACCTGAACACCTCCAAACACATGGCACCCTTAACTTCTCTGGGTAACCTGTTCCAATGTCTCATAACTCTCATAGTAAAAAAATTCTCCCGTACTTCCAAAGTAAATATAATCTATTTCAGTTTAGACCATTGCCCTTTGTCCTGTAACTGAAGGCCTTCACGGAAAGTGCCTCTCTATCTTTATTGTAAGGCCCTTTTATACATTGAAAGAATGCAATCAAGTCTCCCCAGAACCTTCTCCAGGAACAATTCCAACTCTCTCAACCTATCTTCATAGTAGAGGTTTGATCATTTTCATGGACGTCCTGTGGACACACTCTTATAAATCCAGGTCTGCTTTGTACTGAAGAGCCCAGGCCATGAAGTATGCCAGATATGGTTTCATTAGAGCAATGGAGAGCAACAGAATCACTTCTCTTGATTTACTGGCAGTGATTCTTTTTATGCAGCCCAGGGTTTGATTTGTTTTCTAAGCTGCAAGCAGACATTGCTGGCACCTGTTCAATTTTTCAATCAACAAGTATCCCCAAGTCCTTTCTACACAGGGCTGCTCTAAACCAGTTCATCACTGATACCAGAGATTTCCCTGATTCAGGTGCAGAGTCTTGTACTTGGCCTTGTGGAATTTCATAAGGTTTTCACAGACCCACTCCTCAAGCCTGCCAATGTCCTCCTCAATGTCATCCATTCCCTCAGGCATATCAACTGCACCACTCATCTTGATGTCATCTGCAAACTTGCTGAAGATGTACTCAGTCCCACCATCTATGTCATTAATAAAACCTCATACCTGTTATTGATAAAGATCCATATTCTGGACACATCATTGTGTATTTTCCTGTGGAGAATCATCTCCTCTTCCATATTTTCAGTACTCATAGTCTCATCATACCTGTGTCAGGACCAATTTTAGGCACAGACACCCTAGGGATCTGGCTGGGGCTCCAATCTGCTGGGGATACAGGTCATTTCTTGTCTTACATCTAAGGTAACATCTCACTGGACAGTGTAAGAGAGCAGAAGGAGGGGTGTAATGGTACAGTGTATTGCAGAGACCTCTCAGTTTTGGCTACACCAATATTGGTGAGGTTGAGAAGGAAGAAGGAGGGCAGAAATAGAAGTATGAGATGTCTACTTGTCCAGCACAGACCAATTTTCAAGTTCTTCCCTTGAAAGTTCCCTACCACTCAATTTTGCTTACAGTGCTGACAAGTTTTGAGACAGGTCCAGACATAGCTAGAGGGTGCAAACCTGGAGGAGGTAGGATTTTAAGGACATTTGTTACTAAGAGCAGGGAGCATGGTTGCCACCTACTGTTCATGGTAACTGAAACATCCCAGAAAGGTCAGTATGGAGTGGGTCATTGGTATATATTGATATTCCCCTCTCCAAAAGGATAAGAAAAGTTGTACTAGTACATGCTGTCTGGGCTAGCTGTCTAGATATTTGGAAAACATCTGTGGGGAGTAGCAATTATAATCACAATGTCTATACATTGTAGCACATTAAAAAATAGGATTTGTAATGCCTATTTTGGCAGCAATTTTGAAGGTACAATCCTATTATTAAAGGAGACAGAAGAAATTTGAAAAAGACAGGAAGCAACCAAAGGAAGTGAGAGACAACTATAATAAAAGATACTACGGTATTTTTTCTACACACACTTATTTGGCAAAACTTTCATTAGTCTGTTTAATTATTGCTCAAGCCATTTAGCTTAACTCACCTACTTATAGTGCTAGTTTCACTTTCTTTAGCCAGAAAGAATGAGCAAATCATGAGAGCTGAACCTGTTTTTTTTTTTTTTGTTCCTCTCAACTGCTTATACAATTATTTTTGACGAAACTATTTTTAAAAGATGGTCAGTCTCAATAATTACCACCTGCTGTGAACAGCAGTGTGTTAAACTAGGAAGGAGAAGGCAAGTCTAATACTTTGTAAGGTTAACTGTTACAGGAGAAATTCTATAGTGATTATAGGCTCTACTGCCTCATTTACTCCACTGACCTGCATTCCCCAGCCTCCACCAAATGGCTCTAGGAAGGCTCTGTCTTACTGTCTGCCATTACTACTTAGAGTAGATGATAATTATTTCTGGACTTCCTTGTCCTTGTCTCTCCTCAAGAACAGTTTGTCAAGAAGTCCACTCTTCAGAGAAAAAGTGAAAGGTGAATCTGTTCCACCCTTTTAGTCCTCCTCTCTGTCCTTCCTCTTTTCAAAGAGACATACATAACCAATCTACGAGAAAAACTATGCCTTTCTGACTTAATCTAGGTATTACTTGTAGAAGAGTCACTTAAATACTAGAATTTAAGCTTCAATCTTTAACCAACAGAATGTGAAGTCTTAGGATTGCTGGCTGTCCAATTTAAAATAACACAAAGAGTTTGGCTCTTCAGAAAGTGTCATATGTTCCATTTTAGGTCAAACTGAGTCCTCTAAGGTAGCAGAAGTTACAAAGTGCTCACACCTAGATAGCTGTGAATACTATGGTGTGAGTGGGTTTGTGCTTTATACAAGCAGCCAGGGGTAAGTAAGCATTAAGTCAGCTGAATGAAGGGAGGAATACCAAAAAGGTTTTCAAATCCACTTTTCACACTAGCATACAACATATTCTTTGAGTCTAATTGCACAGTGAGATTCTAGTCTAATGGAATTGTAGTTTTCTACCTGAATTTCCACTGAATTTCTACCTGTGTTTCAACATTCTATGAACTTTTGCTGCAAAAATTAAAAAGAAAAAAAGTTTCCTTTTTAAAAAATGAAAGACTAAAGCTCTGAAAGTTGTCACAGATTTTTGTGACTTGAAACTAAATTGATTTCCTTTTTACATCTGAAATGAAATTTTACATTTATAAAGAAAAGAACACAGATGCTTCAGTCGTGAGTTGCAAATGGCAACCAAGAAACATAGTTACAAATTCAAATTAAGAGAAAAATCAAAAATGGAAAAAATATAATCTTAGTTATTAATTAAAGAATATCATTCATCATTTTATGAGTTCATTAAATTCCCTTGGTACCTTGGATTAAAATTATATATAGTACCTCCTAAAACAAGTATACTGTATCATCAGCTCTCAGTCTCTGATGTCTGCAGTACCAGTATTCTGCAAAGCCAAGGCAATTACTCACTTGTACCATTTTTTTAATGTACTAAGTCATTTAAGGTACATTCGAAATGAAAGAAGTCTGGTCTCCTTACTGCAATATAGGGTAAGTTTAATCTCCCTGCTTGAGTGTACAATATGCTACTGACCTTGGCTTCCTCTGATGAGCTAAAAAGATACAAAACCCCCCAGTGAATTGTCAGACCTCAGCAAGATGAAAATATTTATTTCTTGCCAGTCATACAAGATTTAGAAGTTGTTCCCAGTTTGCAGTCAGTGATCTGCAAAGAACACAGCAGACATATGGTGTGACTTCCTTCTAACCATTAATTCCCATGCTGCCATTGCCATAGGGTTGCTGTTTAATTGGAGAAGGACGTGGTCTGTGAGTTACACTCCCATTTAAGTATGATCCATTATGCAGAAACATCAAACTCTGATGCACATTATACAGTGTATCATGATAGAAGAGCTATTAGGGTTTTTTTATCAATGACATTACCTGAGCCCTGTTTGTGGCTCTCATTGATTTCACACAGGCTTTGACATCTATGAGGTATGAAAGCAGATAGTTAGCATGCAGGGGTGTCTCTTCCAGAATCCTCAGTATGGAAGTAGTGGCTTACCGTGACACCATTTGGATCTACCACATTTTGTTTTGTGGGCAACTCAAAAGAGAGACTCATTTATTTCTTCAACCCCCTACCCTTTTTTAATCTCAAAAATGTTTGCATTCAAAAGGAGAAGCACAGGTGTTGTCTGTGTTAGAACAATAGGTGAATAGAACTCTGGAACCATTTAATAGACCTAACTAAATTAAATTAAATTAAAAAAAAAAAAAGTGTAGCTTTATGAGAAAATAACCTATCCACTTTAATAAGTGGATTTTAAAACTGAAGATTACTATTACTCATTGTTGGTTCTGCAAACAGTGCACAACATGGGGAGGGTGACTGCGGCACAGCAAGGTGTTCTGTCAGCAAGTTTGGTATAATTCCTCTGCTATTGAAACCATTTGATTTAGCCCCAGTTTCTGTTACTGTCAACATGTGATTGAGGATATGTAGTTGGAAGCTTTTTTTGAAATTTACTTTATGTTATAATCACCTTGAAATTTAGAATGTTACCTAGAACAAGAGCCACTTACTCAGGGTTAGGAACGTGGTGCCAGACTTAGTCTTCTTGTCAGAGTCTGCTTAAGCAGCACGTAGCTGGAAACTTTATTGAAACTGGCTGTTAAAAGAAAATTTTCATGGACATCCATGAGTAATCAGCACTAGAAGGCTGACAGATTTAGTTTACCTTTGCTTTAAGATGATCATACTGGCACCTATTATGTATACCCTGGTTTAAAACTATATAAAGAGCGAGAACAAAATGTGTCATAACTAAGTCAGGAATAAGGCAAGCAGTTCTGAAGAAACTTATTTACCAGTAACATCTTTGCACAGCATATGTCCAAACTTTCATTTTCACAGAAAGCATCCTTATTTAAGCAAAGGCACAACGGTGACACAGACTCAAAGTGTTACAAAGTGTTACAAATACAGTATTCATATATTAAATTCCACTGGTTTCTGGGCATGTTTTAGGAAATATTTCAACTGGTCAACTTTGTTGGCTAGATACTGTGATAATGAGTGCCCTATTTAATACTTCCTGAGCACTTAAATTATTTAGATTAGGGGCTTGATTTCCTCATGTAAACACATGAATGCCACAGGCCTACTTTTATGTGCCAAACCCCTATTTTAATGCTGATCTATTATTCAGGCCATGTTACATTGCCTTCTAAACTCTTCAGTGGCTGCCACTGCCCAACACATGCAGTTCACACACCTCCCTTTCCAGCTGGGGCCCTACACAAGCTCCTCCCTGTCTACTTGTCTGAACTCGCATCCTTTTTTTTTTTTTTTTTTTTCCCACAGCTTTGTCTTTGTGGTCAGTCTCTTTTCCTCTTCAAGCTGAGTTGCCTTGACTCAGCATATACCTCACGCAGACTTTATCACTGCACCATTTCCTCTTTCTTCTTAGACTCTAACTTAAAACATTAGCTTCCATTTTGCCCACAGGAACTTGGTTAAATGAATCAGCTCAGGGTACGTCTATCTTGTACAACTGCAATGTTGATTTTGGAATGAGTTGAATTCACCAGCATAATCAGCCTGAAGGCAGCCTCACATCCGTGCTGCTGTAGTGTTTCTATAGAGAAATCATCCCCGTGCTGATAAATGCCTCATTCTGATTTATATGGTATTTTATTCTTTTTAAAAATTGTATTTTTTTCCTTTCAAGAGCTTGTGTCATTCTAATACAAATACCAGTGAAAAAGACCACTTTTACCATAAATTTTTTTTTTTTTGTAAGCTGACAAACAGCTCTGGGTGCCTCACTTTGCAAATGCACCATTCATAGTAGCTTTCTATACTCCCATTGTTTTATAACTATTACTCCAAGTACAACTTTTTTTCTGGGAAATGGTCTGGGGAAATTTTTTTAGGTGGTCATAGGTGTTTTAGTTGAACTAAGCATTAATATGTACTTTAGAGGTCTTTCAAAACACAAACTAAGTTTAAATGAACTATAAGTAAGCTTTGAACGTACATGATGCATTCTCCAGTCATTAATCAGCTTATCCTTCAGCCTTTAGGAAAGCCTTAAGCTTCAGCTTATCCTACCAGCCTCTAGGAAAATACTAATAACAAGAATGATCCGTTAATTTCTGTTTTCTTAAAAGGGGTTTTTGAACTCTCATGCCAGATTCTGACTGTATTTGCACTAATATCTCTCAATAAATTTATTTGAGTCAGAAGATTTACCTTGGCTTTACAACACTTTTAATTAGAAAAAAGTTTACAAATGGATTAGAGACATCAGATTTTTTTCCTAATGTTAGGATATAATTAAATTCATTCAGCTGTAAACTGTTTCATAGGTGGGTTTTGGGACAGAATTAGAAGTGTACTGCAATGACTTTGAAGATTGCCCTTCTGTGGATGTATTCAAACTACAAATAAACAAATCTTATAAAGACCTTTTTGGAGAGTACATTTGAAACAGGAAGATATTTTGTCCCTGAACTTTGTGGAATCATTTAAAAATGTTCCAATAAGGCTTAATTCCAGTAAGACTTAAATTAGCAGAGTTAATTTTTTTTAATGTGAAAAATTTGCACTCATTTTTTTGTTGATGTCAGTTACATTACAGGATATAGGAATACTTAGAGAGAGTTCTGATGACAGCAGAAAACACTTCCACATCAATGCCTGTGGCATCCATGGTAAAGGATTTCTGCAGCAAAAACACAGGGTACTGGCTTTCTGTCCTCACTGGTAACAACTAGCATTTTGGAAGCTGCTTACTCACAGGTATAATTGTCTTGTTATAAAATAAAATAAAAAAAAGGGGGGGGGGGGGCACAGAAAAGGGGAAGTGTCCAGAGATGCAAAACACTTTGCGCAACATTCTCTGGAGTAATTAGTCACTCAGTGAAACAGTCTGTAACAGAGAAGCATTTTGTCTTGAATCAATTTAAAGAGTGGAAACTACAAGTTGCTTAAGAGACCACTGCTGAGTTTGATATTCTCAAAATTAAAAAATCTGCATCTGCCAATGAAGAGGTGTGATTGCACTGGCAAGATATAGCCCTGTGTACCACGCTTGCATTCCCCCAGCCAGAAGCAAGCCAGCTGTGGAACCATAGCCACGCAGGAGGCACATAAAATCAAATGCAGCACTTTGCTAACATGACTGTACAGCTTCTGGACCAGAGGTTTTTGTTGTTGTTAGGTTTGGGGGTTTTTTTACACTTGATTTGCTGAGTGCGTAGGCAGACAAACTAGGCTCTGCCTGGACATGTCCCTGTAGCATGACTGAAATGAGGCAGAAGTCCTGTGGGAAAAAAGGATGTGATCATTTAACTTAAGCCTGCATTATAATCACATGCATAAAAGGCTGAATTAATGTTGTGCAGGCAACTTTAATATTGGCATTCTCCAACTTTTTTGAAAGGATGATGTCGAAATTTTAATAAAGTTCTTTTAATATCTTGTGTGTGTGTATAATCTCACACACCTATATAACTGAATGTTCTTTTTATCTCTTTAATTGCTTAATGCTTTAAAAATTCCTATTCCATCTTTGGCTTTGCTACGAATTTGAAGCAATGGTCCGAAGAATACCATTAAGTACTTATTATACAAAAAAAAAAATTACTTCCATCTGTTGACTTCAAATGCAATGCCTTGCATCTTCTTGATTTTGGAAAAGAAATGAAAGATGAAGTCCTGCTTTCACAACTGACTGCTACTCATTAATTTGTAGGACTGTAATATTCCCATTCCTTCCTAAGAAAATGTCATATGTTTTTTCTAGTGCTCCAAATAATTATCGTTGCCTTCCTTAAACTCTGCTGTATCAGTTACTGTTCCAAGATAATGGCACCGCTGAAAATAAACTTGCTGCTCTGGGTGATGTCATAATATTCTGATATATTATGCATCGATAATATTTACAGTATCGTTATTTTCTAGTAATTTTAATTCAGTCAGATTTTTAGGACACAAATAAACAGCTGCAAGCAGAATTTTTTCTTGACATTTCAAAATATCTTATAAGAAGTTATATTTTTTAGAGTCCCATTAACGCCTATCAGTTCTTCATTCTCTTTGTTGTACTTCCTTTTGAACTGGGAACATCGAATTTCAAATTCTCTTCAATTTCAAACTCATTTAAAATTCAGGAATTTCAAGTCTCATCTATTAAATGCTCTCAGAAGTCCTTATAGGCTTCTCTGTGCTACTCAGTGCAACAGTTTATGGATCACTTGCAAATTTTTCTATTCTCTTTATTCAATTCTGTTTCACACTATTACTAAGTGCATGAAGTATCAGTCACAGCACACAAATACAGAATATTTATTTTACATTAAAAATTAACAATACTGTTTCCTAATATATGCTAGACATTCATGAAACATTCATGAAAAGGTCCTAGTGAGGTTATTCTTTACAATAGGTACCATACTGAAAAAAAGCAGGAACACCTGTCCAAGAATGTGAAATAAACGTAGAGGTGGAAACCAACAGTGGAACACAGTGAAGGCAAAACACTGCTTGAGAATGGCAGGTATGCAAAATATAATGGAGTCCTGCAGAGGTTTTAAAATTACAATGAGTGTACGGTTGAATATATACATGAAATAATAAAATAAGGTGAATAATAGACAAGGAAGAAGAATTCAATACCTTAAAAAATTCTCAGTGCTAACCACCTTCATGTAGCATTGCATATATTTAGTAAAGATTGGAAGAACAGCTAAACTGAACACAGCTTTACTTTTCATTATTCGATAATTTTTATTTGTTAGTCTCCCAGTATAGCTTGGCCTTTCTGTGTCTTTACTTTTGTTCTTCCACAGCCCCATTATTAGTGCTAGATTTACAGCAGCAGAGAGGGTGGAAGGAGGAGTTGGGCTTGTAACCTTTCATTAACACCATGAGGAGCGTCCATCTTAATATATACCTTTTGAAATATCTGTAAGCATTATTCTAAAAATGATTATTTACAATGTATTACATATAGTTTTCTACACACCAATGCTCTCCACATGGAGCTTTTTCCTTAAATTATATGCTTATGGAAAGAAATGGGGTGCATTTTTTTCTTTTTCTTTTTCTTTTTCTTTTCCTTTTCCTTTTTTTTTTTTTTTTTTTTGTTTTTTTTTTTTAATTAAGCCTGTAAGTTTTGCTATTTGTATTTTTAACATACTGCTTCAACACTGGCATTAGTTTACTTAACACGTACCATAAATATACAGAGAATGTAACAGGAACAGTAGAGAACCCTATCCTAGGACAGAAAATCCTATGAGCTAACCTGCCAAACTGTGAGGAAAAAAATAATGAAATAAGGCTCTTGCACTCTACACTAGGTAAATATTCCTTCTGTGCTTTAAGGCTTGCCAAGCTGGACCCTACTGACTTGTCAAAATGTGTTAGTTTCAGCAGGAAAATATATTACTTGAAAGGTCAGGTCACAGAAAATTCAAATCAAGAGCCAGTAACGAGTGAACCTAAACAATCATCAGATCCCAGCACTCTGTCAGGGGAAAGGTTATCAGTCAAAGCACAGGAGTACACCACTGGTTTAGAGTGAAACTCTTTTAACAGATGACTTTTCCATTCCAAATGTTTTCTTAATTGTGTGGCAATAATTACTCAAGGGGATGTTACGACTGGAAAATATGAAAACAGCAATTGAAATGTTCAAGCAAGAATGAGAGAAGGGCACGATAAACTCTTTCAAAGAGACATTCTTTCCTCCCATGCTAGTAAAGTGGAGCAAAGTCTCACGCTTAACTCCTTAAATGATTGCACCGGATTTGGCAAGGAAAACAGCTGTAATTACACTAATTTCTAGGTCTGAGAGGTGATAGGCATATTCTCATTCACTTCAGTGATGATACGCTTCCTTCTAGTGTTTGTTTACTAAAGCTGTGCCTATTTAAGATTATTTGGGATACATACGTGATCTTAATGATATCCTCCATTTGCTCAGTGCAGAACTAATAGACCCAGCTCAGCTAAGATCCAGAAATCAAATTACCAATGACTCTGTGCAGTGACTCCATGCTTTCTGGAGTCAGTGGAGAATGAGGGGTCCTGCAAAGTCTTTAAATGGGTCAGTACGATTCTGTCTCTCTGTGAACTCATTGGACTGGGGAAACTGGACTTCTAATTTAGGTGTCTTGAAATTTGTCTAATTTGTGTAGGATTTTTTACACTTTCAGTGGCTGAAAACAGAGACAAAAGAGTAATGTTTTCCCTATATTAGAGGTGGAAAACTCAGTCAAAAAGACTGAAGGACTGACCAAAGAGAGAACTCAGGAGAACTCCCATCATCTTCTGAGGATTTCAAGTTCTTTGCCCAATACTGGTCACAACTGTAGATCAAAGTGACAAGTCTGAAGCAGGAATTTGTTTTTCTCCCACATTGTTCTTTAAGCACAACATCAGATTTTAATCTGTGGAGGGCAGAGCAGAAATTCTGCAATATCAGCATTTTTACAGTGCTGGCAACCTTACTTGACATTTTCTGTTTGCAGTGGAGTATTTTACTCATAGTGCAATGGCTATGGTCATAACTCTTTCCATTAAGTTCTATTATTAAATAAAAGATTTTGCTGATGTGAATGAAAGCAGTTACTATGAAAAAAAAGCTTTACTTTAAAGTAAACTTCTACTTTTAAAAAGATTGCTTCACCGGGAGTTATGAAACAATAATTCTATCTTCAATATTTATGTGAACATTGTTAAAGTATATTGTTGATCATCCTTGGTTGAAAATTACTTGACTTACAGTTCTGATTTATATTTATACAAACGTAAAAAGAACTAAACTTCCAGATATCCATGATGCACAGTGTTATTAGGGCTAATTTGTGTATCATGGAATCACAGAATGTTAGGGTTTCAAAGGGACCTTTTGAGATCATCTAGTCCAATCCCCCCTGACAAAGCAGGGTCACCTAGAGCAGGACAGACAGGATTGCATCCAGCCAAGTTTTGAAAGTCTCCAGAGAAGGAGACTCCATGGCCTCTCTGCTCTCTGCTTCATCACCCTCACAGTAAAGAAGTTTCTCTTCATGCTGAGGTGGAACTTCCTGTGTTCTAGTTTAAACCCATTATTCCTTGTCTTATTACTGAAAACAGATTTGCCTCATCCTCTTGACACACTCCCCTTTAGATATTTATAGACATTAATAAGATCCCCTCTCAGCCTTCTTTTCTCAAGGCTAAACAGCCCCAGTTCTCTCAACCTTTCTCCATAGGAGAGATGCTCAAGTCCCTTAATCATCCTTGTAGCTCTCTGGTGGTCTCAGTAGATCCCTGACTCTCTTGAACTGGTTAGCCCAAAAACGGATACAGTATTCCAGGTTATTCCTTGCTTCCTCATTTCTGGTGTGGCATGTTCTGCACTATCAGGGGTTAGAAATCAGCATTTGCTGTTTGCCCAGTCAGTCCAAAGCCAGAGTAACTTGCCTTTATTCTTGCATCCAATGAAAACTTCATTGTTTCAACCAAAATACAATACCATCAAAAGAAGGAATGCACTCCATCACACAGTCTAACTTGTTGTTTGCACTGTCGCCTAAGGTAAAAAAAAAGTTCAGATCAGTTCAAGAAATATTTGAAATGGTTCTTTCCCCAGGGAAGGTATGATGATTAACAAGCAGTTGGCTAAAAGAAGGAGGTTTTTTGACATTTCAAATAATTTCTTGAGGAAAAAAAAAAAGAAAAAGAAAAAGAAAAAGATAATAAGTCTATGAATCCTGGTTAGAGGGGGACATATTCTTTCAGCCAGCTATACAAACAGAGAAAGACATATTTTTATTGCTATTTTTTGTGTCTGTTATTGAACAGGTATGGTAACCCAGTACTTGCTCTGTTGCCTTCTCAGATATCACTCTCAGACAGTCAGAATCTTCTGCTTGTTTTTAGGGCAGTCCAGAGGCACACTGAATACTGAGAGAGCTTGTGGGGTCCAGATGCTGTGGGTGATCAAAAGATGCTGAATTGCTCTCCCTGAGGATGCTCTTGATCTTTTGCAGCTTGCTTCAGCTACGATGAAGTTTTCTATGCTTGGAAAGAGATGCTATGGCTGTGTGAGTGGATACAACTGTCCCTTGACAGTTAGGGGAGACACAGCAGCATTCCCCTCCCCCCATCACTTCTTCCTTCACCCAACTCAAATAACATATTTCTGTGCAACATGCCTTTCCTGAGTTCACAGATTTCTTGTACTCCTGCTACTTTCTGATGGGCAAAGGGATCAGAGACCTCTCCACGGAGCTCTCTGACCCTGGCATAACCTTCTGAACTGTGTAATGATTGGGGTACGCCTGAGGCTTTTTCATTTGCCTCCTGAATAGTACCAGTCTTTGTTGCCCTATTGGCTTGTGCTTGAATGAATCTTTTGGGTGAATGACGTATTCCTTGACATTATCCATGTTGGCTTCACAGAGAAGGATATTAAAATGACCTAGCCTTTTTATTCATATGCTAGTCACTGTTAAAACCTCTGTATTTACTAAATTCTATTGCACTATGATACATGAGAGCCCACATTTATTATAAGCAATATGTTGAATTTTGGAAAATGCTTTGTCTTTGGAAGAAGCAGAGCTTTACAGGGAAATACGTAAATCTCTGCTTTTGCAGGTCTAACAGCCAAAACTGGATGATGCAATAAAGCAAAAGATAATGAACACAGAACTGGGGGATCATCATAAAAACAAGGTTTAGCTAGAAAGAAGGACAGGTAAAGAACATCTTACATATTTTACAGTTTAATATGAAATTACTATGCATCATGTATCATCAAACATACAAAAATCATGCCTTCCTTCAAAAAGTAGCATATTGTGGCATAAGGCATAAATTGCTAACTGGTATGGTACAGATGCATTCAGCATTTCTTAATACTCAATAAAAATATTATTTTGATGTAAAAGACAAAGAAGTTGTGTTATCGCCCACTTTTTAAAAAGAGAAAAAGTGAAAAAGCCATGAACATTGATTATAGGATGGTTAGGTAGGAGACTTGAAAAACCTTGCACTCTGCATAAAAATCTGGCCATGTGGGCTAAGCAGGTAACTTAAAACAATTTACTCATGATTACACCATAAACACTAACAAGGCAAAAATGCATATAAACATATAGTACCAAGCTTAATGAAGAGAGAGAGAAGTTCCTTTGGACAGCTCTGTGGCTCGTGGAATACATTTATACAGAAGATACAGAAAACTAAGTGCCCATGACTGACATAACCTTTTTCATATGTCAAAAGGAAGAAGTGTACAGTTTTCAGTTTGAATAGGATATAGGTGGTTAGTTCTCTTACCTGACTTTGAGAAATACCGCACTATACCAAGTTGGAAGGGACCCCAAGGATCACCTGGTCCAACCTTTCTAGGCAGGGACACTGTAGATGCAGTCACCCAGCACCTTGTCAAGCTGAGTCTTAAAAGTGCCCAGTACTGGGGAATCCACTGTCTCCATGGGTTCCATACACTGTCTGTGGCTTCCTAACAAGAGGGAGAAGATAAGAATGTTCTGAGCTGAATTATTTCTTAAAATGAACTGAGGGTCTGGATCCATATCACAATTTCAGTTGTTACTGGCAATAAATTCTTCTATAAAGTGCATGCTATAACTCTAGGTTAACTGCATAATTATGTTACCATAAAAAGTACCATAATGGCACACACGTGTATTTTGAAGTTTGAACCAGAAATAGTTCCTGATAAAACTCTGCTAAGTATTTTTCTTCCTATTTTCAGACAAAATGAACCAAACTGGTACTGAACATCTGGGTATGTGTTCATACTCCTAGAAAGTATAGTATATTTGAAGTCTAGTGTTTATTTTAGGGTCAAATAAATGGAAAAAATAAATAAAAAACACCAGGGATATTGTTATAGAGCCATGAGCTATTCGAAACTGATATGCAGGCCTGATGTTTCTTTATAACCTTTTTGTTTCTATTGACAATGGCACATTAACAGGGACCGACGGAAGCATTATCTGAACAGTCTTCTAAGTATGTTAAAGAATTACTTGATAAAGATATAAAAGTATCCAGGATGCCAATTTCTTACCTACCTCAATAACTGGGTCAGCCCATTAAAGGCAGCACCGAAATGATGGGAAGCTCTTGGGAATTCCAAGAGCTATCACCAGAATGTGAAAGCCTTTGTGAAAATGATAGCAACAAAAATTACTTAGAATCTGAAAACCATCAGGAACCTAAATGGCTAAATCTGTTTAGCTTTTAAATTCTATCAAACAGTGATTTAGTTTCACAATCTAAATACCCTTGCTGTGAGAAACAATGGAATGGAAAAGATACCTTTTCTGTCCTAACAGAGAGATTACGAGCACTCAAGATGGGAAGTTATAAAAAGTGAATTTGTCATGGAAGCCAAGAGCTGACTTTTGTTTCAACAGTGATCACACATTTTCTGTCTTTTCCTGTCTTCAAGTCAGGAGTGGATTCCTTTTTAAACATTTGGAAATCAGTGGTATCTCTAGTCTTAATTCCCATGAATTTATACATGAGTCCTCCATGCAGACATCTCTAATGATGGTATAAGGCTGACATTTTGCTTGTAGGTCTCACAGATATTTTCTGACAGCAAGGCTGACAGCAGTAAGGTTCCACTGAATAGTAGGGAACAGGGTGGTTTTTAATTAGGCTCTTATGCCTGTTTTTCCAATTTAGTTCTCTTTCAGTCTTTGATCCATCCCTTTCTCCATCCTTTTCCTTGCACCGTGGTTTATCTCAGTCTCTGCTATTCCACTATTTAACTTCTGTCACAGCAATCCTGCTGAGCTGGGCTTCAGCTCACCGATCAGAATCTGTTCCACTTTCCTGCTTTTCTCCTCCTTTTTTCAGCTTTGTAGACCAGTTCATCTCAATGGCCCTCTTACAACCCAGCTCTTTGATGACCTTGTCTCTCAGTCTCTTTACCCACCTACTTTTCATACAGTGTTTTCTAATTTTATGTTAATAAACAACCAAGTGCTTCTATTCCCATCTTCCTTTCTTGTTCATTCACAGAAATTCCCTTTCATTTCATCTCTTGCCTTCCAGGCCCAGATGTAGTTCTCAGTCTCAACACTTTTAAAACATATTTCTTCTCCCTATGAAAAAGGTTTTTCAGTCCTTACAGGGTAGCTTCTGTCTACTTGCCAGGGCACCAGACTCTTGGGCTTCCTTATATCCATTTGTATGCTTGTGTCCATTCTCCACACCCCTCAGTTCTCTACTGTGTACTCTCAGCCATTCTGGGCAAGTACAGACTTGTCACATGTGTAAGCCCAGAGGTGGCAGCACATGATAAATACTTCCTTGATAATGCACCATGAACTTTCTAACCAGCATTACCATCAGCAGGGGGATGGGAGTATGCCTCATAAGCATGAAGACTTTTTCTTTTAAAATTAAGGTCTCTAATCAGAGTATGTAAATTTAAGGTATTTAATTCAATAAAACTTGGGACACCAAAGAAAAGAACCATAGCTTTGGAAAGCTTTTGAAGGTGAAGAAATAAGACACATGTGCCTCTCCATTTTTCAGACCACTCTAGATTAGGAGCAAGACTTTCAGACAGCATGAAATTATGCCAGACACTAAAAGCTCCTAATGGGCCACTTGGACAGAGTCTGAATACAGTGCAGTTTAGTCACATTCATTTTTGTAGTCAGGACATATGAAGATGGGTACAAGGTTTTGGCAGCTCTTTTCCTGCTGTGAATATTCCCAGTTTTGAGGGAATCCCTCTCTGGAAAGGTGTGACGTCTGTTTGCCTCCTTTACAACAGGTGAATAGACTGTCTCAAAGACTGTTTTCACATAAACACAACCATTTTTGTGCCTTTTTAATGTTTATTTTTTTAAATCCACCCCTCCATGCAAGCCATTTCCTTCTCTAAGTTGGCACCACGCCAAAACCACCTTCTTCTCAGTTGATTCTTCTAAACCTCTTAATGGCTGTGTCAGCTTCCTGTAATTGTTCCTCCAGTATAGGATTTCCTCCATCCCCTCCTACAAGCTCAGGCAATGTCCTTCTGGTTTATGCTTTAAAATGCTTGGACATAGACACAACCAAAAAGAAGAGGCCAGTACATATCAAATGCAGATAGTCTAAAAAATAAATGGGAAAAACAGAGACCTGAACGATTTCACGCTTGCTAAATCTGCTCAGGATCTGTGAGGAATCCATTGCCTTAAACAGTTACTTTATAATGACGTCTCAGGAAAAGGAAAAGGAAGCGTGAGAACATTGGTGAGTAACCAAAAATAAGATAATGATGCAAAGAATAAAGACACTAGTCTGACTATGGTAACTTTCATTATTATTTAGCATTTAGGCAGTGCTTTGGAAACATGAATTAACTCTTCCAACCTTCATACCAACTCTCACAGTGAGAACAAGGCATCACCTTCACTGTACAGTGTAAGGAACATAAGAATGAAGTCATTGAAGTGTCATGGATGTTAGGAATCTTAGTTTGGATTATCATGTCAGTAGCAAATTTGATTTGAAAGCTAAAAGTATGGTTGAAGCCATACAAGGATGTCCATAACACAAGCTCTGCAGATCCCAACTTAGAGTTTGATCTTTTGATGAGTCCCCCTTTTTTGAGAATGTCACAATTTTGTAGAAATACATTGTATTTTGTATAAGAAACTGGTCCTTACAGGGTTATAAATAATTTTTTTAAAAAATCACATTACTCTGGAAAAGTAATGACTCTGCTGAATATAAATACATATCAGAAAAAATATTTATGAGAGCTACATTACCTTAGCATACAACCCTTTGAAAGTGTAATAGATGTGATTAGTCCTATGGGAGAGAGATGGAGACTGACAAAGTGGCCTTCCTGTTCTAGGTGGGGTCCCATGTTTCATAGACCAATCCAATATCCTTGCCCGAGGTTGCTGACTACTTTTCAGTTGCACCCCACTCTCCTTTGTTGAGAACGACCAGTGTTGCTCATAATGGGTGGAAAAAACAGCCTGCCTTCTAGCATGTCTACATCTGGCAGCTAACTAGTTGACTGTACTCACATTGGAGTCACTTTCCTGTGTGTGTAGATTGTTAAGCTTAGCACTTTCTGTTCCAAAGCCTCTACTAAAATGTCATCTGGCTCTAAAGAATCCCAAAGCGTAAAGTGCTTCAAGTTTCCTCAGCAGCATACACGCACACTACAACAATTTTTGTGGGAATGGTCTTGTTGGTAATACTGAGGCAGTAAGCCCCTGAGCTTTGCTGAGACTCATAGACTGAATGTTCAACCTGTCCACCTACATGGCCAAATTGTGTGAGGGTTTTCTGAAGCAGTCTCTCTGGTCAGGCCATGCCTAAGCAGTGATGCTCTTCACGTCCCCATCCAGTTGCCAGATAATAAGGGAACTCAAATGGTTTGTGGGAGACTTGAATTCACAACCTTTATACTCCCTGGGGGGATCTAAATGTACGTGTTCAATCTGTAAAACCAATGTTCCAGCTGCCTAGCCAGGATGGCCTAGAAAGGAGGAAGCTTCTGAAATGTCCCTTTCCAGAGCTCTCCTACCTCACAGTCTTTAACCAAAAAAGGGTAGAGTTCAGCATCCCATCAATCAAATAAGCAATTTTCAACAGTATTTATGACTCTTAACTTTCTTAGCCAACCACTTTATTTCTTTTTTCCTACCACTGGTTTTCTTTGAATTTAAGTACCTCATCAAATAAATAACTTGTAAAGTCAGGTTTCACCTTTATGGAAACAGAAGGAATGTATGCCAGTTTTGTGAACCTATCTGACTCAAGAGTATGACAAAAAGTTAAGTAGATAAAAAGAAAAATTGGTTGCCTTCACTTTTAAATGCATGTGATAATATGTGAAGCTGCTGAATAACTCCTGAACTATCTTTATAGGAAAAAGCAGGGTATGCAACCTGAATTTTGTAACATACTCTTTGTTTTTATGACTGTGAATGGAAGAGACAAAGAGATTATGTTTCATGATCTGATGATCCTCCTTTGACCACACAAACACGATTTTTTAAAGGAGAAGGAAACAGCGTGCTTAAGAGCTTTATGATGAAACAGACTCTTACACAGTGCATTTTCCTTGAAAATGTGTAAGTGAAATCAGCCTGGAGGATGAGAAATTCAGGTGTGAAATGGGTGCGGCTACAGTTGCAAATTTAATAAGACATGAATTTGTTTTTTCCTACAGTGTGTAGTATTGACATGCCTGTGGCTGCAGGCACCTAAGAGACAGAATATAATTGAGGTGCTGGCAGCAGATAGAAAATTGTAATATATTAAACATGTCCTTGTAATTAATACACTGTTGATTATTCTTTTTAAAAAAAAATACTGGTGAATCTCAGGCTTCTGAGAGAGAGAATAAATGTCTTATTTTGTTCCATTACAAATACTTCTCATACTATCAACAAACTCAACACCTTCAGCACTGTAGTAAATACTATGACATACTCCATTGAGTATGGCTTGTTTTCTCTCTCCTGACTAGGGAAGGAATTCTGTTTTCAGTGCAGTGTTTAGTTTTCTTGGGGTTTTTTGTGGTGTTGCTTTGGTTTTTTTTTTTAATCCATAATGCTCTGAAATGCCTCAGTAAGTATGAACCAGTGTAATGAATCACTCTCAGCAGGTCAGCTGGAGCTGTAGGTGATAGTCCTTAATCCAGACCATGACTAAGCCTTTTAGCTATACTAGCACCAAATGGCTGAGGGCTTTGCACAGAAGGATTTACGTCTAGTTCTACAAAAGGATGGAGATATTTAAAGCTGAAATCAGAATTTTCTGCCCTGCTGTCAGCTGATATAGGAGACAGAAATATATTGCCATGACAAAAAATAGCAACTAGCGACAGCTGTGTTCAAAAAGGCAAGGTACTTAGGTATTTCCTTTGTATTTCTGTGGAATTTTGTGAAATATCCATCTGAGTTAAAATCTAAGTTCCTGAACTGTCTAGGTAAAAATGAACGATATTGCCAGTCTATGTAACTGCCCTTATTACCGTGTAAAAGACCTGTCTCTCTGCTACTCAAAGAATAATCAAGGATTCTACACAAAATTGAATAAATCGAGTGGCAAAAGTCAAACAAAAATGTGTTGGCCAAAGACACCCTATAACCTTGAGAACAAATCTTCATTAGTGGGTCAGAAGAGCAGGGTTTGAATTTCTATTCATGCATGTGAATATAGAGGGTAACTACTTTTCAGCACAGTGCTGGGGACCCACAAAACCCTGGCTGGACTTTGGCAAGCTATCTCAGGAGTCATAACTCTGCATTTTAAAAGACAAAAAAAAAAAAAAAAAAAAAAAAAAAATTGCTGTTATTCCCATGCCTTGGTGAGGGTGAGTATAGGAGTCTTACATTTTTGACACCAGCTCATTTAGCCAGCTCCTTGCTCAGGACACTGGTTTCTCTGACCCTCACCATACTGGAAAGGGAATCAGGATACATGACCCACAGCTGCTGCTGCTACTTCAGAGATAAAGCCAAATATCTATTGCAACCAGGAGCAGGGCCCTTATTTGTTCAGACCTTAAGTACTGAACTTCAACTTGACTTAATACTTTAAGGTGTTTCATGCAGAGAGTAGGACATGTGGTTTCTGGGCCTATGTTTGTATTCCTGCAGTATACCTGGGCTCTCCCTGGTGTTCACTGCTGGCAATGTTCACCATCAGCTAACAGTAATAAAAAATGACCAGCAGATAACTGCTGAAAATATGAAATCAGGTAAGCATACTGAAGGAAGCTTCTATGCACATTGCTGCCTTGGTTACCCACATACCTTAAGCACGAGATATAAAGAATGAGTCTTCCAAAAATTATTTGAAAAAAGACAAAGTCTAGTTATCCTCCAGAAAGAAGGAATTCATGACCTTCTGGCACAGTACACTTATATCACCTTTCACTCCCTTTATGTCTGGAAACCTTCATAGGGTTTCTTTAAGAGCAGTTCACCATTACTGTCTGTGCATGGCTGCAAAGGACTCATTAACATTTGTCCCAATAAGGAGGTATGAACTCAGTAATTCACTTTTCTTTCATTTAAAGACTCATGTATTTTTCAAATGCCCAGATCTCAAGACTTTGATGGATCTCTATTTGTAAGAAGCTATCAACTTGAGGAGGGACAAGGAAGAGAAAAACTAAACTGAGAGCTAAAGCAATGGGTCGATGGTATCTCAGAAGGCATGACAATATATTGCATGATTTGTATATAGCAAACAATATTCCCACCTTCCTGCCACTTTGGCATGATCCCTGTGTAACAACAAAAAATACGGAAGTGGAGTGATTGTATAGGGGCAAGAAGGAAATAGTTACTATGAAAGAGATAGCTACTAAAACCATTTTGATGGGACACAGAGAATGGAAATTCTTCAACGAGAAATGCTGAAAAAGACAATAATGAAACCATCATATTGTGCTCTCAGTCATCCTTTAGGAAATATCAGATAGGAACAGGCATCCTCAGTTCTTTCTTCTCCTTGTCATTTTATTATCTGTCAAACAGAATGCCTTTTTTTTTAATTAGACATGATTCAGCCTAATATGGAGGCAAGAGTAAATAATGTAGTCGATAGCAATGACACTAATCTCTGACTTTAGCTGGGTGTGTCCCAAACTTTGTTGCTAAACTTCCAGTTGCAGATTTAGCAGTTGCTTGAAGCTCACTACTGGAGGTTCTTCAAGGCAAGAACTGCTTTTTATTATGTATTTATGCAGTAGATGTGTTTATGACATAATGGGCCCCAATTTCTTTTTGCATCTCTAACTGCCTTTATAATATAAATCTTAATTACAATAATAAACTTTTGGGACAGGAGCCAAAGGTTTTCTGTGTGTGTGAGGATTTTGTGTACGCCGCAGTGTACTTGTCCCCAATTCTAATTGTGGCCTTTGAACTCATTTGTACTGAGATGCAGTTAAAAGTCAGAATAACAAGACCATTAATAATAATAGCAGTGAGAGGACATAGCGCTGTATGGTAGAGAACACACAAGAGGGCTGCATGGGTTTAGATCTGTGTTATGATAATGAAGCCTGGGCGCCGAGAGCTATGATTTCTACTCACATACCCTGAGTTTCAGCCAAGTCAAAGTTCTAGGGAAAATTAACTCTTGCTGGAAATTTCTTGAAGCATTTTTGGTGCCATTCCATATGGAAGACAAGTTTTTTAAAAAAGTAATTAAATTCTGTGAGTCCATGAGGGAAGCCTGATGTCTTTGGGAAAATGAAGTACAGGGCTCTACAGGGGAGAAATCTGGGGCTGCACTGACTTTGGAGACATGGGCATGTAGGAGCAACACACAGGATTTATGTCTTTAATATACATGTCATGAGTGTTTATTTTTCTTCCTCAGAAACTCACACCTCAGTCCAAGTTAAGGCCATCTCATTTTAAGCCATTACATCAGGTCTATAGAAACCATAGTGCCGGCAGGATTACTAGAGGGAAATAGTCATGTTTGGTTGCTTACTTCATCTGTTCAACCAGAAGAAGTAAGTAAGCTGTCAGTGCACTGACCTACACAGATGGCCTGCAGGTGGCTGTGGAGTAATGACAGACAGCACTGGCTTGTTTCCTTCCCTTTAGCTCCCCAGCATTTTGTAGATAAAATCATGGTGCTGCTGCTGTGGCATAATGGAAAAGAACAGGATCTCTTTCCCCTGTTTTCTTTTATGCCCAAATTTAGCTGTGGTTTTGCCTTTTTATTGCCATAATACTCTGTGGAACCACTGACCTTTCTGCAAAGACATAAACCCTACATGAGACAGGAGCAATTTTCTGACCCTGAGGGCAGGTGGCCCAGCCACAGTCATGCTAGATCATTTTTGGCCTCCTATGAATCTTGAAAGGTACTCTTCTATGGCTAAACTATAAATATTTTCTATTATTTTTTTCTTTTTTTCTGCACAAAGCATCTGAAAAAAACGGGGTATTATGCAGAGGCCTCATCAGAACAAAGTTTTCATACATGAAGTATGTGATGCTTTCATGCATGTTTTCATACATTGCTTGCTCTAGGGTAAATCATGAGGAATCTTTGGAGATGTAAAGCTCGGATGGTGTTAGAAGACTGTTGAGGCTGGAGGGAACAAAACTGGGTGCCATGGTGTCTACACTGTCTACTGGAATTGATCCCTGCATGGTCTATCCCTCCAGCCAGGCTTAGGCACCACTTCCCAAAGAACTGGCATAAGCCAAAGCAGCCTGGAAGCATGCTAGCAATTAAATAGTATGGGTGATCACTAGGCCAGTGCTCAAGCTTGTTGCTTGCCCTTGTTTTATTTACCATTATGTAAAGAGGTGGAATACCCACATACACTAGGATTAGGTTGCCAGGGGAACAGCAAACATTGGGCTTAATTGACTGGGACACTTGACAGCAAATTGCTTTAATGCTATTATGTGACATTGTTCTTCACTAAATCTAAGAGTCAATCTTCGTATATGGGGGCTTGTTAAGATGAAGAGCTTGAGAGGCACATTGTAGCCATAAATATCCATGTTTTTGGCTAAGTCTCAATAGACTTCCCTGTCACTCCTTTGCTCAGACAGATAGACAGATGCCTTGCTCTTCCCAAGCAAGGCCACCTTATCTTTCTTACTCCCTCAATTCAGGAGTCGTCCTGTCTTTGATGAAGTTTTACTGCTGTTTCTGTTACTTGTTTCAAATGGAAAAGCTCTTTCGAAAGCAGTCAGGAGGAAAAAAATAAAAGACCTTGGCTCACTGCCATATGCCTTATTTATGGAGGCTAATATGATATAGAGCATGGGAACTGTGGGACAAGGATCTCTGATATTGCACTTATCAAATCTTGACCTTGGTGTTCTGTACCGACCCTACGAGATCACCTCAGTCCATGAGTCCACATCCCATATGGTCTTTTTCCCTCTTTTTTTTCACTGTCTCTTTACTAAAGGGTAACTGAGTGCAAGACCATAACAGGATTCTGACCTTAGCTGATACTTAAAAGCTGTGCATACTCCAAGAGACTGTGTGCATACCTTTCTCCCTGCATGAGTCAGGTTGACTTTTTATTCCTGCTTCTGCCCATATTTTCAGCGTTCTTGTATAACTAGATTAATTTAAAAATCTCTTTTAGCTACAATAACACAACCCAGCTATATTTTTCTGTCATTATCAGTTTCTGATGCTCTCCCTAGCTAACCTTTTATCCCAGTGTGTGGCAGAGGGAGTGGCCCAAATGGTTAATATGGCCTGAGCCACTTTTTCTCAGGCACATCCCTTTGAACCCTATGCCTCCAAATGCATTACAAAGAACTTATTAAAAATCCAACCAACCAACCAACCAAAATAAACACAAAACAAAATGAAAGAAAAAACCAAAAAACCCAGGCTTGATTAGAATGAACTTTACCAATTCAGTTTTACAATTTAAATCATGAACCAAAACCATTTGCAGAACATTTTTGCATAATTTTTTTTGTGTGTGTTAGCTGTGCCTATGTGCTACTTATGACTAGTAAGACTGATATCAATGGAAGCACCACTTTTTAGGAGATGAAGGAGACAGATTTAACAGATGGATGGAGAAGATGATTGCTCATGCTTCTCAATCTTCACAAAAGAAGGGAGGATGGTGAATGTTCAGTATATATGTCCTTCCATGCCCACACACAAGAAATGCAGCGTGGGAAGGCTGGCAGTGCGTATCTTTTCCTGTGGGTTTGTGTCTTTTTTTCCCTGTCATATCTTTATTTGTTTTTAATGAACTTTATCCAAACCAGCAGACTCCAAAGTGCAACCAAAAACTTTGAAATGCGGATTGGCAGAGGGAGAAATCATCAAGTAAAGCTTGATCCTACCTCTGGGTGCATAGGTAACAAAATTTCAAAATTTCTGACAAGACCTGCAATTTAGCTGCAGGATTTAATACTGGAAGATTGATGTGTTTACTGTAATGGCAGTAAATTGACTATCCAGAAAGCTGTATATCTTTTCAGCACAGGACATGTCTGTGTCTGAGGGAGATGGAGACCTGTTATATCTAAAGGAAGATAATCAGAACAAAATGATCACACTAAAAACATAGGAAAATCATTAGAGGAATAAATTAGGAAGAAACAGAGAAGGTAGAATACAAGCTACTATGAATGTCAGCCTTCTTGTTCCTATTGACCTGGAATTGTGATCTAATTTTAGAAATGAATATGATCTTCTTGAGCCAAGAGTAGGCTCAGAGAGAAAAAAAAAATCTTGCTATAGGCTTTTACTGGATGGGAAATCTCTTAGCAGCAAGTAACATGGTTTAAAATTTAAAATGATGATTGAAGAAGTAAAAATTCACACTTATCACTGAGAGTCTTTTCTGTCTGCATCTGTAGACATCATCCATAATGAGACGGTTGCTCACATGCAATTAATGACATGTCATTTACAGATTTTTGCATACTTTGCAGACAGTGGCATTTGAAGAAATTTAGAAAACTTAGATAGCCAGATGGAAAAAAAAGTCTTTTCTACACCCCCTCTTCCTCTTGCCCCTAGATAATATGCAATATAAAAGCCTAAAGAAAGGGAGTGGGGCATGAAGTACATGGTACTCCATACTTTTCTAAGGCATCTGCTATGTACATTCTTTGCTGTGTGATATTTTCAAAGCTGCTATGAGGAAAGCAGCTTGCCAAAGGGAGAATACCAGAAAGTGAAATATTTCTGCCTCTTGTGCAATCACAAGGAAGTGACCTCGGGCAGGACTTTGGAATGAACTTTCTGTGGGCAGCGTATGTGTGTGGTCACAGCAAGCTACTGTGAATGCAGAAGTTGTGCATTATCTGCTGGGCCAGCCCTTTCATATCTATGTCTCATGTTCTCACTTGTCTAGTACTTTTAGTTGTTTGGCAGTTATGCCTTTGTACACCAGTCTTCCTCCATTTCTTTGGTCTACACTCTTCTCTCAGAGATTTCTTTTAGATTTAATAGCCATTTTTCAGAATCTTTGACAGATATTTTACAACTGCTATAACTTTACTAGTGTTAGAGAAGAAGGTTCCTTTTCTAGTATTTAGGTTGAGTTCCGCCTCATACAAACAGGATTTTACCACATAATTTGCAGTCTCTAATAATGGAGAAAGTGCCTAGGTTTTTCTACAGTGCCGTCTCCTTTTTGCTCATGTCCTTTCAGTCGTTTTTGCACCTTATGCACAGTAAGGGGAAGAAAGAAGTAGAGATTTGTAAAGATACATTTTCAAAGACGAGTCATTTCATTTTCTGTATTGTGTCTATCAATTATTTTCTCACATATCTACAAGAGTGTTTCAGCAAAACCAAGACGAAGGGGCTGTAATAATAATCATCACACTGTCTGATAATAGGCTTCCCAGAGACTCAGCTGGCAGTTTGACAGTCCTCTGCCATAGTTACTATATCCTGCTGATAGAACTGCTGTTCCCACAAATTGATCCTGACAAAAACAAGTTCATCTCTATTCTGAATTTCAGGGTTGACCTTGGTGGTTTTACAAGTTTTGCTACCATACTGGACACGAAATATGTAGCACAAAAGCCATATACCTAAAAAAATATCCCAGCCTTTCTATTTTACTATCTGTTTATTCTCTCTGTTTCCTTATTATTTTAAACTGTTTTGTGGTATGGATAAAAGTCAAATTCAACATTTTTTAAAGTACATGGCAATTACCCACTAGTGGTTATAAAACTTATTTACCTGGGCACAGAATCTCTGTCCTTAACCAATTTATGGTTGAGATATCTTAACCCCTACTAATTGTAGTCTCGAGAACAGTGTCATAAGGCAAAGGATGGAATGATGAGGGGAAAGTAGAGGGAAAAGCAACAGATAAGTAGGGCTTACTGCAAAATCCTTCCAAAACAGAGGGATCTTTTGTTTTATATAGTTTATACAGTCTTTTGCTAAATGCTGTGTAAATACACTATATAACTGCAGTTGTGAGGGCTTCAATGGAATCCTTGTATGAAAACCATCAGCCTTGATAATTTTACAGTATATCTGTAAGCTTTACTAACTTGTGAACCTGAGGAGAATGATAATGTAAGACATGTCCAAAACATCACTTTTGGTAGCACCAGTGTATTTTCAGAGTTACATACCTTTAAATACATAGATTTAAAATAGTACTGTAGTGAGGAATAAACAACTAAGAAACCTACTTGGTAATCTCATCTCTGGGAAAAATCACTGCTACCTAAATTTTGTAGCCATAAAGTTATTCAGTATGCAGATGTAAGAATGGAAGTGTCAATGTATTTTATTCTTTCTGAAGCTCCTGTAATTCTAACACCAGGTCTGAGACACAGATTGTTGCCTTCTACTGGCTCAGGCCAACCCGTTCTATCATCTTGTTTCAGGAGTCATTCCTGAGAAATAGGAAACATTGGCTGGAATTCCTCAAAAGATACAATCACACCCAGGCCTCCCACATTGTGGTTAGTCTTATTTTATACATGAATATTGGAAACACCCTGAGCATTTCAAAAGAAAGGGGCACATACCACTGTATTTTGTGAGATCTGGACTGCCAAGCTTGTGCTGATAAGGGTATTGCTTTGCTCAGAATTCAAAATTGGATTCAAATACTAACAAGGCACTGATCTGCAGAGCTTCAAGTTTGGAAAACCTGAAAGTGTAATCACTTTAGAGGTCCTCAGGGTTATGTGGCAGCTGAGAAGATTTCAGCAATACAGTTTTGGACGTAGGCACTTAAATTTAATTCCATTAGCTGTTGTCTGGTATGTAAATCTGTCTACTAGTTCAGTCCTGATGCCAGGGCTGTGCTCACATACATATCTGGGATTTTAGTTCACCTTAAACGTCTGCTGAAGAGCCATCAGCTGTCTCCTCCCACCCCCCAGCATCCAGACCGGAGAGCAGTGTGAGAGCTGGTGGGGGAGAGACAGTACCCACCAGCAGATGCATGAACAGAATCTTCTTCCTGGGAAGAAGAAGTGCTGTGGGAATGAAAAAAGAGAGTACAGTTTCCAGCTAGAGACAGGAAATTAATGAGTTGTATGAAATGGGAGAGGATATGAACATTGATACAGGCAGAATACAGAAGAAAAGAAAGCACTGATGGAAAGGTGTCCGGGAGAGAGTGGAAAGTGGAGATTAACAAGAGAAAGGGGAAAAGGGAGGACATGCATCCTCAGTGGACATACAGGGGACTCAATTGACCTGTGGCTGATATAAGCAGAGGAAAAAGAAAGGAGACAAATATTTTTAGTGCACTGAAAAGAGATGTGACAACATATGGAACACAGACCTTAAATGTTGTGGACGTTTCAAAAGAAACTGCACTTCAAGAAAAGTCTCTCCAATCGCTCAGAGGGTGTTTCCAAGCCTTCTGAGCATTTGTCACTTCCCTTAGCACTGCTGGCTATGTCCCAACCTAACATAATGACCTCAAAAAGGCAAATCCCTTATTTACTGTGAGAAAACAACACCTTGCCCATCTCTCAGTGACAAGTATTAATGGACAATTCTGCAGTATCTGAGCTGCAGCAATATGACAGCATTTTCATTTATAGACCTTCTGTTCTCAAGCAAGATCCATCTCAATGACCTCTGTTTCATCAATCCCCCAAGCATGCTGTCTGGCCTGTGTCTTGCCTAGGCAGCTGCAGGAGGCAAAATGCAGAGTGGGGGCAGGTGGGGAGCTGAGCTCAGTGGGGGTAGGCTTGTGTGCAAGTACATCTGCGTGTTCTGAGGGCTAGTTTGCAACATTCCTCTTTGATGATTTATAGTTGAGGAGGCACTTAGGGCTCTGGACCAGCTTTTTAATGTTCAGGCCAAGAGAAAATAAAAAAAGTAAGAAAAAGAAAAGAAGGAAAGAAAAAAAAAAGGAACCCCAGATAATTAGAGTAATTCTGCTGCATGCATAAATACAGGTATGCGATGGCAAAGCTGAGATCGAAATCATTATAGATTAAGTCAGAACTTTGCTTTAGTGTCTCCATTAATCAGGTACTTTGATCACTGCTATTTCTCACAAGTTCAGTCTGTGGATAAAGAAGGCTTAAGGGTGCATCATTACAATTCTGTTACACCCTTAAAGAATGACATAATGTAAAGCTTTAAACACCTGAGGTTTGCAGGGCAATGCTTTTACTTGAGAAGAATAAAGTCACAGTCAGTTTAAGTTTCCTTTTAAACAATGGCTTATGTCACAGGACAAAAGATGTGTCATTTGCTGTGGGAAAGCTAAAAATAACACTTTGCTAAACCTCAGGTCAGAAAAGGACTTTATTTTGTTAACCATCCTGACTGTTTCTTCCTCTCTTCTCCCTTGTGAGGTATGAAATCATGGGCAATTTTTTACCCTGAAAAGGGTAATGCAAAAGCAGGAGTATCTGGTGATTTTTTTAAAGAATGTTTCCTTATATATCTGTTTGCATAAGAGTGCAAAGCAGATTATATTATTATTATACCTGTATTTAGTCTAGGCATGTTTGTGATGCTCTTCATATTAGTATATATCTCATTCCATAAATTACCAACTACCTCAAAAAAGTAGTTTCATCATCTATCTTCCTTTCAACTAGTTTCTTACAGATAAAAGATCTTCTAGTTCATTCCTTCTGTATCAGGCATCTTTTTGTGCTAATGCTTTGTTTAAACAGATGCTAAATAAAATTACAAGCACATTGTATGTCTGCAAACCAGTCCTGCCAGGTTATAAACACTGATAATTCCCCCTAAAGTGAGAGGATACCTGAGGAGACTTTGAAGACACCCGTCAGATCCTCAAGAGCTTACCCATGTCCTTGGGCATCCTTCACAACCTCCACTCATGCAGATAAATTTCACTGAGGTTACACTAATGGTGTACTTAAGGCTATAGCATGAGCTGCGGTGTTCTCCTTTTTATCAGTATTGGTGCACAGTTCTCTTTGATCTTCACTTATGCATCGCCTTCCATCTCAAGATCTCAGATGGCTTTTCAAATGTTAATGAATTCTACCCATTCTACCCTAGGGAAACTGAGGTGATGAGAAATTACAGGAGATACTTAGGTTCACAAATACAGCCTACAACTAAGTTGAGAACAGCCCAGTGAAATCACTTGTTCTCATACTGGACAGGTAGTACAGGTATCTGTTGCATAGTCTGGACTCAGAACATCCCTTGCCATCAAAACGCTTCCCTGGTGAACAGAGATGTCTGGTGCTGATGGGAGGGGAAATTTTGTTCTCTGTGTTGCTTTCCCTGGAATATCAAGCTATGAAGCACATAATCACTGCGGGGGTGAGGAGGGGGGGCGGTAATCTTTCAAGAGTGATGAGCCAGACCAGAGTTTTCATTCTCAAATTAGTGGTTCAGTAGGACAACCGAAAGCCAGCAGGAGCTGGAAGGGCATGATGTTCACAGAGGAAAGATGAGACCGGTCGGCTGTGTGAGGCAAGAGAATCAGCTTCCAGAGACATTGAAATTCCAGAAAGCTGGAAGTACTGGCCTCAGAACTGAAGCAGAGTTGGAGGTGCCTTGGCTCCCAGGGCCCAGATCTGTTAAAAAACCTGCTCAGGCTCTGGTGCCCACGCTGTAAGTATCCAGCCCTGGTATGGATATTTTGAAAAGTAGTACTTCCAAGTTTGGAACTACTGGGTGTACATTTGGTTGTACAAAAGCTCGACAACTGGAACGTATTCCTCATACTTCCTCTTGATACTTCCAGGAAAGAATAGGTAAAAAGCATGCTTATTATTTGGTAATATGTTCTTAAAGAATGATATCTATTTTTCAGCATTTTGCTGTTTGAGTTTCGATGTTCTTCAGATATGTGATATCTAAAGGATGCTCACTGTGTAAAATAGGTGATGAATGAATATGAAACATTTGGTTTATGTAGATTTCTATGTGGGAGAAAAAACATTTTAATTTATAGTTTCACTTAGCTGAATCATTGGCGCTAGCTGCTTTCATAAACATGAGAAGGAATTGGGCAGTTCTCCTTTTATCACTGGCTTTAGGCTGAAGTGGCAAAATCAAACTCATGTAAATGACTTTCACATACTTATTTGGCTTAACTTCAATGGGCATGAAAAAGTTACTTGATGCTCACATCCTACATTCTCAAGTGGCTGTTCCTTTTTTTTTTTTTAAATCCACTTTTACACTTAAAATCTCTGAGTGAAAGGAAAAGACTGTGACTAAATGTGCTGCAAAAAAATACATCTCTGAATTATTGTTTTAAGCAACTTAGTAAGCCAAAAATTAAAATAATAGCTCTATTTTTCCTTATCAGCATGTTAAAAAAAAAAAAAAAAAAACTAAAAAAAAAATCAAGACAAACAAATAAACAAAAAACCCCACTACTTTTGGAACTTACTGCCACAGCAGTCTATGTTGTAATTACTATTTATGTATTTTGTATCTCCCATCATAACAGAATGTTATAATGAAACCACATCATGGAATATAACAAACTCTGGCTTATCTGTCCATTCTAGTACAACAGAGGAATAGTTGTAGTAAATAAGACAACAGCATCCTTGAAAAAGAATAAAAATATATATGGCTACTCTTACTTGTGAATCCTAAATCAATTACTTTTTCTTTAGAGCAGGTCTAAATCAAGTACAGTCATACAGTTGCAAGTTTTAGATAGCCCACTGGTTTGAAGTGTCTTTATTTTAAAGGATCAAACCTGAACCATGTTTTAGGAAACCTGAAAAAGAAGGCAATCCAAGGCAGTGTAAAATTTTCAAATATTTGGTCTATGTCATTTGCAACAGTGCCCTAGTTATGCAATATGACATTTTGTCTGATGATGACTGAGCAGGAAAGATTCAAAGATAGTCAGAATATCTGAGAAATGCAGAATCAGATAGTACTTAATTTGGTCATGTCCAGTACCAGTGCAGCTGTGCAATGGGAAAACAGTCACATATGACTCATTTTATAAGTTTTGAAATTTGAAAATGCTTGTGTTTAGACAGCTTAGAAGTGCTAATTCACTAGCTCTTAGAAACAGCAGTGAGTTTTTCTCATCAATATGCTTCAGTAATTTCTGAACATGCTTCAAAAAGATATTTTTAAGAATAAGTGGAAAAGAGTACAAAAGAAAAAAAAAAAAACACAGAAATATACTGACAATGGTGTTTAATATATCATAAAATGTGCCACACTTTGTGGTGTTTAAAGCAGGAAGTATATTTGGTGTACAGTATATAGTGGTGTTTAAAGTTAGGAAGACTAGAGGACAAGAGATGGATATCTAAAGAAGACTCCCAGCACTGAACATACAAAATAAGAATAAAAAGTGTTCAGTAGAGAAGGGAGGGCTACGAGGAAAGAAATGCTTTATTAGCAATATTTCTCAAATGTAACCATTAATAAAGCATCATAAATCTATAATAAAAATTGATGTAGTTGAAAAGAAAACCAATTTAAAATCCTGATCACTTTACCTTTTTTTGTTATCCCAATGATTTTCAAACTAAGCAGAGGAAAGTCATAATGTCTTTGTCGCAGCAGCTTTCCCAGTGTAAGGAGGCCTTCTGGTGGTCAAAACAATGAACATTTCTTCCAGAGATAAACATAACATCCAAATGAGTGTGAAATTCTAATCAAATTTAGATTTATAGAAGTCAAAATTCACCCATTGTATAGAAAGCTACTTTAAGGATTTAAGCAGCGATTATTTATGCATTGACCTTTTGATGTTAATGAATTTTGTCCTTCAGTCAGTATATTAGGAACCAAGGAATTTAGCATGAATAACTATTAACAAAACTTTGCTTAAGTGCAACTGTATGATATGCTGATGTCAATCATTAACCCTCTGAATTTTACTTGAATGTTTTAAAGAACTGTAATAAAACAGTTTGCACAAAATATTTCTTAATGTATTTAACCTGAATACTGATTCTCTGAACACTCACATTGCATATTTTTAAAGCAATTTTTTTTTTACTTTTCCCAGCATGGTGTATTTTTCCTTTTGAGCAGTACAGACAGATACTCAGCACAATATTTGTTTTGCCATATTTTACTTTAAATGAAGATATTTTCTGGTATACAAGAAAAAATTATTTAATCTTATAGTATTCATGTTTCTGATACTACAATACAATATGGGATTTCTTCAATGCCAGTGTTTTGGTTAGAATAAACATTCCCAGCTAACAAACCCCTTGACATGTGGAAGAAGGAGAACTTTTTGAATTCATTGATGCTGAGAATGTCTTCCAATATATAGCAAGCATAGGTGCTTCTGGGAGATGCAGGTGGATGAACAAAGATATTCTTCCTAATGTTCAGTCTGGTATGTACTGTGCTCTGAACTGTGAAGAGAGAGCTTCATTGGCACTGGATACTTTTTGCTGGTTTCTCAGCTGATTTGTTCAGCAGAGGGCATTAGATTTTACCTGTAGCTGACAAGGTCTTCAACAGTTCATATCAATTTCTTCAGCACTGAACTGCTGCTCATTTCACGCTGGAAAGAAGACACTTGTCTACTTCTCAAAGAACCCTAAGCTGTGTTAAAATGTTTGATGCCATTATCTGAGGCCTTGTGCACTCCCCATTGTAAGAGATCTTCTTTGACATACTGGACTTGGGGTTCTTTAACCATGGAGCAGTATATGCATCACCGAGTCTGCTGGCAAGAGATGGGGTACACCTATCTCAGTGTGGGAAAGGGATCTTCTCCCAGGAGTTAGCAGCCCTCATTGAGAGGGCTTTAAACTAGGCTCGAAGGGGGGAGGGGAAAAAAACAGGATCACAGGACAACAATCACACACGGCTAACTAATAGGTTAATAGCCATGAAAGTGTCTAGGAATGATCAAATACCAAAAGTGAAAACTGATTGCCTGACTCCCTCTCTGAAATGCTTATATACCAATGCACAGAGTATAGGGAACAAGCAGGACGAGTTGGAGATCTGCATTAGGTTGCATCAATTGCATTAATTGCAATCACTGAAACATGGTGGGACAGCTGCCATGCCTGGAGTGTTGTCATGGGTGGCTGTGCACTATTTAGGAAAGACAGACTAAAAAGGGGGTGGTGTTGCTCTTTATGTGTGAGAGCAACTGGAATGTACTGAGTTCCACCCAGGGGGAATGATAGAAGGGATTGAAAGCTTGGGTAAGAATTAAGGGTCGTGCAAATGAAACAGTGAAACTGTTGTGGGTGTCTACTATAGACCACCAACACAAGAAGAAGATGCTGATGAGACCTTCTATAGTCAACTGGAAGCAGCCACTAAATCACACTCTAGTACTTATGGGTAGCTTCAGTCAACCTGGTATTTCTTGAAAGCCCACACAGCCAGGCATATTCAGTCCAAAAGGCTCTTGCAGTGCATTGATTATAACTTTCTGATGCAGTTAGCTGAAGAAATAATGAGGAGAGATGCACTGCTGGACCTTGTATTAACAAATAAAGAAGGTCTGATTGGGGACATTAATGTTTTAAACAGCCTTGGTGGTAGTGACCATTACATGGTGGAGTTTAGTATTTTACAATGCAGAAGGGATATAAGTAGGAAGTGCAATCCTGCACTTCCACAGGGCTAACTTGGACTCTTCAATGATCTGCTCATAGGAATCCCACAGGCTAAGGCTCTGGAAGGGAAGGGGGGGCAAGAAAGTTGGTCAGTTTTTAAATACCACTTCCTCCAAACTCAAGATAGGTGAATTCCCTTGAGTAAAAAATCAGGTAGAGGTGGTAAAAGTCCTGCGGTATCAACAAGGAACTTTTGAAGAAAGTCTTGTGGATGAAAGAAATTCACAGCTCATGGAAGAAAGGACAAGTCATTTGGGAGAACTATAGGGATATTGTCAGAGCATGTAGGAAGGCAACAAAAAAGAGCAAAGCTCTCTTAGAACTCAAGCTAGCAGAGGAAGTAATAGGAAACCAGCAAGAGCTTCTTCAAATGTATCAATAGTAAAAAAAAGAATAGGGAAAATGTGGGCCCACTGCTGAATGCAGTGGGAGCCCCAATAACAGAGGCTGAAGAGAAAGCAGAGCTGCTGAATGCCTTCTTTGCTTCAGTTGTTACTCCAAAGACCAGCCCTTGTGGACTCCAGACCTTGGACATAAGAGAGAAAGCCTAGAGGAGGGAAGATTTGACACTGGTTAATGATGACAGGGTTAGAGATCAGTTATACAAATTGAATATACACAAGTCCATGGGCCCTGATGGGATGCACGCAGGAGTGTTGAGAGAGCTGGCTGATGTTATAGTCCAACCACTCTCTATCAGTTTTGAAAGATCATGGCAAACAGGAAAGGCAAACTGGAGGAAAGCCAATGTCATTCCAATCTTCAAAAAGGGAAAGAGGGAAGATCCAGGAAATTACAGACCAGTGAGCCTCACATCCATCCCTGAAAAAATGATAGAGTGGCTGGTTTTGGAGGTCGTCTGTAATCACATGACAGAGAAATTTATCAGGAATAGTCAGCATGGTTTTACCAAGGGGAAATCATACTTGACTACTCTAATAGTTGTTAGATGATTAGATGAATAGTTGATGATGAACAGACGTTAGATGAATAGTTGTCATCTAATCATTCACTCACAGCATCTTCTATGATGCGGGGAAACCAGTGGATACAGTCTACCTTGACCTTAGCAAGGCTTTTGACACAGTCTCCCATAACATCCTTGTGACCAAGCTCAGGAATGCAGGATAGAAGAATCCGCAGTGAAATGGATTAGGAACTGGTTGTGCAATATTGCCCAAAGAGTGGTGATCAATGGTGCAAGGTCCAGCTGGAGACCTATGACTAGTGGAGTCCCGCAGGGATCCGTGCTGGGTCCAGTCCTGTTAAACATCTTTATCAGTGATATTGACGATGGGACAGAGTGTCTTCTCAGCAAGTTTGCTGAGGGCACAAGGCTGGGGGGAGTGGCTGACACCTCAGAAGGCTGTGCTGCCATTCAGAGGGAACTGGACAGACTGGAGAATTGGGCAGGAAAAAAATTAATGAATTACAACAAGGGCAGTAGAGCCTTACGTCTCGGTGGGAACAACCCCAAGAACCAGAACAGGTTGGGGACTGAGCTTTTGTAGAGTAGTGAAGGTGAAAGACAGCTGGGGGTGCAAGTGGCAGGGAGGATGACCATGAGCCAGCAATGTGCCTTTGTGGCCAAGAAGGCCAATGGCATCCTGGGGTGCATTAGAAGGGGGGTGGTGTAGGCAGTAACTGCCCAGACGGTGCCCCCCCCCGCCTGTGCCCAGCTGGGGTTAGCCCAGGCGCGCATGCCCGGGTTCGGTAGGTGTGGTTTCCGGGCAGAATTCCAGAGCCGGACGGATCAAAGTTAGCTCCTGATATATCCAAGCCAGCACTAGCTCGACTGACTCCCACGGCGAGACTCATCCCACGCAACGTCTGGTGGAGAATGCGGGCATTAATTTCGGTCTAAACTGTCTCCCCGAGCGTTTTGTCCGAAAGTGACCCTTCTCTACAGACCGTCCGATACCCCGAAAAATTCGGGTAAGAGAAACTTTTTCTTCTCTTCAACACCGTTATCAGTAAATCTGACGATGGGCTCTTATGTGAGCAAATCTACCGGCACCACCATTGCCGATCAGATTATAACCCAGGCGGAAACGCAGGAAAACCTCCGCTACCCGAGTCCCGAAACGGCCTGGGACCTGTGGGGGGAGACGTACAACCTGCTGGCAAGTTTCCACTATAAGGAGGCCAACGGCGACATTGTTGGTGCGGACAACACCTGGCGAACCGTTTGCAATCTATTAGCTTGCTTGAAAGCCGAAGTAGAAGTGGCAATGGCCACCGCCGCGGCCCCATTAGAAAAAACCGAGGTATTTCCCCTGAAGGAAATGCCCACAGTAACCCCCTCGGCACCCCCCTTCGAAGGGGAGGAGCCCGGGAGGGCGATGAGTGTAGCTCCGTCGGCACCGCACCCCGAGGGGGGGGAGCCTGGGACAGCGCCGAGCGCAACTCCGTCGGCACCACCCCTGGAGGAAGTCGAAACACCGGAAAATGATGGGGCGGAAACCGCGGCTGGCGGCACCCCCGGCTGCCGCGGAGAGCTACCCCTGATGCCGCCCCCGCCCCACGGAAGGCTGCGAAGATAAAAGCAGCCCCTAAACTAAAGTGGCTGTACGAGGGAATCCTTAACCCCAAGCTCTTTATGTTTCTACTCCTGCTCCTTGTCTCTGGTCCTCCTGCCATACACTGCTGGGAAAAGCCCAGCTCCATCATCCTGTTGATCACCTCCAGGAGCCTGCAGGCTTCGCAGATGATGCCTTTAACCCTCAGCTTCTGCGGCTTCGTCGTCTTCACCAACCTCTCCCTGCAGACCAGTACCACCGGCTCTGAACAACGAGGCACCACGCAGCTAAGATCTTCGCGTATTTGTCATCTTTTCCCCCATAAAAAAAAAAAAAAAAAAAAAAAAAAAAAAGGGGGGAAATGTAGGCAGTAACTGCCCAGACGGTGCCCCCCCCGCCTGTGCCCAGCTGGGGTTAGCCCAGGCGTGCATGCCCGGGTTCGGTAGGTGTGCTTTCCGGGCAGAATTCCAGAGCCGGACGGATCAAAGTTAGCTCCTGATACTGTCCGAGCCAGCACTAGCTCGACTGACTCCCACGGCGAGACTCATCCCACGCAACAGGGTGGCTAGTAGGTCAAGAGAGGTTCTCCTCCCATTCTACTCTGCCTCGATGAGGCCACATCTGGATTATTGTGTCCAGTTCTGGTCCCCTCAGTTCAAGAAGGACCAAGAACTGTTTGAAAGAGTTCAGTGCAGATCTGGAGTGATGGTTAAGGGAGTGGAACATCTCCCTTACAAGGAAAGGCTGAGGGAGCTGGGGCTCTTCAGCTTGGAGGAGATTGAGTTGTGACCTCATTAATGTTATAAATATGTAAAGGGAGAGATCCAGGAGGATGCTGCTAGGCTCTTCTCAATTATACCCAATGACAGGACAAGAGGCAGCGGATATAAGCTTGAGCATCGGAGGTTGCTTTTAAACATGAGGAGAATTTTTTTTACTGTGAGGGTGACAGAGCAGTGAAACAGGGTGCCCAGGGAGGTTGTGGAGTCTCCTTCCCTGGAGACATTCAAAACCCATCTGGATGCATCCCTACATGACCTTCTGTAAGTGACCCTGCTCTGGCAGGGGGGTTGGACTTGATGAACTTTTGAGATCCCTTCCAGTCCCTAACTTTCTGTGATTCTGTGATTCTGTGATTCTGTGACCTGCCAAAGATAGTTCATTAATCCGTGATAGTAAAAGGAAATTGTGTTCTTTCCCATAAAAATTCTGATAGCCGGTCATGCATGAGCTTCATGAATTTTGGAAAACTCAGTCACAGCTGTTCTTTAAAGCAACACTTGAATTTTCTGGATATCCTTCACTTTGTCAGAAACCTTGCAGAGTGATGTTATTTTTAAGTCTGAAATAGTATTTCAAAAACTTACCCTCAATTGTAAATCACCAGTGCGCTGAAATCTATCCTGAAGTGTTACACGGGGTCCTATGCGTGTTTTCTTTTGAAAACCCGAGTCAGTGCCTCCTGCGTCATTATTGAGTGCAACCATCAGGTGGCAGTCCACAGTCAAGTAAAAAACGCATTCCCACTGTGTGGGTGCAGTCGGGTGAACAACTTGCTCTCAATTCTTTTTCTAAAATCCCAAGAAAAGAAACAGACTTCAGTATTCTCCTTGCTTGCCTCATTTTTTGCAATTTTTTTCTGGCCAGTAAGATATCTCCTTTATTTTTCTTCCAAATTTGAACTGCAAACTCTCTGTGACAGCACAGATGTCCCGAAAATGAACAGCTTTTTCCTCCAAACTTTTCCAAAGGTTCTAGCTCACCTGCAATTCTATTGATAACACACTGAGAAAATTTAAAATCTCCTTTACTCCTTTAATAGGGAGTCATATAATAAGAACAAAATTGAAGGTTTTGGTGTACAGAGGTAAGGTGGAAGAATGGCAATTTTATGCTATCATTGCATGGAAAAGCCTTGTCTGCTAGTGTGCAATTGTAGTGATCACCCTCCATGTTTTTTTTAAAGCAGTCTTTTCCTTTTAAAGTGTGTTACTTTTTTGTTGTTGTTGTTAGTTGTTTGTTTGTGGGTTTTTTTTTTTAGAAACAAACAAAATAAAAACCAATAAAACTAACCAAACTAGTGGAGGACTGGTGTCAAATCTGCATACAAATTTTCTCCTAGATTTTTTTCATTTCTGTAACCTTTCTCTGGCAGTTCTTCAGGACTAGACCTCTTAGGAACAACTGTAAATCTTCAGCATAGTCTGCCATTAATAGTGCTCAGTAACATTTAAGAAAACTAGTGACTATTTGGGGAAAACTAGTGGTAGATTTTACATTTAAAACTCTGTTAAAACAGGCTTCTGGAACTTTGTGTTTCTTGTTAATGTTCCAAGGACACTCTTTGTCCTTGTTTGTGTACTGCACAAAAGCTGGGACATGGATTTACTTTACAAACAAGATTTAGTGAGAAGAAAACATTGATTTTGGGTCATTTCTGCTGTATCTGAAAAACCCTGTGTACAAGCTGAGCAGACATTTCTTGTCAAGACATCGGAGTGAGTTAAGAGGTGCACTGACTCACAGTATGTCCCAAAGATCTTATCAGCCAGTGATAGATAACTAGCTGTAAAAATTTGGTCTAGGAAATCTTTTGCCTTTTGATTCAGGACAAAAGACATCTGAGATCCATTCCATCCTCTTTTTTTTCACAGTGGGGTCTGTAACATTCTACACATATTTGACTGCTACCCTTCCTGATTCCCTAGCTATACTGGCAGACCAGGAAAAATTTATTAGGGTCATGAATTTTATGTTAGTACCAGTGTTCAGAGTTCACCTGGTCTGTAGTTTATCATCCAGTGCATCTTCCTTCCCAGCCAAAATCCTGTAACTTGGTAGAAAATGTTGCGAACTCAAAAGCAGCTTTCTTTGATATTATGACTTGGCTTCTGTCTGAAAGCCAAGTTGAAAAGGTTCGTGATTCTCAGAAATACAGATTATTTTAACACACACTCAAAAAGACCCTGTCTGGCCATCTCTCTAAACTGGGAGATTCAATAGCTGGTGCAAACAGACAGTGGGAATTTATTGGTACTCAGCTGCCTAACATACTGGCCTGCTTATTCTCTCTAGAACATGATTATCCATGAAGTTGATTAGCATGTATTCAGCACTTGTTTCTCCATAATCAGCTCAGGACTGTGTAACCCCACATAACTGAGGGGTCTTACCAGGTTCTTTCTGTCAGCCAGGAACCTTTCTGCCCATAAAACATCAATGTAATTCTCCTTGATTGGAATGAATGTGGTATCACAACAAACATCATTCTTGCCAGACTTAGCTCTAAAAGCCTCCTTAAGAGTTATTACATAAAACAGGAAGTCTGCAGAGACACTGGCTTTGATGCTGGCTTTATTCAAATGAAATATCACTTACATCCAATCACAGTCTTTATTCAAAGCACTTACAGAGTTTTAGACCCAGTCACGTGGTAGATTCAGCTTAGGTTTATCACGAAGCAGTCATTTCTAAGGTCAGTGTAAGGCCAATATTAGCAGTCACTGGGGACCATCTGCAGAGTTTTCATGTCCTATTTCTTTCTCTGATGTTCCTAGTCACATAGAAGTAAATGTACTTCTGACAAATCATTTCTGGTTTAGGAGATAGAGGTCTTTTTGTGTGTGTACCTAAAAATAAATTTTCAAAGTAAGAAAACAAAAAAGTATCTTGAATACCTTCGAAGTCGGTTGTTCAAATGTGTATAATGCCCAGTTCACTCTATTTCACTTCTATCTTGGTGTTCTGGGCTTAGAAATCTCTACGTCTTTGCCCTCCCCATGAGAATGTCTGTGGATACATGTACAGCTCCAGTGAGCAGATGGCAGACCAAGAGACACCCAAGCAAAAGCAGAAGACACAGAGAAACTAAGAATAGGATTTGCAGATGACATCGTGAAGAACTCAGATTAATGTATGGGTGAGATATTTCTCTTCATATTCATTGGTGTATGAGTAAAGAGGCACCATTCAGGCGTATGTGGCTTTGTTAGAAAGTTTGATTTGATGTCTGTATAAGTAAGATAATGTAACTTGTAATTACACCAAAGGGAAGCTTGTATTTTTTTAATCTGTCCAGATAAGTATGAACAAGTAGTTCAGTTTTTGAACAGGACACTTCCACAAAGAAATAATTTTAAAAAATTATACAATATTAATGCTGCTACTTGAACATGACATATAAAATCATATGAAATTACAATCCAATCATTCATGCAGATGAGTCAAACCATTATTTTCAGTTTCTTAGCAGTTTTTAATATGGCTTATATCATCTTATAATTCTCTTAATTTAATTGCCTTTCCCTACTTGAAACAGTCTTGGATTGTGTTCATTGAGTCAGTTGCATTTCCAAGAAACAATTTTTCTTAGTCTGATATTCATCCAGAAGCCAGAAATATAGCTGGATTCATTTCCAAAAAGTGACTCTGCCTAGGTTATCTGTTAGTATGGAATGAACACTCTTCAGGGAATAAAAGGCAGTACTTACATTTTTGGGTATATTAAAAGAGTCTATTTTCCTTCTCTGGAGTTTAATTTCTCTGCTGACTTATACTATCCAAACCCATGTGGTTCCTGAACTTTTTGAAAATTCTTTTTTTCAAGGTTATCTGAGGTGAAAATTGAATTAAGAGGTTCAGGTTTTGTGTGTTTCTCATACCATTTTTGCTCGAGAGCATTTTTCGAGAGCAAACCAAACAGCACATTGAAGGACATTTGGATGTTTAGGTATTGTTGCAAAATGAATTAATGGCTCATTCATGAAATGAAGTAAACAAGTTGAGAAATAGAACATTCTTATGTTGTCTTCAACTTCTTATGTTACTTCAACTAGGAACAGTATTTGCTGCTGCCACATCTCACACAGAGATAGTTGCAGGTCACTTGTGAACTCTTGTTTTATTGCAGCTATGTGGGGCTTCTGTATAGAAAATGAACACTAAAGGCTTGGGTGTGTATCTCATCTAAACAAGATGCATCATATATATACAGAAAGTTTTTCATATTAAGAAAAAAGAAAACAAAGAAAAAAAAAAGAGAGAACTTTTTCCATCTGAGAAACTAGACTATCTAATTAATAATACAAATTAATATAGGAAGAATCCAATTCTCCATGTTCTTCTCCCATCTTCTCCCAGTGCAAGTGCATGTATTTTTGGCAGCCAGCATTATGTGCCAGAAATTCTTTATTCTTGACAGTTCTGTTACACTTTTAGAAACACCCAAGTGACGAGAAGAAATGGGCATGTGCCACTGGTACTGTCACATGCAGAACTGCTGAAAAGCTGGTGTTAGTAGCACTAATTCCTTGTATGGCTCTAAACCTGTCCTTGCTTTTATGAACACCCAAAGTCAGCTGCCTGACCATGTTGTGAGAGGGCACTAGGCCATCTGAACAGGTGGCCATGAGCATTGACACAAAAAGATGCTCCTCACGTATGCTTGCCAAGGGCATGATTTCCTGCTGGACCACACTGAACTCATGCACAGTTAGAGGGATGTGCACTCATTAATCCAGCTCTGAGCTGTATTAACTTTAAAAATAGCTTTTGTGACAGCATGGTGAGAGTTTCTGACCCATTTAAATTTAGCAGAACAGCATACAAGCAACAGAGATTTCTGGTAAGCCTTCAGTGTTCTGCAGAATGGATCAGAGTGTGCAGTTTATTCCAGCTAGCACAGAGACAGTTACCAGTGCTCCAGGGTGGAAAGGAGAAAGACCAGCAAGATTTGAAAGCAATCTTCATACCCAAACAGACAGATCTTGTCTCTGAATGAGTTTATGCCTCTCAGCAAGGAACACTGCATTGTTAGCATAAACACCTATCCTGTAAATCTCAATATAACATACCAGTAAAAAGGTGCTGAAAACTAAGAATGTGTATCAGAAAAAGCACATTCATGCTAAACCAGCACTCTTCTTTCACCAAAAGTAGCAGTTTTCTACACATCAAGATATCATATCATAAACAGTTCAGGTAGATAAATTAATATATTACTGCTTCATATATTGCTTTGATCAGTCCTGAGCAGTAAGGTAAATCAATGTAGCTTCATTAAACGAAACAGTAGCAGCAGGATTGTCTGTACTGCAGCAATTTGGGTGACAGTCCTCTCAAATATTCCAGGAGGGAATGAGAGGAATCTGTGAAGGTCATTTCAAATTATGTCATGACGTGTAAAACACACTCAGGCTGTTTTTGCTATATTCAGTAGTCCCAGTTGCACCAGGGGGACCCATTCCACACTAAGTGGAGCAGCTCCAGAGAGACCCCTGCTTCATAGATGGAGCTGTGCCAAAGGTTTCCAAAAATATTACTGTAGTTCCTTGAATGAAAAGACACTGGTATCATTTACTTTGAAAATATTTTTTCTTTTGAAATCATGGTTCTTTAGATCTTCTTCAAGCACATGTACCTCTGATCTAGTCCTTATACATTCTTGATACGGTATGTGGCATTTCACAGATGTTTCCCACCAAAGGCATCTTGACATTTCAAAACTTGTTATAATAATAGTAAGTGTCTGTGAGCTAATAACTTCTCAGTTTCACTTAGCTTTTTTGCAAGACCTATTCCGGGCTGAAGTTATTCTAAACTCAAGCCTCTAGAAGGCAAACAGGCAACATCTGTTTTTCCAGTGCGGGGAATGAAATTGCTGTGGGAGAGGTGTGAGTATTCATTCCAGCTAGCATTCCCCTGTGTGTTGTCTGCTCTCCCTTTGTCTGCACCTGGGGCTCACTAACATTCAGATACAGAAAAACTTCTAAAAAATTACTGCTATATTTTGAAGTGCATGCATTTCCAGATAAAGCGTTCTGTTTCATAAAAGAACAGAAAATGCTTAACAACCCAGTATAAACAGTTTGACAGGGTCTGATTCATCTCCACAAAGGAGTCTCAAGGCAGAGGCTATCAAGAGTTAAACATCCCTTGCAATTGAGACCATCTACATGTGCACTTATCTTGTCAGTCACTCTGGAAGTAACAGCAGAAAATATACCAATGTTAATAGCATAAGGGATTTTTGTGGCCAGGTGTGCAATATGGGGTATAGGAAATGTCTCACTTCAGTAGCTGATTTCAATAGCTGTAGATATAATAGAGAAATATAATTTATAAACTAGACTGGAATTTAAGAATGTGAGAAATGAAAATCCACTCTAAAGTGTAAAACTTGTTCTACTGCTTAACTACCTTCATTTTTTAAAATTATGTCTTATTTCTGGATTGGATTTCTCTAACCTTACCTTGTATTAGAGCCTGCTACACACATGGGAAATATTGAAGAAAAAAAAAAGACTGTTCTAATGTTTTTCTTATAGGTATTTATAGGCTATATTCCTGTGCATCCCTCCCTTCTTTCATTCAGTTAAAGGGACTGATCTTCTTGCGCTTTGGTTTATACAGATTTTTTATCATTCTTTATCATTCTCATGGTTCTTTTAAAATTTTTGTCATCCTTCTGGAATGCAAATACATAACCAGAATTGCAGGAGTGCATCATGGGGTAGGGAAGGAGGGAAGAAGAGGGTGACCGTGTGTGTAGTTTCTTTTTCTTTATCCCTGAGTCTGTGCATATCCTTCATCATATAAGTCCTTCTGATCATATTTTTTCACTATGAGCTAGGCCTTCACTCATATGATCTCAATTCCTTTCCAAAGTCAGAAAAGTGGTGTTTCCAAAACTTGCAAGTGTGTTCAATAGAGTCAAGCCTTACTGCAAGCTGAGCAGGAACAGCATCTCTCCACTCATCTTCATCCCCTGGTGAAGTTTAGTCTCTGTGCAGAGCTAAATCTGGGCAGAAATGGCAATGATCAACATCAAGGAGAAAGTCAATGATGCCAGACTGCAGAAAAAATGTCATTTAAATGTCATTTATGTTGTTGTTATTGTATATTAAATGAAAATGTAACCAGTGGTCTGTATTTGGAAGCCATGACATCTTGTTGGCCTCTACACCTACTGTTTGACTGCTGCCAGTTCAGCAAGATATTCAAATTACACAGTGCCCACTAGTTCATCATCTCCTTATACACCATCTCAACATTCTTTGTATAGCTGAACATTTTTAGTGATGATTTTATGCTGTTCAGTGAGAAAAACATCAATGAAAGAGGGCTAAAATTCCTGTATGAAGTTGTACATAGAGATTATCCAATACTCAGTTCAAACAAAAAACTGTGTGCAATACTCCTTTTATATGGTCTTATATTTTCAATCAAAACAGAATGTAATAACAAGAACTGACCAAGGTATTCCTTTATTACCCAACTTGTTTATGTTTTAGTGGAATGTAAAGGACCCATTCTAAATGTGAGAAGCCTGTCAAATCTGTCAACAATGGAAACATAGTCCAAAAGAATTCAGACAGGATGGTGTGAAGTAGCCTCTGACAGCATATACTGCAGATAAGATTGCATTTCCTTGTGAAAATGAATGGAAAATATAGGAAATTTCAATATGCATTACATACACATACTTTTTTACAAACTAAATAGGCATGGCTTTTGTTTCCTACTGAAATAATTATTGGAATATTTATGAAAGATACTGTTTCTTACACAGAAATGTCCTTGTCAGTTTCTTTTCTACAAACAAATGATTTCTCCATACTTCTCCTGGTTAGGTGCAACTTTAGAAATATGTGAGGTGCTGTATATGCCCATCACATTACTATTAATCTCCCAGGATGGTAATCAGCACAGTGTGGACTGAATGGGAAGCATTTGAGTGGTATCGTACTGTGATTTCCAGAAGTACATTTCATATACCAGTTCTGTCAGTGTGTGGTCCCAGGGATGAAGTGTTGTGACTAGTTCCAAGTCACACAAACTTCATTGCAGAGGAGTCATTATGTGGAGTATTCCTATTTTGTCCTGCAGGGGCACTGAACACCTGAAAGCTGAGATACTTTGGTTATTAGCAGTTAACAAAGCTAATGATGGAAGCAGATGAGGACCTTGGGAGTAGTAGAACCCCCATGGAATTACCAAGCCTTGTGATTTAATAATGCCACCGGTTACTCTTTGGATGTGTTTGTATTGGCACTGCGGACAATTTTACTCTGTATTGACTTTGATATGTTCAGGATAGAATCCTTGGGAAGTAGCTCTGAAGGAGTCCAGGAAGGCTGCATAATTTTTAAGAATGTCTTAAGACACACAGGAGCAGGCTGTCCCAGTGTGCCAGAAGGTGAAAATGCAGCATAGAAGACCAAACTGGATGAATAGGCAGCTTTGGCTGCAACTGAGGAAGAAAAGGAGAGTTTATGGCCTTTCAAAGAAGGGTGTGGCCATTTGTAAGAACATCAAAGATGTGAAGCTATGCAGGAAGAAAATTAGCAGGTAAAATAGTAGGTCCAAAGCCCAGCTAGAAATTAATCTGGCTTCTGAGGTAAGAGACAAGAAAAGTTTCTTACAAATATACTAATAGTAAAAGAAAGACCAGAGGGAGACTCCATCCCCTATTAGATACAGGAGGAAATGTGGTAATAACAGATGAAGAAAGGGCTGAGGTACTTAATGGCTTCTTTGCCTCGGTCCTTCATAATATGATCAGTTGTACTGAGGAAGCTAGGAGACAGGGAGCGGAATGACTTCCCAAAATCCAGGACCTCTGCTGCACCACACAGATACAAACAAGTCTATGGGGTTGGATGGGGTACACCTAAGGGTGCTGAGAGAGCTGTCAGGGGTGCTCACCAAGCCACTTTCCATCATTTGTCAGCAGTCCTGGCAGACCACAGAGTTACCGAGAGATTGGAAGTCAGCCAACATGACACCCATATATAAGATGGGATGGGAATATGATCTGGGAAATTACAGGCCTGTCAGTTTGACTTCAGCCCCAGGGAAGCTGATGGAGCAGATCATCCTGAGTATTATTATACAGAACATGCAGGAAAACCAGGTTATCAGGCCCAGTCAGCATGGGTTCATGAAGGGCAGGTTGTTAGACAAATGTGACAAGTTTATTGGATGGTGGAAAGGCTGTGAATGCTGTCTATCTTGACTTTAGGAAGACATTGGACACAGTTTCCCACAAAATTCTCCTAGAGAAACTGGCGGCTCACATCCTGGGGGGGCATACACTTTGCTGGGTTAAAAACTGGTGGGATGGCTGGGCCCAGAGTTATGGTCAGTGGAGTTAGATCCAGTTGGTGAATGTTCAGGAGTGGTGTCCCCCAGGTCTCAGCACTGGGCCCACTCCTGTTTAACATCTTTATCAATGATATGGACAAGGGGATGCCGTGCACCCTTAGTGAAATTGCAGATGACACTAAGCAGGGTGGAAGTGTTGATCTGCCTGAGGGTAGGGAGGCTCTGCAGAGGGAACTAGATAGGCTCAATGGATAGGCCAAGGCCAGATGTATGAGTTTCAAGAAGGCACAATGTCTGCTACTTCACTTCAGCCACAACAACCCCCCCAGCAGCTCTACAGGCTTGGGCAAGAGTAGTTGGAGAGCTGCCCAGTACAGAAGGAGATGGTTGTGTTGGTTGACAGGAAGCTGAACATGAGCCAGCAGTGTGCCCAGGTGGCCAAGAAGGCCAATGGCATCCTGGCCCGTATCAGGAACAGTGTGGCCAGCAGGGAGTGGGAGGTGATCTTGTCCCTGTACTTGGCAATGGTGAGGCAACACCTCTAGTGTTGTGTTCAGTTCTGGGCCCCTCACTGCAGAAAGGATCTTGAGCTACTGGAGGGTGTTCAAAGAAAGCAGCAAAGCTGATGAAGGGTTTGGAGCACAAGTCTTAGGAGAAAGTAGGGAGCTGAGGGAGCTGGGGTTGGTTAGGCTGAGGGGAAACCTGATCACTCTCTACAGCTACCTTAAGGGAGGTTTTAAAGAAGTGGGTTCAATCTGTTTAATGAATTTACAAGTGACAGAACAAGAGGTAAAGGGCTCAAGTTCTGCCCCGGAAAGTTTAGATTGGATGTTGGGAGGAATTTCTTCACTGAAAGGGTTATCAGACATAGGAACAGGCTGCCCAGGGCAGTGGAGTCACCATCCCTGGAGGTATTTAAGAGTTGCATAGATGTAGTACTTAGGAATATGGCTTAGTTAAGGTCTGGTCAGTGTTAAGTTAATGGCTTGACTCAATCACAGAATTGTCAGATGGAAGGAACCTCTAGAGATCATCTAGTACAACTCTCCCACTACAGGAGAATCACCTAGAGCACCTTACACAGGATGGCATCCAGGAGGGTTTTGAATGTCTCCAGGGAAGGGGGCTCCATAACCTCCCTGGGCAGCCTGTTCCACACTTTGTCACCCTCATATTAAAGAAGTTTTTTCCTCATCTTTAGATGTGAATTCCTATGTTCCAGCTTGAAAGTATTTTCCAACCAAGATAATTTTGTGATTCTGTAATGGAACTGTTTGTCTTTATTCACAGCTTAACCATCCCTGGTGAAGAGACAGGTTCGATGATGTGTAAGAAAAGTGTGAATCTGAGTTCCAGATTACCAAGAAAGACTTGGTTGGTTGTTCAGAAGTACAATATACCTCTGGGATAAACTGCTCTATTCTTTATCAGGTTTAGGAAGGTCTGCTGAATACTTTAATAATAATTGCAATGTTGGCTAGGATTTGCTGACCTAAGGAAATCTGCATGGCATTTTGTATAGAGAAATTGTATCCTTTATCAGAGCAAATGAGAGTTGAAAAAACCAGTCTATCTTGTGGTTAGGAAAGTTGTTGAGCTGAAATTTTCCTCATTTTTCCCACTGTATTGATTGAACTGGTCTAATAAAAGGTATTCCTCTCCCCACAATATTCTAATTGGCAGCTATGAAAAAGCTCCTCATAGGAAGTTTTAAAGGCTGGTGGGAAGAGAGCATAAAAAGTCCTCAGAAAGCAGTAAGGATAATCTTATATTGTGGTCAGAAATAACTAATACCCCTCATATTTTCTGAAGTTAAAATTATGAAGTAGCAGGCACATGGCTGAATTAATTTAAGCTACCACAAAATGCAGCAGTCACACTGAAATACATTAATGAGAGACAAATGTGCTAACTGAAGAGTCAAATACAAAAGCCAAAATGATGAGATATTGCTTAGATGTAGAGACTCATAGTCTCTCTTAAAGGAACCAGACCCTCCAGCTCATGAGTTACCCTGAATTTGACTTTTGAATAAGACTGAGAAACTTGTCAAAGCTCAGTGAACTCAAGACCTGAGTTATGCTGCAGGTCCATAGCTGCACTGAGCATGGTGTTACCATCTAAATTTGCATTTAGGGACATTTCTCTTAAAAAGCTAACTTTTGGTACAAGATAGCCTATCTATATGTCAGACATGGAAAGCAGAGTATCTTATGTTTCAGTAATAGTATAAGGTCTTATTTTATGAAAAATGGGAGAGCTGCTTTCCCCCCATTTTTTGTTCCTGCAACCCATACCCTTTTCTGTCTTTCTCCCCCCCGATATCAGGAGCCCAGGAATGTTTCTTTCAAGGGTTTCAGCATTCAGCCCTCTGTAAACCAATCCAACTCATTACTGAGGCAGCAAAGGAGCACGTGTTTTTTCTTGATAATTTTCTACCATATTAGTAAGTTAAAATATTTAATGGAAGATACTGACATGATGTGATCATGCAATGTAAGCACAGAAGCAGAGGAGCATAAAGGGGGTAGGACAAGGACAGGAACGAGTCTGACACTTTTTTGCTATAGTAAGTTCTTGACTCATGTAATTTTATCTTATGAAATCTTGGCCCAAGATGAATCATATGAAAATTAACTAAACTGTTCTGAGATCTAAGGAAGACTTAATCCTTTTCTGTTTCAAGCTCACCCATTATATTTAATGAGAGTTGCAGCAGAATTAAAGTAGTGAGACATAAGTTCATTACTCATTCTCTGTGTATATAATGTGCTTATGAATGGGCTTTGCAGATATCAGCACCCTGACTGTTAAACCATTTGCTATTCAGTGGGAAACACTGAGGACAAAGAAAAGTTTACACCAAAACTTCTGCTCAGCTCATGTGTCTTTTTTCAGACTGGAAGGTTATTTCTTGTTCTTTCATAGGTGCAGTCTTTCCTGAGTCACATGTGGAAACTCATGTTTTTAAACTGAATAGCACAATTTTTTTTTTCCTCTGGGAACCATAGGATTTTTGCCGTTTACCATTTTACCATTTGCCGAAAACAATGAGTGCTCATCTGTTAAAATCCTTGTCGTTTTTTGGCATGTGTACTAAATTTCTTCTTCTAACTAATGTTATGTGAAGTCATACTTCCCACAGGTTTAAGCTATTCAGATCAGAATACATACTGAGCTGTACGTGTGTGTATGTAGACAAGTAATCACATTCCTTTCTGCAGAAATTGCTCTGTATCACAGAGGTGAAGAAAGCATTCAGTGGGCCAGGAAAAGAAGGTCTGGCTGCCTGTCCTTGCCTCAGTGAACATTCAGGATACAAAACCATCCAGGTTTCATTTCTGACTGCATTTCCAGCAAGCATATACTTCCTGCTGATACAGGAACAGAAATCCAGGTCTTTTCTCATTCTTGTGAAAATTGAGACGCTGAGCACTGTGTGGGTGTCATGCACTGCATACAGTTCTCAGAAGCAGAACTCCAGCATCTGGGGAACTTCTCTGATAAAAAGTAAACTCCTTTGGGACAGATAGATAACAGCTGAAAAAGGATCTCCAGTATGTGCATTTTAGACTTTGAAAGATAAAATTGTGATTGATTATCTCAGTTTTAAAAGCAGATCTAGTCTCAAGGCATGCATCAACTGCAGATGTTTTCATATTATGCTGCACATTTTCTTCTGAAAATTGATTTCTCTTCCTTTTCAGTACCAGCATTGGGAAAGACTGTTTACCTGGATTTCTTCTGCTTTATCTGAATTTCTACTTGCCAGTGAATAATTCAAAGGCATGGAGGTTCAGCAGAGAAATCAAGAGCATTGTTGGACTGTGAAGCCCCTGCAAGAATGAGTAAGTGAGTACCCTACACTGGAGAAGGAATGAAGGAGTGACACAATAAACTTTCCCATGAAGAAAGAATGCCTGTCAGCATATGTTGCATGGTCCAAGTGAGGCATGGCATAAAGGTCATGCTGGAGGAGGTCCCTGAGAATTAGTGATACCTGGGTTATTCCACCCAGACTCAGAAATATTTTGCTCCATGCAAGGTCCAGGACCTCTCTCCTAACTTCCACACTACATTGCCTACTCTGACCTATATAGCCACTGTCAACATCTCCCAGGCTTTTTTTTTTTTGGTCCGGTTTCTTGTCAGAAAATGTAAGGAGCAGAAGGAGAGGAGAAAAGAAGAAGGTATTCTAATGAGTATCACCAATGTAAAATGACAAGGCAAGAAAAAAAGATGAATTCGAGTATTTAGTTTGTTTGAGGCTCTGAGACAGCTTTTGAAAGCCCTGATACTGGGAACATTATTTTCCACATGCTACCAAATTTCAGAAGGTTTGACTGATAATTTTCTTTAACTTTCTGTGATCTTCACAGAATCACAAAAGATTTTAGGTTGTCAGAGACCCTTAGAGATCATCTAGTCTATCCCAGTATTACTCGTCTAGAGTCACCTACTCCAAGTTGCTAAGGTCCACGTCCAGCCAGATTTTAAGTATGTCCAGGGATGCAGACTCCATAGCCTCTCTTTGGTAATCTGGTTCAGCATTTGATCACCTGCACAGTAAAGAAGTGATTCCTTGTGTTCAGATGGAATTCCATATGTCTTGACTGATGCCCATTCCCTCTTGTCCTTTCTTTCAATGGGCACTGCTGAGAAAAGTATCCTTTCCTGCCCACCAAGTGGATGGGACATGGGCAGGATATATTCATGGACAAGAACTTCCCCAAGCCTTCTCATCTCCAGGTTCAACAAACCCATCCCTCTTAGAAGCTCCTATGGAAGATGCTACAGCTTGTTTAAATGCTTCCTAACCTGCCCCCCCTCCACTGAGGTCAAGTCTTCCTTGCTCCAGGCTTTTCCTCTTTCATCACTCAAGAAAATGCTGACAAATATTTATAATTTAGTTCATGCTGTAAAAGCTTTTTATGTACAGGGCAGATATACAAGATAAATAACCTGTGAAAGTTTATCACAGGAGGTATTTTAAAAAATTGCATGGGACCTAATGAATTAGGCACTTCACAGACCTGATAATAGTGTATAGGCAGAGGAGAGGAGCAAAGACCTAAACAGTTACTTATGATTTTGTGAAACATTCACATCACTGGTGCACAAGTATCCGCACATGGTATATATTCTATTCTCAAGTGTGGTAAAGGATAGTTGTCAGCAAATAGTTTCAACTTTTTCTTGATTTTGATAAAAAATGAAATTACGTATCCCCTCATATGCTCTCTAGGAACAGCTGTGTTGAAGGCAATGAGTCCACAGTAATTTTTAGAACAGTTCATGTCAGGAACTCAAGCTGGCACAGTAAAATGATTCTGTACTCCATTTTGCTGTTGAAATTCCACCAACGTTCTGTTCTGTTGTCGTAAGATATACCAACAGGTTCTGCACTGACTAAATTGAACAACTAAAATAAATGAGTCTTTTCTAAAGCATTTAACCTATCCCTTAATTTTAGGTGTGGCATAAATGTTAAGCACTTCAGTTGTGCCCGACCACTGTTCATGAGAGCTTTTAAAGACTGAAGATTGAGCAGCAAACATTTCTAGCCAGACAAGAGTCAGATTCTTTCACATTAACTGTAGGAAGAACTTGAAAACGACTTAGCAACTGGAGTAAACTGTGGGGAAGACACAAAAGAAAGGCTTCCTAACTACAGGAAGGCAGACATGATTAAAAACTTTAGCTTCCTTCTTTCATGTGAGTTCTCTAAACAATCCACTTGCTTGCTGCATCACCGAGGCCTCTATTCCCTCCGCCTGGCTATTCCCATGCTGAGCCAGGAGGTGGCAGAAACTGCTGGCTCCATGCCATTCCTTGGGGAAAATAACTAAAGCAGTATCAATTATTTACTGTTTGCAACTGAAACCAGAAAATATTACATTTAGTAAGGCAGTAGAGTTATCTTTGAGACAGTTTTAAATAAAGATAAGCAATAGAGGACAGTGTGTCAAAACACACCCAGTTATACAAGACCATTGGAGGAAGAAAAAAAAAAAAAGTTTATATATATATATTGCTGGTTCATTGTCATTTGCCATGGACATCCTTTAGTACAAGAAGATAGCTCCTCAAAAAATCTGAAGCCAGTTTGTAGAGGTGCTGAGGAAATGTTTTCCACAATAATTTTTCACCTGTCTGTTTATAAATTGTTGAAGTCTTCAGACTTAAATAATGTTTATTAATCAAATCGAATGCTGAGAGTATGACATTGCTGGCTGATTCTGAATGCATGCAAGTAAAATCTGAGGTGCTTGGCTGAAGACCATTTTCTGCAGGTACTTCATTAAAGAATTTCTTAAATTTATTTTAAAGCTAACACAGACAACAAATCGGCCCTGAATTCAGCTATGAAGAAGATTAGTGAACTTTAACAGGCTACTTTTTAAGCTTAAAACCCCCAAATATCACATATACTAATCACATTATCACATACATTAAATTTTTGCAACAGAATGAAAGTGTGTCTGCCAATGCTGTAAGTATCTTGGCAGACAAGTTGCAGTTCTCTGGTGAAAAAAGCAGGTATTGATTACTTCTCTAATACGTTTTTTCATTGTCTTGCATACATTAAAAGGACAAAAAACTCTGATGTATGCTTTCATTTTACATGAACAAAAATGTACCTGTGGCAATCCAAAAAATTGAAACTTACGTGTCCTTACTATGAGCATACCTATGATTATACAAAAATTCTAATCTATAGCCTGTATATTAAAAGAAATTCCTATCCAATGTTATGGAGATGTGTACATATGCACAATGCATGCAAAACATCAATATATTAGGAACTGCTAAAGTTAGTTTTTGCATGTTTGGTACCGTTATATGTAGAGGGTAAGGCTGTCACATTATGTAAGAATATCAGTGAACTTGGGTATTCAACAAATACTTGGGTGGGATTTTGGGGGGGAGGATAGGTACTTGTGATGTATTTTGGGTTCAACAGTCCTTGCAGCAAACAAGTAAATCAACAAAAGGATGTGTGGATATGTGAATCCTAATGCAATGTATCGATTATAAGAGGAATTATTTTATTTGCGAATGTGATCAATTCACTTTCTGAACAGTTTTATTCCAAAGAAGTCACTCCTTCTCTGTAAAATTCAGTGGCCTGCAGCAGAAGTACCAGAAGTTTGCTGTACTTCTGTCTGCAAGGACAAAGTGCTAACACAACAAAGAGCACCCTGCTTGGCTGGCACGGGTGTGATGTCATCTTCCCTTCTGAAAGTTCCTTTGGCTCCTTCATTGCTGGGCTCCTATACTCACAGGAAAGTTACCAGATTGTGTGCTTCATACTTGGACTGGAGAGTGAGCAGACTGCTTTTAAGTAGAGAGAGTCAGCAGTAAGTACCAGCCTTGGAAGTGAGACATTCTTGCTGATCCTAAATGGAGAATCCACTCATTTGGAGATCAATAATACACTTGTATTTCCATCTTTCTACTATATATGCTACACCTGCCTTCACTGGCAATAGAAGTAGTGTTGCTCTGCTCTGGCAGAATAATGGCATCTCTCAATGGGAGATCCAGCTGTTAAAGTGAGAAAATCAAGGTTTTTTTATTTTTCAGTGGTTTTCCCTCCATATTAATGATCAGAAGGAGATGCTATTTAGCCACAGTGCATTGGTGGATTTTCATACGACACCAGTTGCTATCCCTTAAGATTTCACTAGAAATTAACCAGTTATCCATTAGAATTCCCTTTTATTCACTGCTGACACAAGATGGTTTTGAATCTATATTTAAAATCATAAATATCTCTCATTACTAAACTTTTTTTTCTTTACATTATTCCTTACATTTATCCTAAAAAAGAATCCATAAAATATTAATGTCATCTTCTCGTTTCTGTTTGAGATACCAGTCATATGTACATTTCAGCAGATAAAATTGCCAGAGGTATTAAAATGAAGGTCTTCCTAAAGGTGTTTGGTGACTCATCTCCCAGTGGTGTTGTAAGAATTAATTAGCTAATGCCAGTACAGCATTATATAAATGCAAGGCATTATTGCTGACAGACTAAGCCTCTCAGTGCTGAGAGGCAGCACGAGCTTCTTCACTGCCAGTTTGCTCCATGTCCAAGCAGAAGAGACCTGCTCTTGGAAGCAACATGATAAATCACCCTTCCTCATTTTTCAGTCTTTCTCACAGAATTACTGAAGATGGCAGAAGGCATACTGGTTTTAGTGATACTGGTCCAAGAAGAATTCACCATAAGCTAAAAATCAATTGGGCAGAAGCTTTGTCTGTCTTTAACTGAACTGTAGATTGGTTGATATCACTCAGAGAGAATAATAGAATTATAGACTCATGGAACCATTAAGGCTGGAAGGTCCAACCATCAGCCCAACACCACCATGCCAACTAAACCATGTCCTGAAGTCTGAACACTTCCAAGGACTGTGACTCCACCACTTCCCTGGGCAGCCTGTTGTAGTGCCTGAATACTCCTTCCATACAGAATTTTTTCCCTAATATTCAATCTGAACCTCCCCTGAAGCAACTTGGACCTGTTTATTCTTATCCCATCACTTGCTACCAGGGAGAAGAGACTGACCCCCACCTCACTACAACCTTCTTTCAGGCAGTTGTAGAGATCAATAAAGTCTCCCCTCAGCCTCCTCTAAATAGTCCCAGTTCCCTCATTCACTTCTCATAAGGCTTGTGACTCAGACCCTTCACCGGCTTCATTGCTCTTCTCTGGACAGTCTCCAGCAACTGTCCTTCTTGTGGTGAGGGATTCAAAACTGAATACAGCATTTTAGGTGCATCTACATCAGTGCCTAGTACAAGGGGGATAATCACCGCCCTCGTCCTGCTCTCCACGTTATTTCTGATGCAGACCAGGATGCTGTTGGCCTTCTTGGCCACCTGAATACACTTCTGTTGTCTCATGTTTAGGTGGCCATCAACCAGCACCCCCTGGTCCTTTTCCACAGCAAAGCTTTTCATCCACTCTTCCCCAAGCCTGTAGCAATGCTTGGGGTTGTTGTCACCAAAGTGCAGGGCCTGACACTTCATTAAGTTTCAGCTGTTTGCTGTTATGCATCCAAGCACTAAGCAATCTCAGATCAATAAACCAAAAGCTGGAAGGGGCTCAAGGCTCAGGACTTATTTTTGCTGTACCGGGCATTTAAAAATTGATACATTTATTTGAGCCCCCAGCAGAAGTCAATGCATGCAGTTTTAACTGTATATTTAGCTTATAGTCCTGTTGCAGAAACAGCACTCATCAATCTTAAATGACAAGTTTTAGCCATGACTGCTTAACTACTCTGATTCAAGTAGCTGCTCTCCGGTGTGCTTATATCATTATTTTCTTAGAATGCACTGTGCCAGAGCTGATTTTCTTCAACTGATATCATTTCAGCAAATACAATCAGCAAAAGTGATGGATTGGTCAGAGAGGCAATTTAGGAGGTGAGATTCTACAAAAAAAACATCTAAGCAATCATGTGCACGAGTTATGGGCACATGAGTTCTCTTGTTCCAGCATACACAATGTGCTGAAACATAATTATTTTAAAACTTCCTGACTTCCACTGGGGAAAAATAATGAAGCTGAGAACCAGATAGAATTAAAACATAGCAGACAGCATTCCCCTTTACTATAGTTTGCTCTCTCCCTCATCCCTTTCTAAGTGTCTTAATTTTACATATTTTACATGTCTTCCTCTATCTAAAGGCCCCTTTTTGCTAAGTACCAAAAAATGATAGCATATGAGACACATCAGCATATCTCACAGCAAAAAAACAAAACAAAACCAAAAACCAGGTAACCAAACCAAACAAAACAAATCAAAACAAAAGAAACACCACAACTTGTCAGTCTAAGCAGAAGAAAGCACAATAGATCAGACTAAATTTTGCCTGTTTAATTTAGAGTACAGATCAGGCCCTACCCTTATGGTTACCACCTAATATACTGTTCAAAAAGGGGAAGTCAAGCAAACTGCATTACAAATACACATTCAGCAAATGCTTTCACAGAAACAAGATGTTAAGGCACCACTTGCAATGACTGCAAAAGTTTTTAGGACTGGAAAAGAAGTCACCCATTGCGCAAATCTGAACATTTTTCCGATTGTTTCAGCACTAGACCAAATTCAAATATTAATCTTAAAATTTCAAAAATAGATAACATGGTGTCTCTCTTTGAGGTACTTTCCAGTAGATGATCACCTGCAATGTTGGGAAAAAAAAATCTATAATTTCCAGTTTAACAACACATGGGTTTAGCTTGCATTCCTTGTTTCTTACTATGTTATTCTCTGCTAAAATAAAAAACTTTCTGTAATCACTGTTTTCTTTCTATTTGTGGTACTTATACTCTACTATTAAGTGCTCCATCATCTTATTTTTAAAGCTAAACTCTGACTCTTTTCAGTCTTTCCATTTTCTTCAGTCCCTGACTTCTTTCTTGGGCTCTTCTCTTTGCTCTGGCCCATACAGCACCACCCCTACAATAGAACAGAAGAAAAGTTGCCTGCCTCCTACTTGAGCATTAGCCTCTATATCCTCACAGCTGAAATTCTGATGAAATTTTTTCCTATCCCTGCATCAGCTGTAGAGAATAGAATCCTATGTCTGAATAGTGCAAATGTTTGGGGGTGAAAAGGTTTTATTTAATTTGTATTTCCTACTTCTGCAAAGGCAGTGTTGCTTAAACTATACTAGTCTTACAAGGACCTATTTTACAACACAGTTTGGGTTGTTTTGTTTGACTGTCCTGCCCTCTTTCTTGGTTACATTTCTTCCCACTTTTTCTCATCTGCAGTTTTTTTCAGTGGAAGAAAACTTGCATGGCCCCATGGTTTACCACCAGTTCCTGCAAAGCTACAGTAGAAGCATTTCCACTTGGGAGCAATTGCCTTGGTGATTTTTTTTGTGGGACTGCCAGTTAGGCACTTCTTAATCTTTATAATGCAGTATACGTTAATTACTCTGAACAATGTTATTTTTTTAATTGGGAAGCCAGGTAGATCTAACTCAAGTATCTAGAATATGTCCAAGCAGACTACAAGTTTGATTAATAAAGGAATTTGCATGGAAGTAATCTCGTCAGAGAATAAGAACATATTTCTTCAATCACTTCATAGAAAATGACATAAAATTGTACTGACTACACATGCATTTCTTTATCAGTGTAATGCCAGCTTTCTTATCATATTACCTGGGAATGAGGTATGCATAATTCGCCATACATATCTGGGCCATCCTACTTGACATTTGGAAAACTGTTACAAAATTAATATCTAGAATTCTTTGATATTCCTAGTATGCCACAATTTAGTAACCATACTTAGATCAGGGACTACTTCCACAAGTTTCTTCAGGCTACTGAATGCAAGTCAGCTGATCCTATTCATTTGAATTCCTACCCTAACATCAAACTTGAATAAACATTGATTATATTCCAAGCTGCTGTGTCCCAGTCCTCTCCCCTTTGCTGCTCTTTTAACTTCCAATGTATTTCTGCAGAAGGTAACCCAGAGAGCTGTGCTGAAGCAGTGTAATAATAATATTCCTAATGAAAGATGTAGTTCCCCAAACCGAAAAATGTACAAGCACTATTAGTTCACTGTTTAGTTTGTTGGCTGTGCTTAGAAATGAGTGACTGAATATAAAAATGCTTTGATTTACAAGCTCCAAAGTTTTTACTCTTTCCGCATAAATTCATGAGAAGCTTTCTTATCAGTATAGCACTCTTGGAAAATAGTGCATATTTCCTAACCTCTTCTTAGTCCCTGCAACCCCCATAATCCCATGTAGTATTGCTCTTGATCATTCTCTTGATCCACTTCAGAAATTATCTTTGGACAAGATCTCTTGCCCAAATTTCTACTTTAAATGTTATATTCCTGGATTGCTGTGTAGTCTAACAATCAGGTATTTTGATTCTTATCTGCTCATGATTCATCTTAATTCATTCAAACAAAGCGTTTTTGTTCTGTTCTTTCCTGCAATCTGTACGGCACACTGAATGTGCTAGAATTAATTCAATTTTATGCACTATTTTGTTGAAGCTGGAGTCTGTTGCTATATGGAAGACTGCTTTTAGGTCAGGTGCAGCACAGTGTATGCCCAACACCTTTTGTTTGGATAGAAGCAGCTTTTGGACCTCCGTCATAGATTGCCAGGGGATGCAGGATGAATGTTTTCAAGATGAGATGAGGGAAACAATTTGTGGAATACTTCTGTATCACTCACAGCTAGAGTGTAGGCTGCTGCCAAATGCTGGTTATTGTCTTCCTGAAGCAGCACAGCTCCAGCACTGCAGCACAGTGCTATTTTCAGCTCCTTGACAAGATGATTACAATGTAAAGTCATGCTGCGTGACCAACATGCCAGGTGTTTGCTGTTCTAACTCCACTTTTATTACTTTGGAGATGAGAGAATGATGAAGGGAGGGATCGGAGTTACTTAGGAGATTTTCCAACAACAGGTCAACTGAGATAGCCCGGTTATTTTTGCTTAAGGCATTGGGATACTGTATGTGTCTTTTTTTCTGTTTTGTCTTTTCCAAGCGAAGTGTAGCAATAAAAAGTGAGCCAAAATAAAATGCAGTCTGTTAAGAATTTCCAAAGCAAAGTTTGCACTTCTGAAAGGTTAAGACAGTGCCAAACAGGTAGGTTTTCTTCTGCAGAACTGGTACTGAGCAGGCTACAATGGAGCAAACTCCTCAGACTAGACCAGCACACCCTGCTCACCGGCACACAGTGGGGTGGAAGGGATAGGAGAGATGTAGAGCAGATACCTTTTCCTTTCAGACCTAAAGTCCCCTGCTTGGTGGAAAAATTTAAGATGGCTCTTGTGATTCTGTTTTTTAACAAGCTTTCTTTGGAGTAGGAATTAAAATGAGGTCAGATACACTACTTCAGATTCAAATAGCTGTAACCATTGATAACTAATGTTTATTTTTCTGAATATGTGTTTCATGTACTAAAACCAGAAGACATAATTCCCATCCTGATACAATAGCAGCAAAATTTTCCAAAAGAGGTCTCACAGCTAACTGATAAATACAAATGTTTCAAGATGATTATTTTAAATCCAAAAAGACTCAAGTCTGTGTTGGTGGATCCAGATGCATTTCAAGAAACTTGGTCTATATTAGCAAGCTCTCTTTCTGATGGAAATGAATGAACTTACACTGAGGGGTTTTTGTTTGTTTTGGGTTTGTTTGTTTGTTTTTTGGGTCTTTTGGGGTTTTTTGGGGGGTGTTCAGGCTTAGGAGGTTAAATTCATGTAAGCAGTCATGTAAGAAAAAGAAGTACTGATTATATTATTTAGCATGGACTTCACATATTATTTCATAAACTGGTCAGCCTAAGATCAAATAGATAAATGGAAGAAGAAATACTTGAATATAAAGATTTTTGCAGGAAAAAAATAGTCCCAAAGACACCAGTGATATAGAAAAATAATATCAATAGTTTATTAAATTGAAGTTAATTGAAGATTTTAATTGCCTTTGAAAGAAATTACAGGAAAGTTTCATTACAATATAATCTAATTACAAAAATCCTCTACCTAACAAAATTGTCACACAGTTTAAGATAAAGCCCGGTGTTAGTGGAAGCAGCAGAGTAGAAATAACCCTTTTAAAGATCTGTCTTTAAACTATGGCCTAGTAAAACATCAACCATCCACCTCCCATTGACACAGAAAGCTTCTTTAGAACAATTATGAGCATTCAAAAGGGTTCCGACAGTGACCAAACCAGCTCAGCAGCCTGAAACACCTCTCTTTAGCCTTAAGTTCAACTCACTGCAGATTTATGGTCTTCTAATCTTACTTAACCATATACAGCAATAAAAGTGGGAACTATCTTTGCAAGCAGTATATGAGCTAAGGAGAAATTTACCAAAGCTAGCAGAATTAGGTTATTCACCTGCACAGTCATGAGGATCACTCAGTTGACAGACTTATGCTGCAGTTGATTATGGTAAAAAGGGAAAGAAAATCTGAACTATGTGATGCCTGAGTTCTCCAAGCCTCATTGAGGTGTCTACCTAAATGAACCGTGTTTCTTAAGGTTGAAATAGTTAGCAATCTCAGTTAAAAAAAAAGAAGCTTCATAAAATACCTCCTGTTGTCCTGACCAAACCTTTAGACACCTGTTATAATCTTGACAAATTGTTTCTTTTAGCAGGAGAAACTCCTGATTTGAGCTTGATGTTTCTGTCGTTAAATCCTGTGTATTTGCAAAAAATGTGCATGAAGTCCTGTTTCCCTAAATGTGGTAGGAACAATCAGCAGAAGGTTGTTTCTGTGATCAGAAATCCAGCTCTACTTTTTCAGTAGGTATTTTGCTCAACAGAAGCTTTTTCTCTTGGCTTTCTCCCTGGCCACCCACACTGCCTATTTGTTTTTTCCCAGCTTTCTGATTAGTTTTAAATACATAGGTCCTATCAGTTGATCCCTCAGCCTGTGAACATATAATAATTTCCCAGAAAAGTCCTTTGTTCTTCACAAATTAGTTCATGCTTCAGCTTCTCTTTGTGGGATAACTGCCTGGGTGGTGGCCTCTGCTGTTTTGAGCAATTTTACTTCCTTGGGGAGCTTAACTGCTGCTTCTTATTTAGACTGAATGGAGGGTGCCGACCATAACCAGGGGATTAATGAGGCCTGGAATTTTCTGGAGATCAAAGGCAAACTTTATGGCAGCCATTAACGTCTTCCAGCACAGCAATAGCATTCCTGAGAAAAGTCAAAGAAATGCTGATAACAATCAAGATGCAACATCATCTTAATCACCTGTTTCTCCAAATTGTAGTTTTTCCCTCAGGTTATCATGCAAAGTTACACTTAAGATAGAAAAGTAAGTGAAAAACAAACAAACAAAAATTACTCAAAGGTAAGAAGAAAACTGAACAACATATAACAGAAACAAAAAAATTGACCTTGGAAGAAAAGGAGAGAAATAGTAAGATTGTAGGTTTCTGTAATTAAATTTTAGCATCTGTGGGCTTTGATTTACATATGGAAATAAATGATGGCCAGATGCAGCACATCTTGTTCTTTAATCTTCTCCTCAGCACCCCTTTGAAAGTGATTACCTCTTAAAAGTTCCTAAAATATGATAGTTTGTGGCTTGATTTCATTCTGTCAGAAGAAATTGGCATCAGTCAGTTCGTTTTGTGAACATTCCAGCAGCTTAGGAGCTGCGTGAGAAGTCTTCTCCTGTTCAAGGAAAGAGAGATGAAGAGCATACTCCATCCACATTCACCTTTAATCCCCTGGAGTAACTATCAGAGTCTTAAAACAAACAGGTATTTCATGAAAAGAGCCATGGATAGAATAATCTCAGGCATGGGAAAGGAATTAACAATTTCTGCCATTCCCCTGTCTCTGGGCAACAAGAAGAAACAACTGTCCCTCCTCTTTCTCCTTCCTTTCCCCCCAAAAAGTCATGGAGAAAATGAAACCTAACAAGAAGGAACTCTTCTTTTCTAGAAGACAGTCACAACATAGTTCAAAAGAACAAGTGCAGAAGTTTTCCTAGGTAGAAACTCAAATTGTATTTGCCAAATGATTCTTATTTGCCCAATTATAACATCAGCAAAGACTGCAATTGTACTGCTGGAGGCACCAGTTTTCACAGACCATGAGCACCACAAGTTCATATCGTGCACACTTTAATAGGCTGAGCTTGCTGTGCTTGCTCAGAAAACCTGTGCCTTGGCAGTTGCCTATCAAATTATAGCAGCTGAATGTCACATCAGGACCTCAAAGTCCTTAAAGACCTAAATTCATGTATTATGAACAGCAGCAAGCATGGCCACAAAACTGTAAGGCATTTTGAGGAACATCCATGTACAAGCTGCTCTGAGTGCTTCCAGAAAGAGCCTTACAGGAGAAGAAATACAGATTATCTCTTGATGTAATCCTAATAGACTTTATCTTTTTTGCAGTGGAGATAACACAAGAGAAATAATAACAAATGGGATCACTTATCCACTGTTACACCAGCAACCTTGCTGCTTAGCAAATTAGTCTGGGCAAAGCTGTAATAAAGATACAACACTGTGCTTGTAGCACAAATACTTCATAAGACAAGTTAATTATTCTTATACCAAGCATTGTGTTTATTCAGTGATAAGGTTTGATGTCCAAACTGACAGGGACACCCTTGATAAGCCTATGAATAAAGCTGAAAAGTGGGCAATTAGCAAAGTAAAGTAGTAGCATGTCTTACTCAGGCACTTCTACTCCATTTTGTAATGCAATTTTCATTTCACTTAGACGAGCTATTTTCTCAGTTAATTTCCTAATGAAATGCATATTCATATTTGTAAGGAATGTCAATAAATAAATGTATATTAACAGAAATAAATTTGTTGGTGTTTTGATGTTTGGGATTTTGTGTGTCTGTGTGTTTATTCCTTTTATTGGGTTTTTTTGTTGGTTTTGTTTTTTTTTTTTTAATAAAAACATATCATGTTGCAGGTTCTTTTCAGATCTGAAGACTTAGTGGGAATACAAATTCACAGATTCAAACTGTCCACCACAGGATCACTATAAAGGGCTGACACTCAGAGTCTGGTGTCAATTACTTTGAAAATTTAAATTGGAAATTAAAGCCATCTTCAAAAACCAATAAATAAAGAAAAAAATGAAAGCAAAGAATAAAAATATTTCTTTAATGGGATATTTTTTCTTTTTCTATATGTGTAAAGTCTTTTCAATAAGGTTGCTCAGTGTTTTATTATTAATTAAAAAATCTATGTCCAGCTCTTCAGAAGTTCAGAGGGAACTTTGAAAAAGAAAGTGAGTCTGGTCTCAGCTCTGTTAAATGGAAACAACTTTGATATCTTCCAAATGATTGAGACTCGGCAAGTGTGAACCATCCTGAAATGGAAGAACAAGAGCATCTCAGGTTACCACCAGGTGGATCCTTAAGTTTCCTGAGCCTCAGGGAATATTTTAAAGTTGACAGGGCAGTGGTTTGGCTGACACGACATACACAGTGCCTAAGCAGTAGGTAAGGCATAGCCAAAACCACTCCAGAAAACCATAAATGAGGCAGAAGTCGTCTGCTGGCCAGGTGTATTAGTGTTGATTCATTGACTTTTTAGTCATTCATTCAGAATGACAAGTCTTATAGTGTCCTGTGGTTGGATAAGCAGCAAGAAATAATGGTAAGTCTTGGGATGAATGATAAGCATGAGAAAACATGCCCGGGTTGTTATCTGTCTTAAGCAATAGAACAGCAGCTCTGTACTCCCAGGTTTATTCACAGGTCTGTATGAAAACCACTCTTCCTGTAAGCATGCAATTCCCACTGGGGGTTCAAGAGGGCAGAGGCAACATAGAGGAGAAGCTACACACTGAAGACTGGGCCTGCATGGCAATATCTGAAAGAAAAAGGCAATTTTACTACTGGGTCCAAAAATCAACAAGACACCTAAGGTTGGGGTAGTGAGAGACATGCACTGAGTTTTACAGAAGCTACAGATTGCTGGTAGTATTCCTCTTTACTGTCTTAACTGCTCAGCAGCTTGCCAGACAACAGTAAGCCCAAATTAATTTTCCTCTTCTGCCAGAGGGGAACTCAGTTCCCTCTTAACATGTCCAGGAAGAGCTATAATCAGTTGGCTATGTCTGATGGCTGATAATACTAAATATTTCTCTCTGTAGGTGTTCCACTTTGCCTGATTTTCTTAAATTGATTCAGGGGGTTTGTGAATGAAACAGACATCATGGCCAGACACTTAGAACACTTAAAGGAGGTAGGCACTTACTTGGATCGACTATCACCTGCACGGCTGAACTGCTTAACTCAGTCCCTGGATCCAGAGAACCAATAAAAATTATTGCATACCTCCATCTGATAGATACTGTCCACCCAGGGGGCCTCTAAAGCTGGCTACTGAATGGCCTGGGTTGCAACCTTAACAACCTAATTCTAAGAGCATTTTCATTCACAGCCATGAAGCACTAAGAAGAGCTTGTCTAGGTGTGCCCAGCAACCTCCTAGCACTCAAACCAGTACTTTCCAGACTTCAGTAATCCCCCATTTTGCACCTCGAGTCTGGACAGCCAACTCCTCCTCTCCCTGTGTGATCTGGTCCAGCACCATGCATAGTCACAGGGAAAGGATGTAGAGATTTTTCTCCTCATTGTTCACACCAAATACGTGGAAGAAGGAAGCTGTCCAACCCCAAGGACAATTTTTTTCTAGTTCTCATTGTAACCTACAAATAGGACTCCAGGCTATCTACCATCTGAACTGTCTTCTGCCAGACTTTCATCAATGGTCTGAGAAGATGGTATAACAATCAGGAATAACAACTGTATTTCTTAAATTTATACATAAAGTAGATTCTGACACAGACGTTCAGGCCAGTTTCCATTTCTTTTGGCCTTGGAAGGACTTGGAGAAATGTGACCCATATGCATCAGGTACATAAATACATCATCCAATTCTCTTTGACAATGTGTGCTTTATATGTGAGTAGAATATGAGGAATTCGTAGCCATGCTGTTAAGTAAGAATATCTTCTAAGATGTGACACACATGTACCACTCAGTAAAACCTGTGCAACCAAAGTAAATTCATTGGAAGTGCACTTCCCCAAATAAGCGCAAAGAAGTCTGAGAAAAATTAATACAATAATTTTTGTTTCTACCATCTGTTATGATACGAAACAGTTCTGTGAGGACAGGAACTTATCAGAAATTTTTAAATTTCCAAGGAGAAAACAGTATAGACTAGTACACATAAACACCTCTGAAGATGAATTGCTAGTAAAAATATCTGACCTGTTTCATGTGAATTTTGATCATTCTAAATTGTGAACAGAATATACTTTTTTCTCATTTCCACCCTTATTTTTTTTAATTGATTTGTTGCTATGTACCACAGCTACAAATTCCTAATATTGCTCCATATTGGCCTATTCCTATAACTTCTTTGCACTCTGGTCCTTGGCAGGTAGACCCTTGTGTGGGTAATCAGGCACTATCCGAGCAAAGCAGGGAATACCTTATGTGACACATTGTACTCCATAACAGTGAGGTGCCCAGCTACAGCCTGGTAGTAAACTGAAGAATGGAATCATAGCTGTTGGAGAGACATGAAGACAGTTTGGGTTAAATGATCCATTTCAGGCCAGCCACCCCATTACACCACAGAATATTCAAGATGGATTTTGATTTTCAAGACTATATGAAGGGCCTAAGTCTCATTTTTCCAAAGGGCTTTGGACCACATGTAGCTTTCCTATTTTTGTTACCTCACTAAGGCATTAAATTTATTGATATAAACATACTAGCCTGTATTCAGGGATTCATATAGAAGGTGAGTGAAGGTTCCCAGAACTTTTTTTTTTTTATTTACTCTATGTTTACTGTTACATTTATTCAGTCTAGGCACCAAATTTACTTTGACAAAGGCATTTAGTCTGCATAAAAGTGTTTTTCTATCTGTTTACAATAAATATTCTCTTTCATATAGTTTTCAGTCAAACAAAATCTGAAATTCATATGATTAATGCATTATTTAATAACATATTTCTATTAAGACTAATCTGACATTTAGAAGTAATGCCATACCAAGCCCATCATGCATTTAAGAACTATTTCAGAAATACTTTATTGTGGTTGTATTTTGCCCAGAAGCTTCAGGTGTGGGGAGGAAGCAGGCCTGTATTTAAAGGATAGAGATTGTCTTGTTCCTGAGTATTTCCCTGTGGCCCTTGAGTAATATTTTGTTCTCAGAAGAGCCTGAAAATCTTGACAGAACCAGCGTTAATTGGATGATGTGCCTGTCCGAGAGAAGGATTAGGTAAAAAGAGAACTTGAAATCTCTGTGGTTTGAAATCCCTGCTTATGCATATTTAGACAATACAGTAATTCCAGCCACTGCTTAGGAGCAAATTAAACAGGATGGCACATTATAAACGCCTGCAAAAATAATTTTTTTGCCTGGTTTGGGAGCATTTTTAAGGGGATCTACTGAAAGACAAAAACCTATTGGGAAAGCAGGGGAGGAAACCTATTTCTGTGAGAGCTAAGCCAAACCAAGCAGCTTACAATTATTTATTGCTTCTCTCATTATAGTTTCATGAGAGCTGTCTGAAGATGAGAAAGCCGTGTTTCCTACTGTATGGCAGGGAACAGATTGTTGGCACTCAGTTACTGGTAACTAATAATAGTGAGAGACAATTAAGTCTTCAGCAAGGCACACCTGTCAGTCAGTAAACATTCAGCTGCTCCCGAGCTTCCAGATGGCCCCGCATACAGCAAGCTAAGGTACCTGCTTTCTGGGTCTGGTTTTCTCCATTTGTTTGCTCGAGTGTGTCACTGGGGTTTGGTTTTGCTGGGGGGAACCACACACCATGGGGTAGGGCATGGGCTTGCCATTGGCACCATTAATACTGCCAGCTCCAAGAACCTGTTGTTGCTGAAATCGATACCAGTGTGAGGTTAAAAATGCATGGAATGAGAAGGCTACCCTTTGAAAAAGGATACCTTTTCTTTTTTTTTTTTTTTTTTTTTTTTTTTTAAGCTGTTGCAAAAGCACAGGCTACTGTGTTCAGACAAGTCACCAAGAGCTGGTGATGGAAAAGGTTACAACTCCCAGTGTGATCTCTTAAGCAATCTCATGTTTCCCAACAATGGAGTGGAAAAATCAGTTGCAAAGCTGTTTGCTGTATTTCAGTCACATAACTCCAACCTTTCTCACCAGCTATAGCATAAACAGCTGACTTGGGAAGAGAGAGATCTGAGGTGTGGGAAGCAGCTGAGAGTGGCCAGTTGTAAAAATCTGATGTACACTAACAACTGTGCCTTTTCAAGACTGAGTAAAAAGCAGGAGGACTCTGATAGGAAATTAAATACTAATTGCTCTCCCCTTTAATTTGCACAATTTTCAATGCTTATTTACACCTAGATGGCCAACTTTGTTGATTAGATGTGTAATATGACAGCAAAAGTTACCCTGTGTGCACCCTGTGGTGTCTCCTCTGAAACACCAGAGGACTCCATCCATGCCCCTTAGCTATTTTGCTTCATGGTATTTAATGTACATGGATGTATTTCCTACCCGTATTCCCCTATCTGCATTCAGGAAGTACTCAGGAAAGAGGAGAGCCAAGAACCTGCTGCTGTAGTCATAGAAGCAATTTGTACATGATAAAAGCACCCGTTTTACATGGTAATACTACCAAGGGAACCCATCAGAGCCCAGGGTCCCTTGGACTAGGTGCCATACAAGTCTGTGGAAAGAAGCATCCCCTATATGCAGAAGTTCTTAATTTAATTTAAAATAATAAAATGTGATTGGAAGAAGAAAAGCTTGAATTTCTGTAGGCATCTTAGACAAGCTTTTACTTATAAGGTATTGCTGTATTGCACAAAAACTTCATTTTAAATTTTCCACAAGTTATGCAGAACATCCCACTTTGCATCTCTGTTCTGTCACACAGAGCAGGGATTTGCTCCAGGGAGAAAATCTATTTTACTGTTAATTTCAGGCCTTAGCTACAACACATGTATCAGCAACCTAATCACAAATTTGATTTCCAGAAATTAGTTTAAAAATTCTTTTCCAAAAAGTCTTCTCTCAAAAGACACAAAAGCCTCTGGGTTGCTTAAAGTTTATAAAGTATTTTCTTCCTAACATAAGCATAAAGACTGATTGTGCCCTCTTCTGTCCCAGGGTAAATTCAGTGTCTTTACTGAGATCATAGCTGTTCCTCTGCTGCCCTCCTGATATGCATGAAGAGAATAAATCAATTATCTTCTTTTTTTATTATTTCAAGCATATTTTTATTTAGTCTAGAGCATGGTCACAATCATAGTAAAACTTATTGAGCTACCTCAAAAGGATGCATACACACACAACAAAAGACTTTCTGGAACTCTGGAACGTAGTGACATTGACAGAAAAAGAGTCAAATTTTTTAAAGTGAGAGAAAGTAAGAGCATCTAGAGAGTATCTTGTAGGGAAAGAATAAGTGTCTGTCGGTGTCAGACCTTACCTTTCACAAGCCCATACGAAACATTTAAACAGGGAGAGGCAGAGGCTGAATGTTCAAGAAATGCACAGATGGCCTCTGTATATTTCTTTAGAATGTCACTTTGAGACTCTCTTCTACTAATTCACCCTGAAAAAAAGCAACTGAAAACAAAGTTCATGTTACAAGTGTTTGAACATCAAAGGCTTCTCAGTAACAACTTTGTATTGTAAAAAAAATACCAAACAACCAAACAAAAAAACCACATTCATTCCGGTGTCTCCCACTCTGCATCCCTGTGCCCAGCTGGCACGTCTGTGATGTGGAATGCTGCCCAGGAGGAAAGATTTCCAGGGAGCCTTAATCTCTAAATCTAAACCAGGATTTCCTCACTGAGCAGAAGCAGCTCAATCCCTCATGCCACCCCCTCCCGTGTGCCTTCGGCACTGATGCAACCACCAGATGGTGGCATTTCCACTACAGAATGTACCAGTGCGGCATCTCAATTGGCAAGTACTTAACGTGATTCACACCGCTGGTAGCAGGTGTCTCATTTTTGCTGCAAAAGGCAGCAGTGTTTTAAAAGGATTTATGATTGAAAAAAATAAAAAAAAAAAAAGGCCAACAGTTTTGCAGGACTGTTTCCACAATACCTAGCAACATCAAGAAGGCAGTAACTGAGAACCAGAGGAAGCTGTCTCTGAGTGCAGCGTGTGACAGGCAGACAGAAGTATTTTTCTCCTGACTTACCTGATGGCATCTGAGTCATGTCCCTACTCCTGTGGATGTCTCCCTCTGCATTCATCACTGGAGCTTACATCCAGCTCAAGAAGAAATGTTGCTCGGGACACAAGGATTACATCTCAACAGTGGGGACAAATTAAAACCTCTATTATCTATGTACCTACAGTCACTTTCATCTCTTCTCCCTCCATCAGCAGATGTGCCCCACAAAGGCACTTGATGGGGACAGTTGGATACCGCTCTCTGCAGCCTTCTGCAAACTGCCATAGACTTATCCTTAAAAAATAACTTAATAACCATTAATTTCAAGCTAATTTCTTCCATAGATCTTATACAGCATCAAGGGCTCAAACAGAAGTAATAACGTGGAGTAGTGTTTTTCACCCTGACATTTTTTGGAGCAGAGACTCTTTTCCAGTTGACATCCAGGAAACATATTCCTAAATCTTAATTATCATCTTAATTATCATCTGTTGTAACTCCGAAAGTATTTATTAGGAACTGAAGGCTGAAAGTGTCCTCCTGGATCATAAGGTACATTTGGTAACCAGCCTCCTACTGTCTGTCCCTTAATAATTAACTACTAACTGCCTCTACTCTTTCTCTACTTGGAAGCAATTCCAGGATGTCAGGAATTTTCTTCTGTTCTTCAGACTAAATTTGCTCATGGCCAGTTTGTACCCATTTGTTTTCATGATTGTGTTGATGACTGGGGTATCAGTTTCTCCTTCCTTATCTTTCATTCCTAGGTTATTCTATGGGATGGTGTTATTCCACCTCAGTACAAATGACTGACAGTTGTCTATATGAATGAACTGTGGACCTCTGAGAACTCTTAGAGAACTGTGTTTATCAGTCTCTCATTGTTGCTACTTTTGCACCTCCTCTCCTCACACCTGCATTTACTCAGACACATACATCCTCCATGTGGCAATAGAGAATGAGTATTTTATGGCTTTCATCTCCTTACACCTTTGCCCGAATATAGCTGCACTATCTGAACTCTAATTCAAAAGGGGTTATGCCAGAAAAAAAGAGTTGTTTCAGTGCCACCATTGTCCTACTTGTGAGGAGTGACTTTCCACAGCTCTGCTATTGTAGCCTTCAATTGCATAAGAAGCCTTTTGCCAGTAGAGTAAACCAGAAATTCTTGTGTAAATACAACCTTGTTCAACATCCTGGCAACCCTGGCACAGAATGAATAGAGCAAACAGCTTGCTTCCTCACCCCTGAAAATGGATCTGAGCACATTAGCTGGTGCTGTTGGGCAACAGGAACAGACATTTCTTGCCTGGTACTGCCTGTGTCATTAGTAGGTGATTTCAAACTCAAGAGCCATAAGCTGGAAGACTGAAAAAAAAAAACCTCAATTAACAAAGAATATTTTAGTGCAATTTAACCAAGAGCACATCTATTGTTTCATCCATTCAGTTGTATTTGATGTGCTGTTTCTCCAGCGCATGCTTCTCTTTATTACACCTGCACACTAGGAGACACTGTGAGCAAGGGCATGGACCTGAGCCTGCAGTTTACCCATCTGGCACCGGAACAGTGTATGCAGGGAGAGAGATATACAAAACTTTTCTGAAAATCTCTGTTGAACAAGAAAAGCTGTGGAAATCTAGGGAGAGAACGGGCAAATGGCATCCAGACTCTTTTATTTGAACACCGTGGAAATTTGGCTTAAGAAAAATTACTTCCCTAGACTGGAAATCATAAAAGTAGGTATTTTTTATCTAGTTTAGCAAAACTATTCCTTCTCTTTGAGAGCTTTTAGTGACTCACAGGAAATGGGTCTGCAAAGTGCAGTTGCTAAACTGTGCAGGAGCTTTTTATGTGGAACAAGGGCGGGTCTGGTCTCTACCTCTCCATCTCAAGTGATCTAGCTGTGGATACAAGCAGCACACATGCCAAGGGAGACCAGCCAGCTAACAGCAGATTTTCTCCTGAAAGTTTTATTTTATTTTGTATTTTGCACCACCACAAGTGAGAGAACATCCTTCAGAACTGGATGAATGCTATTGTATGTTCACTTAAGAGCAGAACTTGGGTAAAAGCTAAAAGATTCCTCCAGGCATATTACAAAGCACGCCAACAACATAGTGCATTGGACACTTAGAACAAGATAAAACTTTTTCCACATCCTTCAGCTAATGTAGATTAGAAAAGTACTCTTAGGACTCTGTGATTCTGTGACACTCAAGAAAATTAAAGCTCAACCCTTATGGAGCTAACATTAAAATCCCATTTTATTGCAGTGCAGCCATTATTTTACTTTACAACTGGTAAAATGTCACAACAGCATCATAGATCATTACTCTCAAATACTATTCCAATTGCACTGGGTTTAAGTCTGCACTTCAGATTATTGCTTACCCTTCCTCTGACTGTTCTCACAGACACATGATATGCCTTCCCTACCACAAAAGATAGTGGACATCTAAGCTTTATATCAAGTGTTGAAGCCACCTGTCCTTATCTTTTATATTTTGCCACTTGACCCAGAAAACCAGTGCATAGGAAAAAAAAGGCCTTTTTTCATCGCTTACCCCACCAGTGAAATAAAATCTTAGCACCATTCAAAGAACTAGAAATTGTGCTGTTGTTTTTATTGGGTCATGATTTCTCTCTAAAAGGTTTGGCTTTGGCAGTTATCTAATCTCCATTTCATTATAATGAAATTATAAATAAGATGTCCATTAATTCCCTCATTTTGAACAGATTATAATAAAACCTGTCTCCTTCATTTTGCTGAAGCCTGAGAGGTAAAGTATTGAGTTTTCCAAAGTACTCAGTAGATTCAAGTCCTATACCTGATTTCAGGCTGTCCATTGCTTTATAACTTTCAGAAAAATATAATCCAAACCTACCTATAAAATTATCTTTAAACTCATTAAACAATAATAATACCCTCACTACTTAGCAAACCAAATGGCATGTGATTATGGGGTGGCAACTAGACATATGTATTTTGCTCACACAAAATATATAGAAAATATTAACTATATTAAATATAGAAAATATCGAATCATTAATGTGGAAGTAGCAGTATTATAATTTCTGTACACACATTTATACTGACAAAAGCTGAGTAACATCCCTGAAAGACAAAGAACTGCAATCTGATGTCAGACCTAGGAGGCAATCTTTTCAGGTGAAAAAGCACTGCATGCTTGGTTAGCTAAGCTGGAAAAAAATTGGGCTTTCTTAACTGCTGAATCTAAAGGTAGAAAATCCTAGGTAATTGCAGTGTTTAAGAGCACAGAGGTGGTACAGATCAAGAAAGATTCACAGAGTAACCCAGTAGGCACCTGGGTTGCAAAAGAGGAGCCTAATTTTACAGCAGCTGGAGAATTGTGTTCAGTTTGTCTGTCAGAAATGGACAAACAGGACAGTGGGAAGCAGAGAGGGAGAGATGCTCCATGACTTGATGGAAAGATAAGGAATTCTGACACAGAGGCCCAAAACCCAAACAAAATCTTTTGAATGGAAAACAAAAGAAAAAATGCATCTGGGATTTAGCACACTGGTTCCCCCCACCTAGATCTGCATGTTTTCCACTTCAGTAAAATGAAAACTAACATCCTGTTTAATCTCACGTAAAATGTGTGTGTGTGTATCTAGGTACACTCCCACCCTTAAGACACAAGAGCCTGTAGTGGCTCAGGGAAAGGTATTCCTGAGCCCCAGGGCAGATGTCAGTGGTTGTGGGAGCACAAAGCAGCAGAGCTTTCTTCCCGTGAAGGCATATCCCCATATCCAGGTTACAGAAAGGTGCAATGTTGCTGTCTACCTAAGCAAGAGGAAGCAAGAGGAACCTGCAGATGACACCAGGTGGGGTGGAGTGACACTGATGATGTGGCAGCCTGGCAAGGGTCCAGCTGGAGAGAGCACTTAGAAGATGAAACCCTTACCTAAGGTGATTAAACAGAGTCCCATTTACTTCAGCAGAGCTATGACATTTTACACTAGGGGAGGATGTGGCCCCGTTTTCTTCCTCTGCTTCATGTTCTTATTCACGGTCCACGGGAAGGCTGAGATTGTGATCACATTACGCCCTGTTTGAGACAGGCAGACCTGTACACCTGCTGTTACTCCCTGTACACCTTCCTTTCTAGTTCACTGGGTATTTAATTGTGTGCTTTCATTTTATGCTTATGCAAGGACAATCATGTCTCTTTAAATTTCTACGTATTAGCATTGTCCTCTAATCCTAGCCTCAAAAAAGCAGAACAAAGGCAGTAAGTAAAATCTGTTTTACTTGAATGAATTCAGAATGTGGGTTTTTTTAAAGGCGAAACACCAGGCTTTCATTAGCAGAGCAGTGAGTCACCAGATCAGCTGTACCCAGAATAAAACAGAACTGCATCCATTGAAACTGAAACTCTGCTTTCCCTTAATGGGTTTGTGTCTCTGAGGGGAACTCAGTGAGAGAAAGAGTTCAGCATTTCAGGATGTCGCTCCTTTCTCCTCAGCCATACCACTGTGAGGCTTTCTGGAGTAATATTTTTGCGTTCTTAGAAACACAAAAGGCATATCTGATGCAAAACAATACCCCCCCACTCTTAATTGCTAGCAAAAAAGATCTTCATCATGAAAATATTAACGCAAAGGGTATTGCTACAGTCATTCCTGATATTATATCATATTTTCTCATACTTGTAATCAACAGTATTTTTTTAGCACAGCAAAACACTATTCAAGGAGCACAGGCTACCCTCTAGAATTCACAGTGTAAGGACAATAAAGGCATGAAACCTAAAAAAGAAACCAGCATAGTAGCAAAGGGACAGAGTCGCACACACTTGATTACCTTTATGAAAATTCTCTTATTCCTAAAGTAGTCCCATTGCCCTCATAGATATTTGAGGACTTAGGTCTTAAAATCATATCAGCATTTTTCCTAAACTTTGGATTAAAATAAGATGATGTGAAACTGCTTTGTATCAGCTACCTACCTTGGAACCAAATCAAACAAGTGATCATGCCAGTTCTCCAGAACCAGACTTTGCCTTCCTTTGCTGGAATTTTCATTAGGACAGTGCTGTGTATTGGAAGGATTTGGCTGTGTATTGTAAGGATTCGGAATGTGATTTAACTGAAAGAACTGACAAAATATTAGGTTTGCATCATTATCTACTGGCCCTTTTGATACCTGCTTGCTTGCTTCAGAAAGCAAAGCCCAGAACCCAGTAAAGTTACACATTCCCTTTAATGTGTTATACAACAATTAAATCAAAACCAAGTACTTAATAACATATTAATAAAATCCAAATTTGCTTACAATGTTAAGAAATGTTCTTACATTCATAGTTGTTACTCCACCTAAATAATCTTACCTTCAGAAACGGAAAGTCAGTGGCATGCCCAGGGCAAAATGCAAAACACCCCAAAACAAAACAAAACAAACAAACAAAAAACCCAAACAAACAGTCTTCCCCAGCTTGGTAACTATGAACTCTTTAAAAAGTACCATTTTATGTAATCTTATATTTGTAAGGCTTACAATTGTTACACTTGCAAATGTCTGGGCTTTATCTTGATTTACCTAAGATCTTGGGAGGTTACTTAAAATTTCCTTTCAGGAAGCCTAGCAGATTCTGACTTCTACTATTTGTGTATGCATTTGCTGTCACAAGAAACCTCTCTGGCTGCCAGCTGCTGTATCAATTCCTTGAAACAGCAGACAGGCAGGACAAGCCAGAGCAGTCAGAAGGTTGCTCTAATTGAAGATGGGACACTTACCTGGCATATGACTCCCTCGGCACTCTCTGTCCTTTGCTCGCTCTTAGTTTGCCACCACAAAGGAATATCACTAGAGTTGTTAGAGTTGGACAGTCACAATATAACCTTATTTCAGCATAGAATTAATCTTACCTGTATATTTCTAGTGGTTTAGGCAGTCTTATGAATACCACCTGCATATTTTCTCCAAGTACTTCTGAAAGTACTCTACCATCTGATACGTTTCCTTTATTTGAGAGCTTACCTTTTTTTTTTTTTACTTTTCTCCATGTAAAATTAATACCCCTCTCAGTATAACAAGACTGCTTTGGAGATCTCTAAAAGTTTAGGATTCTCTTTGTGGTCTGAATTACATGGGTAACCCAAATGCTTCTAAGGCTTTTGTCAGAAGAGCCCCTCAGCACTGAAATTTCCTTCCTTTATAGAGAGCTAACTATCCACATGCAAATCCAGATCAGGTACAATAAAACTTAGCCAACCAGCTACTTTCAGTGTAGGCATCCTTAAATGGATGCCTGTGTTGAGAAATTATATATTTCTTTTTCAGAAATGCAGACTATCAACACCACAACAAAAAACCACAAATGCTCAGCATCTGTGTAAACCAGACCCTTGTGTTACTTCAGGCTGGGCGTTCATAACGTAGGGTGGAGAATATGCATGGATGAATTTGGAAATGCAGACTTCCTTCTGCTGTGCTAGCAACAAATTGCTCTGGCAGCCATTTCTCCCTCCATCACCTGTGAGGTTTTCCTCAGCATTCCCTCCAAGCCCATTATGGTTTGTGGCACAGAGGACAGGGAATTCAATGCAACAGTCAACTCTCAACAGCAACCAAGTAGGAATCCCCTTAGGCCAAATGTTTCCACAGGTATGTACACTCAGATCCCTCTAATAGCCCTCTAAACCTAAAGAAAGTATTTTAAATGACAGAAGGGGGGAACACTACTGTTCTGTCCCTTAAAGAATGATTACAGTCATTATTTGAAGCCTGGAAATTGCTGAACAATAATTTAGAATATTTTTTTCAAAAGTTTAATCGTAATATAAATTTCAACAAAAGAGGACTGTGACAGAAGAACTTGATTATGAGATTCACTTTGGGGTCTCCATGTTCTATTTGTAGTTCACTGCCTCTTAATATATTTATTAGTCACATTTTGCAACATCTTACGTCACTTGTGACTGCAAGATGTGATGTGACTAACAGAGAAGGGAACTCACTCACAGTAAGATATAGCTAAGTATAAATACCTACCTTCAAACAAAAAAGAGGAGTAGAAAGAAGGAGAAAGAAATTCTCTGTGATATGTATTTTTAGACAGATTCATAAAAAACACATTTTTGGAATGGCTTTGATTAGTCATTTTACTCTTTCAGAACTTCAAGTACATTATTACAAGCTGTCTCCATCTGTCAAATCTCTCTTAAGTGATGCAGAGATCTACATAGAGAGAAGAAAGGAATACCAGATTTTCCTTATAAAGCTCTAGGCCAGAAGCACTTTAAAATTTTTTAAATTAAGGTTGGTTTTTTCCATTGTTTTTTTGTTGCTGGATTTTTTTTAGGTTAGACACTTGTAGTACAGTTAAAATTTCCTGTGTTCAGAGCACAAAGCAAGAAATGTCCCTAGAGAAGCTTTATACTATAGACAAATCACCTCTTCTGTATTTATGTGTCCTGCTTAACAAGAGTATGTTTGTCAAAAGGCAGTAGTCTTGAATTCACTGCTGAAAGAAAAACTGCTTAAAAGATGAAAGCAGAGGTAGTTACTGGGTCATTCTTGAGAAGATGAATGCATTAAATGTTTCCATATATAATTCCTGTGTCTTTGAGTGTCTTTTTTGGGGGGGAGGGGGGGAATAAAAATCAATAAAGCAGAAAATTAGAAATATTTTTATATTTTTCTACATTTCTATTGCATTTTCTAGTAATATTAGCTTTCAAGCCTTCTTCCCTAATATTGATTTCTGATAGCGTGCACATGTTAGAGGTACGTGCACATTACTGCATGAGTCAGTTGACAAGAAAAAGGAAGGGCCCCATGCCTATGCACTCGCTGTTGAATGCATTTGCAGATTGCTGTTATGTCTCATAGCATAACAAAATAAGCTCTGGAAGCAGAAACAGTCAAACCACCCTGGCTGCTAAGAAGTGTCTTTGCTTTCTTCAGTTAGCATCGAAAATATTAGTAGAAAAACAGCCTCTAAAAATAGGCGGGTGAGGTCATGCTGTAGAGGTGTTTAACTAAACCTGAAAATGTCGAACACTGATTACAGTGGACTGAGACTCTTCCCTTACCACTTAACAGCTAAAGGCTATCACTGCTCGGTAGCTACTATATTTTCCTTTTCTTTTTTGCTTTGAGGTCACCTACAAGTCTTATATTCTGCATTGCCCTGCCTGAAGAATGACTACAAGGAATGTAAGCAGTTGTTCCTCATCGATTCAGTAACTCTGCAATCACTTCACTGCTCCAGCACTGACTATATGAACAATATTTCCTACCACATGAAGCTCAGTGGATTTCTTACTGAGAGCAACAATTCATTCAGAGAAAATAGTGTGAATGTCAATGGAGAAAACTGTGTGAATATCAATGAAGTCTAGGTAATTCTAACAAAGAAAGGGTGTCAAGTCCTTTCTGCTGAGACCTGGTCCTTTGGGTGATTTATTGCCCCTCGACATTCACTGAAATCTGATATTCAGCAAATGGCAAGAAAAGTTTTCTAAATGATAGATTACAGGGAAAATAACTGTCAGAATATCAAATCCTGAAAACCAAGCAATTTCTGTTTATTTGTTATCAAGGTTTTAACAAGAGACTTGTTATCAAGTCTCTTTCATATAACAAAATTAATATCAGTTGTTTGTGACTTCCTCATCTCAATAGATAGCTTAGGAATTGCTGCAATCTTCTTCTGCCTTTAAACCATTTCATGACCAGTCTTTCGTCATCTACCAATATACAATTTATACAGCTGAAATGTGCCTTTAACACAAATCAATGGTGAAGGGATCAGATAAATCTCTGCTATAATTACAGGGCTTCCAAGTGAGCTGCAGTAGGGTGAATTTGACTTGGGGCTGTATATTTAGCCTGGAAACAACCAGCCTGGGCATCTCAAATCGGACAGACCCGGCACATGTGCAAACGCTACAGCTGCCACCAGGATGCAGATGCTAATAATTCAGAGGCTTTGTACCCTGTGATTATGCACGGGCTGTGTAGTGGTTCAGATTAAAGAGTTAAACAAAGTGCTTCCCCCCTTCCCCTCCTTGCGGAAAGATAATTCAAACCCATCTGATATTTGCAGACAGTTGGACAGCAGCTGAGGTTTCATTAGGAATCCCACGTATGGCCAGAAGCAACATACACCTCGGTGTTTCCGGGAGCCGCAGACAGCCAGAGCAGATGGTTGAAATCATCATCCCCAGACGGTCATCAGGGGAACCTCAGGCCACATGCTTGAGTTTTTCTCAATGAACCGCATAGCAGGCAGGCAGGCGGGCGGGCAGGCATCGGATCCATGTGACGGCAGCTGCCGGGTCCTGTAGGAGCGGGAGGCGGTGGAGCGGAGGCAGCTCTGGCAGGTTATTAACAGGTCACGCTGTGACATTAGCAGTCCGGAAACATCGCCTCTCCCAGGGGGCTAAAACAAAAGCAAGGGAGAGGTTTCTCATCACTCAAACACAGCTGAGTGCTTGCAGATTGCAGCGCATAATCTGCTTGGCAACAGCGGAGACGCTCTGCTATCTGATTTCTCTCTTTCTTCTGGCTGTTTCCATTAGAAATGTCAGAAGGAATCCTTGATGAAGGAAATGTCCTATGCAAATCTCAAGGGAGGAAGAGCGCAGCTTCCCTACGATTTTCAGAATGAGAACCGGAGGCGAGGCTGATAGTGATGTCTTGAGCTGCCTCATTCAGATGTCCCCATCCTTTTTGTTCCATCGGTGACATGCTAGGCACTGCCTTGCTCATTGATCATCGTGCGCCTGTCTGAATCACTGAGACCCTTCTGTGAGCACAGAGACGTGCTGCAACTGTCTGCCTCATTAGAGGGAAACTCTCCTAGGTGATATTTTGGAGATAGCAAGGCATTTGGAGGAAGAGTATTAAAATATGGCATTTGACAAGCCGGAGAATTTTATGTATCATTACCCCAGCCCTAAAACTGCTCACCTTTTTTCTGTCATCCCAACCCTCCCATGCATAGCCAGCCATGCACATCGGTCTGCAGATGGAAAGCTTCCAAACCCCAGACCTTCTTTAAATGTTCCCTGTCCAGAGCTGGAACACTGGGGTGGTAGTACTTGGTCAAGCACTCCGGAATTACATCCTGGAGAGCAGAGTAATATAAATATAGAAAGTTATATATGTGTGTGGGTTTGTGTGTACAGAAATAAGTGGGTGAGTGTTTGTGCACATGTATATTTGTAAATACAAAAGAAAAAAAACATTACTTCATACCCAGAAACTACTTTCTCTTCGATTGCTTATACATTCTAAGTATAAAATGGAGTTTATCCAGATCTGAACTGCAGATATTTGGAGTTAAATATGCCTTAAGATTTTTGTTATGCTATGTGAAGTTCTTCACCAACTACCTTTCTCTATAGAACAACTTTTATCTACCTCCTTTGCAGGACTTTTTTTGTCTGTTTTTTTGTTTGTTAGTTTGTTTTCTGCCTTGCACATGAGAAAGCCATTGCTCACACTCCTTGTTTTATTTTCTACTGTGCCAAATACTTCATTTCTCACTCTTTTGCTTGCCTGTTCAACCAGGTAGCTCCTAGTTTGGTAGATCTCAACTGATGCTTCTCAGCTTCTCCAACAAAACTGATTGCTCACTGGACCACTGCTTAGTACAATAAATCCTAAGTCTTGTTCTAAACATCCTTCCCAGTACATCCATTCTTTGTGTTTTGCAGAGAAAATATGAGTGTGGACAGTGCAGTGTCTGATACACAGCAGGTTTTCAGGATCCATCAAATACAAACTTCACAAATTGCCTGTCCAAGCAGCAGAAACCTGGATTTCCCATGGAAAAACTGACCATCTGTCTGGGACTTCCAGGAGCCAGGAAGACTGGCTGTGGAAGGAAGCTGAACTTGGTACTGTAAATTAATTACAGCACTCAACAGTCGAATTTGCTTATTAAACCCCTCTGGAAGCATTTACTCATGATAGCAACATGGGCTGAACACCCTGAATCTGAAATCACTTTGTCACTCTGTTAAAGATTAGATAGCCCAAAAGAGCAAGGCTGTGGATCTGCATATTTTGGCAGTCCTGAGAAGTGAGACACAGTCCATTCAGCAGCTCTGCAAACTGAACAAGCATCCAATGAGCTCCCTCATGCACTTATCCTGGATCCACAACATCTTTTTGGAAACTGGTAGTGCCCCAAAATATTTTCAAGAACCGACTTAGGGCACTTGAAAATTGTGTGTGTGTGGCATCAAGTTTAGGATACTGGACGCTCCTACAGTGAGATAGTGTCTAAAAAGTGACTGTAGCCTAGCTGCAGCAAGGCTTCCCTGGCAATTATAGAACTAGCAAGGTTTGAAGAGAGAGGTAATTTTTTTTATAGAGCAACTATCAGAACTGGGGAAAATGAGCAATGTTTCATGATTATGGGACCTGAAGCCAAAGCAGGAACTTCATGTGTGGCAGCAATTAGCTGTTAAGAATGGATCTTAATTTTCACAGGCACTAAGGTTTGTGAGATTGGAAATAATTCTGTATTATATCCCCATGCCAAAGTCTCACACTTGACATCCTTTAAAATCCTCTTACTGTCTGTTCATATATAAAAGACCTCAGGTCTTACACACAGGAGCTTGGGCTGACTTGTCATAGTTTATGTACTGCTCTCCCACTGGCATTCTTTTAGAACAAAATGCAGTGGCACAGTAAAGACTCTTGTCAGGACAGCAGATTAACAGGAATGTAAAGGAGAGGTGTGGGTTTTTATCTGGAGGTGCAAGAATTATGCAAAGTTCAGTCATCACAAACCATTACTGGAGAAAATATTCATTTTTTAAAAGATAATTTCAATAAAAATACTTTTTTTTTTCCTTTAACATAGAAATTACTTCCATTCTAGGAAGTATTATCCACAGCACTAAGTCTAGACACGTTCTTCTTTATTAGAGAATATTTTTATATGAGCAACTTTCAAAAAGAGCCTTTTATGTTCCACCAAATGATGAGTGCTAATGTCAGTGCAAAAACAGGATTTTAAACATAAAATTTAATGATGTGGGATGAAATTAGCATCTGTGAGAGAAGTCAAGCTTACAATTCCCCATCAACTCCATATTCAGCCACAGATGGATACAGACTTACTGGGAGTAAGGACCTAATGGCAGTCTACAACCCACCCCTTAGTGCCATTCATGTGTTCTCTAGCCCAAAGTCCCCAGTGGCCATCTCACACTAAGTTGCCTCTAGTCCAGCCTTATCAATGTCCCCCTGCCCCAGCTGCTATGGCCTAGGTAAACCCAGATTTTTTCCATGCTGTCCCAACACATTAAGAATCCACTGACTTCAGATGTGGCGCATCAAGTCTGATATCTATTAAACCTATCTAATAGTAATCAACACTAATGGTCTCAGAGGTGAGTGCAAAACCAATAGGTATACAACACCAAGCCTTTAACCATGTCTTTAATGATTCTGACACAAGGAGAATGTTTTTAATTTATCTCACTTGCCTCTAATTTGTACTCTGAATTTGTGCTCTCTGAAGCCCTTGTTTTTGTTTGTTTGGGGGATTTTTGTGTTTTTTTTTTTTTTAAGCTAGGGTACCTAAAGTTATACTGGCCATTCTCAACTTATTCTTATTTAAGGTCTCCAGTGAAGTGAAGTTTCACAGGCTAATGTTTTTTCTGCTGTATCTCTATGCAACTTGTTTCCTTTAATATTACTGTTCTTGTACTCCTGTGAATAGGAATACTGACTTGAGGTCATTCAATCTATGACCTTCAATTTTTATTCCATCACCATGTATCCATGACCTTCCTAAAATAATTCTGTTTTTCTATGGAAAGCATTTAAATGGAATCTTTCTCTTGTGAAAGGATTTTCAGGGTCATAAATATTTTGTGTTGTTCCTTTTTTAAACTTGAAGTTTAAGCTTTAGAAAGGGAATTGGGGGGGGGGGGGGAGGATAAAGTAACAGTCCCTTCAAGGGGAGAATGCACCACTTATTTTTTCAAGGTGTGAAGATGTGCTCTGCTAACATGTCCATTTTCATTCCCTTATTCAAGATGACAGTTCAGTTACGTGTCCATTCAATTCTTGCAGGTGATAGAGGCATAATGGGTGAATGGGAATTGGACAAAGCTGTTCAGCTCATTCTACCATATGCCACAGCCTTCCAGACACAATTGCACAGCATCAAATCTTTCCTACTAACACCAGCTGAATGTCCAAGTTCTATCCTGAGAAAAGCTCCTACAAAAATCAATAAATGCATTGATAAAAATCTTAGCTTCATAAATAATAGCCACAGGAGGTACTGAGCTGCACAAAATGGTAAGGGAAATCATAGTAACAAGGCTGAGGTGCTGGATCACAGCAAAATATGTGGTCACATAGCACCTATTAAAGGAGTAGACTGTGCCAGTCCTGTGGCATTAGCAGAGTATGAACACCCTGAAGTGGAGTCATAATAAGGACATTCCCTTTGGCAGACTATGGTGGAGTAAGAAACAGGGCTTCACCAAAAATGTGTGGGCTTGTTTGCTGACAAAGCATGGAGGAGATCACTGCTTTTGGAAAGACAACAAACTGTTCAAGGCCAAGAAGGAGCAAACTACACCACAGTGGGGAAAGGAACCATCACAGATCAAGCTTAAGCTATTTTTCTACCCTGACACAGCAGTTCAAGAAACCCTCAGAGTGTCAGAAAGAAGCAGGATGAGAAAGGTGAGAGGAGGCTAGCAGAGATGCAGCATTAATTCAGTGTGATCCATGACTCAGTCACTGAGTTACCGGTTGCCAAACACAATCCTGCACCTTCAGAATATGAGCACACAGAAAGCTTTAAGAAAAGCAAAAGTATATTAAAAGCATGCAAGAGAAAGGCAAATATTGAGAAAATAGGAAGGACAGTGAATGGCAAACACAGAAAAGGAATTGACAGAAATAATGGCAACGATGCACAGAACGAGAAATGGACAGAGAGAAAGGTAAACACATAAGAAAAAGTAGTGATTAAAATAGAGGTTATGCTATAAATCCTTCTAGAGTTGGGGGGTTTTTTGAGCTGTTGAAGAAAGGATTCAGTTATAACAATGATTTTACAACATAAAGTCCAGGTAGAAAGTAAAACCTAGACCAATGATTTGCTAGACAAATTCGTAACTGCAAATCATATACTTCTTTTTATGCATTTTTTATCTTTCACAGTTGCACAAAAAAAAGTGGAGATGTAAATTACAAAGGGTCAAAAAATCTATGAAACAAATAACAAAAGGGAAAAAAGCCTATTTTTAAAAAAAATTTATTTTAATGAACCTTGGATGGTGGCAACAGTAAAAATACAGTAACCTCATTGTGTTATCACTCTGTCAACTGTACCAGCTTTTCCCATATGCAAATACTTATGCATTACTGATTGACTGATGTGGGAGCAGGAGGAAGACTCACTCAAATCAACCTCTCAGCTCAGGATTACTGGGTTAATGTCAAGATTTAGTACAGCATGATTTCCTTTTGCAAATTTTGCAGTTTACACTAACACTTCTTGTAGTGATTTGAATAAATTTAAAATAGCATAACCCAAAAGACAGGAAAAATTAGTTTCTGTATTTTCTAACACAGTGTCAACCTGAAATATTAATAGTTCCTAAAGAAAAATCATGTTGGATTTCTGTAGGAACTCCCCAACATAGATGTAGGCATTTTCTGTCCAAAAAAAATGGCCATCTGAATCAGTCTAACAAATTTCTAAATGAGAACTCAAGTTAATGTCTTTAAAAATGTTATTGACAATAGCAAATACATCCAGATGTTTTGTTGCTTATTTAAAAACCATAACATAGTATCAGGTAACTAGCTGTTACTCAGAACAGCTATCTTTGACAGGAGATTATTCTCCAGGGTCATTGTTAAGTAATTAAAGATCTCTTTCAAAATTCCCCTGGGATTATTTCTATTGACTTAGAAAGATATAAATGAGACCTCTGATTCTCCACCTCCTCACACAGGGGTTCATGGGAGGCTTCAATGTCAATAAAAGTGGAAAGGACTTCCCCTGATACAAATAAGGACACGTGCTGGTTTCTAAAGGACTGCATTAGGTAAATCTTTCTAGAGAAACATTGGGAGATTTCATCAGTTTAAGAAAGCAACAAAGTTCTAAAAAGTACTACCTATCTTTTTCTAATAGCTAAAATAGGAACCTACTAGAAATTATAAAACTGCTTCAAAATCAAAGCAGTCATGCTGCCCCTCTCCTTCCCAACAATAAAGCCTTTGATATAATGAACTACAATCACATCCAGCTTATGTTAACTCAGGATACAGTCACTTCCTACTACACAGCACCTTGTGCTACTCGTTGTCCTGTCAAAACCACAGTCTGTGATACAACCAAGGTCATCACAGTTGCTCTGAGCCCTCTCTGGTGCAAAGTGGAACATCTGAGAAAAACCATGAGGGACTTAAAGATTTTTCTCACTGAACTTGGAAGAACTACACTACAGCAATAAAAACTGCTCTCAGCTGGAACCAGACTATACCTTTAGCCACAAATGGCAGTCTTCCAGCAGCCTGAACAACACATAGCAAGGTAAGGAACATAATTTCAATAAGATAGAACTGAAGTTAATCTCCAACAGAGGTGATTAAGATGAAAGAAATATCCTAAGCTTTTACTGAAGTAGCAGAACTCCACTCCTTCAGGAGCTGCCATTGGCAGTCAGTTCTGGCTAAAATGTTCTTCCTTCTTTACTTCCCTAAACAAGTGATGAAGAACACTTTAATTCTAAAATTCTAATTAGTGTGTGCTGTACAGCAGGTGCTCTAGCAAAATCATAGGCATCTGAATAAAAGCTTAAAGGCCTTGGATTATCTTTTAACACCAGAACAGGAGACTTTAATCAGGTCTGCTATGTCTGGCACATACTGAGAGTTAATTAGGTTTAGTGGTAGTGATCATAATGGAAATGCTTGGGTTTGTGGGTTTGTTTCTTTCTTTTTACGTCAGTAGCAAGACCTGAGGAGAACTCAGCTTACTCTTTCAAGGTGATTTTCGTGCTACTTTAGGGGGTCTTTCCTCTGGTCTCTTCTGCTGGCCAAATTCCAGACTGTAGGTTCTGCTGTCCATGCCTCTGACGTTTAGGTAATTACTTAAATACATGGGTGTATCACAGCTGGAACACATTAGAAAGTTAAAAACAAAGCACAACATGTGTTCAGCTGTACATTAGCATGTAAAGCTTCCACTTTGTTTCAGGGGAAGCAAATATTTAAGAACTGGCATCTAGGATGAATCAGGTCCCCCATCAAGAACCCAAAAAATCTCTGCCCTGAGAAGCATGCTTTGTGATTCTTTATTTATTGCCAGTCAATGACCTAGTCCCAAAGACTTGAATCCCCTTGGCTTGGGCAAGGATTGCAGAATTGTTCCCTCAGATTGCATGTTGTTGTCCTGAAAAATCATTAAAGCTCTTCATGATCTGAGGTGCAATTGCAGCTTCTTTACATTTCCAACAAACCAGTTTATAATGTAGGATTACAGGGAACATTTAGTGTCAAGTCAAATAACTTTATTTTCCTTCTTAGATGAAATAACTATTATTATCCTTCTGGATCTCCGTATTAAAAATAAATTTGTGCTTCAGCACAGTGGCAAAAAAATCAAACCAGCCAAACAAAGGGTGAAAAACAAGCATAGAGGCCAGAAAATATGAATGCCAGGGGTTTAGCAGAAGGAGCTAAGCTACTTCCACACTAAGAACTGGTCTCCCAGAAGAGACATTGAGTACTTGCACCAATGAAAGTGATTTCACTTTGGAATGAATTTATGACCCACTTTCAAGTCCCTAAAGAAAACAGGGATTTAAAATGGGAAAGCTGAAAAGCCACAACAGCAGCAATGCAAACGTCTGCTCTTTTTCTCAGTCTTATAATAGTGTCATGGCCCCAGTGTTAAAAAAAAACAACAGCCTCTGCAGTATGTCAGTGACATGCTGGAGGCAATGGAAGTTATCAATCAGTAATGTGAAGTGGATTTGAGCAGCTTAATAGAGGGCAAAATTCAATTGATTAATGGTTAAGGAACTACTCATTGACGTGGAGATTTCAAGGAATTACAATCTGATTAAAATTCCATTTTAGAAATGAAGGGATATAGGATGCTAATCAGTCTAAACCACAGATTATTAGAGCTAGCTATTTGTAACAGCTGGGGCTATTGTGATAAAGCCAAAACGTGACTCAATGTTGGTGAGAGGGGCGAATCATTTATTTATTTTGAGAACTAGAGCATATCGGACTAAACAATACCCATGCACTGAGCTTGCTGATTTCTGGCTTTCATTTAACACCTGAAAACCCAGTTGTCTTCTGGTCTGCTTTGACCGGAAAGACAAAACCTGCTTCAGTTACCTGCAACACAACGAGGTTGTGTAAGTTCATCAGAACCACCTCTGAAAGCTCCAAAGTTCTCTATAGCATTTCAGATTTGAGAACAGATGTGGATTTAGAGGTTCTGCCAGCAAGATAGGCCACTTCTTTTAGAGATGTTATGGTAAGATAAAATAAGCATCTATAATCCTAAAAGAATTCTTCTCCTTTCTTTCTCCTTATTTTAGGATGAACATCTATTTGGGCTAGGAATTGGAAAACTTAAGGAAACTTTTCAGTAGCAGTAGATGAGATCTGCTTTGTTCCGCTTATGTCTCCATAAAGTGGTGACCTGATGGACTTGCTTGAGAAAAAGAAATTTAAGGCAGCAAATCTCATTAGATTCTAAATTAAGCAGACCATGGTTTTAATAGCCTCACATTTGAGCATTTCCAAGCCCCATTTGTACTGTTTCTGGAATGCAGTGTCTTGTGCTTTGTGTGTTTTCTTTCAGCTCTGCTATTGACAACATTGGTTTTCTCTGGCATGGTTTCTAGTTAGGAGTACAAAGAGCAGTGATATTTCAGAAGAAGATGTGTAAAGTCATATTTAAGATTTAACCACTTTAGCTGGAGCCAAACATCTGTTATCAATTGAAGTTGTGAGCACTGATCCAAATTTTGATATATTCTGGCAAATTAGGTCAATTTCTTAAGATTTATCAGGACAACGCCTAAGTGAGAAGATTAGGTTTGATAAGAAACAGACAGAACACATTAATAACTCCAAATTTCCATATACTTGATTCCCCTGGCAAGAATGGTGTTTGGCCCTGAAAACAAAAATAAAAGTTCTAAATTATTTCTAAGTACCTACATGTGGCATTAGCATTGACTCAAGATATCAATCACTTATTATTTATTATTAATTTGTTTAAAAAACAAACAGTTCCCTGAGATGGATGAACAAAAATCATTTTGGATTTCAAACATACAATGGGAGAACTAAGAACAAACAAACTCTGTTCCCTTCACCCAGCAAAGACCCCTGGCATTCAGACCTCTATGGCCCTATTTAGGCAATTTTTCACTTCTGGAGCTGGCATAGAATGAAGCAGAAAATACCTGAGGCAAAATGAACATCTGGTGGACCTGCAAAGACTGAATTTTCCTGACAGGCTTGTTGCATTCCTGCCTGAAATAAAGAATTTGTTATGTGACCTCCACAGAGCTAACAAACCATTGCGAGAAGGTCACCGGTTCTTCAGATGTACCTAGCATTGCAGCTCACATTTCCAGGTAAGGCACAATCCTTTTATGTAAGGGACAACTTGTATTAACCTTATTGCCATGTAACCACCTCTGAATGGAGACTACTTCTGACTCATACCCCCCCCTCTCTCTGTCACCCACGTGCCAGACCTTAAAGACCTACTAAAAAGAAAAGTATATGGTAGATGTGTTTCAGCAGTTGGAGTGGAAGCTGGGTTTTATCATACATTATTCAATGACACTAGATGGCAGAGCAGCTGTTTTGAATTAGTTAAAAAGACATCTTCCGGAGTGGTTTGCTGTTATTTTATTTTATGACATTACAGTTTGAAATGGTGTTGACTTAATATACCTCTGCTGGCATTTGATTTCACTGAATTTCTTGGATGCAGGCTGAAGTCAAAAGTACAAGAGGATCAAAATTATTTTTTTAATCTAGTCTAGGGTGACAGATGTCTAAAAAAGAGAAACAGAAAGGACTGTCCAGCTATTTAGCCACACCAGCTGAATTTCTCTTCCTTTGGCAAAGGAGGATATAAAAGTCTATAGTCTAAGAGAAGTTGTTGAATTGTGGAACTGAAAGATTTTGGACAAGACTCTGAAAGAAAAGTTCAGAGTACTACAGGAGGATGTCTGAAGTCTGGGATTAGATACAAAGAGTGCTGCTGGATCTGGGCTTCCAGACACAGAGAGTCTGGCCTGGCCAAGGCCAAGTGTCCCAGCTGTGGAAGATCCCCAGGTCAGTGAAGCCCTCATCTCAGAGCTGCTCTCATGGACTTCTGGGGACTTTTTGCTGACAGAAACTTACTGCCATCACCACTGCCAGCAGGATAACAGCTGGATAACAGCTCCATGCACAAATCCATACCAAGCCTAAGGCACTTGTCTGCCACAGCCTGTGGAGGAGTGGGCATGCTGTGGCTGTTTTGGCCCTCTGTATTCCAGAGAGGCGTGATATGTGCTAATGGGACCAGTTGCTCACCCAACATTGCTTAAAACTGTTTACCTGTAAACACAGATGTTTTTACAGGTGTCCTCATAGGACTGAAATTAATATTAACCCTTGCTGAATTTCCAGGAACACCAGCATGTTTTCTAGAATAATATATTTTTTCAAAAAAAAAAAAAAAAAAAAAACCAAACCAAAAAAAACCCTGGAAATAGGAACTTGCTTGTTACAATACTTTTTACTCAAGGCTCTGCTTATAACTTCTAAAGATGTACTGTATCCTTGCTGCCATCAGACACAAGGAAGAAAGACATGACTGCAAGGAACCTGTGATATGACAAAGAGCAGAGATTCCCAGTTCCCTGCCCTACCCACTGAACCATGCTGCGCAGTTGCTACTTTTGGAAGCCCCACTGAAAAGCAGTATTGTTGGGTCTAAAGACCCAAAACAGAAGACAGAGTTCTATATCAAAATACACTTAATTTACATCTCTCACTCAAATCCAACCAATCTAGAAATGTTCAACAGTCATGTGAATAACTCAAACAATTTCCCTTCAGGAAAAAAAAGTCAGTTCAGAAATCATTGGACCTGCTTTCCACCCCCTCCCTCACAGAGCCAGCTGAGAGTATTCTACTAAAATAAATGTTTTCAAGTATAAATTTCAGAATTGGTTGTTATGTCACAGAAGAGACAGAGATTAAATGTGAGCAAGACTGCTTTGACAACATTGTACCATGAGATGAGGGCTGCCAGGACCTGCCTTCTGATGTTTTGGGGTCAGCTGGATCAGAGTGCAAAGGAGAGGGCAGATTGCAGAGGGTAATTGCTGTCCTTTGGCTCCATGGGTGGGATTAGGGCCATCACCCTTTCCCCTAGCAAATGCTGCTGCCAGCAGAGACAAGGATGTACTCTGCTGCCAGAAAAGTCTGCGGACACACATCTGTAAACAGCAGCTGTAAACATCACTTTGCACCTCTGCAAACTGGACAAAGCCCACAAAGAGGGCTGAAAGAATGAATTAATGAATTCAAAGAGATGCTGGCATGAGAGTTGCTATGGAAGCAAAAAGAAATATTTTTAGGTTGTTCTTGCATCACATATTCTCCCACACAGAAACTCCCAATTCCCTCAAATTACCTTTAGCAAGGAGTGAAAGAGGAGCATCTTTTCACTTCATCATCCATCCTGTTTTCTGAGCTGGTAGTGAGCTCCTGTTGGACTCGCACTGCAGTCCCCTGAGACCCTGGAAGTTATTAAAAGACAGAAAGATATATGTGGATTCTATCTGTAGCAGTGTTAGGGAAGGCATGAAATTTTTTTGTAATTTGAAATCCGTGGCTGACTTCTGTGCATGCCTGTAATGAATGTTCATTTTTTTCTTTCCTTTGCAACTTCTGAAGTGCAGCTGACATAATATTAACACAGATATATGCATCTTCTGTGCAAGAAAAAAAAATTGCCTTGGTTAAGTTATATGCATTATGCAGAAGACATAAACACCCACATGTTTGTGCATAACTGGTTGATTCCCTAGGGAGTAATTAGCATTTTGGCAGAGCAGCTTGCAACGAGTTCTGCTCTTCTGCCAGAGAAATTTGATGGGGAGGAGTTTTGGTTACTAAAAACTATTGTATAATATTTAAGTATTGCTACAAGATATTTTTCAAGGTAGATAGCCCAACCAGCTTTGATATTATCTTTCTATCAGTGACCTGTGACCTCTTCGCCCATATTCTCTTGCCAGTTTTAATGACAGTTTTAAGATAAAATGTGAACCAGAAAGAGTCCTGCTAACGGTTAGTCCTTCTAAAGTAATGCTCCATTCTTGAAAATCTACATTTTTAAGCAAACATATTATTTTCCCCCTAATGTTGTCACGCGATGAAGTTGATTCAAAGAAGCATTAGGGGAAACGCTCTTTCAGGACTGGCAAATGTCTCACTCAGAGGAAAGGGCTCCTACAGTATCTACAAGCCAGCAGGTTGTGGGGCAGTACAAAGACCCACATAGAGTTGCCAGGCTGCAGATAAGGATCACTTTCACAGAGCAAGTCGTGGGATGGTGGAGAGAGAGCCCGAGACATCCGGTTCGCACAAGTTCCTCTTTATAGTCACGTTAAGAAACAGCTACCCCTTCGATAAGACTTCCCACAGCAGACACTTCTTCCTAGATGCACTGTGGTGGGTTAAGAGGGTGCCACCAAGCACCCCGATGCAGCTGGGGGTAAACATTCTCAAAGCCTTAATGTTTGTTTTCACAACGGGCTTCTTTAGTCAAAGAGGGGTGTAATGAAATAAATGTCATATGCCATGAAACAAATGGGAATCCCACACTCGGTCCTTTCATCCTGCAGCTGTACATCATAACCAGCCCTTTTTGCCCATTCCATAGGGGGAAGAGAAGATCCTGAAGCAGAGCACAAGTGCCTGCAGTTTCGGCATTTTCCAAGAGGTTGGGAAGGCTCCTGACAGCTCTTCCATACAGACAAAAGTGCCAGCAACCACCCCACCAATGGCAGTGAAAAACACCAGAGCGAGAGTCTGGAAACAGAGGATTCACTCCAGCAGCAAACAGGCTGCACTGGAAGGAAACCCCTCAGGAGGAAGAAACAGCTTTGTGATGAGGAGCAAGCAAGGTTAAGGAAAAGAGCTGCTGATAAATGTCTAGTGAGACTGGTCTCATTCATTCATGTGTCAGGACACTTCAGTTGTTTACTGTGGCCTCATCCTCATTGTGTCAACTAGTGTGCTTTATTAATAGGGTGAGTTAGCTCGCAGGTCCCAATAAAGTACTGCTTACCATTATATTCTGTCTGTTTCTGACTAGATATAAAGAGGGAGATATCACAGCAATCACCAAAAGGGGTGGATACTGCCATCCATCACATGACAGTGGGATTAATGGTACTGCTCTGACCTGTGCCAGTTAGCCCAAGCCAGGAGGGAGAAAATCAGCCTCTCTTAAGCCCACCATTCTCTGGAGCTGTCTTTATGCATGAGGAGAAGGATGCCTAACATGGTCTCTGTTGCTGGGAGGAGAGAGAACAAATGGGCTCCACCTGAAGATCAAAGATGCCCAAGGGGCTTTATGAAAAGTTCATAAAGCTTTTCTCTGCCTTGGCAGAAAGGAGGAATGTTTAGAGGGGGGTAGTTGGCACATGGTGCCCATCATATTTTACATCTGTGAAGCATGGTGTCCAAATGTGGGAATAAACTTGCTGAATGCAGCAAGCTTTCAGTTAGAAAGCAGAGTTTAGGTACCCATACAATATGTGCTGACTCTCCAGGGACAATTCGCTAGAACCTGTGACAAATGAAACATGCAGAAACCTTTGTATAGCTTCTCCCTGCAGAGTATTGAAAATGCATTATTCTCCTCCAAACCTCTTCTTGAGTGGGCTGTTATCTGCCTTAAGTCCTGATAGCTGTACCTCCTCTCACTGTTTTATGGATCCTAAACAACAGTGTCTCTTCCAATCAAACTTTAAAGCAGAGCTAGAGCCCCTTTATGCAGCACAGGAAAAGCCCACTGCCCTGGTGTCACTGTCTTGAGAGAGGCAAAGTTCCCACTGGACTAAGACACATCTGAAGAAAATATCCAGCAAACCACCTCCATTCACTGAAGGTATTGAGAGTGAAATACAGATGGAAAAAAACCTGATTCGCTCGTAGCAATTTAAGTACCACATGAGACAGCAATTTCCAATCCAAATCCAAGGCAGGGTAATGGGCAAAGTGATTCTAGATTAATTGTTAGGCCAGTGGGAAGGGGACAAGAAGCAAAAGGAAAGGAAACATTTCTGCAGCATGAGAGTTTGGCGTGGATGCTGGGAACAGCTGAGAATGGCAGCAGTGAGACTTATCTGGAGAAAAAATAGATTCAAATGAGTGGTTTAGCAGTGACTGCCATGGGAGCACTCAGCAAAAAAAAGGATTTTACTAAACATTTGCAGCAGTAAAGAACACCAGTGACTGCAGCAAGTGGTGATGTTTTATTCTGCAGAGACACCAAGGGCCATTGGGGCAAATAATCAGGTGAGGAACTTAATCTACCTACTTAGACCTAGAAAGCTGGGAACATTGTAGTACTGCCAAGGATAGTATTGCTGGGTGAAGTGTTTGTTCAACTCAGAAAAAGGCTGCATTGTTCTAGAAATAAAGAGCCTGTTGTCCAGCTCCCTACTGTAGTACTCTGCTATACTTTCCTCACATCCACAGCACAAAAGTAAAAATGGATTCTGCCTGGGAGGTATTTGCCCTCAATATAGGCCAGGAAGAAAGGAAGGAGGCCCTGCAGATACAGGATGTGTGAGAGAGCAGTACATTGTGCAGCAGTATCCATTATTGCCCTGAGTCTTTGCCTCCCTGAGAAGGTGTTTGTGCTGTCAAGAAGATCTGGAACTGCACATAAGTAAAGTAGGACATGGGTTTGCATTCACTAACCACAGCACACCCATTTGCTCAGTTTCTTCTGCATTCCACACACAATATAGTCTGGACAAAGTCCCAAGAAAACTGCCCTAAATGAAGGAACATGATGTGGAGCAAGCCATAGCTCCACGTAGGGCTCTGCCTGTGCTCAGATGGCCAGTGGTTACCCAGAGACATCATGTATTGCAGCAGTAAGGGCAATAGAGGCAGGGAAACAAGCTAAGGACTCATCTTCCTTATTGTAACTAAGTCCAAACAGTTCTACTTTTTTTTTTTTTTTTTTTTTTTTTTTTTTTAAACAATGTTGTGCTTCAGTGGGGCTTTCGGAGATGACAGAAGAGGGCTGGTAGAACAAATAGGGATGGGATACGCATTGTACATTTAGCAGATCAGGATTAGCTGTGCAAATGCAGGCAGAACAGAAAAGGGTAAAAAAGCAAGACAGGAAACATGAATTTTCTGGCTTAAAAGGATGGCTGTTGGTGGGTTTTTTCCTTGCTTGCTTCTAATTCTCTTCCCAAATGGCTTTGTGGTAGTTGCTTTCTCTATTCACCTTGCCAGTCACTGCACAGTAGGTATTATACCAAGTAAAACTGTCTGCAGTGGAAGGAGGAGATTCTTCTGTTTTTATTATTGTGAGGAACTTTGTGTCACTAGTGGATCCTTACCCAGTTTACCTACCCCAGTGATCTTTTCTTGACTGAAAACTTTTGTTACAAACTTTCAATTCTAGTCCCTCACCTTAGTATCTCCTGCTGAAAAGGACTCCATGGCTGTTGCAGACATCCAAAGGTAGATCTCATTACAGATACTGTTAACAGTTCTTAAGAATAGGACAGTGATTAAGAAACTTTTCTTCACCTAACAGGCTTTTAAAAATCTCATGATAGAATTCATGATAGAATTAATGATGGAATTTCTATCATTCACGATAGAAATTGATTTCTCCCTGTCATAGATGATGGTCTTAAAATCAGTTTGTTGCCTATTGTAAATATAGTGCTACTTAAGCCAAAGGATACATGCATTTTTATGAAATATCAAAGTGATAAATATGGTGTCTAGGAAAAGATTCACACCATCCAAGCCGGGATTGTAGCACAGTTTAAGCATACTGGCCCTAAACAGCAGATCTGGAAAGCCTTCCCACTGGCACTGCTTTCCTCCAGTCACATTTACAACTAATAGGGAACTCCAGGCTGAGCCTTGGAGCTCTCAGGACCACGAGGTTTAGGCACTTGGGTGCCATTACCCACTTGTGATTGAGCCTGGTATTTAGGTGAAACCCGTGATCCCTTGAGGAGGTATGGGCTGCACCAAGTTAAGGTGGTGACCACAACACAGAGCACCAGAGCTATAGTTGGTCTGGGTAGGATTCAGCTTCAGATTAAGACCCCTAAATGTGGGTGCCTACTTGCATGTAAGGTGTCAAAATTCCCATCATACTCAGCAGACATCCAGTCATATAGGCAGCAGTGAGTCAGCTAGCTAACTAACATTTGACACAGATGGACTGAACTACCCAGATGCAGATGTCTACTGCTATTTTGGTTGTTGTGGGATATCCTTCCTGGCCTCTAGCTGCCACTCCAGCAGATAAGGATCTCATGTAAGTCATAGGTCATTTCTGCCAGCACTCTGCATTGCTTCATACCTCTGAGAATCCCAAATGGCTTTGTGTGGGCAACTGAATAGCAACCCTAATGGCTGGTGAACTGAATCTCTCCCAGTTGCAGTGAGACTGCACTGATTAGATCTACCCTGACTGTAATGGGACTGTAGATGCAGATACTTTAATTTCAAACCAGAACCCACCACTTCACCATTAAAAACAACTGCTGATGGCAATATCTGTTTGTATATACCTACTTACTGGTCAGTACAATCATTCAGGGAACTGGAGACTTGAGGTGAAGCTTTGACTAAACCCAGGACTCAGACTCATAGCACCTGTATCTTAAAAGTATCTGGACTACTATGCTGCATACTACCCCAAGGGCAGGGATAACACCTCACTCCCTTTAGGCTGAAAAGTCCTGAGAAGCTAGGAAAGCAAGACTTGAGGATACAGAAGGAAAGTGTGTAAAAAGGAAACTGGCTGTGAAGTCTAGCAATCACTGCCTACATCTGGATAGGATGTCTCCTGGATTTCTCTCTCTCTCCAGGACTTTTTAATGTAAGAGATACAGAGAGAAAGGAGGCCAGGTCCATCTCCCAAGGCAAGCTAGACATCCCAACCAGCATGTTATACAGCCAAGTTCCTGTCTCAGTTATTCACATGCTGGTCTCATGAATTTGTCACATAATCACAGATTCATACAATGTGTTTATTCATGTATTTTACTGCTAGGAAGAAATTCAGGTCTGTGAGTATTTTACCTGTACCAAGGCCAATAATTTGGGCTTGATTAAAACTTAACTATCCAGAAAGACATTCAGAGTAGATAACTTATTTCTTCTTCTGGAAGCCTCTTTCTAAGGTTAACATCATAGTCATTGTTAAGAAATACGTGTTCTCTTTTCTGTTTGAATTTGTCCAGCTTGAGCTTCAATACAACACATTTTATGAGTTTGTCTAGCAGACTCAATAATCCTTTAGCAACTGATTTTTTCCATGCTGATTCTAATAACTAGTAACTGAGACATCTCTTAATCTGACTTATGGTAAACTGATTTTTTCTTTTCTTAATACTCATTGCAACTCATCTTTTCTACTTCTTTATGGTTCCTGCACCCACTTCCAAAGCTATTAACTCATTTTTAAACTGTCATCATCTGTTATCACCAGGGGTGTGAGAAAAGGTGAAATCGTGACAGCTCATTCGTACATCAGACATTAGCCACAGTGTTGCAAAGGCAGCTTGTCTGGAGTAGTTCATTGCTCTCCTTTTGCCTCATTCATGCTTGCTCCCTGGTGCCCAGGGATGGAGACTTCTGAACCTGTGCCTAAAATGGGTGAGGGAAGAAAGAAAAGGAAGAAGTCTCCTGCTATGTGGGACAGGCCCATCTGGTTCTTAGGAAAAGGAGTAGCAATGGCTGGATGTGGTGGACACTGGGGGAGCTGGAGTCAAGAAAAGAATGCAGCATAAACAAGCAAATAGCTTGTTCTGGAGTTGACTATAATTTTAAGAGCTGGGTGAATGGGATGATTTCTGCTAAAGCTCTGGCTCTTTGTTCATCTAGTTTTAAAATAAAGACCAAGGAGGATTACTGAGTGATACTGCCATTACCAGCCCCCATGCTGCGGCTGATAACAGGGAGTTAGCTGATGAAGTGTATTTGATGTACTTGATGAAGTGGCAGCACAGGCTAATGAAATTGTTGTTCACTCTGGCATGTGAAAATTTTTACTATAATCCCAGCTCTGACTGTTCTTCTGCTCCCAGAAGTAGCTTAATCATACTGTATTTCAGTTTCCTCCATATCCCTTTCCTTCCCTTTTCTCTAACCCTGTAAAGCAAGGACTTAAAGTTATCACATCTTTAATAAAGGATCCTGAACCTTCTTGACATCTCTAGGAGTTACTTTCACCTCTGTCCTATTGTCTCAGCTCAGCAGTGACAAAGAAATTATGCACAACATTTCTGTTTAACTACTGTGGGTAAATGTTCATCTATATCCAGATTTCCTCATAGTGTCCCATCCAAGACAGACCCATAGTTCCCAACCCTCTGGCTACTCGTCTCCAGGAATAGTTCCAGTTTGTAAATATTTCAATCACCCTGAAATCAAAAGGCCACTGTCTCCTTTGATGTGCTGCTGTGGGGACAAAAATGGCAAGAATGTAAGAATCATTAGTTTGTTAGTTAAATGCCGTGCTTTCTAGAACAGGCACTTCATGTGTCTGCTGAAATAGCTCTGCTGAAAAGCAGACTAGCATACCAATTTTCAGATTTTCAGATCTTGCACTGTGCATACTAATGCATTTGTAAATTCTTTCCTACTTATGCAACTGCATTATTATGCATATTGTATACATGCAAAAACTGAATTTATTTCAAAAAAGACACTTAAAACTATTTAATTAATCCAACCATGTAATCCTACAGGAACATCTCAAAAGTCATAAATGTCACAGATTTTAACTTTTGCCTCTATGGAAGAGAATAAAAGTTTGCTATTTTGCACCATACACTATGAGCAAAGTTGATTTTCCTTGAGAGTTTAATATATCAGGCTCGAGTTTCGTATCTTACTGTGTCATGACACTCCCAGGACAATTTTTTTCTTTAAGTTACAGCAGTGCCTCAATTAGTCTAATGACTCCACTTACAGAGGGGAGAAAGAGAGGGCAAGGTTAGCTTTACAAGACTCAAGTCGCAGACTTGGTCTCATGCCAGCATCTACAATAACACTTTGGGTAGGAATGGGTCTTAAAGCATAACACTTGCCAATTTTTCATCACTAAAATACAGGGAGTATTAATAGCTACGAGCATTTCCGCCGTCACACTTGACTTCTGGAAGGGGATCCCCTGCCACATTCCAGAACTGACGTCTGCTGGGGACAGCCGTCACTGCAAGTGCCAACTGAGTTCCTGCAGGGAAGGGCCCACATCCAACATCCCATCTATCAAGCAGAAGGCAGACAGAATTAGCTGTAGCATAGAGAATGTATGTCAGAAAATCTTGAAACCAGGCATGGCATTCTAATGATGAAAGAGGAGGGAGATAATAAAAGAAGGGAGGGGTTTAGGGGGGAAGACAAATAGCTCCTGGTTTGTATGTAAGAAATGATTTTGTAGTTTTATAGTTCTGATGTAAAAAAATTAAGGAAGATTCAAAATCAAAGGAAAAAATATATACATATTTAAAATGTGTTCTGCCTCTGGCCAACAAAGTAATTCTTCTTGTTCCTTCCTGAGTCTTGCATGTCTGTATTTTTACACATCTATTTATGGTTAGAGAAGTCTAATGTAACCTTACAAGAATTAATCTTATCACCACTGAGGAAATACTGGAAGATAAGATCAGAATTGCTCTTTGATCATTAAATGGCTTTAGAATTCTGCACACACACAGATCTCTCTCCCTTATCAAATGTCAGAGACACAGTGATGGCTGCTTGTGAAAAATATCTTTTTTCCTGCTCAAACATAGATACACAGGTCTTCACATGGGACACACATTCTTTTATTTTCAAGTCTTTCCTCAGCTAGATAAACTGGTTCTATTTGCAGGGAGCAGGAGGGAAATTTTTGCATTTGTTTTCTGTAGGGGAGGAGAGAAAGAAGAGTCATGTAGGGGCAAACTAAAGGAAGGGTCTGCATGTCATATGAAGGTACCTGTAATCTTGGAGCACAACTACCTAGATGCAGTAAAGTGCTCTTGCATACACAGCATACACTGGCACAGGCTGCTCCCCCGTCTTCCTGGCAATGTTCAAGGCCAAATTGGTTGAGGTTTTGAGAAATGTGATACAGTGGGAGGTGTCCCTGCCCATGGCAAAGGGTTGGAACTATATGATCCTTAAGGTTCCTTCCAACCCAAACCTTTCTATGATTCTATGTTTCAAAATGGGGGAGGGGAGGGGGAAAGAAAAGGAAAAAAAAGAAAGCACCACCATAATGATTTGCAAGTAAATCCATAAACAAACATGAAAATGTTTTAGGTGATGTTGATATGCATAATGAATAGTTAGGATGCATTTTAGGACACAACAGACATGCTCACTATTTATGTGCACTCACACTTATGTGAGGCTTCTCTCTTATTCACTCTTATGGTGCATGCAAGACCAGCATGGACACTGGCAGGTGGGCTGGAAGAGCAGGGCCCCAGCAGCACTGGGGCCTGTGGAGGATGGAAGGGGGGTGGAAACCAGAAGTAAAGGATGGGAGTCTCAGTGTAGGTGATTAAATAAGTCAACATAAGCAACGCTTTTGCTTTTGGTTTTTTGTTTTTTGGTTTTTTTTTTTCCCTGATTCAGTTATCAGAAGCAATTGTGAACTGGCATTAATATCACCAGTAGAAATCTGGAAAATGGTCTTGGACTGAATGATAGAAGGTCAAGTAGAAAAGAGGACAGAAAGACTCACAGCTCACCTCTTCTGCAACAGTCTCTGTTATTCTGGCTTTCACTACTGCTCAGTGCCAGGCATAGTAACTGAAAGAAAATGAGAAAAACAGCTTGGGCTGAAACATAGTCTCAAGAAAATATAATTATTTACTGCTTTTATACAAATTTGTGCTTTTCCCATAGCCCAGCATCTCCCTCTTGGGCCTTCCTCTTGGGCCTTCAACAGACACGTTTCCTGTGTCTGTTTTGCAATGGAGTATTTCAGAACTTGATCACAAATTCTGTGGTGCACTAAGCAATATTCAGTTCTAACATGCCCTCACAGAATGGTTCAAAAGTAATTTGCTAGTCTTTCTCAAGACAGGTTAAAACAAATTATCAGCTTAAAGTTTTAGATAGTTGTTATACATTCAGCTTTTTTTTTTTTTTCCAGGAAAACACTTTCTTTTCGTTTAGTGCATTTGATAACTAAAGCACATATGTACATTTGAGGAGAACACAACAGTTGATAAATTAATCAGTGAGAGGAAATACTGTCATATTGGTATCTCTATAAACCTTGATTTGCACATACAGACAAATACACTCACGCAATTGCTTAGTAAATGCTCCTAGAAACCAAAAGAAGCTGCATAACATAATTTCCCCCATTTTTCTGACAAGAGGACAATAACATCTTTCTTTTCCAGGGGAAGTCATGCACATCCACAATGTCTCTAATCAGAATAAAGCTGGCAGATGAGAGCAGGATCTAGCTCAGCAAAGAAACAAGGAGTGGGGCATGGCATAACAGGTCAGCTTAAAAGTGACACTTCCCAGCATGTGCACAGTGCTCTGAGGTTCTTATTCCAAATCTACGTAAAGAATGAAGTCAGTGGAATTACACGGGGGATGAATTTAGCCTCATAACTTTACTGATCTATTTCCTACAATTCTCCTAAGTATTCAGTTGCTTCCTGCTAATTATTTTTTCATTATTTTACAGAAGGCTAGTGTGTGCCACAGGGGGCTTTTGTAAAATGTTCTTCAATCATTGTCACTCAAAGTAATTTAAGTTTCTGAATGAGTTTATACAGTATTAAAGAAGCTGTTAGAAAAAAAGACTGTGGTTTTGGCCTTGTGAGTTATTAAAGTGAAGCTAGTATTTCCATACAAATCTCCTCAACAATATTCTGTAAAAGCTCATACAAAGCTGAGTCTGTGCTTTGGTTAAGTTAATGGAGCTCTCCAGGCACCCATGAGAGTCTGGCCTGGATGGGTGTAAGCTTGCATGTGAGGCAAAAAAAAATGTATACACTCTGAACTAAGCTTACGAAAGACAGATTTAAATTTAAGTCTGACCCCCAAGACTAGGAAGAAGAACTAAGCATGCATGTTTCTATTTTCAGTTAATTACATATCAGTGAGGAGTAGGACTGGGATATTGTGGAAATATGTGGAAGTATGAAGTTGACTGAAAATCTTGAAAAAAGCTTTCCTTGGAGCAAAACAGTTTGTTGCAGGTTGCACCTGATACATGGGCTAGTTTCTGCAGAGTTAGAACTATTAAGATATGAAGATAGTGACTAAGATATTAAGCACGAAATCTATTTAAGTACCCTCTATTAATTATAATTCAGCTAATGCCTGAAAAAAATATGAACAATCTCAAGTTTTCAGCTTTGGTCTGCATGTAGCCTTGTCAGAGTGATTAGCTCTTTTCTGAGTCTTCTTCTGTATGTGTTAATAATAGAATTTTCCACTAAAACTAAAAATATTGCATTTACTTAAATAGGCAAACACATGAACAAAAAAATAAATAGCAGCTTTAGTATAATTTCCAAGCTTGGTAGACCAGGCCTAAGGTATCACAAAGTCAGACTACTCCCTGTTTCAATGCTTTTGCAACATTTCTACCTTTCTGAAGGATGTTAAGATATGGTCCTGCAACTACTCCCAGTGCTGGGTAGTTAGTTTTGCCAGTAGATTCAAACAAGCTCTCAAACACTAGCTCTGAAAGAAACCAAATGAGTGGGAAAAAGAAACAGATGGTTCTTGCTACCTTGCTAGTGACACCCTTGTAATATCAAAAAGATACCTAAATTCCATATGGCCACTTCTCGGCCTAAACTTATGTATCTACTTAGGTGAATTCTGTATTTAGTTGGAGGCCTACTACATTTTCCCTTAAGCAGGCCAAACACCCTTGCCGTTACAATTCGGGGTTCTTTTTTATGTCTGTTTGGGCAGAAACATCACAGCCACAATGCCGGTTGTAATTGCATGAGACATTCCATAGCTGAGCTGTGGGCTGAGCAGAGGCCAGCTGACCTCCTAGTTTCTTTTCCAAAGGCTACATTGCTCTTATTTGAGAAGCCTCTCTCCATGGCTTATCTGGTGTTGATTTATAATCTAGCCCACTAGACACCAGTCCCTTGAGCATTATTTCCCAATTGGATAATTATTCCATTCAGCTCCTCTGAAATACTCTGCTGCTTTGAAATAGGAGAGGCTAGGGTGCCTACTGCATAGTCTTTGAGCTCTCTTCATGCAGCTGAGAGAAATGACTCATACTGCCAATGTGGATTTACTCATTAGGTCTGTTGTGCTAGTAGATGCTCTGGGGAAGCTGACAGTGACCAAATATTTCCTCTTTATCAGTACAACTATTTCTCTCTCATCTTGATATAGAGCAGCTCTGCTTGTCACTGGTATGCACTGCAATCTTATCAGATCTTTCTCTTTCTTTCCTCTTTTGCTCATGAAAAGTTACTCTACTGGCTTTCTCAAAGTTCATTACCAGCGCTATTTCACAACCCCATCTCTTTAATTGCCAACTGCACACAAAAATTTTGGTCTCAAAGAACATAAAAAATATGCAGGAGTGAAATAAATAACACCCACAAGTTTTAAAAGATCTTCCTGTATAGAGTCTTCATTTTGTCCTTTAAGATAGTTTTTAAATGAATTCCAGTAACAGTCTCTCAAATAATTTGATGACAAAGTTCCAATAAAATTCAAAATAATTGGAAAATTTAACTTTTCAAATATACCTTTATGCACGTGTGGAACTGAAAAAGCTTTGCCACAACTTTCACCCCTTTTTGTCTTCATCTCAGAGCAATGATGAAAGAAACTTCCCAGTGAGGAAGTCAAGGACTGACTTTGTACTAGGCTCCATATTCACCAAAATAACTGGCTGTCAATGGGGACCCAAAGCAAAGATGGTCTGGCACTAAGGTCTTGAATTGGTTCTCCATTTGGAGAATCTGTGCTGTTCCATACACCATGTTGTAAATGTTATGGTGCTTATTTCAGAAACTGCAAGTGTGTGTATTCTGTTCATCAAGTTTTAAGACATGATTACATCGAATGAGTTGTCTCAAGAATAATTATTTATGAGTTAACAGTCAATGAGTAAGAGCTGATCATCAACACAGTTGTTTTTTCCAGGGTAGGTGGAGAATCATTTTGAAGAGCAAAATAACACTCCTCTGGAAGTAAAGGTATAAGGATTTAAATAGCAACATGTCCCTTTTAGATACTGAGTTTAAATAGTAAAGTTGCCTGTGGGTAAGGAGAGAATTGACAAAGTGATAAAGTACTAACTAATTGCTTCAGAAAGTATTAAGACTTTAGTACATCCTATAAGCAATATGATTTCTATCAAACTGAAGGGGTTTTAGTATGGGAAGTGATTGACTGTTCCATTTCATAAAAGTTCATCTATGCTTTTGTACAGACATTTAAAATATCTAAGTCTTATGGCAAATGATATTCTCTATAACAAGCCTTCCAAAAGTCAAGCAGCAACCAGGTTGATTTTTTGTCTTAGGGAGAAGAAGAAGAATGCTACAGAAAGTAATTTTTAATCGGCAAATTTTAATTTTCTTCTCTTGTCTTTCCACCACAATAGATCCAGTGTAAGTATAGTTCTTTCATGGTTTTTATTTCTTAAAATGATCTCAGTGTTCCACAGTGCTTAATCTAGAGAAGCCTCTGACATTTATGCAACTAAATGATGTTTTCTCCTTACACTGCTCAGTCATTAGACACTGCTTGCAAGTTGTAGGGAAATGTCTGTCTGTGCCAAGGAAATATACACAGTTTTTATATGTCTTTTTTTCTTCTCCACTCTGCCCCTATGCCAGTATTAAAAAGAATGTAAGTGAGGATTTTCAATTTAACTATCTTGATTCATACTCATTGTCGTGTACAGAACACAGCTCTTGTTATATGCAATTGGAAGATCCTTACACATCAACATTACAAGTTGCTTGATTATTATTCTGAAATAAACACTTTTTAGGGTCCTTGGACTGTAGTAGCCCAAATATATTTGGGCTTTGCAACCTTCCCATGGAAGAAAAGCTGTAGCTGTGATTTTCTGTGACTGCACTTATGAACCCTGCAGTATGAGCACCGGTCCATAATAAAGACAACAGCACTATTACACATGGACTGTCTTAAAACTTTCATTCATACATGACAAAGGCTTGGACTGAGCCAGTAGAATAGAGGAGCCAGAAGACCTAAAATCTTTTAAAATCTTGTTAACCATGTTTGGAATTTTTTTTCTCTTAGAGGAGATCCCTTATTAACAAAATGCTTGATCCACGTGCTCATGGAAAGAGATTTACTTGAAATGCCAGCTCATTATAACAAATGGTCACTTTCATAGATTCACAGAAAAGAGGTCTGCAATGGACTTTGAGGGTATGTCTTCAGTGCTAAGTAACAGAGAGACAGGGAGGAAATTAGAACACTGGAGCTCTGATTGTCCACACTGTTTCATTGTTCACTCTCTGCAGCCAATTTTCTTCAAGACAAATCTGCTATAGAAGGGGTAGGACATGAGCCAGTCCATGTGACTTTTGTCTTAGGACCAGAAATCAGCCCCGAGGCCAATTAGACATAGCCTGAAAGGTTATAGAGCCATCTTTTCTTCCCAACATAGAAAATATCATCATGCAGTAATTTGTTCTCTTTCTGTAGGAACCAAATCTAATCAATGAGCTTTGTGGCCTGAGCACTCCAGGGCTGTGCGCTGCCCAACAACTTTCACTATTTCTAAATTTTGCTCTGCTCCCACTGACACCAACAATTCCTCATTGTCATGAACCAGCATAAATAACTTGCTGCCATGCTTCCCAAGCCTCGAGTTGTAGTATTCCAGTAAAATATTAATCCCACAGTAAAATATCACCACTTAAAAGTTCCTAGTAAGTTTAGTAGTGTTAGCCTTGTACACAGTTTTTATCTGCCAAGAGTAACAGATGTGCCTTATCAAGCCTTGGGATAGAAAACCAGTACTTCCCTAATTGTAAGGGGCTGTAATGCCAGCTCCCTGAACAGACAATAATCTACATAATTCCAGTGGAATGACTAGGAAAATAATGCAATAAAGTCATCTCAAAATTCTTCCTGGGCTGTGATCCTTGGAAAACCCTCGGGAATGCAAGAGGTTAACCCTTGGCAGGAACCTTTGCAATATGTTTGTAGCCTATGAAGTACACCATAAAAAGCCTGTCTTGGGTGATGATATCTGGAGTCAGTACTGCAAGAAATTGGTGACAGTGATTTCCCAATTAGACCACAGTACCTCTCAACAGCTTCAGTCGGGCTTTATGAAATTAAATGAGGGCAGAACTTAGCCTTGTAATTCTATCCCTTAAGCTGAAGAAGAAACCCTGATTATAACCAGAACGATCACTAAAGATATCCATCCACTAAGAGACAAAGCAGTTACAATTCATTGCTAGGGTAATACAGATACCCTCACATAACAACACACTAAAGCAATTATTTTGAACTATGCAATGGTGCACTTTTTACTTTTCCCACTTTTGACTCTTATTCAGGCAAACAAAAAACTAGAAAATCCCAAAGCCTGATGGTCACTATTTTTAGCTTCCTGAAGGTAATGGAGGATTTTACAAACCTTTGTGGGTTATGGGTCTGACTTTCAGAAGTGTTAGGTGATTGTACCTTCTGTTTTACCCAATGTAAGCCCCTGTTGCACAGCTTATGTTGTAAGCAGGTCTCCAGGCAGTTTTGTGCTGTATTAGTTATCTGAAAATCTGGGCATCCATTGTGTTATAAAACAAGAACATAGGAAACTGTGTGAGTGTATATTTATATAGATTTGGATTTTTCATTTAAGGTTTCCTGTCTTTTCTTTTTTTCTTTTCTTATTTTATGATTCCTAATTCAAATAACTTACTTACAATAAAACAGAATAGGATGGAGCACATGGAATAGGATAACTTTTGGACTAAGATAAACATGCCCATTGAAATGAGGCAAAGTTTCACTTCTGTTTTCACAGCAGACATCAACACAGGAATTGTACCTGCAGATCCAGCCCAAACTTCCTTCTGCACAGATGCTGACAAGGTGAAACCCAGGACCAAAGATGAAGTTAGTCTCCTGTAGCCTGCAGTCTCATAGCATCAGTTCCCAGACTCCAGAAAATACTGTTACTTTCATCTGGTTAGTAGTCTGAGCTCCAAAGGCTACCTTCATGTTTGTCTCTAAGCCATAATACAGTGTTCAGCAGCCACCTCCTCCTTCTCTATATTTATCCCCAGTAGTGTCAGGGATGTTTCAGGACACTTCTCAGCTGGTTGTGCAACATGCAAAGCCCCCTTTGTTACAAAAGAGACTTTCAGTTCCCCTTAGCAGGCTGCTACTCTATGGGCCTTCAAATCAAGAACAGACTTGTCTTGGGTTCCTCTTAATTCCTTTTAATGTGCCTTCTGCCTAGAGATGCCTTCCCACATTTGAATTTCCTTTCCTCTTTTGCCAGTGTTAATGTTATGCATTAGATACTTGGCACATCTGTGATATGTATTTTCTCCCCCCTAACTTCAGCCTGTCTTTTGCTCCTAAATAAAAGCAGACTTCAGAGCACCCACCCTATGTGGCCAACCTCCTTGTGCTGCCCCTGCTTCCTCCTCAACCTGAACACAGGAAAATACAAACAAAACATCTCAAAAAAATGTCAGTGTGTAATTTAGAATACCATTAATAACTTATTCAAGAAAGCATGGCACTGCTTGGGTGGGCCTGCCCATGTAACAAGAAAAAAGTACTTGCAATGTAAGTATATAGGAATGGAGAGTTTGTACTCATAATGGATTTTTCTGGATTGTGTCCTTTTTGGATTGTGTCCAACTGTTTTACAAACAATTCTTTAGACTATATGACATTTTAATTCTATTTTCACTTTTGCTTGCAGAACATGGACAACACTGATCCCCCAGGGATCAGTGTTGGGCCCAGTTCTGTTTAATATCTTTATCGATGACTTAGACGAAGGGATTGAGTCCATCATCAGCAAGTTCGCAGATGACACCAAGCTGGGGGGAAGTGTAGACCAACTCGAAGGCAGGAGGGCTCTGCAGAGGGACCTGGACAGACTGGAGAGCTGGGCCGATTCCAACGGGATGAGGTTCAACAAGGCCAAGTGCCGGGTCCTGCACTTTGGCCACAACAACCCCATGCAGCGCTACAGGCTGGGGACAGAGTGGCTGGAGAGCAGCCAGGCAGAAAGGGACCTGGGAGTCTGCATTAACAAGAAACTGAACATGAGCCAGCAGTGTGCCCAGGTGGCCAAGAAGGCCAATGGCATCCTGGCCTGTATCAGAAACAGCGTCACCAGCAGGTCCAGGGAGGTGATTCTGCCCCTGTACTCAGCGCTGGTGAGGCCACACCTCGAGTACTGTGTCCAGTTCTGGGCCCCTCAGTTTAAGAAGGATGTAGAGGTCCTGGAACAGGTCCAAAGGAGGGCAACCAGGCTGGTGAAGGGACTCGAGCACAGGCCCTATGGGGAGAAGCTGAGAGAGCTGGGGCTGTTCAGCCTGAAGAAGAGGAGGCTCAGGGGAGACCTCATTGCTGTCTACAACTACCTGAAAGGAGGCTGTAGCGAGGTGGGAGCTGGACTCTTTTCACAGATGACCTCCAACAAGACAAGAGGACACAGTCTTAAGTTGTGCCAGGGGAGGTTTAGGTTAGATATTAGAAAGAATTTCTTCACGGAGAGGGTGATTAGGCTATGGAATGGACTGCCCGGTGAGGTGGTAGATTCTCCGTCCCTGGAGACATTTAAAAAAAGACTGGATGTGGCACTCAGTGCCATGGTCTAGCAACTGCTCCGGTGGGTCAAGGGTTGGACTAGATGATCTCCGAGGTCCCTTCCAACCCGGCTAATTCTATAATTCTATGATTCTATATCCTAATCAACTTTTTCAAATCTCCCATATCTCTAATAGGCAATCATCACTTACAAGACCACTTTAAGAAGTTATTCTCCACTTCTTTCTCCACCTGTGGGAGGCTGAAGGAAAAAGAGTAGGAGTTGTTGGAGGTAAAGTAGGGCTCAGACTAGAAGACCCTGAGGCAACAGTCGTACCACAGCTCACCCTGATGTCACTGCCAGTCTGACACATACAACACCTCCACCACATTTACCATAACAGAGCACATTACAACTACAGACAACTGCTGAAAAGACTTTGTCAATACCTAAATTCAAGCACACTGCTTTTTCTTTCCCTCTGCTTTCATCAGCTTGCAAAAAAACAAACATATAATACTTGGGTTTTATAGACTCTGCAAATATGTTTACATTTTTGCTGTAGTTATTATGGTGTTTTGTTTTGGAAATGTGATCTGCATTTTTATTGGCACTTACTCTTTGCATTTGAGGTTCCCACTGCCCTCACTGGTGTGGAGCAGGCCACCACCATGTTGTCTGCTGGAAGTATATAAAAATTAAACAGTTATGACATGAACTGACAGAGCCGTCAATGTGTAAGATGGAGAGAGTAGGCCCCATCTTTCAGCTGGGGAGCTGAGGTCTGGGAAAAGTGAATTAGCCAAAGTGAAGCTGAAGCCTGACCATAATTTTCTTTAAACAGTAAGATAAACACAGTGGTTTCATTACACCTGCATAGATAGGGTGTATTAAATTGACATATGCCATTTATGGTAGAAGGTAAAGATGCCTTGGGGACTCTGCCACCAAAATCCCAGCTTCTGGAGGTTAAAACTGCAGCAGACTGATTTAATGAAAATTACAGGGCACGTGTCCACTCATGCTGCTGGAGCCAGAGCTCAGGGGGACATCTTAGTCACAGCTCAGTGGGAAACCCGGGTCAGTGGGCAAAGCATCTCAAGGCATCTGCAGCACTGCACAGGGATGTGCTAAATGATCTGCAGCAGCTGCAAACTGGAAATTGAAGAAAAATATTGTAAATACTAGCTTTGCAGGGAAGTACTTTAAGGTGCAGTTTCCCAAGGGGAGAAAATTGAGATTTTGGTTTCCAACTTGATGTTTATAAAGTAATGAAAATTCATTGGGTGTGTTTGATCTTTCCTGTTAGTGACTCGGTGTTTGTATTGGAGATATTTAAATCTTGCAAGTCTGGAGCCAAATATTATCTGTATGAAATCTTTGTCTCAGTGGTACATCCTCCCTTGCAACATCATTCACATGTTGTTGTTCTGTTGCCAAATCCTTCAAAACTCTTAGTGACATCCTTTTCACTGACTCTCAGCCAAATCAAGTAACTGAATGCTTGCTGTGTTTCTTGGATTCAAGTTATAAATTGCTACACAAAGCTACCGATTACATTTACTTCTGTTCTCCCACTTCCCCTTACCCTCCCATATGGGCCGAACTTCCCCTCCTTCTCTGCAGCCTTCCCTTTCTCCTCGGGGTGAATAATAGCATATGTCTCATCAAAACACAACACCACTTGTTTTTAAGCACTGTGTGTCACACCTCCTCCCCCAAACTCTATGTCCCAAAGTCCACATGCTTTGTATAAGGATAATAAGGTATAATCTGGTACCAGTTTTGAATGGATAGTCAGGGATCTTTTTTCAAGGCTGACTTTTTTCCAACAGTGATTATTATAGGTGAGGTGACTGGCATAAAACCAAATCCTTACCCTCAAAGAAAAAAAAAAGGCTAAAATATACCAGGTCCAATACTACAGGAGCTGAAGGGAAATATACAATAGATCAAAGGCTACTATGGCAAATAGCAAGTTTTGCATTGAATAAAGTGCACTCAAGTAAACCTTGAGAGTACAGAACAAGATCCTCCATTTTTGGAAAAGAAAAAGTAAGGCTGGTTTAATGAGACTTGAGATTTAGAAAGTCTCCAGATCCAAAAGAGAAATTAAACAGTCTGATTTTTTTTCCTGGGTTGGACACTAGAGGAATGACAGTCTGTCAGAACAGGGTTATTAGTTCAGGAGATTAACTCACCTGTGACCAGGACCATTTAGTCAGGTGGCTGGGACTGAGTAGACACTATGTTAAAATCAAACATCCAAGAATCCCAGTGCTAGCAGTAAGTTCTAAGAAAAGTCCATTTCTAGGACCTTCTAATATGAAGCTATCAGTAATATAAGGACCACTATAAAAAGATACAGTTGAGGAGCAACCTCTTCCTCTTAATTGTTTCAGCAACAAGCAAGCACCAAAGCTGCAGATGAGGAAGTAAAGAGAGGAAGGAACACATCTTGGAGGATTACAGCAAAAATCCCTGATGTAGAAAGGAATGTGTGGTTCCAGTTGGACAGTTTATCTCTGCAGATATGCCTGAAACAACATCCAGTCCTACAACTGTGACATAAATCAACATAATATTTTCTCTGGAAATACTGCTACTATATATTTGCAAACCAGCGTGGGAATTATACTGTTGATAAAGGCAAAATATAAATGCTTGTCAAATACTGGCTTCAGAAACAAGAAAACAGGTTTTTAGAAATCTCTTCAATTAGAGGGTAGAATTTTGGATTAGATGTGTTAAGGCACAGATTGAAAACACTGATAAAACTGTAAATGCCTTTGCACTGCAAATTCCTAAAGACCCCTGCATCTTTTACATGCAGAATGCATCACTGAGATTAGGCCTGCATTTAGGATTATGCCTCATTTTGGAGTTCTGTAACTGTTATGGTATGATGAGATGATGTTTCAATCATACTTTTCAGAGGTGTAAATGACTGTAAGAGGACTAAAATGGTGACAAGCATGGCTGAGGTAAGATAAGCCTGAAGAGATATGAAAAAGCCACCTGTATAGGAAATTCATACTGAGTTTAGTGCTAGTGAGCTGAATGCATCATCTAAGTTCTTTTATAAGTATGCATATGTAGAATACACTCTACAAATATACAGATTTTAATGATGTCTATGGCTTTCTAGATAACTGTAAACACACCTTGAAAGCTTCAGCTTCAAACATGCTAAATCCAAACTCTTATAAAACTCCTTTTGATCAAACCTCATCTATAGATTGCCATGGAGCTGTTAGACTTGTATTAGCTTCATGACTTTCATGCTTCAGACTATTTTATGAGCAATGTGGGCTAAGTTTGCTCACATCTAGAAAAAAAAAAAGCACAGATGAAAGAGGAAGTGGTATCATATAATATATCAGAAATCATTCCCACAATGACTAGTAGTTGTTTTTCTCTTGTTTGCTAGTCATCAAGAAACACTCCCTGACTGTAATTCTGGGGGTTTACTTCATGATTTAGAGAGGCACATCCTGCTCTTCAGATAGTCTGCCATCACAGCACTTCAGCATTATTCACTGGGTACTATTAGTAGTAAGCAAGAGGTCATTTAGGCTACGTGGTTCTGTGTGTACTATCTGGTTGTGCAATGGCAGTGCTGAACTAAGGAATGATGACCATACTTCCCAGATGAAGTTTCAGAGGAAGGACTGTTCATGGTAACTGCCACAAGACGTTCACCAGTTACTGATGTTTTCCATTAATATGCTTATAGTCATCCAAGCAATAAATTTAATAACCAGAAGAACAAACCTGTTCTTCAGATTCCTAGAAATAGATTCCAGTCATGAGCTCTAAGCCCTTTTTCAGTATGCTGAAATAAATTTCAGCACTTTCAAAGCTTGATAAATGCATTTCTCCTTTTTTTTTTTTTTTTTTTAATTCCTGGAAAGATAAACAAACAAACAAAAAACAAAACAGCTGTTTAAAATTATTGGGTTTTTGCATGCAGCCCACACAGGAAAGGAAGTTTGTGAACGAAGGACTGGAGGACAGGATTTTCTGCCAACAACAAATTCTGTGACTGTTGGATGAATTATTTGTTGTGCCTCAGTTTCCCTGCCAATGTACTGAGAGTGTTTGTTTGCTTCAAGCAAATGATAGGCAAAAAATAACTTATCTATAAAGCTGGCCTTTTTCTTGTGAAATATCTGTCATCGGTTTGCAGTTTACTCCCACTCCTTATTAAGCTTATGCTGGAAACTTTTCTGGATTTCCTTTTTTTTTTTGGTTTTTTTGTTTTGCTTTGTTTTGTAGCTGTGAAAGGAACACAGCATAGACTTTAGAAGGCTTTGTAGCTAAAGGTGTTGTATAACCACCAGTTATTTATTATGAAATGAATGCACTCTTGTTCTAGTGAATTTCAGCATGAATATCATATGACAGGACTGAGAAGAGGCTTATTTATTCTATAGACCAAAGTAGTATTTGTCTTAATAAAAAGATAACATTGTTCATTTATCTTTAGAGGACTGATCTGATATGTCTCTTGGTTAGGCTTTAGGGCCAGATTTTTCAACCCTGATTCACCTTGCCAACTATTTATTCATGTGAACAGTCCTTCATAAAGTTCAGATCATACTGTGTGTGAAAGAAAAAAAGGAACAGCTTATGTCTTAGACTCTATTCTGGGCAGCTCTGAGTCTAGCAATGTCTGGGAATATAACTGAAATAATATAGGCAGTAATATGCTTGCATAGGAACTATGGTAACATTAGCCAAAAGAAAAAAAACCCAAAACATTAGATTTAATTAACCTAAGATCTGAGAAAGAGAAAAAACAATGGGGGTTCTTCCTGTTGGAAATAAAATATTTCAAGATGACCCTAGCAGAAGCTTATATAGAGACAGCTAGAAGCAAATGAGGGATAAATTAATAATCTTCTAAATTTTTATAAAAATAGATTAAGAAAGTAATAACATTGGAGTTGGTCCACAGAGAGAATGAACTACAGCACCTTCTTCACTGCCCAAGCATCTTTTCTCTGTGGGACAAGAAAAGATCAGAAAGAAAAACACTAGCATGTGTATAGTAAAATGTACTTTTCTTTAATGAAGCTGTTTCCTGGTCTGTCAGTGTTGCTTGTGCAAGAATATCTTTTTGTAATGTTGTACTCATAGTCCTTATATGAATAAGTTTCATAGATCAAATATTAAACATTATGTGAGTCCAAGGGCTGTGACATTTGTGTTTCCACCTTCCTCTGAGAGGCCAAGTCACTTCTTGGGCCAAGACATTAGACCAGCTAGACCAACAAGGTCTAGTTCATGTAGCAAATCTGTGTTAGATCTAGACATGAAGTGGGTTTTCCTCACACAATCTGCCAATGAGTTCATCACTCTTTTACTCAATTTACAAAACAACCACAGCTGCCAGGTGCTCTTACCCTCAAAGCATCAAATTCATGTAAGACAAGAAATATATCAAATCTGAAAGCAAAGCAACCAGGAAGGAAGCTTACATGACATATTTTCAGTAGTGTCATGCTTATTTTGGGATTTAAAAGTTTGGTACATGAAAGTCTCAATTATTTTTGTCTCCTACACATGTGGGCAACATATAGCTCCATTCACATGTTATAAAAACACCACTCTGATAGCAGGCCAGTCCCCACCTTGGTTTTTTTCAACTGAAAAAAACCCCAAACAAAGTCACTATATTGCTTTACAATTATTTTGCTGTGAAATTATTTTGCAACTATTTGCCCCCCACAGGAACCCCACCAGAGCAGCCCTGTTTTATTTAGCACTACAGGTGTAGCTCAGATTTCTCTACTCCCTACTTTGACATGGAGTATTTAACAAACAGTGACTACCAACATAAAAAATCTTAAATCTGCAGGATTTGCAACATTATTGCAACTCGTTCCTTGAGGAATATATGGATGCTACTTCAATTACCTGACTGGAAGCACTTAGCCCACAGAGGCAAGATTCTGTCTGAGTACTTACAGCACTACAATTCAAACTGTGGGTTGTTATCACTTTGGTTTTGGAGGTTCCATCTCTGGTTCTCTGTGGTTTGGATATCAGACAACTGCTGTGCAGTAAATTCACCTGGAAAGTTGTGACCATGCAGTGACACGGTCATGACTAAAGTTATAATTCTAAGCCTGAATGCTGTCAGCAAGCTTCCCTTCCTTCACTGCTGCATTTTTAATGCCTGAGCTAACGAAGATTATTAGAATTGCTTCAACCATTTAAAATATTTATGCTGCTACGGAAGTCTTAAGGTCATAAAGAAATTGCTACTAATAGAAGCAATGTATTACTGGAGTCAGTGTTTGTGATTCTTAACTTATTCCTGCTACATGACTCACCCCACTCAGTTATTTAAAAGTGAATATTTTTTAAAAGGGCTGACTTGCTTGCTGAAAGGGCTCTTTGCTTAAGTACAGTAAAACAGACCCAATAAATTGAGCTGAGGGGATGAAACAAAAAGAAAAGTAAAAAAATTAATTAATGTATTATTTTTAGGCATTCAGTATTGCAGCGTATGATCTGCCAGAGAAAGTTGGGGGAAAGACAGAAAATACAAGAATATACATTCAAAATACATTCAAGACCTAACCTGGGTACTCGGTTTCTAAAACAACCAAGGCCAGCAACATCTCCACATTTACAATGGGGAACATCTATGCAGAAGCTGCCACTTGCTCTGCTGCACCTGTCTGGAGGGGGAGAAGGGGAGTTTTGCCTCCAGCTGCACATTTGTGACTCCTGGTGTTCACCCAGCTTTTGAACTGGATCAAACCTAAATCCCAGAACAAGCAGAAACCTGGAAGCATACAAGATACAGATCTGGATTTTTTATTTGCTGTTTGTGAAGCTTTCCAACCTCAGGGAAGAACAGGAGAGAGTAGCTTTAGATCTGAGTAACACTGCAGGTTAAACTATCGTAACAAATCTTTCTGTTGAATTTCAGGGTACTTAATTTCAGTTCCCTTCCTCAGCTCTCTTCCCCCACAGATCAACAAGTATGGGAGATCACTGTCAGTCCCCTCTGCACCCCACTGGTAGACACCAAGGTGCCAAGCAAACAGGAGGAGGAAATATATCTAATATATATTGCCATCAGAGGAGACACCGTTCAGAGGTGTCCTAAAAACCATGTGTGAGGAGAAGCAGATGCTATGCAGGGAAATCCGGGCAGTGAACCACTGTGAAGCAGGAGCTACTGGCAGGTAAGACCTTGCCCCAGCAAGAGGCAAGGGCAGCCAACCAACAAGCTGTAGCTGTGCCTGAAAGTTTGCAAGGAGAAGAGGTTCATGCTTTGGGGAACCCCTTTACAAAGGTATCTTCGTGTGCCTACACTACATATTGCGTCTGGCTAAGGCATTACTTTTTATGTGTGCATTTCTGCAGATATTTTACAGTACTTTTGTATTCATGAGCTTTGAGGGATTTGGAAAAACTGTACAGGCCCTCACGTCTAGGGGAAGATGTAGCAGAACCTTGTAGGACAGTGAGCTGCAGTAGAAAGGATTGCAATAGAGTGAGATTTCTAGAAATTAAGCTAACAGGGAAAGAGGGAGCACCCAGAAGTAACAGGGATCTCTACAGTCTGTAAACTGCATCTACCTCTTGAATTGCTGCAGCATGGCCCCTGTGATGGGGCTGCACTCCTTGACTGCTGGTGAGACACTGTACTGGTGCTGGTGGAACCATGATTCCTCAATTTGCACAAGATTAGCAGATTAATTAGCAAGAACCACTGAGACCAGCATATTCAACACAATGCAGCTGGGAAGGCATTTTGGGAAGCCACTGTCACCCCCCATCTGTGAACACTTCCCTGTCCTTTGGATCTCTGACAGAAGCTCTGACATGTGGCTTGCAGCCCCTCCAAGAAGCAAATGTTAGACTTCATGTTCTAGGAAATGCCAACCTACATTACCAATGATTTACTCAAAATCCATGCCAGATGTTTACAGCTGTGTGCCTAGAGGAGCAGTAAGGAGCTGTGGCCATGGCTGTGGTCATAGCCAATCATTTGGTGAGCATCTGTACTTTTGGCTACTGACCTCTCTGTCCCATGTGTAACCAGTATCATGCAGAAAACCAGTATCATGCAGAGTACCTTACCTCTGGAGCACAGGCCCCAGCTGGCCAACAGAAAGCAGCTCTGACGGTGGTAGCCAGGGTCATAAGGCAGAGCTGACACTAAAGGAGAGGGACTTGTTTACCATGAATGCATTCTCTGCCCTGCCTGGGGCATGTTCCCAGCAACGCTGGGGATTTTCTGCAAGTATCTGCAGGGCTGTGACCAAGTTGGTGTTCATTTTGGTGTCACTCGTGCTTGACAACTCTGCTCATGGTCTCAGCAGTAATCTCCTGCTAAGTCTGTCTGCATGAATTTAAATGTCCCTGGGCTTGATACATACAGCTGCACGTGAGCTACTGCTGATCCCACTGCAAAGCTTTCCAATGGCAGTTTCCTCAGAGCAGGTGAAGTATTTGCACAATAGGATACAAATCCTAACTGCCTGCTTTCCTTGCTATCTGTACACTTTTTCACTTCACTTAAGCCTCGGTTCATTTCAGTTGGAGCAGCCTGCTTCCACCTTAAAAACTTTTTGAAAAAAAAACAAGCAGAAAACTCTCATCATGTTAGCAGGGTTGTTTCTGTAAATGGAGCTTTTTATATAGATTATATTTATTATATAGATTATATTTATTATATAAATTGTATTTATTATATAGATTTATATGGATTTTATAAATATTTAAATATAGATATAGATTTAAATTATATTTATGTAGATTTAAATTATATTTATATAGACTTAAAATTTTACTCTAGGTTTGTTTGCTAACACCTGCATGATGTCTTTTCTGCAATTTAGGTTATTGCTCCATGTTGTCCCACCATTTAATTTCAGGAGATATTTTGTCTGTGGCATTTGCAAAACACAGCTCTATAATATCCTAATCTGCCTAGGCTGAAAGCCCAAAGAACCACAGTTCTTATAGTTGAAAATCATATTACCTAGCAGAGGGATTTTTTGCAGTTTTTTTTTGGTTGTTTTTTTTTTAATTACTTGCTCCTTTGTTTTTAATATGTTTGGTACTTAATGTTTAAAAATATTTTTTCGTTTAAAATGATTGGAGTTTTTAAGTGATATCTTGAAATAAAAGTTATCATTTGTCAGTATATCATGTCTCATAAGTAGTCATGAGAGTTTTTTCTATAAATTTCTAGTCATTAAACTTGAAATCTGGTTCAAAGTCCTAAAAGATTTTGAAGCACTTAAGATATTCAAAGCATTTGACTTTCCAGCCTTACTTGTTATTGATGAAGGTTTATTTTTATAGGAGAAATAGAGTGACTTCTGATCACCATGGTATAATAAATTTTGCTAGTTACAAAAAGTAGCAAAACTATTTTTCAAGGTGCAGTTTCATTTATTCTTTTTCAAAATCAAAATAAATTTGTCAAAATTTTGCTTCTACAATAAGGAACTTTCACTTATGGAGTAAAACTAGTCATAACACAGACAATGTCCTTCAAAACAGATGAAATTTCATCATTTTATTTCTGTTTCATAACAAAGCTCAAAAATGCAGCACTGTCAATATTGGTGACCTTTTAGATAGACTCACACGAGGCAATTGCCATGCTGTAAATACCTCATAAATGTTGGCCCATTAGGTTCTGCCTGGTTGTATTTAGTAATGGCAGCCAGCATGGAAATACTGAGTTTATTTAAAAAATATCCCTGGGTTTTAAAAGTCTGTAGTATAAGAGAGAGTTCATAGCATAATTTTTCCCCGATAGCAATGTTATTTTTAATGAATGTGTATGTGATGCAACCCGTCAGGTCAGTGAACCCCAGCCTGGCTTGAAATGTTTGCTCTGCTGGAACTGAAAGGACTGAATGCCCACAGGTGATCTCAGAGGGGTGAGCACTGGAGCCATCCAATGTACCCAGCCCTTGATATCCAACGCATTAACCAGATCTGACTGGACTTCCTTCCCTGCCTTGTAGAATATACAATATTTATGATTAATCTTTGTAAATGAAAATCAGAGCGGTTTCTGTGCTCACTGGAGCTGCAGAGTCTTATTCTGGGTGATTCATTCATTGAGTCAGGCAGCCATGCATGCAGTCATTCATAAGTAATGCCAGGCTTCCCTTCAGCATGCAGCAATGATTTACCTCCCTGCTGCCTTTCAGTGTTTGTTCAGCAAACATGCTAAGCTGGAGAGTTCCCATTTCCAGCTTTACCCTTTTTCTTAAAGAAACAGTGTCACCTCAATGCAGGCACACAGGGTGCTCTACACAGATTCTGGTACGAAATGGCTGCAATTCACACTATCCCTCCCAAATTACTCTGGTTTACTCAGCATCTGTGAGAACGACTTATGCTTACAAGTGAGATTTCAGATCTTTTTACACTCGTGCCTTGCCACATGGAGGCCTATAAAAGCAGACTCATTTTAATATTCCCCAGGAGTCCTGAAAGGAGACTGATAACTCACCCTTAGCCTCATACAATAAAATCTGCAGCACCAGGATTTGATCTTCTGCTATCAGTAATTTTTTGCTACTTTCAGCAACTAACAGGAAATAAAAATATACAGAAAATCATAGACCAAAAAAGAGCTTTTGACCTGTGCGTTTTTAAAGAGCTATGAGGAATGAAGATCTGGCCAGAGATAAAGATTAGGCAATAACATGTGCTTGATTCTTGTAAAACCATAGCACTGGGGATTGGCCTCATTCAACTTCATACAAAAAAAAAAACAAAACCAAAAAAACCCAAGGCACTACTCTAAACTGACCATTTTAGTACCCTCTCCACTTCAAGAGGTAGAATGAGAGTAAGTTTACATCAAATGCGAGTTCTCTTCTGAGCTGAACATGTTCCAGTTAGATAAGCTAGCCTTAAACAGTGATTTGTTTCATGTAAATCCAAAGAAAAAAAAGTAACAGAAAGTTAAAAAGATTTCTGGGTGTGACATGTTCATATGTCCCAAACATCTGGAGTATTGCAAGTAGAAACCCATTTGGACATTTTTTCATTAGTCACAAAAAAATTCCAACTTGTTTTTTCCTGTTTTCTCAAGATTTCAAAGGTCTACACTGTATCCTTAAATAAGAGTAATTTAATTATGTTTCAAGCTTAAAGAATTTCATGCTTTGAAATTCTTCAGAAGTTGGCAGATAATTTTTATTTTTCTCTTTTGCATTTTTTTTTTTTATATTTTGTTCTTAAAAAGAAATTTCAGTTTATCTTCCATTATTGTTCTCTTTTATGGTTTACCAAAGGACACCCTTATGAAAAGGTACATATTCATGTCAATAAATAATGTTTTGAAACTCTCTGCTGATTTTTAAATCCTTGGTAACAACAGGGCTTTAGAAATATCTTTTTTAATTGTTTACCTTTCTTCTTTTTAATTGGAATTAAATTTTTTTTCTTTGAATTTTTTTTTCTTTACTTGTTGATGTATCTAACACATTACACTGGCAAAGAAGTAACATTAGCCCAAATTTTTCTGCTGTCTTTTAGGTTCTGAAGCATTTTAATTTTAAGAATTTACTGTATTCAGGACACTGTATGACCATTATTGCAGGCAGCAGTCTATTGCTGATCTTAACAGTTCATGAAATAGAAAAATGTATTTGCAGAGAATATAGGCATTGCCATGCTATGGATTTACTGAAGTGTCTGGCTGAGGATAATTTTAACAGAAAACTGAATTTTCCACTAAGCTATAAATTCTATAAAGTGGCTGACTAATGCAGAAAATGTTGATTCCTTGTCAAAAGAATCAAACACCCAAAAATCTGAAGTATTTTTTCGGTTGTGGTCCTTTGTTTCTTTGTACTTGGAATTTTTAGTCAAATTTCATCCAAGTAATCAAATGAAATATGCATGCTTGAGCTGTGACTGTTTCATGTTTTTTACTTTAAAGGGTTTCAGCCTTTGTGTCAGAGAAACAGGCCTCCATTGCAATGAATGTATGGCCCCCACCTTTCTGGAAGAGATCCCAAATTGATCCACAATGAAACAAATAAAGACTTTAGATGTAGTGTGAACATGAACACAGGATTCTGATAGACCAATTTGATCTCAAGATTTATAACCTTATGTCCTTCCTATCAAGTTCTCTGAACTCTTATTGCTCATATGGGCAAGGGTTAAAATCCCTTGCACTTGACTGTAACCACTTGTCCCAGACCCAGGGCAAAACCTTGGAGCAGTTATATTTTTAATTTAGTAATACTATTATATTATATAAAATTATAGATGTTACAGTAAATGCTGTAGCTATTTTTCTGGCTAATATTTTGCACCTGACCTGGCCACCTCTCTACACAGCTGGGTAAAAACCTACAGTAAGGGCATGGAACGTTACCTCTTCCTGATTAATCAATAACTATTAACCTGATGGAGTTTTGGGGTACCAATTATACATACCTACCTAATCAAAGAGGTTAATGTTCTCCCTGTGCTTGAGGCAGAGCAGTGGAAGCACAATCAACTCCCAGTGTCTTTAGTGATGTTACTTGGCACTAACACAACTATCATTACTATAAAGCAGCAGTAGTTTGCTCTATGGTTCAGTGTGGGACCTTAAGTAAAGGTTGGTTTGTCCTGGCATAGGAACAACTGGGCAAGACATATGTCCTCCTAAAAAACCTTGGAGCTGTATGATAAAGAATCTGAAATTTTAAAATTATCTGCATTTTTCAGATGAGGAAATGAGGCAAATGAACCTAAAGTCCACATCAGCACTAAGAACCAAACCTAGAGCCTGTGTTTTCACTGTCACTGTTTAATCAGTAATGTGTTGCCAGTCACTTATGTAGGCCTATGCAGTAAGCCCTGTTATTACCACTGTCTTGTCTGCTTCATTTTTAATTACACTGGTTTACCTTTCAGAAACCTCAGCAGTGCCCTATCCTTCTTTTCTGACATTTTACTCTTTGTAGTGTGGGTGGCTGAGGAGAGGTTGTGGGTGAGTTAGCTGAATGCAAATCTGCTGTTTTTTACACAAGAGGAAAGGAGCCTGCCATGACTGAAATGCATGAACAGCCAATATTTCCTTCCTCACAAAGAACCTGCTCTTTTTCTTCCTGGGGCAAATGAGACTGTCTACACTAAACACATATCTGAAAGAAAACCTCTATTTTCCATATATTTCATGAAGGTGAATCCCAGAAACACAATACTCATCTACAAAGTAAGTCTTTAGTGGGATTATGCTGGTGAGGATCACAACTATTGAAAGACTCTAACATGTCAGTTTATCTGAGTTTGTCCCTACATTAATTTGATACATGCAATCTAAATCTCATCTTGCAAGACTTGTGCATCAGATGTAGATTTAGGATTATGATTCCAGACAGCACAGGGAGTATCAAATCCTCCTTGGAAGCCTGACTGCAACAAAAAGAATGAAAATTCACCAGAGTCTACAGAATGAACTTGTTTCATATGCCAATCCCCTTGGCATCACAAACAACTCAGTCATTGGTGTTCACCAAGGCATTTCCAAATAGCAACTCTTCTAGGATCCAGGATATTATGGGTTGAATGGTGGCTTTGCTCTACTTTTCTCTTTCACTTTGAATCCATTCAGACACCTTAAAACCACATGTAGAAGCTGCAGTGGCACTCACTGGGGACAGCCGAACTGATTACTTTCTGCTTCATGGGCTGCTGAGACTCCAGGCACCAGTTTCTTTAGAGTACTCATTACCCTTGCATTTTAGCCCATTAAGCACTGCATATCTGCTGAGCTATCCAGCTTTTATTCAGAAACCTAAAAACCTGTGCCATCATCCAGCACTCTGCAGATGTCCCAGATATTACAACAGCACAATCACTCTACTGTTTAGAGTACTTTGTTCCTGTCTCTATGAATTATGGGGTGCCACATCATAGTATGTGTTGCTAAAGTAGGAGGTAACCCAACATGACATGACATCATGGGACACAGCCTGTGGGTGAAGACAGAGGAGTGGGAAGGGAAATCCAACTAGACCCATATCTGATGAAAAAATCAGCGACCAAAAATATAGCCCAATAGTTACTTGTGTCTTACCATATGATTAAAAGACAAATTTTTTGTTGCCCAGTAACCTAAAAGAAAAGTAATTTGATTACATATATATGTAAAAAAAAAAAAGTCAAAACTCTTATTTGTATTTCAAATAGCTCATAGCTTCTGCTGATCTGAAAGATTCTCCACTTTGTGAGAATTAGAAACCTCTGTAAATTGCAATGTTCTACAGAAGCCTTTCAGTTTCAGCAGAGTTTGGAATAGACCAGAGATGAGTTTCAAAACTCACAGGTTTCTGTCAAAAATTTATCTGTAATTTCCTGTCAAGCTCATCTCTTCTCAGTCCTCCCATCCTTAACAGCTAAAGGCTCTTGAGATCCTCCAATCTTCCCTGGGTTCAGAGTTCTTCTTGCCTTCAGAGATAATTTCATCACTTGTGGTTCTATCTCCATGGCAGATCAGAATCAAATGTCAAAGTGCTGAAATCCTTTGTGGAATGGCTTTACCTTTCTCCACATAACTAAAATATTATAGGAAGAACCGAATTAACTTCAGAATTACTGTTGCAGTGACACATAAAATCAGTTCCTTAGGAGACATTGGGGCTTAGTCACACACCAGGGTCCTGTCCCTCTTTTTCTCTCATAACCAACACCTAAGTACACTCAGCAGTGAGATGGAGTCTCTCAAGAGAGGCAAACATTAGCCTGCAGCCTCAACATCCTCAAGGGGGAAGTACTTCTCCTGTCCTAGAATAATTGTTTTTAATTGCAAAATATCCTCCGCCTAAATAAAAATAAGATTCCCCTTGGCAGATTCAGACAGGCCAATAATTATTTATTATTTGCAGAACTATTACACATAGGAACTTAGTGATGAATCAGAATCCCAAGGGCCATCCTGCTACATATAGATGAATCTGGAATGTTCTGCTTTGTATCCTTCCATTTCTGACTAAGATTTTTCGTAAGTGGGTCGTGAATTAGAAAAATAGGCACAGACAACAAAGAGCGCTGGAAAGCCATTTCCTATGAAGTGCTTGTCTTCTATTAATGTGGTACTTGTCCCATTGAGTGTTTTTGAGAAATACATACAGGGCTAGTACAAAAGGGAACTGACGTGAGAAACTTTTAGAAAATAGAACAAACAAGAATATTTCAACTGCTAATTAAGAAAATGTATTATATTGTGTAACTTCAGCAGATGCAAAAATTAAGGTTCTTATTAAGTACAACCCTTCTTTCAGCTGCTGTTAGTATTTTCTGATAAAGTTTCAGAGCAAAAATCAGGATTCTCTTCCATAATTTACCAGGTCACTGGTACCCGACCTTTTCTTGCAGCTGTTCACTTGTTTTTGAAAGGTAACTCAGAACAGAAGAGATGTGTGGTGGTGTGGCCCTGGACACTTAATGAATATCTCTTCTCTTCCACTACAAACCTGCCAGCTCAAGTGTACACCAGAAATATTTGTATTAATTCCCTGTCCAACTGTATCTCTTACAGGAACAGGAAAATCTCTTCGCCAAAGAGTGATTACCTCCAGAAAGAGTTTAGTCACTGTATGCTTTCCTTGCATTCTAAATGTTTATAAAATCAGTCCAATAGGTCTTCAAAGTCTGTCTGTAAGGGCACTGTCTGATGAGTCATGGTCATGTTACAGATGAGAACTAAGATAGAACAGAATTAGCAACTCACTGCATCTTTGCTGAGTTGGCAGAAAACTCAGACATACCTCTGGTTATGAGAAAACATAAGCAAAAAAATGAAGTAAACTTCCCTACTCTCTGTAGACAACCAACTCTGAGAAATTATTAATGGATATCTTCCTAGATGGGAGCTAAAAATGCATTTTAAAGAGTAAGAGGTAAACTCTATGTTATTTTATGCTTCTTAGGCCAACCTCTTCTCCTTGACTTTGTGAATGTTTATAGTAGACATCAGCTATGGTTTTTGTATTTTCCCATCTACCTGCTAGTTGCTATGTGCAACTTTTTTTGTGTTTTGAAAAGCTGATTTAACAGGATAAATCAAATCTTCCTTCTTGGTAAATTGTTCAGCCTGTGTGAGCAATGAATGAATCTTGGACCTGTGGCTCTGAATAAATTTCTATCCTCCCTTACATGCAGTCCCTCCAATGGTTGGAAGGGATTCTCCTCCACTGCAGGCCCAGGGACATTCCATACAGAGAAATAAAAGATACAAGACTTCGAAGCTTACACACATACTGTATTTGTTGCTTTTCACATTCTCACTACAATATAATATAATCAACTCACTCCCTCACTCTTTTCTTTTGGTCATGTGCAGTTTCTGCATGTATTTTTGCTGGATTGCTTGGAGGGAATTCTTATTAAACAGGACGTGGTGCTTCCTCGGGGTGACAGGTTATATACTGTGATTTTTTATCAAAATTGTATAATCAAAACTGCTTCATTTTTTGCCAAACACATGTAAAACATGAAGAAAAGCCTGGCCTTAGTGATTCCTAGGAGACTGAAAATGGATTCTAAATGGAAAACACATCCATTATAAATGTTCTTTTTAAACACAATTATAAAAAACTCTCAAAAAACATATTCTAACAACTAAGCAGTCAGGTATACAAGCATATCCAGTTTTGAAGATCATATTTTAAGATAGATTGGAGGATTTAAAGTCTAGAGGAGAGAGTAGTGATCACTTGCCTAATATCCTGTGTACTACAGATGGGTGGGTGGAATCCTTTCCCACATTGAGTCCAAAATTATTCAATCCGACAACAATTGGTCCTATGCACCTGATGATCTGTTAACTGTTTTGGGAAAAAATTGTGTGGAATTCTACAGCTGTTTTTAAACAGATCTTCCCAGTCCCCAAAGTACCTAAAATAACAATTTTTTTTCCCAAAAGACCAACTTGATCTCAAATGTTGATGATAATGCTGGGTCTCTTAAGCCTTCATTTGACATATTTATGTCCTATCACTGTTAGTACTGTGGTCATTTCTGATTGAGGCTTTCATTTCTGACCGTAGCCTCTTTGATGTGGTAGATCAGTAATAAATTTATTATCCATCAGTACCACTGATGGAAAAGACCTCTAATTATCTATCTTGGGATTCTTTATCTGGGGTTTAAAGGCTCGCTATAAATTTATCCTAGAGAGCGTGAAAGAAACACATGGCAAGAGATAAAAAGCAGATCACATTAGTGTATTTGAGAGTGGTTTGTGTTTGAGAGTGTTCTGTGATCTTCTCTCTTCTTACATTTTGTCTGGATATTTTTTGTTTGGTTTGATGTGAAGTGTGGTAAATTTGAAAAAAAAAGTAAATCGGGACCTGAGATAGGAAGTATTCATAAGAGGCTTTTAGATAAGCCATCATTTATACAAAGACATATGCGTGTATATTATCTGACATATTTTTGTGCAATGTGCTATTACTTTTTAAATAAAGAGTAAAAAACCACATAAAATTTTGCAGATTTTGGTGTAAGATCAACAAGGGTCCTCACTTTAAGTCTTTCCCTTTGGGAAAGGAAGAGCATGGGGGAAGCCTAAAACAAAACTGAAAGATCTAATACTGACCACAACAGAAGCTGGCTTAATGCAAATTGCTTTTTTAAACTGTGTAGTAATTTTGTCCTCATGCCATATTACTTATGCTTTGCAGTATTATTTAAGATGGGCTGTTTCAACCTTTCATGATACTGATGATGCCAAAGAACTATTGCAATAAGCCTGACTTGAAGTGGCACTATACCTGTCATCAGGACTTGGGCTACAAAAGTAGGAGGCAAGGATCTCATCTCCTTTGTTGCCAACTATGGCTTAGCCTAGGAAACCTTTCTCTGTGGGTGAGGTCGTGGCCCCATATGCCAAGAGAGCTACTTGATCATACATGGAAGTTTGCTCCAAGGTGTTTCCAGTGATGGGACCCTTTTTGTGTTCCTTGTTATCCCTTTGCTACCTTATCTTTGACCTTCCCAAGTTCCACAGATTCACACACACACCATACATGCAACAGCTTTGTTCTGCTCAGGCACTCTTCTTGATAAAAATGAAAACTGGCTGAGTAAGGTGGTGAAAGGTACTTCTGTACAATACCTACCTGAAAGAAGGTATTGTACAGAAGTAAGGATGCAGTGGGACTACTGGTGCTGCTCAGGATCAGGCTGGGCAATGGAGAGCTGAGCAGAAGACACTATCACAGTACCAGCCTTGTAACAATGGTTTTTGGGTAACATGGGAAGGTTGGTCTAGCAAACACTTGCTGTATTACTTTTCTCTGTGCCACTTCCCACTTCTGGCAAGTGAAATCACCTGTGCTGTCTATGCAAGAGGATCCACAAGTATGTTACAAGTCACCCTGCAAAACAAGTGTTTCCTTCTTTGCCCTAATTTGATGCTTCTGTTGTCATTTGGGTCAAAATATGTCCCATTTTCTAGCAGGGACAATAGAAGTCAACAGCAGAAAGGTCCTATGTAGTAAGAGACAGATGTGCCCAACCAAAAATAGATTTGAAGGGGGTAGGGGTTAATAATCTCATGCTTGCCTGTAACAAAAGGTGGGGCAGCACACCAGGGGCAGAAGGATGGAGTGCTCTTAAGGGCTCTTAACTTGTTGCCCTGAGGGAAGCCAGGGAGGATGCACTGAGACACCCCAAAGGAATCAAGGGGGAGTCACCTAAGAGGGTGACACTGCCAGCCCAGCTGAATTGGCTCTGTGTGACTGCATGAAGCTTGGGCAACAAACAGGATGAATTAAGGGCCACTATGCTGCTGGAAAGCTACAACATAGTGGCTATTTCTGAAACTTCAGGTGATTCCCCTGACTGTAATGTAGGAATAGACAGGTTCAAGCTCTTTAGGAAGGACAGGCAGGGTAGGAGGGGAGGAGATGTTGCCCTCTATATGAGTGACCAACTGGAATCGATGGAGCTCCACCTGGGGAAGGATGACAAACCGATTAAATGCATATGGAATAAGATTAAAGGGAAGAAGAGAGAAGGTGATGTGACAGTGTATGGGTCTGCTACAGACCACCTGACCATCAGAAGCAAGCAGATGTGGCCCTCCATAGGCAGAGAGATGAAGCTTCGCATTCACGGGCCCAGGTCCTTGTGGGTGATTTCAACCACCCTGACATCTGCTGGAGGGACAACACAGCAAGGTATCATCAATCCAGGATGCTCTTGGAATGCATAGACATTAACTTCCTCCTCCAAATGGTAGAGGGACCAACAAGAAAAGGTGCTGTGCTGAACCTTCTTCTCACCAACAGGGAAGGGCGGGTGACACAGTCCCACACGGAATACTCGTCTCCAAAATGGTAAAACATGGGTTTGATGGATGGACCACTTGGTAGATAAAGAACAGGATTGATGGCTGCACCCAAAGAGTGACTGACAATGGGTCTGTGTCCAAGTGGAGGACAGTGGCAAGTGGAGTCCCTCAAGGATCAGTGTGGGGACCAGTCCTGTTTAACATCTTTATCAGTGACACGGAGAGTAGCACTGAGTGCACCCTCAGCAAGTTCACTGGTGACCCCAAGCTGTGTGGTGTGGCTGACACGTTGGAGAGAAGGGATGCCATCCAGAGGCACCTTGACAGGCTGGAGAGGTGGGCCCTCATGAAGTTCAGCAAGACCAAGTGCAAGGTCATGCATCTGGGTCAAGGCAATCCCAAGCACTGATATAGGCTGGGCAGTGACTGGCTTGAGAGCAGCCCTGAGGAAAAGGACCTGAGATGGTGGTGCTGGTGGATGAGAAGTTCAACATGAGCTGTCAGTGTACACTTGCAGCCCAGAAAGCCAACCTTGGCTGCATGAAGAGAAGAGTGGCCAGCAGGTCCTCTACTCTGCTCTCATGAGACCCCACCTGGAGTACTGTGTCCAGTTCTGTAGTCCTTATTACAAGAAAAGCATGGACGTGCTGGAGCGTGTCCAGAGGAGGGCCATGACGATAAACAAGAGGGCTTGAGTACCTCTCCTATGAAGACAGACTGAGAGAGTTGGGGTTATTCAATCTGCAGAGCAGAATGCTCCAAGAAGACCTTATTGTAGCCTTCCAGTATCTGAAGGAGGGCTACAAGCTGGGGAGGGACTTTTTAAGATGTCAGGTAGTGATGGGATGAGGGGGAATGGGTTTAAACTAGAGGCAGGTATATTTAGATTGGAAGTTAGGAAGAAGTTCTTCACCATGAGGGTGAAGAACCTTGAGGTTCAACAAGGCCAAGTGCAAACAGGCCAAAAGCTGAGGGAGCTGGGGGTGTTCAGCCTGGAGAAGAGGAGGTTCAGGGGAGACCTCATCAATCTCTACAACTCCCTGAAAGGAGGTTGTAGCCAGGTGGGGGCTGGTCTCTTCTCATAGACATCTATCAGTAAGACAAGAGGGCATGGACTTAAGCTCTGCCAAGGGACGTTTAGGTTGGATGTTAGGAAGAAATTCTTTATGAAGAGGGTGATCAGGAATTGGAACGGGCTAACCAGGGAGGTGGTGGATTCTCCATCTCTGGAGGTTTTTAAGAAGAGACTGATGTGGCACTCAGTGCCATGGTGTGGTGACCACAGTGGTGGTAGATTACGGGTTGGACTTCATGATCTCAGAGGTCCTTTCCAACCTAGATGATTCTGTGATTCTGTGGTGGGGAGACACAGGAATAGGTTGCCCAGAGAGGTGGTGGAAGCCCCATCCCTGGAAGTTTTTAAGGCCAGGCTGAACAGAGCTCTGAGCAACCTCATCTAATGAGATGTATCCATGCCCATGGCAGAGGGGTTGGAACTATAGGATCTTAAAGGTTCCTTCCAGCCCTGAAGATTCTATGATTCTATGAACCCTCTGCTTAGGGCAAAGTACTAGTCAGGTCAATGATCTTGTGTAGAAGGATATTTTCTCTAGGAAGTGGAAAAAGGTCTCACTTTGAAGAATAGCCCAGCAATCAAGCATAAAGATTTTCCAGAAGCAAGGCATTCACCTATCTTACAAACTTCACTGAGAGCTGACACTTAGCTGCACCTCACAAAAAAGTGGGGGTGGATTTGAACCCAAGATAACAAGTGGTTAATGGTGCATCTCTTTATTTCATCCTAACAGGACTATCTTTCTGAGATCTGTACCTAAGACATACCGTCTTTCTGTGGGCACATTGCCTATCTTAACAGTATTGCTCAAAACAACTAAAGATCAAGTTAGGGAACAATAAAATGTATCAATTCAAACCACACTAGCACTTTAGAGAGTAAGAAATACAGACATCTGTGGGATTACTGTAGGGGGAATACAATATTTGATAATAACAGCTAAACACCCAGCCTTTAGAAGAATTGTGTGAAAAATTTCTCTGCTGGGTCATGCACTGGAGCAGCAATCACAGTTTAGGAAAAAAGAAAATACAAAGTCAGAATGCTAAAAGTTATAGTGACAATAGCTCATGCTCAATGGGACACTAACTAGCTATTTTAAAAGCACCTTCTTTTTTCCCCTACCAATATACAAATGTTAGTCTTAAGTGCTGGAGAACTATAATTCTTAACAGAGAAAGATTTTCCCAACATGAGAAATTGCCCAAATTGTATTCCAAGTACTTTATGAATAGGAACCACAATAATTTTGCCATTGTAATATACAGGCAGTCAAACCATATTAATTTATTTTTATTTCTTTAATGAAAAGCTCAGGTGCAAAGCATTTAATGCTACTGTTGTGTTTTGGGTTGGGTTTTTCTGGGGGAGGGGAGGGATCACTGCCATTGTGACTGTACATGCTGAAAGCTCAAGCTCAAGGGCTAATTGACCTGCTAAAAAGCATAAAAATACTTGTTGTAAAGTGCTTTCAACATTTTTTTAAAGCCAACACCCAGAACTATCTTCAGGGTGAGAGTTGTAATTCCACATTACGGGACTGGGAAGAATTATTTCTGTTAGCAGTCAGCTCAAAATGTGAGATTCATTGACTTACAGAAAGCCTTTTTCCTGGGACGAGACCATAGAACATCTTCAGAGCAAGGCTTTGCTCTGTGTCAAAGAACCAGATGAGTAAGTGAAGCCACAGTAGGATAGCCCATGCAGAAGATCTGGCTCACTTGCCTGAATCCCAAAGAATCAGTCCAGGGGAAGGGCAGGATTTGTGATTTTCTCCTGTGGACAGATATGGGAGTGTTCTGGGTTTATGCGGTACCCATTTTGGTAGCAGAGAAGGGGTCACCTCCACCAAGGAGGAGAGCAAAGCCAGAGCAAAAAGACCAAGGCTGGTGAGGAAGGAGAGGGAGAAGGTGCCTGACGAGAGATTTTTCTCTACATCCTGTGGTGAGACAGCAGCCTGTTCTCTGCACCCATGGAGAATCCTTCACCTACACGCCTGAAGGACCACAGCGGAGCAGGTGCTGTGGAGCTGCTGCTATGAAGGATCCTATTGGAGCAGTTCTGGACCAGCAGCCTGTGGAGGATCCCGGAGCAGATTTTGTGGAGCTGAAGCCATGGAGGGGACTGTTTCCCAAGCAGTCTGTAGCTCTGTAAGATGTCTGCATTGGAGCAATTTGCTCCTGAGGGATTGTGCCTGGCAGGAGGGACTGACGTTGGAGGGGTTCATGAAGGACTTTCTGTCGTGGGAGGGAACCCACGCTGGAATAGGGAATGACTGTGAGGAATCCTTCTCCCTGAAGAGGAAGGAGTGGCAGAGAACAACCTGTGACATCCGGACTGTAAACCCACTCCCTGTCACCTGTGTCACTGGGGGGAGGAGGTAGAGAGGCCAGGAACAAAGTGCTCTGGGCTCGGGAAGAAGGAAGGGGTAGGGAAAAGTGTTTAAGCTCTGGTTTGTGTTTTCTCTTTGTCCTGTTTTGATTTGATTGATGCTAAATTAAATTGATATTTCCCCAAGCTGAATCTGTTTTGCCCATGAGAGTAACTGGTGAGTGAAAACCTCATAGCCTTTGTCTTGTTCTGGGTGGATTTCCTCCTCTCCATCCCGTAATGGGGAGGAGGAGTGAGCGGCCGCTTGGTCCTTGTTACCTGCCAGGCTCAAGCCACGACAGGGAGAAATTGCAGGAAGGATCCTGAATATCCTCCTTACTGAAGCCTATTTCTGCTCCAGATTTTTCTGTTGCGGATGAAGTTAAAGCGTGAGCCCAGAGCAGTGATTTGGTTCTTTTTCCAGCCACTGTAGTAGTGGCAGCTGCTTATATCTTCTCTCAGTATTCAAATAACAGCCTGGTTTCACATCTGGATGTGAGACCTCAGTCTTTGCTTTCAGTACTAAGAAAGTCCATGCTTGTAGGTGTCTATCACATGGTAGCAAGTGCTTAGCTATCTTGCAGAATGATCTGCATGGCAACAAAGCCTTGTAGTTTTCTACTCTGAAGCTAAGGCCCCACAGACCAGAGAGCCACTGTTAACCCTGTAGTTAAAGAAGGTTTTTGTTAAAAAGTTAAAGAAAGCCATTAAAAAGTTAGAGGCTTTTGGTGGTCCTGGTGCCAGAGCAACCAAAGGCTGTTTCGGGTAGACCAACACAAGACGCACTAGCACATACAGGCTTTTATTTTAATTTCAAGTCTTTGGGAAGAAAATTGTCAGGAAATAACTGAAATTTCAGTGTCACAATTTTCCAGAATGTTTTCTCCTAACTTGTTCCCATGCCAGAGTTACTCTGGTTGCTTCTAGTGGAAATTGTATCAACAGTTTCAGGAGTAAATTAGCAGCCTGTTTCTCACCTCCAGCTGTTGCTCTCTGTGTCTTTTGGCAAGCTGTGTGCCATTATAAATATAACAGGAGTTCTTCCTTACTGAAACTTCATTGTGCCTTCTTCTGCCACGGATGTGCCTCTGCAGTGCAGCATCCTGCTGTCTGAACTGCACCTTCAGGAGGGAGAAAAAGCAGTGGTGCTGGCAGCAACAGCAAAGCACACAGGAGTGCTGGAACAGGGACAATTACACTAACAATAAACAAATTTATACAAGACTAGTGTTTTCATAAATGGTACTGCAATAATGCTGTTCGAGCCAAACAGGATAAAGATATTCTGACTGAAAAATGCAGTTTCCCTCATAATCACAGTGCTTGAATAGTTCTTACAGTTTTCTGTAAGAAATAGCGTTGTTTAAGCATGAGGGGAGATAGCAATGGGTAAAAGACTCTGTGAATAGAAAGAATATTTACACTGCAATACTGTGACAATATTATTTCAGGGACTGGATAAATAACCCAAGGCATTTCCAGAATAACACCTCTCCAGTCATCCAGACTCTTCTTAAATTGGATGAGCACCATGCTGACAAAAGCTCACTATGTCCCTTTGAAAACCACCCTGGAGTTAATGGGCTCCAATGAGCTGCACAACAAACTACTGCAGTAGCAACTCCCCATAAAACACTGTCTGCAGGATAGAATTTTACAGATATTTTGCTTTTCTGTTTGCAAGTACGTTTGATTAATATTCAGTCAGGTGGTTTTGGTCACTTGGACAAGGCACTGGATTCATAAATTACATAGCATTCTCCCTGACACACAAGCTGGTGTTTGATCATTGGCCTGTGCCTCAACAGTGATGTTAACTTAGAGCCCCTGTGTTCTTTTCTCCTCATGCATGATTCTTGCTCACAGAGCTTCACGCAGAGGAGTTGAAGAGAGGATTTCCAGTGGAAAATAAAAAAAAAAAAAACAGTAAAACAAAACAACTTCTAGAGGCAAACTTAGAGTCTTTTATATCAGAGCTATCATAAAAAAATGAAAAAAATGAACATAGGAATGTTTTACACATGCTAATGCTTTTAGTGAGGCCATACAAAGAGATATGGTCCACAATTTTAGTGTTTCAGTTAGCCTCCTATTAATGATTATATCACTGTTGCATGTAATGGAGTTATCCAATTGGTCTTAATTTGCATTAATTAGTTGTATCCTAAACCATGGCTAAATGCACATTGAATATCAGATTAAACTCTTAAGAGGCAATGTGATCTGCCAGATAATGCAGAAGACCAGGATCCAGAAAAACTGGATTCTGCTCCTGGCTGACTCCAAGGCATCTAGTTGTCCCATCTGTGCCTCAGACACTCCATTAGTGATGCAAGAGAACTTTCTCTGGACAGTGCTCTTTAATGCATGCCAAATCTCAGTGTTGCAATTTGCAAGACATACCTGCCTTTGCACATCAGAGGATGGCATTGGGATGTCTCAGGAGTGATTACCGTTAAGTGCAAGTGTCTTTTTAATGGTCCCTTGGGCATGAATGACTAAGCCATTGAGGTACCAAGAGGTGTATATTGCACTATAATTAGCCTCATCTGTTCTCTGTCAGTAAGACAATCCTTATATGCCAACGAATTTTGTCCTTATTTCAGAATAACCCTCTCTTTCTTCAGTGGCTGTAAAGATCTCCTGCAGAAACAGTGAGAGTCCCAGTGTTCAAGGCATGGGGAGCTCAGGGAGGAACAAAAATAATCAGATGCATTCACCTAGACAAAAATACATATACTGAGCCAAATGAGCAAACATTCCCTAATTTTATCCAAATATCAAAATCTAATCATTGGGAACAGCTTCTTGCATTATGGCCCTGCTGCCAAACACACAATACAAATGAAGATTACTGGAGATCACTTTGTTACAGCCTAAAGGTTGTGACACACTTTTATATCTTCTTCAATGATAATGATAACTGCATTATTCCATTGCAGGATGTCTGCAGATTACATTGCCCTGGTTCTCCCCTGTACTAAGAAGAAGAGAGCATTTTCATCTCTTTTGCTTCCAAAGTTGTTATTTCAACACCTCTCCATTTGTTCCTCTTTCTCTATCATCTAAATTGATTTTGTTTCATTTTTTGGCCCTGCATGGCCAATATGTCTCACCCACTTTAAAGACTACTGCCTTTGTCAAACCATGATACCAGGTTCCTACACTTTTTAATAAATATTCATGATTTTTCCTTCTGTCCACTGTGTTCCACAGGGTGGAGCTCCTTTAAAGCATCCTACAAGCAAATTCATTATCCACTCTCAAACTTCTCTTGTTTGTCTACAAAAAAAGAAACCCAACAAAGCCAACTTACTGTACCATTCATTTTATCCATTGCCTTGTGCCTGCAGTAGAGAACACCACCACTAAAAAGGCACATGCCTTCCACCCATACAGATCTGTCATTTTTGCCCCTTTCTTGTCCCCGTACAATGTGCCAGCAGAAACAGTTTGTGTGGCAGCACAGTGAAGAGTAGGGAAGTTGACGTGGGTAAAAATAACTGTATTTTGCTCAGTTAGCTATTTTCTGCATCAACATTTGTGCCTGGCAAAGGGAGCTGGTGAAGGGAAGGGGCACAGGGGATTCAGAAGCCAGAATAATCAACCAGAGAAAAAGGCAGGGCAACACTACTTCTTCTGGCAGTGCTACTGATTTCTGCTGGTTTAAATTGCTTGTAAAGCCATGGTACCAGGCCGCTGACACCACTGCCTGTTACACAAGGATGTATCCTTTGGTGTTCCTTTGAACCCCTCTGTCTCTGTCCTCTGACCATCTTTTGTTCTGCCCTTTGGCATAATAGAATTTTAGAATGTGTTGGATTTTTTAAAAAGTGGTAACAGTTGCAGCTATAGCAGCAAATACATGTAGTAAAACAAATGTTTTAAGTAACATAAAATCTCTTTTACTTTTTAAAAATTCAGTATTTTAGTAATTCCTCACAAAGCAAGAATTCTGGTTCATGTAGTTCTTTTGGGCACAGATGTATCTTGCTGCAAACTAGAAAAAGGTCTCACGAAGTCAGATGTACTTGACTTAAAAATAGTTCCAGACATTTTGTATCTCTCTGCTCAGGGATGTTGACCATATCTCTCTTGCAGAAATTTTTCTAACTTTTTTTTTTTTTTTTTTTTTTAAGGTACAAGCATATTTTTGTTTTGTTTTGAGACAAAATGTTATTTGAGGGAGCAAGGCCAGTCTTGCTGCCTTTGGAAAGCATTTCCCATGGCCACAGGGGCCACTGGTCTGAAATATTCCTGAAAGAGCTTTAGCAAACTGACTTCTCACTTCCCCACACCTGTTCTCTCTCAGACGCCTGCAGCTTTGAAGACCCAGAAGGCGAAACAGTATCTAGGAGCACTTCCACATGGCAGCAGCAGGAGCGAAACTTTTCAGGCTGAAATAGCAATAGAGGAAGCACACAGATCTGATGGAAATCCTGGGGAACTCGAGGCATCTCCAGTATCTTCAGTACGCTTTACTCCCTTCCTTCCTGATGATGGGAGGAGAGTCTCCTCAGAGCCTGCAGTGCCCTGGGAGGATTGCTGGGCCTAGAAAGTGATCTGTAAAATGAGCACAGACTGGCTTATCAGCAGGACTTCCTTGTTCCCTGGGAAAGATGCCTGGACCTTCTCCATAGTTCCTCTCTCCTCTCCTCTCCTCTCCTCTCCTCTCCTCTCCTCTCCTCTCCTCTCCTCTCCTCTCCTCTCCTCTCCTCTCCTCTCCTCTCCTCTCCTCTCCTCTCCTCTCCTCTCCTCTCCTCTCCTCTCCTCTCCTCTCCTCCTCCCTCACCTCAGTGCCAAATAACCACAGAAATAGTGACCACCTGTGAGGCCAAGAGAAGATGGCTGTGAAGCTCTTTGAGGTGTATGGTATCTCTTTCCTCTCTGTCTTCTGGGGAGAAGTAAGCATATGCCACGTGTTTTTGGGGTTGTGAAGAACCCATGGCATTGTTGCACTTTGGTTTGAGGTGTCAGCACAGTGCTGAAGACATTTCCCTGAGAGTCTGCATTTACCATACAGTGATTTGTCACCAGAGCATTTCTAGTGCACCTTGTCCAGATTTCTCCCAAGACTAAATATGTGCCCTTCTATGTGCTGCAAGACCTAAATCAGACAAAAGGGTCCAAGCCAAAAAGCACTTCTTTGGGCAGCTTTGAATCATGTGTTCTGGGGACATATGATCCAGGAGACAGGACAAAATCAGTCATAGTAAAATCTCCTGAGCTACATAACATGAAGGTGTAAGGGTCTCAGTGCCACCTGTTCCTGTATAATGATCTGCATCTCTTGTGCCAAATCACTTGCTAATGAAGACATAGTGACTGTTGTATGATTATATCCTCACTAATTTTCATCATCCAAGCATGAGTTTCTTACATTTCCTTCTGTTCTCATTACCAAATGCCTTGATTGCAGAAAAACAGTGTAAAGAAGCTTGCTGTAATAATGCCAATTTCATGTGTACTTGGAACTGATATTTGAAATATATTTGAAAACTTACTATTAAAATGTTTAATGTTCTCATTTCTGTCTTCCACTGATCAGTAACACTCAGTAGAAATAAACTGTTACATGTATTTTGGTGATTTTAATAGCATTTTCTTGCTTTGTTAACAAAAACATGAAAACTTCACAGGGCAGATTTGAGCATGGGCAATGCACATCTGGCTCCACAATCAGTATTACGAGGACCCTAGTGATAACTTCCCTAGGGTTTTCCCCCCTTCTTTTCACAAAATAATAAAATATTTCTTACTCTGTTAGGTTTTATGTTAATATAGAATCATAGAACAGTTTGGGTTGGAAGGGACCTTAAAGATCATTTATTTCCAACCCCCTTAGACCAGGTTGCTCCAAGCTCCATCCAACCTGACCCTAAGCACTTCCAGGGAGGGGGAATCCACAACTTTCCTGGGAAATTTGTTCCAGTGTCTCACCACCCTCACACTGAAGAATGTCTTCCTAATCTCTGAATTAAATATGCCCTCTTCCAGATTAAAGCCAGTTCTATTGCTACAAGCCCAAAAAGGCTCTCACAGCTTTCCTGTTGGAAAACTCACATTTCTGCTGTTGCCTGAATGTCAGGCCACTTTCTTTCCCTTCCAAGAGCTTATCAGAAGACACAGGAGGAGTATCAAGAGCACTAATAATATTTGTCTACTGACTTTGTCTCAGATGCACCAGAGTGATAAAGCAGCAAACAGTAAGCACTCTGGCAAGGATCTTGTCTTTGAAGGTGCATGACATCATGTCAAAACCAGCTACAGAATATTTACTGATGGCTCAGAAATATTTCTCACCTCTGTCTAAGCATAGCACATTTGAAGCAAGAAAAGAGGGACTACATCACAGGCAGGAAACATTAAATATGTAATAACCTCTTTTTTTTGGCAGAAGCTGTATAGCCTCAAGCTTCTTCTGATGTATAAAATACAGTACACCTGTCCTGTCTTGAACAAACATGAAACTGGTACTTGCAAATTTTTTAAATACATCTGCAACAAATTGTCTTGGTTGCAAACCGGAAGTTCTATTTGTAGTAGGTAGCCATGTAGGAGGGTAAGTAGTTCATGCATGTGTGTTTTTAAGTATGTGGATTTCAGTTTCAATCTTCTGTCTCAGAAACAGCGGTATTATTTTGGCATAAGGACTTATACTGGGAGTAGTGGAATTGATATTTCTTCATTTAAAACATGCCAGTGGTACATTTTTGATTGATACATAGCTATATTCTTTATATGACAGACAGAAATTATTTTTGCCCTAAAGGTCACAGAAGTGAGAACTGCTGCTGCTAGGCTCCAACCCCAGCTTGAATCCACTGTAAAATCTTGGCCAAGACAAAGTCCATACTTCTACAGTGTTGGAGTCAATTTTTACTTCTGACTCCAAACAAGGTATACTTGTGATGACCTGAGCTTGGGCACCAGAAATTTAACTGGTATAAAATGAGACTTTGCCTAGATTTGTTTGCTGAGCGGAGAAGCCATGAATAGGCTTCCAGCACTCTTGTTAGGTACTGTGGAGCTACAGTGGGATGCATCATGTATGCAGAGGAGACTGCTATGCACGTGCCTGTAGAGACAGTAAAGAAGTAGAAGAGGTTTGGTGACTAGTGCTAGAGAAAACCTGGTTAAGGGAATAGTTGGAAACCCAACACAACCTAAAAACCATTTGCTGACAACGAACCTGGTCTTGTTTTCCTGGAAATAAGGAGCAGGGCTATTTTCTGTCTTTCTTTTCTAATGTATGAAAATTGTTTTTAAAAAAAAATTATTAAAAAAAAAAAATCTAAGCTGGAAGAGACCTCTGGAAACCTTCCAATCAACCTTTTGTTGAAAATGGGGCCTTATACTACATTATTTAAAGCCAGACCTTGAGCTTTTTCACTCCTTCTTATGGCAACCTATTCCAATGTTTGATTTTCTTCTTGAAGAATATTTTTTTAACACTAGGTGGAATTTCCCTTTAAACAACTTGCTGTCATTGCCCACTGTACTGCAACTATGCATCTGTGTGGTGAGAGTATCTCTGTCTTTTCCCTTAGTACCTTTTAGTGTTTGGAAAACTGTGACTGTGTCACCCCTAATCCCTCTCTTCTCTAGTCTGAGCAACCCCTATTTGTTTATCTTTTCTTCCTGTGACTGTTTCTCCAACTACTTAATCATGTTGGTGGCTCTTTGCTGGATAATCTACTTTTAATTGCTTTAATCTGCCTCTTCAACTGGGGGGACCAAAAATAGTTGTATGCTATTCCAGGTGAGGCTTAGGAAATGCTGAATAGAGTGAATTGTTTGGCTCTAAAGACACTGGTGTTGAAAATAGAAGCTCTGTTCTAGCATCTTCTAGTTTTGTCTTTCATTTTTCCATGTCATTCTCCTGGTTTCTCTATACTTCAATTCTGTTATATTTTCTTTAATTCTAAGGCTAATTCAGGCTGACAACACTCATTGTGAAATATGAGTCCTTCCCAGGGAACACAATGAGATTCAGAGTGAAATAGAAATTTTTAGTATATTATCTTGGCAAACTGAAAAGCAGCTTTATAGCTTTTTAAATAATACAATGGAGAAACCATTGCTTCTTCTCCGAACCTGCAGGGTCTTTCTAGAAGGAAGTCTTGTGTCATCAACTCTAGAAATCAAATTTAGCCAATTATTTAGCCACCTGAGGTCTTCCTTAAGAATTAGTAGGAAGAAATGGGCTCCTCCAGACTTCGGAAAAATAAGAAAAAAATAGAACTATAGATAAACTGTTAATCTCTCTACAGCAGACTAGACACAGGAGTGAGGAGTTTTTATGATAGGGAGGGCATCATGCTTTCTGTAGGTTTTCTTAATGCCAGCAAGCCCAGGGGAATGGTCTGGTTTTATTGCTCAAAGCTCTGGAATGGATGCTTTGGCACAGTTGCAGCCCCCTGTCTGCACAGCTGCCTTGCCATTTGGCAGCACTGTAAATTAAATAGGGTAAAGAGTCACCAGAAACCTGGGCACCTGTGGCAAGGCAGCAAGCCAGGGTGACTCGTGTGATCATCCAGTTTTGAAAGAGAACAAATGCATCAGGAAATGAGAAGTCTGAGGTCCAAGAAATGTATATGAGTTGGGTTTTTTTCTTTTTCTTGAGCACTACTATTATAGCTCAAGAAGTAAAGGACCATTGGTCGCTTAATTTATCAAATGTGTCGATTGATCTGTTTTGGCAGAAAGGCTTATAGATGAGACATTTGCTCAGCATTTGCTGCCCTTCTCCTCTATTGTATCTCTCAAGTATGTTTTTTTTCTTTGAAAGATGAGAGCTTTCTTCTGGGAGAAGGGAAGTTGTGAGTGATAGAGCCACTGAAATGTTACCTGAGGTCAGCTTGGCAGCAAGCACAGCTGGTGAGCTAATAAAACCAAAATTTCTTACAGATTCTTTTCACTGTGGCCATGTGATGAATGTCATCCTATACCATCTCCAGTTCTTCACAGGGGAAATAGAAGGTTGGAGTATTTTTGGAATATGCCTCTGTCAGAACATGCTCACTCTCTATCTCTAGAATACCTGATCTGAATGTTAATTTCAAAGCCTGCAACATATGACAAAATGCCTCTTTTTTTGGTAAAAGCTGATGACAGGGGGCAAAAAAAGGTTCTCACCCATTAGATCAGCATTGAGGTGGAACAATATGGTACAGAGTATATGGTGTTTCGTTATTTAGAGTTGATTAGGAAGAATATTGGGTCTTTGAAACTTTGCTGCTGTTCAGAATAACGGCAGAGAGTTGGTTCAGTTCTGTGACATTGCTGATATTGATTAGACAGGGGCCTTGAGTTTTAAAAAAACTGAGAAGTCTTTCAGGCCGTCCTAGAAGTAGATCAAATAAGAGTGGCTTGATAGAGCAGGCTGCAACATCACAAGGCTTTACATCATTGTGTTTCCATGGTCACAATCAGGTAGCAAGGAATACTTTTGTAAGCACATCTCAATGTTTTGTGTACATCTCCCCTCAGGTATTGTATGGCTTTCCTAAATACGGTTTGAGTTTCATTCTGAATTGCTTGGCTTACAAGTTGGTTTACAGACAGGGAAAAAAACATGAATACATCTTGCTGAAGAATTAACAGGATTTATATTTGGAGAATACTTGGCAACCTTGCAGAAGATAATGACTCTTTGCCAAGGGCATGGGCTGCCTGAAGTTGCTGGACTAGCCATACCCCTTCTAATGTGAGGAACATAAATAACAAAACAACAAGGCTTGTAGTGCACTTTTACAGAAACATCTGTATTTACCTGAGTGTCTCAATAGCTTTTGCCAAAACTAATTAAAAACCGTCACAGATGAAGCCTAAGACATGGATCAGAAGACAGTTCCTGAGCTAAAATCATGAGAAGAACCAGTCACCAAAGGTCTAATGTAAAGACTTTTCCCTCCTCTGGGAATATGATGGTGTTCCTTAGTGACGAATAGGACAGTAGTGCCTGTCTGGATGGTGAGGACACAAGTCTCTTCCAGTGCTGCCCTGAGCATCTTGGGGAAGTTAGTAGCTAAGGTGTGGAGAAATGTTGGTTCCCCAGTGTTTTAGCACATTACAGTCTGGAACTAACCTCAGTGAAGGTTTCCATGGGAATAGTGAAAACAAATTTGTTTGCTTTTTTGTGTAGTTTTAATATAAATTGCAAATATGGCATATCCGTCATCCCTTTTCTTTTTTTTTTTTTTTTTCCTCAGGAAAGAAGAGCAAGTTTCAGCACTGCAACTCTTGACCATCTTACTGGACAGCACTGCAGTCAGCCATGTTTGCTTTTGGTGTTCCATGAGCTTCCATGAAGAGACACTAAATCTAGCACAGATCCACCCCAGTGTTTCAGCACAGTCCAGTGCAAACCAGTTGAAAAGAACACAATACTTTTCATATACACCTGCACTGCTACAGGTCAGAAACTAGATCTTGGTGAGTCTCTGCTCTACCCTATTTATATAATGAAAACAAACCTCTAGTGATTTCAAATGAGTGACACATGACCAGTTTAGACTTTTCATCAGTTTAAGAAAACTAATTCTTGCTGCCCAATGACACAGGGTCATGTTCCACTGATAAAGTAGGCTGCCATAAAAGTGAAGCTGGAGGAAAACCCTGCAAGGTCAGCCTTGCTGATCTTTTGGAAGAATAGGAGCAGAGATTGGTCCTTTCTGGAAAAGCTATGGCCTTAGTGATACCTTCTGTCATGTATTTCCATGTCACAGAGGCCCTGCTATCTTTCTGATGTTCTGGCATCCACAGGACATGGACTAGTTCTAAGTGCTGTGGTGGATTTTTTTGTCCCAGAGATCTCTTGCTCTAAACAGCTGCCTATGCCAACAGGCAATGCAGTGGCAACCAGTCTGACACTGGTTAAATTCTTCATTGAGACAGACAGAATTATTTAAAAGTGTTCTGGAAGGTTCTTCTGCATTCTCCATGTGAGTGATTAGCAAAATTTCTTCACGTGGAAAGAAGCAATCTGTAACTCTTTGAAGAATGTCTTAAAAACCCTTCAAGCAGAGAAAAAACAGGAAAATATCCCTCAGTTCTGCTGCTGAGTTTGCGTATTTTCAAAATAGAACATAGGAAATTTGGTTCAAACTGTGATTGATTTTGTAATAATTTAAATATAATTAAATTTAAAATTAAAAAGCTGACAAAACTGTAAACAGAACTTTTTGTTTTATGGATTTTGCAAGGATTTTGACCTGGGGTTATGAACCAAAGAACTCGCTCTCTGTACACAGGTAGCAGGCACAGCTCCTATTCTCCACAGATGAGAAGTTTCTAAAAATTCATTTTAGTCAGGGTAACACCTGACTGGGCCCAGGTATGGCTGTGGAAAGCAGCTGAAAGGTTTCCAAGAAATACTGGCTATGAGAGTTGAACGGACATGTGGCTGAGGGACAGGGAAGCCTGGAGGAGATGGGTAGCACAGAGTTTAAGAATGTGCCTGTGGTAGCAGGAAAGGTTGTGAGATGAGGTTACTTCTTTCTGTATTTCCACTAAATGCAGTGGGCTACAGGATAGTCTTAAAACTTGTCAGTTTCCATTACTGTCCTCAAAAATATCTTGATTTACCAAGAATGCTTAAAAATAAAGCAAGGGTACAATTTCATGTTTCTCAGATGATGATTTTTTTTTTTTTTCCAATTTTTTTTTCCCATAAAAATTAAGGGTTTTGGGGGAAAAAAAAAGTAAAAATGGATACCAGATTTGTTGTTGTTGAACTAAACACTTTAGGAGTGAAACATAAACTGGCTGTTTCAGGACAGCAGAGAGCAAGGGAAAAAATAGGATATTTTTCTTAAAGTAGTAAAGCACAAACAACCCACAAACAACTCACTACTGTGAGTGCTTCTGGTGGACAAATTTATTTTTTTTTTGCTATTGTGGATTCAAACCCCATGATAATGATTGCTAACTTTGTTATAGCGTACTTTAGATAAATAATACACTATAAGCTTCTAATAAACTAAGAAAATAGCGTATGTTCTCCATCACCTGCTAAACAGATGGCACAGAGTGTAAATTCATTTATTTGACTTTCTTTTTTTTTATTGCTCTGGGCATCTTAAATTAAAATAATCAGATTGAAAGCACTAGCTTCAATCTAAACCAGGAATGCTTTGGAGAAAAGGAGGATCATTTTTCAAAGGAAAAAAGGGTCTGGTAAACAGTCAGCAATTAGCCACAACATGCTACCAGGGATTGTTTAATTGAGGCTGCCATACTAAATTAACCAGATACATGCCCTTGGAAGGACTAGTAAAGCAGAATTACTTACAGATGTTTTTAATTATTCTGTATGAAACCATGTGCTGCTTCTTTGATTTTTTCTGTTTGTTTTTCCGTTCCAAGTAAAACTAAAATGCAAAACAAACTAACCTGGTCCTTCTTTCTCCATAATGGTAAGACTTGAATGACTGCATATTAGCTGACAAAATCTCTCTGAGCTTCTGAGTGAAAGTCTCCATGGATGGATTCACAAAGCACAAGTAGCTCACAGTTTTTACCTGACCTCAATGCCAGTCCCACCACGATAGTCTGCCCTACTTTCAGGCTTTGAAGAGCAATTATGACTTCTTAGTTTTGCATGTCCCATAGATCATTTGCCATGGGAAGCATCTGGAGAACCATAAACCAACTCAAAAAGTAGTAGGGAAAGTGTCCTTGCTGCCACATCCAGACTGAGTGTTTCAAGTATGAAGAAGATCTCTCCCAGCACATAGCCAAACATTGTTTTGCTTACTAGTTAGATGTGTTCTTTGAATGATCCTGTAGTCTTGTGCCTGAGTTTCCTCACTCTGATTTTTGGTTTTTGATCTGTAGATACCATTTTCAGGAATTTATCACCTTATGAGTTCCCAAATATCATGTGAACTAAATTTGCAGGCCAGCAAAGAAATTGTCCTTGAGAGCATTTTGTAATTAGACAGTATACATCTAAGGGTGCCCCTGTACTTAGCGCTGGTGAGGCCACACCTCGAGTCCTGTGTCCAGTTCTGGGCCCCTCAGTTCAGGAAGGATATTGAGGTCCTGGAGCAGGTCCAAAGGAGGGCAACCAGGCTGGTGAAGGGACTCGAGCACAGATCCTATGAGGAGAGGCTGAGGGAGCTGGGGTTGTTCAGCCTGGAGAAGAGGAGGCTCAGGGGAGACCTCATCACTCTCTACAACTCCCTGAAAGGAGGGGGTAGCCAGGGGGGGGTTGGTCTCTTTTCCCAGGCAACTCTCAGCAAGACAAGAGGGCACGGTCTCAAGTTGTGCCAGGGGAGGTTTAGGTTGGACATTAGAAAGAATTTTTTTACTGAGAGGGTGATCAGACATTGGAATGGGCTGCCCAGGGAAGTGGTGGATTCTCTGTCCCTGGAGATATTTAAAAAGAGACTGGATGTGGCACTCAGTGCCATGGTCCGGTAGCTGCAGTGGTAGTGGATCAAGGGTTGGACTTGGTGATCTCTGAGGTCCCTTCCAACCCAGCCAATTCTATGATTCTATGATTCTAAGGGTAGATTAACTGCACAAAAGCAGAGTAAATAAACAAAAGGATCTTGCTTGAATAAGTCATATGTGAGATGAGTTCAAATATCATAGTCTCTTTGAAAACAAAGAAACCTGAGTCTTTAAACACGTTAACATTGGTTTAGCTCCTAGTTGTATTTGAAATACTAATGTCCCTGATCTTATGTCCCAAACTCTAGGCAGCCCAGTAGATTGATATTCTAGGTCATCATTGTGGGGTAGCAGGCTATCTCTGTGCACTGTTGTAATCTGTATAATTTGTGGCTTGGCACCGGAAATCCAGATGCTCAAATGACTTTTTCATTCTGGCACAAGTCAGTCTCAGCACATCCCTCAACATAGGACTACAGAGTCACTGTCTGAGTGTGGCAAAGAATTGGGGGCATAATGCGCCAGAATGTGAGAGAAGTCCGATGGGACACGACTGTGTGTGACTGTGATATGAGCATTCTGCAAGTGGATTCTGGAATCTCAGCCCGTTCTCAGCCCCGTTTGGTACACCGTCTAATGGATAGTAAATATAAAACATCCAGTCTAAGCAAAGTCTAAAACTTTATATGAAAAAAAGTGAAGTCTTGCACTGATTCTTCAAATCAGGAAGAGATCATATAAACCTGGTACCATCAGCAAGATACAGACTGCTTAAATACAGGCACTTAACAGGAGTACCAAATCAGGAGTTTATTTCCTATTGGCTTCTCTTCTACTCAGTGTTGAAAGACTGGTACTTCTAGCACAGAGCTGGAATTTACCCAGAGCACAGATGTGCCTAAATACACGAGAGATATGAGACAGGTCTGGGATGGGGCTTAAGCTTGGCCTTATAGCATCTATATTGAGAGTGCTGTGGAGATTCAGCCAGCATGACTCAGAGTACCATACTGTCCTGAGCTGTTAAATTTATTATTTAAAATATTAATAAAGTCAGGTAGTTAAGAAGTATATGTAAGAATATACTATGTAAGGGAAAAAAATCTTTAATTATCTCTTTAATATCTTGCTTCCTTTTACTCAAGATATACATAGGTCCTTACTCTAGAATGAAAGTATGTATCCTCCCCATTTTTAATTTATCCTTGCTCCAGAGTTATGTGTCTCATACAGGTAAAGGATAGCAGTTATTTTTAATATTAAGAATAATTATCAGTATAGTTGCCATCCTACAACCAGCATGAATAGATCATTTGACTTCATGCAGAGTTATAAAGGTAGTGTGTCCCAATACTTAGCAATACTTCAGCATTCTAAGTGTATACTGTCAGCCTAGGATTCCAGGCAAATTGCCTCACAATTTCCTAGCTTCTGTGGTTTAAGTTTACCTCTCATGTTATTTTAAAGTAGCTTTGTGGACTTTAATTTCCTTTGGGGATTTTATAGAAGTAAAATTATTGCCCAAGTACTTTAAAAATATTATTATTTGCAGACTGTGGGGGTTTTTCCTGCAGTCTGGAAGCAACTCCCACAAAACAGGAAGCTGTTAACAGCTATAAGTATATATAAAGCTCTGGAGATGTTACAGGGGATACTTTTAAGACATTTACTGATGGAGATAAGGGGGCTGGAAGCTGGTTTTGGTTGTGGAATTACTGACAGCAGCAGTATTCTTTCCATTAATGTCACAAGATCTTATTAAAAAAGAGAAAATTCAACACTTTAAGACCAACTGTGAAGATTTTCAGATCTTGAAGTTATAGAGAAACACAAAAAAAAAAAAACCAAAAACCAGGGTGCCTCCTACTAGCTATAAAAGTGAGCAAGTGTAATTGCTTTTCCAGTTCTGTAGATTAACAGCTAAGGCATGGACTGTCCTTGGCTCCCCTGACCTTCTCTTTTAGGAAAAATAGGTGAATTGCTGTTAATAAATGAAGCAGTGGGGATGAAGCACAAGCAGCCATTGAAGAGGCCTGGGAGATTTATGACTTGAAGGTGGCTGGAATTTAACCTGAAGGTGAGCTATTCACTGCAATGCAAGAGTGTTAAAGACTCTTACTGATCTTCCCTGCATAAAACATTGGCATCTCTCATCCACTGCACTAATTTAACCTTCCGAGTGGCTGGAAGATTTAGTCCTTTATTTAGCACTTTCTGCTGAGCTGTAGCAGAAGCTCTAAGATTGCTGTTCACTTATCATATCACAGAAGATTACAGTTGGAGTAGTAACTAGGGTCTACAAGTTTGAATTTGTGATCTGTTCCCTCACAAGGTATTCCTGAATACAGCTAGAGAGAAATAGACGTGCACAGACAGACTCAACTTCAAAGAGGAAGAGAATGGCAAGCTTATGGCAAATGAAATTTTTTAAAAATGTGTCTGAGGTCCAAGAAAATTCAAAGGACAAAGGGAAGCCTGAAGTCAAGACAAAGAAAAGACCATGTAGATCAATGACAAGAAATATAAGACATTTATACACATTTATGATCATAGGGCACTGCAGTTGTCCTGGAAGATTCTGAGGCTGAGAAATCTAGCCCTTACCTTTGTTAAATTCCCATCAAGGCATTGTCAGGCCTCAGAATATTATTAAGCATTTCTAAAATTAAGGGTGCAAGCAGATTATAAAACACACAACAAAATAACTCTCTTGTGATGCCTGGAAATTTTATCCTTGTGACCTGAGCCTGTGAACATCCAGTTTGTACCACTATCTGGCACCTTATTTCTGTGATGTTCGATGCGATGTTTCAAGTACCCTCTGGTGGTGTGGAAGGACATTCCAATCTTGCTCATACTACCTGGTGCCCATCTTGGCAATTTGAAAGAGAAGACATCCTTCCTCTGGACATTCCAAGTTTGTGGCTGCTGGAGATAGGATTTACTACTCATAACAATATCATGTTTAGGATTTAACCTGTAAACCTATCTGAAGTCAGAAGGTAATTTTTTCCAGGTCAGGCAGGCTTACTCTTCCTTGCAGCATGTCTGCCTCATAAATATTCCAACAGAATTACTTAGCATATTTGCAGTTACTAAAAAAATATAGAACATTGGATTCTTCTTATTGGTAGCAACCAGGCACAGTGAACTGAGAGGAATCACCCTTCCTGATCATGTATAAATTTTTAAATACCTGAAGCACCAACCTTTCAAGCACCAGGTGCCTTTTCTTGTCTCTGCTTCTGCTCTCCTACCCCTTAACAGTGGCTCCAAGTTCCCAGTAGTATGCAAAAAGGATTTAAAATAATGTAGGACAAATCTGTGGGAAATCCATCCTTATAACACCTCCTGTTTCCAAATTTGCCTGCACTTTAAGACTAAAAAAATCCATTTTAGGTATTGTCAGTTGATTTGCTTAGTGTTTTCAGAAACAAATTTAGCAGAAATTCTCCCTCCTGATGAAACAAACTCCAGGTTTGCATACCTAAGCTGTGTGTAATCCGTCCCCTACAAAGACAATAAAGACAAAAAATAACATTTCTGTAATGACTGCTCCCAAGAAGTAAGGAGGAGCTGAGAGTAAGTAGCTGCTGCTTCTATTTTTGGCACACCAGAAGCACTCATCAGGAAGCTTCCTCAACAGGGTGTAAAAGAAACAAGTTTTCAAACTCAGTGTTTCTGTCTTGCCAAGTACTCACAGAAGCTGCTGACAAAATATGTGCTTCTTCCCATTTAACTGATGGTCCAGAGAGAGACAGGCATTCTTCTTCAAGAGCTCCACTGCTGTGCACTTTTCAACAGCACAGGATGAAATTCACTACCCAGAGTCACCCAGAGCAAAGCCTTGGAGTGTGTGGGGAGAGGAGGTAACTGGAAATAGGAAGGAGATTGGAAGAGGCAAATCATGAGCCCCCCTTCTGGTTTTGTGCTCCCCAGAGGAAAATACAACAGAATCTGGACAGAACTGCCCACATTAATTTCTGTAGCATTTGTTGGCACAACTTGAGTGAAGGAAGGCAAAACCTTAGATTTGCTCTCCTTTCACTAAAAGCAAGGTTGTTCCTACTGTAAGTGTGTATATATATATATATATATATACACACACACATATGTTAAGGTGGGTCACGGAGACAAACAAAAGGTCCCAGTTAAATCTCCAGCAGGTAGGTAAGGACTTTTGGATTTGGTTGACATATTCACCAAGTATTATAGAACCACCAAAGAAACTAGCTATTAAAATATGAAGTGTTCCAGCTTCTTGCAAACTCTACAATTACTTAATAATCCCAAGAATTTAGGTCGTTTTTTTCAGGTTTTGTTAAGTCAACCAAAGTGTCACATGCTGTTAGCTCACTTCAGATCTGGTCTTATATAATGCTACTGTAAAACATATACTGGTAAGACACATACAAGATGAAAACTAGAAGAACATGGCTCTGTGTCCATAACTCAAATTTTTCCTATTAGCAGGCAACAATGGACATCTTCAGTCATACCCACACTGAGTGGCTGCCAAACCCATTTGCCTGGCAGTAGCTTAGCAGTTTCGGTTTTGTATGGTCATACATGCACTGCCAAAAAGTATGAATGAGTCCATAAAAGCAGGGTGCAGTACTCTTCATTTATTTTCATTACTGTCTGAAATATGACTTTTTTTAGTAGCATAACTGGATATTCTGGTTGAAAGAAGGCCCACCCCAAGATACTGTTCCTGGAGACTGTATTACTGCTGCCAATGTTCGTTTTTATATTATTTCTCAAAAGTGAAAATGTTAAAGTATGAATCTTGGCACCAAATGGCCTGTATAAGCATCTGACTGTGACTTTAGACATTCTTAGTCTTCACCACCATTTCAACTTCATTTCTCCTGTTATAGCTGGGATGAGCATGTAGAAATCCTTACCACACCTGTGTACTTCGTGTCAGAGAGATATCCCTGAGATTGGTTCTGATGAAGCCAGTGAGTGCACATGATACAGCACAATGTAGGCTGTGCTATCTGTATACAGATTTCAGTGTTTTCTGCAATGATGAAAATCTTCCTTATCCTGCTCTCTTCTGCTACACCTTATATTCAAGCTGGAAAAACAATCATTTTGGATATCATTATGAGAATGTGAGTTCTCCATGTGGAAAGCCATGTTTGTGTTACTTTTTTGGGTATTAAAGAGACTGACTGGAAATGAACCACTCACCTGCGTATTTTTCTGTTCCAAGGTGAACGCTTCAATTTGTCATCCAATCTGTTATGTCGTATCCTGGCCTGATTGCTGTCTTTGAAAAGCCAGAGATAAAATTCTGTTACAGCCTGGGTATTGCTGATCTGAAGAAATATTGCTCTGAAAGAGAAGGTAAAGGAAAAAAATAAACTGTGGTGTCTTAGAATGAAATAAGATTTCTTAATGCTGGTTGAACTGTGATGCATTTCTGTTTGATTAACAGCTGTCTCTCCTTGAGAACAGCATTAGTGGTCTCGGTGTTGTGTCCACAGTCACTGGGTAATATTGAAGGGCAGGATGTTATTTTTTTTATGTGAGTGATTCAGATTTACCCCTGTGCTTACAGAATAACTGACTGCACAGTTAGGTTAGGCTCTGTCCAGTTTGTCATCCTTTGTTTTTGTTTCTGTTGTTCCAGAGAAAGCATCACAGATGTGGGTGAGCTTTTCCATGCAGTGGGATGAAAATTCTCTTCAATAAGAGGAACTTGGTTATGAGACAGATTTGAGGTGGTGCAGGCAGATTAGTCACTCTGCTGCCTGGAAGACTTCTGTTAACTGAGATTTTTATAATCTTGCTGTAGTGGAAACAAAGAATTTCTTGGTGACATTGCAGGATAATAAAAATGTTTGAGATTTTCTTCATGCAAACACCAAGAAGAAAGAAGCAAGCAAAGGACTGTGTGAGTCAACAATGGTGGCAGGGAGAGAGACCAACTACTGAAATCAAATAAAATTTCACATGCAGCTGCAGGTGGAAGTGCCTGAAGCAAAATAGATAGAAATCACTTTTTCTTACAGCATTTGTGAGCTTCTTTGGTCCAAAGAAATTCTATGAAAGTCATTAATAGAAAAGGCAAGAATGGCTGCTTTCTAAAAAGAAACCTCCTGTTACCTTCCCTCTTTCCAGAAGACAAATGGTGCTCAGATGTGGTACTACTTTATACAAGAATGGACCCTTTCCTCTTGGGCATATTGCCCAACTTACCTTGCTTATCCTCATTCTATTAATTCCACAAGAATAATTCCATAAGAAGAATAATTAAATCCATTCCATAAGTCCACACTTATCCCCTCTTCCTAACAGTCTTGCCTATGGTGATCTATTCTTATGCCTATGCTCCAATTCTGCCTCAGGATTTTTATTGCTGACTGACAAGCTTACCAAAAAAGGTCATCATCATAAGAAGAAAAATTAATATCAGGCACTGTTATTCCAGTCCCCATGTTTTGGGGTTTGTTTGTTTGTTTGTTGGTGGTTTGTTTGGTTGGTTTTTGTTTGGTTTGTTTGTTTGTTTGCTTAATCAGTGCTTAGGTTGTGAGTGTGAGGAATGAATGCTTTAAAGAGAAGCAACAGATTTATGACACTCTGTGTTCTCTGTGGGGATTACTTTTTTATCTTTTTGATCCCTAAGACCTTAACACCCTTTGGAGAAAACCTGTTGGTTTAGGTATCGTCCTATTATGGAAGCATTGGTAAGAATACCACAGAGCTTATGTTTAGTTCCTATAAGCTCCTCATAGATCTGTTGCTTCTAGATCACCACCCAGTGTATTAACCAGACTACAACTTCACAGTTTTGTGTTGTGGTCACTTGTGTTTGGTTTTAGTTAAATCAAATCAAATATTTTGTTCAGGAATTAACAATTTCATCTGCTCACCTTAAACAACACTTCTGATTTGGCAAGGTACTTGATTGCTGTACTCAGTTATGATTTCAGTATCACTCAGCTGTTCATTACAGCCAAGTGAGATGATTCAATTTTCTTGCTGATATACTGAATTCCTGTTATAGCAGGAAACAAACATTTTCTTGGTAAGCTAAACTCATTTTTTACAGTGATGAATGACTCACTGAGAAATCACTCTTGACAGTGGCTGCAGCCATTTTTAAACATAATTTTTCTAAGGAAGGAAGACTGTGTTTAGTTGTTTTATTTTATGGTACAGGATAGCACATCTATGAGAATTATTAACATTTACATCTTCTAGAAGAGAACTTTGGCATTCATACTAATATCACAGGATCTCATTTTATTTCCCATGGTAGCTAGCAGGATATTTTGATCTCTTACTAGGTAGATAAAGCACATTTCTTCCAAGGTGCATTTACCAGTTCACAAAAGAAAAAGCATACCCACACTTCATTAAATCAGTCTTAATTACCTTGTACATACAACAGGCCCTTTCACTCTAAGGGGATGTAGGTAAATCATTAGTCCTAAAAATTGTAGGGTGAATGACAAAAGTTGTCTGAGACTGAAAATTCTCTACACTGTCTGCAATATCAATATTTCTTTTCACAAGCTAAAATTCTGGAGGATTGTTTAGTATTGCATCTTTTATACTGCAGTAGTTTCCACTCCGACATTTTATGGGCCAAACCTTGACTCTCAGATGGGTAGTCTATGTCCCTAAAATGTAAAACTAAGAGCAGAGATGCTGATGGATCTTGATTTGTCCTATTACTCTCCTTACACTGTTTCTTATGTATGTGCCAGTGGGTGCTAGGCCTGCACAGAGGAAAGCAGCTCTAAACAAATTCAGAGGTCCTTTTCATGCAAACACAGGCATCACTGTATAATCTATACCATGAGTGTTTCCATACCTATTCGTAGGATCAAGGTTGTAGAGTCTGGCCATGAGTACAGGAGTAATGGCCAACTTGAAATTATTCAGTTTTTGAGAGGAGCTTAACCAGACTACTTCAAATCAGAGGTGAAAATCTAAGACTTGCCAGTTACCACTGTGCATGTAACCACAAGTGCAGCACCAGTGAAAGTTGCAATACCTCCAAATCTGAAGAATGCCAAATACTCTCAATTTTTTTAGATGGGTTTCAATCACTTCACCAAATATGAGTTGAAGTGGTATGAGATGGAAGTGGTAAGAGGAGGGTGGTCATGAGATCAGGACAAGTAGAGAGGAAGAGACTGAGCACAGGACAGGAAAAGAGGATTTTTAGGTTGGATGAGAAAAAGGCAGTTAAAGAAGGGAGCTAGAAGTGAGAAGATGGAGTTATGTATGTCACAGAGAGAGAAAGAGTAGGTGGGACTGGGATTTAGACTGGAAACCAGAGGGCAGGAGAGGCTTTGCCAACAGGCTTGTCCTCTGCAACAAAGCCTGAAAGGGCACCTTTCCCCTGTTGTCAACAGAAACACAACTCTAAAGCTCAGGTTTCAACCTTCTCAAAGATAATTGACAGAGAAACCTACCTATTTTGTAGCATAAATGCTTGGTGCCATTTATTCTATTAGCTCCAGAGGCTCCATAAACATCTGCCACCAAAACTAATTTGGCTGCCTTCCTGTTGTAGAAGCCAATACACTGGATGATGTAATTTCACCTTGTCATTTCTCAAAAACTAGCAAATTAAAAAAAAAAGCTGTATTCCAAGAACATGAAGAAGGCAGAACAGCATACTCAGAGATTTAAGCAGGTTCAGATTATTTCCTTGAGCAACCACACAGATAACCAGGAAGTATATTATTATGCATTGCCATAATTTGCACAAGTGCTTCCTCTATCCTTGCCTAAACTAGCAATGCTTTTTCAACACAGGTCTCCAATATTTTGTTTTCTCCATAGTTTTTTCCCCAATCCTGATCTGTTATCTGATGCTAACTACTCACCATCTCTGAAGGCAGAATAATTAATTGCTTCACTGGTTTTTTATGCCTGCCAACTTGTAGAAACAAGGTGTTACTTTTCCTGACACTGATACATGGGACAAGGGTTCCTTTTCCCTTATTTACTTCAGAACTGGGGCTCAAACTAAGGTTCAGAATTATCTACCAGTACAGACCATTTGTCTGAGACATTTGCAATCTCACATTTTTAGCCTACTTAATGATACCAAGTGTGAAACCCAGCTCCCCTTGACTGTGTCTGGGAGTACTCAGCAGGCTCACATGGGTGCATAGAAGATGAGGAATATAAGTTTGGAAGGCATCAAAGTTTGGCCTATCACTATGTATAAAGTCTCTGGTAGAGGCAGGAGTGGAGTTCCATTCTGCAAGGAAAAGTTAAATATTTCAGCCATGGCCATAATGTAAGTACCTCAACTATGAGATTATCCTTGCTGGTTTTGATGTTCTCTGCTTCGTTCACTGCACTGATCTGTTCTTAGAGAAGAGCCTAGTAGTGTGTGCTGGTTGGGGCAGAGCTTCTGAAAAAAAATAAATAAACAAAACATATACAATTTTAATTCTGCTATGCCTGCTCTTACAAGTACTCAAGTTTGCCATCCAACTCATCCATTATTTTCTTTTCTGCAAATCTAAATGTGGAAGAATGCAAAACTGTTTCTGCTTATGTAGATTATGCATATATCTTATTTCTTTAATTAAGCATGGTTTTGATGAATCTTCAAGAACCTAAAATGTAATGTTGGACTAATATACACGTTATCGGTGTGACTACACCACATGTCACATGCTATGCCTGATGCTTGTGGGTTTTTAATCTTGCTCTTATGCTTTGTGTTTTATTCTGTTCTCATTTCAAATACCAAAACTTCTACAGAAGCTCCTCTTACTGCAGAGCATCCTGACTTTCACAGTCCACTTCATTTTCACTTTCTCATGTAGTTTATATGTTCATGAACCTTTGGTAACAAATTTTTCTCTTGATCACACTCAGTGTGTGACATAGTGCTGAGTGTACATTTCTCAAGTCACATTAAAAAATCCACTGCTATCTACATCAAGCACTACAGTCTAATGGCACGTGAAAGGATGCCCAGCAGGTTTGCAATGGGTATTACAGATGTTTTACCTCATCTAAGCCCAGTAGACCTCCACATCATCGGCTTCTACTGTAACCACTTCTGTGTAGATGTTACTGCAGCCTCTGCAATGGCAGTACCTTTGGAGCTTAGGGGAGATGTTTTCAACATTTTTCCAGTCTGCTCAAACTGTCTTGCTCTGTATTCTGCTTAAGTGTCTCTCTGTCACAATTTCCAAATCTGAGAACAGGAAAATTTCTCACTGCTGAGCTAGAGGAAAGACACAGACAGGAATTTGTGCAGGAGAAAGCCAAAATGCAAGTGTTGTAGCAATAGCAGACTTCTCCAAAGCAGCCAACAAGTCCATTCTAACAACAGTATGCAAGTCTTTGCCTTATTCAGAGTTTTCTCCTGTGTGATTGTACGTCAAGATTGGCGAGGACAATCTTTGTGTGGGAGTTTTGTGGAGGTTTTGAATTAAATCTTTTAAATTCCTTTTTTTTCACATTATATTTATTTTCCAGAAGAGTAGGTGGGGAGACAGTCAAGCTGGATGGAAAAGGTGCTACTGACTCATAAGGATGAGAAATAGCCAGCCTTAAGAAGGCATTCTGGATTTATGCTTGCTGATTCATAACTTCCTACATACATGTGGGGAAAAAAAGTGCGGATTCTGCCCTGAGCTATAATCTGCAGGAAACCCTCCCTTGACAAAATGAGACAGTAGTTTCAAAACTGTAGGAGGACTTAACTTCAAGTCCCAGAAGTTGTTCCCATGAAAAATGTTTAGAATAATGGCCTGAAAATACTATCTCCAACCTCCAAGACCTAACTTCTCTACTTTTGCAGAGAAGTCCAAAACTAATTAAAGCTCAAATTTCCCACTTAAATTAAAAAGGTAAAAAAAAATATAAACCAAATAACAGAAGATATTCAAATAGGACAGGCACTAAGGATTTTGTAGAGAACTGCTTTTCCTTTTCCATGCAAGTGCTATGAAATCAGTTGTCTTATGTCCCAAGTAATCAAAGAAGAAGATAAAAGAATGTGAATAAAACCAAAAAAAATAACAGGAAGAAGACAACTAAGTTCAATAAGTATTTTGTTTCAAGGGTCTTCCATGTCTATTTATATCCAAACAGCTTATTGATTAATTTCATCTTCATATGGCTGCATGGAGCCTGAAGACGGAAGACTTAGTTGGGGGGGGAAAAAAAAGGGTTTGAAAAAAAATTGAAAAGACCCCCGTTTTCACTTCTGAAAAATAAATTTGTATTGCAGATTATGTGACCTATGAGTATCTGCACATCTCATCTTCTATTACTTCTGATTCCTTGAATACAACTTCACAATGGACATACCCAGTTTAAGTCCTGTCTCAGTGGTGTGCAAAATATCCCCAAGCTGGAAATAAAACCAAGGTATTCCAAATTTCTAGCAAGATGGGCAAAATTTCAGATACTATGCCTAGAAATATAGCTATGTCCACTCACACTGAAGTTCTTTGTTAAAGTTGGATTATTACTGGAAATTTGTGTTCAGGGAGGTATGATAATCAGACAGTTTGGTGTTCTGAAATCAGTTTCAACTGTGTAATATATGCCCATGGGAATAGGGAAAGTTAAATCTAGACTGTCTTTAGTAAGTGCTATGAAATTATTGTACCATTTTCCAAGACTCTTACATTCAGTTTTGAGCTTTCTTGTATTTCTGATTCAGGTCAGAATGATGATCAGAAAAAGAAAATAACAATAGCAATGAGAGAAAGAGTTGCATTTAAGTAGCCAAGATGCTGAAGAGATTTTATGTAGCTTGTGCTGGCAGATTCAAAGCAATTACTGTATAACTAAACCAGAATCATCCTTGACTATGGAAAACTCTATGAAGCAATAATGTGAGCAACAGAAAACATTTGACACTGGTGGAATTATAGGAATGAATGAAGCAGAATTTGGTTTAAATGATTTAAACACAGTGCTGCTGTGGCAAGCCATTACACAGGGCACAGTGCAGTCTACAGGCAAATTCACAGTCCTATACCAGTTTATTTTACTCAGAAAATACTGTTTTTACAACTGTCCTTCTTGGCAAGCTTTGCTGGCACCTGGAGAGTGAACAGACGAGTATCAGGGTGATAATGGCTTCAAGCCAGCAGAAGTTGTAGTCAGTGGAGGTATCCTGACCCAAAGGCCTATTGTGGGCTGAGGCATGTCCTGACACACCAGCTGGTGTGACACTCTGAAGACACTGTAGTGAAAACACTGCAATTAGAATTGTTATCCACCTCCTTGCTAATACCTGCCCCTTTTCCTTTACCTTGCACCAAGCTTGGATATCTTAAGGCCTAATGAAACCCATGGTTCATAGGCAGGCACTATGGCCACTGCCATCTTATAGGGACACAAGGAGAAGCCAACACACACCACACCTGGACATGGGCACACACTAGGAACTTCCATGGGACATGGGCACCAACCAGGAACCTCATGAGGACATGGGCACCCTGTCAGGATGTGGGCCCCTCCATGGGGCACCTCACAGCCACGGATGTCTTTTCTCTCCTGACTGATGTATGCCCATGGAGGGAGAGCAGCGCTCCCTTGCACCACTGCTTGGAAGTGGGTGGGGGCTTAGGGGATGGAGAAGTATCCTGCCGGGCTTTCCTTCCTCAGGAAGAACTCCAGCCTCACAGTACTGCTCTGGGCAGCACACTGGGCTGTGGAAACTTCCAGTAGGACCTACATTATTCTGGGAGGTCCTGTAGCGTTTCAGCTCTGTGGTTTGCTGTGACCCTGGGGGTGGGGCAGAGGACTGCTGAGGACCTGCTGAGGCTCTCTTGCCCATGCTAGCTTTTGCTTTTTTATTGAACTCTTTCTTAACCAAGGCTGCTGTTGTTCCCCACTCCCCACAACCTGGTGCCTTCCTGTGCAACTTATCGCTATTACTCACCTGTCCCTGGTGTCACTTCCCGTTTTTCCGGGGGCCTACCACAATCCCAGCAAGGCGAAGCAGCCACACCTTTTGCCAGGCCCTGCAAAGGAGCCAGGTCTCCATGTCTGTCTAAGCAAGGTAGCCACAAAGATGGCCCAAAGGGTAGGGCAGGTAGGAGGCCATACTCTCCACACCAGCGAGCGGTTGCTCAGGTCCCCAGGAATGATCACAGAATCATAGAATCATAGAATTGGCTGGGTTGGAAGGGACCTCTGAGATCATCAAGTCCAACCTTTGATCCACTACCACCGCAGTTACTAGACCATGGCACTGAGTGCCACATCCAGTCTCTTTTTAAATATCTACAGGGATGGAGAATCCACTACTTCCCAGGGCAGCCCATTCCAATGTCTGATCACCCTCTCAGTAAAGAAATTCTTTCTAATATCCAACCTAAACCTCCCCTGGCACAACTTAAGACCGTGCCCTCTTGTCTTGCTGAGAGTTGCCTGGGAAAAGAGACCAACCCCCCCCTGGCTACACCCTCCTTTCAGGGAGTTGTAGAGAGTGATGAGGTCTCCCCTGAGCCTCCTCTTCTCCAGGCTGAACAGCCCCAGCTCCCTCAGCCTCTCCTCATAGGATCTGTGCTCGAGTCCCTTCACCAGCCTGGTTGCCCTCCTTTGGACCTGCTCCAGGACCTCGATATCCTTCCTAAACTGAGGGGCCCAGAACTGGACACTGATATCTCTCTTCATATCATATATCTCTTGATATGTGGTATCTGTATAACTCTTGACCCTGATCCAGCTATGAGTTCTGTAAAGGCTGCTCCACCTTTTGGAGGCAATGCTCTCTGTGGCAATGGGCATTTGCTTCAGGTTTTCAGGAAGCAAGTGTGCCCTGACCCTGATCCCTGATCCCTGATCCAGCCATGGAGGATGGAAAGGCAAGGACACTGACAAACAGAGAAACCATTCAGAGAGCCATGGGAGATTCAGGGGATGGACAGAGGGCCCAGCAGGGGAGAAGGACTGAGCCTTACATTTTCTAATCTGTGTTCCAGGCTTCTCGATGAGAAGGAGCTATGCCCAGAGATCCTTCCAAGAGTTCAGCACTGTGCTCCAGCTGGGCAGCTGTGACACAGTTCTACTCAAAATTCTATTGGGGGCAAGTGACAGCACATGTTAAGAAGAAAGCCAAACATTCACCCTTTGTTTGAAAAAGAATCTTTGAAAAAACCTTAACTGTCGAAAAATTAGGACTGTGATAAGTCTAGAATTTTTCCAGACAGACACAACCCCTGGTGTCTTAGGCAGGCACGAATCACTGCCACCTCGCTGGGACACAGGTATCTTGTCAGGATGTGGACTGCTCCTCCTGGGACACAGGCACTCAGTGTACCTGACAGCCATAACCCAGCCAGGATGGCTGTGAAGGGCAGTGTTGGAAAACTGAACCAAGCTGTGTGAACTGTGTCACCTACTCTTAAACTCTTAGTGTGCCATATTATGGGGCAGGCGGCCATAAAATGCAAGCAAGCTTGTCATGTGCCCATTTTTCCTTTAAAAGGGTCCTGGGTGCCTGGGAACTTAAACGAGTCTTAGATCAGAGATGTTTCTGCTGGATGATCCTGCAGTGGTTGGTGTCATCTCCACTGTAGGCTGGTTCCTCTGAAGCTTAAGCGAGTTTTTATTTGTACTTTGAAATCGAGTTCTGATTAATTTGTTAAAATCACTTGATCTGCAGAGAATCTCCAAGATTAGTTTTACAAAATAAACAACAATCTGCAGAGGGTCTATACTAAAATAATTTTTGACTGTAACAACGACTTTTTGCGTCATTGTCCTACCAAGGATCCCCAAAAAATCTGCCTGTCCCCATAGCTTTGGGTGAAAAAATTATTTAGTGTAGTCAGCAGGATCCTTGTGTTAGATTGATGACAGATTCTCCTGATAAATGGTATCTTTTGCAAAAGAGTTTTCTGGAAAATGGATGGCAAGATCCTAGGTGGGATAAGGAGTGACTTAAGGCTATAAGTCATGATCCAAAAGCTACATGGAATGAATTCATTAACTGGGAGGGTATGTGCAAAATAAAGACAGAAGGGAAGAAGGGATGTGCTGGCTGTTAGCTGCAATATGGAAAAATGAGAACTAGCAGGCTGAGAATTAAGAATAAATTAGTGGAAGAATAAATTTTCAACTAATGACTGAGAACTAAATCTAATGTACTAAAGCTTTTCGTTTGGGAAAAGGGTACTCTGGAAAAACAATTAAAATGGGAACAGGGCATAGAGAATGCAAAAAAACACTGTGAAATGGTGAAATGGTGGTGAAAGGTAGCAGTCTAGACCCTTTAAAGTCTGTGCAGCTATATATAATTGTGACTGAGATGGAGACATTTGGAGGAACCACTTGGAGATGAACCACAGAGATGGCATACACTAGAGTTCATATTTTAATATAGATGATCTGTGAAGAATTCAGATAATGTGTCAAGAGCAACCTGGGGAATCAGTAGTTGAATGGTTATACCAACTTTGCTCTGGTAGGGCAGGAAGAGTGTTAATTTGTGAGAGATGCAAAAGATTTAGACCGAGGTCCTGGAATTTTCCTCACCCTCTGAGAAGATTCCACTCAAACCCTATGGATATATCAATTAGATGGGCATGAAAGGTCTGTTATCTAGACATAGGTGAGGAATCCATGTTCTTTGGGGAGTGCCCAGGTATATCACAGAGAACATTGTTACAAGTAGCTGTGGTAAGATTGCCTTGAGTCAAAGTCCAAAGTGATGAACATTGTCCTTGAGACATTTATACTCTGTCCCGATTTAGAGATCTGTTGGGAAGGGGGATGTGGCAACAGGAAAATCAGTATTTATGCAGATATATCAGGGGCTACCTGCAGAAATCTTCTTTCCAAAAGTGTTCTGACAGACCATTTTGCAAATGCAAGAACCAAGCCCTGACAATTAAGACCCTGAATGGTGTCAGGTGTTAAATGTCTTAGCCTGACCCATAAGTTGAATTAGTGCTCCACAAGACCAATGGACTAATCCAGCCAAACAAAACAAGACTGTTAGCAGATATACCAATCAAAGTGAGAGCGAACAAGCCACACAAAACAAGTGTTGGCACGCCTGTCTAGGTCAGAGGTACACCCACAAATTTCTTCATGTATATAAATTACAGGATAAGAGGAAATGGCCTCAAGTTGCACCAGGGGAGCAACTGGATATTAATAAAAATTTCCTCACTGAGAGGGTTATCAAGCATTGGAAGAGGCTGCCCAGGGAAGTGTTTGAATCACCATCCCTAGAGGTGTTTTAGAGATGTGTAGACATTGGGCTTAGGGACATGGATTAGTGGTGGACTTGACAGTGTTAGGTTTACAGCTGGACAAGATGATCTTAAGCATCTTTTCCAACTTAACTCATTCTGTGATTCTATGAAGTACAGAAGTGTCTTAGGGTCAAATGCTGGTTTTAATTGCATCTGTGTAAAACTGTTACTCACACACTGCCTGCAAGCTACATGAATCAGAAGGTCATGTTTGGCCATTGGGAACAGCAATATAGAGCTGTTATCATCCCCCTGAAAGATTACTCTGCAGCCCGCTACAAATTCTGCTGGTGCTTTTGCAGGCCCCAAGGGACTGCATTTTTCTTCTGGAGTCTGATAGAGACTTGGCTCCTATCACCATCTTAATGAGCAGACTTTTCCCGTATGTAATGACTCTTGGAGCAACTAGAATGGAAACTTTGTTAACTGTGCTGAATAGCTTTATGAATGAACACAGGGAGAAGGATCTGTGGTACTACTCCTATTCTGAAGTTTCTTAGAGCAGTGTTGCCCTTTACAAAGAGGGAAGGTCGAGGGCAAAATGAGAGGTACAGATCAGGTCTGCAAGTTGTCACAATATCTGGGATTGTTCAAAGATGAGGTTTTCCTTCAGGCGCCTCTAGATAAGGAATTATCTAGTTTACTTTCATCACTCCAGATGTCACCAAAGTAATTTTAATGTTCAGTGGCTAACATGAAAGATTTACAGTGTAAAGCTGTGCCAACAAAACATTTGAAGAGCACAAGAGCTCCTTCAAAAATAGACATGGATCAATAATGGCAGAGTTCATTTAGACAACAATTTCTTTCATGTTAGGAAAAGGCCTGATAGTTTCACTAGTAATAAAAGGAAGACTCCTTAAGAGTTTAAATCGTGCTGTATTAGTGCTTATATTACTTGTAAGGAATTGATATTATGGCCTTCTTCTTGGCTTTATCCTTGTTGCTAGGTAACAGAGTTGTCTGTGACATGTTAATCTTTAAGGATCGAGATGTAAGAAAATTATATCCAACAAAGATATGTATGAATGATTGCTCTTTTTTCAACCCCTCTCTAGGATAAAGAGGAGATGGGAGAACACAAGCTTAACAGTTCTTGTAAAAACTCTGTTAAATTTACAGAGAACTCTGCCTTCTCCCCTCTGCTGAAGTTTTAGTATCAGGTGGCTGGAGACTAAAGTTCTCACCCCTGAAATAGACTGAAGCCAGTGTAAAGGCAAATGACCATCCCGTTAGCTCTGCTGTGGTGGGTACTGGGGTCCTGGGTTCCTGCTGTTCTCCCAGCTGCCTTTCCAACCCCAAGTGCCTTGTCCTGCCAGCCCATGGCCATTCTTTCAGGCTTGGTCCCTCTACCCCCTCAACCATGGAGCAAAAGGGAGTGCCAAGGTCAAGCAGCACAGCTGCAATTTTGCTCCCTGGTATGCAGCTGCCAGAGCTCAGCTTTGAGATTTTTCAGGTGAGTTAGGTTGCAGTGGCTTTTTCTCTCTCCCACGTGCTCTGGTGGGCTGTCAGTCACCCACCAAAGCAGACGAAACAGTGGCAGAAGCAGGTTTTAATGTCATCAAGAGCAAGTCATTAACCTTAACTAGACAAGAGGAACAGCCTTCAGGGATTCATTGTTATCTCTGAAGGAGACAGAGGAAATGAAAATGTGACATGTCTCTGTGGGGTCTGTAGATCTCCAAGTTCGTTTCTTTTAGTGCCTTAGGAAAGGAAAACAAAGATGGATTTCAGCTTTTAGTGCTTTGCTACTAAGATTAATGGTTTGTAGCACTCATAACAACTTTATTATTCCTGTAACAGTAAGAATTATTATCTAATGGTTTTTGCTTTGTGCTCCCCTTGTGCTCTCAGATTTACTGTATCTCTCACACATCTGCTTGGTTGGAACAAGGATAATGAACAGTTTACTTGAAAAATTACAACTTTCTACTGGCAAAGAGGAAATGTCTTTCTCAGGTAAAGGGATGAGCACAATATTTTGAAAGCTAACTCTTCTTCTGTTGATGGCTGGGACCTGAGTCTGCCCCTTCACATTGCTTACAAAGGTTTCTACTAAAAAAGGCAAACTGATTTCAGCAGCTATTTCACCACTTAACTTGCAAAGAGGCATCAGTAAAGATACAAGACTGAGGCCATCTCTGAACAGTTCCTGTGAAATAATGAAATGTGTACTCTGTTGTGTCCTTGTAATTGGTTACAGGAGCCAAGTGTATCATTTCTGTACCACAGACATAGCAATGTAACTAAGAACTGTACTACAGTTACAGAGATTTTTCTAAATCAGATAAAAAGAAGGTGATATTTGGGTTTTTTTTGTCAGCTCTTTTTTTTAGAACACCTTGTGAGGATTTATGGACATTTACTAGTAAACTAAAGAAATGGGGTAGGAAGGACTAAAGCCAGTCCTCCTATAGAAATAAATTTGTATTTATATAATATACACAGACACTCTTAGCTAACTACCTAGAGGATGTAACTCATAAAGTGCCAAGGCACATTAAGTCAGGTATTGGAATGCCTGTGCTGTTTCCCAGAGGGAAATCCTAAACCCAGAGTTAGGCATTTACCTCTCTTAAGCAGCTGACATTCATTAAAATGAAACCCAGGTCTGATTAGACAGTAGCATAAATACAACCAATTAGAAATTGCACATAAATGTGTCTCAGTTCAGTCCCTTTTCAGAAGCTGAGTTCCTACTTCAGTGCTTAGAGCAAGCACCTCTCTCCCCTTGGGATCTGGAGACATCTTTTCTTCTACAGCACTCTTTTAAAGAGATGGGGGGGAAAAAATCACTATTTTTTTCTGTCTCCCTCCTGCAGTGTGAGATGAAGATCTTTCATCCCACAAACTGTCACCTAGGAAGTAGGAAGCTGTGACGTGGATCTCTCCTACACTGCCACAGCCCAAACCTCACCACTCTTCTCAGCTTCTTTTTCTTCTGTAGACCCTAAAAAGGTTCATTTAAAATATGAAAACAGCTTTGTTCTCAGAGAGGTGCAGTCAGGGCACTGCTGGGGCTGTATCTCTGAAGCTGGATGGGTCAGATGCCTGGAGAAGAAAGTGGGTGTAGGGGTATTCCTGCCATGGCAACTGGAGACAGCCCTGTGAGGACCAAAGGACCTTTGAAGTCACAAAATCCAAGGGCTTTGCCATGTATCTTTTAAGTGTTAACCCTAGTCACTTGACCTCCAGACAGCAGGATGGCAATCTGGGATTTTAATTAACATCCTCCTAAACTCCAACCAGTTAGAGGGTAACCACTGAATTTGTCTCTTTGTTTTGCATCTAATATGCACTTCTGGCAGGTTTGAGAGGATTTATTCAGGTTGTCATAAAATTTAAGTGCTGCAATAAATTAGAAATACATTTTTATTCCTTTCAGATCAGGCCTAAAATATGCAAAATCTTCCCAATTTATAAAAAATCATTGCAGTTTTTTTATTTCTTCATAGTATAACCTAAAGGAAATTCCATATAAAATTTCTACATGGATCATTTTATACTGCTTCATTTAAAAAGACCGAGCACTTTCTGCTCTATTTGAATTATATTACATTTTTAAATGCATATGTTGTCCAAGCAGATAGATGAATAAATGTACACAGAGTGAATCACACATGCACAAGACACTGCTTTCTTCCAGTTATAACTATATTTCTTTCTCGGGACTATTATATTCTTTTATATAAAGCTAGTGCCCCCCCTCCCCCCCAAAAAAAAAAATTTCTTTAGGTAGTCAGAATGATATGGAGTGAAATCCTGAATGATTTAACATACTGCATGGGCACATCCAGTCTGATTCTCCATTGTACACTGCAAATGATGTAAAATGAAGGTGAATGAAAACATAGCCTGAGCTTTTCATGCTTGGTTTGTGGAGAATGATTGTTCAAAGTGAAAAGTCAAAGACAACAGGCTTTTGGCAGAATGAGAACTATGGGAAGGGTTTTGCCTGTTATGCTCATTATGATAATGGTAAACATACACAATCTCCATGACTGCAGCTGCTGATGGGATAAAAGTTGCAATGAATAATAAAGGTGATATTTTGCATTATCTGGATCTGGAAGAAATGGGCCATTTAAAGGTCTGTAGTTTTGAAGTATAGAGTAGGAGAAGGTATGTTCCTGTAACATGCTTCAAGAGTTTACATCCATTATATTTCCCTTGTTTCAGTGATGATTTCCAGTTCAGATCTGCAATATCTTTGAGCAATACTGCCATTGTAAGCCTTTAAATTTATAAGTATGTTCACTTACCTATGTATCTGCTCAGATATATAAATATGTCTGTTTATATAATCTATCTAGAAGCACCTACCTGTGCAAAAATAGGTAGCCACAGTATTTAAAGGACAGCAGGTACACTTGGCATCTATCATCAGTCAGGTCTGAACCACACACATCTTCTCAAACATTGAGAGTAAACATGAGAAACCTTTTAGCTTGTAATATATGGAAACACTCATCATCATTTTGAGCATATTTTGTCACCAAAACTTCCTTTTAATTTGAAATTATCTATATTTATCACCAATATTTGCCACTTTTTACCAATTGATGTAACACTTGTTTATACTCTCTGGTGCAAATATACACAGTGGTATAACCACAGCTTGCCTTCATCTTGCTTACATCTTACCTTCATCTTGCAAGCTTCACTTCTTACTCCAGTGAAGCTGTTATACAATATTGTATTTCTCACTTTTTTACAGGAGCCCTGCAGTCGTAGCTGATGGCATCATGCTCAGGGCATGTTGAACCAAATTATTCAAACCCCCATTCACAGGACAGAATGCCACATTCAGTCAAGCTGTTCTGTCATTTCTCAGGTTGTTAATTTAAATGGGAAAGAAAGAGGGGCAAAAGCAGCTACTCTTAATTCACATGGCTGCAACCAGAAGAACTGCAAATATTTTTATTTGCAGGCACCACTTGTAAATGGACACTTTTTTGGCCCTTTCATCTCAGAAGACAGAGCTATACTGGAGAGATGCCAGACAACTATAATTTTTTTTACCAGGGGCTCAGAGGAAGCACACAATTGCTATACAATGCCTCCCCCCCAAAAATAATAAAAATCCTCTCATGAAGCCCTTCGCAAGCACAGAAATTAAAGCTGCAATAGAGGCTGTCACAAGGAAAATCACACTCACCTATCAATGCCACTAGAGGAAAGCCAGGCCTTTGGCTACTAGACTTCATCTTTTCAAACCTTCCTTATCCTTGTATAACTCTTCAATCCATCACATCCCTTCTCTGTGCCTACCCAATGTTCCCGTTTCCAAGTACAATTCTTGAGGATTTTCCACCAATCTGTCTCTCCAATTTCAACTTCAATGCAATTTTCTGTAATGCTTCAGTTCTTCTCTTGGGTAATCTGCAAGCAGCAAACACTGAGACACCAGATCTGTGAATCACAGTGGAGACATGAGAAGTTCACCTATACCTGCTTGGCTAATTTACTTCTTTCTAAAAGCAGGATGAGATAGTGATACTAATAATGATTTGAACATCTGAATCATTTGAAGAGTAGAAGCTGTGCATAATTCAGTGTTTGGCTCTGAAAAAAGAGGAAAGGAATTTCAGGGTTAGATCCTGACATGCACATTTACACCAGCACATCACACATCTCATTGGTTTAGTTTCAGATTTAAGAGATTAAAAGGGCAGTCTTTAAAAAAATCAGCCTCTGTTTCTAGTATGTGCACAAGATGTTGCAAAAATGAATAAGTGTAATTGGGACGGAGGAGCTTTTCCTCTGAAAGAATTGTCTGGTTTTGGTTTTCTATGATTAATGGCAAATCCATAAACCTGACTTCTTACGCATCAAGTAATAGCAAGTCAGCACTTATATGTGATACTGGACAAAATAAAATCCAGCAAGAAACCAGAGGGTTTTTCATGTTCCTAAGGGGGAAATTATTTAAAACATTCTGGAAAGTAGTCCTACCTTTTCCTTTTCATTTGGTTGGACTTATTTTGAGGCTTTCATTCTCCTAATGATGACCAGAGGCAAAAGCAGATGACAGAAGATTCTCATGTCAACCAGAGCAGGTTCTGCTGATCACAAGAGATACTTTAATTAAAGGCCTGTCACTAGTGTGGTTATTTGTCACACAGGAGCAATTTTCCTACACTGAAATATTTGTACAGTCCATTAGTGGATGTTCAGAAACAAACAAACAGTTCTGTATCTGAAGGCAGTTTTCACAGCAAACCTTGATGTCAGTTCATTGTGAAATCTGAATGCACTCATCAATGGAGTAACAAATTTAACTCAGACTGTTGATCCCAGTGGAGAGAGATTTCTGGCTTGAAGGAAGACAAATATTATAAAACCAAAATAATCTGATCCTGGAAACATTTTTATAGCATGCCTGTGAAACTTCTAACTCCATTTATAATTTTCTGATGAAGAATGAGATTGTTTCCACTTTCAGAAGTGTGAATCTTAAATTGATTCTGGAACTTTGGTAATACTGCAACTAGGCTTTAAGTCTTCTTTGAATTTTAAAAAGTTATTCTCCGTAAACTATTTTACACCAATTTTTAAATCGCCAGTTCAGAAACAGCCAAAAGTTTCTGCCTTTGAGATTGTGGAATGCTACATTTATAAGACTTCCATATTAAGTCTGTGTAATACATTGTTCTAGTTACCATGACTACCTCTAATAAATGTTTGTATACCTCAGCAGTGTCTACATCCAGTTAAAACCCTTTATTGACATTCACTTCCTGCTGCATTTGGCACAATAAAACGAATCCAGGAACACTTATGATTTTAAAGGAAACAGATATCGCATGTTCACACTTTCAAGCTTATTTTTTCAAAATCCCAGGTGGTTAGAGTAGCACATACACAATTAGAGCATGCACAATGGTTTCAGTCATTTATGGAGCAGCCAGTAGGAGGGCTGATGCCTGATTTGTGCATACAAAGACATGCTCAGGCAAGCTTTAGTTCCCAGTTCAGTAGTGTCAGCTGTGTTAAAGTACAGGTTCCTATGCAACCTGGAGCACAAAAGGTTTTATAAGTCTTACCCTATGGCTAATTATTTTGCTTGAAGATGACACAGGTAATAGATAAAAGTTGAGACTGGACTTTAGGAAAAAGCTATTCAATAAGGGCAGTGCAGCAGTCACTGCAAGAAGGGTACCAGAGTGAAGCTGCTCAGGGGAACACAGCTCCGGAACAAGTTTCCGTCCTTGGAGGCTTTGAGGACCTGGCTAAATTAAGTCATGGCTGACCATGAACTTTTTTGCATGGGAGGCAGTACACATCTCTTCTAAGCAACATTTTAATGACTTCTGTCTGTTTTTTAAAGTTAGAGACCCTACTACATGAACTGTATGCTGTAAGTTTAACATTCCTACATATTCACCTAACTGTATACATGCACGCATGCTTACACATACAGAAATTTCAAGTAGATGTGCAACTTCTAAGAACATTAACTATGCATTTTCATTCATACATCTGCAGACAAGTAAGCTCCAATACAGAACCTGTAAATATCTGCTTGACATATGTGTTAGTATGATTTTTGCTCAAACTGTAGCTGTGACCTCCATTGGGGTTTGCAAGATGATTCAAGGAAGGGAGGGTTGCAAAACATAGAGTGCAGATGTCAGCAACAGCTCAGGTCCTCCAGGGTGGAGGCATGAGTGTAACCAGCTGCTGCACACATTTTGGCTGGCTCTTACCCTCCTGCCCAGGAAGGACTGAGGATATGCTGGCTCAGGGGATGGCAGAAAGATAAGATAATAGTGTGTCACATTTTCATAGAATCATAGAATCATAGAATCCTAGAGGTTGGAAGGGACCTCGAAAGATCATCTAGTCCAACCCCCCCTGCCAGAGCAGGGCCCCCTAGAGTACATCACATAGGAACGTGTCCAGGCGGGTTTTGAATGTCTCCAGTGAAGGAGACTCCACAACCCCCCTGGGCAGCCTGTTCCAGGGCTCCATCACCCTTACAGTAAAAAAATTTTTTCTGATATTCAACTTGAACCTCCTATGCTCCAATTTACACCCATTACCCCTTGTCCTATCACTGGTCACCACTGAGAAAAGCCTAACTCCATCTCCCTGACACTCACCCCTTACATATTTGAAAACATTGATGAGGTCACCTCTCAGTCTCCTTTTCTCCAAACTAAACAGACCCAGCTCCCTCAGCCTTTCCTCATAAGGGAGATGTTCCACTCCCTTAATCATCTTAGTAGCTCTGCGCTGGACTCTTTCAAGCACTTCCCTGTCCTTCTTGAACTGAGGGGCCCAGAACTGGACACAATACTCCAGGTGCGGCCTCACCAATGCAGAATAGAGGGGGAGGAGAACCTCTCTCGACCTACTAACCACACCCTTTCTAATGCACCCCAGGATGCCATTGGCCTTCTTGGCCAATGAGTTTCTATGAGTTTGAGAAGTACTGATGTTATCTGTCTCCTGCAGCCCAAGACTTCTGAGTTTTAATGTTAAATGCACTGGACAGGTTCATTAGCATTGGACTCCAAGGCTCTATAAGGGTAGGCTGGTTTTGATGACTAGACCAGGCTGTGAGTAAGGCACATTCTAAGAGGAGCTGCTCTTTTGATCAACCTTAATAAATCTTTGGATATCTGGAACACAATGATAAGGGGAGTATGCCTCTGTGGAACAAGGCCAATCTTCCATTAGTGAATTTTGCTGTGCTGGACAGATGCTAATTTGCAGTGTGTATATTTTGATGGAAAGAAGCCATCATTTTAATTGAAGAGTTGGTTTCAGTTTAAGTCTCTCAGGCACCGCAATGCCACTTGCAGAAAAATAAACCTTTGAGCCACGACTTCTTGTTCTTTAGCCAAAAGCAAATTCTTCTAGTAGTCCTATGAAATCTACTCTAAGAATAATACAAAACAGCCATTTTAACTACTTTCAGAAATACTTACTAGTCTCGAAAGACACTTAAATTGTAGATTTAATCACCTGTGTATAAAGTTTACAGAAAAGGAAACAAATACTGAAGATCTGATGTGTTTAGCACACTCACTACCCACAAGACTGTTAGCCAAAGTGTCTTTTTAAGGATCTGATTTAGGGTCTCCTTATGTAGAAATATTCTAGCAGCCAAGCAAGCAGCAATGGCAATGCAACATAGGCCTTTTTAAATACTGTCTAACATTTACTTCTATGACTGAACTGCAGCACCAGATAGAAATATATTGTTAATATATTTGTAAAGTTCAAAATTTACCTAATATTAGTCTCATGGTTCTAATACTGTCTGCTCCTGTCTCTAAAGCCTTCCTCACAAATCCTTCTGCTTCTTGTTCTCTATTCTCAGACAAGATACCGCTTGCAAAAGTGAATTTCCCCTCCATGATCCACACCAAATCACACACCTTTTCATTCACCTTTCCCTGATCCCTGATATTTCTGGCTTGGTGCAGCTCTTCCTCTTTCCCAGACCTCAGTTTTCCAATACATTCCACCTGCCTCAGCTGTCTTTTGGCAGAAGGGGGACAGTAGGAACTGGCAGCTGGCATGCAGCAGCTCCCAGCAGATGTGCACTGCAGGGAAGGAAGGAAATTCTGCAGCAAATGGTGCAGATGGATCCTGACCCTATTGTGTTCACTTGGCCCTGCCATTCAATGAACAAATCCTCTCCTTAGCCCTAAGCAACATTTTCTATGGGTGCTGCAAACCCAAGGCTAGTCAACAAGTTGTTACAAAACCAGACACTAGGAGTTTGCTTTCTTAAGTGTCAAACTTGCCACAGGTTTAGTCTGGCATGAGGAACAGATTCTGTACATGTGAAGAAGTAACCCTTAGAAACAGAAACTTCCATTCATTGATGGGAAATTAATAAGAGCTACTTTAACAAGGTGTATTAGGCAGGAGGCATTCCAGACACAAATGCCTTATCATCTTTTTTTTTTTTTTTTAATAAACACAGCTATGTTATTGCCGCAGATTCCCAGCAAGCAAGGTGCACAAGCATGTACTAAACATAACACAGAAAAAGGTATGCTAGGAAGCAAAAAAGCCAAATGAAAAAGTCTAAAAACTACTTTCAAAAAACATCAGAAGATATTTTTATATTAAATAGTAGCATTACACGCTTACAAAATTCCCCCTAAAACAATTAATTAAATTATGTTTTCTATTCAGCCTTAACCTGCAGCTTCCTGTTTACTTGAATTTGTAGCGTGTTGTTTATTTTCAGTCTTGTGTTTCCTTTTTTCTTTTTTTTTTTTTTCCAGGTTATTTCAATGACTTGTAAAACCAATAGGGAAGTTAATGAAGGCAGCAGATCTTGATTCCTCACAGAATTAGAAAACTGTGTCCATGGAAACAAAAAGAGAAGTAAAACCTGAGATTACCCTTTTCTTCTCTGCTGTATGGTGTGATGAGAAATAATCAGTGTAGTGGTATCTGGGGACAAATATTTTGTTGTAGCAACTCCAAGACAGGAGGTGCCAGGAAGCTAGCATCAGATGAGCTCCAAATGATGACACATGCTCAAAGGTAACACCTACCATTTTCTCAGCTACTGTGTCTTGGCAAGCAGCTTTGCAATGAGTACCCTTAAGCTATTGGTCTTATATTTGTATTGGTTTTATAGCTCTTGGTTCTGTATAAAAACAGAAGTTAATTTTGATAGTGGGTCATGGAAATATGCCATGATGTTTCTTTAAACCATGTGTTTACCAAAACTTTAATGTTGCTAATGTCCCAAACATGGTTTGAGTGGTTATACCCCTCCCACAACTACTTATATTTTGTTCGTTATTGTAATCTAGGAGGCTATAACACATCTTTTTTTATCTGGGGTGACTTTTTTCCCTAAGTCTGTTTTTCTCCCCAGATTTTTTAATTGTCTATTGAGAACTGTGTGTACATGTTTGTTCTCACTCTCAGAAGAATACTATATTAATACTACATATATTTTAAATATTTCTTTAAAGAAACACCATCTTAACAGGATGGTCTTAATCTCTCCTCTTTATTTATCTCTGACATCACTCCCAGATGCCTTTTAGCATTTTCCTTACTCTTCATTTAGAAATGTTGGCCTCCCATCCTCTTACTTTCCAAGGGAATACAGACCTGCTTTCCCTAACCCTTTTTAATAGGCTAGCTTTCCTGTATCACTTAGAACAGTACACTGATACTTCTCTGTTGCCACAGATATGTTAACCCCTTCTACTTTAATAGTTTGTGACAGCCCTTTAATTTAAAAACCTATGAATTTTTATATCCATTTGGGAAATCTGGAGGAACAATTTGGCAAATATAGCTGCAGCTATGAAACATGAGTCACACTGAAGTAAAATATACACACACCCCACACACAAGACACATGTATACTGGTCATGAACAGAGCAATTTGACTTAATTTTAGTGACCAAAAACTAAGCCTCGTCACTTATTCAAGGCAGGGTTTGCTTTCAAAACTTTCAGTTCTTCTCAACTGAGACTACAGGAACAAAAGCCCCAAACTACATTTTGACCAGTAGTAAGAAACAACATGCTCAGCCTCCATGAGACTTCTAAAAAGCTGCTGGTTTTCTCTTTACTTTTGCAGCTAGTCAACACAGCTCCTTCCTTCCTTCCTTCCTTCCTTCCTTCCTTCCTTCCTTCCTTCCTTCCTTCCTTCCTTCCTTCCTTCCTTCCTTCCTTCCTTCCTTCCTTCCTTCCTTCCTTCCTTCCTTCCTTCCTTCCTTCCTTCCTTCCTTCCTTCCTTCCTTCCTTCCTTCCTTCCTTCCTTCCTTCCTTCCTTCCTTCCTTCCTTCCTTCCTTCCTTCCTTCCTTCCTTCCTTCCTTCCTTCCTTCCTTCCTTCCTTCCTTCCTTCCTTCCTTCCTTCCTTCCTTCCTTCCTTCCTTCCTTCCTTCCTTCCTTCCTTCCTTCCTTCCTTCCTTCCTTCCTCTCCTTCCTTTCTTTCCTTCCTTCCTCTCCTTCCTTTCCTTCCTTTCCTTCCTCTCCTTCCTTCCTTTCCTTCCTTTCCTTCCTCTCCTTCCTTCCTTTCCTTCCTTTCCTTCCTTTCCTTCCTTTCCTTCCTTTCCTTCCTTTCCTTCCTTCTTAAACCAGCAACCCTAGCTTTTTAAAACACAGAGCCCATTTATTCAGCTGTAATCCATTATTGCCACCCTGGTAGTGCTCTGATGCCTGACTATGAGAAGAATCTGAGTGACTAGACTAGGTGCATGCCCTGAAAATGGTCAGGAACACCAGTAAGGTCTTCTCTAAAAATCAGACTTCTCTCATTCATCTTCCAAACTGTCTAGAACTGAGCAGGAGATACTGAACTTTAGCAAAAGTGATGGTAATTTTCCATTCAATTTTGCTGGGTAGCTTGAGCTAACTTAGCTGGAAAAATGCCCCATTACTTCGTCTTAGTCTCAAAACATCCCTAAAGCTGAGTCTAGAATTGGCAAGGCTTCAGAAGCATCTTCTAAGTGCACCAAAAAAGCCTGTCTACCCCATGGCAGTGATTAATTTCCTTCGCATAGACTTCAGCATACATCTTCTGCTGGAAGAAACAAATGAGACAGATATTTATGCTGTAGGATGAGCATATCTAGCTAAAAATGCTCCATAATCATACCTTTTTCAATTCTTAGTGACTTCATCTTTTAGGTATCTTTGGGACATCTTCTACAGGAAGGCTGATATCTGTCCTTTAATGGAGATTATCCAAACACTTCTTCACATTATTCCAGCATATTTCATTTCTAACCTCAGAGGGTCACTGTTTCCAGTGCAGTGTTAGAGATACCCAGAGTGGATGCTAGACAATATTATCTCCCAAACTGGAAGCAGCAGTGCTCTCCTTGGGCTCATTAGCCCAAGGGGCTAATGATTAAGGGGTACAACACCGTGCTAACACCTGTCCTGCTGCCAAGGTCCCCAAATAACTCACGTGCAGAGCTAGCTCATGTACCTCTGCTATTTAGACAAAACCATGGTGTAGTTTTTTATTCACACTCCATGGGAAACTTTTTAGAGGTCCACAATTATGAAGTCCTTGGCTTCCCTTTAAAAATCTTTCTGGCAATTCCTCCAATTAGTCATGCGTGACTTCATATTAAATAGCTATAATTAAATCATAATTTATCCTGTGCTTCAACTGTGATCTACATGAACAGCTTTCCTTTCCCTAATAGGATAGTTACTCAAGTCAATAGTTTCCTGGCTATTCCTTAGAAACAACTTGCATGGTAAAAGCAAGATTAACTTCTGGAGAGTGCTGAAACATCCCTCATTCCAAAGGACGATTAAAGTATTTGAACTTGTTTCTTTGCCTGAGGACAAGAACAAAAAGTCTTCCTGGCACAAGAGCTTTATTATTCCTCCTAGTTTTTGCTTTTTTTTCAGCTCGCTTCTGGTAACATCTCAATTTCTTTGAGTAATTCTTCTTCCTATGGAGGAAAAAAAACCTTTCCTGTATCTACTCCTTTTCTTTACCTTATATGGTGAAAATTGCTGTCATGTTTTAGCAATGTCTTCACAAACAAACTGCCACCTTTTGGAAGTCTGATGGCCTCTTTCAGATGTTTCCTGTTTTTCCTATAGTAAAAATGAGTGATTTGTTATTGGTTTCTGTGCAGTCTTGCTTTCTGTTAGCACCACCTGGTTTATAGCCATGCCACCATGTCACTGCTGCAGTGACACTCTGCTTAGGCTGACTGCTGAAGGGAGAGACTGCTCCTACCTCAAGAAGTGCAAAGAGACCACACATGGGATATCAAAAGCCATACACACTATGAACTTGATGGTGACTACTTGGGAAAGTCTACTCAAAGCATACCAAATACCCATGTATAGCCCTTTCCATGTGCTATTGCTTTTCTTTCCATTTTTCTGTCTTTAAGGCCATATCAGACAAGTTCCAATGTTTTCTTTTATCCTTTGACAATCTGGCCCTGAATCATCATTACAGCAATCTGAAAACCGTCTTTCAAATATATCATTGATAATAATTGTCACCAAAGGTACCAAGTACATAGAACATAGGGTTAAAAAAAAAAAAAAGAAAGAAGCTATGACTATTCTTCAATTTTATTTTTAACTTTCGATGTTATTTTTTTACGTTCGTAGCTTTTTAAAAGTTGTCTCAAATTACTCATCCTTCTCATACTTCATCCCCTGCTGGAAATGGGTCCTTTCCTAATTTTTTCCCTCCTTGGACAGTTCTGTGCTTTTAGAATTCCCTTTCATTCCTCCTCATCCTTGAACAAAATAATTAAGTTAAAGATTTGCTTAGGCATGATAATTCACTGTAATCTTGGTTTACTGGGGTACTCTTGAACGAAGTCCATCTTTTAACTTCCTTAATATCACTTTATTTAGCTGTTTAGCAACAACTCATCGTGAAAAATTTATCAGTTCAAATCACACATTTCTTTGGTTTTTATAAGTTCATACTTTGAGATTGTGCATCTTTCGCTTTTCAGTCTGCCATTTTTTTACTTTTATTTTTGTTATTTATAAAAACTTTGTCTGGTTGAAGTTGTTTCTTTGGCAGGCAAGGAGCAGAACATTGAAGTATAAGAAATGATGTACTTTGGTTAAGGAAAAGCCTGTCTAGCCAAATCTACCAATGTTGACAATGGCTAGCAAAAGTTGTTTAAGAAATAGAAGAAGCATAAGCAGTTAATTCAGTGATCTTTCCCCACGGTATGCAAGCTGCTTCTGACAGTCAGCTTATGGACTTCCTTGAGCCAGAGGTTCCATCCTAAATAGTTGGCAAGGGCTGCTCTTGCAAGAATTTGTCTGATCTGTTTCTGAACACATATAAACCTCTGGTTTACACAATATCCTATGACAATGAGTTCCACTATGTATGTATATAGTACTGTGTGAAAACAATTCCTTTTTTGTGTGTTTTAAACAAAGTCACTTCATTGGGTATGTTTCATTCCTAAATTGCTACAAATGTGGATCATGGTTCCAAGAGTTTCTTCCCTTCACCACATATGTCATTAGAACTTCTCTCATAGTCCCCAGCTCCTTTCTAAAATCAAACCCTCATCTATTTAATCTAGGTGAAAAATAATTTCCAAAAGGCTTCTGGGAACACCTTGGGCAGACCTGCAGAGTATTCAGTTTGGGGACCAACACTCAGGTCCCAAGCACGGCCCCTCAGTTGTAAGAGAAGTGGTGGCACATCACACCCCAGCCATGTGCGTGGCTCTCTTTTGGATTTATGACAATGTCTTTAAAGTCTGCAAAGTGTGGGGCTGCTTTGCAGCTTACCCTGTCAGAGGACACAGCTGTAAACTGTAAGCTGTGCATTAGAGCCATTTAGCAAACATTTGTAAAGGGAGAGCACAGCACAGCATGAAGGCAAGAGCCTTCAGATCCAGCACATCTGGAGCTGAACTGAGCTTTTGGGACATGCAGGTAAGCAGCCAGCACCTACTTAGTACTCTGCCATGTCTCTGTTACCACATTGCTTCAGAAAAATGTGTAATTACTCCAGCAAGCAGTTTTACATGATATGTAGGCAGACTGTCTGTGCTACACTTTAACAGCCTCTAGCTATAAATAACATTATTAGGAAAGCACATTGCCTTAGATGGAGAGAACAGAGATAATCACCTTCCTAACTGTCTAGAAATATATTTAGATTTCATGTTTAAAGATTAAAAATAGACTGAATAAATGTATTCAGTTTTAGGCATTGGGTTAAGCTTCTTACTCAAATGATACTATTGACACAATAATGCCACCAGTTTATTTAACATTTAAAAATTCTTTTAAATGATGGTCCAAAATCTGAGACTTTGCAAGGCTCTTTAATATGAGCGGTGAAAATTAGGGTTGTGTCAGATTTGTCCCAGAAGTTAAAACACTGGTGGCTGACACAGCTATCCCTCAGCTATGTGTATGTACAACCCTCCCAATGGACATCACTTCCCTGAACCTGGGGCAGCTTAACCACCACAGATTTCAGCCTGAGTTTCCACCCAGTATTGCAGCTGGCTAATGTAAAATGCCAGCCTGCAAATTCTGGTTGATTTTAGGGGGACATTGTATATGCCTCCTTACCATGTCAGGGATGTGAGCTAAAGCCACATACCTGCTATTCACCTCATTGTGGGGCTACTTAACATGACCTGCACTGTTCCTCTTCCTGGAGCAAATCAGAAAAAAAAACAACCCAGTGTTTTCAGCTTATCACTCACACCCTTCTTACTCTCCTACCCTCAGTCCTTCCTTCTTTACATTGTAAAGACCCTCACCCCCAAGCCTGTGCCTCTCCACCACTTTGCACATTCCCTCCCCCCCCTTCAAGCACCACTGGTCCATGGACATGCTGGCCTGCTGAAAAGGCCATATCCCACCTGGCAAAGTCTAACCTGGAAAGCCTGGTGAGCATCTCCCCAGGAAGCTGTGTACAGTGTTCCGCTTACCTTCTGACCCAAAAAAGTGCATTTAACTTTGTGGCAAGCAAAATGAGCAAGTTTTGGCTGAAGCCAGATGAATTCAGCCTCCCTGCCCTCTTGCAGTGTGTGGATGTTTGTAGCAGAACTTCCACAAGCATTGTTAAGATTCACAGAAAGGAGTGCACTGGGTGATTGTGGAGGACACCATTGGAACCATCAAAGCCTTTTACATTGTTTTTTTCAGTTGGGTCCCTTGAAAGTCCACACAGCCTCAGAGACAGCAGCATTGCCCCAAAACCTGTCAGCCTGACCTGTGACCAGCTGTAGGCTGCAGCAGGAAGTCAGGTGGCATTTCACCAAGTGGATATATATATATCTCTGTGAAAAAAAATAAATTGGCCAGACTTATTGAATTAATGAACTACCTAGCAAACTAGGCCAACAAGGTTGGACTTCCACTTTCTGTTTGTAAAGCTGTAAAATAAATACATGCAGCCCCTGAACCACAGTGCCTTGGTGAACAGTGACCAGAGACTTAATTGTCCTGCCATCCATACAGGATATTCTTTCATACAGGTGATACCTGCTCCCTTTACACATTTTGGTTTTGTTAGGGCTTTTTTTTACAGAAAGGCAATCCCACACCCAGGCACACCCCATATGTTCTCAGCAAAGTTGTAAAACGAGCTCTCTGAGCCAGGAGTTGCACATTGTGGGTAAATACACCTGATAACAGCCCACATCATCTCCAGAGGCTTACATTCTGCAACGTGTAGGACTTCACTGGCATGCACAGTCCTGTGTACGTGCCAAACACAGATGCAATCTCCAGTGTGGGATAAACTAGTTTTATAGTTTATGAATAGTATAAATAAGGTTAAAAATTTGGTTTATCTTCATTATTTGGTTCACCTGAAATGAAATATTTGCACCTCTGTTGATTATCATTTACTTGCCTCCGCTCATCATCTGTTCACCTGGCTGGAATGACTCCTCCTTCATCTTCATGCCTCTCCAAACTTCATAATAGCTGGCTGTTATTATGGTTGTTCATCTCACTTATTTCTCTAGAAGGAGAGAATGATAACAAATAGAGATGTGTAAATACAGAAACACTGAAGACAGAAAAAACCCAAAAAAAAACCAAACCCCAACACACCTTTATGTTAATGGATATATGCCATGTATATAATACTAACTGAGTAGCTGAAAATACAAGTGACATCCAAACTAAAAACAAACATCTTCATTATAAGACAGGCAGTAAATGGACAGCTGACTTCTAAAAGATATTCTACTTCCTGCTGCTTTCCACATACGTAATGTTTATTTTAAATTTCACCCAGCTTATGCAAACTGGACAGCTCTACAAACTTCTGATTAGATTGTTTAACTTTCTGGTGAATGTGTGGTACAAATCCCTCTTTGTGACAAAACCCAGAGGTCACATGCATTGCAGATTCTTGCCATAGAGATTTAGTTCCTCAATTTTAACTGTAGCAGCTTGAAGTCCTGGTGTAATGCTGAAGAAAGAGTCATCACCCTTGCTTACACACCAAATTCAGCCAGTGGATAATATTTTATATGTTTGCTTCTTTGATTCTCAAAATGTCCGCTTTGTGATTGCTAAACAGGGAAATTAGAAGCTTCATAATAAGAACTTTCAATAGATAAACCAATTTCTCCTCAGATGATGAGACTGCGATCAGACTAAATACTTCTAAAGTGAGCTACACAGTCTTTTTGCATGAACACTTCTCATAGAATTTTCTTAAGATTACCTTTAGTTGCTATTAATTCCCATGAGTATTCTTGATCTTATCTCCTTTCTCACTATGGGCACAACCCAGCTCTCAGCAAAATAGATGGGAATCTTCCCATTAATTTCAGTGGGAACTACAGTGATCCCTAAAGATCAATTAGCAAATAATTTTTTAGTTATGTGCAAAGCTCTGCCAAGAATGAAATTTACAACTATTTTGTAAAGAAGCTACCGAGAAACTGGAAGTTTGTTTCCATTTATCCATCGGGTAATGCCGCAGAATGCATTATTAGTGCTAATGTGAGCACCAGCATCTAGATGGCAGTTTATTCACTGCCATCAGAACTCTTGAAAAGAACATCCCATAAATTCTTAATGATAAGTACCTAAAATAAATGTCACAGAGATGCACTGGATCAGAGCAGAAAACCAACACGGTATCATATTCTGAGATCTTTTCAGTAGTCTTTAATTATTATACACGAGGAGAGTACTGTCCTTCATTTTAAAATAAATATTTTTCTAAAGGTTACATTTACAGAGATCATAAAATAGTTTCCCAATTAGAGCAGATGTGTGGAAGCCAATGCAGGAAAAAAATTGCCTCGCTGTTTTACACTGACTCCCAGCTTAGAGAGTTAAGGCGAGATTCTAACTTCCAGTTAATCCATCTTTGTCCAGAACCAAACACCAAACTTCTTGTGGTTCTTATTAAAGCAGTGTCTAGATATCATTTTTAAGAAATATTGGTTAGAAGTGTGGGGAAAAAACAAAGAAATCAAAGTGCAACATGTATTTACCCTGCAAGCATATCTAGATATCTTTCTGTTCTCACTGTCCTTCAGAATGACTGTAAGGTGGGTAAATCATTAGAGTATCGCTGGGAAACTATTAATTCAACAAAGAAAGAATTGGTAGCATTGAAGGGGGGATTTCTGGCTAGAGGAAGACAACCAAAGGAGTTTCTAAAAAATCATTCAGGGTCCATCCTGTTCAATACTGTCATTGGAAAACTTGGCACAGAAATTAAAATGAGATAATGAAAGAATTTGTCATCACAGTGAGGGAGAAGTCTATTTTAAGGGAGGAACTGGACAACTTTTAGGTCTAGAGTACCAGAAATGGCATAACATGAAACATCATGACTGCAAAATTTTTCAATTACTAAGAAGATTTTTTGCTACAGCACACTACTTGGAAATAAATGAGAGAGAAATAACTGAGACCATCAGTTGCTCAAAGGATGATTATGATCCATTGATGTGAAATGACTGTGAGGAAGGCAAGAGCAACCCCCATAAATACTTTTTCCAGAAAAGGTAAGAAACTATTAATGTCATTGTACTTGTGAAACCTCTTCTGTGTGTAGTCCTGATTGCTTGTGTTCAAGAAAGATAAATGCACACTGAAAGAAATATAGTGAGCAAAGTAAGGACAAGCAACTGAAAGTGCTTAACTTGCCTGGCAAAACAAGAACTGTGAGGTGATAAGTTTGCTTTACCTCAGGGGTAAAACAGAGGAGAGAAAATAAATACTAGAGCTAGAGGTCAGTGTCAGGATGATTAAGGCCAAGTATAAACTGACCATGGGTGAGCATAGCCTAGAAATTAGGAAAAAACCTTGTAACCCTCAAAACACTATGACCTGGAACAGCTTTTCACTTACAAGTGTGGAATCGTACTTTTGCAGTGGATCTTTGTGAGTCTGAAAAGATAATACAATGTGGCCACCTGAGACAGCAAAGATTTCCACTTCCATGCTGAAGTTTTGTACACATTGATTTCAGTCTTCACTTCCCTTTAGATCTCCTGGGGTGCTTTTGATGAGTAGATAGGTGAACCTGGGTCGTTCAGGGGTCTAGCTATACTTTTGCCACCAGGCTGATGACTGCAGCAAGTTCAACAACAGATTAGCTATCAGCCTCTGAACCAGAGGTAGGATGAATCTGATCTGTACCAGAATATTTTTCCTTGCTACTCCACCACACAGTGTGAAGTGCCTTGAAGAGACAGAACAATGTCTTTTTTTCATTCCCTTCCTGTTTGGCCCATATTTACCTTAATATATTTAGCCCATTACGTTGACTAATGCATAAGTATTCCCAAAGGAGAGAAGCAACGTAATTCATATTCTTGACCTATTCTAGCTAGCAGTTAAGTGTAGGATTATTTTCTGTCAACATTAAAAAGGCTTTCCACGGGTAGAAACTATAGTGATATCAGTGTTTTTTCAATAAAACACTTCTTGGTACCACCAAGATTTCTGTTCAGATCTACAGCTCTGCTAGACATTTCTATTGATTAATTGCAAAAGAAAGAACTGTCTTGGCACTCAAGCCCATTAATTTTGGCTCTCTGAATAAAGGACTGTGATGTCCTGCAAAAAAATGCATTCTGTTTCTCTTGTAAAAGGGGCCATGTAAGAATGGAGACAGGCAAATACACAAAAGATCTTAAAGAAGGAAACCTCTGATGCACTGTGTGTTTCAGATCTTTATCATTGATTTAACTTGTTTGTGGCAAGGAGCTCTTGTTTATAGACCTCATGTTCCTCTGTTCTGAGTGGGTTGAGCTGTGCTGACTTATAGAGTGAATGGTCTGACTATGTTTTTGAGTTATCTGCTTTGCCTACTTGCCCTGTAAAGCCACCAAGAAGTTTTTCCAGTGAGATACTCTCTGTGGCTTCTCAAATTTTTATTTATGTTCATTGTTCAGGTCTAAGCACCTATTAGAAATACAGGATGCTGCTTTACTTTCAGAGACATGAGACCTGAACATCCAGTACCAGCTGCTAGAGTTACAGACCTCAGACAAGTAATCTAAATATCCCATTTACTGAGGCAGTTATTTTGGGTGAGTCAGTAAGAAACACCAAGATAAAGGTTCTGTTTGAAATCACTTTTTTCTTTGAGACTTAAGGTCTCCAAGAAACACCTGCAAGGAAAGGCTTTGCAGTCCTCATGCCTTGCTGAACAAGTGGCAAATGGATGGATCTTCCTGTGAGCTGGATTTGAAGTCTCATGCTAAGAAGGGCTTCTGATATTCTAAATAGAAATATAAGCCATCACACAAGAGCTGGACTCCTAAATCCCTACCTTTTCTGCCAGGCTTTATGCTAGCACCTCTGAGTGTGAGGTGTCTCTCAAGGAACTTAGGTGAAGGACCAGCTATTGCTGGTCTCAGATCAGACCTGCATGTTCATTTGCTCAAAAAACATATCTGTAACAAAGCACAGAGATACAAGCCCAAGCAACAGGAACATTTCAGGTAGAAGAAGTAAGCACATACTGAGGCTAGCAGCTTTTTCACCAAAGACTTTTCTATCATGATTTTAACTTTAGGGTCCTTGCAGCTTTTTTCTACCAACAGGGTTTATATTGTGATTTTAGCTTTGGGGTTCTCAGAAACACTTTGTTACTGCCTTAGGCTTAAAAACATCTGTGGTATATAGTCCTTGGCCCAGCCACAGGCATTAGCTGGATTTTAATCCAAAAGCAAAAATAAGCATTATTTGTCAGCTTATGTCACACAAAAATACTCATCAAAAGTGCAAACATAGAAAGTTTCTGGAGCTGTTACTCTGGATATGCACTGTGTCAGATTTTGGACCCTGATGAATTCAAAGGTGTGTGATTGAGAATAGATCTTTGCTGTGTGCATCTGAATGGTTTTGCTTTATATGCATTATCACCAGTTAACTCACTCTAGGTAACTTAAGTATTGACAGTGAAAGTGAATCTGAAGTGGTAAATGATGTGTAACACTGCACTGTTACATACCCAAAAAGCTTCTTGGATTAAATGTTTGAACTCTTCCCATTGATACTGGTGATATTGTGGTATTTGTGTCTACCAGACACTGCAGTGACATTTCTTGCAAATAAACCAGCCTGTCAAGGAAGCATAAAGAAATCACATTTAGAGGAACTTTGTTTTCACCCCAGTCACATCACATTTTGACAAAAAAACTAGCAGAAACCAGCTTTGAAGTACAGCTTTGCCCTGCTTGGCAGCTGCGTTCTCTGTGCTGGCTGCCGGCAGAGCTCCAAGGTGATCTCACCATCACCTTCTCTATAGCCTCATTTCCTGAGGAACTTGAGCTTCTCTGTTTGTGCTGTCTTTACATTTGTATTTCAGTTTGCCTGTCATTTGCCTCCTACCCTGGTAGCTTTTAAATATGACAGCTGCTGAAAATCATATTGGACAAAAAGGGAGAATTTCTGAGGGGAGTAGAGTTCCTACCAGCTCTGTGAAAATCAATGGTTGAGTAGAGGAAAGCAACTAATATCAAATAAGAGAAAAGAGAAAACCAGAAAAGTTTCTACATGAGCTCCACAAGATGTTGTGGCTGACTATACACCATGCCTATGTTTGCTTTCTGACTGGCATGTGTATGGGCCACAGCATCTGTGCTGCCTCAGCCCGTAGCTAAGGGACATGGGGTGAAACGAGGTGAAGAAAAAGTAGGGAAATAGAGGAAATAGGAGTAAATTAGAATTAATGGGAGGATGTGCATCAGACATGAGGGAACTGGAGAAGTCTTACAGGCTGTTGGGAGAAACTGTGATTATCATGGGAAGGTCAGATGAAAATCCATAGGAAGTTAGGCTTCCTTGTCCTGCTTCTCATGAAACAGGATATGTGACATATTTAGGACTGCACCACCTCAAAGCATAGTAACAAAAATGCAGACCTTCAGAGTACAGCAAAGCCACAAGTTCATCAGATCTTGTCTTTACTCCAGATTAGGACAAATTTGACAGGGGATGTAGATGTGCCTCCACAGTAACTGTGTTCAGAGTGAAAAGGGACTGTCAGCTAATCTTTCAATAAGGACCCTTTCTGAATAGCTTCACTGCTGAAAACTGAGTATTTGAATTTAAGCTAAGGAAATACTGGCTGCATCGAGTAGTGAACATGGGTTATTTTCAAGCACAAATGATGGGCTTGTGTAACAGGCTTGATTTAACAGGCCCTCATCAAACATCAACAGACTTCTACACTGTCCCATATTTCATCTCCCTGTTTACTGGCAGCATCGAATCCTCTCATCATTCATGCTGCATATATGCTCGCTCACTCCCAGGCTCCTTCCTGAAGCAAAATGACTAGTTTCCTTGGAGAGGAAGCCTGGACACAGTTGACAGAATAGTATGCTCCAGGCTTCACTCCAGACAGACAAAATGGACTTGGACTGCAGCAAGTTTAACTCCCTCAGTCCATTAAGGTTGTCTGATGCTACTCCAATCTCCCCTACATGCTGTCATGGAATGACACAAGCAGGCAATACATACATTGAATCAGTAAATGACAAACAATAATAAGCTCTCAGGGCCATAAAGAGCCAGAGGAGAACTGGAACAAAGACTATTAAAAGTCCAGCCAAGCTGCCCTGAAGAGAGTAATTACTCCTGAACAAGGTGGATGGGAGTCATCTTGCGCCACTTGGCCTGGAGTAAGAGACTACCCTTGGGACAGCTGCCCTGGTAGCACAGACACAGCCCCAGAGAAGCCAGAGCAGATACTCAAGCTCCCAAGAGAAGGACTTTGCTTCCAGGCTTACGTCTGGAATTTGAACTATTCACAGTGATAGGTGCCACCTCTGCCATCAGCTTCTACTGGGGAGATTTGGGTGGCCCCTCCAGCCTTTCTCCTCAGAAGCTGGTTAAATTATTCTCTCAAAATAGATAATGAGGTAATACTTTTATATTCCTAGTTGCTTAAGGAGAGTGTTAGAAGAGTTAATCTGGGGATCAGAGGTCTTTGTTAGCAGGGAGTCTTTTGAATCCCATGTGTGCTGGTCACAAAAACAACACAGAAAGTGTACAGATCTGAAAAAGACACACAGGGTAGAAACCAAATCAGCCACTACCTTCTAATGGCATTTAGTGTCCTCTGAGAGTTTGGGTCAAGTTTGGCTTTGCTGGTTTATGTAATTTGATGTGGGATTTAGCCAGCTGATGAATCTTTTTGTGCAAGTAAAACTTTCCAAAAGGGTCTTAAACTCCAGTGACGAGTACAGTTATTTGTATGTCAACTGCAGCTTCTATTTATAGGTTGATGAAAATATCCCCCAATCAGTAACTCTCTAAGAGAAAGGCATTTCATAAAAATAGACTATAAAAAACAAAGAAGCGGGCATATTTTAGGTTAACAAAAATACTGATATTCCAAACTTTTCTTGTAACCCTTAGATTTAAGACATTAGTAAATTCAGACAGTAAACCCATTCAGATGCAAACACACCAACTTCAGATAGGATATGGAATTCAGGTATTTGGGAAAAAGGAATACTAATATATCACATGGTGAATAAACACAAAAATAAGTGAAGGTTTTTTATGACTCACATAAAATTAAATTAACCACTTTTTTTGATATCCAGTGGGGCTTGCATGAAGGCACTTACCAGAGGTGTATGTGCTTTTAAAGGGTGTTGATTTAAGACCTGATTTGTTTGAAGATTGACTTGAAAGAATTTCAAAGGATGTAGCTTAATTAAAAATATTCCAAACTTCGCATTCCTCACAAAACCTTTTGACCTCTCATGACATTTCATGTTTGAAGGTGACGAGTTGACTGACTGCTTCTCACTTCACCAAAGGCACTGCTGATCCTTCCCCCAGTGCAACAGCCATCATTAATTGTTGATAGGTGCTCATTACACCAACCTAAAAGGAGCGTTTAGAGAACTGGCAGGTTCGTATGTTGCAGGGACCTACTGCACCGCGGGTGCTTTCTCCAGATGTGCATCGAGCCTGGCTCATCCTTTCAAAGATCCCAAAAACGAGGCATGGACACAGAGGTCTGCGTGTTGCAGCCATCGCAAAGTCTGGCATTCCCACTGACGGAGGAATCACAAGGAGGTATCCATTAACAGGCCAGCAAGGAGGCATTCGAGGGACTTCTCCGACCCCTGCTGCCTCTGGTGACGGATGGCCGGCTGTCACCCCCTCCGAGGGGGCCTCTCACCATGCAAGCTGTTTGCATTCAGTCAACACTTTGCTTTTATAGGCCTGTGGAGCCAAAGATTGCTAGACTTTTGAACCCCAGGCTAACTTCTGTCTGGCTACAGCCTCATTTTCTGGAGCCAAAATCTTTTTTAACAACTACACAATAACAAGTAATTAGGGTAAAGTCTGCTAATCTTCTCCTTTGGGCCTGGAGGTTGTGTATTCGGAATCTGTTCGGGTGAAGGTAGAATTACTGCCATCAAAGCCTGAGGTTACTTTGTAAAAGGGGTTGAACTCTAGGTCAAGGAAATGTTAACTGGACAAAGAGAGATCAGGGCAGATAGTGTTAAAATTAAAACTGTCCTACTGAGATAATGCAGAATTGACTGCTTTTGCTCTGGAATCTAGCTGAATGCAAGATGGGAAGGGAAGGCTAGAGCCTTTCTTTCAAAAGGTGAAAACGTAGTTAGCAATAAAGGATCTATTGACTTACTTTCACTTGGGAATTTATTTTTAGTCTCTTTATGCAGTAAGACAAAGATCTTATTTTTACGTCTCCTTGTATTTGGGCCACCCGGTTTCCTAGAGCTGTTTGATTTACTAAATTAAAATAAGCTACTGCTTAAATATCTTCTCTCTGTGTCTCCCAAAAGCCCCAGTGAAAAATTCATTAAGAATGGAGAAGTTTCTGCTCTTGACTTATGAGTCCTGGGGACAAATGGGACTTGATGGGTGGCCAGAAGGATAAACAAGCCCAGGCTCACACGTGGAGTGGAGGCAACACGCTCCAGAAGAGAGTGATGCCCGTGCAGTGGATGTAGCACCGGGTTTGTACCTCTGCTGCTTGCACGTACCATAGGTCAGGGAGAGATTCCAAATTTTCAAGGGATGAGAGCCTGAAAAAAACCACCTTTTTACAGGAATCTTTAAACATTCAAAATAAGATCACAGATTTAGCCTGGAAATCCACCGCAGAGCGAGGCATCCCTCACTCCACAGCGTGGAGTCGCTTCAAAATTAAATCTTCTGCTGGCTGCCCTCAGGGATAACAAAAACACCGCTACCCCCTCGCAGCTATCAGGGCTGACGGCTCCGGCAGGATCGGCGGCACTTTGTTCTCCCCTCTCCGCTGTGGGGAGGCCTTTTCCTGCTGCTGCCAGGGGATTTTGAGCCCCTGTATGGGAGAGAGAGAGCGGAAATGTTGAGGCCAGATATTTCCCATGCCAGGGCCTGCTGGGCTCTGCCACAGCACCCTGGCTGCCTTCTGCACTTGAGGGAAATGGACAGAGACACTTCGGCTGACACAGGCAAAGGGTATCTCTGGAATTCCTCAGTAGGTGATGGTAATTAGCACAACAGTGGAGTTACCTGGCACTTCAGTTCTCAGGGCAAAGATGTATTTAATGGTTCTGCAATTGCCAGCTGCATTAAGCCAAGCGCAGTAAAGCAGACACAGCTCTCTTTCTGCTTCCAAGCTGAGCTATCAGAAGGATCCTCTTGTGGGTCCTCTGCAAAGTTTAAGTCTCCCAGAGTGGCTGGTAGAGTTACAATGGTGACAGAAAATGTGTTTTGTACAAGATCAGTGGTAGCAAAACCAGGTCTCAGCTCTGTGCTGGGACACTTCAATGCACGAGGAGAGATGTCTCCAGCCCTGCATCATCCACCCAAAGAGGTGGCATGCTGGAGCTCTCCCCCGGGCTGTGGACAGAAGATTTTCTAGTTTACCCTGAAAAAAAAAAAAAAAATGCAATAGTCACTCGTCTCTAGTTGCTTGTAATTTTGCTGGTATTTCCCAGGGCTTTTAGGAACACCAGGATGGTGAAAATGTACTTTCTCCATATATGAGCTAATTGAAACAGGTCATGTCACTAATACATTTCTTTTATGATTGGTAGGTCTTACATATATTTTATTTTAATTATAGAGTGTAAAAAAAAAAAAAATCAGTGGTGATGACTTATCATGGACACAAAGCATTTTCCTTTTCTTTTGAAGCATTCTTCTGACTTGGAGATAAAAATTACAAGCACACATTTATGTTAATTGTGACCATGTGAATTACCCCAGATAGATGGCTTAACAGCAACACTAACACCTAGCACAGAAGCAGCCTCCATGGTACAACAGATGTTAGGATATGTGTCTTCAAGGTTCAGATCAGAAATAATTGCTCTTCTGCTGCACTAGCAGCAAAACCACAACTCTAACTTTTGCCTGGTTTAAATGCCTCACAGATAAAACTAGCCAGTGTTAACTATACCATGAAGCAATTCTGTATTTTTGTGAATATTATGAAATGTTGTTTAGTCAGATACCTCTCGTACTCAAATACAAACCCGCCTTTTAATTCAAATGCCTTCATCCATACTATTTTCTGTTTTAACTTAGCAAAATGGCACTTTGCAGCTACCAGTGAAAACTGCCCATCAAAACACCACACAAAATTTCTTCAATGAGGACAGCTTTTAGTTTTAGAATATGATCTGTATGCACATTGTGGCTGTTACACAAACACCTGCTTAAAATGTGGAGTAGACAGAAAATGATGCTTCAGAATGAAAAACTGGCCTTTTTCTGTGAGGAGCTTGTGGTTTCAGATATGGGTGTTACCCTGCAAGGCAGCCAGCAAGCCTGTTTGGGGGTCTTGTGGGCTTCTTTCCTTTAGCAAAGAAATCAAGTGTGTGAGCCCGGTGTGCTTTCTGGTACCATCCCATTGTAATTCTTAAAGATTTTTTCTGTGAACCCAACAGAAGCACTTTCCTTGGCCAGAACCCCCCCTGTCTTTCCAATTAATTCTATGCCTAGACACTGGGGCCATAGCTAGATTTTACAGCTAAGCCAATCTCAGCTCAAGCTAATGCCAAAAGATTCAGTTCTGTCTGTCCTTCTATTACCACTAATTGCATCCTCCCGTTCCTGAAACTGAACTGTGTCTGATTTTTCTCTCATCTCCTGGTGTGTTATATGAGGGCTAGATCACCAGAAAAAAACATCAATACATTTTACAGAGCTTTGCAGACAGGCAAGTGCGTATGACAGCAAAGGAAGAATGAAGCAAGAGGATAGAACTGAAAACTGAGAAGGAGAAATGAAAGAGATGGCCTTTTCAGATGCATCTGATCACCTGATTGCCTGGACTAGCATCAGAGTATACCCTGCATCCTGACTGTCTACTTCATCTCAGTGTGATGACCATGACTGTTTCCCTTATAGTCTGGTGACTTTTTTCTTTTCTGTACAAACAACAGCTTGTGCTTGCATGCACAGACCAAGTATTTTAGTATGGCTCAAGCTTTGTCACGCATTCCTTGCCTTGGGCCATAACCCATGTCTGCTTCCTACCATCTTTGTACAAAAGAGCATTTATTAAACTCCTTGGTACTGAGTCCAAAAGAAGCAAACCCGCTGTCTTTAGCCAGGTTTGTGATTATCAACAGATCAAAGAGCTGTCTGAAAAAAAAATTGTGACTTCTAGGCAGAATTCTGAGGTAGAAAACCAGGCAGAAACTTCTACAGTGAACAAGACAATCCTTACCTTCACTGAAGGTAAAAGGCACAAGGAACAGAATCATCTGACACTCATTTTGGAACAATATGGGTTCCTTTCTGTTTCTTTAATAACAGTAACTCACATTTACAAGAATACATTAGACAGTCTATTTTCCTTTTTTCTCACAAGTAATGCTACTCGCAAGAATAGCTCCTGAACCTGATCCATCACTGTATTATTTCAGCTTTGTTTCAGGGACTCCATTTACAGTCCTGTAAAGGCATGAACTATGAGTTCTATCTGTTGATGTTCTCAAAAGCAAAGGGATAGGATGGACTAGTTAGTGGCTCATGACTTAGGACTGAGTTGCCTAGATATCCCTGTGGGACCAGCTCCCTAGGGTATGAGGACTCTGCACTTCCCAAACAAACTGCTTCTTCCCACCTTAGGCTGAGCAGACAAAATACAAGGGCATTTATCTCATTAGTTAATTTAGAAAATTCCATTCCATGTGAGAAATTGCCCTGCCCTAGAATTCCTAGCTTCTTCAACCATCAGTTGATATTATCAAATATTATGTAGCTTGCAGTGTTTATTCACAGCCATAAGAATGCCCTCGTGTCTGACTTTGCCAATAGTTAAACATGTGAATAACTTTATTACAGGAATAAGCTCATTGAACTCTGTAATAAGACTCAGCAACCCAAGGATGTAGATAAGAACTGTCATTCTGGAACATAGCAACATTATCTAAGTCAAGCTACACAGTGTACCTAGCTGTGCAGAACCCAGAAAAAGGGAAAATTTTCTTTTGACCTCAGATAATTATTTATTATTAACATCACAGTAATATCCCATAGCTCTAACCAGCTCTCATTAGGCAAGGTCCTGTATAAACAGAGCAGATAAATAAATCCCTGCCAAAGAAAGCATAAACACACACCGTGAAGCATAAAAAAATGAGAATCCTGTTAATTTTATTCCACCATAATCAACAGTTTTTTAAGACCTTAATACTGTAATAAAAACCCAAGAGCTTGAGTGTCCTCTCTGCTGCTCTGTAGTAAAGCCATAGGAATGCCATTCATTGAAGCCTCAACAGAGAGGCTGAACTACGTATTGCTGGAAGGAAGTAAAAACACTATTAAAACAACCTTATTAAGGCTGCTATGTCAAGCACTTTGAAGCTTACAGAAGAACTCGTGCACTCAGGTGCCACGTGAGCCTCCTCAAAGTGTGCAAAGCTCAACTGCCAAGAAACCCCAGAAACAGCTACATTTTCTCATCGTCTGCCTTTACAGCAGCATCACCAGCAACATCACCAAAGTATTCTGCTTTCTGTTATCTTACATGCATTTTCTCCTCTGCCTAACACCAAAACTCTTCTTAGATGACTGGTGTAACCCATATTTTTCCTGGCAAAAAGAGGGATGCAAAGAGTATTCACCCTGCGCAGTGGAAAGGCACTCGAGACAGCTGTGATTGGCACTGCTCAGCTACAAGAGGAGTAGAGCTGTACAAACCTTCCGATTTTGGGGTGGACTAACTGAAGTCCTCTGCCTCATGACAGACATCACACATCTTCTCCCTCCTCCCAGAGTGCCATGTCATTGCTGCTCAGCTGGGGCTGGCAACTCAACACCAGGAACCGGTTCAGCTAAACTTTGTCGCCGCTAACTTCTAAAAAAAGTTCGAGATGCAGTTGTTTGGCATGTGCAAATCACCATCTTCCAGTGGCTCCAATCTTGGGCAAAAGGAGCTTTTCAGGGAAGCAGCACCAGGCACTTTACCAACACACCCTGCCAGAATTCATGTCCCTTCCTCCGGGCACAGAGTGCCAAAAATGTTCGAGGAAACAGTAACATATTTTGTTACACAGGCAAAAAACAAGGCATTTTTTTCAGAAAAAACAGGGCCAAGTCTTTTAGAATGACATATTCAGAGGGATATTAATTTCTTTTCATCTTTATAGATCAGCCTGAGGCATTTATATTCAAGTCCAAACAAAGTCTAGCAAAGCTGTAAACAGCTGAAAAGTCCTCTTTTAAGAAGAATCATTGGTCCACCTTAATAATAGACTGTCTGGTCTGCCAGTAATTTGCAAACATAAAAAAGCTTTTGTTCACATACAGTAGCTTGCAAATTTTCACTCAAAACAAAACAAGCAAACAAAAAAACCTGGGTGAGTGATTGTAAAGGTGTGTGTGAATGACTAATTTGTTGTTCCTGTTTCATACTTCCAGAAATCAGAATCATTTTGTCTTTATTTATAACAAAAACATCATGCACAGAGTCCAAGCTAATTCTTAATGCTTAAATTGAATACCAGCCCAGTGCTGAGCTTCAGCATGGGCTGAATTTCTGTTCAAATGAGAGTAGCTGCACTACATTACTTCACAGAGGAGGGCTGACCTAGAAACCCCTCAAATAAATTAATGTGTTAGAAATACTGACACAGAAAATGCAATATAGATCAGTGATAGCACAGGAAATCCCAATCAATAGATCAATATTTGAAGTCTCAATGATTCTGATTATTTTTTTCACGTGTTAGTTGGCTCCCAGGACTAAAATTACCTCTTCTCTTTTTATTAACAATAAAAAGTTCTCTCTCACCAAACTGAGACCTTCTTACTTTCTAGCTCTATGTTTGTTTCAGAATCTTATAATATTTCTGTATGTGGAGAAAAAGGATCTACAAAAATCACTAACATTCCTAATGGTCTATATAGAGGCAGATCATGTCTTCAAGGGGCCCAGGAGAGTTACAACCACCAGCCTGTGGCAGTCTCCACTGGTAGTCTGGGCTGCTATGCTGATTTACATCATTTGAGTGTCTAGCCTACTAGAAGAACAGCTAATGTGTTTTCACAAATACTAAATACTAGCACTTCCAGTCTGGTCTTGTAAAGGATATTATTTCCCAGCAAAGGGAAAAAAATCACCTTTTAAACTATAAAGGACCTTTCCCCCAAGCAAACCAAGTGTCAGCCAATAGTATTTTTTTCAGATGGCTTCATTTGTGGGTGGGAATTTATTTCCTACAAAGTTGAGGTCAGCAGGAGAAAAAAAAAAAAAAGAAAAAAAAAAAAAAAAGGAAAAAAAAAAGAAAAGAAGAAGAAAAAACAAAGATGGAAAAAGATACTTCTGTAGTGTCCCCAAACATGGTTCTAACAGAAAAATGGAGAAGTTAATTAAAATAAAAGTCTTGGAATTAAGCAAGGATGTTGCCCACTTGGAGTGGCGGAACATCTCAGTAGCAGGGCTTTGCAAAACACTTCTGCCTTTGGCAAAATGAGCAAAGTGCTCCACTATGGTCTCCCCGTTATGGTAAACAGACCTCCCACATAGTATCATTTTATGTTGCTGGTATCTGCAGTACTGGAACAGCCCAGGGATGGGAAACCGCCAGCATTTCTGTGTGCTTCCTGCGTCCTGGGGATCGCAGCTGTGAGGTAGAGCAGGGCGCACGTTCTGTTGCATCTCTCAAATATAGTCCTGAATGCAACTTCTGTCATTGAGAAATGTTTCCTAAACAGACTCCATACCCTCACTTTCCATCTGATAATCATCTCCTTGTGTTTGCGGTAAGTCAACATCCTTCATCCTTGCCTTATGAGGAAAAGCTATGGCTGTGAGCACTCCATAATTCCCTCAGCACTTGCAGATCCCTCCGATAACAAACAACAGAAAGTATCTAACATGCTTTTTTCCTTTCCTTACAGAGACAAGCACTTTACTCAGAAGAGACCAGAGCCCATACCAGCTTTCTGCCTGTGCTATCTCATATACAACCCATGCTTATCGCTTAAATTGGGTAATGAAGAAAGGAGAAGCATGATGCAGCACCATCCATTTCTGCCTGTTGAGAGGGAGGAAAAGGCAGAGTTTGTATGCCCCAGTGTCACCACATGCCATGAGAAAACACCAGTGGGTAGACTGCAATTGCCTTTGGTTCTGAGGTGTTTGGAGCAAACTCGGTCATCTTCCTTTACTCCAGCATCTCACTGGAGTCCCAGGAGTCACTCATATGCACTGCTGGGTGATGGAGGACTCTGGCCCCATACTTGTGTTCCTGGCATAACTGAGCAATCCTGAACACACACTCAAAAAGTCTAGGGGGGCACTGAATTGAGCTTAGCAATTTGTTCCACCACCTTCACTCAGGCAAAGCTTTCAGTGATTTACAGCAGCGTGGAGAGAGGGCATAAGCTCCAGACTCATTTAAATGCTCGTGTGCAACCCTTTTGCCTGGAGCTCTGAATAGAGTGTCATCATGCTTCTCAACAGGGAAAAATTTTGGATAGCCTTTTCAAGGAAGCTGAAGAAATGCTCTCCAGACAGGATTGTTAAGCCTGGCTTTGGTTTTGCTAGCAGAGAAGCCTTTGACAGCCACATTTTTAGTGTCTGGCCACTTTCTTCACCATTCCCAGCTCCTCAGAGGTCAGTGCCCTTATTGCTGGATGGGCACTGAGGAAAGCAGCTTCCTCATATCTGACTTTCCTCTTATCAGCAGCAGAGTGCTGGGTGCTATTTAGAGAGGACCCAGGGAAGCCATGTGGACCCAAATCTACACAGCAACAAGGAATGGAGATGAATAAGTGGAATAAGGTCATCTGCTAGGAAAGTGGCAGTGGCATTGTCTTACTACTTCTCCTTATACACACCTTTCCTATATCTCACTACAACTGAGTCCGTGAGACTCATCCTGTTTTTCACAGTCAAAACGAACAGGAGCAGGGAGGCTTAAAGCTGGGAGAAAGTGAAGTTGATTTAGGAAGCATGTAACAAACAGCAAGAGAGCAACAAGGAAAAGCAAGAGGGTAAGAAAACAAAAGAAAAGTAAAAAACTCCCATGAATCTTGGGAAAAGTTCTGTGGAAGAACAGAAGACATAGGTGGAAGAGCAGCATTAAAAAAAGGACAAGAATGGGGAAAGAGAAACTTATGGCTACAACAGCAGCAAAAAACATATAGTTGGAATACATCTTGAAGGTGTTCATAGGGTGGCTTGAAAAGGTGTGAGTGGGAAAGAGGAAATGAAAGAAAGGGAACCAGCACAACGAGTTACATGATGTTACTGCACAGATAATGCAAAGCAAAGTGCTAACATGTACCCAAACACTGAGGGGAACCTTGGTCTTACCAGAGTATAGGGGACATGGATGCCTCTGGATGCAATTTCACCCTTTGTGTTAAAGGCACAGATGAGTCATATGGAAAGCTCTGATCACTCCTGAGGGTACAGTCTTCCTTCCTAATACCTCCATAGCTTCTGAAGGAATTCAGTACCTCACACTCCTGCGTTATAATATGAAGAAGGTTGTGATAATTTTAGATGCAAAGGGGGAGATATTCACCCTCTTTCCCCTATACACGTCAGGCCTGTCCCTACAGGCACAAAGGATTTATTCTTCCTTTTACAAATTACTTTACCAGTTGAGGATCTGCAAAATAGCTGCCAAACCCCCCAGAAGCCCAAGACCTCTGCTCCATCCCAGCAAGGGTTGAAACAAGGGAGGGGGAGAGAGGAAGTGAGTTATTTTGAAACAAGTGCTGGGGCAGGGGCAGAGGACACGCCAGAGGAGCAAACACAGCCGTGCCTCAGAAAAGATGGTGAAGTAGAGCCATCTCCTTCATCGTACTGGGACAGAGTTACCCTGGATACTGTGTGTGGAGGGTGAGTGTTGCTGGTGACAGCAGCTCTCACTGCTTTTCCCTCACAACCATTTGCTGTTAAGACCCAGCACACGAATGAGTAGAAACACATATCACCCCAGCAAAATCAGAAACTGAATCAGGTTTTGGTTTGGCTTCAGTTCTATTTGGGGTTTGCCTGTGACCAAAGTCATCCTCACCCAGTCCTAGTTCAGATTCAGCCAGGGTTTGTGACTGAGAGCCCTGGTCCAGACCTCACTCAAGGAAAAATCTGGAACAAGTTTTCTGATGGATTCTGCTCTGTGTGTGAGAGCAAAGCCGGTCTTTGCTTGCTTGTCCCGAAAAAATGATGAATTGCAGAAGTACCCATGTGGTGTTAGTCATTTGGTGAAGCAGGAAGGAAGCAGGAAGCCCTTGTGAGCACTAACTTTTCAAAGCAGCTTGCAAAGAAAGCCAAGGCCCTCCTTCCCTAGGTTACATTGCTGCACGATGCTCTTTACCTCCTCACCTTAAGGGGCACCTAGTCACAACTAACATTTGCAACTCATTCAGCCGGAAATATTTGCCCGGTGCAAACAGCTGAGGCATTTCTCTGTGCAGGGTGTATTAAAAAGGGGGAGGGAAGGAGAAGCCCTACACTTGCTGAACAAGAGAGGCCTGATTGCCTTCAACAGGTTCAGTTCACACTGTGACCCTGCCTGGCTTCCTGCTATTCAGATGTGTTACTTCCCCTTTGCGGTAATGGCCTGTGGCAACCAGCCAGAAAACACTATTAATTTCAGAAGTGGCCTGACAACAAACCCACAGCGAAACGAGAGGAAGTGGCGGGGAGGCCATCTGTTGACTTCAGCAGAACAGTAGGGATGCGGCTATGTAGGTTCTACAAGGAAAGCAGATTAATAATCCACAAAGAGGAAACTGGCTAAAATTATCCACAGTCCATATTAAAAGAGAGAGAGAGAAAAAACCAACAAAAACCCAACAAAAAAGGAAAAAACTTAAAACCAAAACAAAACAACTAAAAAAAAAAAACAAAAAAACAAGGGAGTCACTTGAGCTGCAGCTGGACAGGAAATTGCTAGAGCTGCTTGCAAATCTCCACTTTGAACAGAGCAGCACAGGGAATGCCAAGAGCGGAAACCGTTCAAAACTGGATTAGCACAAGCCAAGTTTAACTGCAACCCACTTCTACTTTCACAGTTTTTGCTCTCAATCTAGGCCACTACTGCATGAGACACTGACTCACTTTTTTCCCATGTTTTGTTTGCTTTTCATTTCACACACTTGCAGTTTCTAAAATTACTTGAAATGTGCTCTGGCTGCCAGGAGTTCTGCAGAACCCCATCCGACAGCCCCAGCTGCAGCATCAGCCCCATCACACTGGTACTGCACACACTTTGTCACCGCCCTATCTTGGGCCACTTCTCATCAGGAAGGATGTTAATGAAAACAAGTTACAGCAGGAAGTTTTGCAATCACTATAATCCCCCTTTTTCCTTCTGCAGACAGGATTACTTGAAGGGTCCAAAGAGGAAATGAGGTGACTTTTCCTCCTTCCTTGCCTTCACCTGCTAAGTTGCAACATGGCTGAACAGTGACAGAAAAATTATTTACAGGCTGCAGACTGTTGATGGATCTCTGTGAAACGAGTTCCTGCTAGACAGATAAGGAGAGCACAAACCCATCTCCTGGAATCTGTAATTGAATGCTCAAAGCTTGTAAACAAACCCAAAAAACTCAGCAGCTCCATAATCTTAAAAAAAAAAAAAAAAAAAAAAAAAAAGATTCCTATGGCCCAGGGTCAGGTGCATCCCTGGGGTAGCAAAGAGATACTGGAATATTTTGCAATTAACCTAAAGGCCTTCAAAAGCTTTCCTTTCCCCAAAGCAAGACAAAAATCCAGCACATGCACCATTTATTCATTTAGGCACTAATAGACCAAAAGGAAAAACCCAAGGCTTTATTTTCTTAGGGGCTGTAAAAAAGCTATTGAAAGCAATTATTACCTTTAAACATAACCATATGTATATGTGCAATTAATCACACCCACTCAGAGGGCAAAAAGGGGAATAAAGCAGCCAGGTTCTCAATAGTCAAAAATAGTTATTTATTTATTAATAATTTAAGGTTTTACATTCTTATAATAAATTCCATCTTAAAACTTTTACACCATGAATTAGACTCTCCCTTATTGGCAACCATGTATAGGTTCACTGTGCGTACACTCAGGTACAAATGCTCGCACATACTTCCAGTTTTATACAAAAAAAAAAAAAAAAAAAAAGACGCAAAATATTGCATTTGAGGTGAAGCTCCCTGAAGAATTTGTACAGAGGTAATGCACTGTTTAGCACATCTGAAAGTTTTAAAAAGTGATCAAAAATCTTTCGCATTCAAAGACAAACCTCCTCCCAGATGATCTATTTACAAAGGTAAGGCAAAAATTAATTTAATTTAAAAATATATATATCATGTGGAAACTACATCAAGAACTTGAGGGCAAAAATTAAAATCACCACAAGGAAAAGAAAGATATATGAAAGAAGAGACTGTACTTGTTCATTAAACATGATTTGCAAACTTCGCCATTCATTGCCATTTCTCCCTCATGGAAAGCTTTTCAGTTGAACAATAAAATTAAGCATGCTGCAAATGTATCCTTTGTAATTAAAAAAAGAAGAAAAAAAGAAAAACAAAAAAGAAAAAAACCCAAACAAAGCAGAATTTATGAAGAGAAAAACACAGATGTCCCTTAGAGATTGATTTCTTGAATACATGTGAATTAAAAAAAAAAAAAAAACAACCTGCAAACTGATTTAAGATTAAATATTTACATTGATCAAGTAGAACACTACCAAGCTCCTGGAAAACAAGTACTCCAAATACACTAAGCGGAAATCTCTTTCTTTGGCTCCTCTAAATTAAAACAAACAAACAAACAAAAATAACCAGTCTTCACTGAAGACAAAGATGTGTGTCACAGATCCGAAAGCAGAGAGGGAAGCATGACAGTTCCAGTCTCCAGAGAACACGTGCTCAGCCTGTCCAGCCTTTCCCTAATCCCCTGGAAGTCCTCGGACCCAAGCCACTGCACAAGCTGGGATGAGCACCCTTCCCACCTGCTGCCTGCTCACCACCACGTTCCTTCCCAGAAAGCTCATCATGTTCCCTCCCTTCACAATAGCCAATTCCATACTGTGTAACCTTTCCTAGCCTGCACTGGCTGATGCTTTTTGGTAGCAGAGGCCAGAAAAAGAGAAAGCTGCGTTTTCTTTGTCGCTGCCAAAGAGATACCATTGAGGAGTGATCCCATGAAATGGACAGGAGAAGGGAGGCAATGGGAGCTCACGTGGACTGCAGGGAATCCACTTGGAAGACGTTTTGGTTGGAAGGGGTTGTGAAGTACAGCTGCTGGTTCGGCACTCGATTGTCACAGGGGCTGCTCAGCCCCAGAGTCCGCTCAAAGTCCAGCAGCTGACCCATGAAGTTGAAGTTGGGTGAAATGTTGGACTTCTTCATCTTGACGATATCGTAGGCATCATTCATGGACAAGTTGAGCTTCTGCATGAGGTAGGCCACTGTCACTGTGACCGAGCGGCTGATCCCTGCTAAGCAATGCACCAGGACACCGCAGTTCTTCCCCCGTGCTTCATCTGTAGGGAGACAAAGAGGCAGAGAAGGATACATAAGATGCAGAACTGGTAACTGATCTCTCAAGCAAGATTAATATCAAGTGGGAAGCAAGGAGGATTCAGATCCCAGTGGCAGCACAGCAATGCAAGAGTTAACTTCACTGGCTTAAAACCAGGACAAGAGGAGAAACCACCTCCCTAACATATATGTACCCGAGTCCAAGCGCTGAGAAAACTAAGAATGAGACAAAGGGAGCAGGATACGCTGCATGACAGTTTTAAAAGTCAGTTTTCAAAGACACGATTTCGCCTGGAGATTTGCCTTACATTCCTACAGTCCCCTTTCCCCAGCATGGAAATCCTGCAATATGTCACTGAATGCCTTTTATACAGACCAGCAGACTGCAAAGGTCTATTAAATTATTCTCCAACTGTTGTGCAGCTAACAATGGAAGTATTCAGGCATTTTAAAAGAATGGGGGAAGTCACAGGGGACAGCCCATTAGGAGGAACAGGATGTCAACATTGGTTGAAAATGGGTTCCTTTGTAATAGGAAATGCATTACAATGCCTGGAGATTAGTTTCTTTGTGGCTTCCAGCCCACATTTCTTCCTGCTGGGCTCAGATTACCTACATTCTCCACTATTACCGGTATCATTCAACCGGATTAGAGCTCAGCTTCCCAACAGATAATGTTATGCCCACCTCACCGCACCCCGATGGGGTGATTTTAGTCCTCCCCGAAACGAAGGAAGAGGGTAAATGTTAACCAGTACTCCTGCAGCCCAAGGGGACGTTTTTCCAAAGCTGATGGATAATGTCTAACCGCTGCCTAACCGAGGCACCGGGCCCGAGAGGTATATCATTATTACCACGAGATTTAATTAAAGTTCTGACTCTACATTTGCCAGGGATACTGCTTATGAATAATTGTATTTAAAAGCTAAAGTTAGATTCCCGGATCATATCTTTTTATTATACTGCTATTCACTAACCTCAGGAAGCTAAAAAAAAAAAACAAAAACAAAAACACAACCAAAAAAACCCAAACCAAACAAACAACCAAAAAAAAAAAAAAAAAAAGTCACCATAAACCCTGGATTCATTTACTTCCCCCTAACCCCCGCCAGGAAGAGATTTAAAAAGACCCCCCATCCTGCCCACTGCTCCGTCCCCAGCAAAAGGCTCAGGGAGGAATCCCACAGCCAGCCAAATCAGGTATGCAGTTGCAAAGCCGCAAAGCTCGCTTACAATTCATCGGGGCTCCTCAATAACACCCCAAGCAATCTCCACCCGCTCCTCAACTTAAGTCGGCTTTAAAACCAGAAAGCGGGGCATCCCCCAGGGACTGCCAGAAACGCTGCTAACTGCTTCTCGCCCGAAATCTCCTGAATTCTGCAGCAGAAATTGAATTCTGCCACTTGACATATAGCTGTTAGCAAGTAGTCGTGTCTCACCTATAAAAGAGATGGCTTCAGGAAAGAACTGAGACAGATTTTGGCTCCAGTGGTCAGAGATCGGGATCTGTTTGTACTTGAATTCGCCGGCGTTTTCAAAGAGATTAGGAAGGTTGGGAGTAACATTCAAGATGTATTTAATGCCAAACTCTTCTAAAACGTCCAGATTAGTGGAGTCCTTGGCACAGCCTAAGTAGAGGTAGGGTAAAATCTCCACCGGGAAGGAAGGCTGGTTGTTGGAGAGAGGGCTGCCATCGGAGTCTGTGGCACTATTGGGGTCTCTGTCAATGTCAGATTCAACGTCTGACGACGAATCGGAGCTGATTCGGAGGCCTCCCAAGCCCAGGACTGGCAAAGGGGGAGAGCTGCTGCTACACGAACTGTCTAGGTTAGTTTCGCAGTGCAGGGCGAACTCGGCCTGGAACTTGCTGAAACCGCCTGGGAATAAATGAAAAAGAGAGGAGGGGGGGGTGGTAGTGCAACCTGATACAAGATGGCAAGCCGACTGACTTCCCCGGTACAGCCCTGCCTGCAAAGGGGCATCTGTTTCCCACTCTCTCTAGTGCCGAAAAAAAAAAAAAAAAAATGTCACACTCGCACACAGACGGACTAATATAAAAGAATGTTTAAGAAAATCGCCCTCTGCGGCAGAGGAGTAAGCACATTCAAGATTAAAGCTCTGTGCCGCTTCACCCTGCGGGGACTTCTAGAGAGATGTCTCAGCGGCAATTTCTTCTACCTTTCGCGGCTCATGCCGAGATCCCCGTTATCCCTGTCCTCCCCACGCTGCTATACCAGTTTCAGTCCTCGAGGTCTCTTTTAAACAAAGCGAGAACAGGGATGCTGGGGGGACGAAGCCCCCGGCCCAGCTCGGTGTCCTACCAGAGCGTCAGTGTGCAACGACCGGGGGGACGCTGCGGCCGCCCCCCCCCCCCCAACTCCAATCCGCGGGGCTCACCCCCCCCCCCCCCCACCCCGGTACCCGCAGCCCCGGTCCCCGAGGCACGCAGCGATCTCTCTCTGCCCCAAACCCGGGCGGCCCTCCTCACCTTCCAGATAGAAGGCTTTGCAACCTTCGTCTTTGAGGCGCTTGAGGAGCAGCCCCAGCACGGACTCGCCGCCCGTATTCTCGTTCCAGTCGCGACTGTGCTCGTCGTACAGCACCACCGTATCAGTACCGCACCGGCGAGCGAAGCGCTCCCGGTCCTCCTCGCTGCTGGCGACGAGTGAGCGCAGGGGCAGGTTGCCCTTCTGCAGCCGCCGCAGCATGATGCCGGGGATGGCCACGTTGATGGCCGACTCGATGTGGGACGACTCGTACAACTCCTGCGGCCGACAGTCCATCAGCAGCAGCCGGTCGTTGCCCATCTCCAGCTGCTCGTTCAGCCACGCCACAGATTTACTAATCGCCATTTCCGACGCGAAAGGGACGGGTCTGAACGTATCTAGCATGAGGAAGGACGGAGGGAAGCAGAGCGTGCTCTGGAAGCGCCCCTCTCTCTCTCTCACAGAGGCATGCGGCTGGCTGGGCGGGCGGGCTGCACCCCTCCAACTCCGCACAACTTATCTCCCTCCGCCCCAGGAAAATGAATCACGCAACCCCCCCGCGCTGCCTCCCCCGCGCCGGGCGGCGGTGGAGTCACGGGGAGGGAGAAGCAGCCCCGGCGTCTGTCTCCGTGTGTGTATGCAAGAGCGTGTGTTTTTGTGTGTGCAAGTGTGTGTGCAGTGTGTGCGTGTGTGTGTGTGTGTGTGTGTGTGTGTGTGTGTGTGCAGTGTGTGCCTGCGTGTGCGCAGCCAGCCTGCCCGCTCTCTTCTCCTTTTCTTTTTTTTGTCAATGAATCCCTGAATGAACCTGCCTAATCTCCGCTGCAGCCCCAGCCCTTGGGCTTTTCCTCCACCCCGAGTAAATGAAATCCAATTAAAGTGCCGCCGAGCGGGGTTCGCCCCTCTCCGCACTCCGCTCAGAGCGGAACCCCAGCGGCGGTGCCGGTGCCGATGCCGCTGGAACCGGTACCTCCGCAGCGCCCCGCGGCCCCGGCTGCCGGCAGCTCCTCAATGGGTACAACCGCGGGACGCCTCAATGGAGACATTCTGCGGCGCAGCCAATGGGGGAGCGCGGAAGGGGCTGTTGCCGCGGCGACGGGCCGGCTGGAACAGGTTGTGTTGATGAATCGTTAATGAGTTTGTCATTCACAAAAACGGAAAGGAATTTCCGCTCCGGATAAGCTGAGTGCAAACAAGCGGCAGCCGCGGCGCGGCGGGCGGGGGCGGCGGGGGCAGGTGAGGGAGGAAGGGAGGAAGGGAAGGAAGGAGGAGAAGAAGAAGAAGAAGAAGGAGGAGGAGGAGGGGGCGAGGCCCAAGCCCAAGCCGGCTCCTCCGCTCCCCGCCGAGGGCACCAGCCGCCAGCGGAACAAAAGGCACCTTTTCTTTCCCTCCATGTTTTCTCTCCCTAAATCCGACTCTTGCCGGGGGTCGGCCGGGTCCCCCTCCCCCTAATTCCCCAGCGCTGATCCCGGCCCGGCTTTTCATTAGGGCGTTCCAGGAATCTCATTTTTAGGGAGGCGGGTAGCCTCTGTCCTCAGCTGATCTCTACGTGGGTGAAGGGTAAACCCCGAGCTAATCTCTTCCTATGCCGCCCGGCTTTATTCGCTGCACGAAGCGCAGACGGGGAGCCGGCACTCTCTCAGAAATAGCCTGCGGGCACCGCCAAAGTCCGGGCGGGCCACCCCAAAAAGCGTGACCGGGGAAAGCGGCCCGCCTCGGCTTGGCCGGTCCGTTCAGGTATCTTGTAGATGAATCGTTCTGGCCCGGCTGAGGCGCGGGGCCACCGCCAGTGCAGAGCCCGCACCCTCCCCGTTTCTTCCCCTCCCCGCAGTTGAGGGGTTCGGGCCGGGCCGGCCTGGACCGGTAGGGCCGCTTGCACCTGGCAGCTCCCGGCCGCCGCATCGGCTCCTCCTGCGGGGCAGCCTGCGGGTGGGGTCCCGCGGCCGCCGTCCAACGCTTCCCCCGGCCCCGGACAGGCGGAAGGGCACTGCGGGCTCCGCCGCAGCGGGGGAGGCTGCGGGGCCCGGCGGAGCGGCGCCGGGGTAGCTGGGGCCGGAGGGGAACCGGGTGGAGCGGCGCCGTTAGAGGGGGGGTTGGGGGCTGTCGGGCTGGGTGCGCCGAGGAGCCGGAGGCTGAGGCGGGCGGTGTTGCCCCAAGGTGTGGGTTAGCAAACGGGTAAGTGAAAAGCGAGGAGCGAAAATAAATCGGGAGAAGCCTGGCCTAAACGCTAATCCCGCCGCCTACTTCTGCCCGGGGGTAAAATTGTTCTGAGGAGGCTAATCTCGTTTACACTGCTGCTGCTGCTTCAGGGCTGATTATTTTTAACCCCAGCTGAAGGAGGTTTCTTAGGCAGCGAGTGGCTGGAGAGTGTTGACCCTGGGAAGAGCTAGTGGCATGCACAGTCGTGTGTTTTCTGCGCAAAAAAAAACCATCCGTGATGTTAATTACACTTGGCACATCAGTCGCTGCTGTTTCAAGCAAGGCTGACACCCAGATGGCGTTAACGACATCCTCCCCAGCAGGGACTTACATAGGATCCCAAACTACCTTTTTCAAAGGCTTCCAAGCAGGACTGAAGTGTTACACAAAGGTTGCCCTGCCCTTTAAGCAGCGGGATTTGCCCAGGCTGATGCGCGACTCGGTGGACACGCACCACGTACCTTGTCCCACGGCCCAGTGCGGGCAAACTGTCCGGTCCTCCTTGCCCGCCATGGACCTGCTCTCTCTCATTAAAGAGTTTTCAGGCTGTTCTTATCCGGTGCTTCACTTGCTGTTCAGCCCTGCGTATTCAATGAATAGTTTTTGAATGTTCAGAGCAGTTCCAGATCAAAGCAGGAGCCTTTGGTTTTTATTTATTTGCTGATATCCCCCCCTCTCCTACCACCCTGCTGTCTTTTGTTTTTCACCCACGTCAGGGCTCAGGCAGGGCAGAAAATTCTTTGAGGCTGGCTCTGTTGATCTGACTCTACATTAGTATGACAGCACAATCCTTGTAAAATGAATAATTAGGCCATAATTTAAAGTGGTGGCTTTTCTGTTTTGTTTTTCTTACAACTGGAACCGTGTTCTTTATCCTTAAGTGTACCAGATCAACTTTTGTTCAGATTTTATCAAGTATTATAGTCCAAACTCCATATTTACTAACCATGCATTTCACACTTGAGAAATGGAAGTTCTGGAAACAGAAGTTCTGCAAAGCATGAACAACTGAAAAAGAAATTCTCAAAGCACCTCAGCTGTAGTTATCTTGTAAGGTACAGTATAATGTGATGCTTGTCTTACAACCATTGCAAACATTTTTTATTACTAATTTATTCTAATAATAGCTTTACTTTCTCTATTAACCTTCATCCCAACAAGAGCCACAGCCAAAAGAATCCTGAAGTGATCGATTCCCACCTAAAGGGGCAGGCAGAAGGAGTCCTATTAAAATACAATGAACATGACCTGAAAGTTAAATACAGAGACAATTTCAGTATAACACTGTGACAGTTCCCAGCAAGCTTGAGACACATTGATAAATACAATTTGTTCATTGTAATCCATTTTATTATTAATTAGTATTTTTATTATTAATTAGTACTGTTATTTGGGGTTACATTGTATTTTGATTTCATTTTTAAAAATGAAAAACATTGGCATATTTGAGAGTTAGGATTCAAAAACACTTTGAACAACTTAGTCCAGTTGAAGGTGTCCCCACCCATGGCGAGGTGCCTTCCAACCCAGACCATTCTATGGAAACAGAACAAGCCCCAAATTACTTCCATCAAACATTTCCCTATTCATACAAGGTAAAGTTGCCTCTCTGATGACTAAACATTTTAGGAAGAAAATATATTCTGATTATCATCTTCAGGGCATTCTCAGTGACATTTTATGGCAGTGGTTTAAAATAAAAATCTTAGTCATTCAGCATTTAACTGGAAGCTACATATTATGAAAGCTGTTTATCAAAGCCATTGAGATACCTGCCTAGTAGTAATGCAACACTAAATAATGATAGCATTTAAAGAGATTTTTATCATTAGTACTGTCAGATCTGATTGAAATGTTATGAGCATTCAGGTTAAGTATATAAAGGCACTAAAATGTTAGATGAAGCACGCTCAAGACAGTTGTATTTCCCAAGTGGAGCTGGGGCAGAGACTTGTCATGGTGATGGCTCTATCCAGCTCATTGCATGGCAGCAGTCTGAGGGTGGGAATTTGTGATTTAGGAGCCAGGCAGGAAATGTTGCACTGCAGCCGAGTTACACAAGTAAAATACAAATTAAACTCTTTGGATTTGTAGTAGTACCTCCCTCAGCACACACCAGAAATCTAATGAAGAATACAAAGTGCATGGGACACAGTAATCACTGTTCACCTGCATGCTTGTGCTGACTTTGCCTCTTTCTGTCTGAACCATGCTGTCCTGTCAGTTTGGGGGGTGCTGCAGAGGACCCAGTTAACCATGCTACCATTTGACACTTTGTCAGAGACCAGATCTACATCCCAATGCTCACTGGGAGATCACTTACACTTTTAAGAAGTTTTTATAGTATCTAAGCAGTAGGAAGAGCCTATTCCTATTAACCATGATACCCTCATTCATCCATTCACTGGCAGAGCTAGCTTTTAAACTCTGAAATATGTATTTCTGGGTGAGGTTTGATTTTCATTTTATACTTCCCTGGCTGAGAATAAGACCTCTTCAGCCTAGCTCAAAGCATATTTATCATCAAAAGCCTTTTTGGCTGGATTTTGTACCATAAACCTTCTGCTCATTCTTAGCATGCATAGAGAGAGCCCTGATTAGGTCTCTATGAGTCTTTATAACTTGAGCTTGTCATGGGCAGATGTGCAGACATAAAGGACAAGAGTCTTGCACGCAGACTGGAGATTAGTATTGCTTTGCCCAATTTCTTCATGTCTCTCTCTGTAATAGAAGCCCTGGCCCTGAATTAGGCAGACAGGCTATCTATGTGGTGTAATGGAGAGAGATGTACCAAAAAGGCAGGTATCTATGACATTTTGAAACCAGGCCAACTGGGCCATTCTGAGGTGCTCCACAGTCTGGCTACTGAGGCAGCAGTGCAGGAGCATCATCAGGATAAGTACTGATAAAGTGTCTTCCTGCATTAGACATCAGAAATGGGAAAGTTTCTTTCCCTATGTAAGTACTTTCTTCCTCTGAAGGTGCAGGTTCACTCCTCTCTTCTACTTTATTTTAGAGCAGAATTCAACAGGAGTCTTTCCACGAGAAGATGGCACCTAAAATAAGAAAGATTTCTACTGCTTTGGTCATACTTTTCCCATGTTGCATAAGGCAGTATTTACAAAAAGAGGGCCTCCAGCCTTGGCTTTCCATATCTCTCTGATGACCTGAATGAAGATGCCAAAGACACCTTCTGTCTCGGCATTGCTTGATGTCAGGTGGGTGAGGTACACTTTGGGATTGCCTGCTGGAGAAGGCCAAGGAGCATGAAACATGCTGGCATCAGGATTTTGTTTGAGATGCCAACTCAACTCAACTCTTGAAATGCAGGTGCTTGGAAAATATAGTGGAGACAGGTTTCTCCACTGAAAGGTCACACAGACACGAATTTTGGGCACCTTGACTGTCAGCTTTGACTGAACCAACAGATGCCTGTGATTCAGCTGAGTAGTCACTCAGCTTCAGATGTCAGATGTGTTCACATTTTATGTAGTAATTTCTCAATCACTTTTAGGGAATCTTCAGAGAGGACCAGCTACGCCCTGGAGCTTCTCAGTTCAATTCACTGCTTTTAAATAGTGCCTAGTGTAACCAGCCCATGCTTTCATACTTTCAGGTATCACCTTACAATCTGTGATTCTTACCTCTACATTTATATGTAAGTCCCTCTCACTGTTCCTTTTCATGTCAGTAAAGGTGAGAATTAATGGTCTGTCTTTGTTGGTTTATTTGAAAATAGAAATACACATATCATCCTAGACCAAGCTGGCCATAAAGTACCATGCCTTTGGTGCAGAACTGGTTAGTGCAGGGTGCCTCAAAGGGAGAAAAAAAGTGCCCTATAAAGCATTTTACTTGTTTTATATAAAGCACAAGCAATTTATGGAAATGGCATTTAACTGATCATTCAATGTCCAATTATTCCCCTATAAATTTCCCATATAAAATTATTCCTGAAGTTAGAGAAATAAAACACTAAATTAATCCATTTAGAAAATCCTTTTGACTCAAGTGCTTTCCTTGAAACAGCAAATTGCTGGATGACCTCAAGCACATGTTTAATTGTGCCTTGTAATAAAATAATGTAATTAGCAATTACTTAGGAATGACGCTTTAAAATACTTAACAGCTACTGCAGTCATGTTTATTCAAGAGGGTTTGTTTTTTTCTTTTGACTTCTTGTAGTACAAACTAAGTTAATTTCTGGATGTAGCTCATACATGAGTTCTCCAAATGGTTCCTCAGGGTGTGCAGAGGTGAGCAGTTTTCTTGACAGTAAGTTGGTAATGGCTGTAGGGTTGTCCTTTCTTAGAAGATAAAACTAAACTTGCAGGAGGGCATTGCAAGGGACACATTTAGCCAGACACACATTGTATTGGCCGACCACAGGCCAGCATTATAATATCTTTTTTTTTTTTTTTCCCTCTACCAGGTACTGCACTTGGAACTGGTAGTTTTGGTGGCATCACTTCATGGTGGTTTACATTCTGCTGGCAGCAGAAACACAGCACAGGTGGACAGCTCTGCCTTAGAAATAATTAAGAGAACAGAAGGCTGCATGCTTTTTCTTATCATTAATTACATGTTAGTTTGGAAGCTTTCAGATAAAAAATGGAACATATAATAGAGGCAAAAAAGAGAAGCATGCTAAATTTTTGAAGTGATACTGATATTGTAATTGCATAAAAATACTGAAATGCCATTACTGTTGGTGTCAGCAATTAAATTAATGAATTGCCTTAGTAGTTGTAATCCAGATTCATATGGTTTTCTTTCCATAGCTGAGGAAAACAGCAGCTCCTAATCAAAAGTCCTGATCCATGGTGCAGGAATATCACTCTATAGGGGCAACAGTGTACTTATATTATCTCTTTGCCAATACTGAAGAGTTAGTTCAGTAGTACCTGAAGCATGTTCTCATGTTTTGCATGCTAGTGTGTTTCTCTCTGCTGTTGCCTATTATTCAGGGACAGCCTATATCATGCTGTACCAGCCACATCTATCAGACCAGATGAGGCTGAGGAGAAAATGCTGTAATCTCTTTAGTGCTGCCCATTTTTATGAGCTTGGAAGGGCTTACTAGGCACTAACACGTGGGCTTACCTGGAGAGACATTAGTGCTATCACTGAAGTGTGTTCCTTCAATAGCACTGTCCCACTTTCAACCCATTCACTCATCCTTCAAGGAAGCAAACCTGACAGCATCAAACAAGGGCAGAAAGCAGCTCTCTCTTCCCAGCAGTATTTTCCTCTGTGTTTATGATCCCAAGTCTCTCTCATTCTGACCATGGGAATAAAGCCTGCCACTGGGATGGCTGAAGGCTTGTTCTATACTGTGAAAAGAACAAGCGAGCATTTGCACAGTGCAGGGTAAATCAGCTGTGCAGAGAGCAGAGTAGGGACAGCAAATTACATAAGAAAAAGATCTTCATCCTAGGGCAGTTATACTCAGGATATCTATGCCACGCAGTGACCTTATGTTCTGGTTCCAAAGAGAAGCAATTAGGAATCCAATCCAGGCATGAACAATTCAGTTTCCGCTGTCTGTTTTTCATATGTCCACTGGAATGTGTCCTGGGGACCCACTGGAGCCAAGCACACAGTTTGGCTCCAGGATGTCACAGAGGGAGAGACATGGCCAGATATATGTCCTGGCACCTGCAACTCCCATTTAGCACATCTGCTTTGCTTTTCACAGATGAAACCCTCATAGGGACCTCTCCTGAGACAGACAGGACCTTCAATAAATGGGGGAGATGCATTGACAGAGCCAAGAGTTTCCTTATTGCTAGGGCTAAATGTTTCCCTGGTGACCTGCTGGTATCAAACACAGTTTGATAAAACTTATTGAGGAGGAAGCATCACGCTGATGGCCTTATTTAGGTGCTAAAATGTCCTACACTGTTAGAAAAAAAAAGAGCTCAAATCACATGATGAAATTAAATGCCAGTTGCATTGCTGGCTTTCAGGGGACAGCATGTGACATAAATCTTCATGCCCTACCAGATGCAAGGGTGAATCTTTCTAGTTTAGTTTACCACATTCTACATCACTGCTCCTGTGTTCTCTCACACTTCCAAAAAAAAAAAAAAAAAAAAAAAAGAACAGGTCTCAAGGGGTCAGTCACCCCACAACTCCTAAGTCCCACAGATCAGCCTAGTCATTTCATCTGGAAGATCAAGAGACACTGGTCAGCAGGAAAGGGAAACTAATAGAAAGAATTTTGTGTAAATAGAACAAATGAGAAAATAATAACATCCTAAATATGAAGCAGTATTAAAAATGTCCAGGGCAGTATTGGGTTGTGCATTCAGCATACATTTAAAGTGTACAGTCCTTTTGAAAGGCATATATCTCGTGGTAGAGCAGGAAAAGGCGATGGTATTTATTTCTTCATCTTTGTATCATCATTTAAAAGCTTTGAGGTATGCAACATACCTTGAAAACTGTATGTATGTGCCAGTAATCTCTGAAAGTATTGACAAGAGAATTACTGCTGTTAATTTTTTCCTAGCTTTAGTATTCTTGTATATTTACGAGGACTTCATGGTAGAACTGTCCCATCCAAATACCACCACTTTGTATGTCAGAGCACAATGGCATGGTGATTACAGTGCTGTTTACAGTTTCTGCTACTCATTTGGCACATTGGTGCCACCAAAGGTAAATTATATTAAATTGTTAGTTTCTCTGAGCAGTTTTGTAGTATAGTTATAAAGTATAAATTGTTTTCACAAAGCTTCACATTCTGGCTAAAATGTGTACATAAACCTCTGTTCAAGTGTTCCATAGAGGTTGTTGTATAGATGCCTACAACCTTATGCTTTCCAGTGATGCACTGGAGCCTCCCCACTCTTTCTTAGAAGTTTTCCCCATTAAATTATATTTTTTTAATTTAAATTTAAATAATATTTATCAACATAAATTAGATTTATAAATATAATTTATAAAATATAAATGAAATTATAAATGTTGATTCATAATTTTGTTTTTGCCTCCAGTCCCATTTTGCACAAATCTGTTGCATTTCTTGTGGCATTCCCATCAGATTGGAATTCATCAGTTCTGGATCACTCCAGAATTTGAATGAAGTAAGACAGAAGTATACAACAAGCAGGAACAAGGACCCAGCAGTGTCCTGTTCCCTCTCCAGCCAGTGCCAAGTCAATGCCTCAAGCACAGGGTTAGGATGAGCTGGATGGAGGGGGAGCGCCAGCCTGTAGATAAGAAGGTTTATGGGCAGCTGTAATAACTGGATTCAGAAAGGTGAACATTACATGGCACAGAGGTCCAAACTGAGTAGGTTCCAGGTACGGTTGCTTCTGTATATTGTTTCAGCAAGCAGAATCTTGAAGACCACAGCCAACTACATCTAATCCCAGCCCTGCCCTTATAGGGAGCTTGGGCAGGATTTTGGAGATCAGAGGTTCCCCGCAGCACGATCATTCTTGGCTGCTTCCTCCGTGATGGGTGGGCAGGATCGCAAAGATAAGGATTATCTTTTTTTTTTTTTTCCTCCCTGACTGAAGTGTAAGTTTATTGAGTCAGGGAGATCACATTTGAATTACGCTATAGGTGGTGTACTTTAAATGGTTAGGTCTTCAGATACGTAGAGGAACGCTCGGTGAGTCACTCTGCAATTTTTGGTGGAGTAGGTCTATTCCGGCATGTGGGTGTTCGCAGAACAGTTACGTAAGTGTCAGGGTAGTGAGGAACTTTTGACATTTTTGGCAGCTTAACTGAGTTCTTTTGAGTCAAAAATATATGAATTGTTATTCTCTTGAATTATGCGCAAACAATTGCCTTAACGGGATTTGGGGAGGAAAGATTTTAAGCCATCAGTTGTCAGGACAAGATATCGGAGCGGTTTTATTCTTGAGAAAACAGGAGATTTTTCACAGTTACAGTGAGACGAACATTTGTGAGAGCCATTTTAAATCATGTAAGAGGGTGTGAAAGTTGCTATGCCATATGCCTGGAATCTACTATGGTAAAGTTAATTACTGCCACTGAATTTAAGGGCCCATCAGCATTTTCGTCATCACACCCACCCTCAACACCTTTTCTTTTTTTTTTTAGTTATTATCATTATTATTGTATTGTTTTTTAGTTTTAGTTTCCTGACTTTTTTGCTCATACAGTTCTGGGGCCAAAGAATGATAATGCAACCTCCAAACTAACTCCTGAAATGCCTTATCAAGGTGAACAGGTTTGGTACCCCCACTGAAGTATGGTGGATTAAATTAGGAGGCAACAGCTTCTCAACATGTATTACACAGCAAAAGAAAGAGAACTGCTTTGTTTCCCAAGAGCAAGATAAGAAAATTAGTCAGACTATATCAGTGTCCAAATGGCCTTTGCAGAGAAGAATTCTGTCAGAAGTTTAAATATAAAAGAAACAAAACCAAATAAATATTTTCTTTCTTATTTGAATCAAGTTTTGCTTTGGTATCAAAACCCCCAGTCAGATGAGCCAATGTATTTTTTAAAAAATCTGGATAAATATGATATCTTTCAAACGATCATGACCTTGACCTACTGTCTCTTCTTCCACAAGGCACAATTAATGAGCCAGATCACATCTCTGGATGGTGCTGGGTATCTGGCTGACATGCCTGAGTGAACATCGAGCAAACCAGCATTTGTCCATGGCTCTTGGAACCATGTAATTGGGTCAACCAATGGCTGTTGGAAGTTTTTTACCTTAAAAAGTGTATTTTCTGAAGCCAGTCAGAGAGAAGGGCTCTCTTATGTACTCTGTGGCTTCAGGGGGGGAACTGAACCTACCAGCTGTGCAGGTGCTTGTCCTCACACAGAACACTGGCTGTGTTACTAGTCCTTACCAAGACTGCAAGCATGTAAGATGAGGGTTCTACCAGCAACAAGATGTGGTGGGGAATCACTGGGATAACCTGTGTTCTTTGGACTCCAACCAATATAATTTTGGCCAAGAATTTTCCTAGTTTGTGAGGACAGCTCCGGCCTGGATATTCTGGCTTAATGATAGGTACGTTATGCCAGCTCAGACTCTCAGAATGAGGGGGCACATTTTATCACTTGTCTCTGAAAACAGCAGACTCAAACTTTGAATATGAAGTCACAGCAATCATCCAATTGTTTCTCCAAAACTTAGAAAATTCTGGATTTTTTCAGTGTAAATCCATGGCCTTATATCGCTCACAGCCTAGTGAAATGAAGGGATTCATTGTTCTGTTGTGTGCAGAAGGAATTGCTTAAATCCAATGAGCAAAAACAAAGGGACTCTCAGTGCCTCATATTTCCTCCCCAGGATTTATGCAAAGTAAATAAAGGAACCCAGCCTTCTGCACTGAGTGCTCAGGATGAGAGCACTCTTCACTTTAGGCCAGTGCTTTCAACCACCACTCGTGTCAATTCATGAAGTTACTCAGAGAAAACTGGAGGCAAATAAGCATTAGTTCTTGCATACCAAGGCTCTCTCTGCTCACTGATAAAATTACTCTCTCTTAGATTCAAATGCAGACTGATTGTTCAAAAACAATAGTTTCCACTCCTTTAAGGCTCATTACCAACACACGTGATGCCTCTGCTATGTCAGGTGGACAATAACACCTGACAGGTAGGGAAAAGTTACACACAGGTAGGGAAAGGTCATCTACCTGCATTGTTCAGCTTTAGGGCAACTCAGAAACCTACAACAAGGTATTTCCTTTTAAGAATTTTGTTAGCTGAAGTTTTGTGGTTTGTTATTTATTTTTGTTCATTTGTTCTTTGGTTTTGGATTATTTTTTGTATTTTTTTTTTTCTGAAAAGCTACAGAAATAAATATATGAATGCTGTATTATTAATTTGTAAAGTTAAGAGATATGTTTCTGGGGGGGAATACTGATTGTAATCTGATAACTTTTCAGATGTACACCTGTCTGTTTTTATTGAGGAAGTATTGCTTGCTTCAATCATTTTGGTGTTATTTATCTCATCTGGGTAATCAGATCTGAGATCAGTATTCTTGAGCAAGGGACTGAACTAGAAATAAATATGGCAGTAGGTGTTCTAGTTTTAGTGGCAAGGCAGCTGTAGGCAAAGTGACCCAATTCTCTTCATTGATGTGTTTCACTACGAATAGCAACGGTAACATTAAAATAGCAGCAAGAAATAATAAGAGAATTCTTAGCCTTTATAAAAACAGCCTGTGCTGTGAAAACCATTTTAGGTCTAGTGCCTCACTTTCCTGTGAGTGGTGCTACTGCAGTTTTTCCATCAAGGTTAGCTGACATAGTAAGGTGAAAGCAGTGCCTGGAGTAGGACCTATGATGTTGATTGTCTTTTTGATCTTATGGGCATAGCCCATATTGATTTTTCAACTGATTCCCTGCAAAAATATATTGCGTATTACTTTAGAAAGCAAATGAGGCCAAAATTGCAGAGAAATTAACCAAGGACTTTTGATTCTCAGGGTTTGGAATTGATCAGTTGGCTCGATCATCTGTTAAGCTGGATTCAGCAGATTGCCCTTAGAAAAAAGGGAGGGAAATCAGCTTCTGACCATAGAGACTTTATAGGTGAGATGGGGAAAACATGCCAGAGGGATCAGGTCTAGATATGACAAGTCATGGTTCAAGCAGGGCTTACAAACAAGGTGAAGGTGACCCCAAACTCTTATGCCAAAAGGTATGTTCTGGATCTGTGGAGCTTCAGCCCTCTGCCCCTTGCCTCCTTTCTTCCCAAATTCACACCTGACTTCACACTCAGGCCTGCAAAAGCATTCACTATGGGTTGCAGAGTTTGTCTGTGAGGAATTCCTGGGCATCTGTTGTGTGTCCTTCCTGTACTCTTCTGGGGCACACTGATGAAAGATTTACATGGGATAGGAACCAAGAATTTGCTGAGGTTGATTTTTTGCCTAAGGCACAAAGGAGCGCAGGAACCTGTTTGGTACCAGCCAGGAGAATTTTTGCTCACTTGGGAGAGGGTTATGAGCTGTGACTGAGGTCAGGGAGGAAGGAGCAAGATCTAGATAAAATGAGGCTGCTGAACCTGAGATAACAGCCCTCCATGTAACACCACATTTCTCTCTATCTGAGAAAAGGCTGCCCACCTAGTTCCTTCTCTGAGCTCTTCTTACTGGCATGAAGAGAAAACACCTTAGTTGATGTGTTCTTAGATAGAGAATGTTTTCTTTAGCTAGTTATAATCTGCCCAGCAAGGGCATTTATTGAAACTCAAGGTGTCTGTTTTCACTTCTGCTGCTGGGTGAGTGGGCACCTCACATTTCTTTAAACAAAGCAGTGGGCATGGTCTAATTCATTTTAGGAGGAAGTACAAAATGCTTCCTCAGAAGTGTCAGGCAGGACTTTGCTCTCTGACTCCTTTTCTTCCCTCAGGTCCAAAGAAGGGTTTCTAGGAAGCAGTTTGGGGTTTGGTTTTGTTTAGAAGACACAAAGCTTCTAGGAACCTACACGCAGTATATACTTGGAAGAGAGAAGATGAGGGTATCATTTCAGAGGAAGAAAAATAAATCCCTGAGATCTATATGCCAAAGGTTTCCTCCAAGAGTTTTCTATTCTGAAATTTCTCATATGGTTTTCAAGATTTCATAAGAATGTATGGGCTATATTTGCTGTGGAGTGGTCTTTGGACCAGAGTAAATTTCACCTTCCAAGAACTAACTTGCTGAAGCAACTCAAAAAAATTTTTTGCCCCACTGTCAGTGACATTTGTGGATGATGGAAAACCATCCATATGGCTAAACAGACTATTTCCACTCCCCCACAAGTAGTGCCTTAGAGGATGAAAGTAATATTCATCCTGATCATCTGTTTTGTAACAGGATATTATCTCAAGCTTTCAAGAATGTCATTATTATTGGGGGAGGAGGGGATTGGGCAGTAAGACAGGATCTGTAACAGATTATTGATGCTGGGATGTGGGTAAGCCAAAGGGAAGGAAACCTGCCTGAATTCCACCAGCCCTGCTGTTACCCAGGAAGAGGGGCTGTGGGCCTGTGATAATACGAAGAGAAGGAGGAAGCATTCTCATAGTGGTAAATGAGGAGTCCAAGGAGACTAAGTGGTGTTTGAAAAATGAAAGGAAGGATGATGATGACAAACCTAACGTGTGTGAAGAGAGGACTGGTCAGGACAGGGACTAGGGACAAGGCTGTAAATCTGTTTCTAAGGGCATATCCTTGAAAGCTAATCCCATTGTCTTGCAGGGAGTCTGGCAGTGGAGGAGGCAGAATCTCAGCTCCGAGGCTCTGGTTCAGTTAAACAAATGGCATGGTTCTGATTGATATTGGCTCAGGGTATGGCTCAGTGGCTGTGGCTGCCTAAAATGACCTAAATTAAACTCCATTTCTGAACTAAGGACCATGAAAATTTCAAAGCTTTTTGCTTCCAGTCAGGACTTCCAGGGATGGTATTAATAGCTTTGGTGAACTGTACTCCATTGATTTAAAGCACCTGTGCTTTTGAAAGTCAGGACTTTATCAATTTTTTATCACTTACACAGGAAGCAGTGCTGGGCTTAATGCTGTTTATCCAGCTGGACTTATTGACTTTGACTTAGGAGATCAAAGCATTTGGGTTAGGGATTGTGTAACATCTTCCTACAAGAACTGTCAGGGGTAAATTTACCAAAGCCTGAAGCTTTGATTGATGATCATTTTGCATGTGTGTTCAGCATCAAGAAGCACACAATAGACCCTTTCTCTTAATGGAGCTGCAGGCCGAGACACCTTTAAACGTACATATTTTGAAATAAGTGTCATCACCTCCTGGAACATAACAGTACACAAAACCTTAGAGGTACACTTGAAAGTGAGCTTTCCCTGGTCTCCAAGGAAGTGACCTAAGACACTTAATGGCACAGCTTGCTGTAGTGAAAATTTGGAGCCAGTAATGACAATAATTTTTTTTTTTTCTTTTGGCATTGTAATAATAGCATTTCCCAATAGGTAATAGGCTGGAAAGTGCTAGCTCAGAGAGTCAGTCCTCTGTTCCCATGAGTCCTCTTTGCAACACTGCAGGCATCAGCACAGCCTGGCAGACAGAGCAAGGCCTTCCTCTAAGGCTAGATAAAAGAGACTTGACTTCTTGTCCCAGCTTATGACAAGACATATCACCTTCTGTGAACCGACTTCCCCATCTATTTATATGTTAAACACGTTGGCATCTTACATCACCAGTCACTGAGGGTTTACTCACATCCTCTAACTTTGAAAAGGTAGGACCTTAGCCCCCTTCACTAGGGTAACAAGGAATGCTCAGCAGGAGAACTGAGCTTCCTCCCAAAAGATAATACCTTCTGCCACTGGCTGTAAAGGGAACTATGAAGAATAATCTGGTGCTGTCTCAGACAAAGCTATATAGTGTATCTATCCCAGCCTCACTGGAATGAAAACAACATCAGTGCTCTCAGTGCTGGAGGTGTTCACATGGATGTGCTTTTTGGATAGCTGTCCTTGCTGCAACTGCAGTAGTTGCAGCTGATGGAACTGCTAGTGCTGCAGTTGTAGGGGGCAAGTACAGAATTAAAATAGGTCAAATGTGACAGGTCTATCTGAGTTTTTCTCTTGACATTAAATTAAAAACCAACAAGTTACACAAAGGGCATTATACTGGCACAATTACTGTCCGTCCATGGGTTTGAGAGCCATGCAGAGCTTTGATCTGCTCTGAAAATTATTGCCATTGTACAAGACAATGTTACTCTTTTTTTGGGTAGGTGTTGAGGGAGTAGCCAGAAAGACAGAGTAGCCTTACACATCCATGTAGCTGTGTATCCCTGGGGCTGAGTATGGCTGCAGGGAGCTGTGCTGGACAGAACTTACCCAGGACTCGGGCACCTGCAGCCAGCTCACTTCTACCCAGAGCAGCAAGGGAATTTTGAGTGGTGGTCAAAGGGCTTGTCACTGATGCTTCCTCTTTGTCTTCTTGTCGTGGCCTTTGTCCTGAGTGTGCCACTGCCTGTGCCCAGCTGCTGCCCTCTGTTACTGCAGCATGTGGGGGGCTCCTGTCCTGCAGAAGGGAGGCAGTTGGAAAATATTCTGTGGGCTTTTCCTACTTTTTCTTTCCCTCATTTTTTCTTTTTTTTTTTTTTTAGCTACAAACAAACAAACAAAACCTAAATATTTGGAGTGTAGATTGCATACCTCTAGGGACTGAGGATGATTAAAAGCAGGAGCCACACAGAGACATCCAGAAATGCTTGTTTTTAACAAGACAGGAACTTTGTCTGAAAACAGGATGACCTGCTGCAGAAGACGCCAACTAATCCCCATAGAGCTTTAGAAAAAACAAGCAGGCGCCTGAGTGTGCTTTAAAAAAAAAAAAAAAATTTTAAAAAAAAAGCCTCCTAGTAATAAAAAGGGATGTAAGGGTAAACAGGAAAAGAGCACTCCACACTGTGAGCAGCCCAGAAGAGGAGAGGCTGGTTTTCAGAGCTGATCTGAAAACCTGATATGGAAAGTGAAAGATTTCTTAATATTCCCTGGGACTAACTCTATAAAAACACAGCTTCAATTCAGCTTTGAGTGGCAGCTGCCTATTAGTGCCTGTGTGATTTTTTATCAGTAATATGGAGGCCTTGGGAGAACAGTACAGGCTCCAAAGGTTTTGTTGGCTGGCTTCAGTGGCTGTAAGGAAGTGTCATTTCAGATTTGCATGAAATACGAGCTTAAGAGATATATAATATATAATGCATAACTGTTTTTTTACTAATGAAGTTACTGCAGTTGTGTACACCTGTGCTGCTGCTATACTGCAGTACAGCTCACCCTCCCAATTATAGTATGAATCTCACAGCGTATGTTGTGTATTCACAAAGGCCAAGCTCCTCAAGTCTTGTAATTTCATGATAATCTTAATTTTCATGTGTCTGAAACAAGTTTTTCTAGCTTTCATGCCTAGGAAAGAAAAACTTGAAAATATAAAGGCAGCTTACCATAATGCAAAGGCTGGAAACCCTATTATTCCTATTTTCCGATGGTGAATTTTAAAATCAAATACTATTTTGAGGAATTAGGATATGGATATTTAGGCTTGATCTCACTGATAACTTGTTCATGCTGGCAGAATTTGCAGACTCAAATACTAAGTAGGTTTCCCACTGCAACCCACGCACCATCAGTGAGACACTTGTAGAGATAAACGTGATGGGATATGTATGCAACATCAGGCTCAGGGAAAACAAATTCCTTTACAGCAGGTTTCTCCTCAGTGCTGCTCCAAAGTCAAACACTTCCTCAGAACTGAAATAACAGCTTACTGCAGCTTGTATGTGGTCGGAAATGGACTAAGCAGGCTCCAAAATCCACTGATAGTACAAAATTAATCATCTGATATATAGGGCATATCCCCTACTAAAAAGCAAATGAGTGGCTTGGGTTGGTGTCAGTGATTTGGCTTCCTGCTGGGGCTTTTGATGTGGAGGTTGCTCCCCCTCAGGCACCAGACAGCTCTGTGCAGGCAGCTTGCAGTGGCAGTGATGCTCCTGCACTTGCCAGAAGAGCACAGCTTTTCTGGTTTGGTGGGTCCCCCAGAAAAAGCTTACTTCAGGCAAGCATCCATGGCTTTAGAGGCATTGATGGGAGTTGAAGAGAGGCTTTTTGATCTCCTCCCCTGGATGCAGCCCCACACCCCTGGTGATGCATGCCCTGTGCCCCAGGTGCTTGCTGTTGGTCTTTACTATCTGTGTCCTGAGAGTGCCTCCTTGTCCCTCTGTACCAGGCTGCCTTCCAAAGAGGATCCAGCCTTTTTGGGTGGGGAGAGCAGGGGAGGAAGAATCATAGAATCATTTTGTCTGGAAAAAGACCTCTGAGTCCAGCTGTAAAACCTAACAATGCCAAGTCCACCACTAAGCCATGTCCCCAAGTCCCATGCCTACACATTTTTTAAATATACATGTCCACACATCTCCAGGGATGGTGATGCAACCACTTTCCCGAGCAGCCTCTTCTAGTACTTGGTAACCCTTTTGGTGAAGAAATTTTTCCTAATATCTAATCTGAATCTCCCCTGGCATAACTTGAGGCTATTTTCTTCTGTTGCCTGGGAGAAGAGATGGATACCCACCTAGTTGTAGCCTCCTTGCAGGTAGGTGTAGAGGGTGATAGAGGTCTCCCCTCAGCCTCCTTTTCTCCAGACTGAATGACCCCTATTCCTCTCAGCTGTTCTTCATAAGACTTGTGCTCTGGACCCTACACAAATTTTGTTGCCCTTCTTTGGATGCTCCCTAGCACTGCAATGTCCTTCTAACAGTGAGATGCCCAAAACTGGACACAGTGTTTGAGGTGCGAAGAGCTCCCACTTGTTTGTGAGCTCTCCAGATACTGGAAAAGTCATTAGTCTCCACCCTCTTCTGGGTATTGCTTTAAGGTTGACACAAAACAACTTCTCCTTACCCAGGAGAGGACATGGGGGTGGAGGGAGAACTTTGAGCACAGGGCTGCTCTGAGGCCGAGCATCTCAGACTGGGGGTCCAGCTCTGCACACCTTTGTGACCCCTGCACTTGATGCAGAGTGCTTCCTGCTGAGGACCTGCTTGGTTTCAATTTATGATCAGTTCACCAGCACCGCTTGGTTTAGCACCTGTTTTCTCAGGTGGCTCAGTCCTTTCAGCACCAGTTTTGTTAATTCAGTTTTTTAAGAGGTAATAGACATGGAGTTTTTTCTTTGCTTTACTATAAATGGAAGCAGACTTCCTCCAGCTAACGAATGTGACTGACCATAGATCAAATACTTATCTGCGGCCTGCACCATCCTTCAGCACTGCACTACTTGAGACTGTGTTACATAGTAGACACTACAACCAGAGAAATTTCCCATTTCCGAGAAATTAAATTAAAACTGCATTTAATCTTTATCTCATCAGGATGGATAGAAATACCAGATGCTTAGTCCACTGGTTACCTAGTTATCTGATCCTCACACATACAGGGACACAAACAGCTGTAGCAGCATGCTTTGGTTTGCCTTTATAACTTCCACAATCACTATGAACCCAGAGAATAAGATCCATCTGCAGGGTATAAATAAGAATGTCTGTGAAAGGATCTTGAGAACTGTATTCTTACAAGATGTTCTTGTCCTCCTTGGACAAGCAAAAGCATTATATCATTTCTATTTTTCTGAGGAAAATACCTTCTAAGCAAGGTGGTGACAGCTTGAAGCACATTCTCATGGAAAGGGAGATCAGACATTAGAATGGACTGCCCAGGGAAGTGGTGGAGTCACCAGTCCCGGAGGTGTTTAAGGATGTGACACTCAGTGTCATGGCCTAGATGATGCAGTGATGTTAGGCCATAGGCTGGACTTCATGATCGCAGAGGTCTTTTCCAGCCTCAATAGTTCTGTGATTTGGTGATCAGTTATACCTGAGTTGAGGGGCATGATGATGGAGCAGCCAGTGCAGGGTTTACTATGGTAAGTATCTGTTTTCTTAGCCTTACAAAATTACATAAGGATTTCCTTTATAGGAGGTTGGCTAGTCCTGGTAATAGAAATTATAAAAGGGATGGAGCAACTATCCTATGAAGAAACTTCTTCATAGGTGAGGTTGTTCAGCAAGAAGAGAAGGCTCTAGGGAGATTTTATAGTGGCATTCCAGTACCCAAAGAGGGCCTGAAGGAAAGATGGAGAGGGACTTTTAAAAATGGCATGTAGTGATAGGACAAGGGGCAGTGGCTTTAAACTGGAAGAGGGAAGATTTAGGCCAGACATTAGGAAGTAATTTTTCACTATGAGGGTGGTGACACAACAGAACAAGTTTCCCATGGAAGTTGTGGGTGCCCCCTCCCTTGAAGTGTTCAAGGCCAGGTTGGATGGGGCTTTGAGCAACCCGATCTAGAGGGAGGTGTCCCTGCCTGTGAGAGGGAGGTTGGAACTAGATGATTTTTAAGGTCCCTTCCCAACCTAAACCATTCTACCATTCTATGAAGTAATGCAGATCAGAGAGGTACAACAGCTCCTCATCCTCACAGAGAATTCAGGTACTGCTGCATTACTTTCCCAGCACCCCAGTTTCCAAAGAGACACATTGGCTGCAGTGACAGCAAACCAATGCTCCCCAGGCAGGCTCTCTGCTCCAGCTAATAACTCTCCCAGAAGCTGGGCTGGTGTAACAGTAGAGAGCTCTGGCACTTCAGTGTCTTGAAGAAAAGCTGGCCTGGGTGCTGGTTCATGCTCCAACAGAGTCACAATGGGGACAGCACAGGTCTCTCTGCTCCACATCCCAGACACTTTTCTGTGTTGGGAGATGCTGCACCCATGTCCCAGCCTACTCTGTGTAGAGCTGTGAGGCTTGGGCTTAGCCCTACAGGGACACAGCCATCCTACTCCGTGCCTCATTTATCTCTGGAAGCAGTAAGGCCATGTCTTCTCCCCACGGCCAGAAGGCTCAGCTGGTTTGAGCCATGAGCTCAGTGGCACTGTTTATTCCTCAGGCAGCTCAGGAGCCCAGACTCTGGGATAGAAACAGACTTGTGGAGACCAGATGGTGCCATTGTACCTCTGTAAGAATTAGAGAAGTTCATTACTCTTACAAAGGTGCTTACAGTACAGGGGAGATTGGACTTTGCATCACTGAGTTCACATGCTGAGGCCTGGACTGTGCCAGCACAGTCACACATGGAAATGGCTTCTTGCCCCTTCCCTTTTACATCCTCATTTCTTAATCAGACATAAGCAATGCAATGCACAATGAAAAATTATCTATTAGGGTACATTATACCAGTGTTCAAGACCAATGCAGGAAAAAGAAAATAAACAAACATAGAACTGGATCCACATATATTTTGGATAGGAGTTTTGCAGTAGCACACAACCCATTTCTGAGGCTTTTGACACCATACGCCTTATGACCTTTCCTGGTAAGAAATTCAGAACATTTCTTGGCAGTACAGCCAAGTTACTGTTGACTAGATGGAAGTGATGCCACAAGTAAGAACTGCTGCTACAAGTGGGAAGTGATAGATAGGGAGGTAACAACAGCTTCGGGGACACAGACGGATGCATCTCCAAGAGCAGGGACAGATGTGTCTTGTTCAGTCCAAAATTGCTCATAAGTTATTGTCCAATGTCACTGCTGAATGAAACAAAGCTGAGCTGACTATCTGATACAGAGACACCAATCCTTTTCCCATAGTCTACATACATCACGGCTCCAGGCTACATCAGATGTATTAGGAAGGAACATAAAATAGTAACAGAGCTCAGAAGTCCAGATGACTGGGGAATCATATGTTAATGAGATAAAAATTGTATTTTTCCTCCCAAATGCAAAGGGACTATTTAAAGAGGAGAATTTTCCTTGGGGGAAAGACCATTTTCTGAGGGTTTTTTCCATTGTTTTTCAGCATCATTCTCATCCAATGAAATAAGCCAAGCTACCAAGAACAGAGCAGGATCACCTGTGAGTGATGAGAGCACCACAGGAAGGCAAGAAAAGGAAGATGGTCACAGATGAGTTGCTGGGAGAGATACCTAGGGAGAGATAACTGGGTGTTAATTGCTGAAGAAAACCAAGCAGAGTTCAGCTGGAGTTGAGAGCTGCTGCATGAGGGGGAGGAGGAGACAGGGGTGGATTGTTTTTCCCAGAAATAATCCTGTGATGAAAAAGGACCAATACCTATAAGAAGAAAAGAAACTGAAGGGGAAAAAAAATGCTTAGTAAGTGACAGAAAATGCCAGGTCTTCTCATGGTCCACTGATTCCCTTACCAAGCAGCTGTGCACTGTATCTGATGGACAATCCTGGACAGGGAACAGCCAGCCAGGGAAAAGCATTTCATGAGTGGGGTATGTATGAGGCAGTGCAGTGCTTCATGTCCAGGCCTTGGTGGAGGAAAGCGAGCAGAGATAACTACTTGGTGAGTCCAGCAGGCATTAATGTGATGATCTTTCATTGTGCTTGTTTAAGATGTGGCAGCTGGGCTGAACACACTCATTTCTATTGCTTTGCACAGGGTGTGAGTGCCCAGCAGAGGCAGGTATCTAAAAACAAGGCATTAGTGAAAGTTGTAGATCAACAGTGAACTTCACAGTGAACTAAACCTGATCACAAACATAGATTCAATATTGCACTACAAGACAGTAAGACCTGCACTAAAAAACAGTGGGGTCTGCATGAGTGGGTTTCATGCACTCTGCCAAGGACCAACACATTAATGGTGGCCACACAAGAGGGTGTCTTAGAACAGCACAAGGGCTCAGCAAGGGCAGACTGGCTCTCCATCAACAGACTCCAGCTGAATTTAGGGAGTGAGATAAGTGAATTGGGCTTGGGTCACCCAGTAGCAGTACAAACCTGGCCAGTCATACTGGGCTACACATCTGGGTAAACTTAGCTTGAGTAAAGGGCTCCATTGGGGTTACCACAGCCTGGGCAGCCTTTGCTGGTGATACTTTCACTTTCTGAAAAGAGTAGAATTAAAATGAGCTGGACAATGGAAATGAGCAGGGCAACCAAGGAGGAGAGACTTCAGACTTGTCTGTAAAGCATCAAAACTATAGCAAAGTGTCTGAAAACATGCTTTCTGAGAAGAAATTGTTGCATATTAAATGCTATCCTATGATAGGGAGTTGCAGAAAAAAAGATGATCAAAGATGACCTGTGCCTTTGCAGATGAATGCCCAAGGTGCTGATATGATAGAACAAGCTCTTGGTTTGCCATAAATGTGTAAAGACTTCAAAGGCTGAGCATCAGGAATGAAAAACCTCTTTCAGTTTTGTGGCAAGAGGCAGCTGAGAAGGAGGGGCACTTGTCTGGATTAAAAAGTGACTTTTGCTGGACTGGTGTTTCTGGCAGGTTACACCTGCTTCCCACCCTGTGCCTTGCTGCCACTCTGTCTGGAGCAATGTGCTCTTAACAATAGCTGGTGGCTTGGAAGGTACAGCTTGTGCTGCACTGCTCATTTCCCCTTCCTCCCAGCCTGATTGTTATTGCAGCGGCGGGGAGCAAGAAGGGCTCTTTAACACCATTAAGCTGTGAGAAACTGTGGCAGTGAGGGTCTGACTTCAGGCAACGCAGAGTTGAAGGAAAACATTTAAAGAGAGAAGATACCTCTGGACTGTAAAGCATATGTATGTACACAAACATTTGCCTGTGCGTGTGTCCAGGAGATGTGTGTCCATGGGGGAAATCCTGCCTGCATCAAAGTCAGTGACAAAAATTCCCACTGCCTTGCTGGTGCAACCAGCTTCAGCAACCACATATGCACATGTTTGGTCATGGTGCAAAGACACTGTAAACACATTTATTCTCTTTAGAGCTGGGGGAGGACAGCCTGGGCCATGCTAGCAATGCACTGAAATACAGCTGAGGAGTGAGGGCTTGTCCTCAAGCCAGACCCCACATGCCAGTGAAGATACATCACTGGGGTGTCTTGTCTTGTGTCACATCTGAGCTGGAGCAGCTTTGTCCTCCTCTGAGTCGCAAGAGCATTCCTAGGCTGTGACCTTGCCTTACTCAGGGGACTGGAAAGGGTCTTTGCTTGCTTGTTTGATTTTGGCTTGGAGACTGTTTGTTTGTTTTCTTCCTTGTTTGTAATTTTAACATTTGTTTGGATTAGTCTAAAAACTGGTGAACTGACCTTGTTTACTCTGCTCCCAGAATAGATAGTTTTCAAGGGTCAGTTGGAAGGCCAGTAGGCCTCTGGATAACCCTAATCTTACATTCAGTGATTTCATCCAGCTTAATTTACCCTTGGATCTGCATGTGGTGAGACAGAAGTTCAAGAAACCTACAACTGATTTTAGTGGTTTCTGTCTTGACAACTACTATTTTAAAGGTTGATTATAATTCTATTCCAGTGTTTTTTTCCCCAGGTGTTTTGAATTTGTGCAGCTCTAAGCATCTTTCAATGATAATATGGGTGGAAAGTTAAGATCATAGTATAATTAATATACATCTTGTTTTCCTTAGGTACCTTTTGGAGATCCATTAAAAGTAATTTAGGAGCCCCAGGCCTAAAGATCTGCTCTATAATGTTTAGCTCTAGTGTGTCAAAACTCAAGTGGCTATTTTGACATTAGTCCCTGCATACAGTGGGCCAGCCACCTGATTTTATTAACATAAAATGAGTGTTGTATTTATGGGTTCTTCCTATCATTTTGTAATAATTGGATTCTTATTTTTTTCTCTCCTCCTCTGACACCACAATCATCACACACCATCATCACCATGTGTAACAGGTGCTGTATCCTTCATCCTGACAACATGCCTCCCAGGTGGGACTCTTCTGTGGGTGACTTCCAAATCATTGATGTGATTCCTGCAGAAAATCACTCCATATCCATGACTGGGACCAGATTTGAGGCAGTATGCCATCCCCTTTTGAGAATTTGGCCCTAGCTGTAATTACTGTAGCTGATGGATGCCCACTTCTGGAAATGTGCAGTGTTGTGGATGCTGAATATTTGAAAATCTGGTGCTGACCATCCAGTCAGTGGAATGCTGCCTCAGTTCAGGGGTTATATAAAGGACAGGAGATCAAGGGACAGAACTGCTAGAAAAGGAAACCAGATATGCTTTCAGAGTAACTGGCAGTGTCTGCTCAAGATTCCAAATACCTGGCAAAACCAAACCAAAATAGGAGTATTACTAACAAATATCCAGCACAACAATTTTTCATAGCAAGTATAAAATGCTAACTCACTTCTAGAACAAACACTTTGAACTACCTTTGCAGAAGACTGACATGTCTTCAGCTCCTGTAGAAAAGGTCTGAACTAAGATCCTCAATCCAGACCTTTCCAATGTTCTGGAAAAATTAATCCATTCCATGCAGAACCTTGGCCCCTTCACCATGCTATGTGTTTCACTGGGAGAACTGGAAATATCACAAGCTGCTGAAGAACTGCCTTACAAATTCTTTACACTCTCCCTTTGGCACATGGAAACCTGTAAAGGTTAACATATAAACCACTGTGGTAACAACCACTCTATAAAAATGTAAAATGCAATCATTGCTACAATAGCTATAAACCAGCTTCTATCAAATTTACTTTAAAATGGGGATCCCAGGTGCCCCCATACACAGCTGGATGACCCTACATGTGTTAGCAATATGCTGCAATGACACACATGTGTTTCCATACAGCCTACACCTGCACTGATAGCACAGGTTTCTTTGTTCAGAATCACATCATGCATGTGTTTGTTATTCAAGTTTCTGCTTCCCCAGCTTTCCTTTGATGTACGTTTAATACAACTTTTTTCATCATTATTTGAAACAGGAACTCTGGGACAAAATGAGAATCAAATATACTAAATAACATTAAGCCATGGTTTATACTTTTTCTGGAAGTCTAAGCCACAATAAAAAGTACATATTTCTCAGAAGAAAATGAAAAGTCTCAATTTTTACTTGGGGTCTACAGAGTTAGGGTCGGGCTGGGATGCTATGGCACTGAGCTGACCGAAGTCTACTGCAAAGGGTTTGTTTCAGGTGAGGAACAGGGATGTTCAGATTGGCCTCATCTCTTCTAGAGACAATTTTCAGTGGGCATTAGCTTCTGGAAGTCCCCTGCAAGTCCTATACAGTTTTGGAAAATGAATGGAAAGATGCTTATGTGAAGTGTGAGAAAGATGCTTACTCTTAAGATTTAATTTCTTCTGCAAATGTTTCTGAATCACACCTTCACTTGTTGCTGCCTTGCACAGCATGTTAAGGTAATGCTGCTCTGTGCTTAACCTTTAAAAAAAAATTCAGTGATTACTGGTCCTGGTTCTCAAAGTGACTGTGAGAAATGGACAGGGCAGATGGGAGCAGGCTCTCCCAGTTGATGCTACAGAACATTTCTGTAATGATTCAAAGCCATGTTAAACAATAGCTTGTTCACATTCAGATGCAGAGCATCCCAAGATGCTGCATGAGGCAGGGGAAAGAACTGAAATTGCTTTTGTGGAGAAACTAGGCATAATTAAAGGCTTATGTCTGAATCTTACAGCTCACAAACTGCTGTAGAACAAGGGAAACAGCTCCCTAAGTAGCTTTTTATGAAACACTAAATATACTAGCATAACAATAAAACCTAACTATCCAGCTGCCAGTGAATTGTGTGCATGTGGTACTATGGACATCACTTCCCCTCTCTCCCTTCAAATCCATCCCTTACTGCTGCTGAAAAATAGCTAAGGTCCTCTCAGGAGCAGCTGAAATGTTTAATAAAAATAAGTCAGAGCTGCTTAATCTGCCTTTGCAATCTGGCTGCACTTTTTCTGAAAATCATGATTATTCCTTTGGCAAAGTTCAGGGTGAAATGAGAGCTTTTAGCATGGCCCAAAGAGGGTGGGAGAAAAAATCTGCTTGCTGTCTCCCCTTTTGACATGACAAATAAAGGCAAATGTGTGAAGGTATTAGAGCCCCAGTGCAGAGCAGGAAGAGGAAAATAAATGGCCCCACACCATATGCCCGTAATCCCAATTAAAACGCATTCAAATTCATTTCTCTTCTCTTCAGCTTCCCTTTTCCACACCAGTGAACAAGCATGTTTGACAACAGTGTGGGAATTTCTAGTTCACTGAGCAGGTTTCCTTTCTCTTTGCTCCTTCATCTACCTGAGGCTGCTGCTCTGCACCCTCCATTTGCACTCAAAAGTCAGCTCTGTCTCTCCTCATCACCCAGCCAGGCATTCTGCACTATGCCAGGGAAAAAGGAAACTGGGAAGTAGCAGGCACAGATTGAGGCAAAGCCTTCTCAGTGGAAATGATGGGCTTTGTAGGAAAGCCCAGACCTTTTAGGCTTCACATTGATGATGTGCTTAGCTTGCCACCTTTCCCAGACATGGAGCTTCCTATCACTGAGGAATACACATGGGGAAGCATCTAGGAGGGAAGCAGGTCCCCCTGCCTTCAACAGGCACAGAGAAGTGTGTGCAGCAGCCAAGGTGGTGCATACCCAGTGTCACTGTCAAGGAAGCAGAGAAAAAAAAAGCTACAGGGTGCCTAGGAGGTTGGAAACTGCCTTAGAGTCAGAAGTCATGAGCACATGAGAGGAAGGCAGCATGGACTGTTTATTGGAGGCTGAACAGATCATGAGAGGGAGAGGATGTTAGTGTGGCAGATCAATCTGCAACCATTAAATTGATTTTTAAAAATGCAAAAGGATGCACATGCCATTATAAAATCGACTAGGAAGAGCAACAAATAAACATGGCCTACAGTTCATAAACCCATTGTTATGGGAGCCCTTTTCTTAGGCAAGATAGCAGGCAACCTCATGTGCAGCTTTCACAGAATCATAGAAACATAGAGGGGTTGGAAGGGACTGGGAGAGATCATCGAGTCCAACCCCCCTGCCAGAGCAGGGCCACCTACAGCAGGTCACACAGGAACACATCCAGGTGGGTCTGCAGGGAAAGAGACTCCACAACCTCCTTGAGCAGCCTGTTCCAGTGCCCTGTCACCCTCACAATGAAAAAATTCTTCCTAATATTTATGTGGAACCGCCTGTGCTCCAGTTTATAATCGTTGCCCCTTGTCCTGTTGTTAGTGACCCCTGAGAAAAGCTTGACTTCATCCTCCTGGCACTCACCCCTTACATATTTATAAACACTAATGAGGTCACCCCTCATTCTCTGCTTCTCCAAGCTGAAGAGACCCAGCTCCCTCAGTCTCTCCTCATAAGGGAGATTCTCCACTCCCTCAGTCATCTTGGTTGCTCTGTGCTGGACTCTTTCAAGCAGTTTCCGGTCCCTCTGGAACTGAGGGGCCCAGAACTGGACACAATATTCCAGATGTGGCCTCACCAGGGCAGAGTAAAGGAGGAGGAGAACCTCTCTTGACCTGCTAACCATCCCCCCTTCTGATGCACCCCAGGATGCCATTGGCCTTCTTGGCCACAAGGGCACATTGTTGGCTCATAGCCATCCTTCCATCCACCAGCACCCCCAGGTCCCTTTCTGCTTTGCTGCTCTCCTACAGCTCAGTCCCCAACCTATACTGGTACCTGGGGTTGTTCTTTGCCAGATGCAAGACTTTACACTTGCCCTTGTTGTAATACATTAAATTTCTCCCCAACTCTCAAGTCTGTCCAGGTCCCTCCGAATGGCAGCACAGCCTTCTGGGGTGTCAGCCACTCCTCCCAGTTTTGTGTCATCGGAAAACTTGCTGATAGTACACTCTAGTCCCTCATCCAGGTCATAATTTTCAGATTTCTACTTTAAAAAATTCTAATGCAGAACTAATTATTTCCATCTAAAGGCCCTTCCCTCTCCTCTTCATCTTTTCACCTTCCTATTGACATAAAAACTATTGACTGGACCTATAATCACAGAACCGCTTTTCTCTATTTGTCTCTTGCTTCAAATTCTGTTGCTTTCTCCCTTGTAAAATCTTTCAAATCTTAACCAGCAATTAAAAAAAACACTTGCTTAAAATTTTGTAGTCTCCAGGTTTTGGGTTTTACATTGCCTTCTTTGCCAGCCTTTTCACGTCTCCATCCCACTGCTTCCAAAACAGAGTACAGCTGCCAAGCTGATGATACAGATGCAGAGATAAAACTCAACTCTCAAGAGATGCCTTAGTAAAATGATTTTAACATGAAGTTCCAGATAGTTTTCTCTGTATGCATTTTCTTTATGTTTTTAGATTTACCACATGGGCCATTGCCTTTAGAGCAGCTAAAGTAGCTAAGGTTGTCTCTGTCCCACTGTATTTGTTTTTCATTTGGATGGAGTTGTTCTTATGGATGGATTTCAATGGTCAGGCTGCCAGTCTTCTCAGAAGAAATGTCACTTACACCAGTTTGCTCCTATCAGCTGTCCATAATCTTTCTGATACTAGAAGGTCTCCAGAAAAGGTCCAAAGAGTGCTAATATATTATCCTTTTCTTCAAAAAGGCTGAAAATGTCTAGAAATTTTCAAACAGAAAAGGATACCTATTATGGAAAATTTCATTCAAATGTTGGAAAATTTGTAGGAATGGCCTCTTACAAAAGGAAATGTAGGAAATTAGGGCTATTTGTGGCACTCCTAGACTGTGCTTTTAATAGTGGTAGGAGCTCTTGCCCACCACCTTCCTAACCAGGGCTCCCAAATGAGCTAAGTGACACTGTATGTCAAGCCATAGTAGTGCTGTATGAACTATAACATTTATTTTAAATCCTCTTGTAGACAATGTACTGGTTCAAACTCAATCCCATAGCTGCTGCAAATGATGTCATTATTATAGAGCTCATTATACCATGACAGCTGGCAGAAATGAGCTTTGAAAATGTGCCTGCACTGATGTGATACCCATCAGGACTTCTTAATGGCCACGTGGACAGGCGGCTACTGAGCTGTATCAATACCAGTGCTCCAGGCCAGTCAAAAAAGAATGAATGAACATGATGAGGCAGATTCCTTCCAGCATATGCTGAGGCTTTGCCCGTGGTCATTTTTTGCTGTGGTAATTCTTTGCTGTGTGACTGTGGAGGCTACAGTGTCTCTGTTGTGTGAGGTAACCCATGAGAGAAATCTGGAAGGAGGCACAATATTTTGAGGTTGCCTCACACTATTCAAGGTTTGGCAGTCCCATTGTTTATACAACATTAATACCAAATTGATGCTTTTGGGAAACTCCACCCATGCGTGATCTAGAAAACTTCCTGATATGCCCAACAAGTCTTCAGCCAAGTGCACTAATTGTAGGCTGCAAAATATTTTTTCAGAGGAAAAGGATGGGAGAGAAGAGAGGGTAAAAACAGAAAGAGGAAGAGATAAGCAAATAACTGATGGGCTAGAGTAGGACAGACAATATGGGCAGGACAAAGTATTAGTGCAGAAGGAGGCAGAGACCGGCGGTGCATTTGGAAAGACCTTTTAACCTAATTATCAGAGGCTGTACTTAAGCAGAATTGGGTCATGTTTATCCACTCCATATCTCTCTCTGCCTGCATTCAGCTTCTGCTGGCGTTGCCTCTTTCACTCACCCTCCTAAAACTTAAAGCTACCTCTTCTCCTTGCAGGGCTTACAGCATCACCTAGAAAATTACACTGGGACCCATTGTTTTCTTTCTCCATTCTTTCTCTAACCCCTGGATATGCTGTGACATCAACATTGTCTGACTTCACTGGCTGCACTAGCCTCTTGGACAGTCCACTTTCAGATTTAATGGGATTCCTGATTAAGAAAATATAATTAAAACTGAGAGATCTGGGAAAAAACAAGATAGATACTCTAATGCTTGAAGAAAATATTAAAATTATGTTTACAGCTGCATCCTGCTTAACTCCAGAGTTTAAATCACCAGATCTTCTCAATGTTGTCTGAATCTTTCTTCTCAGTCAGTTGCTTTACAAAGTTAACCCAAATACACAGACACAATTAACACAGTGATAAAACTCATGTGCTGAAGGAAAACAAAAGTATAGGAAGTTGCTAGAGGTTGAGAGCCTGGAGTACAAAGGCAGACAATGTTGACTGCCTACAGTGTGAGCCCTGAAGTGAAAGAGAAGTTATCTGCCATCCCCAGCATGCTTCACCTATTGAGCCCCCAGGATCCCAAGCATATTCCTGCATAATATCCTGCCATGAGATAACCCCACATTAAAGAGAAAAAATGAAACAACCATCGCCCGCCAGGTGATTCAGGCTGAAGTGCAGAGCTCCAAGTGAAGATGGATCAGATAAAACAAAGGAGCAGCAGCCAATACACAGGCAGTCAGTTGACCTCAGAGGAGGCTTTCTAGAGTATCTCTCTGTACTTAACATCCCAAGAAACAACCTCACATCCACAATTCCAGCAGCCACCAGTACCCAGAAGGCACTAGAGAGATTGATGCAGCCTCTGTACCAGAAGCTGGCCAGGGAGAAGTGAGTGATGGAGTGCTGAAGGGCACTCCCCTTTCAGAGAGACAGAAATACAATCAGGTATTTTAGAAAACAGAAGAGGCAATATTGGCAGTGGAAGTTCTCCTGCAAATACTCAGAAATGAAGCATAATGTGGTATGAAAAATATTTCATTTCCAGGGCAGTTGAACCTGAGCAGCTTCTTTGGAAGTGAGGAAAGCTTCTCCAGGTCTCCCACATAACAAACCAAGAGACTAGTTCATGTAATGTCCTTGTTCTCAAGATACTTAATTCTGAATAACCATAAAAAGCCAGGCAGAGACAATGTATATTTATCCAAAGAACTTTTCCCCCTACTAAAAAGATAATAAAGAACCACCCAAAACCCAACCAACCAACAAACACACAAACAAACAAACAAAAACCAACCCAAAACAAGACAAAACCAACAACAACAAAATCAGAAAAAGAAGTCAGGAAGAATCAGAAGTTCAGTCCGGAGCTGTCCCAGGGCTGTGGAGCCTGGAGGGCTGCCAGGCAAGCTGGAAGGAAATCAGGCGGGTTTGTGATGGAAACCTGCCTGTGTTTCATCGGAAGTTCATCCAAACAGAGAAGCTTCTGTGAAACATTTTGCTTACGACAAATCGGCATCCTCTGACAAAAACCTGTGCCACTGGAAACCTCCCAGCCAGTATTTATGGCATCATTATTCCTTAAAAAAAAAAAAAAAAAAGACACAAGAAAGAAACTGGGTGTGTCATAGCTAACATTAATGGGCTAAGTTACCTATAATTTTGTGACTCCTTATATGGGCCAAATCTTAAAAATAAGACCTGGGGCATTTCTGTGATTCCCTGATTTCAGTCTGGTTTTGTTTGCACAATGAGTGCTAAAGGCTCAGCTTTGTTATCCTGCCACATACACAAATGTAAAAGGAATGGTGAGATGCTGGATGAAGATAAAGTGATTTTATTGCATCTGTCCTTTTATTACTCTGAATATCATTTTTAAAGTATTAGATTGTTAGTTGTGTATTCTTTCCTGTTCCTCCTAAGGCCATTACCCAGGAAAATACAGATAATTCCCTCCCAATACTCAGATTATGTAACAAGGACACAACTCACTCACATTGAAACTACTAATTTGAGAGTTTAGAGAAAAGAAAGCAATCTGGAAAACACATACACAGTTTGGAATAGCTGAATAGCTGAGAGCATTTTTCTTTTAAAAGAAAAAAAGTGGTATATTTCCTCTTTTATGTTTTTGAATGGTTACTGGAAACCTCTTTCATTCTTGCATCTCTTCCAAAGGAGTACATAAAAGGCCACAGCATAAGGTCTGCATATAAACCGGGGACTTAGTCCTGCATACTCTTCATTCACCTGAGCTCCAGAGCCAGAAGTGGGAGGCTCTAATTCAGCAAGCTGTGAAAGAAATAACAAAGTATCCATTTAAACTAACCACAAGTTCAAGTTATAAGGGCTCTATTTGTTTTCCATGTACTTTGGAAAGAAAACAGTCATCAGCTCCTATTCAAATTTTCTCCCTTTGCCCCTCAGTTATGTGAATACAGTGCACAAGATTAAGACATTTTCAGCATGGAACTTCAATCATGTGAGAAGTCCTACAGATTTCAGCCAGCTACTTACTATTGAGTCAGCAAAGCACTTATGCCTGTGATTCTGAAGATGACTAATGTCCCTGGCTGTGTCTGTGCTGGCGGGTAGGCACATTGGGCAGGATGTCCTGTGGCCCCAGCCCCCAGCATACACCCTGGCTGCATCCTGGCTCTGGGCTGGAATAAAATCATTGTGATCATGAGCTCCTTTGGAAAAAAAAAAATCCCTGTGCCTGGAGCCAGCAAAAATGGTAGTGCACTTTGTGAGGAGTGTGCAGCTGGGGTGATTGAGGGGATGATCAGAGGGGCATCCACTCTGCTGCATGGCCAACAGCCCAGCTTTGTGCTTAGTGTTACCCACATGATGAAACCTTTTGGTAATTTGGAGTGGTACTGTATCAGCCCTGGCTCAAATGACATTGTCGCAACTCCTCTAATGAACATCTCACAGTCTTTCAATAATGGCTATTTATAGGCTAGGTCTATACTGAATAGATTGCAGAAGCTGCACAAAAGCTCCCAGTGTTTTAGCAATGAAGCTGCAGAAAGACATCGGTGTAAACCAAACCCACTCAGTATGGTTACATACAATTAAATATTTGTGCTTTGACTGATAATACTCACTGCTTAACTGAAAACTTAATGACACCTTGATAAAATTTTCTGTGGAGTGAAAGCTGGTCTTGTGAAGCACAGGGACTTTTAAACCTTACAGACTAAGAGCTGAGCCTTGCTTTTGTCTGCAACATCAGAACAATTTTCAGGTGCAGCATCTCTTATTTTTAACAGAATACATCCATTAATCATTGTAGAACCTGGACACTGACAGAAACCATCAGCAACTGTCTTGTCTTTCAAGTTGCTCTTCGTAGGCTCTAGCAAACATCCATTTACTCCCAGCATGCACCACAGGGTGTAAATAGTAACAAAAAGAATGATTAAAAAATGTTTAAGTGCTTTAATAGTTCATGAAGAAGAACTATTGCCAGGAGAGTTCTGTCCTTTTCACCATCCAAGTGCATTGCATCTTAGAATCATAGAGAATCATAGAATTGGCTGGGTTGGAAGGGACCTCAGAGATCATCAAGTCCAACCCTTGATCCACTCCCTCTTCAGTTACCAGCCCATGGCACTGAGTGCCACATCCAGTCTCTTTTTAAGTATCTCCAGGGACAGAGAATCCACCACTTCCCTGGGCAGCCCATTCCAATGCCTGATCACCCTCTCGGTAAAGAAATTCTTTCTAATGTCCAGCCTAAACCTCCCCTGGCACAACTTGAGACTGTGCCCTCTTGTCTTGCTGAGAGTTGCCTGGGAAAAGAGACCAACCCCCACCTGGCTACACCCTCCTTTCAGGGAGTTGTAGAGAGTGATGAGGTCTCCTCTGAGCCTCCTCTTCTCCAGGCTGAACACCCCCAGCTCCCTCAGCCTCTCCTCATAGGATCTGTGCTCAAGTCCCTTCACCAGCCTGGTTGCCCTCCTTTGGACCTGCTCCAGGACCTCGATATCCTTCCTGAACTGAGGGGCCCAGAACTGGACACAGTACTCGAGGTGTGGCCTCACCAGTGCTGAGTACAGAGGCAGAATCACTTCCCTGGACCTGCTGGCCACGCTGTTCCTGGTACAGGCCAGGATGCCATTGGCCTTCTTGGCCACCTGGGCACACTGCTGGCTCATGTTCAGCTTCCTGTCAATCCAGACTCCCAGGTCCCTTTCTGCCTGGCTGCTCTCAACCAATCTGTCCCCAGCCTGGAGCTCCCCATGGGGTTGTTGTGGCCAAAGTGCAGGACCCGGCACTTGGCCGTGTTGAACCTCATCCCGTTGGAATCAGCCCAACTCTCCAGTCTGTCCAGGTCCCTCTGCAGAGCCCTCCTGCCTTCCAGCTGATCCACACTTCCCCCCAGCTTAGTGTCATCTGCAAATTTGCTGATGATGGACTCAATCCCCTCATCTAAATCATCTATAAAGATATTAAACAGAACTGGGCCCAACACTGATCCCTGGGGGACACCACTAGTGACCGGCTGCCAACTGGATGCAGCACCATTCAGCACCACTCTCTGGGCCCAGCCCTCCAGCCAGTTCCTAACCCAGCTCAGAGTGCTCCTGTCCAAGCTGTGGGCTGACAGCTTTTTCAAGAGAATGCTGTGGGAGACGGTGTCAAAGGCCTTGCTGAAGTCCAGGTAGACTCCATCCACAGCCTTCCCCTCATCCACCAGGCAGGTCACCTGAGCATAAGAGGAGATCAGGTTGGTCAGACAGGACCTTCCCTTCCTAACCCTGTGCTGGCTGGGTCTAATCCCTTGTCCGTCCTGTGGGTGCTGTGCAATTGCCCCTAGGATGATCTGCTCTATAATCTTGGCAGGCACTGAGGTCAGGCTGACGGGCCTGTAGTTTCCCGGGTCCTCCTTCCGGCCCTTTTTGTGGATTGGTGTAACATTTGCCAACTTCCAATCATCTGGGATGACCCCAGTGAGCCAGGACTGTTGGTAGATGATAGAGAGATGCTTGGCGAGCTCTTCTGCCAGCTCCCTCATCACCCTTGGGTGGATCCCATCTGGTCCCATAGACTTGTGGGGATCCAAGCAGCTCAGTAGGTCACTGACTGTTTCCTTCTGGATTACAGGGGGGCTGTTCAGATTCTTGTCTACAATCTCTTTCTACAAGTTCCAGAAGCCAGCTGGCCTCAGGACAACCTGTCTTACTGTTGAAAACTGAGGCAAAGAAGGTGTTAAATACCTCAGCCTTTTCTTCATCTTTGATAACTATATTCCTGCCCATGTCCAGTAGAGAATGGAGGTTTTCCCTGCCCCTCCTTTTGCTATTGATGTATCTGTAGAAGGACTTTTAGTTATCCTTCACAGAGGTGGCAAGATTCAGTTCACGTTGTGCCTTTGTCTCTCTAATTTTCTTTCTACACAACCTAACTATATTCCTAAATTCTTCTTGAGTAGTTAGCCCTTTTTTTCATAATCGGTAGGCTCTCTTCTTTACCCTAATTTCTTTCAGAATCTCCCTATTTAGCCAGACCGGTCGTCTTCCCCACCGGCTCGCCTCTCGGCACACCGGGACAGCTGCTCCTGTGCTTTCAAAACTTGCTTCCTGAAGTACGTCCATCCCTCCTGGACCCCTTGGTTTTCAAGGGCTGTTTCCCAGGGTACACTCTGAATCAGTCTTCTGAAGAGGCCAAAATCTGCCCTCCGGAAGTCAACGTAGAGGTTTTATTGACGGCCCTCCTTGCATCCCTGAGTATTGAAAACTCTATTATTTTGTGATCACTGTGTCCCAGACATCCCCCGACCACCACATCTCCCACCAGCCCCTCTCTGTTTGTGAACCGGAGGTCTAGCAGGGCTCCAGCCCTGGTAGGCTCATTTACCAGCTGGAGCAGGAAATTATTCTCTATACACTCTATGAATTTCCTAGACTGCCTCCTCTCTGCTGTGTGGAGTTCCCAGCAGACATTTGGCAGGTGAAGTCACCCACTAGAACAAGGGCTGACGATTTTGAAATATCCGCCAGCTGCTTGTAGAATAATTCATCACCCTCATCATCCTGATTGGGTGGTCTGTAACAGACCCCCTCCAGGATATCAGCCTTGTTGGCCTTCCTCTGATTCTGATCCACAGGCACTCAACCTTATCGTTACTGACTTCAGCTTCTACAGAGTCAAGAGACTCTAACATATAGAGCTACCCCTCCACCTCTCCTACCCTGCCTGTCCCTTCCAAAGAGCCTGTAGCCACCCATGGCAGCACTCCTGTCATGGGAGTCATCCCATCACGTTTCCGTGATAGCGACTACATCACAGCTTTCCTGCTGCACGATGGCTTCCAGCTCCTCCTGTTTGTTGCCCATCCTGCATGCATTGGTGTACATGCACTTCAGCTGGGCTGCTGATCTGGCTCTTAACTCGGTCTGTCCACCCTTGGGCTCCTTTCTGGAGAGCCCGGTTTCGACCCCATCCCCCTTCAAACCTAGTTTAAAACCCTCCTTATCAGCCCCACCAACTTATAGGCTAGAGTCCTTTTGCCATTGCTAGATAGATGGAGCCCATCTGGTTTGAAGAGACCAGGTTTGATAAAATTTGGCCCATGCTCAAAATACCCAAAGTTCCACCAGTGGCACCAATCCCTTAGCCACCTATTGATATGATAGGTTTTCCTACTCCTCTCCTCATTCATCTCTGCTACTGCAGGAATTGAGGTGAACACTACCTGTGCTCCTGACCCATCAACTAAATGACCCAGTGCCTTGAAGTCCTCTTTAATTGTCTTAGTACTTCTTCTGTTAATATCATCACTGCCAGCCTGGACTACCAATAATCAGAGGGCCAAATTAGCTGGGGGACTCTCCTACTAATATCCCTCACCCAGACCCCAGGAAGGCAGCAGACCTCCCTGTGAGATGGGTCTGGTCGACATATAGGGCCCTCAGTTCCCCTCAGAAGGGAGTCACCAACTACAACCACCCTTCTTTTTTCCTTTGTAGCTGTAGTTGTAACCCATCCGGTAGACGGGGGGTAAACAGGAGACCTTCCAGACAGATCTTCCTCTTGTCTGCCCTCTGCCTGATTCTCTGAGTCCAGGGCCTCATATCTGTTCTATAAGGGCACCTGGGGAGATGGTGGGGGTTGGGAGGGGATTTTTTTGCCTCTCCAATGAGGGACCTGTTTCCACTCCCTCCCATCCACCTGGTTTGCTCCAACTGCCTGATGGCAGGAGGGACAGGGCTTCACCGTCTCCTTCTGGACTACTTTTGGGTTAGAAATGGTGTAACTCCACCAGTCAATTTCCGTTTCACTGTCCCTAATTCTACTTAGTCTCTCTACCTTCTACTTGAGCTATGCCACCAGGCATAGAAACTCATTCACCTGCTCACATGGCACACAGACCCCATTCTCACCGTCCTCTGGTGCTAATGAGGCTCAGACAATCTACACAGCCAGAGACCTGAACAGCTTCGTCCCTCTTGCTGTCCCTCTTCAGGGGATCCGTCTGAGAGGGCACAAACTGCGTCATAACAGCACCAGGTTTTCCTTTTTTGGAGACCATTGCTCCTTCAAGAGAGCTGGTAGGTGGCTATACCCCACCTGCTTGCCCTGTCGGTGGGAACTGCCTACATGAACTTACGTGAACCATCCCTGATTACCTTCTCCTGTTCACCGCGCTCTGTGTCGCAGGCGCTCCTCGCAGCCCTTTGTAGCCCTCTAGGCAGTGCTGGGTGCCGTGCCCTTATCAGCTGATTACCTCACCAGAGACCACCAGCAGAAGGTGAGGCAGCTCTTCACAGCACTTTGTATCCCTCTGGGCAGTGCTGGGTGCCGCCCTCTTATCAGCTGATTGGCCTCACCTGAGACCACCAGCAGAATGTCAGGCATCTCTTCGCAGCCCTTTATAGCTCTCTTGGCAGTGCTGGGTGCCCCACTCTTATGAACTGATTGGCCTCACCTGAGGCAAGCAGCAGAAGGTGGGGCAGCTCTTCCCAGCCCTTCATAGCCTTTCTGGCAGTGCTGGGTGCCGCGCCCTTATCAGCTGATTGGCCTCACCTGTGACCAGCAGCAGACATGGGGCACCTCTTGGCAGCCCTTTATAGCCCTCTCAACAGTGCTGGGTGCTGCCCCCTTAACAGCTGATTGATTGGCCTCACCTGAGTCTTCCAGCAGAAGGTGTTGCAAATATTCGTAGCCCCATATACCCCTCTCCGCTGTGCTGGGTGCTGCCCCCTTATCTGCTGATTGATCGGCCTCATCCAAGGCCACCAGCAGAAGGTAGGGCAGCTCTTCGAAGCCCTTTTTATCCCTCTGGGTAGTGCTGGGTGCTGGCCCCTTAACAGCTGATTGATTGGCCTCACCCAAGACCACCAGCAGAAGGTGGGGCAGCTCTTTGTATCCCTCTAGACAGTGCTGGGTGCCGCGCCCTTATCAGCTGATTGGCCTCACTTGAGACCACCAGCTGAATGTGGAGCAGCTCTTCACAGCCCTTTGTAGCCCTATCCACAATGCTGGGAGTCACCCTCTTATCAGCTGATTGGCCTCACCTGAGACCAGGAGCAGGAGGTAGGGCAGCTCTTCGCAGCCCTTTTTAGCCCTCTCGGCAGTGCTGGGTGACGCCCCCTTATCAGCTTTTTTATTGACCTTACCTGAGACCACCATGTTTCTTTTTCAGCTGTGCTAGATAAAGCAGAATTAAGCAGCAGGACCCTTTGGACATGGCTCACCCAGGGGTTTCTTAGAAGAAATCTGAAAAAGGACTTTATTGCTTTAACCTTCCCACACTTCTGTTTCTATGAGACTTTTTCATCAAGTCTCATTAAACAGTAGACTGCTGCAAACACGCTCTGCTATGAATTTTATAAATCTTCTGAACCTCATTACAGAATTGACGTTAAATACAGTTGTTGGAATAAGCACTGTAAGCCTTTGCTTCCATCACAGTGTCCAGGAAAGGCTTCAGTGACATCCTCTAGCACAGAGATTGGGAGTTCCTTTCTCTTTGCCTTCAGGTTTTATTCTCTCAAAGGAGCAGAGATTACGGGATTAGGAGAAGAGAAAAATTTGAGGGAGAGGTGTTATCTCATGATAATAAAGCACAAAAGCATGAAAAAAGTAGCTAATGGTTTTCTTCGCTTTTTCTCTTCTGGCAATTGCTTCCTCTTCAGCAGCTTTGAAGAGAAGTTGAGTCCCTCTTTTGTCCATGTCTGTAAGGACACAGGACACAAAGGGAATTCCAAACCTAACTAGTACTCCAGATTGCAGAATCCTTTAGTAATGCAGCACTGAGACCTTTTTCTCAGGCATTTTATCTCAGGCCACTCCTGCCTCTGCAAGTGCATTGAGCTCTCTTATGCCCGTATCCCTGATATAGGCATGGGAAAATTGTGTGATTCCCAGTCACCTGCAGACTCATACCCCCCTTTAATGCTAAAGCTTATGCAGGATTCCTGAACTAAAAGTTCCTACAAAGGTCTAGACTGGCTGCTTCTCAAACAGCTGCCTTTAACATTCATCCTTCCTCAGGTGAGACAGAGTGACTTTTGGAAGGCAAGAAGCATGCAAGGTGCACCTGCCTGTGCAGAGGGGTTGGAACTCGGTGGTCTTTAAGGTACCTTCCAACCCAGATCATTCTGTGATACCCTATGATACTTGAAGGATAAGGTTAGATTAGGCACATGAATCCAAACCAAAGTCCCTGCTCCAGTGGACCCTTATGATAAGCCTAGGAATTTCCAGAGATCCTTGAAATGAAACTATTAAACTGTCAAACAGCAGCATTTCGGACCCTGACACACCCAGACAAGTTCTTTCTATTTGTTTTGTTAATTTTTGTTCCTAAAGACAGGGAAAATTAAGCAAGGCAAGGTGAAGAACTTAATCTGATTGTGGAGCTTTGTGAAAACAAGCAAATTTTCTTCTTTAAGTTGTATTTACAAATATACTTGTGGTACATTGTCTGGAACTGCTGTCTCTTAAAAAATAAATATTTCGGAAGGGATGACACATTTTCTTTTTTCATGATTCCTCAGTGCTCACCAGAAAAAACTCTTCAATACCAATGAATGGTCAAAGGCCTTTTTAAAATATTAGGACATTTAAGTACACTGTTATGTTATAAATATGTTCTGTAACAGGTAATAAATGCAGCTCATTTTTTTTTCTGCTGGATTTAATATTTCTGGTGAAATTGGTGAGGAGTGCACTCAGCACATCCTGTTAGCTGAGTCAATTGAAATTGCACCTGTTCTTGGATGCAAGTCACAACAAATGCAACCCATAGACATTGTAAAGAAAAGGAGTTGTATGCACTTTTTCCAATTAACATCTGCCTTTTGGCACGTCATTAACCTATTTTCCCACAAAGAAACAGCTTCAATTGTATTATGCATCTGAAGCGTGCAAAAAGTCCCTGAGGGGGCACTCTGACAAAAAGCCATACTGTTCCTGGATTCAATGTGAACATACATATTCATTAATTGTTTGGGGCCAAGAGTACAGTATTTCTGATTTTTACAAGTCTTACAAGGTAAACAGGTTACATAAAACTATGTCCTTGGAAATATATTCACATCCCAGCTACCGTAGCTCAGTAGAAAACTCAAGAGTGATTTTGTGTTGTGATACGGCAACGAAAATAATTCAGCAAGACTGTGATCAGACTTTTCAGAAATTAAAAAAAAAAAAAAAAGTTTACCCTAAAGCAGCATATTTATTTATTTAAATAAATATAAATAAGTAATGGTAGGAAGTTGTATTCCTCTGACCCCTCATGCTGTTCAAACCATCTTAAAATGGTGAGGAGAATCTCTTCTACTACAACTCCTTCGGTCATAAGATTAGTTAAATCAAAATTTAGAACTACAGCTTAAGTCTCTCAACATAAAGGTAATGATAACAAAACAACTAATTATTACCTTACATGTGTAAAAGCAAAAAAGAACTACAAAGCCAAGGGAGTTGTTCAGATACATTTGCCTCCAGGAACTTGTTTTCCAAGCCCCTTAATGTTATAAAAATATGTCAGCAGTAGCAAAAAGTAAATACTGAAGAGTTTTGGAGAATGTAGTGATGTGGGTTTTTTAAAAAACAAACAAACAAAAAAACAACCAAAAACCCCTAAACCCAAACAAAAACAAACCCCAAAATTAAGCAAGCTCCAGACAATAAAGAAAAAACCAACAAACCTATAATATAGTTTGACTTTGGTCTATAAAGTCCAATGAATTATTGGCATGAACTGATGTCCCAGTCTGATTGCGCCCTGGTATTTGGAAACCTCTGTGTCCAGCTTAAAATAAAAAGTGCCTTAAGGTCCAGTTTGGCAACATTTAGCCATTTGGTGTCTGCCCCCACGGTGATAATTGGGAACCTCTAGACATTCTCCCAAAGCAAATGCATATTAAAAACAGAGAAAAGTACCTTTGCTGCCTCAACATCATGATTTATGTAATACCTAAAATAAAAATGCCATTAAAGTTCCACTAAATTTTGATGGCAATTTAAAATAAAATTTAAGACACAGTAGTAAGTGACAATATTTCTTTCGATGTGAAAGAGAGCTGTATTTTGAAATGTCTCCAGAAACCTGTACGATGGGTTTTTGAGCTATTGTGTAATGCTTTGACCCTTTGGGAATTTGAAGTTGGGTTCCTCCCAGCGACACCAACAGGAGAGGCTACTCCTGCTGTGACCTTCTCTCTCTCTTCCCCAGACTTGGGGAATCTACTGCAAGTCATTCAGACTTTGGTTGTGTTTTGTTTTTTAATAGGGAATGGAGGCAGTTTTGCAGTAGCTGGTCTGGATGCTGGAAGCAGTCTTTCTCCAACGAGGTTGCCCATTTACATTTCCTGTCAGAGGGTCAGCTTAGCTTGAGGACCACATCAGGTACACGGTTCAGCTGGTTTAGAACAAGTATAGATTTTCAGTACTTCCCTGGGGTCTACATATTTTCATAATAATTTAATGGCCTGAGCAACTATTTTTCATGTGGTGCAGAAGCAGAACTAAAACTAAAAAGTGGTCATTTTCCTCTAGCTCTGTCAGATAATTCAGATTAGTCAAGTCCCTAGTTATTTGCTAGAGCACAAGCTCTAAAGTAAATGCTTCTGAGAGTTCAACCAGCCTCCTCAGGTGATTTTAAAGGAAATTTTTCTATTCCACAGGCTTATTTGAAATTATAAGGATCAAGAGAATCAGATAACTAGCTTACAATGTTCCTTTAAAAAAAACACCACTGTAGATGGTTGTGGTTGTGTTTTAGGAGAGCTATCACATCTTGAGGAAAATACCTCAATCCTGTTCTCAGCTAACCATTGTCTCTAGTTATAGAGACATCCCAAGTGTCACGCATGTTGAGTTTCAGAATTAACAGACCTCCCGATAGAAAGACAAAACATCTCTTACTTTAGAAATGTTATGTTAGTTCAACGGTTCACAAAAAGCAGAGGAATAAACTGGATTAAGTAATAAATGCTCCAGATAATAGTGACTGAAAAGGAAGAAGGATTAGTGGTAGGATCTAAGGTGGAAAGGAAAATTTTATCAGAGATTTTATTAAAGAATACAGAAGGAAAAAATATTTCCAGATCTTGTTGATAAATAATGCTGAGAAGCTTAAAAGCAACAAAAATCTATAGTTTTGAAATATGTACATAGTCCATTCAGAGAAAACAATAAGCAAGGAAATTATTCTAATATCTACATGGTTTTGAGCCTTCTAATAGAGCCAGAAAAGTAAAATACTAGAAGAGTATATGCAAATGCATAAAGCAAAGTACATTTGACCTAGAAGTATTTACATAACTGTGTTATATAGCATTATTAGCAGTTGCATAATCAAAGGTCAGGCTGCTTACATTGGAATATGTAAGACTACCTACCCTGTTGCAAAAAAATCTGTGGCTGGGATGTTGCATAAAAATAGCTGAACCTAAAATTTTCATAAACTGCTTCTTCGCTATAAACAGCACTATTAAAGACTGAAAATACATAGTACTTAGTACAATTCAGAGTTCACCTAGCAAGTAAGATGCTGTCTGGCTATCTGAAGGGGATTACTTGGAGACAAAAAGAAAAGTTAATAATAAAAAAAATTGACTGTTTGTTGCCTTAGTTCAAACAACAATAGCATTTGCACAGTGAGCTTCTGAACTTAAGTTGAATTCTATTGATATGGATAAGGTTCAGCTTGGGCAATGGGCTTTATCTATATACAGTCAGTTGCAGAATTGGATTAAAATGCTCCCCCCGTTCCAAATGGCCTGGTTTTCTTGTCAATTGCAGAAATGGATTGTGAAGTTTTGATTGTGCATTTATAATAGGTGTTCTGCAATTGCCATTTTAAAATATAATAGGTGGACATAAAGAAGCACAGATGTTTTCTATTAAAAACAAGAATTACAATTGTCTTTTGGAGTCTTATTAAAAATAAAACCAAGATAAGCATACATCACAAGGTCTTTCCTGATTTATGGCTTCATTCCTAATGCATTAAGTGATGGGGAATATTCCTAGAATGCAAAGCTTGAGCACTTCTGGAAGTCCTTGAAGGATGAGGATCTTTTGCATTTATGATACAAATTTTGCATAATTTTGTGTTTGGTTCAAATGTGCTTTTCAGAAGTATGATGTTGATCTTTATTTTTCTAAATATGACAAATGGAAGCTGGTGGGGATGAGATAAGTGGCTGCATCAGTCTTGCAACTGACTTCACAGAGTTGTAACTATAGTTTCAAAGCTGAAGTGACTTCATTTTCGTAGTTTTTACACTACAACTTCTTGTAATGGGCCTTATTTAATTTAGGTGTTTGAGTAACAAACAAGCCTTAGCACAAAGAGCATTATTTTCACAACCCTTACCTGAGTTAGATCTGAGTTAGAAAACCCGCACAGAGCAATTCCATAATAATTGTTATTCACCTAAAAATAGGTAATTTGTTGCTTGGTTACATTCAAAGATCTTACTAGGTTCAAAGGAGAGCCCCATAATGTTCAATAGGAATGATTTTAGAAAATACTAGTTTTGGCTGGGCTATACTTTATTAAATAAATATCTGAACATATTTATATATATATATATACCAATGTTTAAAATGTTGTGCAATTTTTTCTTCAGTTTTTATTACACTGACTTGTTAGTAAAGAAGGACTATTTTTGTTTATAGCAAAATCTAATGTAGTAACATTTATTTCTTTGTGAATATATGAAACATATTCTCTAACACAATTAATTTTCATTTTCACCTTTTATTCTTCCTGCTTTCCCTGAAGTAACATTTTTTGCTGATTTTCTAAGCATTCTTTCAATTTGTCTTCAGTCAAAGTAAGACGTTGTTCCAGGATTGAAACAGTCTGCATGAAGAGGACAGTAATTTAAATTTAGGTTTATATTACACAATACTATAAAAGTGTGCAACCCAGTAACAAAAGAAAAATAACTTTAACTCAAAAAAAAATATCATAAATAATATCGTAAGATGGATTTCCTTAACTATTCCATCATTTAAAACTGGCTCTGTATCTATAGAGGTTGTCTAGAGGTTTAAAATTGTTTCACAAAACGCTTTCTCTAAGAGAGAAAAATGTATACATACCTATATAAATCACTCTGAAATATTAATGCAAAAGCTGTATTCATATTACAACAGAAAACCAGCCATCACTGAAGAACCCAAATGATGCCTTATTAAAACCCAAGAGAAACTTCTAAAGCATCCCCAAAGAAAGGTATTGAGAAAAAAAATGTACTATCAAAAGGCATTCTCCAAAAGATTAGCTTCATCAGAAAAGGTAGGTTTCTGGACACAGACCAGCAGTTACTTTTTAATCCAATTTACTACACAAATAATTTTCAACTGATGACTTGAATCAACACTCCCCCAAACTTATTTCTTGAGTTAACATATATATTACAAAAGAATGCAGGGAAAAAACCCTTAGCCATTCCCTTTTGATTTCATTTAATGGTAACATATTAGAGACAATACAGTATTATCTTAAAACAGACAAATGAAATCTGGACTACCAAAAAGAAATGGAAAGAAGTGACTCAGAGTCACTAGCTGAGACTACTATTTGTGCATTTTCACTGACACTAGGAATGATTCCACTGCTTAGATTCTTACCTAAGTCAGTACCTTGAATATTAAGTTTGAAAAGAGATTTAATGGTACATTGCCAGTTTACTTTGTTCATCCCCTGCTAAAGCATGATTGTTCAAGGTGAAATCTGATGATGTCTGCTAAATAACTGGCTTCTGGCAAATCTATGCTAGATCTCATTACTGAAAAATAAGGAATTTTCTCCTCCAGAGTTAAAAATACAACAGTAATATTTTTGATTAAGTGACAGGAAACTTTCACTTTAGCAAACACAATAGACATGACTGATATTTGCTGAAAGAAAAAAATGCAAGCCAGTCATCTGACTATAGAATTATGCAGAATAACACCATAGACTTTACTATTATGATTTCTGGACACAGTCCTTGGGGGTTTTTGCCCATTGACAGCATTACCATTTTCCACAGCAAATGTTATCTGTTAGTGCATACTTACAAGAGTTAAAACATCCAGCTGCTCCACAATGTGCTCCAAAGCATTACCCAGGGAGAGGGAGATGCCTGTTTGCTTGTCCACATCATGCAGAGCTGACTCGCTCTCATTCTCTGACTTCCTTTTTGGACTTGTTGCCAAGACTGAAGCAGGGTGATACTGCAGATCTTCATTGCTGACCTCATCCTTGAATACAGAAATAACATTGGAAGGTTCAGTTGCCTTTGTCTTAATTTAATTGGAGCCATACAAGAAGGCAGGCAGAGAAGTCTGGCTTTTATGTTGTTTGTTTTTTTTTTAAATCTCTATACACACGTATGTGCACACACAAGGGCCTTCACATGTGTTTCTCATAGCTGATACAATTCATAACACTTCAAGTAGTTCTGAACTAAGAGAGAATTTTAGCTGTAACAGACTAGGCAACAAGTGAAACCTCAGCAGTCTTTATGTGTATGTTTTAGGTACAAATAATTGAGGAAATACATGCTGCACTACTAGAACTTGAATTAAAGCTCAAGTAAATAACATTCTTGACTGAAATTTTCTTCAAAAAGATAACTATAGTTCATAAAGACATTCATTCACAGCAGTCATATGCATGAAAAGCACATATGTGACTAGATGATCACAAGGGTTCTTTCCAACTTCATTGTATGAAACCTTTGTTTAGGATGAATTGACTTCTTTCAGAAAAATAATTAAAAAAGGAGCAGTTTTTGGTTGTTTATTCAGTGGCATTACTTTTAGAGAAACTCATTCCTTCAGAAAAGAGGAGGAGAAAACAACAGAAAAGACCCAAACAACTCTTAAGAGAGAAATAACTTTGCTATATAAATGTAGCTGTAGGAGACCAGGATCTTCACAATCACTTCTGGTTTTATTTGTGCATTGAAGTTCTTAATGACACTTTTGAGTCACAAAAATGTTAAATCATCGCTAATTTATTAGGAGGTCCTTCATAACAACTTACCCCATTTATTAATGACTTCTTAGTCTTTCATCAAAAATTTCTTATCCCTCTAGATAACTTTAGGTTACTTTTACACTACAATAAACACAGGTTCTCAAGACCCATTATCTCTAATTAGAATTCCAATATCCACAACATTTACAAAATAAAACTTTTAAAAGGCTGCTAGTTAACTGTTTCTCTCAAGTTTATCAACAGCTGATTAAAATAGCCATTAGCTATGCAAAGGGGATCTTTTAGTCTTACCTGATGCATTTAAAATACAAAATATTTATAATGTATCTAAAATATATTTATGTTGTAAACCCAATGAGATTTTCAAAAGTCTTAAAATCATTGTCAGTCATCTAAAACCCAAATCTCCTAGGTCTCTAAAATTACCTTGTGGAATGTAAAGCACTAGACAGAACTAGTGGGAAACCTTTACAAGATTACCTGGGCATGTTGATGACTTTCTGCCAAGAATGGTTGACGTGTCAACCATACCTTTGAATCAGGTAGGATCAGAGAGTGATGGATGAAATATTCCTACTACAATTTCATGATTTTAAGTATAAATAATACAAAGCCACATCAAGATTATCAGGAACTTATACTGCGGCATTATCCACAATTCTCCTCCTGTGCCTTCAGTGCCATCCTGCACAATCCTGACCAACTAACATGCTCTGTTTGCTGAATTCACTGTTGCTGGTTCTCCAAAATCTTTTCTTCCTTTAGTGCTGTGGTTACTCTATCTACACCAATGAGACAGAAGTAAGCAACAGACAGATTGTATTCACCATGTCTCTAGAAGGCTTTTTTTTTTTACTAGCAAAGCACAAGGGCTAACCAAAAATTCCACACACATAATCAGTAGACGACCATGGGTCTAAGGAGGGGAATCACTGAAAGCAGTGATTGTAGTGGGGTAAAAGAGTTTCCTATGTGACGAAAAAGAAGGCAAAGAAGAAAGTCTCACCACCCTCTCTGGGTTTGCAGTTAAGTTCTGCAAGGACAAGTCTCAGCCCCCAGAAAAGAACCCCTGAAGTGCAGAATATGGGGTTGACAGGGACAGAAGAAGATATTAATGCATATACTTCAGACATTAAGCTACAAAATTGCATGGAACCTTCTGAGGGTTTGGTAGTACCATGATATTTGGTGATACGTCATTTTCATTAATTTCATTATGAGGAAAGAAACAGAGAAATAGACTAAAAGATACCACCAGTTCACTTTCAGCCCTCTTTTTTGTGCTTGGTGACTAATATATGGAAATGAATGATGCTCATCAAGTAATAAAGGTCTGATGCAATTAATATTGAATTCCAATTATTTGTATTGATACTGGGTTGTGTCAAAAAATAAAAGTGTGCTAGAAGACAAACTATATATTTCAAGCATTAATTACCCAAGGCTTTTATACAGAATGTCCCGATGATCACAACATTTACATTGGACTAAAGAGAACTAGCCTTCTCAGTCTAAGACTACTTAAACTTGTGGCTCATTTCCCAATGATTTATTAGCCAGGCTGTTAATTTTTAAAGGCATGAAACTATAGAAGAAAGGGTACTCTTTCCAGCCATGCAGTTTGAGTTTTGCCTTTGGTCAACAGAAAGCAGCTTTAGTTCAGTGGTTAAGATGCTCGGTCAGGAGCACGTAAGACCTGCTCCCATGAGACACTTTATATTTCATACTTAAGGGGATAAAACAAACAGAAACTCCACAGTAGAAAGGTTTTGAATACAGAACTTACCCATTCTTAACTAGCTGGTTTAATAACATCTTTACATCTGGTACTGTAGTACCATGAATTTCAATTTCTCCTCAATATGAAAAGTCTTGTGATGTTAACTTCAAAGTATTTCAAAGAATTGTACATTGTGAGGGAGTCACTTGTTAGCTAAAAATGAAATAGAATACAAATGGCTTGATTTTTGGACAAGGAAGGCAGAAGACAAATTTCCCATTAAATATTGTGCTTTAGCTCCTTGCCTTGAAGTGTTAGCAGGCCTCAAAGAAAGAATTCCTAATATCTCAGAACATTCTGGGGCTCACAGTGTATACCATTATCTCATGTACTTTTAGATGAGCATGAAGTATATAGGATTATTACATTTTAAGACTGTATCTTCCCTTTGCAGATTTTGTTATATGAGATATCATAAATTCAATTCCAGAAGTGCTCATATTAACTGTGTTATTTCTGATTTACCAATTTATATTTGAGGACCTTGGAAACAGAATTAATGGAAGCTTTTTGGCATGCTTACTAAGCCACATGATGGAGATAGTCTCAAATGCTAACAAAGAAAAGATGAAGCTCAATTTTGCAATCAGATGTTGAAGAAAAAAAATATTGCTGTACATTAAAGAATTCCTGCCTTATAACCAATCATACCATGAAGAAAACACCTGTATTTTACTACAGCGGGAGAGTCTGCTAAAATAAACCTCTTAGTGAAATTTCTCTAGAAAGGTGGTGAGATTACAGAAGCCTTGCTTCTTGTACATCTTGACTGCTCACCCAGAAGCTTCCGACCAGGATTAGCTAAATTTGTCAAGGAGGTAGAGGGCTCACTGGTTAAGTTGCAGCAAATTTCAGAAAAACTGAAGACAGGGTAGATGGGACACGTTGCAGGAAAGACAGATAAAAGTCAAGCATTATATATTCTGCATGGCAGCAGTAAACATGTGTGGTTATCAGATGCCTTATGAAACACAGGCAATTGATGAGGGAAGTTAAAAGTGTCAGAGAAAACCAGCCAGCTGGTGCAGGAACAGTTTGTGAAGATTATGCAGTTATTTGTAGACACCTCCACGCATCTTCTGAAAAGTTTGGCACCTTTTTTGATTTTAATCAGACCTGAGGAAGAGGTCTCAGAAGTAATGAAGTTCCTAAAAGCTTCAGAAAACCATTTGCCAGGGTTTCCCACCTGAGGCTAACGCAGCTCTACAAGTTCAGACCCCTCAGTCCCAAGAGGAATAAGGACCCAGGGTTAAACCGTGACAACATGAGAGTTCCAGCAGTGAGAGAAAGACTCAGGCTGGAACCTCTGTCTTCCCAGATAGCAATATTAATAAGTCCATTGGAAATAAACCTACCAGACTTTTTCTCATGTTAACAGAGCCACTTGTACTAATGTTTTGAGAAGTACATTAATTTTCTTGCCCTTTGAATGTTAGAAGTAATTAAATAACACAACCAAAACAGATGTAACTGTAAACTTCAACTATTACTCTCTGACTTGTCTTAAAGGCATACTGGCTTTGCAAGTTCAGTGTCCAACAGATAATCTATTAATTCTCAGATGCTTAAACATAGTAAAAATATATATAACATTCAGTGGCACTCATATTAAAATTTGCTGTCTGTGATTTGAAATATTTGGATTCAAAATTAATTTAATGGAGCAGGAGAGGAAAACAATCTAACGTTATTAGATATAGACAAGTTCTAAAAATAGTCTTCTCTAAGTCTTGCATTTCTCAGTTTCTTTTCAGAAAAGCCCCATGTATTTCAGACTGAATATAAAAGTAGAGATTTTCATTTAGGTTCCCACAAAGTGATTACAAATTTTGCAATTAAAACCAATGTAAATGGTTTCTTTCAACCCAAGGAGGAAAGCTGTCAATTTAGGTAAACAGAGCAATAGCTAAGCTACTAAAAATCTCACCAGACAGTTTTTCTTACAGTAAAATTGATCCAAAACTCAATGTATCAGACAAATGGGCCACAAAAAAATGCTTTGGAGCTCAGTAAATTGCCATCAACATTGCCAAGTCAGAGTACTGGAAAAATTTTCTTCTAATTTAGCAGGTTAAGCAGGAAATTGAGATTCTTCTGTTATGTACTCAAAGATGTATAGGGACAATGTGACACAAAATTGCTTATATAAATACAGCAAATGCCTCAACGTTTGTCAGAGCTGGATCAAAAAACTGAACTTTCAAATCAGTAAGAGAGAAATGAAATGAGAAAGCTTCAAATTTTCAGCTTATCAAAGTTCTACCAAAATTGTTGCTATTTTTACCATAATATAAAAATTTGTTGAGATTTTTTTAATGTTGTCAGGCATCAAGCATGCTGTAATATTCTTGAGGTGCTTGCCTTACATTTCAACCTTTCCTAGTGTCTAAACTTACAATCTCTTCCTGCTCAGTGAAGGGTTCAAAACTGCTGAAATCTAACAAAACACTCAAATGTCAAAACCTGTTATAAAGGGGTGACATTATTATCAGTCCTTTAATTTGGGATACCAGTCAGTTTATGTTCACCACTCTCATTCAGCATAATCTTTTTTATAATATCTTTTAAAAGAAACCCTTTCTACTCAACAGCCTGTTTTACATAAAGTCTTTCAAGAACTAGGTGTTTCCTTTCCTTCAAACTAGTCCACTTCCAAAATACTTTAAATACTTCCCGTTCATTAACAACAATTCTATGTCACCAGTGTAGTAAAAATGCCTCATAATTCAAAAAACCCAAAATATTCTGAAAGACTTCAGAGCTATAGCTTTTTTTGAGAGAACAGATTTGAACAAAGCAATCAATTTTAAATTGTTACTTTTGAGCAAAACTTAAAAGAAAATTAAAATGTATACAGTGTTTCTATTCACAACAAGCAATAAAATGGACTCACATTTGGGCAACTTCATGTAAGTTACAAATAAGCAAGAGAAGGAACAGATTTAATTAATCAATAGGAAGTTATTACCATGCCATTACCAAGCAGATGTTCAGTAGAAAACTAAATTTAGCTTATAAATGATGTCACAAACAGCAAACCATAATTCCTTAACTTTGTTTTCTGTCAAGCAAAAGAGCCAAAACTCTGTGGGCTGTACTTAATTCATGAAACATCCTTACACAAAACATTATCACCTCTGCTGATTCCCAAACATCTTCCCATGGAACATTCACAGATCACATGGATAGAAACAAACAGTTCACCCCAGTCTCCCTTCACTTCATGTTGTATAAGAATAGGATCTGAGTAAAATGCATCCATACATAAATATGCCTGAGGAGTTTTATTTATAGAGAAAAAAAATTCCCTTAAGAAAAAAGAAAAAAAAAAGCTTCTGTCACTGAACTGAAAATCATTAGTCTTCAATCTTCTAAGAGCTTTGAATTCAGAAACTATAGACAACAGCTTCCAAATGAGTATCTGGAAGATGCTAATTAAGATGGGGCTTATATGAAAAAGTGACATTGGATAAGCTTCCTAATGAATCACAAAAATTGGCATAGTCTTCTTCTTAAAAATAATCCTTTAAATATTGAACACATGGTACATTTGCCTATTAATACTAAAACATTTCTGATATTGTGATTAAAACATCTACAAACATCTACAAACAATTAGACATAAGTAGAGCATTAAGCTCAAACAGACCAAAGGGCAAAGGCTTAACAGTAGTCTCTCACCTTTTCAGACCTTGATTTCCTCTGTTTTTTGAAAGGTTATTTAAAATAATGGGAAGTTTCACAGGAGAAGTAACAGTACTATCATTATCACTGCTTTTTCCTCTATCTTGTGAATGTACCCTCAAAAGAAAATGGTTGTTTGTGGACATGCTGAAGTGAACCATTTGGGAGATATTTTATTTCGGTTTTTTTTTTTTTTTTTTCAAAGGCCATAATTAGTCACAGCTTCTACTACTTTGAAATTTTTTTTTTTCAGTCAATAAGCGATCGACATAAAACGGAGCCCTCCGGCCTATTAGGCTTCCAGGGAGTATGTTAAATCACAATCTGTTTTATCAGTTTCTACAGCAGAAAACTTCCCTGTAGTTTCAGCTGATGACAGCACTCTTCATTTCCTCTCCTCTCGCACGCACATGAATCAGCACAGCAAAATCCTGCCATGTGCCAAACCACAGTTTTCTGCCCCTTGCTATCTGATGAGGTAGCTCTGTTATAATTTATTTGCAAACTTTAATTGAAGCAATGCATTCAAGCAGCAAAACATATATCAACTATGCAGCACGTCTAAAACAACATTCTACAAAGCGTTTCTAGCTTGAGCAGACCTCTTTCAAAACAGCTCGTAACACAGAATCTCACACCTAATTCCAAGTCTTTCATGGCTTCTTAGGTATCTGTTTTCTCTAGCTCTTACAAGCACGTCCAAGCAAAAACCAAAAAATTGAAAGCACTCAGTCTAAGTGCACCTCATTCAGTCTTCCATGGAATTATTTGGTCTCCTCCTCTCTGGCACAGGTACTGGGCACTGAAGGTAACGCATCCTTCAGTTTAGAACCTGATTGTGAGTAGTGGTATCAGGATACAAACTCACAGCTTCAAACCAAGCCAAACTATCAGCCTGCATTCCTTGGCAGAACAGGCATTTTCACCTAAAATGGAATAACATTTTCTTGAAATTTGTCTTGAAAACAACCAATTGAGCCTGAAATTAACTGACCTTATAGAAATGATGAGGCCAGTACAGTACAATGAAAAGTAGTTGTTAAATTTGTGTCTGGGACTTTGTTGTTGTTTTGGTTTGGTTTTTTTCACTGCAAAATTAACTGAAATCCTGATGCACTTACAGCTATGGTCTGATTAAATGTTAAGTTTAGCATTGCTATGAAGGCATGGAATAAAAAGCTCTGCTCTTCACAGGTGCACCTTAAGATATCTCAGATAGTTTTATGTAAAGAAATTATACTATACTTTCAAAGTGTTCTTTCACACACATAATGAGAAACTGGTTACACGATTTTGTTATGTCAGCTTTTTCCCAGATTACTGCTTGTGGTCTGTGAAAACATTGTAAAACAGAACACATTCAATGCATTGAGTTTCTCACAATTCCACATGGACAGAATCTAGGACAGAACAAAACACCTTTCTCCTTATTCAATTAGTGTCATGAGAACATAGAAAAAGAAGAAAAAATAACCCTTGTTTTCTCCAAGAAACATAAAAATTAATTATATTTCCCCCCAAAAAAAACCTCACAGAAGTCCACAAATATTTGAGTGCATTCAGTCAGAAACAAATAAAATTTCTGAAATATTTATGTGAATTCTTAAATCAGCAGTAAAACCTAAGATATACCTAAATACAGATTTACTTGTATTTCAGTTTGTGCATTGGCATTACTTTCTAGCATCAGCAGTTCCCTGCACAGTCTAAGTCCAAGTCAGTAAAGGCATCTACAAAAATTGAATAGTTATGCTCTGTTTCCACTGGATTTAGATAAACCTAAATCTTAAAATTGAATACAGTACCTAAATACAGAAGCTATGCAGCTTCTGTGTAGGAAGAAAAGGAAGAAAAGAAGAAAAAACCCCAAACCACAGCACCTTCAAACATATTCTAATCAGACTATTATGCTTTAAGTACTTAGAGAAAACTGAGGATTTCCCCATAAAAATAAGCAATACTACTGAAAAATTAATAAACACAAAAATAAATATCACAAACATCCCACACAAATTGAACAGAAATCTTTAGAGATTCAGTTTCCAAAGGTGAGAATTTCTCTGTCAGGAAGCAAATTATAAATCTAACAGTTCAAGATGACCATATTCAAATACTTTCATAAATTACAAAAATAGTTTAGTGCACCTCAGGCACTAAAAATAACAACATATAACCTATGGAATAAAGCTTAAGGAAGATAAGTGACCTTCAGCTTCACCAAGAACTTTTGTAAAGTTTACCATGATGGGTAACATGAAACCACAGACACATTCCCACTAGTAGCAAATTTAGGCAAATAACTTTGTACTACATGTGTGTGCATCCACGGAAACATAGCTAAAACTGATGCTAAAGTTTCAAGTGATGACTTCATTTCACCCACACAGAGTCAAATAAATATTATATTACATACTCGAGTTGAACTTTTTCTCCATTCTAGGGCAGGGAAAAGCTGAAGGAGGGCAGAAGGAAACCTTGTAAGAGAAACTAGAAACAAAATGAAAGAGATACAACCTGGGCCTTAAACACATCCAGGGAGGGGACAGCCACAAATTCCCTGGGCAACCTGTTCCAGTCTCTAACCTAAATCTCCCCTCTTCAAGTTTGAAACTATTGCCCTTTTTTCTTTCGCTACACACGCAGGCAAAAAGCCCTACCCCAGCTTTCTTGGATATTTCTTCAGATATTGGAAAGTCACTATAAGGTCACTTCAGAGCTTCCTCTTCTCCAGGTTGAGCAACCCCAACTTCCTCAGCCTGGGCCCACAGGGGAGGTGCTCCAGCCCTCTGATCATTTTTGTGGCTCTCTTCTGGACATGCTCAAGGAACCTGATGCTCCATGAAACCCTGCAGAAAGCTGAGGAGAACTCCCTGTGCTCCAGTATGCACTGGCTGGGTTCTGCTGCCTGAGGAGCTGGGGAGGCTGCTGCACCCAAGCAGCAGTGCAGAGCTGCCCACGCTGCAGGGTTCCTCTTCATGCACATACACAAACTGCATTAGCAGAGCCCCCTGCTGTAGAAGGAGCACAAAAGACCTTTTTTCCCTCCCATATGTAAGTATATACTCATACATATCTACACACAAGCTCCTTCAAAGTTGTAGGCACAGCCAACAGATGCTGCTTTCTGTTGGCACAGCTGCACCTGAACCAATGTTTTTTGTCAGGATAACAGCGTCAGTGCTATGGTATGAATTTATTTTTTTCTTAATATTTCCTACCAACATGCAACAAAACGTTGTTGCATAAATGAGCCTAGCTTGCCTTCATTTATGAAGGTATCCACAGGGCAGGGTATCCACATGAAGATTTCAGAGAAATTTTGTTACTCAAGATCTGCCAGCTTTGATTTCCCCTTAGAGCAGGGATAACAACAGAAGGGTACACCACTTGACTGGGTGGCTACCAGCAATACCACTGGGTTTTTACTGTTACTCCTACTTCTACAGAGCAAACACCTTTCTCCAAATTATTTAGAAGAAAATATCAAGGAGTAAAAACCATTAGAAAATGGTTAGAAACCATTAGGAAATGCTATCCAGCACAGCAGGGCCCAAAGTTAAATCCAACAAGACCAGCACAATTGCTTGAAGACTTCACCAAAGAATGAGATGGTTCTACCAAGAAAGGAAAAAAACAAAAAAAAAAAAAAGGTAAATATTTCACAGCTTGGAAATGAAATCCCCCGAGAATAGCAAGGAAAAAATATTTTACTATGTAATACTGGAGCACTATTCCTCAGCAATTGACCAAAGCTTTTGTTAGTAAAATATTACAACTATAACTGATAATGAAGAGAGATTTCACAAGAATATCAAATACTAATGAGTGTCACAGAAAACTTCCAAAAGGATAAAATGAAGCTTCAAAATTTTCCTTAACAAGTCAAATTTATGTACTTTTGTTAGTTTTCATATAAATCCTGAAGAGAGACACAAAAGTCTACTCTGAGATATTTCAGTGCTTAGCATCAGTAATAGACTGAAGGGTTGGACAACCTGTCCAGTTTGTTCAGATGAAAATAATTCTCATTGCTGCTGAGCTTACTTCAGAGGTACAAAAAATTGCTTTAACAGCACTTGCATAACTTTGTAGTTAAGCCAGTTGAATTTTACAATTTACTGTCAAAGAAATCAAGTTAGGGAACTGCAGAAACCAAGAAATTTGAAAATTGTATTCCAATATCCAAGAAATGTTAAACTTGGAGTGGTCTGACATGCCTGTTATACTCTTGAAAAATAATTTATTTTAATTAGTGTTCTATTACAAACTTCTGTCAAAATATACACACTGTTCAGCATCAATTAAGATGGTACATGTGTTGGCACATAAGACTGCTCAGTAGATAGGTTCTGTTGGCTGTATTAAAAGATAAATCTTATTAAAAGATAAAAATTATAGTGAAAGCATTAAGGTTGCCAATAATAGCTTTATTTTTAAATGATTTATAATTTTCTCCCACTGTTGGAACCTTGAGAAAACGAAGATAAACACCTTCTCTGCTTTAAAAATATGTTCTGAAGTTGTGCCAGTTCATTAATATCAGGATTCAATTTAAAAATAAAAATTTTAAAAATCTCTGTGGTAAGCTGACAGAGTGGCTTTCATTGTTCAGGAAATTTGTTACCTACTAGGCTCTAAAGATTTATCTTCTCCCTATTTGACACTTGGTATTTGCATTTTAGCCAATTTCTGCCTACCTAAAGTGACAATAATTAGCAAACCATTGGAGGTGACTAATTGTCAGCATGGCAACAGGAATGAATTTGGATGGTCGGGGCAGGGGTCGGGGTAGGGATGGTGGCTGACTCAGTGAGTTACAATTCCAAGAATATTTGTTATTCTTAAGTTTCACAGGAACACACTATAGAAGTCTTAATCACCGAATCAGGTCTTCAGGTACAAGGAGCTGCATCTATACCTCTTATTTTGCAATCTCTTACTTTTGAAATTACAACATCTCCCATGAGGAATTTCTTTTATGACCATTTATTTATTTTTATTTTAAAAAGCACAGTATGGACAAAACTCAGTAGATCTAGCCAAGTAAAAGCATAAAGCCTTCCCACTTCTGTCTCAGCAGATGATCTTAATACCATAATGGTCACATCCACAATACTGTTGTCATTTGTTGAAACAAATATGGATAGATAAATCATAGAATCATAGAACTGGCTGGGTTGGAAGGGACCTCAGAGATCATCAAGTCCAACCCTTGATCCACTAAATATATAAACATATAAATATAACAAAAGTTATATATATAAATATATAAATAATTATGTAAATATATATAAATATAACAAAAGTAGTCAGCTAAAATTCAGGGGGTGCTCTCCACTTCTGCAAATGATGCAAGGAGGAAGCCCTCTTCTTCCTTAGTTCTTCATATGAGAATGCCTTATGGATTAAGATTCTGATTCATATTATTAGTGACATGACACAGCTGACTACTTTTCAGTCATCTTTTCCTCCCTGCCAAACGAAAAGAAGAGGGGAGGGTATCTACCACAAACTCCTGCCTCTCTTGGCAGCAAAATGCCAACAACTTGAGGAAGCTCTGCCTCGTGATTCTTATAGGATTCTTTTTCCATGGAGCTGCAGAGAGGCAGCTGGCAAACACTGCAAAAGGGAAGCAGCCTGGTGTAAGTGTCCACGAGAACTCATAACTGTGTTTCTGATCCAGTCACCGTCACACCTTAGTACTCTCTCTTGGTAGAAGAGAAAACTACACTTACAGTTTCCATCCTCTGTAGTGATGATTATGTGACCAAAAAAGCTGAGGTAATACTACACAGGTCTCAAGAAACAAGACCAACACTTCTTCATTCAGCAAGGTATGGTCCCACTTGCACAGAAGAGGTTCTGAAGAACAGGCTCACTGTGGTTTGGCACATCTCTCCATTTAATGTATATAAGTAGAAGATAATGTAATATGTGCTATTTTTAAAAATAGCAAATAGCATGTAGGACAGCAATAAAATACACAAACAAAGAAATATCTCTTTAGAATACAAGGATATCTATAAAAGGATATATATGTTTTTTCTATATGTGTGTATATATTTTCCACATGTACATAAACAAATACTTAAATAAAACACCTTAAAAACTCTTCTTACCTTGGAATAGAAAGAGACTATAGCTCTGTCACCTTTAACATGCAAAGCTTTAAAAAAGTGTGTGTGTGTCTGTATATTTGTAAAATAAATGGTAAAAACTAAATAAAAACTAAAAAAACCTAAATTTGAAGATAAATGTTAAATTCCATTGATCATGGTATATTATTTTATTCATACATTCAACCAGGTTTAAATACATGTTAAACAATGAACTTGTTTTCTGGAATTGCTCTTGAAATTCTTCTGCACACATTCCACAAAGAATTATATTTGCTGCTACATAACTAGCACTTGTGGTATGTTTGGGGTTCTTGTTTTGAACAACCAAACAAAAAACACTGATTAAAATTCGCATTCTCAGTGTGTCCAAAATGGGAAAAATATGACAACAGTTGTATATACTAATTAATTGTTTAATATGCTCACCTTCCTATTCATCTAGCATATAAAAGGTGTCTTGGAATTATTATTTGCATCAGTGATATCCAAATTAGAGTCATCATAGACTAAACCACTATATAATATGTCTTTATATAGTTCTATCTAATTTGGTATATTCTTGCATGAATGCTGGATCAAAGTTCTAATAAAAACCCCAAACAAAACAACTAACAAAAAATCTATATCATAAATCACTTCTTTTTGTGTAAAGGAACAAACCTTAAACACGACTAATCACACCAGCAGAAAACCAGAGAGTCAATATGTTCCAGAAGTAGGACTGAAAACCACAGTACATATTTACCTTGGAGCTGAAGTATCAAGGAAGAATTTGTTTTAATTAAAATTGAATAATTTGCTTATGCCACTATATCTCAATAAACGATCACATCTCTGTTCTGGAAATCTGATCTTCTGCTTAGACCAGGGCAAAAAGAAACCAGAAACTTTTATTTTATTCCTGCTTGCCATTTCTTTGATATTTTACTGAATAACAGAAGTTTTTTTAAGTTTCACCATGCATTCAAACTAAATCCCTCTTTCTTCATAATGATGACTAAGCTGCAGACTCGCGGCAAATTCTTTTTTTTTTTTTTTTTTTTTTTTTTTTTTGAAAAAAACTTCCTTTCTTGTTCTAATACTATAATCTTTTAAAACTTCCAGAAGGAAGTTTACTTTTATCATCATCGGCAGTTGGGTGGTAGAAAAAATTTATAGAACTGTGTGTTCATGCAAAGTACAAGAGGATATTAATTTCCCATACTCTAACAAAAAAGCATCATTGGTGCTCCCTGTCATCCATGTCCTTGCATTTTTAGGCAAATAATTTACAATGATAATAATAATGGACAGCATTATTAGTTTAATCTAGAGATCAATCATATTAATCATAGAATGGTTTGGGTTGGAAAGGACCTTAAAGATCATCTAGTTGCAATGTCCCTGCCACAGGCAGGGACGCCTCCCACTAGACCAGGTTGCTCAGAGCCCCCTCCATCCTGGCCTTAAAAACTTCAAGGGAGGGGCAGCCACAGCTTCTCAAGATACAATTGGCTTTCTGGGCTGCAAGTGCACATTGGCAACTCCTGTTGAGCTTCTCGTCAACCAACACACCGAAGACCTTCACTTCAGGACTGTTCTCAGTTCATTCTATGCCCAACCTATAATTATCCTTAGGATTGCTTTGACTCAAGTGCAGGACCTTCCACTTGGCCTTATTAAACTTCATGAAGTTGCCACAGGCCACCTCTCAAACCTGATAAGGTTCCTCTGGATAGCAAATTATTTGCCTAACACTCATGTGGAAGATACTCCTGCTAAGAGCAGCAGCTCTGATTTTGAAACGTGCTTGTGCTCCCTGAGCTTATGGCCACATGGCACTTGAAAGTAAAATGTATTTCTCTAAATACTTTCTTTGCGCCAGTTAAGAGTTAGACTAAGAGTACAACTGAATTGAAAGAAAATTGTGTAAAGGTAAAAACAATTTTTAAATAAAAAACTTCATTAATTACTATTCACTGCAGTGAATATAAGATATACAAGCATAACTCTGCTAAAAAGCATGTACTGTTACGACCTTTTTATTAATTTCATTTAAGGTTGTGTGCTTGCAATTGCATCAGGAGAGCTAAACAATGTGTAATCAATTGTAGAGTATCAGTTATGACAGGCAGGGGTCTGGCTGAGATGTGGAGATGCCACATGCAGTGGGATGGAGAAGAAGGCATGTCACTATTGTGTGTCACACTCCATACTTGAAAAGAAGTTAGAAAGACAATAATACCAAAAGCAGTTGGCACTGTAATTCCAGATCAACAGCTGGCATTCTAGTCCTAAATGCCAAGCTCCTGTTCAGGATTTAGAGCCTTCACAGATAAAATGTATTGTTGCTTTTTACAACTTGAAAAGGTGGACTAATACAAATAGCCATAATATAAAGTAGAAGTGATGAAACACAGTTGATTAGGATAATTGAAGGCTGAAGGCCTCAGCAAAAACTCAATAGCCATTAGTATTAAGGGCAATTGGAAAAATAAAAGAAAAAAAAGCGCCCACTTCCTTAAGGAAACAATGCTAAGATTATAATTTTTGCTCTCCCCCACATCTTGCTTAAGTTTTGAATTTATTGCAGATTTAAGAGGGTCTGATGAAGGAAGAGAGATTCTGAGAGTGAGCTGATTTCATGTAAGTTTCCTGAGAACAGACTGCCAGCTAAAAAGGAGCAATCAGTAAGCACTCCCACTGGGACAAAGGCTCTGGCAAAAGTTTACATGTAACTGGAGACCTGAGAATGCATGAGAGAAACACAACTTACAATTACTTCAAAGAAAGAGAAAAGCTTCAAACAAAAATTTACAGTCAACTATGAAACACAGATTTGCGGGAAGTTAGGCTACATTATTTCTATCACTCCAGGATTATTTGTATGTCACAAATATTAGGAACAAAAGTAGTCCTACCAATGACATACTTATTATCTAAATGTCTTAAAGAGCAATCCAGATTTTTTTAAGTGGTTAATGAAGTATCTTTATCTATCATCTTGGAAGATAATAAATGCTGTATTTCTGGCAAAATACCTTCTATTCCAACTGCAGCAAGACTGCTAAACAATTTATACCGTTTCTAAATATTTTTCAAACCTGGGTTACACAGTTTGAACTGGATGGTTTTGAAATAATTTGACAAGGAAGGTAATGATGTTGATTTTTAATATATCCTGGAATAATGGAGAAATACCAGGGGAATGGGGAAGCTGACATTCCGTCAGTAGTTAGAAAGGATAAACAGGATAACTGTGTGGCCACAGGTCACAGCTTGAGAACTGTGTCAGGAAGAAACACTGAAAAGTTGATATAAGGCATAGACAGTAAAAATTTAAGGCATAATGTCAAGCAAATAATACTATTTAAGAAATTAAAAAAATGGTCTATCAAAATGGAGGCCTCTCTAGTGAAATATTTAGTCAAACTGTTCCTTCTACAAGTACTTTTTTTTTTTCTGTTTTTTGTTTGTCTTTTGCTTTTTTGTTTTTTTTAAATCAATAACATGCAAGCTACAATTTCAATTAACACGTTTTAGGTTCTAATGCAGTATGAAGTCTAGCTAGTGCTTCTTAAAAAAAAAAAGTTAAATCAGAAGATTAGTACAGAACTATGCTGGTCTTGGTGATTGAAATCTGAAATCTGTTCTTGTTTTGGTTCTATGTAAAATGTCCAAGTGATCTGGAAGATCAAGAGATTAAGTTTACAGATGACACAAAAAGGTATACTGGAAAGTAGTAAAATAGGCAGGTTTAATTCTCAATCTGACTTCATTCAGCTGTCCAAATGCTCTTTATGTACATGTTAGGTCTCTTAGATGAATAAGCCCTAGAGCAACGCATTATAGCAAGCAGAGGCATTGAAAAGAATTACAATGGCATAACACGTAAGTGAATAGAATGATAAAACTTTGATTTGATAAGGATATTGAGTGAAGAATTACAGTAACTTCCTACATGCATTTATAACTAGCTGAAAGTACTGAGCAAGAGGTAGTATTGTACTGTTCCACTTCACTGGCAAAAATTGGAAGTATGGACACAAAAATCCTAAGAAATATGTGAGAAATGAAGTAACATCTTTCAGAATGAATCATGCCTTGGAAGAGTAATCTTTTCAGTAAAGAACATCTGATAATCATTTATCTCCGAATAGGTTAAGGATAAAGTAACTAATTCTCTTAAATCTCTCTGTCAAGAAAGGAGTCTTCATTTACAAATAAAAACACTGCAATAGCCAACTCAGAGTTGTATTGAAATGGTCCTGCTTCAGGTAACTGATGTGCAGTGAGGAACTGACACCCTGGCACTCCATACACTTGGCACCCCAGAGGAAAGCATCTGTCTATCCCTCCCTTCCTTGCACCAACCCAAGCTGGTACAACCAGTGCTATGAGGGAATACAAGAAAAAAATAAATAAAATAAAAACAAAGGAACAGAGGTACAAAAAAAAAAAAAACAAAAAAACCCAAAACAAAACAAAAACCACAACCAAAAACAAAAAAACAAACAAACAAAAAAAAAACAAAAAACCCACCACAAAAAACAAAACCAAAAAAAGGTTTCAGAACAATGATGCCACATGTCTCCACTTAGGGTGTCAGTCACACAGCTCCTACTTTCCCCACCCACCTCCAATACTATTTATTGCAAAATGCATATGGGCAATGAAATCCACTGTTCCTTTTCCAGAAGAACACCATAATCAGTATCCATGGACTGCTTCTCACTTGCTTTCCTCTGAGACCATATACATTCAGCTTTTACAGTGCTTCAAATTCGAGCATGAAGGATGGAGCTGCCTCCATTCAGCCTCTCTCAGTCACCTGCTCTTTAGGTTGCAGCCATACAGACAGAAGAAAGCAAGCTGAATCCTTTTAGACTGGAAAAATAACTGGCTACAACACACCTACTGCCTGAACAGAAGAAAAGCATTGCTACCACCTCCTGCACTCATATCTTTACATTGCACCTTAAGAAGATGCTCAGATGTGTCAGGCATGTAACATACCTGTGTTACACAGGTATAATATCTATATGTGCTATATAGCACAACCACATTGGGCACACAGCTCCATGGACATCAGCCAACCTCAGTTAGGTTACAGCCAGCACTAACAGCCCACTTAACTACCTCAATTTTTTTCTCATTTCCTTTGTGCTTCTATTAGTGTTTGGATAGCTGAGCAGATCAGGGAACTGAATTGGATGGGACTAATCAGACAAAACCAGTCATTAAGTTAAAATGATTGTGAAGTCATCCTTTAGCATTGTCCTACCTAATTTTTGACCCCAAAACTACTTTGGCGGAAGATACAAGCCAAAATTCTTTCAGACACTTTCTATATCAGACTTCTATCTGCAAAGGAATATTTTTGCCCTTACTGCTGCACTTTATTTGAAAAGTCTCCATCTCTCAGTCATCTTTTAAGCAACCTATGTATTTTTTTTATCTCAGTGCTTCCATTAACTCACACAAAGCAAGCAACTGGATCTCTTACAGCAAACTAGATAGTAAGGCAACAAAGGATTGCAAGGAGATTTTGTTGAATTAGAACAATTTATATATTTGGAAAACACAAACTTTTAGGCAGAAATGACCCTCTAGGTTCAGATATCACTGTAATCTAAGTGAGATTTAGAATTTGCTAGCACTTTTCCAAGTACTGTCCCTTAGGAAAAATAAGAACAAAATTAGACAGTATTGAAGTGTTTTGTAACAAACTTGCATTAACCATTTTGAATAGCATGTTGGTTATACATATATACATACATATATATTTATATATATATATATATAATTTTATATCCCAAGTTCTACTACACAACTGCAAGCATGCTGAGCTATACTTACACTCCAGTAGTATTTAGGAACAAAGAGTAATTCAAGGGCAGTATTTTACGTTTAGCATGTTTTCTAACATGCTTGATCTGTAAACTCAGCCTTATTATCCAACTTAAAATAAATAAAAAAAACCTTGCAACCTTCTCTAAAAGAGTCACACACTTTACCTAAACATTCCCTTGTCTCTCAGTCCCACAAAATGTGCAATCTCAAATTTATTAAAGTCCTGTGAATACTATAAAAGTGCAAAACTTAACTTGTGCTACTGCAGGAAAAAAATTAAAACTGGTGCCTACAGAGTAACAGAGCTACTGAATGCTAACTTCATTAACTTCCATTAGGCAAAATGACTCACAAATGGCATTTGGATCTGTAGTAAATCATCATCTAGGTCAGCAGGAAGCTCATTACAGACCGACAATCCAAGTGACAGAAACACTTTTCTACAAGTGCTATAGTAGTAATTTCCTGTGTGAAAGGCTTGCTGCTGTTCCTGCATTCCTCAGGGGACACTTCTTCTCAGAGGATGTTACTCTTCCCCAGGAAGAGGAAGGAACCAGTTGTTATTGGATGTGTGGGCTGATAGCTGTCGGGCATTTTCTGCATGCCACAGAATCAGCTGTGGGAACTGTGAAGACAGCTTAGGTTCCCAGCCAAAGCAGGGAAAAACACTGCTTGGGCAGACAAGGTCAGAGTGTACACGTACAGTATCTCAGGAAGTTGAAACAGAAATAATACCTGGAACTTCCATCCCTCAAGTTCCCCGAAATGTGCTGATTTGCTAAAGAAACAATATACAGTCGTGGAGCAGCTTGAAAAGCATTCTCAAGCATTGCACTGTTGCCATGAGCATAAGACCCTGCATAAAGTATTGCCAGTTCTAAAAGTAATCTACAGCAAGCCAGTTACCTTACAAAACAGTAGCAATAGTCCAGCAACAGCATCTGTTAATAGCAATATAATTAGGCAAACTGGCTTAAATATTGAAGCTTAATCTTTTACATGGAGGACTGGAAGCTGATGTAGATCCCCCTCTTGAGCTTCCTGTCTGACAGTAACTCAAGCTCCCTTCCTATGTGCTGTGACACTCTTATAGGGCAGGTCACCAGTAGCCAGTCTGTACCTCGTCCAGTATCAGAGAACTCAGTGTCACATCCTACTGGCTTTTTTCTTAGTGGTAGCACTAATATGTTTTCTTATTCTACAAACTGCTTATTTCCCAACTTGGTTAAAAAAAAAAAAAAAAATCAACCAACTAACCAAAAAACCCACACACAACCAGCCAACCAAAATAATAACCCACCAACTATTTGATATAAAAGGTATTAGACAGACAAATAAACAGTTTAGTCTCATAAGGTATATTTCCTTGGGAAAGCAGGCTAGAAATAGCATAGGAAATATATTCTTGCACTCTCTAGTGCTCAGATTCAGAACTCTGTCTCCAATGAAAACTTGACTTTCTCTTAAGTTCCAGTTCACTGAAAGAATATAATGAAGCCTATTAAGGAACATCAAGACATGTATTATTACCTAATTATGTAGCAACACAACACATTTCCTGTTCTCTCCTTGTAAACTAGCAGTTACATGCTGTGTTAGAATTGCATCACTGCAAAACACAAGGGCCATTTGGATCATATTCCTCTTTTATTACAAATGTTGAGTTCACCTTCATGTATCTGATCTTTAAGTGTTATTTGATGCTAGTGGCATTGAAGCATATTGCTTCTAAGATTAAGTACACAAATCTTTTTTAAACACGCCTGTGCCTCCACAGAGGCTAAAAATGCAAGTTTAGAAAAATCATCGTTCAATATGCCAAACAGGTCATCTCTTTGGCACTTGTGACAGAAGATGAGCCATTTTGTTCATACACAACATACCTTCTTTGGAAAACCCCTAGCTGGGAAACAGAAAAGGTTGTTTCTACTGCTTCAGGGTTGTTCCAGATGGATTAGGTGTAGCTTAGGGAGGGATGAGAGATTTGCCTTCCCTGAGAACAGCTGAACATATTTAGCTGCAGAGCTGTGGAGAGAAGTCAGCCCATCCTCTTCCCTCAGCCCTACACCCAGTACCTGCATAGCATCCACAGCTGAAAGGTACATCTGGACTGTGCTGTATGCCAGGAGGACACTAAGAATTGCTTGTCTAAGAGAAAGACTGGATAGAGAAGAATTCATTTGCAAAAACACAAAACCAGAATTTACAAGTCCTCATTTTTATTCTGCTACACTGAACACTTCTGAATTCCCCTGTATACAACATTTATTCTGTGTTTTCATAAGAGCTAGAATCAGAGATTCAAAGCCTGTTTGAGAGCTTTTGGTAGGTTCACCTGTGAAAAAGGTGTAGACAGTTTTGCCTCAAAACTCTGGAGAAACAGGATCCCTTCACATTATTCCTTAATTTAATTCCGTGATTGTGGAGTTCGGTTCACAGAGTTGACAATTCAATAGAATATGCATTTACTTGTACTGCAAATGGCAATACATGAAAAATTCCAAAGCTATTCAAGGGAATGGCTTTTCTGGGAGCAAGGAATACAAGGTGATGGGAGAGGCTCGAAATTGTCAAGTTTTATCAAAGGCCTTCTACTGGTGGGATCACTCTTCAGTGCAGAGCTCAGTCTAATTGGCAACTGACATTTGGACAAGGAACACAAGCAGAACATTTTTCTCTTTTTCTTACAGGTCAGTGATTCCCATCTTCCTTTCAAAAGGGTAGTGGCAGAATGTTCCTTTGGTAGAGAAAAATGTATAAATACCATGCAATGAGCAAACTTCAAGCAAAAGGTTCAATGTCCAAAAAGTCCAAAAAGACTTGATATCCATGAAGTACAGAAAGAAGGCTGTTGTGCTTTTTGATGAACCGTAACAAGCAGTAAGGGCAACCACTGTACACAGTGAAGTGCCATTTCAGTTTTGCACATACTGTTTGTTCCCTTCTGAATTGCCCTCAGGCCTCAGAAGAGATGATCTATGTATTAAATTCCTATTCTTTCCCTTATTCCTTTTCCCCTCCCCTTAGTCTCACTGAAGACAGTGGGTGTTTATTTCCATGTAAGGCTGGAGCCAGGAACAGATGAAAATCAGAATAAATTTGAAGCTGCATGGTAAGGAAAATATGTAATGTTTTTAGCTTTTAAGAGAAAATTTCTTTTGTCATCCTCTTAAACAGGATTGTGGAGTAGTATTAGGTTATGCAAGGAAGAGACATTACTCCAAGATCTCATGAGGAAGAACAGTTGTGTTGATCCTTCAGGTACACAGAGATGGGAGAATAGATTAAATTTTGCATTCATAATTGCTGTCTTTGTAAAATATATGGGGTGGTTTTTAAGATGGGTTTTGGGCTTTTTTTGGTTGCACTTAAAATAAGGGCAGGAAAAGATGTGTCAAAAATACCTAAACCCTGAAGTATAGTGAGGAAGCAATGTATACATGATAAATTGGGAGAACAGAAACTTCTACTTTTTGTATCAAGACACCTACTCCAAATGCAGTATTGATAAATAAATGACTTACCTTGAGGAATAAACGTGGTGCATGCTTTTATATGCTTTCACATCTTTTATAAATTGGAGGAGTGGAATTTATTTGATTGCTTTCTATTTTAAAATAGTTCCTTTCATTCCAAACAGGAACAATCCTCATCTTTCCCCTTCCAATAATTAATCCAGTCTTAACTTGCAGAAATTGTACTCTAAATGAACAATAAACGTGTCTTGTTTTCAGTGCTAACTAGCACTGGAAGAGAAAGAACAGCAAACATCTCCCAGCCAGTGCAAACATTCTGACTTCCAGATTACAGTACTTTGCTTTGCTTCCTCCAAATCCTGTTTACATGAGCAAGGTCAGAGGATGGAACATTAGAGAGCTTCTACAGTGATTTCCTGCTGCTGTCTGTAAAAACTACCAAGACATCATCAACTTTCCCTTGTTCCCAAGAGCTTATCAGGGACAGGAGGTTACAGATAGATTGCCTTACAGACTTGAATAAACCCATCCTCTCTCAAAACTTGAAGTAAAATCAGAGGATGCAACAAGAAGAAATAGTCCCAAAGGGAAACAAGACTTCCAATTTTTCCTTTTCAATAGTTCCAAAACTAAAGGCAATATTAAGCTGCTTGATACATGGAGAATATTAATGCTTTCAGAGTTTTCAGTGAGATAGAAAGGAAAAAGAACCACCTTAAGACCCCAAACCTTGACTCCAATTCAGTGAACATTTTCAGAATGTACAAGGCTAGAAAACACCTCATTTTTAATAACTGCAACACATGAAGGCTCTTACCTTTGGAAAAGTTGGGGCTTTATGCAAATATCAGTTAGTTAAGAATATATAACTTGTTTTTATATCAGTTTCAGTAACACACAGTAGACATGAATGAATAAATGAATCATCAAATTCAAAGCTACTTTCCTGACAATAATACACAGACAGGAATTCTTAATGTTTTTGTAATTTTAGTCTAAAAGAAAGCATCTCCATACTGGAAGATTACAGTGAAGGTTTTCCACTGGCACAGTGACCACATTCCCCTCGCTAAGTTTACAAAGGAAGTTGCATCAGTATGAATCTTAGATGAAAAAAGGCTTTTCACCAAGTTTAAAAAAAAAAATGGCCTCACACCTTTAAGTTAGAAAATAAGCTGAAAAGATAAGGTGTTTAGAGGTCAGGAAGCTTAATTATTTAATTGTTTTTTAGCAAAATCCCTATGAAAACATTCATACCTGCATATCTTGGCCTCAAGCTTGAAGCTTTTCTTGAAGCAAGAAAATACAAGTAAATTTAAAATATACAAGTAGGCACTTAAAGTGTGGAACTTCTTATAGATTGTTGGCTTTGTTGAAGCAACAAATTCAAATTCCTTGAAAAGAAGAGGAGTGGGAAGAAGAGATAATATCAGTATTTTCTCATACAGATAAAGATCAAAATATAAACGAAGTGCTAAGAAAATATCTAAATATCTCTTTTAAATTCACAATAAGGAAGTAAACGTGTTACATTTTTTAATATTTGTTTTTCAAATCTCCTCCAGACTGACTATTGTCAAGAATATATGACAGTGATACTTAGCTGCACATTAATTATCTGGAGCTGAGTGTCCCATTTTAGGCTTCTCAATACAAGACAGACATTGACATCCTGGAGCAAGTCCAGCAGAGGGTGAGAAAGCTGGTGAGGAGGCTGGAACACATGATACACAAGAAAAGGCAGAGAACAAGCCTGTTCAGCCCTAAGAAGGAAAGATAGAGGGAGATTTTACTGCCATCTCAAATATCTAATGGGTGGATAGAGAAAAGACAGAGACAGGCACTTATTAGTGACCACTGTGATACAATTAGAGGCAATAGACATATTGCAAGACAAGAAATTCTAGCTGCATGTTATGAAAAAAAAAATATTAAAATTTTCACCAGTCAAGCACTAGAACAAGATGCCCAGAGAGGTGGTGGAATCTCCATTCTTACACATAGTAATAAATAAGCTGGCCAAGGCCATTGAGAACCTGATCAAAGTTGGCCTTGCTTTAGGGGGAAGTTAGGTAGAATACATCTTGGCTCTACAGCAAGTTGTCATAGGGGAAGTAAGAGCACTTTTCTTATCACCAGTAGGACAGGATACAGTTCTAATAGCTGGAGAAGAGGGTTTTAATAGGGAGAACACTTGCTCCTGTTTCCTAAAGTAGCTTGAGGTCTAAGGGAGCTGCTTACTGTTAGGAATTTTAAAAGTCATTCAACAATACATTACAAGGTTTTGTATAGACTTTCAATCTCTCTGAAAATATTTAAGGAAACTTTGATTCAGTGTTGCTACTTGTCCCAGAGAAGCTGGTCTTTAAATAGTTGAGACAGTGATCCAAGAAAGGCTGTACCTCACTTCTTCAGCAGAAAAATTACATATGTTGATTAGCTATTACTAGTGGTCCAGAGACTTGCCAACGTGTTTTGTAAATAACCCATAGGGTCCTGCTGTGTCATACGCATGATGAAGTCATGAATGAGAACCATTAAAGATAAGAAAGTGCAGAGTGCATTTTTCTCTTAAAACATATCAAAAGTGCAGAAGAACTGCTTAAAGGAGAGTAAAACACTTCAATAAGAGTAAGTAGGTATAGGCAGGATACTTGTAAATTAAGCTGGGAACCTGATTAATGAATTTCAGTCATTTGAACAGCATTATTCCAGTAGAAGCAGGACGGAAAAGCCATAAGCACCCTTAAGATGGGTCTTGAGAAGTTTGCAAGAGAAGAAAACGAACAAAAAAGCAAAGCACAAGAAAATAGTGTACAGTTATTTTGTGTCTGGTAACCAGTAGAAAAAAGCAACCCAGAGGGGTTGGAATCAGAGAGAGGGATGAGGATGAATTAGACTAGAGTTTGGTAACATCAAGTTAGAAAAGGATTAAAAGACCATAAGTACACATATGGCCTCTGTACATTAGAGAAACTGAGCCATCTTAAGATAAAAAGGTTCAAGTCACTGAGATATAGAATCCTTTGAAGACACAAAGAGACTGGATAGATGGCCTGATTAAGAAACAGATGATAATTCCACAAAAACCAGAAGCTGTTAATGCAGCAGACAGGATGATGACACTAAAAGATGAGTTGGCATTAGAAAGTAGGGAGGACCAAATATGTTTGCAAAGCTATGGTAAATATTACTTACTATGGGAGAAGAAGGATGCTAGTGGCAGAGAAAACATATGAATGGTTTCTGGATATGTGTCAATAGTTGGACAGAGCTGCTGTCCTTAAAGCTGTAGTCCAGGTAAAAAGGATATAGTAATGATGCTAGATGGAAAAAAAAAAGACGTAGACAGTGAATACTGAGATCCAGAAAGGTGAGAATTGATAGTGAACAGAAAATCAAGATTATGGGGGAAAAAAAAAAAAAAAGCAATGATAACTGACACAATCAAAAGTCATGAATTTTGCAGCAACGTTTTTGTAAAAAAGATGACTGTAAAGCCAGAAGCAAGCAATCAAAAGGATGCTGTCCCTAGAGGGTCAACTTATTATGAGTTCTGGGCATAAAACTTTATAAACTGTTCTCATATCAAAAGAATCAGTGAAGGAGTTTAAATGATTGGCATACTTATAGGTATGTAACAGAGAATTACAGTGCAACCACATGTTTGAATTCTGGGATCAGTATAAATATCAAGAAGTAATGAATAGAGTACATTAAACTGATAAGTAGCCAATAATTATATCCACCACAATCCAGTATCTGTCAAGCCTACTAAAGAGATTTCTGGAAGTCTGCAAATTCCTTTTGACAGAAGTTATCTTTAAAAAAACATTTCCATTGTGAAACAAAACATGACTGCTAAACCTTAAAATATATGAAATTATCACATCTCAATACATTATTATATCATTATTTGTTTTGAAGAAAAGGTTTCTCTTTGACATCAACCTCTGTATCATGATCTCCAATAAATGATCGTAAAGAATTTCATAAAGTACCTTCACAACTTACCTTTTCATAAAGCACTCAGAACAAAAGAAAACCACAGAAACCACAAGTGCTGCCTGTTCATATGTATTAATTCTGCAACCACACAAACTCTTGTTATGGTAACTAAAATTGCTCCGAAAACAATTCATTCCTTCACAGGAACAGATTCAGAGCAAAAAGAGAAATTCTCATTTTAACCTAATTCTAGAACAGTACATCTTTTAGATCTCATACCATGAGAGCATATTTCTCCTCCTACGAAACTACCGTTAAAACATTGCCTTCCTTTCCTCCCACATGCCATTCCAATGTCATATGAAAAACTAACACTAGGAGGATCTATGATTCTCTCTTAAAATGTGTTACTTTTTTTTTTTTTAATCCTAGAGACCTACTAGATGCCTTAAAAGGAGAAAAATTAAACCATTGTTTTTTTAATTTCGTCAACGAGAGATCTATTCTTCAGGTTTCCCATTATTTGGGGGTAAAGACCAAAAAGTTACAAAAAGTGCTTTAGAATAAGCCACAATTTTTAACAGTAACATTTATATATAATTAGTATGGGCTTATAATTAGAAATTCTGCTTAGTATATGGGTAAAATTTCTAGCATAACATGAAAGCTTTGCTATTACACCATCTTCTGGTTAGCTTTGGGAACTGTGAAAGAAGGCTTCAGTTGAGAAACCAGTATCCTGAGCTCTGAGCAGGTAGCAATTGTTAAAAAGGTAATTTATTCATACAGACAGAAAGCATATTTTTGATAACATGCTAATTTAAGTGACACCTGACCTTTCCCCCAGAGCCAACCCCCACCCTCAGAAAACAACTTACCAGAGTACTGAAAGATGGAGAGGAACTAATCTCTATGACAGGTGGGTCAAGTGTTTGTGTGTTAGTCACATCAAAGGCAGGGTTGACCTGTTGAAAATTAATTATAGCATTATTATTTCAGCACCAGTAGAGAATGGGAAATAAGACTGAAATAAAAAAGACCACTTGCTACATTAAGGCACCACTATTCACTAAGGACTAGAAACAGGCTCCAAAAGTTTTAAAAAATAAAGGTAGGATGTCACCCTACAAACATATAAAACGCAGTCCTATAATACAGAAGGAGAATCCAAATATGCATTTATTACAGAAATATAGTTCATACTTCCTAAGTACCCATCACCCAAAACTAACTCTGGGGATTCCTCTGCAAGAAGGAGAAGTATTAAGAAGTTCAGTTGTACAACAAATCAATAAAAACAAAGTTACAAATACTAGTTTTCTAAGCTGGCTAACCCAAAACTTGCCCAAGGCTGAAGCCATCCAATTAACCAAGTGGCCTTTGATGCTGCTGAAGTACTGAACAGGGGTAAATATTAGAACTTCAACTCTGTAACTACGACCTGCAGGTGCTTTTCTAATTTTTTGCATGTGCACAACTATAGGGGCTTCTTGAAAGTCATATTTGAGTTTTACTTTCCAGCATCAATCACTTGGAGGTGCAAATGTAAGCTATCTTTCCTATTCCTCTTTCCACTAGTGCTGGCAGAAGTAGTGTACTGCCTCAGATAACTCTGGACTTGAGAGCTACCTTCTGGCAATGATGCTTAATTAGCTTGTTACAGTACAAGGACAGCTGTAGCCCTCAATTGTGGAGGTTTCCATACACAACTATGCAACACTCCAGTTTTTATGTTACACTGCTCCCCTAAGTCCCACCACCACCACTTTTAAGTCCCTAGCTTGAGCTAGGATGAACGTGGATGCAGCCATAGGAATGCACATGCACAGGGAGGGGAGCACCAAGTCCCTCAGCCCCAGCTGCCTTACTGACACCATTGGCACCAAAGCTGAAAGTGAGCACACACTTAGCTGCCCAGATTGATCACTTCCCAGCTCACACTCAAGTTCCTCAGGTCACCTATCACAACCAAAAAGACAGGATGTTGACTTGCTTGCTTCTTATGTGCCAACTACAGTTGCCAAAATAACTTGAAAAATGCTGCTCTGGAAAAGAGGTAGGAGGTAACAATGAAATCTGTGATAAGTTAATTAGCCAAACACAAGCCATACTGTTCCTTAGCCACAGGAAAAACTGCTTTATACTAGGACAATGTCAGATGCTGATTGATCAGATGTTATCACAACATATGCAATTCTGAGATCTTGATATCACAGTTGGATTACTCACTCATTTTTGGTTATAGGAGTTAATCTGTAACTTTAGCAATTTTTTTAAATGTCTTTTTCTGAAAGGGAAGCATTAACAAACCGTAAGAAAATAAAAAGCAGCAGCTTTCTCAAACTTTAATTTCTGCTGTGTTTTTACCTAATGATCAAAATATCCTCCCCATAAAAATCTGTGTCCATATTTTCCCCTTCCATTTTATTACCCAGGTGTATATCACAACCTAACACTTTTGCCCTCTCAGGGTGATGAAGCATATGGAAGTATTATTCCCATTGTTATATGAATTGATATAATTCCTAGAAAGAAAGATGAGACTTTCAAATAACCAAGAAGTCTGGTGTATTAAAGATAAACAAACTTTTCTCTCCTCAACTTTTTATCACTTATCCATCAGCAGCTTTAAAAAAAACAACATTAATTACAAAATCCCAGAATGCTAGAGGTTGGAAGGGATTTCTGGATACCACCTAGTCCAATCCCCCTGGCTAGAGCAGGCTTACCTAGAGTAGGCTGCACAGGGTGGTGACCAGGCAGGTTTTGAATGTCTCCAGAGATGAAGACTCCACCACCTGTCTGAGCAGTTTGCTCCAGTGATCCTTCCAAGTGAAGTTCCTCACATGTTTATATAGAACTTTCTATGTTTGTTTGTGCCCAGTATCTCTTGTTCTGTCACTGGGCACCCCAGAAAAAGACTGGGCCTATCCTCCTGACACCTTACCCAGTGTAAATATTAATTAATTGTAAGCATTGATAAGATCCCCTCTCAGTCTTCTCCAGACCGAAAAAAAAAACCCAAGTCCCTCAGCCTTTTCTCATGCCAGTTGTCAGAGTCCCCTAATCATCTTTGTAGCGCTTTGCTGTAACCTCTCCAGGAGTTCCCTACCCTTGATTCAGGGAGCCCAGAGCTGCACACAGTACTGCACACTCCAGATGCAGCCTCACTGGGGCAGAGCAGGGTGGGAGGATAACTTCCCTGGACCACTTGGCTGCTCTCTTCTTAATGCAACCCAGGATGCCATTGGTCTCCTTGGCCACAAGGGCACATTGCTGGCTCATCCTGGCTAATTCCAACTATCTTGCTATAAAGCGGGGGAAAAAAAAAAAAAAAAGAAAACCCCCACATTTGCCTAGTGAGAGAGCTATATTTTAATTGGTGAAAGTTTATTAGATACAAGGGTCATTTTATTTTAGATTCTAAAAGAGCCTATTCATTTCATCTCTAGGCTGTCAAGACTCTGACTCAGCCAGAGCTATTCACTCAGTAACAGCTTCAGTGCTACTTCCACAAGCAAAAATCCCTGATGCCAGGGTCTATACATTGACATACAGACTTTTAGATCAGAGATCCATTTGTTGAGTAGTTCAGATGAGTTCTTGAAACTGGAATTTGTAGCCAGGGAAGGCAGGAAATAGCATCTTCTACTGCCTGAGGCATTTTCATTCAGTTCATTTGGATTTACATAACTCATGTAGAAATTTAGGTTAAAACTAATAGAAGTAAATATTCCTCAGTAACTGTGGATGGAGGGGTGGGAGGGAGGAAAAAGATGAACAAAGCTTACTTGTAAGCTAGAAGGTAAAAAAACATTTAAATAGTTACCTGATTATTCAAGTGGAAACTGATCCTCACAGTTTACAGGCCTTAAAAATCAGAGACGACAAACCTTCCTGAAGAGAAGATTTAATTCTGTTTTTAAGCTAGTTCACCTTTCTGACTAGAAGAGCTTAGCTCTTTAGTAGATTCAGTTTCAATAAGTCAGTCTTAATTTATGAGTTCTTTTTTGTAGGCATTCTGTCTTTTAATTATAGTTGCATCAATTGAGAATGAGCTGCCCAGACACAATCAGTAAAACCCATTCTGCTAAAGAGCCAGAGCTGATAACTTAATATTCTCCCTCAGTTTGTAGAGCAGAGGTTCAAGTCTTGCTTTCTTCCAATTTTGTCAAACAGACTTGGAGGAAAGAAGAGGAAGAAGCAGAACCAAACCCAGGTAACATGGCCTAAGTAATAACTTTCCACTCATCTGAAAGTGACATCATTTTAACTGGCCTTCTTCTTCAGTTTCTTCTCTACAGAAAAATGCTGAATGTAATACAGTATTGCTTATCACTTTATCAGAGTGAAAGGGAAGAAGAGAGAAGCTGCAGACTTTACTTTTTTCTCCTGTATACATAACCAGTCTATTTAGATTAAACAGACAGCTCTCCTAAAGAGCTTACATTTGTTTAGTGCCCAGTATAACCAGGGTCATTTGCTTCTGACCTTCAGTTAGTCCTGTACTAAATACAATTAACACATTACCTCAGTGTCAATCACACTATGGGCAGCTAAGCCTGAAGTCTCCCTGAAATACAACATTTGGACACTAATAAGAAAGCAGGACAATACACCTGCAGGACTCTGCAGAAGAGGAACATCAGGTGCTTTTTATGTGTAAGTGTCACATCCTGGAGCTGGAATGAAAGTCTGTGCTGCATTTAGGTGACCAACTGTTTTTCAGAGGTAACAGGAAGATGAGGGGCATTGAAAACACTGACTAGGAGGGCAGGAATTCTCATAGGCCATATTAAAAGATACACGTATATAAAGAGGTAAATAAATTGTTAAGCAACAAGTAAAAAATAGCAAAATGTTAAAATGTCTAAAGAAAAAAGAAGGGCATAAAACCAAGAAGGCTGAAGCTAAAGCCTTCCCACAAATATCTGTGTTTAATATTGCTCTAAAAGTTACTAAGTTAATGGAATTAAGCTAAGTGTAAAAGTTGCAGATGACTTGACATTTCCTGACAAGGTGATGTAGCTGTCAATTCTCAAATATATTTGGAAAAACTTATTTTTAAAAAGCAAGAATGAAAACCCAGAACACTAAAAACCAAGGAAGAAAGAACTGCCAGGTACTAAAGGTTTTCAAAAACACCTTTCCAAAGCTCTCCTCTAGTTACCTGGTAAAAAGACCTAATTCTTTTCATTATCTTCTTCCAATTCAATGATACAATTATAATATTTTGATCCACAGGACAAGAAAATATTTGAAGGAAGGTTTCTACAGAACCTTTCATGTAAGGAATGATAGATTTCTAAAGAACAAAGTGGAGTGAAACCAAAATATATTATTTAAACAAAGTGAGAGGAAGAAAATAAGATCACTGTTTAAGAGAGAACTAGGGGAGGAACCAAAGAAGCAGCTCTAACTATGTGATTCTCAGCTATATGTTTTAAGTAAATGATTATGCCCCTACAGATACACCTCTGTTGATTTTAATAAAGTGCATCAAATCTCAAAACACCCACCCTTCATTATTTTTATAATGCATTTCATAAGACATTGATGTTACATTGAAAACACACAAAAAATTCCATATTAAAAGAGTTAAGTTTTAAATGATTCACACAACGTATTTTCTAGGAAAGTAATGTAACCAGCTGTAGAATTAGTCTCTCAAATTTGATTAAACACTGTATTGGACTGGAGCCCAAGACAAGCAAGCTATATATTCTTATTTCTACTGCCACCTAGTGTACATTTGGACTTCCTTCATCTAAGAAAATATTTACATCTGAAATTACAAAGAAAATTACTTAAGATGAAACTAAATCAACAGTAGCTTTTCATATTCAAGATATAAACTGTAAGTATCTTCAGTTCACACCTCAATGCTATGTTTTTTCCTGGTTTGAGCCACTGTGAAACTTACTTCTATCTCCCATCCACTTTGAAGAGGTCTTATAAGTATATGAGATATTAATTATGAACAGAGAAAATTCAGGAATACAACAGTTACCAATTGGAATGCATTTCTTTCAGTATGTTGCACTAAAACTGGATTACTGATACAATTATCAAATATCTCTAAATATCTCTCAAAGTTCCAGCTGGTGACTGTCTTTCTGAACCCAGGTAAATAAATTCTGAGCAAGGTGAGCTCTATTTTGTGTGCACTGTTTTTCCAGAATTAAGTTCTGGAATATCAGGAACCTTGCCACAGTGCAGCCAAGGAGTGAAAGAGAAGCAAGAACTATCCAAAAAGCAGTTAGAAACATGGAGAGGTATGAAACATCAGGAATTTTAAAAGCATTAACAGAATTACTACCTTCTTGAGTCCTACCTGTACATCTGAACTTTGTTTTCTATCACTTTGAGTTTTATCGTAAGGCAATCCATCATCATCTGTGCTACAGAGGTAACTAAACTTAATCAGCTCAGCATAACTCAGGGTGATGTATTACAACACGTCTCAAGTGTCCAGATGACACTGAAGTGGCTTTAAGAAAACCTCAGAAGTTCATCTATACTTTTAAAAATCCCATGTTTGAACTGCCTGTAACTCTTGCACATGTTACCATGTCCCTTAAAATACTATTGCTTAATTTAAGATCTGTTGTCTTCCCCTGTTCCTTATGACAACAAAATTAAGAGAAAGCAAGCAGTTTGGCATTTTATGTGGTGCAGATGAGGTACTAGCAAAAGTTGTGTCCTTACAATTGCTGTGCTGTAGTAGAATAGATCACCAAGAGAGACTGGGGAATTTCCTTTCCTTTTTAAGGGCCTCTTACTCTGGCTGACTTGATGTACCACTGTCAACAAGACCAGACAACCTCCAAAAGCTCCCTCCGGCATGTCTGTGATTCAATTCCTCCTTTTCCAGCTATTTTACAAAGATGATGAGCCACAGAAACATAAGGGTGGTGTTGCAGTGGAACTTCCTAGTGCTTAAAATTCTCTCTATTGCCTGTTGCTCAGAAAGACTAATGGGAAGTTTAAAACAAAAAGTATGTTTGTTTTAACTGAAAAGGGACAAAAAATTTTTTTTTTCCTCCTCCCAAGTACAGCATAGCACAGCAGCGCTAGAAATGCTGCTTTTTATCAGGAAGAAGAAGAAGAAACACTTATTTAAGAAGAAACACTGAAAACTTTAAGCACAATTAGTGCCAGTAAAACAAATTACTGCTGGTAGCAACCTGATACTAGTTTTGTCTCAATAAATTATGTCTCTGTTCAGATGGCGAGATCCATTCTTTCTTGCCGCAACAAAAAATTCAATATTTTTGTTGAGAAAGAGGAATAAAAAGGAAAACATCTACAGAGCAACAAAACTTGGTAGCTTGACTTTAACACAAATAAGCTGCAAGAGAGATCCTGATCATTATTATATTAATTAATTTTAAAATACACTAAAGTATTAGCAGTTCTATTGAAACTATCAAGACACTATTCTGTCTCAAAGAATACGATTCCTGTTTATTTGAGAACAAGATATTCTACAGATAATATGATGGTAGTAGAAAACTAAACACATCAACCCTATTCTTAAAATCCTGAAATCAGGCTAGAAAATAAACAAGAGTCAAAAACTTTGCTGTGACAAATGTCAAAGCCATATACCCACCCTCACTTATACAGAGCATCTAAGCCAGAAGCCTATAAACTGCTACACCTCAGATAAGAAATGCAGACATTAGATTAAGTGAAATCTGTCAAAGCTAACTGATAAATAACCTGACATTCAGCTATCAAACTTCCTTTATGTGCCCTTTCAGTATTGATAATAAGGTGCTTCCAAGCCTTTGTTTAACTGTAGCCTAAACTCTTCATTGCTTTTCCAGAGCCTCCCAATTACCTTGGACCAGGGAAAAAAAAAAAAAAAAAAAAGGAAAATTGCTTTAAAGAATGTTCATATCTTTGCCAGGCATCTGAGCAGCTGAAGTCTGGGAAAGAAAGCAACTGAAACCTGCAGTTAGAAGTTACTGTGCTTGGTTAGCATGTGTTAGAATTGATTGCAGTTTGAATGGGTCATGAAGAAAACTGTTGATGTAGCAAGAATGGTTTTAGCTGGCAAATGGTGTGACTGAGTTTGTTCCAGCACTGACAACCTCTATAGGAGGCTGCTACCAGTAAACTTAACTTCATTCATAGACCTTACAATGAAAATGAAGTTTTCTGTTCATGAACACTTTATGAACAATGTGCTTTTGTTCTGACCAAAATGCTATGCATCAAAAAGGTTCACATCCAACTTGACAACAGAGCCAGACCCATGAGAATATTCAGGATCTCTCCATCAAAATATTTTCACCTTTATACTATTTGTATTTCATATATTCATACTGCATACACATATAGGAAAAAAAAAAAAGCTCAATATCCTGAAATCTCCATGTTTTAAAAGTCTAATCAGGAAACAATGGCAGCAGTAACTGCAATTTATATGAACAAGATCAGGTAACCCTGGCTTTCTCTATTAATGATGTTAGTCTACGACAGCAACCAAAATGTTTCTAGATTTGTATCAGACACAGCTCTTGGACACTAGAGACAACTTGAGAATAACAAAGAAGAGATAAAAATATAGGCAATCACCATTTAGATGCTAGCCAGATCTACCAAGAACAGTCACAAATACATCCCTGGGGTTTTATCATAACCAATGGTCTTGTCTAAGGCATAGTGCTCTTTATCTATTTAGCATAGCTTTCAGCCAACCTGACAAACAGGATTTTTAAAATACTGCCACAGAAGAACTGACATTGCACTTTGGTTCCCTGATTGCCAATACTTGAGTTGCTGGTAGAATGTTTGACTGTAAAGTAGCTAAAGAATCAAAGTATCAGGGAATCAGACTACATAGTGATAAAATACATACTACTAGCCTACAAAAGGCTGTCTAAACTTTTAGACAGGCATCAAGATCTTCTCACAAGACCTCTAGAATCTTTATAGAAACTTTCTATAATAATGCCACCTTGTCCTGCTTATAATCATATATTTTGAGTAGTATTCTAAAGCTCACTGAAGATTCAGGTACCTTCTGCAACACTTACCATGTTACTTCAGAAACCAGGCTATCACCTATATTTTGTTTAAATCAGGTGTAATACACAGACTTCCACAAGAGTGATGAAAGGAATTCACCAGGATAAATCTGACAGCATCAGATAGGCTAGTAATGTTGATGTTTATTCATAAGTTATGGTTGCCTCCGAAGCATTATACATAGTAATTATCTGGTATACACAGAACATATTTAACTATGTTAATGCTAGACAGTGTTTACAAAAGCTTTTGGTTTCCTATATTAGGACACTTGTTGCACTCACCTCAACTGAATGAAGTTTTCCATCATGGAGATGAGGTGACCTTGGGTAAATATCAAGCAGATGAGGAGGATCATCAATATGTGTTCTTCTAATATGGTGTTTAAGAATTTCTTTATAATCAAATGAATCAAAGTTGGTTTTCCAAAGTAATACCTGTAAAAAGACATCATATCAGCAACTACTTGAAGCTTTTCATTGCCCAAAGCAAAACTATTCAGTGTAGTTTGTTATTATTAATACATTTTGACATCAGAACGAGCTTGATGAGGTACTTCCTCAGAGCACCTTGTACTTCAAGGCTAGTCAATGTGGTTCAATCTATTTTAAAAAAAGAAGAAAATCTTTAAAAGATATCTCAATAATCATAAAGCAAATGAAACTTCAGTCCCACTGCACTGTATCAAGCTATAAATGCTATATTTCTGTTAAATTAAGGGGTCATACACTGTCAAATTTTTGTTCCCTATGAAGTCGTGCAGGTCAAACTCGAAAGTTTGAGGGGATAAGAGAAATTACAGAGTTCCACAGAACTCTAAACAACATGATTCCATTGTTTTAACCTTTTCTGAACCTTGTCCAATTGCATTCAGTGTAGAAACAATATACAACAGCCCCACTATGTCCAAACGCAGAAGTAAGGCAATAGAATGCAGAGGCAAGATAGCAGAAGATAGTCTATCAGGCCTTATGGATAGACCACAAAGCAAGTCATAGCATTCAATGTTGATTTCCCAGGTCATAGAACAATTGTATATGTAAGTAATTTAATTAAGTTTACAACAGATTTAAAGTAAAAATTTACACAAATCATGTCAAGTGCTAAGGGAAAAAAAAAAAAAAAAAAAAAAAAAAAAAAGGCAGCTCATAACACTAAGATGATAGTACTTGCCAAAAGTCCAATTTAGCCACTCCCTAAACTAGGGGAAATGAAGAAAGCATCATGATCTGACTTAAAATTACTTGCCTGTCAAGCCAAAACTATTTTTGGAACCATTAGAAGTATTTTCAGAAATTAATGAACCATTCATAAGCAGCACAAATCACAGATTTGTTCAGAGAAATTCTATGCAGACTAAATCTTATAATATATTCCTAAAAAGATGAATGATTACAAGTTCATTTAAGACTTGACATCTTTCATTACTCTGTTGAGTAGAAGACCCTAAACAAGGAGTGGGAGACAGAGTGCACTGATGAAAATGGACCCAAACCAACCCATACATTAGTAATAGTGAAAGCAGGATTCATGGAGCTCAGTATGTCATATAAACCATAAAACCTGGCACTTGCCAGACAATGATGTGCTAAGATTAGTTAATTCAGAGCAGTTCACTGTGCTGTAAGAGGTAGGTCCTGCTTTCTCTCCCTTCCTCTTCTTAGCTGTGTAGTTCCACTACTTCCATCACCCAATCCAGCATGAAGTTTTATATGGTTTTTCTCCATTTTTGCAGGCTAATTTTATACTTGTTTAGAACTTTGAACTGGCTAAGCTCTGAGCAGAAACAAGGGCATAGGCAGGAAGCAGAAGATGACCTTTTATTGGTGGTGAGCAGTTGAGCTGCTAAAGATCTAAATGTTTTATTTTGCTCTAAAGTAGAAGGCCATGGCACTGGAGCTTCAATATTACAGATAACAAAATGAGCAAGAGTAAAATCAGCATGGAAAAACATGTCTGGAATATCTCAATTGCACTTCAAACAGGATAAAGGCAAATATGCACTCAAGGTATAACTTTACTTTTCACTTAAAAGGAAGAGCAAAATGTCTTCTGCATTCCTTGGAAGCAGTCAAATGAATAAATTTGTCTTGTGCACATATAGCCAAGAGGAGCAAAGAACATGAACTTTGGAACCCTGCGTGTCCAGTTTTTTTTTGATTGAGGAAAGAAGCAAAAAGGAAGAAACAAAAGAAGTATCCAGTGCTTGTTTCAAATATTTAACGTGCTTCTGAACAAAGCTTTCAGCTGGCGCTGCATCAACCAGAAAGAAACTTGAAACTAGAAGCAGAGATACTGGTTTTCCTTCTTTGATGGAAGAAAAACAGATTTTATCTGTTGTTTGAAAATGTAATAGCCTTAACATAATACGTGTATAGAGCAAGTAACTTGTGGTAAACTTAAAATGAATCATCTTGCCTTCAATTCACACAGTGCACAGACAGTATCCTTTGGATACTCATGAGGGATAAAAGATGTACTTTTGTCTAGAGTCTTCTCATCAGCTTGCCAGATGAACTTTTCAAACTAGTACACCCTATAACTACAGTAAGTAAACTTAATTTTATTATAGTGAGCTGAGAAACAGTCCCACAACTATTCTCCTGGAAAAAGGCTCTGGACAGGTCAGCAAAAAAAGGTTGTTTGTGGAGTACATGTGTGTATATGCTAGCAGCAAATGGACACAAATGGAAGAATAAAGTTCTTATGACAGAGATATATACATAAGGCATTTACCACACAACAGTTAGCACTGTGCCTTTTAAAACTTAGCATACAAAAGTGAAAATTATAGCAAAATAATTAGCCCTCTCCCAAGAAAAAGGGAGACACTTCAACAGATAAAAATGTGCCTTTCTGTAAGGCAAAGAAAACTAGGATTCATTACTAGACCTACTATTATTACTGTTTAAATTCAACATTGACCTAAGAATGCACTTCCTAATGAAACTGGATCTTCCCTCTCATGCATTCAACATGAAACCATTATACCAAACTGCTGGGAAACATGAGCCATCTTACAGATTTTGCACTATGATACCTACTCATACCATGATCCCACATGTCATCAGCTCCGTAGCATGAAGACAGAACAGCAGAAAGGTGATGACATGATGCACTGAGCATACAAGTCATTCAGGGGGCCCCAAAATTAAAAGGAACCTTGCAATAAGACAGGCATTCCCAGGGTATGGTGGGATCTTTTGGGGAGTTTGAGGCAGCCATAATACTGTAGAGATCCTTTCAGTCAAAGACTTTCAAACTAATCTTCTGTCATGTGACATAGTTTAATCTATGAACTTCATTTCCACTCAAACATGATACACCAATCATCATAAAACTCAAAAGAAGGCAAGGTCAACAATTCAGGAATATCTAGGAATCAAAGTTTCAGTCTGGAACTGGAAAATTCTCATTAAAAAACCTAGTGTGAAAAATAAAAGATTAGACTAGTGATATCTTTTCCTGATTCCTGTTTGGTTTCTTTTTTTTCCTAGTTGTAAAATTAACACTGGAAATTTGCTCAGGTTTTCATTTTTCCAATAACTGTCAGGTTTGGTATTGCTACTTACTAATGCTTTGTGACAGAAAGCAAATTTAATTTCTTTCTTTGAGTGCCTTCAAGTCATTTTTGAAAGTGTGCTCTCTTAAGCATTGATTAAAATCCAGAACAGATTGTATTCTTCCTATTGATACTGAAGTTTTAAATTGAAAAGTATTTATTTTCCAAAACTGTCTGCTTCTAGCTGAAATGTATTTCAAGCTCCACAAACCAAATATAAATATGAATTATAGTAAATTCTAAAGAACTTAATTACTATGGCATTGTATTCTGTGTCAACATTGAGCTATTAGCTTTTTATTACAAGCAACAACAAGACAACAAATATTAAGGAATATTTAAGACGACTGTGAAACTCTAAGCCTTGGGCTACAAATGTTCTTTCTTTTCAGAGAATATAAAGCCCTGATAGAGATGTTTCCAAGCTTGATAGAACTTTTGTAATTGAGATTTATCATGGCACATGAATACTAATTGTATGATTTGCTGCTTAATTTAAAATAAATTTTTATTGGTTTAATTGCTAAAACATCTCTCCCCTGTACGAAATGCTGTACTTTGCTGTTTTACCCATGTAAATTAGCACAGCAAACACAAGATTTTTTCCCAGTTCTAGCCTAAATTTCCCCAGTAGTACTACTTAATTCTTATGATCATAGAGTAGCAGCTTTAGAAGAAGTGAAACCCCAATGGAGCACCAAGGCCTTAAAGCTATTTGCAACACAACTACTTAATTGTCACTGAAATGCAACACTTAAAATATTTATATTAAAAAAAATAATTTTCTTTTAATAAGTAGCTAGAGGTGGCTAACACTGTGGTCCTCTTGTTGTAACATCCAATTGAAAGTAGTTAGGATCAAGTTTTTAAATTATGTATCTATCATTTTTCTCCTGAAATTTAACTTTAGGCTAAACAAACTAACTCAAAAGACACACTACTAGAAATAATGAGTGCCAGCATACTGTAATTAGCATTTTACTATGGCATACTATGTTTAACTCCCATCCACTGTTACAAATATTAAGACAGTTAAAGAGACAACATGACAGACCTGAGCATCTGCTCCACCTGAGACAAATTTTTCACCACCTTTTGAAAAAGCTACAGAAAGTACAGGTCCCTGAAAGAAAAAGTAGCATTCTGTAAAATTATGCTATTACTGTAATCATGGTATTTTAATGCAAAGTAAAAAACACTTAAGTCATTTTCTAACACAAATAGGTTTTTTGATTTTAGTAAAATAAGGAAGAACTTGACTATAGTGAAATTTTTGTAAAACAACTTGATCAAAGAGTAATATTGCACATCTTTTAAGATACAGCAGTACAATTACTACAATCTGTACTGGGAAAACAGCAGAACTTTCCTTAGTTCTTATGCTTTAACTTTACAACAAAAAAAATTATCAAACACATCTGTGAAGACAATGTGCTTGAGTGATTCACTATGAGCAGTGGGGTTTATTTTGCATTAAGAAGAAAGGGAGAAAATGTCTGCCATTCTTCAGAAAAGTTATCTTTCATAAGCTTCCCCCTCCTTGGGAAGCAGTTTTTCAATAGACAAGAAGACTAATGTGCCAAATAATAGATTTTCACAACTAAGAGAGTGAATTGTTAATTAATTTAGAACATGATTACTTAACATTAAGCACACATACAGTGTAGACAGATAAACTGTATGATTGTTGATAAAATTGATGCATCTGTGACAACAAGGTATATTAATACAACATTTTGCTGTCCACCAAAGTTTATCTGCAAGTTGCAAGGTACAAGACATAATGGCAAAAATGTTACCTTCCCTTTGAAAATACACTGAGTAATCTACCAACATCTCCATTTAAATAAGGATAATGTATATACCTTGTGTCCATGAAGAGTATAAATAAGTCTTCCTTCTATGAGGTCCAAAATCTTAAGGGTACCATCAGTAGAAGCAGTGATGAGATAGTTACCAGAAGGATGGAATGATACACAATTAACCCCTGCTCTGTGAACTAATTTACAGAAGACAATATTCAAAGACTGTAGGTATCTACTAACAGGAAATGTACTTAATTTCTTCATTCTTTTCCTCCCCCAAGAAAGCATACTCCATTTAAGGGAAAAATCCTCAAAGTGCTGGGCATAGAAGATTCTCCAAAGTCTTTGCATAGGTCTGTTCTAAAAACTAAGAGAGGAATGGCATAGGAATAATCAGGATACAGGTTGTATTTTAGGGTTGCTAGACTGCAAAAAGATGACTTACAAAATACCAATTCCAGTACTTAAAGTGTGACTAAAAAGAATTTGGAGGCTCCCTTGTATAAGGAGTCACACAGAGAAGATGAGAGGTAATGGATATAAGTTACTCCTGGGGAGATTCCAATTAGACACAGAAGGAAAATTTTTCACAATAAGAAATTGTTGGAATAATCTCCCCAGGGAAGTGGTGGACTCCCCAACACTGGATATTTTTAAGATTCATCTGGACAGGGTGCTGGGCCATCTTGTCTGGGCCATGCTTTTGCCAAGGAAGGTCTGTCCACATGACACTTGAGATCTCTTCCTACCTGGGATTTATGATTCTATGAATATAACCTATTTGTCCACTTTTCCCAGTAATGAATGAAATCACATAATCTAAATAAATCGTATTTCATTGCAAAGAGCTCCATTCTAAAAATCCCCCCCAAAACTTTGTTTTTACCTTTGTAATGCTGCAGTAGTTTATTCATTCGAATATCCCACAGTTTCACTGTATGATTGGAACCTGCAGAAGCTATACATGTACCACTTGGGTTGAAATCCACAAAATTTGTAAATCTAAATATAATTAATGAAAACAGTTTGATCATGTGTTTCCATAGAAATATTTAGATGTGTACATTTATACACATAAAACACGGTATTAATAACTGAGCTGCCACAAAGTCATGTGCAATCCATATGTATGGAACTCAACCAGTGTATTTCAAATAACTGAAATAAGTATAGGAAAATGATACGGGCATGATAAATCAAACTGTAAAATATGGCTTTTGTTAAAAATATGGCATAAGTGTTCTGACTCAAACCTTCACAGATTGTGTTGGAGTAGAAAGTGCCTAAAAGAAAGTGCTGCAAGCAGTTGGTAAGTAGCAAAGAAAATAATTTTGTCTAAGAACAGAGTATCTAAAACACATATACATGATTAACATACAACTCCATTTGTTAATTAAAACCCTGGTTTCAAGCAAAATGCAACTCTTTTCTAACCTTAAATAAGTCAGGTAACTGAAGCTAACAGAATACTGTTTTTGTCAATCTGTGGAGAATTTTGAAAGTTTTCTTGTTGAAGCACTCGATTATCAAATAGCATTATCAAAATGGAGAAAAAACATGAAAACTTTCAAGAATCCAAAACCAATGACTTCTCTCTCTCTTATTTCTTGACAGATGGAAAACATCTGGATAAGTGCAGCCAGTTAACCTCGTATGAAAACATGAAATTAATTATTTTATTTTTTATGGGTGGTAGAAGTTTGATCTATTTTCAGCTATAAGCTATATACACATTAACACCAAGAAACATGAATTTAATTGCAATAAAAGTGCACATTTACATTACTCCTTTTTTCTAGAAACACTTACCCTCCATAATCTTGGAAGCTATCAATACAAGTTTTATTCCTGGTATCCCAGATATTAATAGATTTATCCTCACTGCAAGATGCTATTAGTCTTCCATCAGGTGAAAATCTGGAACATGCAAGTGTAACTAAACAATTGGTACCAGCTAGATAGCATTAGAGACAAAAGTAGCAAAACACCAGAACCAAGAAAGCCTCTTTGGAATTAAAATGTGCAATATTCAAATTAATTTTAAATTTCTTGTATTTCTCATGGAGTAATAAAACGGAAAAGAAAACCTTCTTCACCAACTCCTCCATTTCACAATTAAGCAGGGCCATAAGCAAAAAAGAGGGACAGGGAGTGAGGAAGATGACAGTAGCCTGAGGCTGTCAGTTCACATGCCAAAAATATTATTATAGAAAACTATAGGCAAAAAGGCAAAGAGGACACAGAAAAGCCTTGCATTCAATTTTAACCTACATACATATATTCTCCTGTGAGCTCTCTCTATACTTACAAACTGCCAGCCAAACATTCATGATTATTTCTACACTAGTATATCAGTTTTTTTAAACAAGAAAGTTGATTTGACTCTCATTTTACCATTTATTATTTCTCATATTGAGCAACTGCAGAAGGACATAACTTTCACGTATTATTTCCTAGTGCTTTTATTTTTCTTTTCAACGATGGGATACTTTGGAACTTTGTATGGATCAGCATTTCACCAGTGTTAAATTTCTCTCTCAGGAGGATTAAACCAGACCAGTGTAGCTGCAGATTTTTCCACTAATATGGAGAAGAAGAAAAAAAATCAGCAAAGAACAATCATTTTTTGTCTTTGAAGACCTGTCCTGCCTTTAAATAGAGTGTGACTCTTAACTTGCAGTACAAAGGCCATTTCTTTTACCTTTTCCAGTGACATAAGCTTAACTCATTTTGACTCATGATCATTCTTTTATGCCACTGCTATTCCAAGAATAGTTAAGAAGCGCCCTACCATGCATAATAAATCTAGAAAAAAATGAATAGTGTAAATATGTTAACAGAGCAAGAAAACATACAAGACCTGAGGGAGAAACGAAGGAGAGTGACTGAAAATAAATACAGAAGACCTTATTTGTCCTTTAAAGCATAAAAATGAACACCCAGCAACAGATTTAATAATATGTACATATATTAACACCGACCAAGCTTTCAGACTTTAGCTAGGAAATAAATCACGTGTGCATTAAGACTGATTTCTTAAAATTCTTAAAAGTTCATTATTAGTAATAATCAGATCATTTATCATACCCAGATCTTTCTTCTTAGCTCTGCCCTGGGAAATAAAAACTCTTTCAGAGTTCTGCTTCTTTGCAAAGAGAAATAAAAACCCCACACTTACTTTGCACAGCGAACCCAATGAGTGTGTTGGAAGAGGGAAAAAAAAAGACGCTGCTGGCGAACAGTCCAGATTTTTATTGATTTATCATTGGATGCAGAAACCAGAAAGTGTCCATCATGGGAGAAGCTCACACTACGAACAGAGGCTGTATGACCTTTCAGTACCGATGATTCTCCATGACTTAAAAACAAAACCACAACAAACACACAAACAAACACGACCAAGACAGAAAACACAGTTGTATTAAACAGAAAGAGTTTAAATCCCATAAATCTCAAAGTTAACGTATATGGAATCTTATTCAAATGAAAAAGCAATATATAAAAAGAAAACGCATATATACCTATGAGGCTAAATCTCAGTGCTGCAAATATTCTTAGCCTTATCTGAATATTCATTTATTACAATAACAGACTTGAAAGTAACTGTATTTAAGATGACCAGTTTTAGAGAACAGTGCGATTAAGCAGCAGCATTAGCCTCCATACTGTATTTGAAAGATAATTCATTTTGATACATTAGTCTATAAAATCATTAAAATTTAAAGTAACATCAGTTTTCCTAAAATCATTCTCAATACCTCATAATCATTAGTTCTTGAGACTCTTAAAAGGCAATTCAGAATTCTTTTCCCCAAAATTCTATTTTCTGTTTTTTTCATCACTTGTCTCCCCAAAATGAAGTGCAGCCATGCACTTATTAAAAAATACATCCTTTAAGCCACAGAAATACTACCAAGCATAGCCCTGCACACATAAAATTATGATCTCTGAATTGCTATATTTTTCATCCTAAACTTGACTATTCAACAACGAACAAAACAACACAATAAAGATCTGTGTCGCTTGTTCTCCCTGATTCCTTTCTGTCAAAGCCCAGGGATGTGAGAAGAAACTTTTCTTGGGTAAATACTCCAATACTCCCATTGCACACTACTGAAACACATAGCCAGCACCACCCAGTTATACTCACATGCAAGGAATCCATAGTCTGACAGTATGATCTTGAGAAGCTGAAGCAAGTAGCTGCCCATCTGGTGAGAACTGTACACTGGTCACTGCTTCCACGTGGCCTACAAATCTGTAAGCTTTGCATGGTGTCTTCAGCTTCCACAACATAAGAAACTTATCCAAAGAGGAGGTAGCTGGCAAGAAATAAAAGATATTATGAGCCCGCTCATTTTATTGGTAAAATCAGAGCTAATGACTGTGGATTTGGATTCACCAGTGAAGTTACTTGATATTAGGGAGAGGGAGAAGTTAATGGGTTTTAAGGGATCCTTGGCCTGAGCAGAAGCCTGGCAGCCAGAAACGCCAACACCTTTTGGAAGGACATCAGAAGACTGGGAGGAGTAAAGGAAAATTCTTAACAGGTAGCTCTCCCACGTATTGGGCAAACTGGCTTACAAGTTCTTTAAAGATCACAGAATGGTTTCAGTTGGAAGGATCTTAATGATTTTCTAGTTCCATCCCCCACTGCATGGGTAGGAGCACCTTCCACTAGACCAAGTAGATATAGATATAGACCAAAAAATCCAAAGTCAAACATCATGCACATGTCATTAGATATAAGTCTAGATTTGATGATACCAACTACTAAGAAAACAACAAATTCTTTAGTGATCCCACTTTGATCTCCAAGATGGAATTTGTTTCAAATATCTAGTGTTTAATTCTGAAAACACAAGTCAATTTAAACTCAAGATAGAATTTCTAACACTCCAAAAGTCTACACTAAAGTAAATATCAGAATGTTATAATTCTATTTTTTTTTAAGTACCAGTTTTTTTAATACTAACATTTGTCTAGTTGAAAGCACTATGTGAATTTGTCAGTCTAACAATAGAAAGACCATGAATATTTTAATTTTGTTTTGGAGTCCCCTTACACTACACTATCTGCATTTGTGAAGCCAGACATAGCTTTTACTGGAGCTTGATCACTTTCAGGAAACTGTAAGTCACAAAAGCAAGTAGCAATTCAATTAAACTGACAAGAATGGTATTTCTACACTCCTATTATCATAAGGTCTGCTAAGTTCTGGCATGCAGGACATAAATAAAACCAAGGGATTCACATTCCTATCTCTCAGTTAGAAAATTCCTAGCCTGGGAAGAAAAAAAAAAAAAAAAAAAAAAAAAAAAAGGAAGGAGAAGAACAGGGACCTCCGAGAAGTTTAAGAGGACATGAAAAGGATGGCTCTTTTTTCCCCATCCTTTCTCAGGCACCAACTGAGCACAATAGAATTAGCAGAGCTATTATTTTTATTCCCAAATAACTACCTCCTGGTAAAAGATGTGAACCAGATTATCCCTATGCCCATATCAATAGGCCTAAATTTGTCACAGAAGTACAGAATATTTGTTCCCTCCAACTTCTCAGGACTGTTTTATAGCAGGATTTTTCTAAAAAAAAAAAAAAAAATGCACAAAGTACTCATGGTACCTTAAAAACTGCGTAAAAGCCATGAAATACCAGCCCTCTTTGCTTTCAGTTCTAAAACCCAAAGGAAATATTTTAAAATCTGATAGTACAATAAATTCTGAAGCTTCTTGTAGCTTGCACTCTCACAGATGAGTTACCCTACAGTTAATGAGACCTGAAGTTCTCCTTTCCCTGGGACAGGCATCTTCCTTATTCTCCCTCTGGACTCCCTGTTGTTTACTCTCACACAGCATCCTCTCCCCATCCTTAGGTAGGTTTCCTCTCTGGAAGCTCCTTACTATAACACTCAAAGGCTGTTGCTATCTCTGATGCTGCAGTTCCAGCTCAGTTAACTCCACCCAGACAGAGGGAAGCAGTTCAGGACCTGAACAGGAAAGGGTGAGTAACTGACAGAGCTGTTGCAGAATTATTTTCCAAAGACACGAAGGCTGATGCAGCTTTATATCTGAACAGCATGGGAGAGGTGTAAACCCAGAGGAAAAAAACCAAAACAACTCCAATTGCCAAAACTTTGAATTTACATTCAACTTTGTCCCCTATCAGGGAAATTTTCTTCCTGGTAATGAAACCAGGTCCCTTTACCATAAATAAGATTCAGCCAAGCCAAGCTATTCAGTGTTCTAGCAGACTGGAATTAAATTTGGTGCATATGGCAAATGACTAAGAACTCTGCTGTAACAGTACAGCAAGTACAAGTACAGTACAAAATTTTATCCTAGCTACCTAAGTACAAGAATCTACAGGTTAACGATGTTGCCAGCAACAATTTCCAATATCAATACTAATCTTAAAAAGTTTTATACATGAAAAAATGTATTACTATTTTTATCCAGTAAACTTCTTCTCTATTTCTTTTTTTATTCCATTTTAAGGGATTTTGCCTAGTGTGTAACAAAGCTTTTCCAAGCTACTCAAGCACAGTATCGTAAGGATTGGTTCTTAATCCTTAATGCATTTTTCTCCCCTCAAGTTCATGTTGTCCATGCATTTAAATGTTCAAAAGGATGGGAGCAAGAACTTTCCAGGACAAATCACACACTGGGCACTGCAGCAATTCAAGCCAGATCAATGCATTTTGTCAGCATTTACTAAGCATGCCAGCACTCTACAAGCTGACTTTCAGTTTACTAGGCCACCAGCAAATGGTCCACAACAGATCACCAGGGATAACTGAAAGTATTGGAACTGGAACAAAAGAAACACAGAAGATCCAGAAGAATTTTTTAGGATGGGCCATATACAAATAAGTCTGTTTCACGTGGTCCTCAAAAAAAAAACCAAACCAAACCAACAAAACACAAAACAACAACAAAGGTTAAAAAAACCAAAAAAAACCCAAAACAAAACCCACACACCACAAAAAGCCAAACATGATGCAACCAGAACCAATAAAATTTGGCCTTGCTGAAAATTCACCCCGAGTTAGCTCCAATATACAATTTATTCCAGTTAGTAACCTCAGTGACTTTGTTTCTGTTTCGTTATGGGTTTGGTTTTTGGTGTAGGTTTTTTTTGTGGTTTTGTTCCATTTTGTTTTTCTCCTTTTTCAAAAACCATCAGTTCTTTCTGTACACACCCAAGGACAGCTGAGATATCTCTAGGTAATTTATTATTCTGATCATGAGTCAAAACAGAATTAAACACCAAAGAATAAAAGACTTGGTCTTATGAAAAGACCACAACTCTGTGCTTTGATTCTCTCAACAGATATCTTCAGATTTCTAATGGAAGTTGTTTACGGTATTCAACAAAACCAAGTTCAATTTCCAAGCTGTGATTATTGACAACATTTTCATATATACACATGTATAAATGAAGACAAGAGTTGCCACAAAATAGAGCTATTGTTAGGCTCCTATTTCCCAGAATATCACAGCAGTGACCACAAGTTGTGCAACAGATGAGGGAAGATATACTCAGCCAGGCTTTAACAGCCTGATATACCCCTGGATCGCCCTTTCCATGTTGCCTCTTCCCTTGCCCAAATACTGAAGCATCTCCAATATAATTAATTGTGTACTAATTACATACAGGTCAGATGGAATACAAGGCTATACATGTGATGTGCACAAGTATTCAGCCACTACCAAAACACTCACACACCTTGCAGGAAGGATGTAAATCTGGGTTATAAGGTGCAGTGCCACTATACAAACACACTTAATAACAATTCACAAGATTCCCTGCTTGGAGGAAAGCAATTATTAATTCAATCTCAGTCAGGGTAACCAATCGGGAATCCTAAGGGAAGTGGATAAATTACAAGGAACTTCTAATAACTCCCATAATTTCAAGTTCATGGCAGTTTTTATTGTGTAATGTATGTAATTACACAAGCGAAAAGAACAGGAGACTCAGCACACTAGCCAAGATTTAATTATCATTCTGGATTTTATTTTTTCAGAAGAAAACCCAAGGCCCTCACACATTTATTCAGTGTTAAGTTTACATTCAATTTCTTTTAAGTCACTTAAAAATCAGTAGTTTAAAATATATACAAGCATTCCCCCAAATTTTTTACATCTAACAGCACAGGAAATCTCTCAGACTTTCAGATTTTCCAGAAATCTGTACACACTGAAAACCAACTGCATTGGAGTGTTTCTGTAGAATTGGTGCAACTCAGTTCAAAACTAGTATAACATGAAAAGGCAAGGGTCTTTTCTCCTCTCTTTTTCTCTCCTTCTTCAGCCCTTCCCCCACTCCCAATTTTTTTTATTCCAATTGGGAACAAATGAAACGAACTTTGGTATTTTTATGGCCAAATAATTTTTTTCCTTTTTTTTCTTTTTGTATTTAAATAACCATAAAAATAGAATGAGGGGTGTTGGGGAAAAGGAGGAAGGGTTCAATACATACAAAAAGAATAACTTTTCAAACTTTAAGAGGCAGGTTCACTTAGACTTATTGCTTAAATAGATAAGGAACACTTTGAATGTCAGTTTTAACATGATAATAGTTCTTTACATGAAATTAAGTTTTTATCAAGTCCTAAAAAAGTTCATTGTCTAAAAGTTGCATAGTCTGTATTCACACCAGTTATTTATTTTGATCTGAGGAACATGTATTGCATATACAAGGTAGTGCTCTGCCACGCAGGAGAACCCAGGCCTTTTTCCTGCAATTTCTATTGAATGTAACAGTCTACAGCAAACTTTTCAGAGAAGCACATACTTTGTATAATTTATTGCCCCAGTACATGGCGACTGGATCCTTTAAAAATTTGATAAATGGTTCATAACTTGTAGGTCCACAGAAGAATTTCTTGCTAAAGAGCAGAATGGAGTTTTTCAGGAATGTCTGTCTTATATAGTCAAGAAGTTCCCTTTTTCAAAAAAACCAAAAACAAACAAACAAAAAACAGCTGGGGAAATAAGAAAAAAAAAAAAAAAAAGTATCATATTACAGGTAGCCTCCTAAAAATAAGTTAAAGATTTAACCCATGCCACACAGTGGCGATCATCTTTAGCATGATTCAGTGCTACATTCCTCAGTTCCAAGTTTTCTTCTTCTGCTCCCCTTTTACTAACCTGCTTCCAAACAATCCTCCCGATTCTGTAAAACCACAACGATTCAAGAATAAATCTTAATTTACTCCTGCTTTATTTTTGGCAAACCTTTACTTATTTCAGGTCTCACTTGCTCCCTTTTAATCCTTCCACTACTGACACCTGCAGCAAATGTATGCCTACTCCATTTCCCAAGTATCCATGATTCTTTTTGATCATTAGGACAAGTTCCTCCCTACCAGCCCCTTGCCACAAAAAACTACACTGTGGCTACTGAAACACATTTACCACTCCACTGAAATTAATCAAAAAAGCTGGAATGCCTGAAACATTAAGGTAAGTGTTTAATTTAATCATATAAAGCTAAAAACAGATACTAACAAAAGGTATTTTTTTCAAATACACAATAAACCAAATCTACTGTCTATAGTCATGCTCAAAACAGATTAGTGACTTGATTCAAGAATCGATGTTCTTCAAAACTCAACATACAGAATACAGAAAATATTCCAAATAAGCAGTTCTGTGAACCACCTAATCAACAAATCTTGTCTACCTTCAAGCTGCCATTTGCCTTTTTAACTCCCTTCACTTCAAGAAGTCCAGCTTCCCAACCTTACCCAAGGTCTCCCATGGTACTACTGTGACCAGAACAAGGCAGTATATGGTGCATTATTTCAAAACTCTATCTGGGGCTGGTGCATGCCAGCTGTTGCCAAAATACATGACAAAAAATAAAATAGCTCAAGGTTTCCTATGTGTCTCCTCCCCTTACTCCACTGAATGCCAAGAAAAAAAAAGAAAAAAAAAAGCCCAACAAAAAAAATGGTGCGTGGTACAATCACACAAGGTACGTGTTCCTAAGATGCCAGGCTTAACATGAGAAAGCTTACACAAAGGCAACAAATATACAGTGAAGAAACTGCAGCAGCTAGTGCAATTCTGTGCTTCCTTTCCTTTTCTATTGCCTTTAAACAGAATTCTTACTTGTAGCCATCCCTGTCTCTTCCCACCTGTGGTACCACCAGCATGCCCTTGGTTCCACTGCTATCACACTTCTCCCAATGCATGCGAGCTCCTGACTGACCCTCATGAGGCAAGTTTTCCACAGTAGGCACAAGACTGCAAAAACTACAAACCCCCATCTGCTAGAAAAAACCCTTCCTCTCCTTCAGGCTAATGTAGCTTGTTGTTACCCTGAAACCCTTAAAGAGTACATGAATTCCAGAAAACTACAGAATACTACAGGGCTTAAGATTCCATTTTTCACACCAAGGTTGATTCAGCCACATGCTACTGTAGCATTTCTTAAGGCGTTAGATACATATGTTATAATACATCTGCTACATAGGTCAGTTACTTCCACTGCAAGAATCTTAACTTTTACTGCTGTTCAGTCCAGATTCTTTGCTTTCCAGGCAACATTATCTCACTGGCTTAATGTGCATAACGTTTCTATTTAAGAAAAAAAGTCCCTCCTCAGTACAGCCAAAAGCTTTTGCTTTACCCTAATCAAAACAGACCAAAGAAAGAAAATAATGGATAAAAATTTTACAAAAATAAAAGGCATTAGATTGCTAATCAACAATTTTGAAACTAAATCCCAGTATTTACTTTAGCTTTCCATACAGTCCACCACAGCAGATATAGTTTCTACACCACTACAGACTCATTTGAAGATATTCCAAGGTATACAGGCAAACATTGCTATCTGCTCACACATATAAAAACCTTGGAGCTCAGAGTCCACTTGATTCATACTACCAGCAGTGATTATTTTTCAAATTTCCAAATCTGATTCTTATCTGCAGCATTACAAGTTCTCATTTCCACATCAGCACGCCCCTCAGCTGTACGATAAGCAGTAAGGCACTTTCCTGAATGAGGATGATAAATAGTCCCATCTTCTTTGAAATACCAAATAATAATTTCTGGGATAGGAGATCCATCTTTTGGGCAACTCCTCATACCTATGTAGTCTTCATGCTCTGGGACTTCAGCACATAGCTCTGTAACCGAGTTAAATCTAATCTCCTTATTTGATGTGTATTCAAAAAATTGATTGCCTCCCTGTCCGTGACATCCAAAGAGAGAAAGGTGAGCCCCAGTAGGATTATGTTCTGGTAAGACATAGTCGAGGCATTCTGAAGCTATTCCTGCACTGCGGATAGCACCGTGCCAGCCAGGACGATCTTCTGGTACATGCAACTCAGCAAATATATTTTTTAAATACCAGTCAAAACCCTTACATTTCAAACGTTCTCTTAGTATCTTTCTTTCAGAAATATCTCCATAGTTTTCTTTCCTTGCTGAAGGATTTCTGTTGTAAAAGTGCTCTTTGAATTCATCCATCCACACCTCAGCAGCACGTGCTGTGTTCTGAAGGAAATTTGGCCTAGCATAGGGCGCACGCTTTGGGAACACGTGGCCCACGTGGGAGCACGGATGAATTTCCAGCATGCCTCCGCACTGCCAAACCCTAAACGATAATTCTAAGTTCTCCCCTCCCCAAACATCCATTCCTGTATCGTAGGTACCCAGGTACTCAAAATACTTCTTGCTGACAGCAAACAAGCCACCAGCCATGGTCGGGGACCTGATTGGGTCAGTTTCCGATTTGCGCCGGAGACGTTCGTGTTTAGGCACCGAGTGCCACTGGAACGTCAGCCGCCAGTCAAAACCCCCAATCATGGGCTCTGCCGTTTGCATGTAGTATTCAAATGTTTTCCAGTCAATGGTGTCAATGACAGGACAGACAATGACAGACTCATTCTCAGCAATCCTCTCAAGCAGTGGTTCCAGCCAGCCGGAGACACATTCACAGTGACAGTCCAGAAATGTGAGGACCTCACCAGCAGCAAAAGTAGCACCAATTAAGCGGGCACGAACCAATCCTTCTCGTTTGTTGGTTCTTATCAAACGAACTCTTTTCAGGCTGCTTATGTATTTTTCAAGCTCAGCCTTCAAGTACACTTTATCACTCAAGTCATCCACCAGTATAATTTCTTTTAGAAGCACTGAAGGTGATGTTTCAAGAACACTATGTATGGTTCTCAGCAACGTTGACCAGGCTTCATTGTAAAAAGCAATTACAACAGATGTTGTGGGCAGTTTTCTGTAGTCATAAGATTTAGCTTTACAGCCACTCAGTCGATTATCTTCAATGTGCCGGTGGAGAGAGATTTTATCACTCAAATAAATATTAATTGCATACTTCTCGATCAGCTCCTCTTCCTGTTTCTTTTCCTCAGGACTCAAATTCAGGCGTGAGGGCTTACCCCATTCTCCTGGGGCATACGGATCAGGCGGGGGTTTGTCATAGACGGGACGAGCCAAATCCACAGCTTCTCCTGCTCTGTCAGAAAAGCGTCTCTCCCATTTCCCTTTGGTGATGCTCTCCCCGGTGAGGGAGGCACCGAAAGAAGAAACCGACAGCTCGACCACAAAGTAAGCGATCATCAAGAAGCCGAGAAACACGCAGCTTTTGCGGACCCAGGTCCATCTTCTCGCCAGACGGATCCTCATGGTGGGCGATGAAAAGCAACCCCTAGCAGAGAGGAGCTCTGTAAACTACTGCCGGCTCCCCCCGCGCACCCAGGACGGGAGAGAGCTGCAAGCGCTGCCAGCTGCGGGCTGGGGCCGCCGGCCGAGTTCGCATCCACTCTCTCGGAGGCGGGCGCGGAGGTTTCCAGGAGGACGGCGGCGGGGGGGAGCGGGGCAGCAGCGGAGGCACGGAGCAGCAGCCCCCCCCCACCCCTCCGGCTCGGCGCTCCCCTCACTAACTTCCTCCTCCTCCTCCTCCTCCTCTCTCGCCGCGGGACAAACCCCTCCTCCCGCCTTGTGGTTTGCTCAAAAAGTTGTCGCTTAAGGAAGAGGCAGAGACTCCTCGGCCCGCCCGGCCGGCGCGGGAGCCCGCCCCGCCTCCGCGCCCGGACCTGAGCCCGGAACCGCCCGGCGGCTCCGGCAGCTGCCAGGGAAGGAGGGAAGGAGAGAGAAAAAACGCCCCGCCCGGAAAACAAACGGCGCCCGGCCCTGCCGCCGCCTCCCGGCACTCACCCAGCCCCGCAGCGTCCGCATTAAAGGCGACGCCCGTCACCGCTGCTCTGTGGCCTCGGAATGACCGGATCAAGACGGGATCGTCCTGGCGAAGAGAGTGACCACCGTCAGCCCCCGGATAGGGGCGGCCCAGCACCCACCTCCCTTCCTCCTGTCCCCTCCCCGCCGCCCCTCTCCAGAGGCCATCAAACGTCCCATACGAGCGGCAGCACGGGCGGCGAGCGCTCCCTAAGCCCTGGCACCGGCTGTAACCGCGCAGCCCTCTGCGCCAGGCGACACCCGCCGGCCCCGCGGCCACGGCTGGGCTGCCCGCCGCGGAACCTCCCTGCCTGTCCGGGGCCGGGGCCGAGCCCTCACCAGCGCGGAGGCCATGGGCGGAGCGGGACGGCGGAGCAACGGCCGCTGCCGGAGCGGAGCGGGGCGTCCGGTTGAACCCCCCGCGCTCCAGGCAGGGTCGGCCGAGCCCCGAATTCATCCGCCGCGCCACCACCGCGGCTTTCGATCAGCCCATTCGCCGCCCGCGCTGCCGGGGGCGGGGCCGCGGAGCCGCCTATCGGTGGTGTCGGTGCTCGACTCCCTCGTGTGAAGCGTTGGGGTGGCGGCGGCGTTCGCGTTGCCGGGGCGACCGCGCGTCCTCAGCGGGGCCGGGAGATCGCCGGGCCGGCCCGGGCTCAGCGGCCTGGGAGCTGCGCGGCCTCCCCGCGTAAGGCCGGGACACGTTCGGGTCTCTTTTCGTGGGGTTTGTCGGTGCCCGTTGTGACACGGCGGCTTGTGGCTGTGTTACCGCTGAGCCACCGCCGAGGGGACGCGGTCTGGTGGGTGCTAGGACAGGAGATGGGAAGCTCCACCTGGAGGCTTGTTTTTAAAAAATCCCTTAATTCCGCTCTTCCTACCAGGCTGTGAGGGAAGCCCTGGGCTGGGCGGATTCTCTCTCGGGTCGCAGCGCGGGACTCTGAGCCGGACCTTCTGTGTTTGGCCTGGGCAGCCCGGGGAGGTGCGGTAGCCCCGGGGCCTGAGGCGCTGCCCTCGGCCTGGCTGCAGGCGGAGCATCCTCTCCCTCGCTTCCTCTGGAGGGCCTGTCCGGTTAGCTGAAAGCAAACCTGGAGAAGCAAAATCTTCACAGCTAGCGGAACAGCTTGCCCACCCTACTCCGATTTTATGACTTAAAAATTGTTCCAGGAGAGCTCTGTTTAACACCAGACTGATTTTATATTCAGTCTCCTTTGATAGTATTGAACCTCGGCCTTTTACTTAGCCAGAAAGAGTTCTCTCTAGAAAGAGATTACCAAGTCTCTAGATTTCCAAGTCAGTGCTGAATTTTGTATTAGAGATTTGTCTTAAAACTGTCCTCTAATGCTTTAAAAAAGTACAACTAGCTTAAAAAAAAGAAAGCAAAAAACCCAACCCAAGAACGCCAGTGTTTGTGGTCTTAATGTTTCTTCAGCTTCATGGTGAATGAAACAAACCAGTGTCACTGAAAAAAAACACCAATAGCTCTGCTAGTAAAATAAGGATCGACATCAACTATCAAAAAGGAGAGCTGGGGTAGCAAAAGTGGCATTTGATATGCAAGTGTTAAAGAAGGAGTAACTTATACTGCAATTCAATTACTTTTGTTGTGTGTTTTTTGTTTGTTTTTGTGTTTTTAATCCAGTCTGTATTTTACAATTTCATTTGACATTGAACTCAGTTTCATCTGAAAAACTCTTAACTCACAGAATTAGGTCAGTAATTAGGCCAACATGTAACAAATATCTGTTTTAGGAAAGTTCCAAATCGGTTGTGTTTAACTGTGAAATTACTATTGGAAAATAATAATTTTTAAAGTGGTGAAAAAGCAGTATTATCACTACAAGTATCTGAGAAAGTTGCCATTAAGATCTCCAGCCATTCCTTACACTGGTGTTATTCAAGCTGATAATTTGATTTACAGCTTCAGAATATAAAAGGAGGTTTGTTATTTTGAAAATAAATGGTGGGACAGGACACATTGACTTTAACTTGGGCCTATGTAAAGCTACAGGTTTATGTTGCTATTTGTTCTTGGTTTTATTTGTGTGTTCATTTTTGTTGTTTGTTTTTTCTACAGAGGTCACCATTTCTTTGTGTTAGCTCCCACAATTTATCACAAGGTAGAAATGAAGCATTAAAACAAAGCTGGCAATGATAAAACTTGAATGTCCCACATTCTACCACATTGTAGGAGCTGTGAGTTAACTCGTTCAACTTAAATTCACTTGGCCCCTTCACTGCTATTGAAGCTTTTCACCTGTTTCTCAGTTATTTTTCCAACTGTCCTTTTTCTCTGAGGTTTTATCATCTGTGATTGGCACCTCGTGGCAGGGAGACAGCCTAGCTAGATTTAGATCCAGTTCCTCTGTGAAGCAGGTTTAATACCAAACTTTGGGTTATCTTAAGTTATTCTCTGTTTACCTTTCCCTTTTTTTTTAATCTCGAATGAGAGAAACTATCCTCGGTGCTGCTGTAATTGTGTGTTGTTTAATCCATGCTATTTACAGTTCTTTTTGTTCTCAGGTTTGGGTGTGTTCTGGTAGCTCATTAAAGCCCAGTAGGCAGAAGTATATGCTGTTTACAAGCTGACCTAAATGACAATTCCTAGTCATACTGGATATTTTTCCTTTTGCCTTCTTCACAGCTGCTACACTTCTAGCAGGTCAGCGTCCTTTACTGATTTTGGGGTGCCAGAAATAAACCGAAGCCTGTACCTACCCATGAAGTACATCAATTATAAAATGCCAGGTGAAAGGAATAAAGCAAAGGAAGGACTATAACTGAGAGGAAGAGGGTCACATCCCTCTTTTTACAAATTGATGGAAGACTGTTTCTCAAATTGTAGGGCTTACAAATTTAGTCTGTTCCTTTTTGGTTCTTCTCACCTGTGTGTTTCGAAGAGTCACAAATGCTTGTAGGAAGCAAAGTATTCCCTTGCTGCAGATGTATAATTAATTATAATGACTTTAGTTATACAGCTGGCAGGTAGTAGTTTTTATGCAGATTATTTTTTCTCATTTTTATGCATAGATTTTGTTTTTAGAATTATTTTAAGATTATTATAACTCCTAATAATTGAATATGATTGTGAGTTATCATTGTCTGTTTGAGGTTGAGAATAACTGTTCTGCAATATACAAGTGCAATCCACTGTGTTAAGTTATTGTGCACTGTGCTGACAATGATTAACAGTGCATCAGAAACTATCTTCCAAGTATCATATCATAGTAGGCTGTTGTTTCAGCAGTTATGTTTTTTTTTTTTTCTGTCATTGAGTTAAGGTAGTATATATGCAGTTATATTTGCAGATGACACTAAGTTGGGGGGAAGTGTGGATCAGCTGGAAGGCAGGAGGGCTCTGCAGAGGGACCTGGACAGACTGGAGAGTTGGGCTGATTCCAACAGGATGAGGTTCAACAAGGCCAAGTGCCGGGTCCTGCACTTTGGCCACAACAACCCCATGGGGAGCTCCAGGCTGGGCACAGAGTGGTTGGAGAGCAGCCAGGCAGAGAGGGACCTGGGAGTCTGGATTGACAGGAAGCTGAACATGAGCCAGCAGTGTGCCCAGGTGGCCAAGAAGGCCAATGGCATCCTGGCCTGTATCAGGAACAGCGTGGCCAGCAGGTCCAGGGAAGGGATTCTGCCCCTGTACTCAGCACTGGTGAGGCCACACCTCGAGTACTGTGTCCAGTTCTGGGCCTCTCAGTTCAGGAAGGAGATTGAGGTGCTGGAGCAGGTCCAAAAGGAGGGCAACCAGGCTGGTGAAGGGACTCCAGCACAGATCCTATGAGGAGAGGCTGAGGGAGCTGGGGTTGTTCAGCCTGGAGAAGAGGAGGCTCAGAGGAGACCTCATCACTCTCTACAACTCCCTGAAAGGAGGGTGTAGCCAGGGGGGGGTTGGTCTCTTTTCCCAGGCAACTCTCAGCAAGACAAGAGGGCACGGTCTCAAGTTGTGCCGGGGAAGGTTTAGGTTGGATATTAGTATTTCTTTACCGAGAGGGTGATCAGGCATTGGAATGGGCTGCCCAGGGAAGTGGTGGATTCTCCATCCCTGGAGATATTTAAAAAGAGACTGGATGTGGCACTCAGTGCCATGGTCTGGTAACTGCAGCGGTAGTGGATCAAGGGTTGGACTTGATTATCTCTGAGGTCCCTTCCAACCCAGCCAATTCTATGATTCTATGATTCCAAACAGAAACTGTGTATATGGAGGAACACTTCGAGATTGTGTTTCAAGGTTCATGCAGCCACTAAAGTTACTGTAACTTTAAAAGTAGAAGAGGACATAGTAGTACTACACGTGGAATTCAAGGACACGTAGACAAACTTGGCACCCTTTGTGTGTGTATGTTGCAATGCACACATAAATTACACTGATCACATTTGATCTCATGTAATGTGATGCATGTGTACAAGGGGCAAATGTAGTATGCTAGACTACTTGCAGTTATGTCATATCCAAAATGATGGCTTTTATCTTTATGTTAATTGTACTTCAAATCAAAACTGTGAACTCCAGATTTAATTCCGTGGGATTCCAGGGGGAGCAGCTGTGTCAGCAGCAGAACTGTGCAGACCACCACAGAGGCCTTTGGTCCTCAGGCTGTTGGCAGATGGAAGGCACGAGCAGCCAGCACTTGTGCTCTGGGCACTAGAAGGGAGTGTGAGCATGGTGTCTGTTCTTCTTCCACCTACACCTGGAAGAAGAATGTAGCCTCAGGGCACAAAGGTAAAATTATAGGCTGTCTTGCAGCTGTAGAATCATTATATCTTATGCCTCCAGCATCTTTCCAGGCTCTGATCCTAAATTTTTTTCTCCTACATGAAAATGGTTATGAAAATTAATATTAAGACTGTAAAATAACTTGTGAAGTACTGTTGTCTTTAGGTTTTGTTGAAATTATCAGAATCCCATTAAAGTCTTTTCCCAAGGAGACTTGGCAAAGCCTTTTGCAGAAAGAAAATAGAAAAGGATATCAAGTAGGTACATAGAGATTTGAAATGCAAAGATGATTTGGAAGGTATATGATGTTACTTATAGTAGCATATAGTCTAAGAAACATTCCAGGGTCCTGAGAGAATTGGCAGGTGTACAGGCTAAGCCACTCTCCATCATATTTGAAAAGTCCTGGCAATCAGGCTAAGTCCCCAGAGACTGAAGAAAAAGCAGTATCACACCCAGCCCTTGGGAACTCTATGGACCAGTCAGCCTTTCCTCTGTGCCCAGTAAGATCATGGAGCAGATCCTCCTGGAAGATATGTTGCAGCATATGGAAGATGGGGAAGTGATTACAGATGGCCAGCATGGCTTCACCAAGGGCAAATCGTGCCTGACTAGTCTAGTGTGCATTTATAATTGAGTGACTGCATCACTGGACAAGGAAAGAGTAACTGATGTCATCCTGTCACGGTTTAACACTGGCCCAGCAATTAAACCGAGTAACAGACGCTCTCTATTAATCTCTCTCTCTCCTCCCTGATAAAGAAAGGAGAGAGAATAAGGGAGAGAGACTTATGGGTTGGAAACTAAACTACACAACTTTAATGAAACAGTAATGATAAATAGGAAAAATTACTAAATATGTACAAATATACAGGAAAATGGATACCACATTCCTCCCCCCTCTCCCCCCGATAACGCTCACGTCACCACCGAGTTTGCAGGGCAGCCCTGGGAAAGTCCAGGCTGGACTCCTGGAGTTGGCAGCAGTTGGGAGCTGGAGGCAGGAACACACAGATATGGGCTGGCATGGATCAGGACCACAGGCAGAGGAATGGACGGAATCCTCCCAGGATGCCGGGTGAAGGAAGGGAAGCAGAAAAGGCAGAAAGGGCAGGCAGCTGGAAGCTGGAAGCAGGAAATCTGGCTTGGCCCTCGTGATCCCTCAAATTTATACTGAGTATGACGTATATGGGATGGAATACTCTGTTTGGTCAATTCTGGCATATATCTTGTCCATTCCTCCCCAAAGGAGGGCTGCAGGTGGGACCTCTTTATCCCTCTTGGAGGGTAAAAGTTTTCCTCAGAGCTGAGCAGTGTCCTTGGCTCTGCACACCAGTCTCTAACAGTAAATATAAACATCAAGTGTTATCAGTCCTAGAAGCAAACACTGTCTGAGAAACTTGCTGTTAATTTCAGCAAGTGCAACTACTTACAAGAGACTTAGCTAAAAGCAAAAGTACAAGACAGAAAATCACCTTTATCCTGGCCCAAACCAGGACACATCCACCTCAGCTTCTATGAAGACTTGATACGATCCCCCACAAAAATTTTGCCTCTAAATTGGAGTGATATGGGTTTGATAGATGGACTATTAGATGGATAAGGAATTGGCTGGATGGCCACATCCAAAGTGTCAGTGGTCAGTGTGCAAATGGAAACCAGGAATGAATGAAGTCAGTGTTCTGCTTTGGGAACAATGTTGTTTAATATCTCTGTTAATGACATAGACAGTGGGATTGAGTGCACCTCCAGCAAGTCTGGGTGACACCAGGCTGAGTGGTGCAAACTGATACAATAGAAGGAGTGCCATCCAGAGAGACCTTAACAGGCTTGATGAGTGAACCATTGCTAACCTTATGAAGGTTTGAAACACAGCTGAATGCAAGGTCCTGCACCTGGGCTGAGGCAATCTGCAATACCAGTGTAGGCTGGGGGATGAGTTATATAGCAGCCTTGTGGAGGAGGACTATGGAATAATACTGAATGAAAAGTTGGACATGAGACACCCATGTACACTTCCAGCCCAGGAAGCCAAGCATATCTTGGGCTGCATCAAAACCAGCATGACCAGCAGGTTGAGGGAGGTGATTTTTCTCCTCTATTCTCCTCTCATGAAACCCCCACCTGGGGTACTGTGTCCAGTTCTGGAGTCCCCAGTACAAGAAAGACATTGACCTGTTGGAGCATGTCCAAAGGAGGGCCACAAAAATGATTAGAGGACTGTTGTAGCTGAGAGATGTTTAAGATTTTCGTTGTTTATTGTAACCAAGGATAAATAAAAGAATTTCAAAGTGCCTGAAGGGAAATGTGTAAAGGAAACCTGTATAACTTAAAACCAGCACTTTTAAACCAAATAACTGTCTGCCTTAGAAGCTGAGAGCGACAATTACTCTGCCAAAGAACTACTCTTAAAGTCATTAGAATTTGTATAAAAGTGGGTGTGTTATGCAAAGGAGTTTTTCCCTTTGTTCCTTTTAATCAGGTGTTTTTGAATAGAAGATACTTATCTTTCTAATGACTGCAGGGATTAAATTCCTTAATGCTTTTCCCTAAGTAGCCAAACAGTACAGTCAGAATATCACTATAGTAGTATGTAGCTGAAACAGGCACTGAGCTGGATGTAAACCTTTCTTAGTGTTACACTGAATGTCAGATTCTAACTCCTAGTCTCTATATGTTCATTATTTAAAGCTGAGAGTGTTTGCAGGCACTAATTGTTGTCTTATAGTGGAACTAGTTTGACTATGGAATTTTCTATTTTGGTATTTTATAGCAGTGACATCACCACCTGTCTGGGTACACAATTCCAAATTTAAAGAACTTTTTTTTTTTTTTTTTTTTTCCCAGTAATGTTTTACTGGCAAGCAATACCAATAATTTTTGCTGTGTTGCCAGTAAGATGAGTATGTTGGTAAACATATTTTTATTTCAATGCACTTATGTCTAGCTTTTTAAAAAGTAAGTTAAGTGGTTGTTTTTTAAAAAGATATGTGGTATGTATCTCTTTGACATTGTACACATTGTGGAATTGAATGTGCTGGAATCAAGTTTCTTTAGCTTGCTAATGTGTTATTAAAATCAAGAACTCTTCACGTGTCTCAATGGGTTCATGAGGGTTAGAACAAGTTTGGAAGAATTTAGTACTGTACAGCAAAGGTTAGAACAAATTTACTAATGCTTCAGCAGATGTTGTATAGAATGGTCTTTGTAGAATATCTTCCATTTAATACTCCTTAACAACAGCATCATCTAGTCTAATAGATGAGACACCTATCTTGGGAAAGAATCTGTTCAAGTGTGTATTACAGTAACACTTTACCTAAAGGAAGGAGAATGAACTAGGGGATGGAATAAGCAAGACCAAAACAAACTAAAATAAGAAATATTATTAGAAAAATAAGCTCTCGATATTGGAGCTCACTTAATCTTACAAAATATGTAGTCTTAATTGAAGTTAAAACTCTGTGAAATCAAATTCTAGCTTAGCAGAAAAATTTATGAAAAAAAAGGTGACATTAAACATATTTGATGTGTGTTAATGAGGAACTTGGCAGAATTCACAGTAGTATGTATTTGATAAGTTTGTGTGTTTTGTTTTAAACCAGAGCATGAAGTGGTTTAGAAAGCAAAACCAAAAAAATGGGTAGTGTGGAAGTTGCTCTTGTTGGTTTAGTGTTCTGCCAGCTTAGTGTATTAAATCAGTTCTTCTCAGGATCAGATCAATAATAACTGGCACACATTAAGTGGTTGGAGCTTGCTGCTGAGTGCAAGACTTCTCCTTTTTGACAATATTTAGACAATACTGTTTGCTAGAGAAGTTTTTGAACTACATCCTTAGATAATTAATTTTCCTAGTTTCACCAGCAGACAGCTGCTACCTCATGCTTAGCCAGTAAAAGCAACCATCATGATTCCTATGATAATTTTTTTTTCTGCTGCTGATAGGAGGAGAAAATGGAAATTCCCTTACTGTCTGTTTTTTGTAAGCTTTTTTTGTCTGCACTTAACCAAGGAGGACTAGGGGAAAATACAGATAAAATATGAGTGAACGGTGAAAGGGCAACAGAAAAAGTACAGCAAGTGCTTGAAAGCAGTGACCAGAACTGCCCGGTACAAAGTATGAGAAACAATAACAAATATTATTACAGAAACAAGTGAGGAGAACCCATATGCCACTATTATTGGAAAACAAGGAACCCAATGGTGCCAGAACACCTGCAGCTACAGGTTGAAGAAGGGAGTGTGTAGCTGTTAGGAAATCACAAGGGGAGGTCAGTGAGCTCATCACTCTTCTGGGTCCTCCACTCTAACTCCCAGTTTAACAAGAGTATTTATTGTGGCAGAGGGGGAAGGTGGTGTCCAGGGAGATGGAGAGAGAAGCAGAAGAGCACCCTCAGAGCAGAGATCATCTTCAACTGCACAGGCTGCTTGCACACACATTTTACCTGTAGTGTTAATTTCTTCTGGTAAATGCTTACTGAAGGCCAGGTTCTGAGATGTCAGGGACTTCAGATGCTTAGCACAGGGCTGGGCTGTATGGATGTGTTTAGCAAAGTCATAACACTTGTCTCCCAGCTTCACATCACCTATGCATCCTCTAAAAAGGATCCTTGACTCTGTATCTCGGGACTGGTCCGGAGATAACTTGGGCACTGAGAAAGTTGCACTCTCCTCTGCTGCCCCTCTGTGGCATGTATCTGAGATCTGAACCACCAGTTTATTTCAGCAGGTCTGAACTAGGTACTTGTTAGTAAGCTTAAAAGAACTAGGATAACTTGATTCCACTTTTGGTTTAGTTTCCAGAGGGGCAGGATTAAGGCTGGGTATTTCTGACCAGCAGTAGCAGCTGCTTCAGATTCAGAATTCTTACAGGGAAGACTGGGTCACATGAGTGAGGAAAAAGCTTACCAACTACATTTTTGCCACTTTACAGGTAGCCCTAAATGCTGATGGATCTGCAGTCATCATTGCTATGCTGGTGCAGGGTAAGGACTTTTTGGTCTGGAGAAGCAAAGCCCACCCCCGAACTTTTTCTTTTTTGTTTTTTTTTTGTTTTGTTTTGTTTTTTTTTAAGTGGTTGTAGCACTGGCTGTGTGGGCAGGAAGAGCTTCCAGCACAAGAGCTGGCAACCCCACAGCATGACAGAGTACCACAAATGCTTCCTGCTGCTAACATTTAGATTTTCTCTAAAATATTACTTGTGTGGTTGATGCACACAGAAAGAAAGAGGAAGGGGGTACTAGTAGTTTCAGACTTGCAGAAATGTTATTATTAAATACAGTTCTGTTTGCATGCGTGCCATCAAATATATAAAACCTGCCACAGTAAATTAGACAGCTGGGTGTTGGGTGTGGTTACATTTTGTCAAATGCTGCTTACAAATGACTAAAATCTACCTAGTGAGCCCTGTCCCACTGGCGAGGCATACAACTAAAGTGGGTCATTTTGGGGTAAAAAGTCCAAATGCAAATACTTTTCCCACTTCACACCTTTTTCTAAACTCCCTCACCTCTCCTGCGTGAAAGCTGTATACATGTCTAACTGGATGTGTGTCTGCTTGCTTTAAGACCTTGCAAAGGCTCTAATATTATGACATTTTATGGTAATCTCAGCATAATGGCAACTTTTGTAGTCATCTTGTTTCAGAGAGGGATCATTTCTCAATGGCTGAACAACCCAGCCACAGCAGAGAAGCAGGAGGTGGCATCTCCTTAACACCACAAAATGGTGGTGTTACACCAGGCATTTCACTCTGATACACCACTTAATTACGTTAGCCACATTTAATGTTGGTGTTTTAAATAACAAGCACTAAATTAAGTCTGCCTTAAGATACAAACTTTTCAGCTTGCATATTCATTCTTTTTGCTCCACTCCTAACCTGTCATTTTGCTTTGCTCCCTTTGAAGCATTCAGCAACCTCCTCCCTGCTCGTGCATTTCTTTCCACTCTCTCTTTTCACTCTCCCACATAACCTCCTTCATCCACAGTATTTTATCTGTTGCATCTTCCACCTCTAGTTACTGGAACACTAGAAGCTGCCGAGGGGAACAGCTTTCTGCTTGTTTTTTCTTTTCTGCTCAGGGAACAGTCCCTGCAGCCAGTAGCATCAAACAAACATCAGCTTGCAGCAGCAGCAGTTTACCCAGAATCACTTCCGGTGTGGTTCACCACCACTGTGACAGAAGGTGTTGACATGGCTCAGCTGAGGGGACACTACACAAAGAGAGGAACTCAGCAGAGGAGGGAGCCTGAGCCAACACCATGGTCTGCAATCCTGCTCTGTGAAAGGCTCAGCTGCAACCTGACTTCATTCCCCTGCAAACTTGCAGGGCAGTTTCCTCAGAACAGGTACAGAGAATTTTGAGAATTCAGAGAATTCTGCTGAAAAACAGAGAAGGCTTACTATATAGATAGTCATCAGGTTGCAACTTGTCCATGCTTTCCACTAGGATAGCAAAAGAAAGTCCCAGCAGCAGGAGATCCTCCTTTGGGAAGTCTCAAAGCTTGTTCAAAAGGTTGGAGTTAGCAGAGTATCGGAAGCAACAAGCATTAACACTTCCCTCCCCAATTCCATTCTCTGAAATGGCTAAGCCCCGACAGCAAACTTCTTGAGCTGTATAATTTTATCAGGATGTTTAGTGGTTAAATGCATTTCTCCATGAAGTTTCCTCAAAGGCCTGATTTCTAAGTTACCATCAAGCCTTGCAATACTGAAACAAAGCAAGAAAGCCACATGAGTGCTTGGCTTATATTTGGCAATAATACATAGCCAGTTTGGAAACACCTACTGCTTAAATGTTCAACTTGGATTGATTCTAAAAGTACAAGGTTTCAAGCTGGGTTAACAATAGCATGCAGGAGTATATCTCAGTCTTTTTTTGACAATGTTTATTGGACACCAGGTATGCCTTCAGAACACAAACACTAAGGGGTCTATTGGTTGTGCTGATTGCCTTCAGGGACAGCAATGAAGAAAGCTGATGTAGTGTACTGAAGTAGTAATTTATCAGCTCACCCTCCTCATCCAGTGATCAAAAAGCCCATAGAACTTCTTCAAACAAGTAAAATATTGACTGTGTGGATTGGTATCAAGCTGACACATGATCATTTAGCCGATATTAAAACTTTCAGTGTTAATAACCCTTTTGAAAAATGGCGAAGTCAGAGAGATTTAAAGTTCATGACTGTCATTGTGATTTAAAGTAATGGTTGTATTCAAGTATTGACATGCCTGTAGAATGGCTGGGGCCCCCTGCTGTTTCAAGCTCTCTAAAAATGGTATTTCAGAATACTTTTAACTTTGCTGTAGAATGTAATTCATCTTTTATTGAGACATTAATGCCTTTGAAATGAAACACACTGCAGTATAGTGGCCCTATAGCAGAAAATTCAAATTATTTCTGCACCTTTAAGGTAGAGACACAGAACATAGTATGTTAATAATTAGTGGTGTAGGCATTGCCCTACATCTTCTAAACACACTTATTTTAAATCTGTTTTAACTTAAGAAGCAATACATCATTTATAACACTCCCCCCAAAAAAACAAACCAAACCAAACCAAACCAAAACAAAACAAAACAAAGCAAGTTATGACAACTGTGTTTCAGAAACACAGTTATTTTTTCAGTAGTTAGGATGTCAGTTTTCTGTTTCAATCATCTTGCATCACCATTTGCTCAGCCAGCCAGCTAGGTTTGCCATACAGCTTATATGTGGCATATTTGACAGAAGGTTTTTCCTTTTGTTTCCTTTTTGACACCAGACTGGCAGTTCTGTGATGTCAGGCTTCCTACATCACCATTTAAAGAATTATATGCCATCATCTGAGAAACAGTAAAAAGAGACTTCAAATCTGACATAATACTAACTTCTCTGAGTGTATAAAGTATTTCTGTAACCCAAGGCAAAAGAGGGAGCATCAGTATGTAACAGTAGAATTGACACTGCATTTAATTGAATTTCACTGATGCTTTGCACAATTAGATAAAATCCTGTATCACCCCCGCTCTATGAAATAAAGGAGAAAAGTCAGCTTCTCTATTACATTTAATTATAGGCTCTTATGACTGAAAATGCATTTTTCGGTGCTCTTTATTCTTGATCTGTTAGAATGATAACATAGCTTTCTTTAACCTTATATGCCTGCAAGGGAACTTTCTTTTTCAGAAACTGATCTTAAAGCACATAAAACCACAAAAACCCCACAGTAGCTTTGAGAAAAAGGAGCAGATTCTTGAAGAAGACCTCAATAGAGAGCAGGGCAGTGAGACCACACAAATATGGAAATGAGTCAGCTTTTAATTTTCCTTAGATATAACTACAGTTATCATCCTTCATACACCTGAAAGTCTTGAAAGATCCAAATAACAGAGTGGGAAATCCTCTTCATCCTTGAGAAGCAGCTGCTTTCCACAGGTCTACGGCAGAGATTTCTGGATATCACTTTAAAACCTGTGGGCTTTTCAATTAATTATAGACTTGAAGCAGCTAAGCATATGTGACTTCGAGTATAAAACACAAACATTAGAATAGATTAGTTTAACAGATACCTATTGAAAACAGCTTAAAAACAGGATCACAGGATAATTCAGGTTGAAAAGGGCCTTGGGAAATCATATAATGCAAACTCCTTCTCAAAGCATTACAACTTCATGAAGCTTCATTCAGATTATTTCATGATGCATCTTTTTTTTGATGCCTGCAAAGACAAAAAGGCTGTGAACTTTCTTCACTAATGAGTTATTTTCTGCTGAATAGCCTCCTGTCTTCCTAAAGAATAACTGAATAAGGTTTATTGTGAACATTTGAATATTAATGTAACCCCCTATCCCTCTTCACAGCTCAGAATATCTTCCCAGACAGTTGCCTGCAGAACCACACTGAACTATGATGGGATGAGCTCAAGAAAGAAGAGAAGAGGCAGAGGTCAGAAGCCACAGCTTGGGGCTGTGGGTTTTTGCTTCTGCAGGTCCTAAAAGGAGGTAAGAAAATCTCAAATCCTGTTTAAGCTTCACTGAGATATACTAAGATTCACTTGGAATAAAAATAAAATTAAAAAAAAATTCAAGATATCTGAAGCTTCCTACAATAAACTTTTAATTCATGACCATCTCTGAAAATTTTAAAATTCCACCACTGAATACTCCAAGTTTTAATGTTAGCTTAAGTGTAGCTCACTAGGGAACAACTCTCAGAATTCTAAAAATTCCTAAGTAATATTATTTGTACTAAGCTTCACGGTTTTTATGCTACCCATAAAACAAATTTTAATTTTATTCCATTTTCAACTTGAAAGAAAATTATATGTGAAAGAGCTGCTAGAAGAAAGAAGAGAAAAATGCATGCTTCTATTTACTGATTCTTCTATAGAGAAATGAGAACTGTAAGTTTTCTTCAATGCACACATAATATCCTCTTTCTTCCCCACTTAATGACCCTATCTTTCAAGGAAAGATCAAAGTCACTGCTGACATTTTAGAAAGCCTCAGTCCCTCTCTTGTAAGAAGTATTCTGAGATGCCTAAGAGGCCACCAAACATAGGAACTTGCACGCAATAACTTAAAGCCTGAAACTTGTAATATTTCAGATTTAAAAAGCCAAGTAGATGTTACATTATACAGCTACCTTACGTTGCCTCTACATGTATTTTCCCTGTTAAGTCCCCACAGGCCTTTTATGAATATTTTCAAAGCCCTGCCCTTAGGACTTTTATTAGAAATGGCTCTTCAAGATACACCTGACAGAAGACTAGTGCAGGGCAGAATGCTTTTGAAGATTCCTGCCCAAGGCTTAAATTTTCAAGTGTTATCCTAATTCTCAGCACATGTACATGTGCAAGCATGACCAAAGTCCTGCTGTGTGTCAATCAGGAACCTTCTCTAAATAGCAAGGTGCTTTTGTATAAGCAAGCACAGAGGTACAAACAAACATCAAGGGTTCAGCTAGGTAAGGGGGCTTTAAAAACTATCTGGGAGAAATATTTGGTCTCAAACATTCTCAAACTGCTCTTTCTTATTTTCATTCACTGTTCATTCTTAGTGCAAAACCTAATTCCTTGTCTAAAGCCTAATTCTTCAAGCCTTTGCACAAATTAAAGTAGAAGGAGCACATTAAGGACCCTTCACTGAAAGCACCAACAGCCACATTGCACAACAGTTTTTCAGTGTGTTTACTGATAGTGGGTGAAATCTTTAAGTGTAAGGCAGGGTAGAAGGATGATAAAGAAGACAAATCCACAACTGCACCTCTTTCTCCATCTGTCCTTCACTGATTGTCTACAATAGCTCTTGACAGACTGGAAGAGGAGAAAATGGAGAAGATTAAAATTTTGGGTCATGTCCATACTACTGATAGATTTATTGGAAGAGATCCTGGTTGATTTAGTAAAAGGAAAAAGTGCTAGGAATGACTCATCTTTTTATATGACAGAAAATACTTTTTCCAAAGTATTTTTTAATTTAAAAACACTGGTTTAATGGAGTGCTTTTTGGATTATGGTCCTCAGTGAATTAGATCATTTCACTGATCAGAGTATTAATCACCAATACATGGCACGTGAGTAAAGACATACATTCCCACCTTTAAAAGTAGTGTTGTCAGACAGCAAATCCTATCACTTCCTACCAACATAACAATTCTAGGAGATCCTAATTTCAACCAATATATTCCTTGACAGGTCCTAGGACAAGAATCCAAATGTTCTAAATCGATAGCTTTGCAGGTTCCCTCCTAAAATGCATAGTACAAGGCACTACACAGTATGTCCCAGCACACTATTGAAAATAAGCTCTGTATTTCCCCATAAATATTAGCCAAATAGTGGCTTACCTTCAGATCAGGTCATAAATGAAGATGCTTTGTAATTACAGCCATCAGAGCAAACAACTTGTGAAAGAGGAAAAATGTCAACATAATCCTGTATTTGTAAAACTGAAATTGTCAAAGATAACAGATATACCTTATAGGGTTTATTTGTAGAGTGTTTTGTTGTATGTGATATTTTTTTTACTATGGTACTTTAAATTAGAAGTTTTGGGGGGTTATTCACATGAAGTTTAGAAGCATTTGAACTATATGCTCTGATTCTCTACAGATGACACTGAAAGCTCTTTGACAGGAAACTACAATATTAACTTTGTCCCTTAGCAATTATGATACAGCAAGAGCAAAGACTGTGCCTTCGCTATAGAGGAAGCCACAGAAAGTTTTCTGTATGGCTGTACTCAGAGTCTTCCAGCACACTTCAGCCTCCCACCCTCTAAGAGGCAGTCCAGGAAAGCAGATGAAGCTGTTCAGCAGGATGCAGTTGGATACTGCTCGCTGTGCAGGGAATCAAAGGGATACAGGGTGTGTATTTGCATTTCAGAAAGCAACTGCTGCTTCATTGTTGGATTGACACTTGTCACTATACCAGAATTTGGGGTGCTAGGTGATGTTCCAGTATTCCAGAAAGTACACTTCCATCAACAAAAAGCTTTTAATTTCCAGAAATCCCCTTGGCTAGTTATTTTTCCAAGCTTGAATTCCTACTGTCTTCCCCTGGGGGCAAGCCAAGAAAGAACCCCTTTTCAGCTTAACAATTTTGCAGATTTTTAGAAAACTAGATGTCTGGTGCACTTAGTAGTGAAGAGGTATGTAGAAATTCACTAAATTTTGAAGATCACCGTGTCTGAAGCATGCTGCTGCCCATCTGCTACAAAGTTAGGTATCCTTATCTATCTTATAAAGAAATACACCCAGAACACTAACAAAATTTGAAGTGTCCATAAAGCTGTATTTGGACACAGAACAAGGTTCTCTGCCTGCTCCATACAGGACAGAAGAAATCTGCATGCTGCCTTACAGCAGCAGAAACTGTGTTCACGTTCTGAACACAAACTGTCCATCTTTTCTCTTTTTTATCTCCTATTAAGGCTGCTGAGTTACTCTGAAAGCCTAAGAGCCACAACCAATTTGTTCCCTCTGCTGTAGAATACGCCCTGCTTTGCAAGGTAAGCACCAACTCCAGTTTTATACTTTGTAACTAGAATGGTGCTGCCACTGATTACCGAGTGAAGTTTTTAAGGCTCCCTTCTTTCAGGTGTTTAAACCCATCCCACAGTTTTCTTATTGTAGACCTCACTTTGAATAAAAAGGACAAGTAGTACCTGCAGGAGGTTTTTGGGCTAGACACCATGCAAGCCATATCTCCTCAATGTATGCTGCAGTCTCTTACAGAAGGTGTCTGGGTAGTTCCATGTACAGTCCATGGGAGAAAATAAGCAGGAAAAGCTGCAAGGCTATTAAGGCCCAAAATTTTCTCATGACATGGCCCTGAGTATGCAAGGCCAGTTAAGTCTGGGGGGAAGTTGGAGCTGGACCCTCCATGGCTCGGCTCATCCAACAAAGTTAGGGCATGTCAGTGAGGGCTTGGAATCTGTAGGATCAGAAGATATGCACTGTTTGGGGAAAGGGTGGTGACAAAATAGCAGGAGCTTCTTAGAACCAAATGTTTGCATCAAGAAAAGGCAATATGGACATGAAGTCATTCTACTTTCATTTTTGCAAGGCTTAATGTGATTTGGAATTCTTTTAGGGCTCTGCAGAGGCTGGCACTACTGGCAGGAGAAACTGAACTTGTCAGGCTTTTGGAATAACACCCCAATACTGTCAGCCAAACACGTTACCCTTTCATGAATATTCCATTTGCTTGCTTACTTCAAAACACATTGGAAAACTTCCTGTTATTTTAAGAAAGTCTCAGAGAGTATTAGTTCCCATTTTTGGCTGCTTACAGTTACTACAGATCCCTGCATTTACCCACTGGTCTGTCATTAAGGCATTTGTTTCCATTACTCTCTCCAGATTACTTCATGATGCAGAACTTTCCTCTTCCTGTTAAGACCAATACAGAAAAAAATGAGTCCTTTTATATAACAATTTCTCCCCCTTTCCCTCAAAGCCAAAATTAGGTGTCCAAACATTTGTCTTATACACAAGTATTGTAGGTAACCTGCATTCAGGATACTGAATGTTAAGCTAATTTAAACATTAGTCAGTCCCAAACTGCATTTATGTTAAAAGTTACTATTGCTGGATCATAATACCAGGTACACCATGACCTCTTGAACTGGAAGGAGTTTAAAGTCATAGCACAAATTTCTTAGAATTAGCATGCATTTCAGGTTTAAATCAGCACTATACTGGCATTCAAGAATTTCAGTCCCCATACAGACTGAGATGAACAGCACTTTTATTTATTTCAATTACAAGAAGAAAGACAAGAAAACCTTACAACCAGAAGGGCAATGAAGGCCTCATGATCTTAGCGATAACCATTTCATAATCTAGGCAACATGTTATGATTTCTTTTGAGATCACAAAGAAAGCATACCCCCCTCTTAGACAACTTTTCCATATTTCTGTCAGGAAATTTCCTGTAAGAACAACACACTGATGTTAACAGAATCAAGAGGGACCACCAACGTACAAAGCCTACATTCACCCTCCCACACTCCCCCTTCAAAAGGCTTAAGAGTAGACTGTTCCAAAAAAAGATAACATGCAGTCATGGTCACAGCTAGAAGAGGGAAAAATTAAAGACTGTTTTCAAATCAAATCAAATTAAATTGTGTAAATGAAGTTAAATGAAGAAAGATACTTTCTCACGTGGCAGTGTAATTCATGGGTAAAGAAACTCTCCTCATTTTAAGCCAGTGCTATTCTAACTTTTGTAGTAAGGAGAAAACAGTTTACATGAAAACTGATCCCTCCACCAAGCACTCTAGGAAAGACCTATGATGCAAGTGCTAGAAACATGTGAGAAAAATTACTACACAAAGTGTCAAGTGCTAACCCCCATTGCCTAGAAGTCAGTGTATTAACTTAGGTACAACGGAAAAGACTGAATTCAGCAGTGGTTGACAGTGGGATGCAGTGCTACAGGTTGAACATTAGCCACTAAAGAACAAATCCAAGCATGCCTGTACCTCACCACAAGGGCAAGACATGCTTGAGCTTCCTGACCTGCTCATTTCTGCAGTTTGCTCTAACAGTATGCCCTCCCTCATTACCAGTTCAATTTCTGCACTCCTTTGAAGGGACCCCTTGAAAAATCTCCAGAAATCTATATTATTTGGCAAAAAAATTAAAAAAAAAAAAAAATCATGCAATATTTTTAAAAACACAGAGCTGGAAAAAGAGAGTTTACAACTCATCTCTTTGGTTGCTCTTCTAAAGTGTTGTACGTACAAAACATGAGGAAGTACCACATCGAGTACTATTCCATCATTTTTCACTGTTTGAACAACACAGTTGAGGCAGACCATAACTACTCCAGTCAATAGCTAGCAGGTCAGTTTTGGTGCAAAATGTAATTATCAACTGAAAAAAAATGTATTTTCACCCATGCTATATATCATTTTTCAGTTTCCCCTCATTTAACTCATCAGGGATACATTTATTACACAGTACTCACAGGAATTATAGGAATCTGAGGCAGACCTATTCATTCCCAAGGAGTATCCTTTTGTATCAGTGGAGACTTTTGAGTACCTTAGGCTTACATTCATTCTGGAGGCAGCCACCATGATTCCATTTACCCAAAGTAAATTATTTTTAGTGGGGCTGTTACCATCTTGAAACTGGAGTTCAAAGTTAACCAGTAATAAAAAGAGAGTACTTTTCAGTGTTTCCAGTGAAGGAGCTGAGAAAAAAAAAATCTGTAAGAAACAATTGCTGCAATTTTATTTTAACAAAAGGGCAGATTTATTCATGTTTACAAACAAGTTTCAAAAACAAAAAGAACATGTATGCTACCCACTAACAACCTTTCAAAATGCCAACAGCCCTCATGCTGCATGGATTCTATAGATTAGAAAAAAAATCACAGTTCCACTCACAGTTCACCAAGACAGCACTAAGCTAACATGTTTAGACAAAAACAAAGGACTAAGATTCTGATGTATTTTGATTTAATCCATTTTGCCCGAGATAACATAAATATTTCAAGCAAGTTCCATCACATATTGATGTCCTGCATTAAACAATCCTACTAAGTTCTGAACAAAAGTTATTCAGTAAGTTTCTCAAAATTTTTAAAAATTAAACAGTTGTTTCAAAACCATTAAGTAGTAAATGTATTTAAGAAACTAATTAGGACAGAGGCCATAACTTCATTAGAACACCACTGCTCATGTTTTTACAAAGCATTAGTGTTATCTATTTGGCTATTAGTATTAGCAATTTATCTACAATATTTAACAAGGTAAATTGCAGGCAAAATTTAGTACAGTTTCAATAGAAACACCCTTTTCCTGAAAATACAGCAGTATTTGAAGGACTAGTTTTTTTGTGTCTTTGTTTTTTTTTTCTCTGCATCATTTATAAGGAAGCTTCCCATCTATGAACAGGAACAAAAAAGTATCTACAAACCTTGTAAACAGATCTGTATCATTTATAAACATAAATAATCCAAATTATTAACAGCCAACAGCAGAAATTAAAGTATCAATTCAATGATCCAGGGCCTCCTTGCCCTTCCAAGCCTTCCCCTCAGAAAAGGACCATGATAAACTAAAGCTCTGCTAACACACTGTTCAGGACCATTCTTAAGCACAACAGATGATCCACAGGTCACTTATGCTGAGTTACTGTTTTTCAGTCAGAGTTCATTATTACTCCCACCCCCAGAAAAGCACCCTCCAGTCTGGCAGAAAGCTTTTTTTAAAAAAATAAATCTACATTCGTACAAGTGTGTCTTCTGTTGAAGTCCAAGACAAGAATTATCATCTTGTCCATCATAATGTGTGAAGAGACCCAGCTTCAATTTCTTTACAATGCAGCTAGTGTGTTAACATTCAGCTTACAATCAGAGTGATGTTTCCAAACTATGTAGCGGGCTCCCTGGGGATGAAGAGGTAGCAGACTTGTTCATGTCTGTTGTAAGGTGAATTCCACTGTCAACCGCATTGTTATTTTTATTGGGAGAGGGTGGGGGAGTAGAGTTGCGTTTTGTTGGAGCATCATCTTCAGCATCAGTATCATCAATAAGGGGAATATGAGGCTCGGAGTCTTCTATTCTAAACTCAGGATGCGTCATAAAATTGTGGATTGAGCTTCGTGTCTCAGGTTTCTCCAGCCCCTCGTACAAGGAGCTACGAAATGCATTCACCACTCGGATCTGCAAACAAAGAAAAAAGGGGGTCAAAAGGCTGCAGATTTGCTGGCAGTGGCATGGTTCTTATGAGTCTGAATCCACAAACAGTTAGACATGAGTGAACCGAATTTGTATGTGATGCAGTGGAACTTGCAATAAACTGTAAAAAATGAAGAGCATTTCAGGAGAGCACTGCCAGTCTACACAACAGGAATAAAAATTGTAAAAGTACTGCGAAAAGATGGGGGGCCTAAAGATTCAGATGTGGCACTAGAATTGTTTAATTAATTAACGTGGGCTAAGCATTTTTCAGAAGTGAGGCCAACAATTATTTACTTATTAACAAATTTAAAAGTCTAAATGAGTGTTTTATTGAATACTTGAGGGAGGGATGGGAGGGATGGGAAGGAGGGGAGAGGCTGAAAATAAGTTAAAGGATAAGAGGGTTACTAATTCTCATGCTAGGAATAAGGATGTCAGCTGACTATGAAGAAGCCAAGCAAGTGTAAGCCAATGTCACAATGACTGGACGTTTACAAAGAGTCATGCAAAAAAGGATACCACTTTAACAGCTGTAAATATTCGAGTATATACCCGTTTACCACACTACAGAAAGTTCCTTACTGAATAGTGCTTTGGAAACTTAAGACCAGAACTAGGAAATGGAATACTGCACTGTAGAATTAAGCAGCCATGACAGGTTGTACGTAGCCTTGAAGAGACTGTTCAAGTAGTACAAAGTATGAGAAAAGCAGATGATCAGCCTTTGCTTGAGTTTTCAGTTTACGTGGAATTCATGGACAAAATTCCCAGGCTGAGTATTATTTCAAGCCCTTTCATTGTTTAACTAACACTTGTGAAATCAGAAAGCTAAGTTCACAGAATTAATAAACAACCATTTCAGAGTGAAATTAGATAGAATGAAATAGAGCTCCATTTTGCAAACTGCGCATGCCCAGGTTGAATTTAAACTTTCCAAATTGTTATTCAAATGATGAAACACCAGCCCACACTCCCTTCCTCCTCCCACATCCCATATGTTTCCCTGAGCAACTGCAACAATTCAGGGTGCATTCTTCAACTGATAATACGAGTAAGATTAGGTGGAAGACAGCAGCTATTCTGTTAAGGCACAGTTTCCCCTTCTGCTAGCTTCCTATTCCATTCTCAACATCCCTACTCTGAGTCTTCAGCAAAGCACAGTTTTGATCCCAAAGTTCCTCTGTCGTACAGCAGGCAGCAGAGCAACCCTGTAGTCAACAAGAACTGGCAACAATTTAAGCATACTTTTTTTTTTTTTTTGCACATCCAAGAGGACTGTTTTCAAGCTGCGAAATACTTCATGACTACTGCTTCCATAGAGTACCTTGACAGTAAAAATAAGGTGACTTCCAGGTGGAAGAATAAAGCTGGAAGATCAAGCAGATCAAGAGCACACACTTCAAAACAGCTAAGACAGACCAAAAAAACCATGCTGTAAACCCAGACAAGGACTCCCCAAAAGCCACGGACTATCAAGTTTGTTACCACAGGATCACTGCCTATGGTAAGTTCTTAGGTCCTGACAGTGTCCTTTAACCTCTAGAAATACCATTCTTCCCCAAACCATACCCACTCAGAGCACTTGCACAAAGAATTTTAATCAAAAGCTATCATGTCCCCATTTTTATACTACAGGTACACAGCTGAGCCCCATTAACCCTAGAAACCATGTTGGGGGGGCACACATGCAAGGGGGAGAATGTAACTACCAATAAAGCGAGGGCAGGGAATAGTGTGAATGTGCTTGAAAAGTAAAAAAATTACAACAGCAGCTAGTATTTTACTGTTCATCATATGAAAAAAACTGAGCATGCTGTTATGGAGTTGGCATGTTACATGAGCTTTAAACAAGTCCAGCAAGCTGCATAAACTGTCTTGGCACTTGCCAAGAATATCAGCAGTGACAATGCCAGACCACAAGTTTGCAATGCCTTTGTTTGGCATGTTGCATCCCAGTGTAGCACTGATTTATGTGGCAAAATGAAGTATGACTGCCTCATGGGACTGCTTTTTCATTGCTTACAGATGGTAAGTTAGAATAATCAGAAGTGGAGAACAATTTTTTGCTTATCAGGACAGCTGTAATTATCACAGGAATAAGCATACCCACAACAAAGGCTTAATTCCCATGCAGAATGCATACTAAACAAGTGGTCTAGACACTCCCATGAACTCAGGACCCTCAAAGAGTCCAGCCATGAAGGCAGAAAATCAGACTGTCACAATTTTAATTTATACTGGAAAAGGGAAAATGGTGTTTTGAAGGCTTTATTTTCAACTACTCGAGATAACTAGAGAGGTAACTATAAATAAATTGCATAAGTGAGGAGCAAACAAGACAATTTGTTATGTGTAATTTATACTGTCATCAGGCCTTCCTCATATTAGTACCAGAATAGCAAGGAATGCAGTAAGCACTCCAAATCCTCCTAGCCAGATGGCTGCTTAAGAGTTGCAACCTCACTTCTTAGGAACAGCTGAACTATTTTCCAACAAACAGCTTTGAAAAGCGAGACACAATGGAATAGCACATCTATTCTCCATCAATACAGATTAGTTATCAAAATTTGTTCTCCTGGAGGGACCAGCAGAAGGCTGTATAAACTAGTTAGGATCAAAAACTAGTTTTATGCTATTGTAGCTCTGTATCTGCATTGGTCATCTGATGCAATGAGATGCTGCAGTGCCCATTAGATTCTGCTCGAATGGCAGCATGGCATGAAGTTCCTCTCTAGAGAATTCTAAATGTCTAATTAATGTTCTTGAATGTTGTTAGGGATACAGGTTACTAATTAGCATTTTAACTAGGAGATGCAATCCTGTGCATCCTTACTGTTAAATCTACTTTTCGCTTTGTGTTCTTGAGATACATGAATTTGTGAGCTGAGCTTCTCAATACTATTGCAAGGAAAGGAAATACCTGTCTCACCAATGGAGGACAAGTACAGAGATAAAACACTTGACACTTGAGCAACCTCACACAGGAATTCTGGTCAACTCAATGAAAAAATAAAATAAAATAAAATAAAAAAAAATAAAAAAAGAAGATGTAGAAGAGAGCATTTCATTTAAGACAGCTCCTGAAATTAAGGGTCTTCATCCATCTGGTAATCTGAAAGTCTGAAAAACAGGGGGGGAAAGAAGCCCTCTCAAAGTGATTTTGAAAAACTGTTATTTAACCAGTCTCTAGGAAGTTAGAGAAGAAAGTTAAGCATGTAATATATAATTAAGGTGGAAAACTCTTTCAACAATAGATATTAGCAGTCAGTATTCAACTACAACTGTTATGCATTATCAGGCTCCAGAGTTTAAGCCTACACACATTAAACCTCTAGCCTCTACAGAGAGAAAGCCTAAAACTGAAATGCGACTTAAAAGAACCATATGAACAGGGCAAAATTAAGGCGAGACAAAACTTTACTTTCACTGATGGCTTATGAACTGCTGCCAGAAGAACCTAGAGGGGAAAAAAACTCTTCAGATTTGAGTGAAAGTTTCACCATTCAGTGGTTAAACCTTTTTTTCCTTTTTGCATTAGCTAAATGTTTCTTCCGACTTGTACGCGTTTTAGAAGCCTTGCGTCGCCACCTGAATCCTGATGTTGAGAAAGTTGTGTTATTCAGTAATAAAGGTCCAACAGAAGGAGAGATTCAGAAATTCCTTAAAGGCTACAAAGAAAATGCATTTCATACTCTATGTTCTAGCTACATTCATATTTTTAATTTACCATTTGCTTTCCCAGCAGCTTGTTTACCTTAAGTATAATTTGTGCTGCAGTGCAAGACATCTATTTTTGTCGACCTGGGTCCATGATTATACAGTTAATTCACTCAGTGTCAGCCACCCTAAAAGGCATATACTCGAAAATTTACAACAGTTTTCCCGTTTTATCTTAAACATCCCCCTGTACACAAATGGATGAAGGCACAGGATGTGCAGGCTCACAGCTTTCACATTTAAGTCTTTTGTTGAAACTGTTCCACCTGTTCTCAGCCCTCTAAGAAAAAAAAGTCTTGAGGACTCCACTTTGTGGAAGAGCTCTATAAAAGCCTGAACGATGATTTTAAGTACTAAGGAGAAAATGAGAAACGTTAGGTACGTGAATTAGGAAATGTTAATTTCATGCACTTTAGGAACACACACTCACACCCCACAGTAGTAGAAGCAGTAGTAGAGGAAAACACTACATGTGTAGGGGTAGAAATATTTGTTACATCATGGTGCTGGCTGGCGATGGAGGGTTGCCGCCTTAGAGCCCCCTGAATGGTACTTCCACTCTGGAAAGCATTCACTACATCCATCTGCAAGGAATCAGAGATTGTGACAGCTTGCTCAGCAAGAGAGAGAGAGAGACAGAGAGAGAGAGAACAAGAGAAAGGACCATCCCATCTATAACATACAGAAAATAAAGAAAAGGCACTTTTTTTTTTTCTTTTTCCTTTTTTTTTTTTTTTTTTTTTTTTTTTAAATAGAGCAGATATACAGGAAAGAGTTGCACTTAGAGCTGAAGAAAGCGGAGTACCCTGAGGGATTTCACATCCATCCAGACCCCCTTTTTGGCAGTCTCCACCACATCGATTACGACTGGCCCCTTAGTCAAAGGACTGGAGATGGAGAGATTTCCCTTGTAACACCCACTGCATCCTACCTTTTTCAAGACCATACCTGAGTTTGTATCCTGTTTAGGCCCCTAAACCACAAGATCTGACCACGACGTAATTCCCTCTCAGCATGATCAATCTCCTCTACATCTTCTGCTAGTTCTTCTTCTGGAATCTCTTCCTTTTGTGTTCCATGCCCAGCTTCTTTAAGGAATTTCAGACGGCTTGTTGGAATTGTTGAAATCAACTAACAGTGAAGGAAAAATATTAATCAGAATTAGTCTTTTCCTTTTAAAAATGATACTATATGTAATACCAGACTTAAGGCTTAATACAATACCCCGCATGCAATTAACAATGTTGAAAAAACAAAATTATTTAAACAGGACGAGCAATCACTACAACTGAAAATCTGTAAAGCTGTGAATATGCCTACCAGCTCAACTGAGATATGAAATTAAAGTTGGACTACAAACCTAGATAGCATCTAAGGACTATGAATTCAACTTTACAATTAATTGGTTATGTCTGGAAGGAGCAGTACTAAAGCTACAAGAGCTATTAATTCTATAGAGTGTGCTTGTATCAAGAGCTTTCAGAGCTCCATCAGTTTGATGAGCATGATGTGTTACCTCAAGTGAAAACTACATCCTTTAATTAAAGTAGCCACAGTTAATTCAGAAAAACAGAGCTGACATGCATTCTTTTGTGACCTAGGAAGTATCAATCCATTTGCAAGGTGAATAATATTTTCAAAACCCTTACCCTGAACTGTTACTTTGCTACTTAGTGTACACTAGTTCACCTATCCTAAACTAAACATGTCATGTTTTGGTACATCCCATCTAGCAGATCCAGACCAGTTCCAAGACTCCTTTCCTTGATCATCACAGGCCTGAAAGACCATTTCATCAGCTGCAGAATAAAAAGACTCCTCCAAAAGCAAGATAAACAGCCCTTTATGCTGAAATTGCTACTACGAATGCTCCCAGATGACACCTCAGTTTCTACTATTCTCAGAAAATCAAAAGCTCTTTGACTTTAATGAGATACTAGAGCAGCATGAACTGCAGCAGGGAAGCTTTGCCCTTGCAAGACACTTTGGGTCAAAGGTATTTGAAGCCATCTCAATTCTCTTCTAGGCTAGTTTTAAACCTCAGAGTGACTCTGTTTGATTTTTTTAAATAATTAATTTTCCAGAGAACCTTATTAAAAAGCTTAATCCCACATTTACAATACACATCTTACAACTAAAATTCACCCTTTCAGTTTTATACTGAAACCTGAAGTGTCCTTTACAAAATGAAAGGAAAGAAACTGTAATGGAAAACTCTTCATGTGGTATGAAAAGTTTAGACAACTATGTCATTAAATAATGGAAAACTTTGTAGCTCTTAAGTTTCATGTAAATAAGCTTGCTGCTTACAAGCACTGTTGTACATGCAATAGTAATGAAACCCTAGGGGCGAGAAAAAAATCAAAATGCAATGGCTTAATAGGTGGGAAAACTTTCCAATTATTATATAATTATGCAAATGAAGATTAAAGAGAAAGCTGTTATGTGTTTTGCCACATTTCTTGCTACTCCGGGAAGTTTTTGAACTAAGAAAATACTAGCAAGTTTAACAGTTGTGGTTCTTCAAGAAACCATTCAAAAGAAATTAGATCTATTCATTGCATGTGTATTCTTACATAACTTTCTGTATTTATCTAGCTAAAAAGATGCTTTCATATTTAAAAGGTAACTACAGCTGCTTCTAGTTAAAAGTTACTATATAAATTAACCATAGCATCTGGTTATGAAATTTAACTAATTGACTAAGTCGGAGTAAGTACCCAACTAAGGACTTTTTAGCTATTGAACTAGACAATTTTAATGAATATTAATTATTAATGGTCATATATTCACATAGTCCACTTGAAAGATCTGAATGTATTTCCCATTAATATTAGAATTAATATTCTAATGCAAGTAGATATTTCACATTTTTAAAAAGCTCCTTTACCTGGCCCCAGAGTAGTGTTCCCATTCCCAGGAAAATAGACCACAGCCACTGTTCAACTGAGAGTTCTGAGCAACTGAAAGGCTTCCCACCAAACTGCACAATAATTATCTGTGAAGACAAACATCATTAGACAACACGGATCAGTGACCTCTGACTAGAAAATTCTCTAATGCTTTAAGACCACTGCAGACAGCTCTTCATTCGAACACAGGATTTTCCATCTTTTTTAAGCATGCAATTCTATTGCCTCAGCAGTTTGAGTTAGTTTCCCAAACTAAGCCATCTTCTTGTGCTTTTTCAGTATTTCAAGAACTACCCATTCATTCTTGAAATATCACTCACAAAAACCTGTTCATGATTTCATTTTGATTGTAGCTCTCTCTCTTCATTCCACAGCAACAGCATGTACTTGATGCCATAACTTTACAATGATTATTTATCATAGGAACACTCGTATTCATATGTTGCTTATTAAACTTCTATTAATAGTAATAATCCACACACATGAAACTTTTCAGAAATAATTCAGCAAAGTATTGCTATGTATCCCACTGGTCTTAAATGTCAGACTTTAGATCGTCAGTGACATCTGTGTTCTTAGGGGAAGAGGGGCAGAGATCTCAAAAGCTAAATTAAATGAGCTCCTACTGACTTACCTATTACAAAAAGCTGTACAGGCCCTAATAAGCAAGGTATCCCACTGCATAGGAATTATATGCATGGAAGTCTGCCCTGGAGAATCAACAATTCAAGTAGGAGGGTAGGCATGAAAAGGAGACAGTGTTGACTGTTAAGTAGGACACCTGACAGCTGAAAAGCCCAAGAGTATCTTCTTTTATTAACATAGGATAAAACACTGAGACAACAACTCAGTAAGTAACTTATTTGGGAAGGCATTCAGTACATCAAGTTTATAAAGGGAACACAGATGCAGTCAAGAGTAATTTCTACATATTTGGCTTTGTTGCACAACAGTCTGTTGTATCTGCAACACTAGATATAAGAGTATCTTCTGAAAAACAAAACAAAACTAAAACTAAAAAAAACTAAACCTGGGAGAAAAAGTGAACTAACTTCACGTGAAGGAGAGATGCATATATTTGCACCTGCTTGAACTGCTATGAATTTGGTAAACTTCATGGAACCCCAAGTCTAAGAGAACCTTAAGGCATAGTTTATATATGAAGTCTGAAATACAAAGCCAGTAATTTTCATAAATGACAAAATGAAAGAGTTTTGAAAAGAAGCAGCATACTCATTTGCTGGTTATTTCTTCTGGTGAATTAAAAGTTAAGGCCACTTACAAGGTGAAACTATTTCCTACAAACTGTTTTCACAGAATAGTCATGGTTGGAAAAGCCCTCTAAGATCACTGTGTTCAAGTGGCAGATTTTCTTTAGATTCAATTTTGACTTAGTGTTTCTCAACATCAGGTGTGAACCCAATTAATTTCAGATAATTTCCTTTAATCTGTTAGCATATACTGTGTTAACTAACTAGTTTTAGCATATCTGCCTAAATATATGCACCAACAGAAGGTCCCTGGACACAGCAGGCAGATGTCTCAGTCTCATCAAGAAGATAAAAGAAGTAACTTTCCTGTAACTGTTTAAAAGCACTCTGGCTCGGATGCACAGGCAGGTACTAGGAGGAAGAGTTTTCTGATTAGGGGAGGAAACATTTTTTCACATTTTGACAAAGAGACCAGAACACTAAGATCCAATTGAAGGAACAGAAAATTCAAAAGGTAAATGCAAGTACTTCTACATTCCAATTTTACCAATTTTAAAGCGTTCTTACCTAAAAACCCCATCAAGCAACACCTTCAAGTGATTTATAGCATGTTTGACACTGAAAGTTTCTCACATTTCAGAAATAAAGTGTCTGGCACTTGCTGAATAGCATTTCCAACATAAGCAATCACATCAGTGTATTAAGTGTTATTTCCCTCCCCACCCTCAAAGAATTTACTTACCTGTACAACAAATGTCCCCAGAACAATAGTACAGAAGATAGCGTTGTTAAAGATTCCTTCAAAAACATTTCTTTCACCATGAATTTTTCGGGCATTGATTTCATTAAAGAGCTGCATCATCACAAAGGTGTTAAACACAATAGTGTAATGCTCTGATGGGGGAGCGTGCAGAGGTGCGTTCCTTCCGCTATCGATATCAAAAATTTTCTCACCTGTGTACAAAAGGCATTTGTCAGCAGCTTAACCGGTGTCTTTACACACACACACACACCACAACAAAATACTGGTTTTAATATCACACCTCTGTACAACTTTTAGAATAACTTTATAAAGCCTCAGTATTCTTACCAGCAAACAGGAGTGTGAAGACCACTACAAGTTGGTAGAATGCATGACCCAAGATGTTCTTCATCATTGTACGAGAAATCAAAGGTTTGTTTCTACCATAAGGCTTCCGTAAAAGAAGAGCTTCAGTAGGTGGTTCTGTTGCCAGGGCAAGAGAAGCTAATGTGTCCATTATGAGATTTACCCACAGCATCTGCACAGCTTTAAGTGGAGAATCCTATAAAGACAGACACACATAAACCCTCTGATATAAGTGTACAAATTGCAGAATTAAAGGTACTTATGCAACATGGGCATGTTCGGAAGAGCATTATATTATATGGACTAGTATTTAACTGAAAAGCTTACTTCAAAGAGTTAAACAGTCATGACATTTTCAAACTTCATTATCTGAAACAACCCACTACCAGTACGTACTTGTGTTATGCATGCTCCTGTAAAAGCAACAATTACTGCTACCACATTGACAGTGAGCTGGAACTGAAGAAATTTGGAGATGCTGTCATACACATTTCGTCCCCACATAACTGCTTTAACAATACTTGTGAAGTTGTCGTCTGTAAGGATGATATCAGAAGCTTCTTTAGCTACATCTGTTCCAGCAATACCCTAGTAGAAAAAGAAATACACTATGAAATATAACAGGCTGTACAGACTTATTCTAACAGAAGCTATTATTATACCCTTGGTGCACTTTGTTGCAACATGTTTGTAATAGAAGCACCTGAATTGCTTACAAGTATAAGAAAACATTGTCTTTACAGAGAAAGCCCTTTAAGATCATCAAGTCCAACCATAACCTAAATCTACCAAGTGCAGTGCTTAAATATATTCCTAAATACTACATCTTTTAAACACCTCCAGAGGTGGTGAGTCAAACATCTCCCTGGCCAAGCCTATTCCAGTGTTTAATTACCCTTTCAGTCAAGAAGTTTCTAATATCTAATCTAAACCTCTCTGGCACAACTTGAGTCCATTCCCTCTTGTCCTGCTGCTTGTTACTAGGGAGAAGAGACCAACCCTCAATTCCCTCCACCCTCCTTTTGGGTACATGTAGAGGGTCTCCACCCTGAGCCTCCTTTTCTTCAGGCTAAGCAACCCCAGTTCCTTCAGAAGCTCCTCATACAGCTTATTCTACAGACCCTTCCCCAGCCTTGTTGTGTTTCTCTGGACTCACTCCAGCATCTCAACATCCTTTTCATAGTGGGGGGCCCAAAACTGAATAGTTCTCTAACAAAAATCCTTAAGTTGACGCTAAAAACACAATGGAAGTTCCCCCCCAAAAATGTTTCTGAATCCCGTTCAAGTTTAAGGCCACCAGATGGTGCAATACTGCAGTTCAGCCTATGTTATAAGGAGTTTGCTACATGGATTTCAGCAGTAGAACAACACATATGTTAATAACACAGTAGAATGATACCCATTATCAAAACACCTTTTGCAGACCTTAAAAATGAGGGGTTTTTAAAGCTAAAGTGACCTACCAGTACAAAACTGAACCTTTTCCACTTAAAACTGAGGAAGCTTGAGGAATCTTATCTTAGTGTTTTGGAAGAGGCAGAAGAAAGCTGAAAAACTTTCAGCTGAGGAAAAAACTTTTTCTTGAGGAAAAGGATTTGGTGGATGAGAAGTTCAACACGAGCTGTCAGTGTATATTTGCAGCCCAGAAAGCCAACCAGATCCTTGGCTGCATCAAGGTAAGAGTGGCCAGCAGGTCCAGGGAGGTGATTCTCCTCCACTACTCTGCTCTTGTGAGACCCCCATCTGGAATACTGAGTCCAGTTCTGGAGTCTTTATTACAACGAAAGCATGGATGTGCTGGAGTGTGTCCAGAGAAGGGCCACGAGGATGATCAGAGGGCTGGAGCACCTCTCTTACGAAGACAGACTGAGAGAGTTGGGGTTATTCAGTCTGGAGAGGAGAAGGCTCTACAGAGACCTTATTGTAGCCTTCCAGTATCTGAAGGGGCTACAAGAAATCTGTTGAGGGACTTTTTAGGATGTCAGGTAGTGATGGGATGGGAGAAATGGTTTCAAACTAGGAGAGAAGATTTAGATTAGATATTACGGAAAAGTTCTTCACCATGAGAGTGGTGAAATACTGGAACAGGTTGCCCAGAGAGGTTGGTGGAAGCCCCATTCCTGAAAGTTTTTAAGGCCAGGCTGAACAGGGCTCTGAGCAACCTCATCTAGTGGGAGGTGTCCCTGCCCATAGAAGGAGGGTTGGAACCAGATGATCTTAAAGGTCCCTTCCAACCCTGAAAATTCTATGATTCTAACTTAGTTGTATATTAGGCTTTTGAAACAAACAAGGTTGATCTAGTAAGTTATCAAAATAGGTCTCCGAAATACTGAGTATTTAAAAAAACAAAAAATACCATAGCAAATCCAACATCTGCCTTCTTCAGAGCTGGACCATCATTGGTACCATCACCAGTTACTGCTACAACTTGCCTCTGATCAAAGACAGTGCTGTCAATTATACCTAAAAAAAAAAATAAAAAAAATGACATCTCTGTGTTACAATTCAAAACTGACAACACAGCACAGATCAAACATGTAAGAGAAAGCAGTTTTTGTTTTCCTTAGAGCCATTAAAAAAAAAAAAGATCACAAAAGCTAGTTCTAATTGGCTTCATTTCTCAAGCAGAAATGAAAACTCAATAAATGGCAAATTAAGACACCCTCGCAGGCATTTCTCATTGCTCAGTCCTATATTTTTTTTCTTAAAGCAGAAAAAATTACTTCGAAGCTTGTTTCTCCTTACCTTTTACTAGAGTGTGTTTGTCAGTGGGAGAAGATCTTGCAAGAACACGAAGCTTTGGCCAGATTTTATCTATTCGCTCTTGCTCTATCTGCAAGGAGAGCATTGTTTATATATTACAGTTAAGAGACTCAGAATATCTACTTTGGGTAGTTAGTATGCTTACCTCTCCTTTTTCATTGCGTATTCTCCTGTTAAAGTCTTTGCCCTCTAAACACAGGAAGTCTTCACCAGGATTCAGAATACCACATTTTAACGCAATAGCACGAGCAGTGTTAATGTTATCACCAGTGACCATTCGAACAGTTATGCCTGCACGTTGACACTTTTTTATTGCATCAGGTACCTGGAAGAAAAAAACAAAACCAGCCCATTGGCTCAGAGACTGTATGTTCACTGAATAAAGCTAGATGTGTGAGTTAAAGGAATGGTTTTGGATAATCCAGTATAACTCTTATTTTAAAATCAAGACTAGAATTATGAAACATTTTGGAAAAAAAAAATAAGTGTCTTACTGCAATTCTTTTCCTGAAAAACACAAGGAGAATGCTGGCAAAGAGGGGTTTTTGTTATGTCATGCCACCTCTACCCACCTCCCTCCATTTTTCAAACATTTCAGTAGTAAAAAATGACAAAAGTCTTCAAGATGCATTAGCCTGTTGTATTCAGAACTACTGAGTACAGAGTTTTTTTGTATGATTATGTGAAATATACTACAGCTCATACTTCACTACTTCAACCATGACTTTTAGTGTAAAGTGATGATAGTGCAGAGACTGGAATTCCACTTCTATGTGGCATAAAAACTTTCACTATTCAAAAATATTGCCCTGCTTGGACCTCGGCCACAAGCTGGACTTTTTACCTCAGTTCTCAGGTGACAAACCTCTTCTCTCCATCATTCCCCATAAGAAGCTGGCAACAAGCACAATGGATTGGGGTACTACTGTATATAATACTCCTAATATTCTAAGTGGTTAAAAAAAATGACAAATTGTTCCATTTACTGAGACCTTGCACAGTAAGTAGCTTAAGTTATTAGTTTGTGCAGAGCTTCAGTAACACAGCATAAGTGACATTAAGAAGTTTTAATCTGCTTTTATAGCTCCATTAACCTTTCCCCCCAAGAAATTAGATTTTCATTTATCAACTATGCCTAAGGCACACAATAGCAATTCAGTTCCTTGTACACACTGCATGATGAACAACAACAGGAATCAAGATTCTCTGTAAGACAATCACTGCAGTTCAGTGACCCTACCTCAGGCCTCACAGGATCTTCAATCCCAACAACAGCAATGCACGTCAGACCAGTAACAATATCATTTTCATTGTCCCATTCAGGCTCAGGCTCTCCTGCTGGGAAGTCTCTGAATGCCAGGCAGATGGTTCTGAGCCCTTCAGAAGCCATTGGCTCAATTACTGTTTTCACAATATCATCACGGTCCCTGGGTCTAAATACCTTTGGTTCTCCATTAGCACTCAGTATTTTGAAGCACCTGAAAAGGAAGGTTTAAAGAGTTATCAACTTTTAAGCAAAAGTTCAGTCCATTCAATGGCTTATTAGTCAACTCCAGTAAGTTTCCACAAGCTTTGTTTTCACTAAACTCTCTCTCTCTCTCTCACACACAAACAAACACACACACACACACACACACACACACACACACACACACACACACACACACACACAAGAAGCCAGCAACAGCATCTCTAAGGTAATTATCTCTACATACACTTAATCTCTCAAATACAAAAAATAGTAGCTGTAGAAAAGCTAACTGAGCCAGTCATCCTTGGATGAAAACAGTGCCCGATGAATTTAACACAAAAATATTTATTACCTCCCACAAATATTATTTCTTTACTGTATGTACACAGACTAGTGCCTGTGCTGATTGAGTCAATCCAGTTTCAAGTTCAACAAAATAATGCCACCTTGTTAAAGTTATACAAGCCCCACAAGTATAGTACATTTCAGAACATGCATGCAGTTCTTAAAACAGCTGTAAGCAGTAAACTTAGAGCACTTAAAGCAATCTCTGGTACTATGATGAACCAATGCTACCTTTAAGAGCAGTAAGGTTTGCCCAATCCCCTAACCCCCCAACTAAGTGAAGAGAATTCAGAGAGCATCTGGCATTGAGTTCTTAATGTGAAATACTGATTAAAAAAACAAATACTCAAATCTGATTAAAATATTTGTAGGAGAGACTAGATTCAACAATATGTACTCTAACATTTCCACATATACTCTTTAGTTATCTCTTTATGCCAGAGGAAACTGCTTTCAGACAGCATATATCCAATACTGATGCCATGAATGTAACACTGCTATAGCTCACTGTTTTGAACAGTAAGCTTCATCTTGTTCATCCATGTCCTTCACAAAATTTTGCCATAAAGCAGTGCTCAAGCATTTGTTTTACAAACTAAGTGCTAATGTAGCACTGAAAAAAAGAGTATTTTTTATTTTTTAAAATATCAAGTTCAAATCTGGTAGAACTCCTAAAATGACTATTGTTACATTTAAGTATTTAGACCAAGGGCTTAGGGAATTCCCAGGTGTAATATGTATTAAAAAGTTTCCACCTCAGCCAGGAAATGAAGATGAAGCAGTCCCTTAAACTTTCATAGTACTCAAAACTGAAATTTGAAGTCTATCTGAATTTGCTGATTTTGGTTGGCTGTTCAAATGTCAGCAGCCACTTAGTATGTCTTCTGTTACCTGCAATCATAGGGCTTCAGATAAATTCAAAGCATTCAGAGATAACTAAATGGAAGCCAGTAAGTGCTATATAAAGATTTCATGGCAAATATTTGACTTGATGGTAAGGACAAAGTAAAACTGCCCTGCTTGAAAAAGTTGTCTGCATTTCTTCTACTCTTATTAGTTGCTCATTTGTGTCTTATAAATATTCATGTTTAAGCTTACAGTGCTCAGGAATAGTCAGACGTGTGATAATAAAGAACAAGCAGCACAACTGACAAACCAGGTTACAAACTTCTGAGATCAACTTCTGGCACTGCATTGCTAGTAGATAAAGAAAGTGGCTTATGATGCTAAGGCTTTTTTATAGTCCATGCATACTCTTTAGTTTTGGAATTTCAACTATGTCAATAGTATCCAAATAAGTCTAGGTTTTCTTGTTCTTTGCCAAATGTCCTTATTCTTTATTTTCTTATCTCAGTTATGAAGCTAAGTGGATCACATGAGCCTCGGCTGAATGAGTTTTAGCAACTTCTGCAGTAAATTGCTCAACAAGATAATAAGGAACAATATACTTCTGAAGGTAGAAGTCATACACATACAGACATACTTAGTCATTCATCAGACTTGGTTTAAAGGGAGCTATGAAAAAATTCACATCTAAATCTAAGTACTCTCCCAAAAGGAGCAAGAGCCCTTTAAAGATTCACCTTCTGTTGTCATCACTAAATTGAGGAGAAAGATTTGACTTTTTTTTTTTTTTTAATGCATTGGTACTTTACAAGACAATTATTTGGGGAGGCAGTAGACAAGCAAAAAGGCAAATAAAACTGATTACCATACTCTGTGCTCTATTCAGACTAGAAACAGTCTGATATTAGAACCAAAAGCAGACTGGCTGCGGCTGCTGATCCTATAGAGCACAGTTTGTTTGACTTCTCTCCTCACCTAGTTAGGAGTTACCATGGCCTCCTTCACACTGAAATGTTTGTCCCACTGGTGATTAATCTCAGTAACAGTCTAATCTCACTCTAATAAATCCTCTATAGGTGGGCAGATGCATAAGGAAGCAATTTGCATAGTCACATTAAAAACTGTCAAGTTTCTCCTTTGACCAAGTTGAACCTCCTAAAATGATCAATCTGGTCACCAAACTTGTACAGTCTTTTGAAGCCAAGAGTAATCTTAGATGTAATCACTTCTCAAAGACACAAGTCTTTTCTGGAATTTAGGCACAGCAACTGCTGGAACTTTACTGGAAGATGGGTGAGCAGACTTCACGAAATAAAATTAATCACAACCAGCTCTTTTCTGGTGACTTGTGGTGTAAGAACTGAAGTAATTGAAATGCTAATTGCCCATCTTACTGTAAAAGTCATGCAATTGAGGGAGACCAGCTGGAAAGCCAGTTCTATTCACAAGGGTAAAAGACTGCTGCACTTGTTTGAGAGTGGGGTGACAAGATATTTTGCAAACTATGGCACACTGTTGTTTAGCACTTCGTTCTTCTGACCTACTGCAACATTTAGTCAAATTTAAGTACAATAGTAGTTGTTCTTACTTTTTAAGAACTATCTCAGAGGCACCTTTACTGAATATCCGGAAACTGCCATCAGAATTTTTTAACACAGTACTCATAGATTTTCTAACAGAGTTGAAGGTGTACACTTTGTACAAGTTCTCTTCTGGAATCTCATTTCGTACATCCTGATAGTCACGTTTTAAATCCAAGAGCAATCCCAACAAGGCACATTCAGTTTTATTTCCAACATGCCGTGGCAGGCCACCTTCTTTTTCAGGAGGCTGCAAGAAGAACAAGAACCTTTGCTGATTAGGAGGTTAACAGTACAGCATTTAGAAAACAAGGAAGCTAAGGCCAAGCATAGCTCTGGGATGGGGAATTTTCTCTTTTGCAATGATTACTCTATAAATTCCTGTAGATCATGAGCTCAGTCATAAATTGCTGGCTTATGTAAGCAATTTCTTTACCTGTTTAGGATCTTTCTGTCCCTTCCTCAGACTCAACAATCATCCTGCAAGTTTGTATCGAATGACTCTTTCATTTTCCATGCATTTTCCATTGCCTGAAATATCTACCTGCTCAATCGAGGGTAGGCCCTAAATAATTCTTTTGGATTTTAAAAGCAAAAAAAAAGTTTAGGTAAACTGATTTAGCTTACCTGATGTTATTTCTGCTAAGTTAAAGTATCCTCTCCTGTAATAACTCTTCCTCAATGACTTAGGCTACCATCACATCACCTGTTAGCATTCTACTGAATAAACTAAGTCTTTAAGCTTCTTAAGTCTCACTACAAGTTCTGTTTTCCAGGCCATGGCCTATTTAACTGGAAAGAGATAAGAAACAAGTTTCCAACCCTTTAATACCAGAAATAGTTACTTATCTCAGAAATGTGGAATATGCACATATTTGAGCTATAAGTAAAGCAGTATTTCCCTTAAGGTATTTTTGAGCTTACATAGCTATAACATTGCAGTGCAGTTTGTAATAAAAATGACAGAAGCACTTAGTCAGCCTGACATGCTTCAAACAGCTAATCATAAGGCAGTGATCCATTTTCATCTTTAAGAGCTACAAGATCTTGGAATCAGGTGTACTGATTACTCACTCTTTCAATATGTTCACTTTAATGTGCAGTTTAAGATGTCCAGTTCTGGGCTGCCCAGTACAAGAGACATTAACATCCAGCCCTGGCCCACTAAGATGGTGAAGCACCTGACATATGAGGAGAGGCTGAGAGCTGGGACTGTTCAGCCTGGTGAAGAAACTTATCAGTGTGTATTAAATGATTAAATGGGAGAAGCAGGTGGAGTGATAGTACAGACTGCCAAGCCAGACTTCTTAATAGTACTCACTGGGAGGACAAGTGGCAATGAGCACAAACTGAAACTATGAAATTCCATTTGGACATAAGAAAACACCTTCCTACTCTACGGGTGGTCAAATACATGACCAGGTTGCCCAGAGGTTGCCCAGTCTTCAACCTTTGAGATACTTAAAACCTGACAGGACAGAGTAATGCACTCTGGCTGACCCTGCCTTGAGCAGAGGAGTTGGGACAAAGTATCTCAAGTGGTCCCCCTTTTAGCTCTCTGTAAAAGAGCCTGACTGCATTTCATAAAATTCAAAATTGCAGCAGCAAGGGACCCGGTCAGTTTACATGCAGCTAGTTCTTTTTCTTTCTGTAAAGTATCTTCAGGAAACAGACTGAAACTACTCACATGCTGTAACTCATTAGTAGCAATTCAGTCTTTTTTCAGAGAAATTGGTGCTGGTGATCTTGATATATGCCACCTCAAGTACTACTATTGAAGAAACTCTTGTAGAGGTACCATGTTTGTTGGCTGAAAAGTAGCTTTTGAACTGGGATTTTACTGCTATTCCTATGCATAACATCCATAGGGGAGGCCTCTAGTTCTCAAGAGTATTAGTTTCCTTTTATTTTAAATCTAAATCCTAATTATTAGTTTTGCTGCCCTAAAGAATATAAGTGATGCAACATGGTGGAAATAACATGTTGTAAAAGCTATGCAAGAAAGCTATGCTTAGAGCTGCATAAAATGATGCACACAAAAGTGCTAAATAGTCCAGTATTTATAATGTATAACAGTTCATTATTTTTTTTATTTCAAAATATTCAGACAAGACATGAGCAATGTTAGCATTCTAAAGGCTACCAACTCATCTAATAGTCTCTGCTACAAAAATCCATCCAAATCCTCATTGGTACTTGTGTTTTCTTATTATTGGGTTATGCTACATGTTTACTTTGAAGTAGCACTTCAGTTGAGCCAACCTACTCCTCAACTAAGGTAAACAGCATCACTTACAAGAAGAAATTTAGACAGAACTGTGAACTCAAAGGAAGTTATCTTCCTGAGACTATGTTTGAATTATCTGCTCTAGCTGAGATAAGCTATTTTTGAAGCTTAGTCTCAAACGAACAGTTGAGTGATTTTCACAGCAGGTACAAAATACCTTATATTTCATTTTGCCACACACTTACACTTAACTGCCTACCATGAGGCCACCAGACCATTTTCAGCTCTTGAGGAAGCTGTTTAGTTACCTTGACTAGACTGAAGAAATCCACTTACCAGTATTTTGGAAGTATAAGCACAATTAACAGAAATTCCTGTCACAAGGTAAGCCATAATTTTCTCTGGAATAGCTTCTGGTTCTGGAATTTTTTTATAATGCTTTTCATTGATGTAGGCTTGGACCACTGTCATTCTGTTCATGGTCAATGTTCCCGTTTTATCTGAGCAAATAGCTGTTGCATTGCCCATTGTTTCACATGCATCCAGATGTCTCACCAAGTTATTATCTCTCATCATTTTCTAAGGAAATAAAAGCAGTCAATAGCCATAACCATTACTTCACATCTCAGAAATTCTCAGTTAGGGTGTCCAGTCTTACACACTTGTTTCAGAAGATGCCCAGCCTTTAACTTATCTGACATCTTAGAGGACAACTTTGTAGCTGCCACATTCTGTAACGATTCCTTTAAGTCTATCGTGTTACAGTGAACTTAATTTTTAATAAGGTTCATAAATACAGTCTTAATCTCCTGTATCTGCATGTCATGCTGGCTACTGATACTAATCAGACTTATGAGCAAAGAGTTTATGATAATGTTTAGAAAGAGGGGAGAGGTGCAGACTCAGCTTTACCAAGTAAAACACTAAAATAAGTCTGTTTACAAGAACTATGAAGCTATGTTACAGGCTTATCTGAACATCAGATGATATATATTTCAAAGATGCTAGAGCCAGACTTAAAATCATACAAGCTGGAAAGCTAGTATTTCAGCAATGATAGTGAGGACTACAAAAATCTCATAGGTGAATTAGCATTAAAACTTCTTTACTTAGTAGGTTAAGATAGTATTTTAACCTTCAAGAGGCAGAATAACTTCAAATGATACAATACTAAGGCCACTACTAGTTAGTACTTAAATTTACTAAGTTTTAGAAGAGTCTAAATTGCTTAAATTATCTTTACAATTAGAGTTACAGATCAATAACCAGTTCCATCATACTGAGACTATAGGAAAATTAAGAAATGATTTAAGAAACATGATGTATAATAAATAGAAGGCTATATGTTCTAGGATATTCATTCCTCAATGAGAATCAATCTGGAAACTTCTGTAGCAGCTGCTTAACACATCAATTAGGCATAGGTTCAAGTTTACAGAAGAGTTTGTTATTTACAAAGTTTAACACATCTGTTTATTTTAAGCGACTGCTGCAACAATGTTATGAACTGAACCCACTCCTCTTTAGCTGGTGACAACTGGCTGTCACTTATCACTGCTCATGTTAGTCTGCATTCAGACATCAAAAATACTGGGGCAGACTTCTTGTGCCATTCAGGGAAACACAAAAAGTTACTTCCCAATCTGTTATGCATATGCGATGCATCATATCTCAACTGAGATTTTACAGCTGATGAATACACCCACCTACCTTTTAAGATATGTTCCCCATTTATGCACTTACCTTAACAGAGTAAGCCAGAGATATAGTGACTGCAAGTGGAAGACCTTCTGGTACTGCCACCACCAAAACTGTAACTCCAATAATGAAGAACTTCACAAAATACTGAATATAAATTGGTGTACATTCAGCAAGCCAAGGTCTCTTCTGAACCCAGAAGGTGTCAATTACAAAATATAACACAAGGATAATGACTGTGATCGCAGACATCAATAAACCTTATTAGAAAGAGAATAAAGAGTTTTCAGAAATCATCTCAAAAATTTGGCAATACAGACTGGGGGTAAGTCAAGCTCAAATACTTCTGCCTTTATAGAAGTTAGTTTATAGCTAAGCCTTGAAACAGGCAAACCAGGAAACACTGAGATAGTTCTCAAAGATGTTCTGACTTCCAACAGAAGTATTTCCTCATGCATTTGAAACCTCTAGACTATTTTTCCTTCCCATTTAATTGAAAAGTGTAGATCTAATCATGAACAGGACAGACAAATATGTAAAGTCAATGACTAAGCAGAATAAGAACCCAAATAACCCAGCAGGCAGGCCTTCCATGAGTGTACTGGAGACTTATTCAGTAGAGAAATCTGTACCCTGCCTCGTGCTGAAGGTGGGGTTTTATATGGCAGGTAAGCAGTGGAAGTTACTGGGAGTAACTGGGAAGACAAATCAGAACTGCAGTTAGCAAGCTGAGTATCACATTTAAGACATCACAGGAATACAGTGAAGCAAAATGGACCTGGCTAGAATAAAGAAACAGAAGTCACTGAAGCATCAGCCCCTAATAGAAAGATGTTTCAGTGTATGGACTGTTCCAAAGCAGCAGGACAGAAAAATTCATGCAAGTAGATGAGCATTAAGGATGTGTGGGGAATTAAAATGATTCAAAATGTGCATAAAGGAAAAAAAGCTCTTAAGATGTGAAAAAATTGTTGAAGGACATTATTTTACACTAATCATACCACAGAAGCTTTATTCAACATCTGTTAGTATACGTTTCTCTGAAAAATATACATTGCTATACATAACTATGGAGTGCTAAAGCTAAATTTAATTCTTTTGATTTCACATAACTGTTTTACAGCATACATGCTGAAGTCAGCCCTTTCTGAGCTGCAGGCTAGGCTACAAGACTTCTTGAAGTTCCTTCTAGCCTGTATGTTTCAGCAGTTTTTTTTACCTGAGCCAAAATAAATCCTGAAACACTTGACTTAAACCTCTACATACTACTACATAGTCTGCTTTTAAGAAGCACAGTTTATCCAATTTTTTGGAAAGACTGAACAATATTAGCTGACAGTAAAGTAACAGAAGCTAAAGGACAGTAGAAAGTCAATAAAGTGTTACGTATCAGTGAGTCATATGTTAAGTGGAAATTCCAAAGCCTCTAGAAGTACCAGAGATAGCCTGGCCAACCCTACCACATTTTCCAGACTTAAGTATATTTATAATTCTTTAGGTACCTCACTAAATGTCACATCTTATCTAGAAATGTCTTTTGTAAGAGTTGTCCAATGTTCCGAAGTTGGAATTTTCTTCCCTAGACACTCTAAAGCCTGAATCTATTTAAATCAAGGTAAAACAAAAACAATCTACTTGACACAGCCTGAAAAGCCATCAGCACACCTAGGCACTGTTGTGGAATGTTAGAGAGGTTCAGAGAATGTTGGAGAATATTCCTGAATGTTCTCGAAGAGGTAGGGGGTGCAACCCCTTTACTGTGCCCAACCCCATGTTTGGGAGACCAATTAGATCGGCCCATACTCCGGTGCTACCTGCACCAGGGATTCGCTGTGCTACAGGTAAACACACCGGGTGTCCAATAAAAAGTTATGTTGGTGGCAGGGGTGTGGTCACGGAAGCACTATATAAGCGAAAGTTGCTGTGCAATAAACCAGAAGTTCGTTTATCAACCATATTGGTTGCACGCATTTTCTTTGCCGCTCCCGCAAGGCACAATTCCATACTTGCTTGCATTGGAATTTTGCACTTGAAATAACCAAGGTGGTTAAGGCTAGATACTGAAGTTATCTCCTAACAAACTATGGGTGTTCCAACTTTATTCATACATCTGACATCAGCATAAGGAGGGTACTGATACATCATACCTGCTTTGCCAATCTGAACTGCGAGCTTTGTAAGTTTGCCTTGGAGAACAGACTTTTCTTTCTTCGGCAAATTTGATCTCTTCTTGTCTTTCTCATCTCCATCCCCACCATCCTCACTCTTCAGCGGTTGCATTTCCATGGCTGCACCATCCTGAGCTTTAGCTAGAAATTAAGATAAAATAAAGTTTAGCTATCTGGGAATCCCCCAAACCCACAACACTTAAAAACCTTAATAACACCAGGCTCCACTGAACACCAGTACTGTGCAGTAACTTGTATCCAGAGATGCCATGCTGCACATGAATGTTTAAATAAGTTTATGGGTGTAAGGTGCCCAGATGCTGGCAAAAGTGGAGCTGCAGCCCACAGAGGATCACACGCTGCAGTAGGTGGATATACCCTGAAGAAAGCTGTAGCCTGTGAGAGGCCTGTATGAGAGCAGGCTCCTGTATAGCTGTAGTCTGTGGGAGACCAATACTTGTACAGTCTGTGGCTGAAGGATTGCACCCTGAGGGAAGTTCACATTAGAGAAGTTCATGAAGAACTGAAAAAGAACTGACTGAAAAAAACCCCAACATGCTCAGTCCCACTCCTCAGAGGTAGAGGAATCAGGAGTGCATCCGAATCTGGAAAGACGAGGGAAGGGGGAAGGTGTTTTTACTGGTTTTGTTTCTCACTATCCTGCTCTATTTAAAATAGGCAATAAATTAATCTTCCCAAGTTGATTCTGTTTTGCCCTATGAGGATAATTGCTAATTGATCTCCCCACCCTTATCTCAATCCACAAGCTTTTCTGCTCCATTCTGCTGAGAAAGGGGAATGAGTTGCTGAAGGGGTATCTGGCAGCCATAGTTAACTCATCCCAACAATATAGCTTAAAAATCACTGGTAAACTTTACTTTTGTAGTATGTAGCTATTCTGAGACTACCGAGTTCATTTAATCATTTGGTTTTGGCAGATTCACTTGTACCATCTTCAGAATAAGCACTTTGGATACAACTATTCAATATGCATTTTCATAGTGAAGAATATATTCATGACATACCCCCTCAGAAAATACAGGCTAAATATGGACTTGCAAGAACAGACCAGAGAATCTGCATTTACCTTTGTTACGGTTTTCAAGAGCTCCATCTTGCTTCTTACCTGTTAGAGGGGAACAAATTATGTTTTAAATTTGCTGTACATACATTACCATATAATGAAACAAGTAACAGCACTTTTAAAAAAAGTTATAACGAAATGGAGACTGAAGGTTTACTTAAATGAGGCTTTGAAGATATAAATTCACAGAAACAGCTCATATCAGGGTTTGTTTTTTTTTTTTACTTTACTTTCCCCATACAAGACTGCTGCACTGTTATGCTACCATAGTTATGTTTACACAAATTGCTGATACAGACATTTATTACCTGTGAATAAACTTTTAAAAGGCTTGCCTAAAGACTATTCTAGGAAAGAAATTTGGGACATTCATGTGATTCTGGCAGCCTCAGTCTTGCCCTCTGTTCTTCCAACACTTGGCAACTGTATCTGAATATTGCTGTAAATGAGCTGTAGGAGCTCACTTAAAGAATCAGTGCTTTAATAAGACAGTGCAGAGGCTACTATAGTATAAAATATTTATAAATCCAAGAAGTTTAATGAAGGTACAGTGCTGGATTAGTGGATCTATGCTAACCCTATTTACACAACCACGACCATAAAATGTAGGCAACATACCAGTATTACACCACTACCAGAACAGTTCATGTTCATAATATAATATCATTCCTACCTATGTTCTGAAATTGAGTTCAGCAAGAGATCATAAAGAAGGACAGGGAAATAGTGAAGAAAATAAATAAGTGAAACGTTAAAGGTAACCAGAAGACCAACACACCCTGTGGAGTTTACTGGGGCTAGGGGGCAAGCTAGTTTTTTTTGTTTGGGTTTTCAGATAAAACTGATTAGATAATTCCCTGGCAAGTGACCAACTTTTCTCTTTAGTACAGAAAGCAAGAGTTATAGTTACTATTTGCAATAACCTGAAATGAAACCACAAAACTGAGGAACTTAGAACAAAACACAGAATTTTTCAGTCTCATGGGTAATTTATTAAGTCTCCAGACAGGCTAAGTATACTGAAACACATGAGTACTTGGGTAGAAAAAAAACAGATTATCAAGCAACCTGTCTGGTATGCCATTCACTACTGTAGATATAGTCTGATTCCTGTACATAAGATTTCCCTTTGAGCATCCTCAGAACAGCCAAGGAGAAAAAAACAAAAAACAAAACAAAAAAACAAGCAAATAACAAGTGCCACTTCAGACTTCTTAATAACTCAACTCTGCCTCCCGATTTAGTTCTTTCCTATTTCTTCTTCTTATAAGAGCAAAGTTCTACACGTCAGTTACTTCTAACTCCTTGCATATATATTTGCTTTCACTCTGAACCAAGCCATACACAGCCAACTAAAAATAGGCACTTTAATCTCCTTAACATTCACAGAGAAGCTAATTTAGTTTAACCTGAGTTTTACCAAGGAGAATCTTATCAGGCATCTTAACTTGAGGGAAAGAGGAAGTTGTCTATCTTGGGAGACAAAAAAACCCACAAGTGTTTAAGCCCTAGGATATACCAACACTACTTGTCAAAAAGACTTCTGCTTCTATAAGTAGACACTGGCAGAATATTAATAAATGTTATAATCTTCTCCATATCTCCCACAGCAGCTGGTACTGCTGATTGCTTCCTTCTCCTTCCTCTGTAAGGGAAAGAGCCAAGGATGGACACTCTTCCACATTAATCCCTCCAAGTGTTACAGGTCAAACTTTTACTCTTCACCACCATGCTTCAGCTCTATGCTAATTTTGAACTTTTAATTCCTTTTGTAATAATTCCTGTAACTTCTGAATAAACTTACTACTTTAAGTTTCAAGAAGGTTCAGAATTGTGCAGTATTTGTGGATTACAATATAAAAACAAAAAGCATAGTTCAATCCTACAGATCCCATACAGAGTGTGTATTACAACAAGTGCCTCTAGTTTGAAGGCACTGAGATTCCTGAGCACATTTCTATATGGCCTTCCATCACTGTTTCATATTCCTCTGATGAAAAAGTATGGCTTTATTACCAAGAATCCTCAGACCCAGTTCTGTCCAAGTCAACCTCACTACAGTTTCAACAAAATTTTTGCAGTGGGAGACCTCTGTTCTGAATATGCTTTGTGAGAGAGCTAGTATTGAAACATTTATTGTTCAATATTTCTAAGCTTTGATTCTCAGGATAAAGGCTATGGCTTAAAGAAGTGCCCCTACAGTTTCAGCTACTGAGCAAATCCTTCAGAATAAGGAATACAGCCCATTTCACACTTCAGAGAAGGGCTCCAAACCACTCTGGATTACAAGCCCCTCATCCCTCCAAAAATAGTTTACAGAAAAGTGATACTAGGGATTCACCTTGTGTAGGCATTTTAGCATTCAAAGGTTCAGGTCTGGATAAAAAGGTGTGGCAGAAGCAGTTGTCTGCTCACCTTTGTCAAAATCAGTCCTGCATATGTTTAAGATACTCACAAACTCATCAGTATCAATAACCTAAGCTTTTCACCTCCAGGAGTCATAGAAGAACTCCCTATATAGGACATTTGCTATCTGTCAAAAGCAGAACTAGATACTTACTGAGTAAGTGGTAGTAACCTGTTTGCCATAAACAAATATTTGCTATTAGATATGACTGCACTTTGAAGTTACACAAGATGTCAGTTAACAATTTATACATGATATGGCTGGTTAGGAGTTGTAAACTTTCCAACCCCCAGTTGGTCAATGAGATCTGGAATTTAATTAAAAGAGTTAGTAGTAGTGGTGTCCTCTCAAGTCACTGGACCCCAAGGTTTTTTTCCCTGTAAAATGTATCAGGTTTAAAAGAAGATTTCTGGCTGCAGAGGACTAGAACGTGTTTTTATCCCATAACACTCAGGAGTTCACCGCTCTCTCCCCAGGGATTTAAAATTATTATGCCTACTTTTCTTGTCCTTCTTCTCTTTTTCTTTTTCCTCTTCATCTCCTCCAGCTCCAAGTAAGGTAAAGATGATGCCAGTCTGAGAGTTCACACCTACAGCAGTAACTACCATTCTTCCAGAGCCTTCCATCACATGTGTACCTGAAAGATTGAATCAGGTTTTCAACTGAGACTTGAGCAGTTATATGGCAGAACACAAAGGAAATGAGTTCTCAAAATTCACAATGAAGAAACAGTAAGGTGTGTATATATAGATCACTGTGCTCCCCTAGAGCTTTAATTGTCAAAACTATCTGGAAAATAAAAGCAAAAGCAACTACATAAAATATTCCAGTGTAAAGAGTCTGCTCACTTTGATAAAAGTTTTGCACTACCTGCACTGTTTTTGGTTACCCTTAAGCAGTCAGCCTAGACAAAGTCTGGTTTGCCAGAATTAACTTCAAAATTTTAATAACCAGTTTACCCCCAGAAATAAACCACTTTCTTTAAGGACTGTCAAATGTTACACACCTGACAGCATCATAGGATCTCTGTCCAAAGATTTCTTAACATGATCAGATTCTCCAGTCAGTGAGCTTTCATCAATTTTGAGGTCATTTCCTTGAATGAGTACACCATCAGCCGGTAAAAGATCACCTACGAGAGATCACTGGGTATGTTGACTGCAGTTCCTTTTTCAAAAATAAAAGAAAGTTCAACTTTAAAAATATGTTTACCATATTTCACTTGTGCAATATCTCCAACAATTATGTCAGCTACTGGTATTTGGATGACTTGGCCACCTCTGATGACTGTGAATTTCTGTTCTTGTTCAATACGGCTCTGCAATCCCCGAAATTGTTTCTCTTTACTCCAGTCATTGAAAGCTGTTACTAATACCACACAAACTACAGATAGGAGGATTGCTGCTCCTTCAATCCAACCTGCTTCAGATTCCTCCTCTTCTTCACCAACACTTACTGATCCACATACTGTAGAAAACAGGTTTTAGATTTAAGAAAGTTCACAGAGATAGTTAGTTCAACAACAACAAACTTTTGCCAGACAGAAGAAACTACTGCTAGTTGATTCACATTTTCTGTTAGCCTTCTTCACAATTTTAGATTTATTTTTCACACAGAGAAGCTAATGCTAGAGAAGCTCAAGGAAGTTAAACTACCAAGAATCTGCATTTCTCATTATCTGAACATGAGAGAAGTTGATATAGTCACCTGTCCTTATTAACTGATGGCGTAAGAATGCCAGAGTAGACAACCACCTTCTGCTTTCTCAACATTTCCCCCAACAAACGAGATATCATTGCAAAAACTCAGTTCAACGAAAGCCCTATCCCTTCATCTTCCATTTAGATGTATAAATATAGCTTTGTTTCTTAAATTGGAAAGTTACCAGTGTCATATTGCAAATCAAGGAAAATTTAAGACTTGCTGACTCCCCAAAGAAAGCACATGACCGCAAATTATAAATTGCTTAAATATTTGAGGCAAAGCTAAAAAAACACTTGCACAGAAACATGACTGGATCTAAGACAAGTCCTTGATCCTGCTGCTTGTACTTTACCTTTGGTATTATTTTGGTCAGAATCATACCAGATCCTGACCAGGAAAATCTCATGTTGCCCTTTTAAGGTAAGCCAGAGTTTTAGTAGTGTTCTCTCAATAAGGAACAATAAGCTGATTTTCGATTGACTTAATGTCTCCCATCAGATTTACAGCATAGGCACGTGGGACCAGGAAAGTCAGTAGTAAAATACAGGTAGATACCTACTTTTAAAAAAGTTTACTTACATGATTCATTTCCTCCTGGAGGCTGGTAAAAAGAAAGGCCCAAGGATACTACGGCGGCAATTTCTAATATAATTAGTGTAACATCTTGTAGTGCTTCCCATACTAACTGAAGAAATGTTTTTGGCTTTTTAGGAGGTATAAAGTTCTTCCCAAAAACTGCTTCTCTCCTTTCTATATCTGCTGGATTTCCACTTAAACCTATTTAATAATAAGACAAAATTAGTCACACTTATTTGCATTTCTGACTCACATTAGAAGTGACCAAGGTTTCCCATTCATGGAGCCAAGTCTCACTCCACATTTTGGTAAAAACACTGGAAAGCTGTATCTCAAATAATTACACAAGTATTATCCTTAAATAAGTCACTATAGAAAAAAAATATTTTATAATTCACAATTTACCAACATAAGGTAAGCTTACGGTCTACCTACTTGCACTTAACATGACATAGCAATAGAGTAATAATAATTGGCATACTTTTGTACATAGTAAGCAAGACTGTAAGACAAGATCATTAGTAGAGTTTACTACTATTGAGTCTGAGTAACACCATGCAACTTTAGTAAGACCACAGCCTGTGAAGCCAGCTCTGGTTCTCACTGTAGGGATTCTGTATTCAGAGATAACATCCTTGGATCCTACAGTTACTGGAACATTTGTAATGAAGTATTAAATATAATTATTAATATAAAGATACTAGAAATATTATATTTGTGCATTATTAAATTAATATGGCAAATACTATTAAAAGCTGGTGAAGCTCTCCAGGCATGATGTGGAGAGAGGCATCTACTTAATGATGCTGTTTCCACCTAGACAGAAGGCTTTTTCTCATCTAAAGCTTCACTTATTTTCTATTTCCTCTCACACAGAGAGAGCACTGTAGGAAAATGTCCCGTTCCACTGGCCACTGTGCAGGGTCTGACACCTCAGCTTACTGTCTTCTTACATTGCTTATTTCTTCCAGAGTCCTTTTCTCTGACTCAACTCTTCTGCCATTCGCAAGAGACACAAGCAGGCAAGAGTAAGGGAGGGGCCTTCATGAGAAGGCACTGCATGCTTTAAGAGTTAGCTAAGTTCTTAAAAATAAAGGAATACCAAGTATATTCAGTGCAAGGTCATACACTCAAGGTCTTCTGTAAGTGCACCTCCTGTTTACTCCATCATCAGTTTCCAGCTGACTAACCCACCACTCAGAATTTAAGCCACTAGAGCTCATTTTTCAAGGTAAAAATCGACAAATGTCCAGCTGTTTTCAGAGCAAAGATCTGGATACTTCATCCATATTGTCCCCAAGGTTATGATCTGCACCTACTTAAAGAGAACAATTTTCCTAGTAGCAGATTTTTTTTAGAAGTTAACCCAAGTGCTTAGTGATATCAAGGCGTTAAAAACACACTAGGTAATCAGTAAGAACCCTGTCCACTGGTACTGGCTTTCATAATAACTGGGGTATTTAACACCTCCTACAGACATTTCCTAGCACCATCACATGATATTTCAAGATACTTTGCAAAGATTCCTGAACAGCACAGCTCAGTTTTAAATGCTACCAGTTTCTATGTAATCACATAACCGAAAAGCAAAATATTATATGCAGATCTTTTCAAGAGTGAAATTAAACGTACCCTTAGTGTACGTAATAATTAGATTTCTTCTAACATTTAGATTCACCTCATATTCATTGCTTTGGAGGCTTAATACAAACAAGCAATTATACTGATTAGTCATAACACTACACTTCTTGGAAGTTCAAGCTTTGAGATGCTTCCTTCGGCCTTCAACTCGAAGACTACAACAAGATAATTTTGAAAATTAAAATATATGAGAAAACCAGAGAAACTCAGACCAGCTTGGCCAATCCAAAAGGCTGGATCATATTGCTCGTTATCAACAGATACAATTTCTCTCCTCCTTTTAGCATAGCAGAGTTTGGAAGATTATCTACACAATGGAGTGGAACAATGGAACAGGTTGCCCAGGGAGGTAGTTGAGGTCCCATCCCTGAAGATATTCAAGTTGAGGCTCAAGAAGGCTCTGAGAAACCTGATCTAGTTGAGGATGCCCTTGCTAACATCCAGAGGGTTGGACTAGATGACCCTTAGAGGTCCCTTCCAATCCAAACCATTTTATGATTCTACGATAATGTTAATGGCACTACTTTTTCTCTCTCTTCACAGGATAGGTCATCGTTTGAATATAAGGAACTAAAGAAGGGCTTTCAGACTCAGAGGAGAGGAACACAGCGGGGTCTATTCCCTCCCATTCCCTGCCCATACTATATCAAGGACATGCAGACTGTAGCCCCTCCTCTCTTGCTGTTCCCCTGTGTTCCTTTGCCCCCAGCTCCCCACCTGCTCTTCAGGATCCACATCCATCAGGTGCTGGGAAGAGCCATGAACCTTCCCCTCCAGAGCTGGCCCTGCAGCAAGGGACTCTCAGGCATTTATCCCTGCTGCTAATGAGATCGGGTTGTATATAGATATTTGTGGAGATTTGTATTTTTGTTAATTTTCCCTTGTGTTGTTGCCTTTCCCCTGTGCTAGTAAATCTGTCTCCACTTGTTTTCAACTTCCAACTTCAAGTCTCTACTCTTTATTCCTGTTGTATCTTTCCTTTTGGGGGATGGGGAGGATGTAAATAGTAATTCTGCCCTTTGGCTTTTGGTCTACCTAAACTGCTAAGCCGTGACAGGATACCAGGATACACAACATCAGAAATATACATGAAAGGTCTTTGAAGAGTGAAAAGCATTTTCAACAAGTCAACAATTTTTCAACAACATACAAAGTCAAGCTACTATGAGAACCATTTAGTGAAGATGAGTAAATAAGCCTAACAAAGTAAAAAAGCATTTGTATCTTTAGTATTTGCCATAATACACCAAACATCATTACTAAACTTACTACATTTGCCACACCTCTGTGGCAAATTCGTACTTCACAAGCTACAGCCCTGAGATTGACACTATTTTGACTCGTAACTACAGTAATTTTGATTAGTTAGGGTTTAGTTTGAAAAATATTAAGCAAGGGACTAACAGTTAAATTTTCATATACAAATCTTACTAGAAATAATGGAGTAGAAGCTACTAGACAGTCAAAATTACGTAGACCTGTGAAAGTATTGATGGTAGTCCATCTCTTCAGAATACAGTGAGGACTTGTGCTACTACAGATATGTCAAGAGTTCATTTATTCCCACTTGTACAGATGTAAAAGACATAATAAACATTAAAAACTAAGCAGTAAAGTCTGCTCAGTGTCTTTCTTTTTTTAGTAATATTGGTAAAAGACAGTTCCCATTTCTTATTTCAAATCAAGCAGGTTTGATTCACATTTTGTCTGAAAACTGAAATTGCCCTACATTGTCAACAACTTCAAAGCAAGAAATTACACAAGCTGAACTTATCCATTGTGTAGCATTTCAGAACTACCTGTATTTTTGCTGTGAAGCCACTGGTAATTACACAAGTCAGCATTTCACACCATAAAGAAAGCTTCTGAATAAGATGAAGTGTTATAGGGTCTTTTGCAAGTGTACATGAGACTGAGAGTACTAATGTAACAGATAGCAGCTTCTGCATACATATTACCTAAATTTTCTCCATTAGAAATATCTCCATTTCTATACTTACAACTAGAATTTGACAAGAGACCTGGTTTTACTTTTACAAGAGTTCTCCAGTACTACTTCTGCAAAATTTATAGCAGCTTACCTGATAGAGAAGCTGGTTCTCTAAAGGTTCATGTAGTGATTTAGAGTAAAAATGACAGCTTTGTAGAGGACACTGCTCTAACTCATCTTACTTAACCTTTTCTGAGCTAATTATCCCATTCGACTGCTGAGGACTTGCTACATTTATGAGCTGCTCTCACACTTCAAAAAAAGATGGTAGCCTTTTATGAAGTTACTGATTGTATTTAACTGATTGCAGGACAGAACATCTAAATGTCAAGTCCTTTTGAAAGGGAAAGGCCTCGATCATACAGTCCTCAGTACATCAGAATCAACCCGCAGGAAAGGGCATCTAACCCTTTGTAGTTTTTGCAAGCTGGCACTCGCCACTCCCATGCATTACCCTGCTTCTTACAAAATGAATACCACAGTACCCCAGGCACCTGGTGCTCAGTGCCTCACGGCCATCAACAACCAGGCACCCACATAGCTTGCATTAATCATCAGCCTTAAACCTTGCAGACTGCTGTAAAACAATGTTATCCTCAGTTCAGTTCCAAGCTGACTGGAGAAAGCTACAGCCCATTTCCCTGAGAAAAAAAACTACCTTTCAGTGCTATGAAACAGGTTAACAAGAGACTGCTGTGTTGCTTCTATTTAAGAGGTGTCACAGTGCTTGTACACAGCAGTGCTTCACACAGTTACACTAAACTTTACAACTCTATCAGTGCTGAGAAATAGAAGTTTGCAGTCCTCATGTTTTAAAGATTTCTTCCTCAGACAGTGGTAAGAGGAACTGAGTACATGCACTGAGATAATTTCAGGAGTCTGGCTTCAAAAGCAGATCGAGTCAAAACATGCTAAGTACAGATGCACCCTGAGATACCTTACAGCATCAGCAGGCTGTTCTTGATCCAAGGACACAAACCTTCCTATAGCATTTCTAAAGAACAGAAAGCAACAGCTCTCCAAGATTTAAGATGGCAGGTACTCCACTGCCAGCAACATGACACTCCACTGTTTAAAAGCTATGTGACCTCTTAAAAGCTAAGACACTACAGTTTGCCAGAATCTTGATTTTGGTGCTGCTCAGTCACTACCAACAGCAAGACTTCACTCAAGTTTGAGTTCATGTTAGAGAAAAATGTGTAAAAACATTTGTGCAGTTTAGATATCTCAAGTAATATGACTTGCAGCTTGCTTTAACAAACTCAAGCTTATAGTTTCATTTACATTGGAAAATAGTAAAAGAGGGCGAGATGTTAAGGAAAACTCCAGGAAAGCTCTCAGGAAGGAGACGATACATTTATTTCCTTCTTGACATTCATACAGTCTATCTTGGAGTAATAACTCAAGAGCAAAAGCATCAAGTAGCCACACTTCATCTAGTCCAGCATGGCAAAGGCTTCTTTGAAGATACTTATTTCTAGAGAATAAGATTGTGTGATCACTTTGCAAGCCTTTTACTGATAGTAACACTACCTCTTAGTGCCAGAAGCTGTATTGACAGACACTTAGTGTAGATCAAATTAAATCTGCAGAAATACCCATTTAAAAACAAGAGCCTGATATTAAAAATTCAGACTAGTACAAATAGAAAACAGATCTCACCGCTTTTAAAAATCATTGCATTAGGGAACACAAGAACTAAGTAGCAACACAGAAACATTAATAACACCTGCATTAGACTATTAAAACCTTGTGCTCTATGACAGCGTGATCTGACTTGTGATCTAAGTCATATGAGCCATTCACAAACTTAGACATTGCCACGTTGAATTGCTATTTCATTTATGGATGCATACATCAATGAACTTTATACCAAAGTGCAACTTCATCATTAACCCAACATCTGACACTCAGTTAGACCCACTGAGAAAAACTCTTGCATTTAACAGCTCTGCCCTAGGAGTAAGAAGAAATATTTTATTGTGGTAACTGTAATATTATTATAAACATGTCCTATATAAAAAAATATTAGTTTGCTCGACTAAAGTTTTTTCCTCAATGAAGTTTCCTGAATAATGGTGTTAAAATTAGCTTACCTTCATTTGGTGAAGTTTTCAATTTTGTACATATGCCATATACATCTCCATAACATTCCTGTATTTTATGCATTGCATCTGCAGCTCGAAGTTCCATAAGCGAGCGGAGCTCTGCAAGAGTAACTCCAAAATCTCCATGATTAGCTTCTTTCACAGCATTTTTTACACCACTATAGGCAACCGAGTTGTTTGCCATATCACCCATGATGCTTGCAGTCTTCAGTGTTGACAGTTTCCAGTAGGAACAAGATTTCAACTTAAAATATTTCCAAAAGGAAAATAAATCCTTTGGGTATGAAGACAGTCAGGAGATCAGACACATCACCCAAGTAAGAGACCCCGTCTGGAGAGATATCTTTCAGGTTGTCCCATGGCGCATTCTGTTCACCAAATGGCATCTACACTCTAGGGAAAAGAATAAATACACATTCAGTTACATAACTGCCACACCGAAATACACCTTAAAAAACTCTACTTTTTGTATTTAGGTTACAGAACTAATTTCTGCTTAAGAACAATTTCTTCGCACCTCCTATGATATTTTTACTTAGCATTCAGCTGGCAAAAGTGACAAGGCATAAAATGGATGTTTCCTATCCCAGAGTAACCTTGCAGTATTATACTTTCCTACATCTTTAACTTCTTAGGAAAGCTACTGCCTTTAAGTCTTGCATTTTACTTGGTATATCCAGATGGTTCATCGTTAAGAGGAAACCACTAAAAACACCTGGAAGCAAATCTGTTTCCAGGCAAACGGAGTTTGGAACATCCACTACTGATGTCAAATGGAGTAAAAGCATGACCCGGTTAAAAGCTGCAACTATTCACCAAACTTCTACAGCACAGCTAGAGATGAGCAAGCTTTTGTGTGTTCCCATGAATTAATTTGTGCAAACCTCAAGCAAAATTGTTTCAACACTAAATTAGCCCACGCATGAAGTACTTTTCTAGGGTAAGTAGGAGTATACCTGCAGGCAGACCTAGGTCTTGCTGTATTTTCATGTCCAAACAGTTTAAAATCCCCTCCAGCCTATTCATCACAACTCAAGCCTCATACAGTATCTGCTTTTAATTCTTTGAACAGAGGGGAAAATTGCACAATACCATCTTCCTGCAGAAGGGATAAGGAGATTAACAGCAGCTCTTCCATCTGGCACTGCAGATGAGAAATTAACATCTACCCACAGGATTCTTAACCTGCACAGGCATTCTGTATTTAATTCCTGCTAGGGTAACACATCTTGCATGCACGCATCTATCTACACAACAGTACAGTGAACGTACAAACACTCCATGCCTATATAAAGATCTGCTGTTTGCAGAAGACAGAAGTCTGATCACGTAAGTCAGCTTTATCAACATAACCAGGCATGGTGAGCACAAGTAACAACATATCCCCCCCACAAAACACTATGACTGCCACCTCAGATGAACAACAACTGGGATGCTTCCAGGTCAAAAAGACCTAGATGTTGTATGTCTATCAAGAGCAATCACCAATGATTTGCTTTACAATGGCAACAAGTCAAATAACAAGGAATTCTGGGTATTGCCCTGTCAAGTTAGAGGATCGCTTTGTTGAACCACTATGTCTATGTTGAAGTCCAGGTACAAGCACCTAATTACCAGAAATTTAATGTCTCCGTCCTGGAAAAAGTCTCAAGTTTTCTACCCTGGAAACAATTAGCTTCAGCTATAGTCAATTTACTGCTTTAAGCACCACGCCATAGCACTGCATTTACACTGAAAACAACTACTGATGCTGGAAGACCATGAAGTGGTGTTACTCCACCAGAAGTGACAGTGCCATCTCTAGCAGAACTACAGCCACTCATGTCTTTCTGTCACTAAGAGATTGAGAAAAACACCGCCTATAGCTGTTTTCTGGAGGGCAAACAATATTTATACGCATAAAATTCCAAGATCCTATAACATCAACAATATACCTAATTTAAAAATTTGTTTTAAATCTTCATAATTTTTGCTGTTACTTGCAAAAAAAAAAAAATATATATATATATGTTGTAACATCTGAAGAGTCCATGAGGATGGTGTTAATCTGAATGCTAAAATCCTGTTTTGATTAACAGGTTTTCTTCAGCTGACTAGAGCATGTTCTGCTACAGAATCCTGTAAGTGAAAAAATTCATGCAAATTATGTACAAAAGAGTGATCTTTAAAGACACACCACAGCTGCATGCTGTTGGCCAAGCAATTGCCTAGGAGGATTTATCAGCTGGTACCTAATCATGAACTATGACAGTACAAGATAAAGCAAATCAGACAAACTAGTTTATATAGCTATGAAGAAGATGCAGCTGCTAATTAGGCAAAAATAGACCAAGTAGAATGCCCTACAATTAATTGCATCAAATTTGGATTCAATTTAAATTAAGAAAACCTCTGTTCAAGCCTTTGGCTGGAGTCCTGCACTTGAGGCACAAATACAAGCATATATAAGTACAGACATGAGGTTAGCAAAAATTACAGCTCTAGTCACTACTCACTTGGCACTGAAAAGATTTGAGACTGAATACTGGGCCAAAGTAAGGCTTGCTTTCATGTGTAAGTAATCTTAAGAGCAATAACATTGCTTAATCATAGCTCACACTGTTTTTCCATCTCCAGTTCTATCATCTCTATATACCTAAATCCATTTTTGTTACCACAGTAATAGCTAATCTGCTGGACTGTTACAGCAGTTTGTATTGAAAGGGATTCTCAGAAGTTCCTAAGTACCTGAATGGTGTCCTTACATACCAACAGACCCTTAGGGTTCACAGACAAGTTCAAGAAGCTTATATTAACACCACAAAAGCAGCCACAGTTCTGCAGATCAGCTCTAGCAATGTTGCAGACTGGTTCACCCATGCTAAGAAATAGCTCTGGAAAATTGAGCTGTGAAGTGTGAAGACTCCTCAAATTCTAAATACTGAGCAAGAGCAGTTTTGCTCCAAATAACAAAAACTTGGTTAAATATTAGAAATTGGTGCACCAAATGAAACCAGAAAGAATCTGCTCCAGTAGAACATTTTATATGAGGCATTTCAATGAACAGTACAAAAACCTCACATGGGTCCAGAATGGTCTTAACATAGGTTCATTGCTGATTCGTACAGAAAAATCTCACTACAAATTTCTTGAAGAAATAGCCTTAATACAGTCTGATGTGAAACCTTGCACCATTCAATTGCTTCCTGTTGCAGCAAGTTCCAACAGCCCACTTTTGTAACAAAGTGGTGATGCATAGTGCATCTATTAGCAGTGAAATTCAAGTATCATAAAAACATATTTTTAAGCTACACAGATCATGTAATAATATCAGTCTTTTTAACAAGTGGAATATTTTTTGTTTGGACCAGTGTTCTAGTTTTCAACTTAATTCCTGATGTAGCCATGAGATATATTAATTGAACAGCATTAGCTCAAGCATTATAGTTAAAAGCAATTCACCTAATATTTCAAATTTTCAATTCAAGAAACAGGTATCAAACTAAAAGTCACTTTAATGCCATTAATGAAATTCCAGTTTATTTAAATTTTATTTCAGGGATAATTACACTGGTAGAGTCCAGCTTAAACAAGCTGCACAAAAGATGATTAGATGCCTGTCGTACACTAGAACAACTTTTGGATAATCCTTGTTAACCTGTGACTGAGATGAGGAACAACTTCAAAGCTATTTTTTGTCCCACTCAAGAGACTTAAAATCCTGTAACTGCAGAGGCACCTTACAGTAGCAGCACATACTCTGATAGGCAGGATTCAGGTAGTTGAGCAAATCTCTCTGGAAAGACCCTGCTCCTCTATGACTGTAATAGCTTCACTGACATACCATACCATATCATATATCATATCATTGCAGCTGCCTATGAGGGATATTGCATCTTAAATTCCTTACCAAAATCAAATTAGTATTTATCACTAAGCAAGCACACTTTGTTACCACACAAAGACAATAATTCAAAACCATAACCCATGAAACAAAGGTTAGACAGTTTTACCAATGTCACAAGTTTTACAGCCCCATGAGCCTCTGTAGTTGGACTGGGAAAAGGACAAGCTCTAAACAGAAGTCAGCATGCAGAGCTAATAACCAAAGCATGAAAAGACCATGGAATACAAATTTATGTAATGCCACCAGAACACACCATTTTGACCAAGTTAGAAATCGCACATGTTTCTTGAAGTGTTCTTGTAATAACACTTTAAATATAAACCGGTTAGTTCCCTGCCCCAAAAACTAGCTACTATTGAGGCAGTTCTGCACATTAAGTATGGATCAAAAAGGACTCCAGAAATATCTCTTCGTAAGTGAAAGTATTTAGTAATTAGCAAATTAGTATTTCCCTCTATTTGGAAGAAAACTATGTGTTCTACATGCATTAAAATTAAGACTACATTGAAGTGTTAAGTTTGCAGTAGCCACACAAAATCAAACATTAACAGCAGTTTAAGAGTAGCTTAATTACTATTATCCATATGTACAGGACCCATGGCATATTTCAGACCCCTATCCAAGCCTTTCCTATTATTGAATTTGCATTTAATACTTGCTTCACCACCCAAATGGAATTGCATTTTGTTATTAAAAAAAAATAAAATCTTAAAATACTTAAACAAACTTACACCATGACAGACAAAGCTCCAGCATTTATATCTCCTGTGTCATTCAATCTAATTTATACATCTGCTGGAACACTATGCATTCAGATATTAAGCATTAGCTGGTACTAGCATTTGACCTTCAACAACACACTAAAGCTGGCTGCTGTAATATAGGAAAAGGCTTGCAAAGTGATTATCTCAGGAAAGCCTTTGTTTAATCTAATTAGTTCTATGAAGACCGGACAGATCTACATACCAAGATACGGCAGTGATAAAAATTGTTCCCATATGTTTCAGTTGTCATGCCATTTTAATGTTTGAAAAATACCATCTTTTAAGAGACTGCAAAATATATGCCTTTGCATACTTTATTTTGAAATCCACAGCACTGAGCATGTCCCACAGCTTCAAGCCATCACATGAAATTTTTCCTTAGGGGGAGAAAGAAAAAAATGTCTGTAATGTTACTAAAATGGAAAGTAATTGTAACTGCGAAGCTGATCTGGAAATCACTGAAGAAGCTTGAGGTCTTCTGCTCTGGAGGGTTACTTTTCTTACTTTAAGAGACAGACTCATGCTTATTTGAAAAAGTACAGAAACTCACTAGCTTATACTAATAAATCAGAGTTTATACAGAGAGTATGCACTTAGAGACCCCTATGCCATATGTGTCTAACCAAACAACTAGGAGTTAAATAATTTCAGTGCCATGCTGTTATTTTAGTACAAGCATCTCAGAGAGTTTTTCTAATGAAGAGATAATGACAAGTACCCTGAACAGCTAGGAGGGAGAGGGCACAATCAAGGAAAACACTCCACAACAAAAAGCTTTTAATAAATCACAGAATTATGGTGAATTATTGAGGCTGAAAAAGAACTCTGAGATCATAAAGTCCAGTCTGCGATCACCTTCAACCTTAAATGCGCCCAACAGTGTTGTAATGACAAGTTTCCTTATTACAGCTCCTGTGTTATGAATAGTAAATTCATCAAAAGTCATGAGCTTTGCTGGGTTTTTAAAGCTAAATTTGCCTTCATTCTGAAGCTTAGTCTCTTGGGAGACAGAAAGTACTTGCTCAGCTGAATTAACCTGCTGCTGTTCTTAGAGTCTACAGTGGATGTAAATGCTCGTATTTCTTGCACTTAATATACAGGATTACTGTTGCCTACTCTGACACTTCTGCAGCAGCAGTTTCATAAAACGGTAGGTACTTTGCTTTAGGATCCCAAATTATTTCTTACTGAAATGACAGCTAACTAATTAGGACTTCAGTAGCCTGAAGTCAGTTTGATGGTACAAATTAGCAATGTTCACCCCAATGATTCCCACATCATTTCCCTCCTGTTTGGTAGCAGCAAAGGAAAACTGCAGCAGCCTTGAATGTGAGTTATTAGGCAACTCATAATAACAAACTTGTATCGGTTCACTATGTACATCAAGCAGCTGAGTTGTTTTCTTTTGAGTGGCTATGCACAGCATGGGGAACTTGACCTTCTTGTATGAAGCAGCTCACACCACAGCTTGCAGCGCCTGTGCAAGCAGCAGAGCAAAGGCTGAGACATTCCCTATACCATAAACCAACCCTGCAGGCCTGCACTGCTTTGCCTTTCCCAAGCCACAAACACTGTCCAGACTCCTGCTGAAGCAAGCCAACTATGACTGAAATGACAGATGGATTAAGAAACAAGATTGCAAAGTGCTTGTACATAGTAGCCTGAGTAGAAAAACCATTTCATCAAAAGCTTAAAGCAGTCCTTTGCTTTCTGAATTTAAGGTATGTTAACTTGAATGCGAGAGAACTTAATAGACACAAAAGACTGATCCAAAAAGTAGGGCCTACAAAAAAAAAAAACAAAACAAAAAACCCTAAACACTCTCAAGGAAAATCTGACTATAAGGCATACAGGAAAGCCCTACAGAGTAAAACCAATGTGAGCATCATTACTGAAAGGGTCAAGTATCTCAGGTATTTAAAATACTAGGCTTTCATAATATCCTATTTCACATTACAATTCTGAGTTGTCCACAAGCAGCCAAGTAATTCAAGACACAAACTCATGCAGAAGATTTGAGTTTTTTAACTGCATAAAATACTTTTCTGGAAGCAGGAGTTATTCATTCCAGATATCCATAAACAGAGTCTTGAAGGGTGCCCTACAGTCCACAGCTCTGATCAACACTCAGGCAGCTTCTCCCTTCTTCACCCACAGGAGCTGAAGCTTCTGTCTCAGTTCTTCCTTTTACGAGGCTCATCTACTTTTCCTTCTGTGATGACATCGTAAACTAAAACCAAAAAGCTAAATTTGACAGGGCTGTTTATAATACCAGGTAATTCCAAGTTAAGACTATAATCCCAGAGAAAAAAAGTTTTAACCTCTAGATATGACTCTGCCCCATTTGGCATTATTTCTAGCATGTTCAAGTACCAAAGATACATTTACTGTGTGCGTCAGCTTCCTCAGATAACTTGAGATGAGTGGAGCTGCCAAAACATAGACTAAGGCAGCTGATGGCTGAAGACAAACCTGAGATTTCACAAGTCTCCATCTACTTACTGGTGTTTAAAAAGAAAGATAGATTAAAAAAAATTTTTGCCTAATGCCCATTAATTTTTTTCCTTCACTTCAGATCCATAATGTCCTAAACAGATGACTGAGGATTTAGTCTCTTAATCCAGCACAGTTCAGGTTTTTACCCAGTTTATTCAGGGTAATTACACTGTAAAGTGAGTTCTATTAACAGGTCTGTCTTATAAGAACTTAATATATAACCCATTACCCTAAAAGTAGTTTTTTTTTGGTTGGGTTTTTTTCTCGGGGGGAGTGGGGGGCGGGGTGATGGTAGTGGTGGTGTGTGTGCAGTTTAATTCACTTATAGACAAATGTTAACATAATAAAGTTCAGGAACAACTTGCTACACTTTTCTGATCAGTATTTGTGAAAAACAGTATTATCATACAAAAAGCTGAACTTTTACAAAAAGATATGGTAGCATTACACCTTACATGTCAAAATTATGCATTACTAGACTACAAGACTGTTTGCTTGCATTCCAGTCACAAAACCTGTCAGGCACATGTTAAATGAGGCATATGAAATCATTATGTGCAGCCAAGTTTCAAGTAAAAAGAAAGTGAGATGGCACCAAATTTCATCCAGAAATGGAATTAAGATTCCTGAATTTAGTAACTTGTGGCATTTAAAGCTTAGTGCATGCCTCTAAGAAATGCATCCAGCTGAGCAGTTCCAACAATAATCATGACTCAGATCAAAACAGCAGCTGAGTTCTTCATAACAGTTATTCCCACAGGTATATGTCTTGAGAAATCTTTCTACATTTTTTCACAGAGCCCTTAACTTTTGCTGCCTTTCCTTAATCCTGTTTCTTATACCTTTATAGGGCTAAACACATGTTTCAGATTTTACCTCTGTTTTCGCTTCCATCATTCAGTTCCCATGACACAAAACATGCATACCACTGAAACTGCTTCAGACAGTTTGAGCAATGATTTTCTGCCCTTCCCATGTCATTAGACAGGTAAGTAGCACTAAATGTTCTGAAGCTCCAAGTCAACTTCAGGAGTACTTATCACCAGAGATTTTGTTTCTGAGCGTGTTGCGGACATTAACAGTAAAAACGGGTCCCAGGTTAAATTTTATGTAACACTTCAGCCAGACCAGAAATTTACCATCTCATCCTCATTTGAACATGCTCCCTTTTTTCTCCTAGAAGGTATTCTTTCATATTAATACCCATTTAAGCAGAGCAGTATGCTTTTCACTGTAACTATGCTTCCTGGTTACCCAGAGGTGCCAAAAGCTCTTCAGATCTAGGAGCCTCCAGACAAAGGGGAAGAGTCCATCCCTACCTCATTCATTTTGTATTCAGAAACTCTTGAGATAAATTTGAAGTTGCCTTAAAACTACTAGGAAACATTTATGCCTGAAGAGATTAAACCTAAGTATCTTCATAAAGTCACTCTTTATACAACTGATTTCTTTTTATTAGGGCAGTAAAACTAGCTTAGTAAGGTAAGTTTCAATAGGGTTTTTTTATGTTTTGTAGTGGGTTTGGGGTTTTTATTTGTTTGTTTGTTTTTTGGTGGTTGTTTTTGCTTTGGTTTGGTTTTTTTGCTACCTTGGACTAGTTTACTGAGATGTATAAACAGTATTGCAAAATATTCTATGGGTTCATTGAACGCGTAACATAGAATATATAAGCATAAATATTTATATGGCAAGTAATCCATATATTTTCCCCTATATCATTTCTGCCAAGCAATTGTTTGGAATACAAAAAAACCCCCAAAAAAGCAGCTAAAACCAACAAAGCAAACTAATAAAAATAAAAATAAAACAAATTAAAAAAAACCCAAGCCTCCAGCTTTGGTTACCCATCTCAATAAACACACACTATGATGATAAGTAGATAACAGTTTTGTTTTCTTGTGGCTAAGGTTTAAACAGTTTTTTTTTTCTTGTCCTGTAACATGCTAGTTTAAGGGACTTCTGATTTTTTCAAAATCCTTTTATAAATAACAAGAACACAGTTCAACCTCACCCTTAAATCCTTAAAAAAAAGACTTCTTGAAAAATCAGTAACTTGAAAGCAATGTTAGATTCCCCTGTATACCATACTAATACCTGCCTGCCAGAAAATACACCAAGTAAACTGCTCAAAGGGTCATTCCAAGAGAATCCCTTTCAAAAACTACAACTAAGTTTACCATCCATTTTTCAGGAGTCAGCCTTTTTAATTCTAAAGTCATAACTAATATGCACTTGAGTAGCTCTTTCAGAACCACTGCACACATTTTCTATTTCTGACAGTAGTGGGAAGAGAGGGTTCAGGGGGGGTTGTTGTGTTTGGGTTGTGGGTGGGGCTTTTTTTTTTTTTGTTTTTTGGGGTTTTTTTGGTTTGTTTTTTTCTGTGTGTGTGTGTGTGTGTGTGTGTGTGCATGGTGCTTTCTTTGGTTTGATTTGTGTTTGGGTTTTTTTTGTATGGCTTTGCAAGAATGGTGTGGAATCCCATCCAAGGTGTGGAATCCCTTGCAAACTTCTTTTTGAGTCTACTGGGCACCCTTTTTGATATATTTGAGAGCTTAGCACATCTGTCACATCCTCAGGTGACTGAAGGTTTGGCTTTGCCACAATGTTGAGGCACGAGACCTCCACCCAGAGAGGCCCTGATGTGGCTCTGCCTTTTGGGCGTTACCAACACCACAACTTCCGCTTGCCGCCCTTCTGCACTGGGAAGAGCTACCTACATTAATTATCAACTGTATTAATGAAGAAATAGACTATGTGAAAACTTGCTGTCAAAAGAGTAGGCAGCCCAGGGCTCATAACTACAACTTCTTTGGTGCCTTTGTAACTTTTTTTTCACAGCACCAAGAGACAGAACTTTATCTTGAGTCTTGCTCTAAGTCTTTCTCTCACACAACACACAGCACTAGCACCAGTTATATTATAGCACACCTTTTCCTGATCCTTTTTCTTACTTTCTCCTTGTATTTCCATGATCTTTAAGAACACGCAATTTTTTGACAGCAATCTGCCCTTCCAGATCCAAGGAAACTGAAAGCACCACACCTGTTCCCAAGCTTCCTCCCTCCCCTTAGCTGTGACGATAGCCACGCATTTCACTTCTCTACAGTTTAAGAGTGGCCTTCTCATAGCAGCTTGGTGCTAAAAGCAGTCATGCAAAAAGCACTCCCCTTTACCACCCAAAAAAACACAAAATAAAGCCAAGATTTAAATGCCAAGGTTTATACTGGTTCAACAAGTTGCCACAACATATTCCCCAGAAGTTTTTCCACAAAATGCCAGAACAGCCTATTTATTTATTTGTTGAAGTCACATAGGCAAAGTGAATATACCAACTTAAAAAATACACATTCAGCCAACGCAGGGGAGAATCTTCATCATGGAACTATGTTAACTGTCACCTTTAAGGTAACATTCATCTCCACTATAGGCAAGGTTCATCTTCCCTGTTATTTCAAGTGAAGTGACATTCCACTAAACAAATTACTCTATACATCACTTTACTGCCAAAGCCAGACACTGTTTGAATTCAGTAGGAAGTTCACCAGACCATCAAAGAGCAGCTCAAGCAGGTTTAGTAAACTTTATTAACTTCTCAGTTTTGGTAAGCTATTTAATAATTGCTGTACAAAGTGGCTATGCAGAATTAACAATTATGGCTTCATTTCTAAAGTTTTCAGGTGTGATGACTGCATAAGTCTTTATGCTTGAGAGCATAAAGACATCAGTTGCATGATTAATTTTAAAAAAAAAAGACCAGGGAAAAGAATGAAAAAGGAACCATGCTTCATGATATTTAGAAGTTATATTCCATCTAATAAAGAAAACCCTTTTTACAACTTCCTGTAAACCAAAGGTCTCAATTGTTCACTAGTATCAGTGGATCCTAACGCAATTTGTAGATGGTTGTGTTTCCAGTCTAAACAGCAAGTGTTCAGATTAAGAGAGGTGAACAAGGTCTCTGTTTAGTTCTGGCACAATGCTTATTCCTCTAAGCAGGCAAAGGCCATGCCTTGAAAAACTTTATAGTGACCAGCTGGACCTATTCAGTTCCGAGGACTGGGAATTGGTTTCCCTCACTCCCCGGCCCAATTGAAGCACAAAACTACCAAAAACAATGTTGTAAACCAGCAGGCACTCAGGTGCCTAAAGCATAACTCCCATAGGCATATATAGCAAGAGCTGTCAGTCTCCTGCTAAGGCAGCTCTGAATTCTCAGCAGTAATTCCTAGTGGCTAATTCAATAAGGGTAATATTTCTCCTCCCCAAAGACAGCATCTGAATTGGGAGCCTACTGCCATTAGTTCAGCTGCAGTCTACCCATCCATGAAGACTACAGATCACCATTCTGGCTCAGTAAATTCAGATCTACTTTGTTCTTTCTACATAAAGTTACATCCTGCAAGTGTTTTACAGTGGTATGTGGTAACATTCAGCAACTTCTGCAGAGAAGTTGTTTTTTAGCAATAGCATACACTATCTCTGAAGAAAGGGAATTGAGAAGGGCAGTAGCTGCTTCTCCACCCAAGGGGCAAATGCCAAGTAACCTGCTAAACTGTTGAATTTGTGCACATTAGACCAGTTCCAACTGGTCATTGCTGAAGGCACAAGCAAAAGAACCAAAATCTGTATATCTAGCTCATGCTTTTAAATGAACTTCCTCAGAAAAAAGTATTGTAGTTACCAGGCTGACTGTAGCACACCTCAGCTCAGTGCATTTTTCTTTCCCCATACACCCAAGTACGGGCTCATAGAACAGTCCTCTTAAGTCAGAAGTTAATTATATTTTTTCATATAACCCCTGCAGCTCACAAATTTACTGCAGTAAACAGGTAAAGCAGAGTACAGAAGCCAAGTGCTTCCTCTAGCCTGAGGTTAGCAAGACTCGGGGAAATTACCAGTTCCCACTGGAGGGAAGAGACTAAGAGCACCCATGTATCATGACACAGCACTTTGACAGAAAAGATAACATGAATTACCAAAATTCCCACTCTCTTTCTAGATGTAAATTTGAAAGATGCATAGAAGACTCTCCCTCTGTCTCCTAGTACTTCAATAAGCCTCCTAAACAGCCTCTGTATCCCTGTCTCCTCGCAGGATACCATCACCTGGTTTCCCAACACCATAAACAGGCTCTTTAGCATGAAGGACACATAGCAGTTTGTCTTCATTTCTAACTGAAAAGACAGAGTAGACTGCTAGGAAGCAATTGTGCTGTAGAACTGTTCTCCAAATACATGCTTATTATTTCAGTCCTGTTATGAATTACTTTATTTTAATCAGTTTGTCAAGGCAAGTACAGAAGAAGCCATCTGAAAACCTTTATAGTTAAGGAACACTTCACTAGTGTTTTCCAAAAACCTGCCTGATTTAGACACACTTTAGAAATAAAAAAATCAAAAAGAATAGAGCAAGTATGAAGTCTGTTATCCTTCTCAGTAAAAGGCTTCAGACTTCCTACATTCTCTCTAGGCAGACTAGCCAACACTGCTTAGGAAGAACTGAAACTTCTTGCTCAGAAGTCCTACGCATTGTCAAGCAACCATATGCCCCATTTCAAAGTCATGTTATGAATCTGGATCATTTAAGTCACATGCATATTCTGCATTTTTGTCAGACTTAGTTGGACAGGTTGAAAACCAAGTTTTACCTTGGCCTCTGATCTATGTTTACTTAAATCCTCAGTTTGATTCTACTTTTGATGTTTTACAAAACTGCTTTCTGTTTCCTCCTTTTCTGGAGGAAGGAGATGCTTTAAAACAGACACAAATCTATGCAAACAAAATCCTGAAGAACCTTCATATGTTTAACATTCGCAAGCACAGCTGAGCAGTTTACAAGGAATGCCTCCAGTTTACCTTCAGAACAAATCTGCATTTACACTGAACATTTATGTGTAGTTTTGTATTTTGCATTAGCAGACTAGACACCAGAAGCTAGTAGCTTTTGCTAGACAAATAATAGCAACTTGATTCTTCTTGTGCTATAATCCCTTTAGAGGAGCCAGAGTTTTGCACATGTATTAATTCCTACTGAAATCCTTCCCTCTTAACAGAACAGCGTGAAATTGAGGTGATGGTTGGTGGGTTAGAGGGGACAGGGGGAATATCTTATTTTATTGGTATTTGAATACTGTTTAAAGCAGTTATCTAATTAAAGGAACTTGGCAATGTGAGCAAACACCACACAGTATAGTTTGAGGCATGACGCTTTAAGCACATAATTAAGACTACACAGCTTTCAAGACAGCTTCCTTACTTAAAACTCAAGAAGTGGGTACTTACCAAAACATTACATTGTTGAGCAATTAGCATTAAAATAAGTCATTAGCTGTCAGCAGTAATTTTCAGTGATCAAATATTTTTAAGTATTTAAACAACTGCCTCACAGCAAAATTACTTATAAAAGCTTAAACCAATCTATTTTAAGCTACTTTTATTTTAAGCTATTTAAAGATTAGGAATCTCTGACTATACCTTGGAGTTTTCTAAAATACCTCAGGCTTCCTTAGAAAATGAAAGCATTTCCCTATGACAATCCTTAGCTGTTCTTGCTTGACAAAAGCAAGGCAAGCATTGTTAAAACTAAAACATTAAAATACAACCAAAATACAACTCTGGACATTATTGATCATGGCTGTAACACTGTAAACACTGACCATAAGTGGAGCTATTCAAGTCATAGGGCTAAACTTCAAGACCTTAGCACTGTCCACCATAGCATGACCAGTGGGAAACACTGGAAGAGCAGGGTAGTTGGCAGGCAGAACACACTCACTGTGAGAGAAAGACTTGTTCTAAACTTCGTGCGAATACGTGGGCTACTGCCTGTGTTTATGTAGCCAAGAAGAACCTTCTCAATACATCACTGCCTGCAGACATCTGCAGTCAGCCACAGGTCCACCCAAAGAGAAATCTAACAGGAGGAACCAAAGAGCAAATTGGCTGCACCATATTTTTAAAACAACTTTACACAGTAGTCTTCCTGTTCTGAAATATTTCGCACTCATGAATTATACAAGCAAACGTCTGGACATAAGACTCTGCTTTCCAGGAAATGCACCTTGAGGGTATGAGAAGCCAGAAAACATCCTCAGACTTCATCAAGAGAAGTCAGGTTTTCCACCTCACGAAGCTCAGGAATTCTTGTCTAGAGATACTCTAAACTAGCAAATGCTTTAAAAGGCAGTTTTTGGTTTGTTATTCTACTTACCCATCTTCAGACCAGTTACTGACCAGTACAGCAGGTCAGCTTATTCTCTCTGTCCTCTGAAACTGTTAAACTATCCCTAAATTTTAGAAAGCTAAAATAAGTATAATAGTAGGATAATAGAGTAATAGTATCAGAAAACAATAAATCAGAATTAACTGCATCAACATGTAAAGTTGTCTGCTGACCTTCAAAAACAACTGTGCTGATTATGGATGGGACAGCTATATATACCAAGACCTCGTTCAAGGCAGGAGGTTCCTCCATCTGGCTGAGAATTTTTCTATCCGGTATCTCCTCACACAGGAAACAAAGCTAAAGATCACTGTAAATTATGGAAGTTTTCTTCCCCTATGGGAGGCTTCCAGATTTCATACCTCTATGTACATATAGCATATATTTCTTATAAAAATAGGGCTCAGATGCATGACGAGATGTGCTAGTATTGGCTATCTTAATTTGGATAGTCCTGTCCAATCATTGATACACAAAAACAGACCATACTACAATTACAAAGGTATACACAACACCAGTGTCTACCACTATAGCAGGAGATAGCATCTGAGACACCTGATTATCTTTCAGTGACTATTTGTTGACCCATTTTTCAGGAAAATCCCTCTTCCAATCATTAAACTGTTCTTAACTCAGAATTTCACACAAGCTTATTTGTAAGAGGTGTTACTCGATCATTTAAGCTCATGAAAGCTATTTTTGCAGAGCCAGCAGAGGGAGTACAGACATCATTTTACTTATCAGCTCTGAAAAAGATACTCGCCTTGTAAGAAAGCACTCTAAGAGCTGTGCCTGCAAACCTAATGCGGTTAGTTTAAAGCATGCCAGGAACTTTCTCAGGCTTTCACAAACATGTATGTCAATGCCCAGTAGAGTTGGTGTTTTGTTTCTGATCCCCAACCAGCAGTCACATCTCAAAGTCTGACAAAAATGTCAGAACCAACGCTAGCAGTACTAAAAAGTAACATAAGACTGATGCTTCACTTGTCAAAAAAAAAAAAAAAAAAAAAAAAAAAAAAAAAGCGCAAGGGGGAAAAAAGAAAAGCTCCCCTCCCAACCCCCAAGTTACTAGCTACAGTTTAAGCTAGTCAACAATTTTTAATTCTATAGATTCTGCTTTTTCTCGGTTTTAGAAAAGCTGAGCCCTTAAGATTAGTTTCTTGAAAAGAAGCTGCATCTGAATTTCAGAAAGTTGAGAAACTAAGAGTTCAAGACGATGCACTAGCAAAGGAGCCAGGAAGATAAATATAGTGTGGTGTTGGACTGGAAGGTAGCAACCAGCTAACCTTTCTGCTGGTGTTCACAGAGGCATGCACCTACTGGCAAATCTGGATTTACCACATCCTCTGAAGCAAGAGCTCTGCTGCTTTATTTAGCATTTCTATTGATTAGTCTGCTTTGGAGTTGGCAATTACGACTGAAAGGCTTTGACACAGTGGCAACCCTGGACACAGTCTGAAAGAGGAACAAGCTTTAAGCACACAGATTGGCAGCTTCTTGCCATCCCATGAAGGTGAAGACTGAGCTCTAGGAAACACAAGACAACATACCTTCCTGATCAAAACTCCACAGGACCTCCTTTGTTGTTCACACAACACAATTTTGATAAGATTTTTTTTTTAAATAAAGTCAGTATTTTTCAGCTTGTAGGTAGGAGGCTAAGCTAATACAAAATTCTTGCTAATCTTAACCATTTGTCAAATTATTTTTATTGTGTGGCTATTTCCAAGTTTCACTATTCAGAAGTTTGTATATGAAAAGCTCATGAGCACCTTTGTCTCAAAACTTCTAGAAGAGCAGCAAAACACACTTCCTCTTCCAAAGAAAAGATACATTTCCATCAAGCTGCACACAAACTTTAGAAAGCTTCAACACCTCAAATTATTAGATTTTGGTTTCTACCTGCCCAAGAAGAATGCAACTTTTTTCAAGTTCTGGAAGAAGAAGTACCATCCTTTGGCAAGGTAAATGGCTAATTCTGCTCCCTGCTTCCTACAGGAATTCGCTTCTCAGCTTTATTTTCATGCAGTAGATTCACTCATTGAGTAATTCAAAGTTAGCCAGATTCGTTCCCATTTGACAGGTCTTATGGCTGAATATTAGACAGCTGACTAAAGTTTCTCTCCTAGCATGGAAGGAGACTACCTCAATTTTATTGTTGAACATCAGGGCTCCAGCAGCACCCCCCCATTTGTGTGCTGTGCCCCGTTTTTCCCAGCACTCCAGCCAGCTGCTCCGTATGCCTTACCTATGGCAACCACACCAGGGAAAGCTCTTCTTCTATCACAAACTCGGTGATGATCAAGTATCAGGCCACATCTCTACCACCCTGATCATCCTGCCCCTCCCAAAGTAAATGCTCTTATGACAACAGTGAAGTTTCTGCAGATATAGAAATTTGTCCAGATAGGAAAAATGCTGTTTTTTCAGGCAGACTGGCTACCTTGCAACATAAAGATAATCCAGTCCCAGTGCCAACTCAAAACAGGGCCTAGAGCTACAATGAGCCTGAGTCAAGCAAATGTGAAAACTTACATGCATTTTTCAAAAGTAATTTTTTTCAATTTATGTCCATGAAGTGGTTAACAGGTGCTACAAGCAATGTGAACATCGAAAGTTCACCTAATTTTTTGGTTGAGTATGATACCACAGTTCTAATTCATCCTGCAACTTGAACAGTTTAGTACCCTTAATTATAATTTAGCTAGCTCACTGATAGCTGGTTTCACCTAAATGTACTTCACCTAAAGCTTCTGTATTAGTCCTAGAAGAAAGGAAACTTACTAATAGTGCATATTTACATTTAAAATACCCTTTATATATGAGACTGAAATTAGGCTTTGAATCAGCAACTTAAAACACACAATACATCCATACAGAACGGGTAGGGTAGGGGGAATAACTGAAAAGCCCCTTGAAACATGAGTATGGTTGTAGAACTTTTCTTGATTAAGTTTGTACAACAAATCCCTCAGAATTTTACACTTTAAAATTACTACAGCTGCCTTTAAGAATCTACAGAGGTTTGTTGGCACTGCAGTTTTTAACCTAACTTGTCTAAAACTTTATGGTTAGTAGGCAGCTGAACAATTACTGATTACAGCATTAATCACTCTCTGAGATTCAGTACTTCAATCAGACAGCAAGCAGCAGATGCCAGACTTTTTCAGAAGCCAGTGCTGAAGTTGTGCTCTTCCCTGTTTTGCTCTCCTCTCACCACCTGGAGGCCCAACCTGGAGTTCTGAAGTCTGTTTGCATTCCACGATTTAAAAGTTCACATTCCTCCCATCACATATGAGATTCACCTGACCAAATGGTACCACCTGTATCCAAGGTGTCCAAGCTAAAAGGATGTAAATAGAAAACTGATGATAACTTCTCTGCCAAAATATTAAATGTATCAACCCAGAACACCAGCTAAAGCAGTCATATGAGTCTCATCTTAGATATGCTTCAACAACAGAAAGAGTCCCAGAGTGACTCATTCCAGTTTTAAAGATGCCAATAAGTGGCTGGAATTGCACTGCTGAAATTAAACTGCACTCTCACATCAAGCAGCTGCATTGCCATGCCAGAGCAGGTGTATGCAAGAGGAAGGATGTAGTTTCACAGTTAGTTTAGGAACATCTGCTTCCAGAAGGCCCAGCCCTGCGCCAGCACTGACACTCACCTGGCCTCAAGGTCAGGGGACAGCTCTGGATGAGAACTGGTGACAAGGAAGACGGGGGCAACACCAGCATTGCTCCTGAAGGTCACAAGGGTTATCAGGGCTTTGCCCTTCCAGCACAGCACAGGCCTCACCAGCTCAAGCCCATGATGGGACGGTGCTCTTCTTCTGACCCTACACTCATCCTGAGAAAAGAGTCTGGCTACACCTTCTCTGCAAGGCCCTACAGAAGACCAACACCAAAGCCCTTCCTTAGCCTTCTTTCCAGCTCAACCAAAATCACTTCATTTAGTCTCCCACCACACACCATGGGGTGGCCCCTAAGCAGCTTAGCAACCCCTCTGCCTGCCTCTCTGTCATGAGAGGTGCAAAACACCATCTAATAATATTGATTTCTTCAACCAGTGGAGTATTTGTTTTGACCAGCATTCCAGGTCTCAACTAAATTCTTGCAGCAGCCATCTGAAATACCTGGCAGCCCTAACACCAGAGTCCAGCACCAGGCACACGTTGCCATTTCAAGCTATTCCCAGCTCTTGCAGCAGAGAAAAGCCCTTCAGTAGTGCTTTTACTTCACTGCCTAACTAATGCTCAGGAGGGGCCTCTGGCAACTCCCATCAGGAGCTTGAAACTGGCCTGTTATATGATCACTGCCTCTAAGTAATGTGTATTTACCCTCTCCAGTTCAAAGTGTTTCACCTGTTGTTACACGTACGGCTTCATCCTCCACATGCATTTCTTTAGCTTCAGATTTGACATTAAGAGCAAGAACATAAAGCTTTGAGTCTATGCAAATTCAGATTTCAGTTTTGGTGTGAGCAGTCCACTTAACAAAATGTTACCAAAATATCCTCCCAGAAAATAGAAAGTATCCAGCCTTTGTATTTTTCCATCTAGTAAATTGATTTCCTGTGCTTTGAGGTAGTTACAGGTTCACACCAGAGCTTTAGGATGTCTGACTGCATCAGCAAGACCTTTTCTGAGCTGTTTTGATAAGGCTGTTTGAGATGCTGCTCTCCAGTGCCCAGCAATGCCAGGATCAACAAGGAAAAATACAGCCACGAGTTAATTGCTCACTTACAAGCAGAGGATATCATTAGTGTATACCACTGCTTTATATGCTGGTATTGAATTTTTGGAAGTGCACCCTTCTACTGAATTTTTTTTTAAAGTTTCCTGTAACACGGCATTCACCAGGAGCAGCTGTTTCCATCTGAAGGACAGCTCCATTAGAAGGGTCTCCAGTAACAGAAACTAACACACAATAAAAACCAAAAACCAAAACCCATCTCTGAAAATCAAGATACCATGCTTTTCTCATACCTAGATAATTTAATACTTACTTTGTTACCAAATCCCTTTCAAGTCACTAAAAACACAGCTCCAGTATAGAACCAAACCTGTACATCTGCAGCTAACCATAGCTAGATCCACCTATTCCCAAAACACACTTCTAAAATCAGACTTTGTGAAGATGTTAAGATATGTCACCATACAAAGCAAGCTCACTGCAGAATTTGAAAATCACTGTCACTGTTAAGTGCATTGATTTCACTGCTTGAATAGGTGAACCAAAGCTGAAGTGATCCAAGTTGCTAGTTAATAAAGCAGAAGTAAAGCAGTTACAGAGCACCTTCCCTACCCTTCCCAGCTGTCAGTTTCCAGCTTCTCAACTATATATACCTGAAAGCTGTCTGGCACAAATCCTGCGAGCCAGTTTAAAACATTTCATGTTTCACACAACCTCACAAAGTGAGGCTGCTAGACACTGCTCTAATTTAAGTATTGATTTGCACTGTATTCCATAGGCTTCCTGAAGTTTTGCACCAGTTCCACCCCTGGGGGGAGAAAAACTGACAGACTCAAGCACTGTAAAGCAATTTAAAGTGTGGCATCAACAGTGATAGCAGTAGCACAGAGATGGAAACAAAAAATTGCTGCTCAATATGCATATTAAGATGCTGCTTTAGTCTGTACTGTATCTAAATAGCCAGAAGAGCTTAAAAAATACCATGCTTTCTCAGATAATTCAAGGGCTAACCATACCTGCCATCTTTTCTACCTCTCTTGTTGCTATCTCCTCATCTAAGTAAAAAACCTTAGAAAGCAAATCTGAATGCACAATACAAGTACTTTTTAATTTCTTCCTCTTCAGTATCAGAAACAACTTAGGCATATAGCTAATGTGTTGTAATATTCCTTAATATCATGCTTAGTGCAAAGATCCTTATGGATAGAACCAAATAATCTTTCCAGAAAAGTCATTAGTTGAAGGTTGACACACAAACTACTGTCAGATTTACTTTCAGAGCAATTAACTTCAAGTTCTTGCACATGAAAAGGTTAATACTCTCGAGGGAATGGGAATGGTTTCACGTGACAGTCACCCAAGGAGAAAAATTCCCACACCACTGATCCTGATCCGAAGACTCACTCTGCTCACATCCTAGAGACAAAACCAGCTTCCGTCCTGTGAGCCTTGCCTCTTACCTTGGAGAGCCCACTCTGTGCACAAGGATTGTGTGACACAAATCATCTACTTGTGCAACAAATCGATTAAAAGTAGCAAAGATGACACAAAGAAAAGAGGGGGTTACTGAGCAGGCCAGGCCAGGGTAGAAATGAGAATAGCTACCAGACCACCTCAGCCACCCGACGAAACTTCCCACCTATGATGGCAAGCCAAACAGGCAAGAACAAATTAAAATGCCTCACTGTCCTCAGTCTCTTGGATTAAGCTAGTCAACACAGCAGCTTCAGAAGGCCATGATAAATGTGTGCCTTAACCATGGGATATTAAAAAAAGAGCAACTAAGTATCTTCCATTAACACAAGTGGACAGTATGTCATTTGATCAGGACTTTAAAGACTGTCATCTCTTGAAACACCAACCATACAAACACAAATGTTTCCCAAGCTTTTGCAGAGTCACAGTGGCCATCCTCTTCAAGTACACCGAAAAAAATGTTTGCAGTAGCTACAAAACTTGTTTTCTGTTAGTGGCTAAGCTCCTTATTTTAACGATGAGCGTGGCTATTTCTTTCTACAGTGGAAAAACTCCATCTAAACCAGCTGATTTCTCTTTCTCCTTCCCACATACGGAGATCATCAGGTGATTAAGATAATATTGAATTCAAAAATATTAATACCAAAGTCTGAGTTTCAATGAAGACACAGGACAAGCAGAAAAAGAGTAAACCACTGTGAGCCTCGAGCTGAGTCCCAGGAAGTTAGATAGTTGCTTAAAGCAAGATTGGCTGAATCACCTTTACTGCCTTGAGATGGGGTTTGTTGCTACCCTCAGTGCAGAGCACAGTACATCCTGGACCTCCTCTTCATAGACCAGACACTGTACACCAAGTGGTCAGAACCCAATAGTGTTGTGTTCCCTGCTGCCACCTTATCTTTCTGTGAATATAAGGGCACAAGTAAGGGTAGCAGATTACAAGTGATAGGCTCTGCAGAAGAGTGTTTCAAGAACATGGTGTTTCCTGTGCTCGCTGCGAATTAAGGCAGCATCCAACCCACAAGCAATATTTTAAAAAATGAGACATGCAGACCACTGAAGCTCACCATAAGTAGAAGGCCATGAAGAAACTTACCAAGCTCTCTCCTTCAAAGCAGGATCAGAAAATAGCCAGCCATAAGCCAACTACTGGCTACTGCTAAGATCAATTGTGTTTTCAGTGGCAAAATCAGTCAGAATTAGTGGTCGGGACCAGTGCTTATCAATTGTCATCCTCAGAATGCATTCATTCACCCTTTCACTTCACGGTACAGTTGTAAACAGAAGTGAGGGGAGGATATATCCTCTTATTCAGTCCCTTATTCTACAAAGGCAAGGCAGATGCTACTTTTCTGTCTTGTAATAGCATTTTACGTATTATCTCTTACTGGACAAAAAGTATTTGGACTTATCTTCAGAGGTTTGTTTGGGGTTTTTTTTTTTTTGTTGTTGTTTGGGTTTTTTCCTCCTACATTTTCTTTACCTTTCTTCTCCCACCACATTTTCTGAAATACCAAAAAAGCCTTGTGCCTACTTTGCAATTCACGAAAATTAAACTAATAACACCACCTGCTGTCACCTGTCAGTTAGAATAAGATTTACAAGTGGCAGCAGAAATCACTTTCATAACATTTACTGGAATATGAATAGCCTGAACAGGCAGATCCCTCAAATTTACTGTTCATATTAAGTGAGACCTCTCATGAAAACTAGAAACTCATTTTTTATAAAATGTATGTGAAAGCCTGATAATTTAGAAATTAAAGACAAACTGGACCACACCATGTACTTGTGCTGAAATTGCATTCGGTATGGAAAGGTGTGAGTTTCAAGATGAGTTTGTCTAATATTTTGCCTGTTGGTTCTATTTTAGATGTTACCTCCCAGAAATCCTCCTGCTATTCTATTATCATTGTTTCATCTTTGGTATACAACTACTCCATTTCAGAGATGCTGAACACATTTTCAGGTTTTAGATGTAGATTACAAAAAATGTTTTCTTTATCCACGATAAAGTCTACCTTTAGTGGCAGTTTCTTAAAAGCAAAGAAATCCAAATCTAAAAGAGAAACTATTTTGAGTTATTAGTAGGTTTTAATGCATATGAGAAATACCCATGGCTCTACAAAAATGATCACAGGTTCACTTTTTTAAACAGGCAACAGCATCACCTCATGTCTGCTGTCCTCCTTGTTCTTCGATCAGCTAACTTTGTAAAAAGAAATTAAAATTATGCCATCATAAGAAAATTCAACAGGTTTGAAATAAAATTTTTAAAAAATCACCTTACATGAGACTGTTGCACACACTACAAAAAGCCTGTAGGCAGAGCTAATCTTAGCTTTTTAGACACAATATGCAACCCCTAGATATTATCTAATTTTTAATTAAAATACTCTCTAGAGAGAGAAAGATCATTATCTCCTGAACAGCAGCTTTTAACAAGTTTCATTATTATTACTCATTTTAAGACAAGTTGAGAATACTAGGGAGTACAAATTTAAGAATATTATTGCAATCTTATTGATCCTTTTGGAGGACAGTGAGTGTGTATTTATATAACAAAACCATCATAAATTCAAGTAGTCTTCTTTATTTCTCAAATGAAATTTACATTGAAATCATAGCTGTTCATTATTCTGAATTAAATTTTGCTAACTGAATCCTGACTTCAGCTCTGGCACATCTATGGTGCACTAGTGTTATTTTCCCTTTAAAATCAGAAGAGAACATAATATTAAAATAACAGTTCAAACACCGAAAGACATCACTGAGGTCACATTTCAGCGGTAAAGAATGCTCAGTGCCATTAATATTAAGTCTACCTTAATGGAAGAAATTTGAGTTAGAAGATACTTTAGGTTATCTTGTCCACCCTTAAGTCCAGGGAAACTTGCTTTCTATGGCATGGCATGTAATTGCTTGTTTTGCCAAGTAGATTTTGAACTTGTCAGTAATATTGAAGTCCCATCTCTAAAACATTTAACACTGATGAATTCTTCCAAAACATTAATTTTTGAGATGACTTCAACAGATCCAATCGACATATCTTCCTTTTTAATATCATCATCTTATGACTGTCTTCAGTTTATCATGCCCTTCCAAATAACTCGAACAGAAAAAAAAAAAAAAATTACTAGACCTCCGTGACTGGGCTGCAGGACATTTACAAGCCTTTCCACTTCCTGATATGGCTCCACAGCATGCTTTAAACGTTCTCAATTTTAACAGCTGACAGAAGTTCTCTATATTGTGGTCCATTAAAGATTCACCTTCTAAACAAGATGCACAGCATTTTAATTGGTAGGCTCACTCACAAATTATTAGCTGATTGTAGCTTACAAGCACGGGTATCCTTTGCTTGTATCATTATCTGTATGTAAGACACATTTGTAAGAACAATACTAATGTGACATTAGTTTTCTACTTTAAGTTTCCAAACAAGCCTGCTTAACATGCAATAGTGAGTCACTGCATTTCTGCATGCAGAGTACAGCCAACAGTTCCCTTTAAAATTAGTTTTGACTTGTATCATCCTCGTTATGTACACCATAAAGTAGCATTTTTCTTTGAGTGAACTTAAGCACTAATGTTGCAATTCAACACCGAGGTAGCAATATTGACTGGTAAAGCTTTTAAGTGTCTATACACAACACAGGATTCCTGTTCTTTTCAGGTAACCCAACCTGGGTGGGTTAGCATCTTGAACCAAAAGAGCAGCAATACACCACACGATACAGTTCCAGACCAAAAACTTCACATTGAAGTGTTAGAGGTTTTTTTCCTTACTGAATTCAGTGACCACTTTTTCCACTGACACCGAGAGAGTTTCCATTCATTATGCCATAAGTATTAAAGTCCTAGTACATTGGAAGCTATTCCTGCCAAAGGAGCCAATAGTCTAAAGATACACGAGTTTACTTCCATTGGAATTCACAATTGTGGGGTTTGGAACAAATTCCTGAAATGCTCCAACAAGCAGGGAAAAAAAAAAAAAAAAAAAAAGGCACTGGCTATAGCTACAGTTACCACCTTCTCAATATACTGTAATGATGAACCAAGCAGTTGGCAAGTTACTTGCCCACGATCTTTTCAAGCGCCTAAAAGCACTTTATCGAATCGGATTCAGATGGTGGTATTCCAAAGGCATGCTCTACTAGTTCTCCCCCCAAGCAAGTCAAGACTGCCAATCGCTACTGATCAAAAATGTGTTTCACAAGTAGATTTCACTTGGGACTTCACTTCCAAGAAGGACCACGATCTGAACATTTACCTAGCTAGGCACCCCTCAACACTGTTAAGCCAGATACCGGTGCCAACACACATGCTCGGAATGCCGGTTAAGGGAAGGAATAAGGTATTACCCGCTAGTTCCTTCTACGGACCTTGAAAAGAAAACCGCAGCACCCGATGTTACAAATTTAAGAATGCTGTATGTAACCGATCTGTAAGGATCCGTGTAATGGGGATCATAAATGACAAAAAGAACCCAGAACTGTTACTGTGCATCCTTCTTCTCTCCCTCCCTTTTGCATACATTTAAAGAAGAGAAACGGAAAAAAACCATCTAAATATTAACAAATATTTATGTCGAGCGTGGAACATGCACGGCACTTCATAGAGCCCTATTACAGCTGTGCAAATAGGTTGCCCCTCAGGCTGAAAAACCTGGGACAGACTCACCCAGAGCTCCCGATCTCCAATAGCTTCTCCGGAATCAGACTAATACCCCCACCCCCCCCCACACCGGGCAGCCACCGTCCGCACGGGCAGGAGCCGCACTAAAAAGAAACACTCCTAAAGAAAAATGCGACCACCCTAACTCCATCTGTCAACGAGACCTTCCTCATGAAATCCTTAATCCTTCCGACCTCAGCCTTTCCCGACTGGAGCTCGAAAGAGCTGGGAGGGAAGCCCGGGGGGCAGGCGGTGAGACGGGCAGCCGTCCTCCCGCCGCTCCGCTGCACTGTGAGCGGCGAGCGCTTCCTCCCGTGCCTGGCCGCGGTCAGCCGGCCATCCCCCTGCGGAGGCTCCGGCCCGCTCCCGAACTCACGTGGTACCACATCCAAAGGTTACACGCATCGCCGGGACGACGATGACACCGCTGCAGCCCCCGTCAGAAGCGTTTCCCACCGCAGGTCCGCACTCACCGGCGGAACGACGCCCGCGGGGGCTCCGCGCTGCCGGCTGCTGAAGGGGTGAAGCATCCCTTCGCCGCCCGCGCCGGTCGATGATCCGCCCGGCTAAGCATCGATAAATCAACCCGTCCGCTCCGACGGAGTGCAGTGTGCGACCCAGCCGCGGACAAAAACACCGCCCCGGGGGCGCAGCGGGCGGGCGAGAGAGGAGGAGGCAGCGGGAGAGGCTGCGCGGGTGCCAGGCTCCCGGCCCCCGCGGGGCGGCGGAGAGGCGCCCGGGATGTCGGTGTCGTGCAGCCGCAGCGGGCTAATCCCAGCTACTTAACCCGATGGGCGGCGGGGGCTGAGCACCACCTTAATCCGCGGCGTGTGCGCGCCCGCCCGCCCGCCCGCCGGGGGCTGCGGGGCCACGGTGCGCCGGCTCTGCCCGGCCGCGGGGTCCGCGGCGGTGTGGCGGTGCCGTACCCGGCGGCTGCGCTCCCGCGGAGGCTCAGCCCCGCATCCGCTGCCCTCAAGGTCACGCCGCGCCCCGGCTGCACGGCGGCGGCGGCCAGGTGCGCGCTCCGGTTACCTGCGGGGATAACCAGTGAAAGCCAGGGAGACCGATTGCCAGCCACGCCGGCGACCCCGTCGCCGTGACCACCCCACTGCACCAACCGCGCCGCTCGCCGCCTCTCCGGGCGAGCCCGGCCACGGCCCGCAATCTCCCGGTGGGAGCAGACCAACGCTGCACCTGCCGCCGCTCCGCTGCCCGCCCCGGCCGGCCGGGAGAAGATCCGCCCCGAGCCGCCGCCGTGCTTACCTCGGGACCGACCCCTCCACCGCGCAGCCGGGGGCCGGGACGAGGCGCCCGTGAACCTGCCACCGCCCGCTCGCCGAGCACACAAGGTCCCCGCGCTCCTCGCCCTGCCCACGGCCGGCCGGCCCCGCCGCGCCGCCCCCGCCCTGCGGCCGCGGGGGGAGGGAGGACGGGAGAAGGGGTGGAGGGGGGGAAGCGGCGACCGAATTGGAGAGGGAGGGCGGGAGGGAGGGGGCACCGGCGCGGGGAGATTCGGGGGAAGAGGAGGAGGAGGAAGGAGGGGGGGGGGGGGGGAGGTGGGGGCGCGGACAATCCGCCCCGCCCCCGTCGCCTCACCGCCAGGAACCAGCGATTCGCCCTCCTTGCGGGCGCTGCCGCCGCCGATTCTCGCCGGGGCCCGCCCGCCTCCTTCCTCCTGCACGAACCGGGCAACACCGGTGCGGCCGTCGTGCCCTAGAGCCGCAGAGCTGCCGCTACAGGAGCCGGGCGCCACCGGGCAAGGCGGAGCCGAGCGCAGCGCTCCGCCCGCCTCCCTCCTCCTCCTCCTCCGCCGCCCGCCCGCCGCGGTCACTCACTTGCGGGCTCCTAACGCGCGCCCCCCCCACACCTCCCACCGCCTCAGCCGCCGCTCCCCGCCGCCCCCCCCAAACCTCACCGCCTGCGGAGCGCCAGTCACGTGACGAGGCCCCTCGCTCGGCCGGGGAAAGGGGGGGGGGGGTCCCGACGTGCGGCGTCTTCACTGGGGGCGGAGGAGGAGGGGTCGCGATAGGCACGGCTCCTGCCGGGGGCGGGGCCCCGCTCCTCGCCCCGCCCGCCCTCCGCCGCCACTGGCGGGCGGGAGGCTGACGCGCTTGTTTCCATGACGTCTGTGGGCGGGACCGCGGGGTTTGATGGAGCCCGGCGGGCTCCGGCGGTCGGTGACTTTGCCACGAGCGAATCCCGCGGGGCGGGGCGGGGCGGCGTGTCCTCCTTCCCCCACCCCACCCCCCCCTCCCCGCCCGCCCGCCCGTGGGTCGTGGGTAGTCGCCACCGCCACCGCTGACGGCGGGGCTGGGAACTGCCTCGGGGCTGGGGGCGGGGATCCCCCGGCGGCGGGAGAGGCCGCGGTCCCGCAGGGGAGGGGCGGGCGGGAGCCGGTCCCGGGGCGTGTCGCTTGCCCCGGTGGGCGGGGGCCGCTCGCGGGGCCAGGGCCGTTCCGGGGGCGGTAGCGGCGCCGTGAGAGGAGGCGGGGCCGCCCTAACGGGCCGCCGGAGCGCACAGGGTGCGGTCTTCCCCTGCCCCAAGGGACGCGGGGACGCCGAGTCCTGCCTTGCCGGGCCCTGCCGAGCCCGCTGGGGCCCGGGGCGCCGCCGCCGCCTCACGCCCCCTGGCCCCCTCCTCCGCCGAAAGCAGCCGGGCGGTGCTGAGCGCCGAGTTAGTGCCTGCGGGGGCCGCACCGGCGCGTTGGCGGCTCCTCACCGGCGGGCGCGGGAGCCCGGAGGAGGCTGAGCGGGGCTCTGTTGCGGCTGCGGCGTGATTTGGGCGCAACGAGGAGGGAGGTGTCGGGTCTCCCGTTGCGCCGGGTCGCTGAGGTCCGAAGTGGCAGGAACGAGCCCGTCGTTCGCTGTCGGGGGTGGGGACCGGGGAGCCGTGGGTCCGATCTCCCGTCGGGCGCGCCCGCCCGCCCGTCTCTCGGGGAGCTCTTGGCAGCTGCTGCAGGGGAAAGGGAGGTGCGGGGGCCGCAGGTGTTCCGCGCCTCTCTGTCTCCAACCCGAGGCTCCTTGGTTGGAGAGAGGAAATTCAGTGGGGTTGTGAACGTCTGAGCCCGAGTCAGTTGTCCGGGGATGCGCTGGATGTCAGACAGAACAGGGCTGGGAATGAAATTGGCAATAACAGGCCCTGATGTCAGCCGCCTTCCTCCAATGCAGTAGATCCCCCTTTCAGCCCCCCTCATGAAAATTCCCCATCCATAAACCATACGTCACTCTGCAACCCCTTTGTGTTGTTTTTCGAGCCCTGTTTTGACATCCTGCCTGCTCTTCTGCTGGGCATCTCGCTAGAGTGACTGGCCAGCCGTGCCACAGGCTGTTGGGTTCACTGAGCCGGCCATAAATTCCCTACTCCGCCTTTGTGACCGTTCAGATCCCAGTTCTGGCAGAGCCAGTGCCGCAAAAGAAACGGCACAGCTCATGTGCCACTACTGTTGCAGACCCGAGATGGTGCAGAGCCTAGAGGGTTAAAGTAACAGGATGAAGTCAGCACAAAACAGCCCAACAAGAACTGGAGAATAAATAAAGCATCCTAACGACGTAATTATCGTGGCTTGTCTGAGCTTCGTTGTCTTTTTTTTTTTTTTTTTTTTTTTTCCCTTACCTGAATATGTGTTACATTTGTCTCCTTGTTCAAGAGATGCAATCAAAAGAGCCTGTGAGCAATAATTGTCTATTGCCCCTTTTAGTTGTTGCTAAAAATACTGCCATACTGGTCCATATCTAGAGGTCAATGAAAAAATCAAAATACTGAGGTAAGCAAAGTCTTGCAGACCTTTCTGTTCAGGAGATATCTTGTATTTTGTCCCAGAAGGAGAATATAAAACTATCTGAGCACGTATAAAACAAATTCTATTACATTCTGACTGCAGACATCACCCTCCTCTGCACTGTTCGCTGCAGCTCCGTGAGGCTTCCTTTGGCACTTGGAAATGGTGTTTCTGGATACAGCTTTACAAGACTGGCAGATGTGCTCTGCACAGTTCTGTCATATCTCCCAGCTCTCAGGCAGGCAAAATTAGCTTTGGTACGGCTAGGAAGGAGATGATGTGCTTAACACATTGCAGTTTGGGTACGTGTCTGTACCTGCCTCCTTTTGTCTTCAGGGAAGGTAGGTTGGTTTTGCTTCAGTTCTTTGTCTATGAAATGGAAATAATATCCTATTTTCTCTGCAGGAAGGAAGCAAAGCTGGGAGGAGTGCACATCAACATTAATTTTTTGAGACAGTGTTACCGTAGAATTCTGTAAGTAGACACTTTTCTTCATGGCACTAAATAGTTATTGTTTGATGCTCCTCTTATGCTGTTGTATGAGGAGCATAAAAAACATGCAACATGTTGGCTGAAAGTAAGAAGAAATTTCTTGAGAATCTTCTCCCTGACAATTTCAAAATGTTTTCCAAATTTATCCTTGAGCTATGACAGTCTTGGTGATTTTCATGAAAAAATAGGCACTCCTGTTTCTAAAGGCTAGGACATCTAATTGATACAATAGAAAACATTTCATGGGATGTAAGTCACCAAGCAAAACCAAGATGCTCAAAGGAATACTTCTGGAGATATTTCATTTCACTTTTGGGGAAACACTACCATTTCATTTCAGGGAAATTCAGCATGGTTTTCAGACAATTTAGAAAGAACAAACTTGAGAAATCAGTGTTGGTAGCTCAACTCATTCTGAGACCAATATGAGCAACATGAGTATCATACTTTTTAACTGAAGCAGAAAATGTGTCAAAGAGAATGTGCGTTGCCTGAATCTCATAAATTTAGTCAGACTTTTAGCATGAAGAATATGAATCGGAGTATTTGGGGCCAAACAATATCTGGTTAAAAATAAGTAAGGTGGCCAAGGTCTGAATGACCCCCTCACCACCATATATGAGGTAGGGTCCTTTGGGCAAAACTGTGTGATGGGCTTGACTTGAGAAGACAAACTAGAAAACAGACTTTTCCTATTCTGTCCATAGATCTAAACTTTATTTTATTTTGAAACTGGTTTCTCCTACTTGGCTTTTTCTAGCTCAGTACTGCTACTTGACCCCTTCCCACCCTGGAGAAAATTCTGGTTCCCAATGCTCCTGGCTGAGGCCCTACCCCTGTTCCTGGGGGATGTGGAGGCTGCATCTCTTGATCATTACAGTATCCTGTACCATATCAGATCAGTCTGTTGCCTAAAAAAAAAACAGGCAGCCATATAGATAAGCAAACAATTGACCTCTCCTCCTCTTGTAGGTGTCATGATGATAAGAGGATCTGATCGCTCTATCAGCCACCCATGCAGCCTAACAATGACTCTGTGAAACAAAACAATATCACTCAATGCATCCTGAAATCGTCCACACCCCCCTTAGGAAAGAGGCCTATCTGTAAACATTTGCACTTTTATCAGCTCAAAATTCTTTCTCTTGACTGTTCAGGAGCTCAGCATTTATACATAATGTGCTTTCCGTCTTGAATGTGTATGATAATTTCAAATACCTGAAGTTTTGTTATCTGTGTAATTTCCCACACAAAATTTTTTGGTTTAAATTTTTTTTCTTCCAATTTTGTGTTCCCTCAGTGCAATACTGCAGAATCAAAAGGGTGAAAGATTAAAAAAAGTAATAAACGAAGGAGCAAGAGAAGCAACAGTTACTGCACAAATCACTTTTTTTCATACATGTTATATTTGAAATATAACAGAAAAGAACACACTGAACTTTGTATTTTAAGTGTTTCTTCTTCACGTGCTCTTTTCAGGTGCCACCGCAGCACAGCAGCATTGCAGCCCCTGACCAAATGAAGGGGTAGAGATTTCATGAACAGAGGTATAATGTCTACATACAATGGAAAAAAACAACAAAGCATAAAATCCTGGAATTAGTGGCCAATCCGATAGAAGACTTGGATGAGGCATGGGAGAGGAGCAGGAAAAAAAAAGAAATCAGAGCAGGACAGCTTCACTTTACACTGTTGGACAGAGCAGGGGAAAAAAAAAACACCAAAAACCATAAACAAAACCCAAACCCACCAACATGTTTTGGAAGCTTTTCACATAAAAAAAAGAAATGGATATGAAGAGACAATATGACCATGGCTGCCTCTGAGAAAGGGAGAAATGACTGGTGAATTCGTGTGTGTTATTACTCTGCAAATAATATGCTTGTCCAGATCAAAAATACTTGCAGCAAGCACCCAGCTACCTACAATGGAATGATCTTCCTACTTAGTACTTCCCTGATTTGGAACTGATCCCTTCTCTCCCGTGGCCAGACCCTTGCTGCTTTGTTGCTGAATTCCTAAAGGATGGCCGAAGTCTCAAGTATGACCATCTTGGAAACTTTTCTGTCCATTTCATTGGGAGGATTTGTTAAAGTAACGCTGCTGATTCCCATCTCCCTGAAGCAGCTATTTGCCATCATCTCTCCATGCCTGTCGTTGGTGTGGATATGGTCAAGCAGCTTACATATCACCACAAGAAGCAAAACGTGGAAGCATCTGTTATAATTACCAAGGTATAAATGTGGGTTTGTTAGGGTTGTTTTTTGTTTTGGTTTTTGGTTTTTAGTTTTTGGTTTTTTGGTTTTTTTTTTTTTTTTTTTTTTTTTTTGATGGATGATCATGGTATGTGCAGTTCCACACTGAGATAGAAACTGTTAGTTCATTTGATTTATGCTACCGTGGATTCAGCAAGACAAGAGGGCACGGTCTCAAGTTGTGCCGGGGGAGGTTTAGGTTGGACATTAGAAAGAATTTCTTTACTGAGAGGGTGATCAAGCATTGGAATGGGCTGCCCTGGGAAGTGGTGGATTCTCCATCCCTGGAGATATTTAAAAAGAGACTGGATGTGGCACTCAGTGCCATGGTCTGGTAACTGCAGCGGTAGTGGATCAAGGGTTGGACTTGATGATCTCTGAGGTCACTTCCAACCGAGCCGATTCTATAATTCTATGATTCTACATGATTCTATACTATTAGGTGTGCTGCTTTTTTAGGCTTCTCCACCAAACTTGTCAGATGCAGTTCTGGTCTTTGAGAGCCTCTCCTCGTCTGATGTTAGTTTGTGTTTGACGCTTCATTGATTTCACTGTCTTTATGGGCCTGTTCCAATTCACACTGCCTGAATATCTGCTTCATAAATTGTGGTGTTGTGATCCACTCCTCTGTGATCAAGTGACAAGGGTTTTGTTTATTTTTCCTCCCCGTCTCAAGATAAGAAGCATCGCGGGTAACAGAGCTATCTCTGAGGCTAACATCAACATCACTGGCCAGTCTGAGTCACGATCCTGACTCACAAAAGTTAGTTCTAGGAAGAGTAGATGGAGCCCCACCTCTCTCTCATCAGGGCTGGGCAATTGTCTTGAAGAGAACAATAAATTGTCTCTCTGCAATGCTATATTTAAGTCCTTCGGATAAGAAAATAGATAATTCAGTTAAGCCTTAAGTTCTCTCAGCAAACATTAGCATTTCTGCCCCTTGGCGATTGTTCAAGATGGTTTTGAAACATTTAAGAGTCATTAGAGCTAATAGCTCCCATTCTGCATTTCCTTCAAGGAGGGCTAGCAGAAGAAAATGCATCACCTTCTTCCCACTACCTTAATCAAGAATTAATCATTTAAATGATAAACAGTGCCTGGAACATACTTGAATAAATTGATGTCTTTTTTGATCGGATACAGCTTTAAATCATCTTGGCTGTTTGTAAGATACTAAGAAAAATATCCCCAGCAACTTAAACTGCACTGAAAAATTATAATGATGACCTATGTCACATGTATAGTTTAAAACTCTGGGCTCAGCTTTAGCCTTTTTCAGGAGTAATTGTTTCCAGTTCATAAATGACAGATCGAAGATTATAAAGATCAGAATTTGTATATCTGTTAAAAGCTGGGAATGTAAAATAACTAGTATCAAAGCCTTAAAATAAATCACTCCTCATAGTAGTATAAATTATAGTAAAAGTATTACATAAAATGTTTATACTTATATATATATAAGCAAGTATGCTTAAAGTGCTTACATGTAGATTATGAGCAGTCAAAAGAGGAAAGTCTTGACTGGAGCATTGTCTCTCTTCTGAGGTAATAACACAACTATGCTCACTAAGGTGAAGAGAAACAAACTGAAAATAAATAATTTAGAATGTTTCTATTTAGCTCATAAACCAAGGAAAATTAACTGAGTTCTTTTGACATCAGCTATATTTCTATTATGTACTAGTAGAAAAGATCAATAGAATTTTCCTCTGCATAAGTTCCCTTTTATCAATTGGATAACATGTCAGCCTTGTATTGAACCACCAGAGTTTAAATATATCATTGTTATGGGCACATCAAGTAATGGAACTACTGTAGGTTATTTTCAGGCTACAACATGTTATGCAGCAGTAAAGGCAGTTTGGTTTAGGACAGAAGTAGATTAAATTATATAAAATATATAAAAATGTTTTTATGTGACAGCAGTCCAAACATTGATGGTTTTGTTACCTTCAGTTCTGACCAGATTCAGTGAGAATTGCACATACTTAGTAATTACTGAAACTGACACCTATGTTACAAAAAATACCTTAGATTACAAGGCATTTTAAAAATAATCCCCTGAAAATGTTTTTATATATATTCAATTTTAGATATATTTTTTTTCATTTCTTGTGTTTCATTCAGCTTGATCTCAAAAACAACCAGGTGCTTTTCACTGTTCCAGCCAGTTCTCAGAGCCTTTCACATTCAAGCCCCCAGGCCCCAGCAGTGGCTTTTGAACTGCAAGCCATATGCTGAGAAAGGACCACCAGAAAGTGACCACAGCTGGTCACTGTAGGACTACAGTTATGAGTAAATATATGAGATTTTGCTGGACTGTCTCATTTAAACTGTGTATCTACTTAGAAAGGTTGGACTAGATGATCCTCAAAGTCCTTCCAACCTGGCATTCTATGATTCTGTGGGATGTCCCATATGAAATTGTCTTTAAAAATGTGAAATGCAAGTTACAGTTCACTGGTCCAAACTGTCTGAGAACCACTGTTCTAGCACACTTGGGCAGTTTTTGATTGTACACCTATAAAGCACATATCTACTTCCTTTTTATTTACTCCTCAGGAGACAGGTTGCTGTAGAATGACTTGTGATGGCACTGGAATGTGTGAGGGTTTAAGTCAAGCTCATCTAGAATCATGTCTCTCCATCTGCTGCTGCAGACTAAGAATGGTAGAGTAGAGACTTTTCTTTTATGATGGGAATGACCCAAGCATTCATACTTCTCTGCTGGACATCAGGGAAAATGCAGGTGTGAACCAGTCAAGGGTTCAATCACACCACAGTGCAGTTTCAGAAAAAGCCAGGGTGGACATTTGAGATCTTCTAGAGATCTTTCTTCAGGACCTGTCCAGCCCTGCTCTAAAGTGCTGAGCCAGCCACACTCTCCCAGCCACTTTGTACCTTTGCATAACTCCCTTTCCTGTTTTTCTTTTATGCACTCTCTCTCTCTCACTTTCTCATTCTCTCTCAAGGAACACCTTTCCCACACTTCCCATCAAACAAACCAACTGAAAACAAAGCCCAAGAACATCTCATGGGACTGATGCATGAGATGATAAATTTGCACTGTTGTACTGTTGGTGTGTGATATTCCTCCCCTTGCCACTGGGATCAGATTCATTTATCCTCAGAAGGATGTGTAAAAGGGACACATCCACACCTGCACTAGAAACCCTAGGCTCTTGTTACAGTCAATGGTGTGAAGCTGCAGCCTCCAGAAGGCAAGATGTGTCATTCTAAGATTACTCTTTAGGATAATTCTGTAGTTGTGGTTTGTTTTGGTGGGGGGTTTTTTGTTTGTTTGTTTTTGTTTGTTTTTTGTTTGTTTGTTTGTTTATTTAATTCTTTAATTCTGGAGCTAAAAAAGGCTGAATAGTTTAAATTTAAATGTCTAACTCTTAGAAGGCTAGCAGTGGATATGTGAGATGTACTGGCCTTTCAGACTTCATGATATTCTGGACTGTTTAAGTGGTTGTCCACAGTCATATTTAAGTGGCCAGCTGTCATGTTTAAGTGGCCACTCAAATGGAGAATGTATGTCAAGGAGCCAAAATGAGAAAAATACACTAGGAGGACCAGGTTTCAAACCAAACCATTGCTAATGATTTTTAACGAATATAACTTCTGCTAACAACTTCTGGTAATTAAAGAATGGAAACTGGAACTGAGGTGGATTGCCCTTATGGAGCAAATGATGTGGTCTTAAGTCATAACATGAGTGAAGAATTCTGATTCCAATGGAGCTATCTGTAAGGAGAGGGATTCTGGCATGAAGAAGGTCTGCAGGACATGGCTTCTGCCTTGAATTCCACTGAGCTGGTTGGTCATGGTCTTGACAGACTCAGTTTACTCAAACTAAACTGTCTTGGGGTCTTATACTTTGTTGCTAAACCATCCAGATATAGGGAGAGGATCTTTCTTTCCAATACTGGGTATAGTGCATGGAGTTTCTTAAGAATAAGAAATGAGATGCACTGATGCATTGTTGTCAGCACTACCACAGCTTATTTTGATGACAGTGAGATGTGAGTGACACTGAGACTTAAGCTCTGATCTTTCTAATCACCCTGCCTGCCTCCCACCTTTATGTGGTTTTGTTGAAGTCCATGATGCTCTGCTGAAGCCAGGCAAACGTTAGCATTTAGAAAAGTGTCTAGAATACCCTTCAGAAATATGGTGTTGGTGTGTATAAATTAATACAAAGATATACACATACATAAAAAGAACTTGCTTTAGAAGGAAACAGTATTCTAAAAATATGTCCAGTTAAAACTCTAAACCAGTATTATATTCAGCAAAAATGGTTTAAAAATCTAAAACTATAAACCAACAATAAAGTATTCATAAATTATGTTAGAATTGGAAAATCCAGATTATTAAATAAAAAAATAATTGTTCCTTTCCTTATTACTGTTCTTTATCTCATGCATGTACCCATCCATTTTAATTTTGCTGGGAAGACAAGCAAAAATATCCATTTTAGAAAAATGTTAGGAGGTCTGATGTATGGGAACACTGTAAAACTGTTTTAAAAAGGAACCAGAACTCTTATGGTAAACAATGCCTGTTAACCATGAGAAATGAAACCAGAAAGAGTTAATTAAGACCTCTAAATCCATAAAAAAGTAGTGTTGTACAGATAAGTTCTTCCCCCACCCTCTCCTCTATTTTCCTCTTTTCTAAATTTGATAAAAAAGCTACATGAACATTAAATTGGCAGACAAGTAAAGCTATGATATTTTTCTTAAGCCCATAATGCCAGGAAATTCAGAGATGGAGCTACAACATAACTCTTATCCCATACTGCAGTACTTCTGGTGTGTGGGTTTTCTCATAGTTGACGTAATACTGAGATAGGTAAGAGCACAGATAATTTTTTGCCTTCCCTCAATTTTTTTGTTCTGAAGTTTAGGGGTAGGGTTTTTTTAATAGCTTACTACAGCATTTCTATTTTCTCCCTCAATGTGTTACACACACTGAAATGTATTCTTACTTTATTTTTGGGCTCATGGCTGGCAAAAGTAAAGAAAATTATGTGAAAGAAAGCAACGAATATGATATATTTCTCATACCTCTATTAGATAAGGGTTTTTATTGTTACAAGCTTCAAGCAAAAACATACATGTAGATTAAGTTTAACTTGTTTATGTCTCTGCAGGTTTAGGACATAAGCTGCCTAAAGCAACTCATGAAAATATATTGCTTTCACTGGATCAGGGAATTTCTGTTTCTCTCTCAGTACAGTGATTGTTTTCCATTTGCATTATTAAAAAGCGTTTACCAAAACTCCAGTCTGTTTCCTTGAAAATTTAAGCATGTGCACTTATTTTCCATTTCCATCTGAATAAGGAATTTTTTTTTCCTAGTATATTTCAGTTTTATTGCACTCCTGAAATAAACGAAAGAAGTATTTGATCTGAAGCCTTATAGTGTGTGTCATCTTCTGAAGGGTTACAAGGACCAGCAAGCATTTTTAAAATAGAAATCACAGGGCAGGTCCAAGTTTTTCTTGTTATTCAACTTTTTCCAATTTTTACCTGTGGCCCCACTGTGTGTAAAGGATGAATGACTTTGCTGAGCATTCACTTCTTTCAGAAAGTGGTAGGAGGGAAGGAGGGAGGAAGAAAATTAATCAAGTCCTGATTCCACATGTCCCTACTCAGCTACCACTTTGTATACGTTGCCTTTTATAGCAGAAAGACATTTGTTAATTGCTCAGAGTAGGGACAAATCAGAGAGGTAATGGATCTCAGACATGAGCCTCTGAGTCATGGTATCTTAGATATTCATTCATGAACTGGTGCAGTCTAGCCATCTGCTGTATTTTGGGGCTGCCTTTAAAGGCACTCTATCATTATACAGGGGTTAAAAACTGATTGAGCACAAAAATAAAAGTAATTAATCATATAAAATGCATTCACCTATATTCCGATTCCTTTAGCCTATATTTTTAACCGTCAGTAAAATAAAAGGCAATAACCCCAAATTTATCGAATTATGTTTCAAAGATACTTTTTTTGTTATTGTTTGGGACAGATATTGGATTTTTATACCATAACCTATATAAACATTAATAGCATGGCATGTTTCCGCTTGGCTTTAGTCACACGAGTTATTTTTTCTTTTATTTTTGTTTTGAATGTGACTCATGAGGTTTTTCTATGCTTCTTATACAATACTTCTTCCTTCCTGATAATACCTATTTGTTCTCTATTTTTGGATTTCTTTTCCATTGTTATCCATTTAGCTGATGATTGCAGGATATGTTTAGTTAACTCAGCCATTACAGAATACTTACCATATTTTGGTATATGTTTAATGTCTTTGAAGAAATATTTCTTAGTATTTGATGCCTCTGTTTTATTCTTCTATAGTGTTCCTATACTATGATAAATTCTACACATGGATTTTGATTTATCTGATTACAAAGTAAAAAAAAAAAAAAAAAGTTTAGATATAATCAGGCTTCCCTGGTGAAGAAGTTTCATGTTATCAAAATCAAATACAATAAGGAGTTAAAGCTGATATTTGTGTAAACTGTGGAAGACAAATCAAAGTTTCATGAAAATTCAGGTGAGCTAAAATAATGTTTGTGTACATTGCTAGGACAATATGCTAACTTTTTACTGTGGTTAAAAAGGGAGCAAATTTCTAATGGACTGTCAGTGCATGGGCTTTGAGAAAGGCTAATTCACTAGGTGTGGTAGTATTGGTTTAGTAGGTAAATAAATAAATATTAACCCAGAATGAGCATGGCAGTGTCAAACTCTAAGAATCTAAAACACAGCTGGAGGAAAGGTATCCACTTTTTATTCTTGTTTTCCCTGATATTTGGGTTCCTCCATAGTTAATATTTATCCTAACAACAACTTTAATATTGCTCTGAGAAACAAATGATATAGTGAAAGAAAACACATATCACAAATCCTTCATAAAGTATACAATCCTTATTTTTAAAGATAATTTTTTTTTTATCCTTTGTTACACTTTGTTTCATATATTGTTCACTCTTTAATTTTACAAGATAATAGCAGGGATATATTTTTATTAGTATAGTTTGATGTAATTGCTACTCCCTGTTTAAAGATAGCATTATCATGCAGTTAAACAGTTTACTTTACCCATAGAAAAGATTTCCATGATATATTGTATCTTTTTCTTTTTGTCCACTGAATTGCTGCCAATTCTTTGGTGAAATTATTTGCTTTCTCATTGCACTTTTATCCTCTTATTTAATTCACACTTAAGTGTTCTCCTGAACTCCGGATGTTTGATGTCAGGCTTGCAAGGTTCAAAACATTTGATATGTTGAGTGTCCCTTGGAAATGGAAAACATAGAAGAAAAAATAATGTTGCCTCTGAAGACTTGAACGGGGTATTAATTGACTTTCATAGCCAGTGTAAACCCATGAGGGTTATGTGTCTGCAAGATAATGATGAGACACTTCAAAAGCAAAAGTTCAGGTTTCTATTTTTGAAAGATGGTGTCTTTTTAGTCCATTGGTCATACCCAACTTATTTTCTAATAAGTTATATGCTCTTTTACTACTAATGTATGTTGTCTTTCACTACTAAGTCATGTTGCCTCTCAAGGTTTCTGTCTAGTGCAGATATCAAATTTGTAAACAGGCATCACTTGTACAATGGTAGAAATGCTATGGCACAACTGACTTTTGACATCAGCATTACACTCTATTTGACAGAGACTGCTCCATATTTTGAATGTGTTTTTCAGAGACACTCAGTCCTGACTTGTTGCTGCTTTAGCTGCTTTATTCGTGAAACACCTTTCTCTCACATAACAGCTTGAAAGACCTTTGAGCAAATTCCCCTTAGAAGAGGGGACTCACACACAGTGTAATGACAGTGTTCATCAGCACTTTTTCAGAAAAAAACCCCAAACCCAAAACATAATGTAGGAAATATGACACTGAAGTTCTTTCAGAAAGTGTTTAACTAAAAATTATCCTTCAGATTGTTTATGCTATGAGGAAACTGATGGCAGGTAAAAATAAGGCCAAGATTAGCAAAGCATGAAGCCTGAAGTCTTAGAAATCCAATATATATCTGAGACATACGAGGGGAACAAACAACATTCTGTTTTTAGCCTTAACTCTTCTGAGAATGTCCTCTGCTAAAGGTGAAAAAGAAAAAACACTTGCATGTCCAGTTGACCATGCCGTTTAATTTCTTTAAAAATTCGTGACTCTTTTACTTGTACCTATTCATTTTTGTAGCTCTTCAGTAGCCTCACAAGCAGTATCCAACAAACATATGTGACAACACAGGGTACCTACTCCAGCCTGAAATCCTGAGGAATGGCTCAGATAGGTTCTTAACTCAGTTTTTCTGCCTCTTACTCAAATTTTACATCAAATACTCCATATTACATTCAGATTTTGATAATGTAAGGCACTACTTCAGCCAAATGGCCCCTATGAGTAAGGCAGAAACATTTTTTATTTTCTAGGGCAATTAATTAGACATCCACACTGTCACTCCCACACTTAAATTAATCTCCATATGTTCAGTTATCACAGTAAAAAGAAATAAATGAAGAAAGAAACTGAAGGGAAAAGGCATAACCACGTATCTGGAGTGGTTTTTTCAGACACCCAAATTTCTAGCAGCACACTGGGAATTCATAACCTCATTATTACATGCTTAACTAATCAGCACACTTCATAATTACCACAGAAACAATGGCTTGGTCACTCTTCATCATATGTTTAAAATAGAGAAAAAAAAAAAAAAAAAAAAAAAAGAAGTCTCACTTATGAGACCTAAGCACTTTTATTATATACAGTTTAAGACAGCTACTGTTTGCTTGTGAAATACTACTTCTGATTTAAATAGCACTTTTCAGTTGCTTGGGTTTTTTTTGATAGATTATATTTGGTGCTTTAATATCTTGTTTCATTTTGCTAATTTGAAAAGAAAAAAAATTAATCCATACTTTCTCCATAATTTTTCCGAATTGCGAAAGGTCTAAGAGATTTCAGGTTAAAAAGAAATACGGAAAGCACAACTGACCTAGTGATGCACATTAAGGCAGCAAGAACTTGCAGCCAGTGACATGCAGAAGTATATCCTGTAACATTTTATGTATCCCTGGCTTGATACAATTGTTTCCTCTGTGTGACATTTCTTTGCTTTAAGGGAATTAAAAATCTTGCCAGCCAAAAGTCTCCACCCTTGCACAAGTCACGATCGGATTGATCAGTGCATAGGAGGGGGGACACTGTTGTATATAGACGGATCTTTCATGCAGGATTGCACAGCTGGTAAGGAACAAACTCGTCCCCTTTTTCAGGCTGGTGCACACCAGTGTTTAGGATGCTTACCAGACAGTTCTGGCCGTGATAAGGAGTTTTTTCCTCCCAGGTTTTGGAAGGACTGTGAGAAACAAATCCTAACCCTTTGCTGAGGCTGTTAACAGTACCAATATTCTTTGCTCGACAGCACTCATGCTCGACAGCATGACATGTACTTGAAACTCATATTCTAAGAACTTATCAACCTGCAGGATTTTATAGTGTCAATAAAAAAAAACAGGTGGAGAAAAAGGTTCAAACATGGATGTAAAGGCCTGAGTCATATACCTTATACTAGTTTTGTAACCTTCCTGTCTCTAAGGCTTCACTCTTAACTTGTGCATTTTCTTGAATCTCAGGATCCTGTTGGTTACTTGGCTCAATGTTTTCTTCCCTCCACTGCCTACTTGCTTGCTTTTTAAATTCCAACTAATTTATTCTCCATGTATTGCTTTAGAAAAAAAGAAGACTGCTTAGTTACAGTGACATCTGTACTTTCTAATTATTATTATTATTATTATTATTATTATTATTATTATTATTAATTTGAGCTTTGGAGAAGTGTGTTGGAGCTTTACCAGTTGTATTCAGATGCACAAGGCATCCTTCCATCCTTCCTTTCTCCTTCTTTTCCTTCCTTCCGTCCCTTCCTTCCCATCTTTCCTCCCTTCTTTCCTTCCTTCTCTCCTTCCCTGTCTAAGGAATTCAGTGAGCTTTCTGAATTGGTTGTAACTATATAACTTAGACATTAAAAGAATGGTTTTTCTGTGTAAGGGCAAATAAAATAGGAGTTTAGTGAGAAAATTTCCATGGAAACAACAGTTCAGTGACAATGAAAAATATTTCTTACCACAATGTGCTAAAAATAACTTCACAAAAAACTTCATAAAATGGGACTTTTTTATTGATAGTATAGAAGGAAAAAGCATTGTATTTTTAATCTGGAGGATAATATGGCTAACCCTGAGTTCTTCATCAGCAATTCTTGAATAGAATAACTTTGCATTTGCAAATATGCTTTTTTTTACAGCTGATTCTGAAGTTATATATTCTTATTCATCTAGATATGAGGATTACAAAATTAAGTAGTCTACATTGTGTGCTCCATTACTTGCCATTTTCAAAATTATTCTTCACTGTTGTTATTTCATAGCAATACTAAGATCAGTTTTCCCAGAGAGAGAGCAAGAAGCTTGCATCTGCACATTCTTCATTATTGCTAGAAAGCTGTGTCTTCTTTCACCTTTTCTAAAATTTTTCAAGAAAGAAAGGTTGATTGGCAGTTCATCTACCAGGTACAATACAGCAGTGAAATTGGATAAGCAGTGCTCCTTTTTGAGCACTGTCACTGTACCTTGTATGCTGCTTCTTCCCCTATCATCAGGCTTATGAAATTCTTAAGGGATCTCAGATGTATGCTAGTATTTCCAGTAGTTGTGTATGTTCTGGGTTTTTTTTGTCTGCATTTAGTTTTCAAGCACAGATATACCTGACAAACAGAGATATCTGTGACAGAGACCTATCTGTGATGGTTTGGATATTTAACTATACAATGTTGGTTTGTCCTGGTTAGTGTTATAAGGTATACCCAAGTCCACTGTAGACTTAAAATCTGTTCTGTGTGTAATGGTTGTATGGTCATACTTTGTGTTTTCATGGTGTTTCCCTTTTTTAGTGAGCCAGAATTCCAGTGGAATTATCTATAGAAGTTTGTTTAGATTTTAGTAATAGAATTTCTATGAACTGAAGTAGAACTGTACAGATCACTTGAGCAACAGATTTTTCCAACAGGGTTTTACAATCATCTGATGGGTCTTGTCTGACAGGCTGACTGGAAGGTTTAGAACAGAAGGAGATGAAGTAAATACATATACTTTTTCATTTTTGACAGCCTACTTAAGGAAAAATTGTCTGCAAGAGCAGTCTGAAGGAAGAGGAAATATTCCTGTCTTCTTGCTGACTGCTAGGCCCTCAGGGCTTTCAAGATGAATGGGCTTAGAAGTTCTGTATTTAGATCTGCTACTTATAGCCTCTGACTATCTGTGTTTTCTCCTTTAAGTAAACGAAGCTGTGTGCTTGTAAAGGTCATGCAGAAGTGCAGTTGCTCATAATTATTGTGTGGGTTTTTTTGGCGAAAAGTTATGCGTAAATTATGGTGGTAGTTGGAGTTGCATCCTACGCAGACATAGCCGGATTGTGGATTTGGCTCTTAGGAGAAATATTAGATGGTTGGTCTCCATTCTCAAACTGAAAAGTAGCACTTGGATTCTGTCCAGATGGTGGAGGTCTCAACACGGGAGTCCATAACTGAATCTTTTCAGTTCCATGAGAGTGTCCAGAACTATGTGATTTATCAGGAGTTGCAACGCTGGTCAGTACACGTTATGTCTTCTCTGCCAAGGAACTGCTTTTTTATGTCTTCTTCTGTCTGTGAACCACCCCCAAGAAGTGTGTCAGCAGTTTAAGTGCCTCAGGAGATGGTTTACAGAAAGTTAGGTAAACTACCGCAATTCAAATATATAAACATTTAAACATGAACAAAGCCTTTAGGGAGTCAAGGTCAATACATCAAGACTGCAGTCATGCAATGGTAAAACAAATCTAATGTTCTTTTGTACATGAAATTCTGTAAAAAAATAGTGTAATATGTAAAATGGAACATACACTGACAGAATTATAAGAGTTTTGTCAAACTGATAAAATGAGTGCTACTGATTAGTGCATTTTTCCTCAATGTTTAGTCCATCAATGTAATAGAACTTTTATACTTTTAGATCAATGCAGCTCAAAGTTGAATGTCTGTGACATATGTGTACTGGTGGGGAAAAAAAGCCTAAAATTTGGATTCTGAAAAAGAAAATTGAGTCAGAAGTCCCAAATGAAGGTTTGATTGAAAGAACAGATTGGAGAGAGAGAACATACTCCTTGTTTACAGCTTTGAGGCAGAACGAACACAATAGCTGAAACCACTGAATAAGGAAAGTACAGAAGTGTAAAGAAAATGAAACCTGACTTAAATGGAATTTCTAGGCTAGATAAGGGCAGCGTGAAACCTTGTTGGCCATTCTGCACAGGATTTTATAGCTGACAAAATGGGTACGACCAGCACACATCCACCTTGACTTTCAAATATGCCTTTAGTCTACTGGTGGCCTTTGCTGGGAGGGCAAATTTCTTTTAAAATTAGTCAATATACAGGCTTTCTTATGTAAACATGTTTTAATCAGACATCTCAGTATTGATTGAGTGACTGTTTAATTTCTTCGTGCTTAGAAATTCTGTGGCAACCTCATTATTGATCATGCTTAAAAATACCCTGAGCTTCAGCATTTGCAGTCAGAACCCCTTTTAAGTGGATTTTAGAATGTCAGATTCAACATACCCTCCTGTCTGTGATCTAGGGCAGTCACCCATGTGAAAGGTTTGCAGCCTTAATTTGAGCTCTTGGCTTTGCTGGCACTTAAGGTCTTGCACAGTCAATATAAGTTGACTGTCAATAAGCACTTTTCTTTGCTACCTGCTAATGATACTGGTAACAGCTTATGGAGATTATGTAGGCTGTAACTTCAGCCTATAAAATTGTTACAAAACATTATATGACGTATTAAACAGTATGCAGTGTGACAGACTTGAAACGGGCTTGCAGTAATGAGCATCTTACACAATAATTGCTTTAACTACAACCCTTTATTTATATTACCTGAGCTTAAATCCAGAAAAACATGCGCCTCTATGTGCCTTCACTGATAGTTCATTTGACCCTAATACCAACCTCCAGCCATGACCTGGTAGCCATTTACACTGTATGTACCTAAGTTTCACTCTAGCAAAGTTTAGCTTGATCCAGGAAGACCTGCATCTCCTCCCCACAGGCTCACACACTTCCTGTGCAATGCAGAAAGTAACATGCTGGGATGCCATTTATAGGCTGCAACTAATTAACTTCAAAATATGGAACTTCCAACTTGGAATTAATTGATATCTCAGTTGAGATAGTAGAATTCTCCAGGTGGATGTAGGACTAACCTGTGGGCCCTCAGAGGCACTGACATATTCACAGGGTTAAAAGAGTCATTGAAATGCACAAATTTGGCATTGACTTCCAAAGTGTTCAACTAACCCACTTCTTGTATTCAGCTCTGACTTGGATGCTAGAAAAATCCACTTTAATTGATAACCTAATGGCTACCATCTCTCACCTGGCAATGGGGCAGACAGCTCTGTTTTCCTTCTCTAGGGGGTTTCAACCTGCCACTTCCTGGTGAAAGTCTGAAGATCAACCATGAGAATATTCTGGCCTGGGCTCTTGCAGCCTCTTCTGATGAAAGATGAGAAATAAAAGTCATTGTGTGGAAACACAGTGTTCACCTAGGTGAGGCCACATCCAGAGTGCCAGCAGCTTCAGTGGGTACCTGAACATCCATTGTGACCCTTCTACCAAGCTGATGAGCAGAGTTCCTCCTGCTTGGAGGATGTTCCAGTTTTTCTACTCGTCTGTTCTTCTCACGAATGCTGTCATGCTTTCCTCATCCCATGTTTCCCAGAAATGGGAATTACTTTCTTCTGTTCCTGTCATGAGAAGAGGATAAGTTCTTTGTTTTGTTGTGTTTTTTGGAGGGAGGTATTTTTGGGTCATAGCTTTTTTTTTTTTTTTTTGACTTTTTGATTTTTTTTTAAAGTATTCTAGTCTGTAATTACTATTTAGTTGTTTCCATGCTGCTGATATAAATAGATTGTCAGTCATTTTATTGAAGACCAAAATAAAGCTGAGAGAAGACGCAGTCTAATCTAAAGGAAAAGACTGCAGGCTCTGTTAATTCTTCATTTTGGCAGCAGAAGTTGCTTGTGGGAGATGGGTCAAACATTTCTAGAGATCTAGCTCTCACCAGCACAAGAAAATGCTGCAAACCTGTCCCAGTGCTGCTAACAGTTGGTTTGCTCCTCAGGTGCTGGCATCATTTAGAGCCTTGGGGTAAAATAGGTTGCCAGCATTTTCAACCTTGTTATTTATTTAAAGCAGCCCTAAACAATGATGCTTAAAATGGTAGAGGCTGTCTGTGGTCTGTCCATTCCATGGCTTCCAACTTTACAGATATTGTAGGAGATGAATCAGTCAAGATTTTGGGTGCTGCTGTGGTTTAGAGGCTTATTAATTAATTTTTTACTGAAGTGTTCTCCCAGAGTGCAGAGTGCCTGCCCTGCTTCCATTGAGTTGGCTGTGCTCTGTGAGCTACATTTGCAGCCTGGAAGTGTAGAAATATATTTTATCTACTCCCTAAGAGCTGGGATGATGGTGAGAAGTACAGGATGTTCTTCAGTAATGCAAGAGGTGTCATGTGGTGGCCCTTGAGGAATCTGATTGTAGTCATAGCTGTGGTAGGGGGCTGCTATTTGAGAACTGTCATCCATGATGTAGCACAAATATTCTGTTACATAAGGACAAAACCTGATTATATATTAATTTCTTTTTTCTAAGTTAAAAGCTATCAAATCAACTTTTCTTCCTAACCTCAAGCTAGATAATAAACCAGACTACATCAAGATAGTCTTTAGGACTTCAGATGGATTGGAACACATTTTCAAAATATTAAGCTGTAGGTGACTATATTAAAACTTTATTTGTGCTCAGTGGATCAAACTCTTAACTTCTGTGAAATAAATCAGATTCGGATCTTGTGAATGGTCACATATGGTGCTTTGCACTGTAAATCACATAAGTTTTTCAATATGCATTGTACTGCTGAATAGAAAATGTCTTTCTTCTGAGCGTCAAAGATTGGAAAAAAAGGCTGATATAAAGCACAACTGGAAAACTTCACAGTGCCTATTATTGTGCCTTTCATGACATTAAAATATACCTGAACACAGAATGATGAGGGCAGAAAGCTTGATGAAAGGTCTTGGATATTTTGGTAACACCTTGACTGCCTGCTTTGCTGTATTTGCTTTGGTTTTGTCTTGCCTTTACTGAATATTTCCTATTTTTAAAACGTTCAAATATTTATCAATGTTGTTTTAAGATTTAATTTTCTTCAAGTTGTTTGTATGAATATCAAACTATATTTAGTTATAAAATTATCAGAGTGTAAACTTTAAAGACTTGATTGGACTACATTCTTGCTTGTTAAGTGAGATTCTTGAGGGAGACTCAGTGCGTTTCAACTGGCATTTCTCTTTCAAGTTTTGGGATAACTTTCCTAAAAAGGGAGATTTAGTCTACACAGAAATTATTTGTCATTGACCTTTTGTATTACTGCCAAGTTCAAATTACTGTAGATTTGTGGATTTTGGGCTTTTTTGGTCTTATTTTTTTTCTTCAAGTTTTATTTATTTATTTTGTTTATTTATTTATTCTTCAAGTTCCCATCACCTTATATGGTGTCATTGTTTCACTTATTTTGTGTAATTTTGTGTTCTGACTAGATTTAGTAGAATGATTAAAACCAGAAAAGTTCCAAGCATGCTTTGTGGGATAATAAAGCAGTATTTCATTTCTGGCAATGTATTGTAGGTATTAGCAGTGCTGTGAAAACACTTAATATGGGGAGGAGGAAGGAAGATGAGAAAGAAGGAGATCTTGCTCTGTCTTATATGGTTCTAGAAGACAGAAAAGGGTGTGGAAGGTTAAAAGAGCATTCTTTTACATCCTGTGTAAAGGCTTTGGTTCGACCATAGAGGAGCTACTGTCAGTTTGCTCACCCTGAGATGGACTTGTTGGAAAACAATGGAGAAGAAGTGGGGGAAAAGGTCACCAGCTGGTCTGGATGAAATAATAGTGTGCACCAGTCAATTTGTCTTCCTCCTTTATTAATACAGCAGCATAGCTCAGGAGGATGCTGTGAGTAGCTAAATGCTTCCACAAGAAACTCCCAAGCACCATGGAAGGTTGAATGACTGGTTTGATTTTCCATGAAAAAAAAAGGAAAAAAAAAGAAAAAAAATTGAATTGAATATGGGTCCAAGCATTAAGATCTCTCAAAGGTCAGCTTTGGACAACACAACATGAAAAAGATTCAGCTACAGGGGAAGAGGAAGGCAGGAACAAAACTCAGTAGGTTAACAAAGGTGCAAAGGTGATGTAGTGGGTTTTAAATAGAACTGGAAAGCAAAGAAAGATGCTTGGCTGACAATGACTGGGAGGCTTCCAAACATTTAAGAACATAAAAGTTGAAAAAGGCATAAGGATGAAAGAAATGAGGAAAGAAGACAAAGCTTAGTGCAGAGAAACAAAGGGCCACTTGATGTTTTCCAGTTCTATTAGATTTTTTTTTTTTAACTGCATCAGAATTTCTACCTCTTCAGCTATCTAATTCTTTAGTGGCATACTCTTCTCTTTTCTTTTGTAATATTATGCACTAGTAATTTAAATTAGGGTAATTACTAGCTTTTAAATATTTAAATGTTTAAATAATAGTTTAAAGTCACTGGGCGGTACCAGTTATATTATCCCTTATCCTTATTCTAATGGTGGAAGAGAACTTAAAAACACTTTTTTTTCCAACCTGTTCATGAAGCCAAAATGAACAAGACTAAGATCTGAAACTCACTACGTAGAACCTGAAGAGCAACTCCTTTTTAGCTGGAAAAAAATACATTGATCTGAGACGTGGGCTGGCAGGTTTTATATTTTCATTAAATATTGATACTCAAACATTATCTTTGTTTACACTGCATGCTGCTTCCTCTAGCTTTTAAACAAAGTGGAGTTTTACAGATAGTGTTGAAGTCAGGAGTTCATAGCAACTTTACTTAGTGATGTGTGATAAGACTTTATCAGTGTGTATTGAACAATATGGGTGTACTTAAGTACTGTGAGCGATGCCTAAAAGCTGTGGGGTTTTTTTTATATCAGGTTTCTGATTCCAGTCATCTTAGAGAATACTTTTGATTTGTTAAGTCATAGTGTAATAGTCTGCATAAATGTAATGTTCGGTTTCATCAATGCGCTAGGGTGCGAAGAGTAAACATTAGGGACATCAACATTTAAAACTTATTTTATCTGCCATTTTTGTTATAGTTGTTTGCATTCTATTTGCTTTCTGGTGAAATGTTCTATAGATTAAAATGAAAAAAAACCCCCAACTTTTGTGTGGAGTACTTTAGTTTGGTTTTCCTATTTTCAATAAATTATTCTTTATTTTGTATTTGTCTCAGAGTTTGGGGAGAGGTAGAAAGAAGACTGAGAAGGAACAAGTTTAGAAGTAAAATTTTGAGATATTGTGAAGATCAGTTAGGTCCTGCTTGTGTGCTTAGGTTCCCAAATCAGGGTCATATCCTTCCTTGAGGTCATTACAACAGGGTAAGTTGGATGCTTTGGCTGTTGCTGGCTTGTGGATGGATGTAGATGGATTGCACAACTGCAAAACTAACAAGTCACTGGGAACATGACTGAAGAATATTTCACTTGGGGTATGGCAGAAAGGGGAAGGGCTGCTTCTATCTTACTTCCCCATCAAATCTCTTCTCATAAAATCATGAGAGGGAATTAAATCAGCACTTTTTCACTTGTCAGTGACATCAGTTCCCTGTGACTTCATGGGAATGGAAAGCTCAAGATATGTGCAAAGTCAGCAATTGAAGAAGCGGTGGATGTGGCATGGTGATTAAGTTGGCATGTTGCTACATCAGCCTAGATTTAAGTGGTCCTGACTGCCACACAGAACACGTGGGAGTATGGAGCTGTACCACAAATACCTTCTACAACACAACAATTTAAAGCATGTTAGAAGGTAACTCTGTCTTACACCTTCTTATAGCCACCTGCTCAGAGCTCTTGCTTCCACTACCTGCATATAGTAATTTTGGTTTATTCCAGTGTCATCTACAGCACCAGAGACACCTATGGTCCAGTATCATCATACCACATATAAACACCTCTTATCTGTGAAAGATTGTGGCAGATATCATTTGCTTGCAAAACGGAAGATTGTTGAATCTCATGCTGACTCAAATTACCAAGAAACATCTAGATTATAGAACCACAGCCACTCTCTGTGCCATCCTCCTTTCAGATGGCACTCAGTTTGCTGAGGCCATCATTGGCCTTCTGCACTCTGCTGGACTGCTCTGTTGGACTGGATCTGGTGGCCTTCCCCCTTCCCCTGGTGCTGATGACCCTCAAAACAAATATAAAATAAAATAACTCAAGAGGGCAAAACCAAATGTGTCCAAGACAGAGAGCTCTGAGCTGAAGACATACATAAAGTTATCTTGATGGACTATTAGGGTAATTTATTAAAGGAAACAATAAATTCTCTGTTCAACTCTTACAGACTATTTTTTCTTTCATAGAGATACTGTAGTTCAATCTGATGTTATGATCTTCGTGCAGAAATTAGCTGGGTTAAAATTGTTGACCTAGATTATCACTGTGAATATATTTGTTTTGCAAGCAGAGTTCACGCAATAATCTGCTTATATCTACCTCCAAAGAACAGGTAAGCATCAACATAATTTAAATACAATAAATCTAAGCATAGCTGCACACTGGAAAAACATCCCTGAAGTCAGCAGAGCTGTTCTGATGCAAACTGGCATAGGTTCACAGTGAATCACAAGCAAGTCGTAAAGGCTGTTTCAAAAGAAGATAAAGCATATGGAATATTAATATCTTAAACAAAGAGTAAAGGTGAGTTACTATCTCCAGCTCATTTTGTTTATCACAGTAATGATTGGCTACAGAGGGAGGCAGTTATTTCATAATTTTCCATAAGTAAGTTTTTCCATTGTATCTTTTATGCCACACATAACAACTGGAGATGCAATGAGGAGCTGTAAAATGATTTCTGAAATTTCATGCCAGTGGCAGGCTCAGGTCAGAGGTAACTGGGTGTACTTGCTGCTGCACAGGGCTGAGCTGTGCCAGATGTGGTACCAGGAAGCACATGAAGATCCCTTCCTGTCAGGGGGTTCCCCCTGCCCTCAGCTCCAGATTGTGTGTTAAGACCCAGCAATGGCACCAGATCTCTTAATCAGAGCTAAGAGGAGCCTCACGTTTGACTAGAAATAAGTGTCAGTCAACAGATCTGAGAAAAAGAAGTGAAAGGAAGAGGACAGGCTGAGCAAAAACTGTGTCTTCAGTGCCAGGAAAAATGGGCAATAAATGAATTAACCTTTGTAAGAGGTAGAGAAATCTAGGCATCCAGAATTGATTCCAAAATCTGGAACTAGTTGTTGAGTCAGTCTTTCCACTGGACTAAATAACCTGTACAGCTCACACCCTGAATACCACCCCCCCCCTTCTGTTCTTTAGTGTGTGTCTAAGAGTGGGAGAGGGAAAGCAGTGTGAGAGCTGGAGCAGAGTTTATCTGTCATCCATTTGTGTCTGGTTTGTTTGTATGCTAGCCTTGGGCTCTGGGTTCACTAATTATGCCTTTTTTTTTTTTTTTTTCTCTTTTAATTTTGTAACACTTCTGGGAGATAACTTTCATCTGTTTCTTAAGTGGAATGTTTTGTGGTGAGCTAATCATCTCTGACTGCCTGTAACATGCAGACTCAGCAACCCAGCTTTTCTTCTTCTCATGCATTCTTGAAATGTCAGACAGCAGCTTCTGTATGTGCAATGACAGGGCAGAAATTAGCCTGACAAGAGAGTTTCAGTATTGATGCAGTTCTAGTTTCTTTTAATCTGCGTGGAAAAAAATGTTGGTAGGTTGGGGGTTTTTTTGTTGATATTTTTTTTCAGTTGTAATAGCAAATTAAACAATTCTTCTATACCTACACGTGAATTGTGCCACCCTGACAACAGATAGGTGTGGAAATTATTGCAGAAAGTCAGCTTGACTGCTACATTTCAACAATAAAAAACTGATTGATTAAGATGGATACAGTGCTTCATACTGTCAAATAAAACAAAGATGGATTTAGTGAAAACAAATACAGCAGAGAGTAATTCAGAAGTTGTAGCTAGGACAAATTTTCCTGTATTATTTTATTAATTATTTGTATATTTTCCTACTCTCATAAATGCACTCTAAGCCATGTCTTGTGATGGCAATAGAACTTTTTATTAGTGTGTGCTTTGCTAAAGAGTTCATATAATTTTATTTCGATTTGGCAGAAAAAAAAGAAGGGTCAGAAAGAAATGTTAGAGTCAAGAGATTATGAAAAAATATATTTATAACATTTATGTTTGACTGGCATAAACTCTGTCTAATTGATCTATATAGGGGGGAGCACTCCTCTTTTCTGACATGATTTCCATATCATAATAAAAGCTATGAAGACAGAAATGAGACTTGATATAAGAGAACTGTGGGCTTGAGTAGCCTCTTGAGGTTCAGTATGGCTTCGCCTACAAGAAGTCATATTAAAGATACTGTAATTTTTTGATTGTAATGATATCTATGATGTCTACACAGAGGGTTAAGGCCTCTCTAGGACAGAATGGAAGAGGGGAGAGGGAGCTGAATATAGGCATGTGAGGAACATGATGAAAATAAGACCACATCGAATGCTCATAAGCAAAAATAAAACCAAAACCAAATCAACTAAGAATCCAAGAGCTTTAATTGTTACTCTAGTTTGAGCACTGATGCTAGAGAAAACATTGAAAACGTGCTTTGACTGAGAATTTATTTTGCAGATGTGTGAACTTTTTTCTGCAAAATGCCGTTTGATCAGTTTTGACCACACCTTTCCTGTCTTATAAAAAAAGCTAAAAATATAAAAGAGGGCTTGTGGTTGGAAACTGAAAACAGTTTTTTGGTTACATGGTTACAGGCTGTAAGCACAAAAAATCTGTTAGTGTAAATGGATTTATGTTGTCAGCTCTGAATGTTTTGTGAGGGATTGTTTCTAGGGGCAGACCCAGAAGCTGATGTGTAGGACAGAGACTTCCACAGCAATCCCTGGTATGGTGAACAGCTACTGAGTTTTGTCTAAAAGGGAAAGGAACTGCTGAAATAATAATAAGTAAAGTTCTATATGCCGAAAATTCTATAATATTTACACCTCATTGTAATTTCACTGGGGGATTAATGAGATTTGGCTCTGCATCTTTGAGGGGGAAAAGCTGGTGGAAGATCTTACAGTAGAAATCACAGAACATAAACTGGTCTCTATAACAAAGTGTGCAAACTTTAGAACAGAATAGAGTAAATAAAATAGAAATAGAACTTAATGACCTGAACAGGGTCCTTAAAGTATTGAGGAACCTAAGGTTTCTGGCAAAAGTCCCTTGCAGGCAGTTTGGTGGTTAAGACAATATCCTGTAAGGAGGAAGGAGTTACTCAGCTTCGGCTCCCTGCTCAGTATATTGCAGGAGTAAAAAGTAATGCAAAATTCAGAAAGTTTCCTGGAAACAGATGATATAGTAATCCCTCAAACAATGTGCTGTTGATTTAGAAACCAATGGGGCAGGAGCTGAAATGGAAGTGAGGCAACAGGACAAAATGTCACAGACGCTGTTGTGTAAAACCTAATAGTATTCACAGATTGTTCTTACAGCCTTTGTACTTACTGATAACTTCATTGGTTGTTCTCAGAAGGCTAAACAGAAGTGATCTGGGTGTGTAAGGACTGAACCTGTTTAGCAGAACTTTACTTCTACACTAGCTTTGATTTATGGGGGTTTGGACTCTACAGGTCCTCACTAGAGCCTCAATATTTGCTTGCTAGTATGGAAAATGCTGACTTGTTCCTCAGCTGTTCAATTGTAAAGTTACCAGACTTGAGATGAAGGCATCTATTCAACCTGTCTGTAGAGAGACTGTATTAACGTGGCATTTTGCTATTACTGTCCTCCTCTATTTCTTACTAGGGACAAGGACACTAAATGGAGGATAAGACCTTTCTCAGACCATCCAAAAAGGGCATTTTTTCAACAGGGCGTTATATCGTGCAAACTGACATAACATTCCTTGACTGAAATGGAAACAGGCTGATATATGCAGGTGTAATTTTAAAAGGAAAAACTTACAGGAGTCTGTACTGCTCCTAAAACTCTTGGGAAAAATTGCTGTCAGGCCATCAAGGAAACAAATAAACAAACAAACAAAACAACAAAAAACCCCAAACCACCAAAGAACCCACAACATTTTAATATTGATGCATTAATTTTACAAAGTATCAATATACATACTGCTAAAATGAGTTTTAGAAGATGGGCTACTGACAAAATGATGTATTAGATGGTGGAATTAAAATCAAGCACTTACTACATTGAGGATGCCAGGTAATTTCCTCCTGAAAGAATTCTGCAGTCCTTGGGTCTTCAGAAGCCATTGAAGCAAATTAGTAACAAAAGTCTAGAGATCAAAGATAGGCTGCCAAATAGCTGGGCATGGATTTTCAAACCTATAGTTATAGTAATACTAAATAAAATTCTTAATGTGTCCCTTCAGCTGTAGTCCATGGCAAGCATAAGGTCAGGAAATTAATATATTTTAATTGTAATTTTTTTTCCTGAAAAATCTATGCCTCTAGTAGACACTACACATTAAAGTTCAGCAAATATATATATATATATATACACACACACACATATGTGTACTTCTTTTTTTTTTAGTTACAAGAATTTTGTTGGCTCTTTTTTTGAAAATTGGGAAAACAGACATAGTTTAGGAAAGCTTGTTTACTGAATCTCACTCTGATATATAAAAAGGCATACAGGCTTCATGTCTGTGGAATCTGTAGTATTAAGAACAAGAAAAACACCTAGCAGACAGATGTTTTCTGAAAGGGAGGATACACACTGCTTATGCTGGTAAAGTAAGCTCACACTGTTTATGTCCACACCATACGGCCTATGTATAAACACAGTAGTTCAATACTTGTCTCATTCTTACCCAACACTCTCTTCCTCTTATTTTTATCCTCACTTCCTTGTTTATTTCTTTTATCAACATCAACAGCATTGTCTATGGAATAGACAGGCATATGCACCCTGACACTTATTTTGGGTTTAGGGTGGGGCTTTTTTATTTTTATTTTTTTTTTGGTGGTCAACATTTTGGATCAGAAATGTCTACAACCCTTAAACATAAGTTCCTCAAGAACACTCAGTAGCTGATTTCATTGAAACTATGCTAAAAGGGAATCTCAACGCACCCTGAAAAGAGTCCAAAGAAATAAAGAAATATTATTATATTAATAATTAATTAATTATTTAATAATTAATTACATTAGAGAAATAGGTTATTATTGGTCTGGGTTGATGGTGAGTGATTGGATGTTAAGTGGTCAATGTTTTAGTCTATCCTAACATTTTTTCAACTGAAACTGTAACTACAGGGGGAGGTGGCCACTGGTTCAACCAAATCATGTTTGTTTTAATTCCTACATTTACCATCCTTTTCCATACTTAAGAACAGTTGATTATATTTACTAGCTCCATATCTTATATCAGCAAGTTAAGACATATGAGCAGAAACTGTTTCCTGCTATCTTCATGTAATCCAATGGGCCTCAACCTGCATTAGTAACACTGATGAGAGAGGAAATATTAGAAGTACCAAAAAGATGGAAACCTGTCCTTTTAAACCTATATGTGCATACTTATTTTCATATTTGCATAAGCACTGTGGCCTATATGAGAAGACATACCAGGCTGACAGATTAAAATATGTGTAACAACATCAGTCCATTAAGCGTTGAGCATGAGCCAGCAGTGTGTCCTGGCTGAGAAGGCAACCAGCAGCATCCTGACTTGTGCTAACAGGAGCACAGGTGGTAGGTCTATGCAACTGACTGTCCCTCTTTACTTATAAGACCCCATCTAGATATTACATCCAGTTTTGGGCCGCCCAGTACGAAAAAGATACCAGTAAATTGAGCAAAAGTGGCAGGGAGACCTAATAGCTGCCCTTCACCCTACAAGACATCAAGGGGACAGAACCAGGTTTTTCATGGTGGTGCATGGTGGGAGGACAAGAAAGAGTGGTGACAAATTAAATCAAGAAGGTTTTCTATTAGCTAAATAGTTTTTTGCAATTAGGCTGGTCAAGCAGCAGATGCTCTAAATGGTTTTTCACCATGAGGACAGTTAACCAGCGGTTGCTCATAAGTTGTGAAGTCTCCATCCTCAGAGATTACTAATATCTGACTGGATGAGGCCCTGAGAAACATAGTCTGACCAGGGTTAAATCTGTCTCAAGTGCAGGTTTGGTCTATAGACTTCCTGAGATCCCTTCCAACTGGAATTATTCTGTGTTTTTGTGATTGTATGATTCTGTATTTATGATCTTGAACTTTAAATTCAGCTCCATTTAAGCAAAAGAAAAATGGAAGACACTTCTGCTATTATTTGTGTTATTGCTGTGACTCCAAAGCTAATTTAGGTGTCATATTACATGTGTTTTGTTGTATTTCCTGATATTTGTTTGCAAATCATGTTAAACCGGGAGGCTAAGGCTGATATCCTTAGACTGGCTTAGACTGGCTTATTTATATGCCATGTTTTTCCTTCCTCTAGGTGTATTACATGATAATCAAGACCTGTATCTTTAATGTTTTATAAGAATTTCATGTTTCTTATATTTTAAAATAGAACTGTGTCAATAAAAAATAGCATGATATAAATAAGGGTGACATAATAGAAGAAAAGCAGGAAAGTTACTGTTCTCTTTACCAGACACAAACATTTAAATTTATTTATTTATTTTTAATTCCACTGGAGTTGCACTGAAATTCCCTGTATTAAAGTAAGAATTAAAACCATTTGTACATGTAATTTTGGAATAAGGAGAGATACAGTGAAAAGTATTATTCTGGCATTGAGGAATGCACAGAAAATGTTCAATGTTGCTTCATTTTTGCCTGTTTAGTGTCTCTTCTTTGGCAAGGGAAGAAACTGATTCAAATACCATTTTTATCAGATACTTCCAAACAAGTGAAAGTATAGGAACACTTTTTCTTAACATCAATGAACAAAGTGAAACAGATGAGACATCTGCCTGGTTCTATCCCAGGCTCCATTTTTCACTTTGAAATGATAGTGGTGGGGTCTGGTGTTTTCCAAGAATAAACACAAGCTTTAGTATGGCCCATAATTTAGTGTTTAACAGCACTGTATTTTATAGCAGTTATTGAGTTAAAGGTGGCAGAATAATCTCCTGACCAAAACATGTGCCCAGCAGTGTTTAGGGCCATTGCAGGGTCTGGTAAGTTACCCAACACCACTTAATAAGCACTTTTTTACTTTCTGGAATCCTGATGTGCCTGGGTGCCCAAGGTCTGTCTGGACTGTGCAGGACCTGGACATGAAGTGAGTATAGTTGATGCAGTTTGTACACCTCCTTCACAGCTCCCAGATTCCAGGGCTAACTGAGAACCATACTGACTGTTATATGTGACCACTTCAATCATAGGTCACCCTGGTGACTGAGAATATGTCCAGTGTAGAAGCATTCTGGATGCACCCATTTCCTTAGGAAAAAAAAATAAATCTATGTCTCCTAGCTTGCACTGATAGATTTTTTTCGGTGAGGAAATTTCTCATTGATCAGATATTTATTTTTATGTGCTACTTATACTACTAAAAAAGGTAAGAGTGATGTTAGTATTTAAAAAAATCAGTGGCAGAGGGTGTGAGCTCAGATCTTTTGACCTTCAGTCTATTCTGAATTTAGCTGTGAAGTGTGTGCTCTTAGGTTGTGAATTCTCCTAGTTTAAGATGGTTATTTTCAGTGTGGAGTTTTGAGCATAACTGTTTATATTATACACTAACACAAAAAAGCTTTAATTAATTAATTAATTAATTAATTATTTATACACACGTACTGTCTCAGCAATAGAAATTTCCCTATTGATCAAATCATATTCTATTTTAGAGGAGGACTAACGTGTGCTAATCGTTCATGCACTATCATTTGTGATAGCCTTATCATCAAAACATTGCTTGAAATTTACTTTAGCTTTGGATGAGAATCATATTTATTTATAATTAGCATTACAATGGTACATGTAATACAAACAGAATTTTGTTCTGTGTTAGTACAGGTACATATAATATATTGCTCTGCCTCTGAAGAGTTTCCATGATTAACTAGATGTATGGCTATTAAAGACACACAATATCTATATTTTGATTAAGACAAAGTTTTAAATTCCTTAGATGTGGCTCTATATAGAGGCCTCCAGGTTCATGCCTAATTTCAAAACTCACTGAAGAAACCCTTTCTTCACCTCACTCTCTGACAGCTATATATAAAATAATGCAACAAAACAAAAGTGCAATTATTCCTTGTATATTAATTGAGTTCTCTCCCATGATATGAATCACCTATTTCCTCACTGGAACATTAGTAGTACTTAAGTGTCCTCAAAAACTTTGAACTGACTGGCAGGGGTCCTACCTAGTCCTGCAATTTACCCACTGTTGTATGGGGTTTGCCTCAGAACCTTCCAGCTACTCCTGTTAATTTAACTTTCATTGGGGAAACAGCAGACAGTATTGATAGCACGTTGACCATTTCTCTTCTTCCTTGATTGTGGAGATCCTCCTCCTTCCAACTGGTTTGCCTGCTGAGATTAAGCAAACCTGAGTTTGCTATCAAGTTTCTTCTTATTACAGCTGATCCAAAACATCTTCTGTCCTGTTGTTCTATATGGTGTCACAGAGTGGGTTTTCTTCTATTTGCCTCATATCAGGTATTTACTCCAATTCTTTTAAAACCTATTTTGGAAGCTCAGAGCTCAGAATAATCTAATTACCTTATCAGGAGGCCCATATTGAACTTCATGTCACTCTGTTGAGGTGACTACTGGCATCTAAGCTAGGTAGTAGGTTAATGCTGGCTTAAACATATGTTTTTAGCGTGCAGTAGAGGTGCTCTGCTAATATATGTCATGTCATTCAACACTAAAAATATCAGATGTGATCTTTCTTTTCTTTCCCAATGTGAAGAATGGTTTATACCCAAACTAAAGGAGACTAATGCAGTTACATTTTTTAAAACATTTCATGGCTTCCATCTTAGAAATGAATAAATTAATTATGGAGAGCTATGCAAATGAATTTCACCATGTCCTTCTAAATGTGCTTTCAGTGCAAAATAAATTCAGTTACAATTTCATGTGTAAACTGGTTGATAGATTAACCACTCACGCAAAAAACTCTTTGGGCAAAATAAAACCTGCAATTTAGAGGCTTTTTTATGTATATGTACTCTTAACAGGGGAGCTATTGTTGTCTTAATTTTCTTGCTGAAAACTTCCCTTGAAATTTAAATTAAAAATAACATGTATCAGAACCATGTTGTCTTTAAAGACTACTAAAAGCAGGAGAAATTATTCAAATGATCCTGGAGATTACTTTGATCTTTCTCTCTCTGTGGTGGCTTTGTTTATGTGGAATTATGTACATTGAAGATGAACTTCCAGTGTGACAATCACAGAGTGTTAGGACTTGCAAGGGACCTTGAGATATGAGTGCAACAATGTAGCTAAAAGCACTGCGGTGCTTTTACCAATGTGAATTCTTCATCTGAAAATATTTAAAGGTTGGTTACATTTTTTTCTGGGGGGGGGGGAGAGGGGCATGTATTTTGTTTTGTTTTAAAACACATACTGTACTTCAAACTTGAACAGTTTGGGAAAAGTTCTGTAGTATAGTGGAGTTTAGAAACATCAGTCATTACACTTAACTGACTGATGTTTTACTGCTACTCTGCATACCTTCTAAGTACACTAAGAAGAAATATGGGGGCAGAGAGGGCTGCTATTTCTATTCCTAGTTCTATCTCAGCTCACAGGGGTAATGAAGCTAAGGAATATGTGAGAAAATACACCAGCCTCTAATTATTTCCATACTATAAAGGCAATGGAAAGTGTAAATATTTTATCACAGGTCTGAGTGACTTTGGATTTTTTTTCTTAGAAGTGTAATTCTTGAGACTAATGACTGGGATTTTCAACTTTTCTTACAATAGAAAAAGAGTAACTTCCTAACCTTCTCTTTTCAAAGAGAATCTTGAAAACGAGGCAAAGTTTCACCCTGAAGGCTCAGAAACCGAGAGCTAAAAGCATGAAAATATATAATTAAAAATAAAATATAGTTATTTGTGCAGAGAGAAGTGATTCACACATTTTAAATGTTTGAGGTTGGCAGTACTGTCGCTAGCATTTGTGAGTAATGCACTGATCTGGGTAGTCCAGGCACTATGTGCTGTGCTTTTCTTTTGGAGAAAGTGGAAAAGAGCGAAGTGACCCAATTCAGATCTCATGAGAAGGACATTACTGTGGCTCAGCAAAGCAGTGAGTAACCGTGAAATCACTTAAGATTCCCATTTTCTTTTTAATGTCTGTGAAAGGCTTTCAGTCACCACCTACAGAAAATAGGCAAGAGGTTCTAAACCAGCTCAAGGCTACGATTAGCCAATAAGAGTAAGAGGCAAATGATGGATGCTAGCAGAAGAGATTGATTTCCTCAAGGACCTCTCGCTTCCTTCCACTACCTCCTGCCTGTCTTAATACTGTTGATTTCACCTACAGCTTTCAAAAAAACTTGTATATAGCATTCGTTTAGTCTGACTGGGTCAAATTTTTTTCTTCTTGGACTCATGAAATAATGGAATGGCTTTTGAGGATATTTAGTACTGTAACAAGGAGCCAGTTGTTACAAATGTGAGCTCCTTGGGTGAGCTAGAAACCCAAGGGGTCTAGATGAGCTTCATTAATAACCAAGATGAAGTAGTGATGAGACCTGAACTACAAATACCTTATTAGCTCCTCTACCATTGCTGTTAGATAAAATATTCCTTATTTGAATTCACTGACTGACTCTTAATAATAATCTTACATTGTGTTATATATTTTTCTTTCTCTTTATTATCTTTGGATATTAATCAGACATCTAAAAATTTAAAGACATTTCAAAGACTTTTTCTGGAAGCAGTACAGGTTTAATTTAATTTTATCTTTCTGACTTGTTAACTTCTAAACATTTCTCTGTAATATTTTGGAGTTATTTGTGGTTTGGCGTAGACTTTTTTTATTTTTGTCTGTTGTGGGTGAACTCTATCTTGCTACATCCAGTTTGCTGCTCAGAGATAACAAGGTCTGAGCAATTTAAGGTTTTCTTTTCTACTATTATTTATATAAATATATTTATTATTAAAATAATGATTATTTAGAAACTGCAATCTATTTTATACTCCAACTGGAAATGTGTGATCCCTAAAAAGAAGACTGGTTGACAGGTGGGTGATAGCTTGGTACCTACAAAATAGGCAACGTAAATGTGAGTTAGTCAAAGTGAGTTAATCAACTTCTATGTAAGGTACAGCACAAAATTTTAAAATTATATTAAATTTTAAAATATCTCCTTTGTCAGACAAGCTTGTGAAATAGCTGGGAGGAGACAAGCAGTGTACTTACACAGAGCAGTAATTATATGATACTCCAGCTTGCTCAAAGGTCACGTCCCTGGCCTCGTGTCCCATCGCACTGAAGCAGTGCAAAGCAACAAAGAATCTGCTCTTAGTACAATCGAATGCTTTTGGTACTAACTGACCTTGATATCATCTAGGCTACTGCTCCTTCATACCTCTGTTTCTATGGTTTTCTCCACATAATTGAAATTAAAGGTCTATTAAAGGTCTGTGCTTGTTATTGCTGTTTAACAAAGATCACCCCTTGTATTCATGTTGTAAAGGCTCATCTAATGACTTCATACAAGGCAGAGAATTGAGATTTCTGTGTGGGAAGAGCTGGTTCAGAGTGAGAAATTGCAGTATGATGGTTTTATCCTTATAATTATGCTCTGATTGCAAGAAACATGTTAAAGGACTATAAGAAGTGCCCTTGTTTCACTTTGTATGTTAACATGACATGTGGCATAAAAGCAGCATTTTTTTTTATTGTAGAAGACACTTGTGCTTGTATCCAGAAATGTCAGGGTTTGGTTTTGAAATATGTGTTTCTTTCCTCTACTCCTCTACACTTTCCTCACAAGTGCTGGATATAGAATTCATATTGGCAGAATTGTTTGTAAATGTGCAAATGTGAAAATGAAGATACTTACATGCTTCTGTGTAGTAGTGGAATTATGAACTTTGATTCAGAGGAGACTAACAGGTTTCAGTGTACCTAAGTAATTACTGGAGTATTTAATTCCGAATTTTAAATATTCAATAGCATATTTTAAAAGAAATAAGTGCTTTGTACCATCATTGGTCAATCAGTTAGATGGATCGAAAGTACTAATGAAGCAACAAGACTTTAAAAATGTAAGAATGTGCTGTTTATCATTTTGAAGTGACTAATTTCAGGATTGAAAGAGATCTGGTTTTTTTTGAAAGTAGATCTTAATCACCTAGTGGAAAACTAATACCTGTAAAATTTCTCAGTGAGGTTATTGAACACTGAACTATCCCAAGCCATCAGTTTCTGCTTAATCAGAAGTGCCCAGAGAATTACTGCAAATAAGACTGTATAAAAATCTTGTTCACATAGCACTGCATGTTGTAGCACCAATAATAATTTCTTCAGTGTGTTACCTAAATTCTGCTTTTTTATAGTCTTTTAACTCATTTTTAATGTAAAATTTTATATTTGAATCTGACAACTAGATTTAAATCACTTTTTTCTTATACCTTTGTTAGAAATTATATCAACATTCACAAACAGGTAAAGCTGTACCTAGACTGAAATATTTTCAGAACACTTCAGGGGATTAATCATTCCACCACATTGAACCCAGTTGACTGAGGTGAAGTAAACAGAAAAATTCTACATGTGGAATGTTTAAAGGTGCAGAAATTTAAACTCCTGGGTTTATTTGCATTTGACCCGTGCTTAGAATTTACCATGGTAATTGAACATGTGATAGCCATGAAGTGTGCTAGCTGATTTTTTTGCATTGGTGCTATAATAAGCAGTGTTCTGTTTGGTGGCCAAATTCTCTTCATCAGCAGAACATTTTAAAAGTTTCAACTGCAAAATTATAATAACTTTTATGTTGGAAAAAATTTAGCAAGACGCTGGCTATAGACAGCTTCATATTTCCTGGCAAGTGAGTAAAGGAGGTTCAAATATATTTAGATGAAAATTTTTCCTCTTGGAAAATGTGGTTTTGCTGCAATAAGGACTTTCCATGGATTTATGTCAGTTTCAATGCATATTTTTTAACTTTAAAATTGGGGTAATCAAAACAAAGCTCCCTAGATTTCAAGGTTAAAGTTTAAAACAAAAATACTATTCAGTTAAAAATAGTTATGTGAATTAAAAAAAAAACAAACAACAAAAAAACCCAAGAACAACAAATAGATCAAAAAAAGAAACTTTTGTTCCAGTCACAGGTATGATATTTTTTATTTTGACAATTTTATTTCTAAAGTTCTCATAGTCTTTTTGTCCTACTTTTTTGATACTCTAATTTTTCATTCTGCTTTGAGGTAGAAACTAATTTTCTGTGGAAAAAAAATTTATTTCCCAAGCAGGTCTACAAGAGAGCAATAAGTGTAGATTTTTATTTGGAATAAGGGAGAAATACTTTATGAATATATGTATATCAGTTATAGCTACCTGTCTAATCTCCCAAGCTTTATGCAAACAGTTCAAGAGAAAACGTCATAAGTAGCTGTAGAACTCCTCAGAGTACCCTTACATTACACATGTGAGCAACATTACATACGTGAAGCTGTTCTAGATTTTCCTCTGTCTGGGTTACATGCACAAGTACTTCAGAAACTTTTTTTTTTTTTTTTTTTTTTTAAATCACTTCAGAAAACCCCCATAGGTCTGTCGCTAAATCCAGAACTGGGGACAGTTTTTCCATGAGGAGGATGTAAAGCCAAAATTTTACATTTCCACAAAGATATCCTCTTTGTAGTCAGTGCTCTTGTTTTGGATTGCTGTTTCTTATCTCATGAAATCATATGCATTAGAATGTTTAATCAAGACTCTAAAAATCTAAAAAATCCTCTTTGAGGAATCAGCTCTCTTAGATATCCACTCAGTTCAGTAAATAGATTATTTTCCTCACCATTAGACCTTCACAACCACCCTCTCTGTCCTCTTCTATAAAAAATTACCTACTCAACAAATACTATTAAAACAATACCTGAAGAACATTGCAGATGACCAGTTAAATTATTATTATGACTAGAGATGATGAAGCATTCTGTAAGAAAATATTGTTCTCTAAACATAGATTTTTACCTCTCCTGATTGCTCCCACCTAGACTTCACTGCCTGGCGCCCTGAAATACGAAGTTATTTTCCACTTGAGTTTTAGTGTCTGATGTCTTGAGAATCTAGATATAATTTGCATATTTTGAGAAGATCAGTCAGGCAAGCTTGGGAATTACACTAATTGTATTATTGTTATTATTTATGATTTTGGGTGTTGTGTTAGCAGTTCAACACCATTGTCTCCAGGAAATAACCTCTAACAAATACCTCTTCCAGCACAAAATTAATGCTAGTAACAGTATCAGGAAGCCTGGAATATACCCAGGGAGGTGAAATACTGGATGTTATTGAAAAGAAAATAAATCTGTCTTTATTTCTGGAGGCCATATAGTTAAGAAGAAGTATAATGCTATAAACAGCTTGTTTCAGAACAAGAATTTTCACTGCAAAAGATATGTGATATTTTCCTCATTCTTTCCAGATTCATTGCTGGTACAGTTTACAGTATCATCTAAAAAGACTGCTATTAGGCATAAATAGCTAGGCACCACTTCTTTAATTGTATCATAAAAGCCAACAGTTTGATTAGCCAACATGTGTTTAACAGAATGAATCAGAGAGCAAGATGGTCCCTTACAGATAGAACATGCTCTTAAGAAAAGATTTTGGGAACAGCTTGTGGGATTAAGATTAAATGTTTTAAGACACATACATGCTCATGTATCTTGGATATCTGTATCTCAAGATTCAGGATGCAATCACTGGCAAACAGTCAGCTTTCCCAAAGTATTATGGAAGTATGTAAAATCATCTCCCTGATGGACAAGGGAAGGAAACCTCACATAAGCTTTGCAATTTACAGCACAGTGGCTATCAGTGGCATTTCTGGGCAATAATTACCATAGCTGGTTCTCCACAGCTACACAATACCTGAACCCACCCCTCCACAGAGTTTGTGGATTTTTTAATTCAGTTTTGTCACAGTTGATGACAGTCATGTGTTTCAATCTGCTGCCTCAGACACTGCTTGAACTTGAAGGAAGATGGAATCTGCAGGAAATGAGATACATGGCACAATTCTTTTTCAGGCCTTAGCACTAAACCATGTATCTGCTATGATTCTGTGAGGATTTTTGTGTCACTCCTGGCCTACCAGAAGTGCTCAGCCTCCTATACCACAGGAACTCTTTGATCTGCCCCAATTCATCAGCACTCCTAGGGGGAGGGAGGAAACTGAAGCTCAGATTTTACTTTACTTGGATGCTCTCTTCCATGTCAAGAGGTTCCAAAGTTCAAAGGGCAGAATTTATTTAATTTTTTTTTCTTCTGTAAACCTTAGAAAGAATCTATCTATGTTAAGTAAACCTCATCCATCCAAGATCTAAGGAGCTCTAAAGGCAGTACGTGTCTGACATTTCTTTTTCTGTCACAGGGACGACATTATTCTACAAGTAGTTAAATACATTTAGGAAGAAAAAACCAAAACAAAACAAAAACATAATTTCCTGCCATAATGCAGTAGGCTATTATCCAATTAAAAACAGCCTGATAAAAACACTTTTTAACATTTCTCACATTTTTTGGCTGTTTGTGATCCAGCCAAAGAATTTCGATCATTTTCTGAATGCAACCAAGATGTAACTAACTGTTGCCATACCAATAACTAGGAAGAAAAAGAACCTCCTCCACACGGACTACCCACACAGATCTGATGGGCACAGTTTGTGAAATGCCTTGGGAATAAGATGGTGTGGTGACTGATGGCATGCACATGGCTGCTGCAGTTGGATCTGGCCTTAGGCTTAGGTGCTTTGTGTGTGCGTAGGTGCTTATGGTACCAGTGCAAATCACTGAGGCATCGACTCTGCTTGTGTTCCCAGTCACATCTCCCATTTAAGACTCTGGCTCCTCTTTTTTACCTCGGTCTGTCAAACTGTATTGTGCCAGAGGAGCTGTGGGCCTGAGTGTTTCTGGAGCTCTCTAGCAGCACAGCTCATATAATCCTCGCAGAAGAAAAACAAATGAGATTTTTTTTTTTTTTTTTCTGTAACCTGAGGACAGTTTTGCCCATGTATTACTTAGAATTCTTTGATATCTTTGTGTTTGATGGTACTTGTTCACTGACAACATGCACATTTTCACTTTTAATATGTCAATTCTTTTTAAAACAGCATTTGTTTTCCCCTTCTCTCTGTCTTCTTGCCTGTTAGATTGTAAGTATCTTAGAAGAACATTCAACTATTTCTGGATGATTGCAACAGGCTTTGCACACCATGAAAATGAATACATATATGTTTTAGAAAGAACAAGTGTCTGAAGAAATATCTGAGCTAATTATTTGTCATTTATGTTATAAAATAGTAAATAATAAATAAATAAATACCAGTAGCCCATAGGAAACAGAGCAGAATATGTAGTTCCTTAAGTCTTTAGACCCTCAAAGATATTGAATTTACTACTCAGTTATTGTCTTGTAATGCCAATGTTGTGAGATGATTTACTGTCATAAATAAACACAGCAATTGAACACTGAACACTGAGAAAATTAGGCTGGTTCAAATGATAACAAATTTGTATGAGAAGACATGATTTCTGCAAAATGAAAAAGGAAATCCCAGGATGCTTCATTTTCATACCAGTCAAAAAAAAAAAAAAAAAAAAGTTTAATCTGAAATACAATATAATTCTCTTGAAGAGCTAGCCCTTTCTTCCTTATTTTAGCCTACTGTGAGAATTTTTTTATTTATTGCAAAAGCATAGAAAGAAAAGATTTTGGCCTTTCCAAAATGAAAATCGTAAAAATGTTTGACATTTAAAAAATTGCCTTGATTTTTCATCAGATCTCACTGACACTTACAGATAGCTTCTGCCATGTGCATCCCTTCCCCTTACTGAAAATTCTACTAAAAATAGCAGTAACTTTCCTGATCATCAAAAGCATGTACCTGCATTTTAATAGTGGAGCCATATTTTCATATACAATTAAGTGCCTGCAAGGTTTCATGAATCATATTCAAATGCAATACTTGCAGTCATTTTAAATGTGTCTAATGTACTCTTTATTGAACTGATGCTCTTTCATCACTCAAAAATCTGTCTTCTCACTTAAGACTGTAGGGCTTTTTATGAAATGCTTTGCTAATAGCTGGACTATCTCACTTATGTTTGCTAATGAAGAGATCTTCTAAGATATTTGATAGGAAAAATTCAGAAGTTTAGGCTGAATCCTGTCTCTTGGCTCTTCATTTCCTATTTGCCATGTTTCCATCTGTGAGAATGCAAACTTATTTATTGGTCAAAGAGCTTTAATATGGGAGAGGTTCTGCTCTGACTTCGCAAGCTGTACACCTTCTCTGATATTTGGCCCATATCTTCTTTAGCTGGTCTTGCCAAAGGTTAGATAGGTACTTTATTGGAGATTTACATGTGACTGTCCAAAGAATATGGGATATAGCATATGGCAGAAGAAGCAAGTCATGATTTGGAAGTCATAGAGTCACAGAAGGGTTGGAGTTGGAAGAGACCTTTGAAGACCATGGAGTCCAACTCTCCCTGCAAGGAGCATGGGCATCTTCAGCTAAATCAGGCCTCTCACAGACCTGTCTAACCTGACCTCAACTGTTTTCAGGGATGGATGCTCTACCACCTCTCTGGGCAATCTGTTCCAATGTTTCACCACTCTCACTGTAAAAAATATCTTCCTCATGTAGTCTGAATCAACTCTCTTTCAGTTTAAAACCATTACCTGTTGTCCTGTCACTGCAGGACCTACTAAAATGTTTGTTCCCATCTTTCTTTCCCCTTTTAAATTGTGAAAAGCCACAATAAGGTCTCCCCGGAGCCTTCTCTCCTCCAGGATGAGCAATGCCTCTCTCAGCCTGCCTTTGTGGGAGAGCTTCTCCAGCCCTCTGATGATTTTCATGGGCTTCTGCTGGACTTGCTCCAAGAGCTCTATCTCCTTCTTATGTGGGGGGCTCCAGAACTGGACACAGTACCTCAAGTGGGGTCTCATCAGAGCAGAGTAGAGGGCCAGAATCACCCCCCTCAACCTGCTGACCACACTCCTTTTTATAGAGCCTTGAATATGGAAGAATCTTCTAGTATTTATAGATATTATAGGTCTCGCTTATATCCACAGTGGTTCCAACAACTAGCAATGAAGAAAAGTGGCAGGGCACTATATGTCAGACTTGACACAACTTCAACTAAACCCATACAAATGGGTCTGAAGTTTAAATGGTAAATCTATCTGACTAGGGCATTACTTCTGAGGTCATAAACTTTGAGAGATTTGTTCCTTGTGTCTCTCTGCTAATCCAGAAAATAAAAGCAGTATTTTAGCTAAGGATCCATCTCTCCTCTAGGACACACACTTTCTCCTATTTCAGTGGTGCTTATGAGGTTGTACTTGAGGATTAAACGAGCCTTCTAATAATTAATTTTAAGGACTTTTGTGTTAACTTTAACCTGTATGGTTCCAGTTAAGAGACCCAGTGAATAAGCTTTCATAGGAGCAGATCAAGCAGTAGAAAGATATCAGTGTCTTCTGTCACCTGGTATAGTGATTGCAGACACAACTCTCCACCTGTTGAGGTTAATGGGGAAAACTATTAGATTTAATTTCTCTGTCTCCTCACTGCTGTGCTTGTAGGAAGGTTGGATTTGGGTTTCTATGGGAACTTCCAGCTCCAGTGGAGCCAGCATCTTCATGCATCTGCATAAGGCCTACTAAGTTATGGAGAGGTGGATATTAGAGGCCAAGAGAAAAAAGAAAACCCATCCCACACTATACTGGAGTGAATTGGGGGCACTGAATGCACAAACTCTTCTATTTCATGCACCACAGATAGCTACATAACATCTGTATGTCTGTTCTCCTAATGGCACACACAACTGTATAGGTTAGACTACAATCTATTCTTAAACTAACTTTGCACTGTTAATAAATTTTCTTGTCTTTCAGGTTATAATAATAGGACTTTATTGTCAACACAGAAATATTTCCCTCCCAAAAAGTCAACTTCACAATGGGTTCAGGGTTTTGCAAATGATCCCTCAAGTTCCAGTCTTGAGGTAATATAATGTAGTTTAGAGAGCTACTTTGCTTTTGGAACTTTACAGGTTTTGGCACATCGAAAGAAAACAACCTTCTTTATTAAATTCGTGATTGAAGGAAAACACTGTAAGCCTAATAAGATTTACATGTTTCTATTCAATGTCAGTAGGGAGTCAGATTAAATCAAGGCTGAAGGTCTAAGCTGCATTCGAACTCTTGCTCATGCTACTAATGCTTCAGTTTTAAAAGTATGGTGAGATGACTGCATGATTGAAATAGACCTGTACTATTTGAGATGTATGACATCACTATAGCAATTATTTTTGCAGTCAAATTATGGATTTCTTATAATAATATTAATAAAATGTGTTTTTTCAACATTTTCACTAAGGTGGTTTAACAAAAACAATGACTTGTTTTGTTTAACATAGTTACCAGTTATACAATTAGTGTATTACTAAAAATGTATTAACTAATACTTATATAAAGTTGTCATTAAAGCATTTAACAAGAGGTCAGTGTGATTATCCTTTTCTATAGATATGGGATGCAATATCTTTGATGTTACAGTTATTGACATCCCAGGATTTCAACATCTCTTCTGATACAGAACTGCGGGAGCGGCAAAGAAAACGCGTGCAACCAATATGGTTGATAAACGAACTTCTGGTTTATTGTGCAGCAACTTCCGCTTATATAGTGATTCCGTGACCACACCCCCACCACCAACATAACTTTTTATTGGACAGCCAGTGTGTTTACCTGTAGCACAGCGAATCCCTGGTGCAGGTAGCACCGGAGTATGGGCCGATCTAATTGGCCTCCCAAAAGTGGGGTTGGGCATAGTAAAAGGGTTGCACCCCTCATCTCTTTGAGAATGTTCAGGAATATTCTCCAACATTCTCCAAACCTCTCTAACATTCCACAACACAGAACAACTAGGAGTTTGCTACCTTTTGAGGTCTTGTTCAATGAATAAAACTAAAGTACATATAAAAAACCCAAGTAATCTAACCTCCATTGAATGACTGAGGAATTTTCTTGTACCACCTGAAAATTAAGTAGCGTTAGTTGAAATGTTTTCATGAGGAATGGTTCAAGGCTGACCGTGAATGTCTACAATCTGACTCATCCTCTTCAATTCTTCCAAGGAGAAAACAATTCTGTACTGATGCTCTTAGAATCTGTTTTTGTCGATAGCACTTGTGGGACTTACAGCCAAGGATGGGTGTCTAAAACTTTCAAGGTCATCTGCTGGATTTTGAAACACATCTGGGGTATATGAAAGAGATCTTCAGTCTACTACAGTTTACACAAAATAAGCTTGGATTTTGGGCCACTTGATGTCTGCTGAAGAAATCCAGACACATGAAGTTAAATTTTTGAAACCTTATTTTCATGAGTGATGAAAATACTGAAATCAGTAAACAAAACTGTGGTTCTGCTAAAGCACACATTTCAAAACACAAAATGATTAATATACCTTTTGCCTCAATGTCTACAAATCAAAACTGTAATCCGAGATAGTCAGTCTGGAAGCTAAAAAGTGGTGATGTATCCATTTTTAATCAAGTCAAAAGATAAGTCAAGCATTAAGGAAGATGGTGGATGTGAAGGGTTACAAACTCACCTAGACTTTATCCAAACTAAGTCCTTCTCTAAAACAAGCTTTTCTTCCTGCATGAACTGAGTGATCTTGTCTGGTTTTGTAGGTTTGCAATGATGTCCGCAAATCAAACATGGCTTTGGCAACAAGCTGTTTCCTAGGCCTTACTGGGACTAAATGACCATCATATATAGTGTTCTCTGGGACACTGAAAGCTCCCAGTAAAGGAGTTTTTAGAATTTTATGACCGTCTAGGCACCTTTCTGACTAGACTTCATGCACAGGCATCAAGAAAGGTTTAACCAGATGGTCCTAGATTTTTTCTGTAATAAAGGGAATAATGAGAAACTGCTTTCCAGGTTCTCATCTGTGGTACAGAGAAGCCTACTACTCTGCTAGGTAAGGTGGATGTGGTGGGTAGGGAAGATCAAGGATTGCCACTTCACTGGCGTTGATCACTTCACATGGGAAACAACAAGGCCTAATAGATCAAGAGGCACCCTTATTGATAATGTCATGGAATTGTCTGAACTGTAATCACACTGCACCTCAGCAGTCTGGGAGATAAGTGTTTTTGCTTTGCTCTTAGCAAAGTGATAGCTGAGAACACTCCTTATAACGTTTTGGGTCACTGAAAGCCATTTTCCCCTTAATCAACACCTAAAAAAAAGCGATGAGCCAATGGACAAACTGATTCTTCAACATATATTACTCATGATTGAGTAGTCAAGGATCCTCTAATGAAGCAAAACATTTTGGGCTGATACAAACTGTCAGTCTCATTCTCTATTGCAACTTGCTAGCTTGCCGTGGCTGTATAATATCATCAGTCTGCTGTACTTTGAGAACGTTGATATATAGAGATAAGAAGTTTCCACTCTTTATCCCAATCAGATAAAAGTAATGACAGTCTTAAATAGAAGTTCCCCCTCTAACTTCAAACTCTGTGGGTACGGTTGCTTTTGACAAATGTGGGCTGTAAAAATTTCAAATGATGCAAAACAGAACAAGAAAATAGAACTTCATTGCCTATGCAGTGGAGTGAGTGTTGACTGACCAATTTCAGCTCCCTGACTGTAAGTTTTGTATGATTCAGGAGCCTAGATTGCAGAGATTTTCATGAAAATATGCAAAAATGTCATTTATGAAATTCAAGCACATATGAACTGTTTATTTTAAACATAGGAAGAAAGAAATAATATATATATATACTCATTATATATGTACTATACACACACACACACATATATATATATATACATACAAATGCTCGGCATGGCTGAAAATGTTGCAAGGTTAACAGGTTATGTGTTGAAATGAAATTCTCTCTTTTTTTTAGCAAATCAATAGGGAAGTGTTTTGCAAAGCCATCGAGTGATCTGATTGAACTTTCCAACAGTGCTGTAGGCTACTGACCTACAGCTTATCCATCTGTTGTGTTACAGGCTGTGAAATGTCACCATGTTTAATGATGAAGGTTTCGTAAAAGGGTTTCACTTCTTCCTGCATACATTTCCTATTAGCATGAATGCCTTTTCTCAAGCAGTACTCTTGGCTAAGACCCTGCAGTGACTGCCCAAGCTCACAGAAGAGAGATAAGGCAAGTTCTAAATGGCAGGTGTCAGCAGCACAGGCAGCTGTGATGTGTGACTGACATGGAAGGAGCAAGATGACTGCCCAGACTCCAAGCAGCAATGTGCTTGAGCTATGTGTGAAACTCTCAATTTGGTACTTCAGTTGCAGGGTTGCTCTGACCTGTTTTGTGCTCACATATGGAATGTGTCTGCAAGTACCAGAGATAAAGCTGGAGCAATGTGAGACCAAAACGCACGTGTCCGCCCGTAGCGCTGAGCACCCTGAAATAACTTGAGTGGACTCCAAAGTGAGAGGGACTCACGTCTGCTGTGATAAATGTGTCAGATGACTAAGGGCTGGACTGATAACTGGCAGTGCAGATTCTCAAGGTGGGCTCTGACATGCTTAGTGGTCACCATAAACTCAATTCTAATCTCTCTTTTCCATAAGCATGGAAACTCAGTGACTCCCAGGCTAGAGAGGAACCAGAGACTGTCAATTTCTGTTTCTTATGATTCATACATAGGCTCGGGCTCAATGGTCAAGGGTTTTCCAGATGCTAACTGCTAGTTTACAGGTAGGAAACTGCTGTGACTGTCAAATAAATAGCAATGACAGAGATTAGAGTGCTGCCAACTCTTAGTTTCTCTGGGACCTGTAAACTCCAGAATGGCACACAGACTTCCAGGGCATCTAGGACAAAACATGCTGTGTGCTCCTCTAGCCCCTCCTGTGCTTTCTGCTCTGAGGAATCATTATTCTGCCTTCTGACTCCTTAGGTGTTTGAGGTTTTTAATCTTTAATGTCTCTTTGTGTTGCTTTTTGCTATTTTGGTTTGGGTTTTTTTTTTTTTTTTTGTTTGTTTGTTTGTTTTTTTTTTTTTGTATGTAGTACCAACAGTAATGGATAAAGTGTCTACAAAGTGTCTTTTTTTTAGTAATTTACCATAGTGGTTTTTTCTGTTTTTTTTTTGGTGTGGTTTTTTTGTGTGGTTTTTTTTTTTTTTTTTTTTTTTTTTTTTTTTTTTTTTTTTGGTTTGGTTTGGTTTTTTTGTGCCATGGAAAAATAAGGATCATTACTTACTGGCACATGTTGCTAGGCCAGCTAGTAGAATTCACAAATTATTGGTTATCCAAAAATCCATAAAACCTTATTCTTTCATTGTTTTTATCCTAATGCAGAGTTAAGCACCTTCATGCTGTTTGAAAAATCAAGACAGGAATCTTTGTCTGATGGAGTTCACCTCCCAGAGACATTGCTCTATGGTCCATGTTGGGCAACTACTGCATGTTACCAGAGGATGCTTGTAAAAGCTCCACACTCAATGTACCTACAGGTGGGTAGCTGCCCTTTGAAGCAGTAATTTTGCTCTGCAATGTTATTACCTGATTACTTTTTATCTGTTGGAATAAGTACACAGGTATAAAGATGCTGCAGCTCGTCTCTGTGCTAAAAGTAGGATGAGAGGGTAAGAGGAGGGAGAGACATTGCTATTGTTTTTAGAGTGTTAACAAAAGTTAGGAAAAAAGAGCCATATGCTCAGATAAAATCTGAAATCTCATTAATTCAAACCAGCACAACAATGAGGACATTGTAACCCCATCAACCACTAGTTTCATACAAAGTGAGACAATAAAACATCAAAGATAGAAAAAAATGCTTGCTTAATCACTCCTTCTAGCAACTCTGAATGCAAACTAGACCTGTTACCATTCAAAGCAATTGTTCCCTGTCACATGCTGTCTAAAGAAATTCTTGCAGAGATGCTTTCTTTTTCTATGGAAAGGTTTGGGACTGTTGCTGGGTACTCAGGTACAAAGCTGAGGCTCCTTCGAGACTATAAATCATGTTAGTGTCAGTAAGCCTATGCTAATTTATGGTTGCTAAAGTATTCAGACAGGCACCTGGTTAAATACACGTTTAACCTACTGCTCAGAAGCTATTCAAGCAGCAACGAGTTCATTAAATTTGGAAGGGTTAAAGTGCCACCCACTTCAAGTCCACCTCTCACTTCAACTTCAGGGGAATTAGGGTCCCGGGGGAGAGCTTTCCATGCCTCCCCTTCCCACTAAAGCTTTTCATGGAGATAGGAAGCTGGAGGACTACAGACAGGAACAACATGCTCTGGGAGCAATGGAAAAACAAAGAGAAAAGGCTTGCTGAGATCTTCTCCCACTGTTCCCTGTGCTGAATTATGGTACAGTCCAAACTTCCCCTGGTAATGGCTTCAGTCCTTACCTCATTTTCCCCTTCTTGACCTGCCTTATCTCCTCTGTCTCTACAGTTTTTCAACATGTTTTCTTTTTGCTTACTCTCACTAAAGGAAAAAGAAGAAAAAACAGAAGAAAAACTACCTGATGGTTGCTACTGCTGCTAACTCTGCTTACATACTGCATATTTTCCCTCTCCTTTGTATTGTCTACTTGGACTGCTGACTCTCAGTGCTGTTGTTAGCCAAGTACTCTACAAATAATGGGAACTCAATCTTGGTCCATCCTCAAGCATTACCATAATAAGAAAGTAATTTCAGTCTAGTGCATAAAGATGTGCCTGTTCCTACTGAGAGATTGTCTTTCCTGCATCCTACCAATACAAACAAAGCAAAGGAAGATCAGAATACTCATTTTGAATAATATTTCAGCACAATCCTTGTATTTCATTGCCTTCTGCATTCTACCAGCCACTTTTTTTCCCTACAAAATGTATTGTTTGACTACACCTAATATTATAATCAAACTGAACAAAAAGTATTATTCAAATGTGGCAAGTTGTGCTCTTGCGGGACTGATGACACAAATGATAAAAAGAAACTTATACTAAGAGATTAGATTCACATTTAAAATAACATCACATTAAGGAATAATAAAAAACCCCATAATCCTGAGAACTAACAAAATAACTTTCTGGAAACAAGGCAGTTAACTTTTCTGGGTTTTTATGTTTGCTTGTTTGTTTGCTTTGGTTTGTTTTGTTTGTGGGTTTTTTTGTTTGGTTCTTTCTTGTTACCATCTGCTTTTCCACCTTTACATAGGAACACTACTTTCATATAATAGCACCAGCATTTACTGGGATTTTATGAGTGGTGAGATGTCAGAGAAGATTTTGCTTGATGGCCAGACTTCTTGTTTAGACCAGCAGTTGCACTGCTGTTCTCCCAGTTGTAAATTGTGGAAAGCTTTAACCTGGCAAATATCATTAAAGAAAAATTTAGACATTCTAGTGTAGTCACTTAAATGGGAAGAGAATATGAGTGGATGATTTTTACAACTGAAATTGTTATAACTCTACTGTCTTCCATTATTAGGGACATATCACCTAACTGTAAACACACATACTGCAAATATCTCCTTTGAGCAAGTCAGCTGCTCCTTTCATAGTCAAGGGAAAGAACTGACCTATTTTAGCTATTTCCTTTCAGATGAGATAAGTTACACCATATAACTACCCTCTTGATATTTGCATTTGGTCATCTGAGTCCTTTTCTTGGTGTTTGGTCTGTCAGGAGTGAAGAAAATGCATCTTCCTAAAAACTTCACTCAATATGCACCCATTGCTCCTTCTGTGCATCCCAGGCTTGGACCAGAGTTGGGTCGTGCATCTGAGTTTGAGGAAAAATTGAAAATTTCTTTGAATGGGAAGGATAGAAAGACCAGGGCCTGGGGCAGAAGGAGGAACAAGGAAAAGATGGAACAGGGCTTAATGGTTCTACCATTTCACTCTTCTCAGCTGTTGTGGCCACACCACATGCTTTGACACCTCCCCTGGCTGCAGAAGGCAGCCTGTTCTCCAGCCCTCTTGGCACAGGGAAGTGATGTTCTGAATCTGTGGCCTTTCTGACACCTCTGCTGATTGCTGTTTCTGGTGCCTCTGACACGAGCAAGCTTTGGCCTGAGAAGAAAAAGAAATATGTTTCCAGATCAGATGTTCTCGGGGTTAAGTCATCTTTCCTTGTCCCTGTCTCCAGCTGCAGTTTTTATTTGCCACTTATTTGAAAGTCTCTGATAAGTGGTAATTGGTACAAGATAGCATGGGCAGATGTCTGCCTCCCTTAGTTAACAAGGGGGATGAGATATTGGGAAGGAATTTGCTTCCCTTCAGAAACTTAATTCTATTTCCAGGCCTTCCTTTCGTTTAAATAACTAATCTCAGGAGGTGGGACATGGCTCAGGGGTTATGGGAACAGTTAATTCCTCACTGCCACTTGCTCCTTGTGAAGAGTAAATCCTCTATCCTTCATGGTTTTCTTTTTTTTTTTTCCCCTCTCTCTCTTTCTCTCTCAGATGTCTGTACCTAATATAATGATGAACTTTAAGTTTTTTAAGTCTCTTTTTTAGGTAGTCATAGGATACAAAAGACCAGTGCAGGAGAGGAATTACTACTATTTTCTCTGTGTGTGTGACAGAAAAACCACGATGGTAATTTTGGTGAGAATTATAAGATAGGTCAATTTTACAGAATAGTCTCAGAGGAGATGGAAAGGTCCAAAATATTTGTTTCAATATTTAAGTAATTATATATACTGCCTTTCCAGTGTGAAGACGTTTTTTGCTTTGCAATTAATTTTTTCTTAAATATTTTTTCAAACAAAAGAGAATCCCCAAACAAAAACGAAAACAATATATTTGGTTTATTAACCAGTCTGAACCAATTTTTTTCACCAAACCTAAAAAGCCATTATTCATAAAACTAGATGGAAAACTGGAAGACAGATGAGAGAAACACTTGTTCCCCAGGCTCCTTGGAGACCAGTGAAGCAGCTAGTAGCTTGCTTTAATGCAGAGCTGGAAAAGGGCTCTGCCTACCCACACAGTATAGATGTATTTATATGAATGTATTCCTGTTACTTTGCATTGGATACCAGTAATTATTTTTTTTCTAATTTTTTACCACTACTTTGCACCAATGGTGGTCTGTAGGATACCATTACATCACATTAGCCTCGTGTTTAACATCAAGCTGATGCAATGTGATACAAACGGAGTTTTATCAGAGCTGTTTTAATTATGCAAGATATTTTATTCACCTAGTGAATATTTGCTTAGGTTGCCTGTAAAAGACCATAAAGTACAAGCACCTAAATGCTCCCAAGTCAGTGTCAGATGGGGAATCCTGCACTCTGCTGATTAATTACATAATATTTAGATAATTCAGCTAATCTGTTGAATGCATATAACATGAAAGAGTTCAAAGCTGCAGGCAGACTTAAGGAATGAATCATCGTGTTACGGTTCAGTCTTCATTACTCACTGCAAAAATGCAGCATCCATAGGGACTGTGCTTGAATTGGGAGAGATGCAAATGGCAAAGTTACCTCACCAGACTCTGCTTGCTGTCTATTTTCTGCCTACTTGAGGAGCTGCTGAGGCTGACTGGTCCCTGACATATAAATGACGAAGGGGGCTCATCACTGAACCAGGCTCTCCCCTTGCATTGCTGCTCTGGGTAAAATTTTAAGAAGATAAAGCAATGTTAATGCTTGCCCAAGCAGAAAATGTCCTGGGGGGTGCTAGATATTGTGCCCAGCAGTGTATAATGTTTTGCTAACAAAGGTTGAAAAGTCAACATTATCACCACAACCATGTGTCATGGCTGGAGAGTAGTTTGTTGCATTTATGCAACCTTTGCATTATGCAAAGGTTTTTTTGAGCCTATTAGTACCAATTCAAGGTATCAGTTGACTTCTAAACTGACCATGAAGCTTTTCCATAACTTTGTGATCTGGAGGTTTGTTGAGTTTGTCTGGAATGGTTAGTTGTCTGTTTGTTGTTGTGGGTGTTTTGTCTTTTTGTTTGTTTGTTTTCTTCTCTTTTGTTTTTTTCAAAGGAAAAGATCTGGGAATATGAAATGGAAGCTTCATTGAACTCTATCTCCTTGATGTTCTGTGATCTGGCTCACTATGTCTGGGCTGGAAGCAGTTTTAGGCTTGTAGCAAAACACTTTGTGAGGGCTGTAGATGAAAAGGTAAAAATTAGAAATTGGAAGGAAGAAAGGAAGATGGGCTGATAATGCAAAGAAGAGATCTATTTAGCTATGATTTATCTGGTGAAGTAACTCCTTACTCACGGATTGCCTGTGGAAAAATTACATAAACGGTGTGATGTACTATCACAACCAAACAAAACTAGCAGAATCTCCTCTTTGGGATGCATCCAGGAGGCTTCAGAGCCACATTGCTCTCCACATCACTGTTCTGCACTGTTATCACTGCTCTGGAGGGGTCATCCTGCCCTCAGCTTCCTTGATGGGAGGAATTGTGTGTGCTCTCCATATCTGACTCAGCCAAAGTCAGCTGGGATAGCTAATATCGATCTACTTTTGTTTTTTAAAGCTGTCTCTGTCTGAAGCAGATTAAAGACCATTTGTGCAATCCCTCCCTGTGCTAACACTCCAGTGGGGTTGGGAACAAATATCTGAGGTGGGAGTGACAATGTCTTATCAGCCCAGCCACTTTTTGAGTGAATATCTATTCAGGTTAGAGTGGTATAAAACAAAAAGCAGCACACATCTCCTCCCCTTGTTAAAAAAGATTCCTGCATGTTCAGGACCTGAGTTTTATACCTCATTTGAAAGATAACACCTCCAAGAGAGCATCTTGGGAGAGCAATTTAGTACTGAGTCAGAGGGAAGAGAATGAGTCACTGCAGCTCTTAGATTTTTCTTGGAAGTTTCTCACTAAAGCATTGACCCAGCCTGACACTGTTCAGTAGATGACATCAGAGAGAGTAGTTTATGCTAAACGCAGAGGGGATAAAAGCTAGGATACAAGGAAACCAGTTTTAAAAGACAGGTTAATTTTTTTAAAGGGCAGTTAAAATGTGCTTAGTTGTGGTACATTCGTCATGCTTTAAAGCCAAGGTAAAGAGAAATAACAGAAAATTCAGAAGGGAAAACTGTCTAACTAGAAATCTCGAGCTGTTAAGTAGTGGATACAGCATGTGTCACATTACAGACTGTTCCTTCCTTTCGCAAAGTGAATTCATTATAATTGACTTGTATTTGGCTAGAAAAATAGCCTTTTTTTTTTTCTTTTTTTTTTTTTTTTTTCTTTTTTATGCGGCTACCTGATTTTTGCAGTAAAGCTGCCTGCAGTCCTGTGAAGGATCCCCTCATCAACAGCAAGACATCAATAGCAATGCCAGGTTGTCATCTGTGAAGTGGTGCTCTGGTGATTATCAGTGAATTGACAACGATTAGTGATTCACTGTTGTTCATTCTTACTCCAGCCCACTCCACCACTGCTTGTACTGCCTTGTGGGAAGCAAATCTAAGCACATGCACAGGAAGAAGCCTCAGTGATATTTTGCTGGCAGGCTTTCAGAAACCTCCTTTGCACTGTAACCACTTGTGTGCTAGACATGGAATTTGCTATCCAGCTAAAGATTTTCTTCCAGCCCCGTGGGGACTTCAGAGGGTATACATTCTATATTAATGCTGAACGGTGAAAAAGATAAAAATTATTAATTCCAGTGATGTCTGAGATGTGCAAGTATGTGATGCAGTGCTAACATGTATATGAATGAAAAATGGACATGCTGGCAAGAATTACTACAGTCTCCTGAGGAATCTCCCTGTGGTGAGGAGATCACCTCCTGTGGACTACAGTGGTACCCACACTGGCATCTTTAAAGAGGAATCCCAAACCAGAAGGATTTATTTAAGCTCATTTTCTACTGCTGAGGGCTTAAAGCCACATGACATGCAGACAACTGTAAAAGTGCAAAAACTGTGTTTGGTGTGCTTTGCCCTCAGTACTCCAAGGTTGTCCAAAATGCAAAACAGGTTGAAACGTGGTGTGGTTCCTGCCTGCTCCATGTGCCTTGGCTCACTCCAGTCAAATAAATCAGACCTTAAACAGTCTGTAGGTCAGGAATTCCCTCACCAAGTATCAGGATTGCATGAGATCAAGGAGAGTAGAAGGGCAGGTCAGAAACAAGGGGAGTTTGGTTGCAACAACAGGCCTTTTAATGATCTAAGCTGGTGAGGCTGGAACTGAACCTGACTGTGGAAGCATCTGAGATTCACTGTGGCTGTCTCAGTTCTCCAAAAATGCTACAAAATTTCCCTTTCCCACTATTCCCTACTGCCTCTGTCATATCATCATACTTCTTCCATGAAACTCTCCAATGCTGCTTGAACTGCCTCTTTGATTAAGCATTCAAGATGCAAGGCAAAAGGAAGTCAAATGTATTTTCAGGTGTAGGTTCTTTGAAAGCTGGGAGGAAGCAATAGTTGCCTGTAAAAATGGCAGTCTTTTAGTCTAGTCCTCATATTTGAAACATCAATTCTCAGAAACCAAACTGAAGGCAAAAACATGCTCAACACTAATATAATAGTATTATTCCTGGAAAGGAAGTGTATTTCTGATACTTGAATGAACGTATGAAACAAGGCAAAGTGTTCTACAATCACTGTGAGGAAAAGGAGTAGCTCTGCTAGGGTCTCGAGTCTGACTTTTCATGCCAATTGCATTTTCTCACTTTTGTTCTCATTTCTTTTAGCTGCTTCTGGCAAGTTGAGAATATTCTGCTTACTGCAGCTATACATCTTGAACGCACATGAAGTTGTTTATACGTAATGTTTTGATAGATGGAATGAAAGCTGGCATTTCAAGGCACATTTCAAGTGTTTGCATCCATGGTTCTTGGCACACTGGTGCATCCTGTGAAGAAACTGGTTCTGCTTCAACAATATGGAAAAACTCAAATGTGTTTAATGGGTGGATACAGATAAGGTGACATCCACACAGCTACCTGCCAGGCACTCTGTCCAGGTGTCCAGACATATTCTGAACTGGGCAACATGTCCCCTCTATGGTGCAAGGCATCTGTCTGTGCCTGAGGGAGGGCACACTTGCTAGGCTGAGAAGTAAATCTGTTCTTCTAAAAATGGAAGGATACCTTCCAAAAGAGATTTGGATATCTCTGTGCTGTTTGTATTTAGATTTTGACTTTCTGGGGTTTAGATTACAGTTGAAAGGGATTCCCTTTCTCTCGGTCCTTTCTGTCACTGAAATACTTGTCTTGAAGACAAAAAACAGCTGGGATTTTTTAATGCACATTAATTTCTCAAGCTTATACACTTCTGTTTCAGGAGAGAACTGGACTGTTTGAATTTCTTTTCAATGGATGCGTGAGATAAAAGAGAACTGGGTTGTGTGGCTTGATGTAGCTGACCTCTTTGGGATACATGTCATGGGTCTGTCCCTTGAGAATGAGTTTCTTCACGACTAATGCATCCTTGGACTATTGCATAGTGCTTTAGTCTTCTGCTCAGTGACAGCAGCAACTGGCCAAGTAAGATACAGTCTAGTCTGATCAGCAGTGTTGGAGTGGGATGAAGACCTTGTTTTGATGCTGAATAAACAGGGCAAGGTAGCTTATGTTACTACACAGGAGTCAGTCACAAGACTTGTATGATGTGTGAGGTATGAGGGGTCTGCTGAAGGCTACTGCTGCTTACTGTCAGTATCTACTTGGTGGTTCTTCATTAGCAGCTGCAGTGACTGAGAGACCTCAGGCTCCTGCTTTTGACATAATTTTCATGTCACTATTTCCTAGCACCGGGCTGCACCAACAAGGACATGTGCTATATTTGTGCTCCTCACACTTGTGGGGCAGGCTCTCCTGCTGTTGCAGTTGAAACTAAGGGAAAAAACACCCATCAGATCTAATGAGAACATGGGTGAGCCCACTTCTCATATGGTGCCTGTCAACCACGTGCTTAAAAAACATCTGATATATATTTATTCTGATCATGTGTTTGGTATAGATTGAGACTTGTAAGTCTCAAGACTACAGACCATAAGAAATCCCAAAGTTTTGCATAAATATCCATCTTTGTTCTTTTGTGGGAGGACCACGTGCCAGCATGAGAACTCACATGATTTTGGGTGAAACTTAGAGAAGCAATTTGCTTTAAGGTATACTTATAGGACTCCACAGGAAACCCTGTGACTCCTATAAGTGCAGTGTTTTTTTACAAAAGTGGCAAGTCACATTGCATTTCTAATAAAAAACTGATAAAACTAATAAAAATTTCTAATAAAAAACTGAGAAATATTAAGGCTGACCATTTTGATTTTTGCATTTCTGTGGGGTTTTTTTAATGGCTTTAGGATATTTATGACCATGACAGCCTAGTCATTTTGAAGTTTTATACTATCACCTTTGTTGTAAAATAAATTTATACTTCTTGTTGAAAACATAAACAGAAAAACTTTTATACAAGACCATATCTGAAGGTGTCACCTTTACAGTTAAAATACCTCTTGTGATAAAGCTGCTACAACATAAAATAATATGAATTATAATAGACCCTAATATCCATTGATTAATATCTTGTTAGGTGGTTCATTTCAATTTAAATAAGTCTCTGAACCTCAGGTAGATGGCCAAAATTTTAATATGACATTATGGTGAATAGGATTTATTGGTTATGAAACAAGCTTGCTGCTTAATGTCACCTTGACTTTGAGCAAATGTATCGTATTATAACTGAAATTGTTCAGAGTACAATGGCGTGTATAAGAAAAATGATTCAGAGCAAGGCAAGTCACAAGTTGACTTTCATGTTTTCTAAGGACAGAGGCTCAAGGGAAGTGGGGAACATCACTGTTGGGCTGCTTTTACTCTCCGTAGTTGTCTGGGGAGTGCTCCAAGACTCATGGATTGCACTCGAGTGGACTGCATGTAAATAGTATATGGTTTAGGAATGATGCGAAAAACAAAGATACCTTCCCAAAACTTATTTTTTAATAGTAAATTGCTGACAGTGTCACCAAACCAGAGACCGTCTCATGTTTTCTTATGCTGACAGTAGCAGATTTTTTCTTGTTTTACTGTTTCATAATTTTACCTACCCTATTTTGCGTATTAGTTTATGAACAATGTAGACTTAATAGAGGAAAGGAATAGAACCTCACAGAGGCTATGTTATTTATAGGAATCCAGAGTGAATTTAATATAATTTATTCTATTCAGGATAAAAATCAATAACTATCTCAAACGCATAAGAACCTATCTTGAGTGGATAAAAATCTTCATTTACTTTTATTGTGGGTGCACACTGATTTCTCACTCTGCTGCCTAAAGCTCATTCTTCACAGTTAATAATAAACATCATTGACTAAAGGATGACTGCAGTTCCTCTGCTAGAATCACAAGTGATCACTTAATGTTCCTGCCAGTGCTATTCTTCATTCACAATGCACTCTGCATTACCAAACCCTCTGCTTAATCAGAGGCTTCAGCCACCATCAGACTCATCTAAAGTCAACCCATAAGCATTTTCCAAATAGTTGTGAAACACCTAATGAAGTTCTGTGTTTCTCTTGTGCTTTGGTTAGTCACTGCCTACTTATCATAAGGCAAAAAAAAGGAGGACTTTGACCCCTCATATAGAATTTCAGGGACGATCTCATTCAGAACGTCTGAAAAATGTGTCACCTCAAGCCACTGACCAGTTTAACCTTTACTATGTTTCATACTTAACAGGGAAAATTCCCTCTAAGTATCCTAAGTATATTGGAGAGATACTGGTATCATTTACAGTGTATTCTGTAAGGTTTCATTTTCATCTTTGACATCCAAAGGTGTTATGTCTAATGACACTGTATAAGAATGGGGATCTCTTCTGCATTAATTTCCAAAATGGTACCCTGGTAACGCAAAAGCTGAGTGGTGCGCAGCTTATAAACATGGTGCATTTGTCTACTGTTAGTTTAAAAACTGTTGGCTTGGATTCTTAATAAATTTATTAAGTGGCTAAGTTAAGTTGTTAATAATCTGAGAGAGTCTAAAAGTTGTATGAAAGACTTGTGCATTATTTTTTTCAGAATGAACTAGAACAAACTCTTTGTTTATTGTGTGTTTGTTAGACCTCCAAATGGTAAAAAATGCCTGTAAATCCTGAAATACTGTTTGAAGCATTTCTCTAGGTTATGGTTACAAAGCATCTGTTTAAAAGTTAATGTTAATCAAAGCTTAGTTGTGAGTGAGAGAAAAGCACGTTTGAATAACTACTCAGTATATCTCCTTAAGCTAGATAGCTTGTGGCCTACTTCTATTCAATTGAAAATATCTCCAGGAATAGTTTACCATAAAGGCAATAAACTTTCCACGATAAATTCAACAGGAAAATATTTAATTTCCAAATTTTTTTATTTTCCTGGCACACACCAGCCATGTAACACAGTGTAATGGCATGTGGAGCAGTAGCTGAATGGGACTCACTCAAGGAAGCCACACACTGCTTGTGTTAGTGCCTTGAGCACAGCCCTCTGGGGCCATGCCTAGCTGCTTGTATTGAGTCCACACACCCGAAATACTGCATGTTATGTTTCTTTCTTGAATAACTAATTAATGAAGGCTGAAATAATTAATGATGAATGTAACAGAAGCACAGTGTAGGTACTGAGGTTAACAAGTTTATCTTATTTCACGCCATCCATAATCTGTGTATTGCTGATATTAACTGAATAAACCATCAAACCAGGAACTGGGTAAGTATAATAAAAAAACCATGTAAGTCTCGCAGTATTCTGATTGCATTTATGGCAATATGAAAGGTGTTTGGTAAATCATTCATCCAGTTACTGAAGTGAAAGTATTGAAGGTTAACACCAAAGGATCCATTCCCTGGGAATAATTGTATCTTTATGACTCCCTGCTACTAATCAGTGATGCTGCTTAAAGAATAGCAAAATAATTGTGTTGTTCTACTTCAGTCTGAATGCTGATGTAATTCTTGTCAAAGTGGATGTAAAAAAACCCAGCTGAGAGGAAGGTTTCAGCATGGCTTCATCTCCTGCTCAAGCGATAGTGAGAAGGTGCTTTAGGATACCTCAGGAAATAGTTAGCAATTGAGTGAACTAGGTTCAGAATCTGGATGAAAGGGAATCATTATCATGTCTTCTTCTAAAAAATTTAAAGGAAAACAAATCTTTCTTGTTATTAAAAACAAACTTCCCAAGAGCATCTGGACTTTCCAAATGTTTAGTATGTGGATGACTCACCAGCTTTATGCTAAGATACCATGCTGTTATTTCTGAACCAAAATATCAGCTTTGACATTTTTATATGTCGCACAGAGATCCATATCTTTCTCATTATTATGTATCATTGCAGCTTTTAAAAATCTGAAAAGAAGCTTGGTTTAAATGTGATGCTGATTTTGAATCTAGGAAGGTTTTTACAAAAAGATTTTTGTCTGACAAGCCATTTGGCAGAGGAATTGTGTTTTTAAAAGCCTTTATATGTCTTGTTTGGCCAAACTCTCATATTAGCTGAGCTGCACTTGTTCCAGAATTTGAATCCAGTTACTTTTTTAAAAAAATTGTTTATTTTTTATTTTTAATTTATTTTTTAATTTTTTTTTCCCAGCTAGCTTAGGACTTAGAATAGACCAAAGGTTGTCCTGAAATGGGCCAATGGAGAGGGTCTTTCCAAGACTCCTGTGGTCACTGGGTCTTGCTAGAAGACAATTAAAAATGTAGCTCTTCCATTCTTTCTCATCAGAAGACCTTAACTGCTCAGAAACATCATTTTTAAAGGGGGTGGGATGGAAGATTCAAAATACCTTTCTGTATATGCAGATTTCTTTGTTTTGAGAGCTTTTACCAATATGAGTGGTTTAAAGAAATGCTGGGGCTTCTCTTTTAGATGCTTTTAAAAACACAAAGTAAAATGTCCCTCTGAAAGAATTTAGATCTCGAAGACTTCATTTTTACTCTTGTGACTACATGTAATTTTCATGCATAAGGAATTTTAGACGCACAAGAATTATATACTTAAGCCTTCACTGTGGTAATGTAAGTTATTGCTTGTAATAAAATAAGACCAGCACAAGAAGGGAGAAAGTAATCTAAGGCAAAAAAGGACAAATGCATTCCCTAGACAAATCTAATGCTTGTGATAAACAAATAAAGAGTGAACTTGTTTTTTTGTTACAATGATGCATGCAGTTTCAGCTATAGAAAAATTTAGTTTCTGGAGATTTCCATATTTCAGCATGGGGTGAACCTTTTTGTTGGTGTAACAGAAAGAGCAGGGCTGAATTATATTCTGTAATAGCATCTGGGAATCTTTTTGTTAACTCAACTTAAATTGACAGTAAGATGATCTGAGGACCAAGAATAAAATTTATATATTTATAAGGCTTCTATATCTTCACCATTTAGTACTAAGGTTGTGTTACAAAATATGTGCTTACACACCAAGACCAGAGAGAATGATTTTCAGTGTACAGAGACCTACATCACAAATACAGGAATCCAGGTCTCTTTGTATCTGCTATGTAAAATAAGGAGCTCTGGATTTGCTAGGCACATTTTTTCATGATAAATTGGAGTCTTTCTTTAGCCGCATAGGCTCATTAATTTTACATTTCCCTGAGTTCTCTCCAAGTAGAAGGAAGGCTACTTCTGTAGCTGTATTTGTATCCAGTAAAGATATCATACAGCTTCTATTTGTTTTATTCAGATCAGGTATTATAATGGCATGACCCAAGAGTATGGCACTTGTCAAGAGATGCAAAAGTATATTTCTTGTTTCATTCCCAAAAGACCTTGTTCTTACTCGCCTCAGCACAGGTGCCTAGAGGCCTGAATAAAACAGGTAAATATAGAGGAAGAGACCAACCTCCTCTCAAAAGGCTATGCCATTTGCCAGCAATGTCCTATCAGAACAAGCTAGAACTTTTACACCTTACTCATCCACTTTAACAAGATGCGTGGACTGGATATGCAGATATAATAATTGTAACTTCATAATCCCCCTGTATGTGGCCATTGTTACTATTCTATGGCTCTGTAAATAAGATAATTGAATAAGAGAGGGACAGCAGTCCTTCTCCCGGGAAACAGTCTGCATTTCTTCAGCTCTGAAAATCCCTTTGCCTTCCCTGCTTCTATGCCTGCTATCCATTGCAGGCCATTAGATATACGGTTCCCTCTCAGTAGCTAATGAGACTTAAATAAACATACTGAGAGACGAACAAGGCCTCTACAGTTTAATAAATGATGCTGATTCTGGTCTCGATTACGCTTGTGTAAATCTGGAATAGCACCACTGCTTACAGTTGAATTGCTCTAGATTTATATCAGAGATGAATTTAGCCCCATAGATAGTGGGTTTCCTAACCCACTGGAATTTTATCACTGTGATTGAAACCATTTTTAAAACCCAAATATATAGTTTTGCAGATCAAGTTGCACACCTAATTTTTTTCCATATCTCTTTGCATACTGCAGCTCTCACTTTATTTTTATTTTTAAACCTTACTTTTTTAATAGTCAAGGAACTGATAAGTTTGTAATGATAACTGATATGATCACATTACATATTATAATTAGGAGATCAATGCTTCTTTTCTTATAGAAACCCTTTAACTCTGCCCTTCAATTTTTGTAACGTGCAGGCCAAGTTTTTAAACCTAGTTTGACACCTGCCTCATGATTAAAATGAGGTGATTTGACAATACAACTTAAACTAGTTAGAAGAAAAAAGTACTGGTTTGTTCTATTAAAAAATAGTGCCAGACATACTGTGATCACACAACCAGTATTATAATAAACAGGTTGTTCAGAATCTGCCAAAAACCAGAGGTGAGTGAATGGAAAAAAGACATTAAGAGGGGAGACACTGGCAGTCAGCTTGCAGGCATCATAAACCTTTGAGTCACACAGCTTTCTACCACAGCCTTCCTTTCAGGTCAAAATACCAGTAAATGACCATAATCTCTACAGAAATCAAAAAGTCTTTAGATATAGATTATTCTTAATAGATTATTCATAGCTCAGATAGAGTATTAGTGCCAATATCTATGTACAGTATAAAAAAGGAAATTTATATGTGTTTTAATGCTAAGATGGAAATGCAAAACATGCATGAAATGTCATTATTTTAATTCTGTCTGAAGCTGCTTCAGCTCAGTAATGCCTCTGGATAGTGCTAGAATTTGGTGAGAAAGAGGGATATGAATTGATGTAGTAAAGATATGAGGGATCAATAATCTAGGATTGCATGAGTCTTGAGAACACAAAATATGAAGGTGTATCAAGCAGACTTTGGATTAAATGCAGTTGCTATTCTCAATGAAGGGTTGATCTTCAGTAGTGCTGAGGACATGTGTCTTGTAATAGTTACCTGTGTCTTCTTGTTATAATAATGAGAAAATGTGTGTGGGAAGAAGATATAAAAACCTGTGCAACAGAAGCTAGTTAAAAGACAAGATTTGCCAACTATTGTTACCATAGTTACTTTGCATTATAATTATAGAAGAAAGATCTATGGTGGTCTTATTTAACCATTTGTGGGACATATTGGTGATTGAATGGTGACCCCCGTTCTATGAAATAGAGACTTAAGACATACTCTCTCTCAGCACATCAGACTCATGGTAATGAAGTAATAAACACACAAAAAAGTTGACCTTTTAGTATAATAATGGTGAATTATGTTTATTTCAAGACATCTGGTCATATTTCCTGGAGATGTACAACTGAAAATTTCTTAGGAACAGAAAAAAATTAGCTGAGTGCTTTAATGCTAATTTTTAACCCCAACTAAGCCAGGCAGTGTGTTCCAAGAGAGCTGATACACAGACCTACTGGAAGAATTAAGGTACACAGACAAGTTTAGGTCAACTCTGAGGACTGAATAGAAGTGTGTTTATAATACATGTAAGGCTCTGTGGTTTGTTCTTCCCATTCATGAAGATGTACGCTTCCCATTCCCTAGACATGTCTACTCCTTTCTCAAGGGTCATCACTTTGGAGATTTTTAGAAATGTTTTCATCTTGAGAAAAAAATAAAGAATTGAGGACTTTCAAAATAGATTTAACAGCATGGGAGAGCTTGTGCTCCAACTGTCCTTCGGTTTGCAAATCATACCAGCATAGACCTTGGTGGGGGCCTTGAAAGGTGCTGAACTTCTGGCTTTGCATTCATATTCAAATTCTCCTTTGGATTCTTGTGTCTAGTGCTAACCATGAACTACCTGTAGATCTTGCTATTGTTCTCCCATTTATCCTGGGGACACTGGCATATGTGACAGCACAAGGTGAAGACACATGCTAACGCATGTGCTTAGGAACTGTTACTCAGAGAAACCCAAGGATGTAATTCCCTTGAACTTTACCTCTATACTCCAGGACGAATTTGCAGTACTGAGTCCTTAATCCTTCCTAATCAGTTAGTTTGCCAAAGAGATCTTTTCTTGGCCTTTTTGAAGCTTCCTCCTACATACCATTATGAAAAAACCTACAGATGAGTGAAATGTAAAACTGTACTTACACAAGACAGGGATTGTTTGTTGCCTCTTGTTCTTTTGTGTTTACCTTTTCATGTGCTGTAGGTATATTTACATTGTGGTCAAACAGCTGCTCTTGCTATAAACTGGCTAATTTGGGACCTGCTGGCATCACTGTCATGGCAGCTTCACTTGTATTTATCAGCTTCTGGGGCAGACTTTGCAGCTACCTTCGAACTTTTGGCTGTCTCTTCCATCACTGAAATCAAGACCTGAAATACAGTTTAAAATTACACTGGGTGTGTCTGCAAGAGCTGGAATGCATCCCTTCAACTATAAACATAAAAACACTCTGTGCCATATTGTGACTCATGCTTACCTTTCTGTCAGTCTGGCATTTTCTATGGCAACATCATTACCTTTTTATTAGATCTCCTTATTTTCCACAACTTCTTCCTGAGTGAACTCAACCTTACTACTCTCCTATTTTTCTACTTGGATTACTCATACTTCTGTCACCCAAAACTAGGCCTACCTATGAAGCAGTGGTCCTGTTTATTATAAAAGTGGAGAGCTCCTTGGTTTACTAAGGTTTACACAGAGTTACACTAGGATCTTGAACACTGGCTGCTTCCTGCTTGATAGGTTTTTAGGCTCTCATTAGGGATGCAGAGGAGGAGCTATCACAACATCGGCAATTCTGCCACATCCCTCTTCTGTGTTTCTGTTTTATTCTGTTGTAGTTCTAGCCTGGTTTCCAAATTTTTTGTAGTCCTACATCACAGGTGCTCTGAAATATAACAAGAAATCTATCTTTTTAATTCACTAAATTTTTCATGTCAAAAAAGTCTGGAAAACTCATAATCCATTTTACACATGTTATTTATTTTCCACTCTGCCACTGACCCACAGTTACCAACTGTTTATATAGTCCTACCTGTAGGATAGATCTTTTTAGTCAGCGTAAACTGGAGTAACTTTTGATTCTGCTGGGCTATGACAACCTACATATACTGATAATCTAACCTGTAATTTGCTTGTTCTCTATATACTGAACATTCACTCTTCCTACACCTAAAATGAAGGATGGAAGTGGGAAGGAAACAAAAAGAGTGCCATTTTTCCTACTCTGCAAAACAATTGGTATTCTACTCATATACTGGGATGTCATAGAAATCAGTAAATATTAAGAGTATGTTTCAAGTTGTCATTTTAATATTTTTTCTTTGTCATGAAGGGATTAATCATAAAGGTGCAATACTTCATGAAAATGAAAAGATATACTGATGGAAGTTATTTTTATGGGTCTTCCATTGACTTATTAATCTCTGTAATATGATTAAAACAATTCAGAGAAGCAAACCATGGCAACCTCACTATACTTCCTGAATCCAATTCTTTCTTGACAGAATTACATTTTTTGCCTGGGTAGGAGATTAATGAAGGACTAGAAAGTCCCAAGTACCAAACTTGCTGCTTGACCATGGAGTCTGTTGAATTTCTAAGGCCATTTGATACTATTTCTACAATCTTCTGTGGAGAAAAACATCCCGAATATGTTAAGATCTGTTGGTTAATTTTTAGTAGGGGGGGTTGTAGCTTTTGACTAATGCATGAAGAACTAGACTAAATTTAGGCTTGTTAAGTCTTTTCTTCATGTATCAGTCTTGATTGGATATAAAGGGTGGGGGAACATTTCTTTTCTCAATCTCAGTAGCTTTCATTTTACATAATGGAAGTGGTAAAAATCACAGATACTTTTGTGTTAAGTAAACAGTATAAGAATGTTAAGATATAACTATGAATTTGCTTCATTTTTGAGTGGGCTTTCCTTTTTTTATCCATAAAAATAATACAGTAATGAACATTCAGAATTAATTTGTGCTGTAAAGCCAGATGTTAAATTGTTTCACAAATAAGTTGTTTGTTTATGCAAGTGAGATTATTATTTTAAACTCATTTTGCACATATATACAGTGCCAAATATTAACATACTAACATGGCCTAAATTTTGTGGTTGCAGCTATTTGGACATATGGAGTCATATGTACAAAGTACCTTACCGATACAGTTCTGATCCAAGAGCTCAGAGTACAGAAACCTGCTTCAGTGAGCTGTTTGATTTTAAGACTCAGAACTTTTATTTTCTTAAGAATCGTTTCAAAATGTGCCTGGATTTAATCTATCAATCCTGACATGGTTAAGAAAAGCTTAGTAGTTCATTTGTCCACTCTATGGGAATTATTATTGAACAGTAATTTGCAAGACTAGAATCCTAAATTTAAAAGTTTTCTATTGGTGTGATAGAAGATTTCAATAATCAAAAAGAGCGTTCATTGTGGTGAGACACACCACATATGTCAAATATCAACACCTGGAATCTCAGTGAGATTGTTTTTTTTCTTTCCATTTTTCAGTCTTCTATTTCACTCCTACATCTGCAAATTTGAGTATTCAAGCACAAGCTGTGAGTGGGAGTACATTATTTTGGGCTACTGGTATTTAGTTTGAAATTTTCAATCAGCCTACAGTCATCGTACAGTAAAGAACAAATACTGCCACAATATGAAAAAAACCCCACTCATTACTGTTGATATAAAATGAGTTTATACTGAATAATCCTAAATTAAATGTTAATACTTCATAGATTGTGTACTAAATGTTGGTGCATGTTGATTTCCTCACAGGATTCTCCAGTAGTGTAAGCAGTACACATGGTGAGTACACATGATTCCCATGAAATAATTTTTCTTAGATTTTTCTCAAGGTCAGTATCAATTTTCCTGCAGAGAATTAAAAAAAATTGCAATTTTCTTTTGTGTTTTCTATATACTTCACACAAGTGTATTTAGACCTACCACTCCAAAGCTGCTACTCATATAAGACAAGAGCATCTGCACATGCTTAGTCTGGTCTACTATCAGCTAAGTAATTTCAACCTTCAGAAGCTGCTCAAAGAATGCAGGACAAATTCACACACACCCAGTAGCTCTACGCCAGTATCATCTCTGGAAGAAATACACGAGATATAAGAAAACGTATTGGATACCTCTAAATAAATTAAAATTTCCCAAAGTATTGGTGATATGAAGGTGCTTATATAAAAACTTGGGAATTAAAAACTGAAGACCAATATCACTGTCAGTTTCTTGAGAACTGGGTAGAATATTACCTTTTCAGATTTTCTAAGTTGAGGTGACAAGATTAGATATCACAGTGACTTCATCTAAGCTGCTGGCTGGAGCATGGCCTGAGGAATGTCTGTCTGGTGCCATGCTGACCTGGTGGCCAACTGTGTGACTGGTTTTATGCCTCTGTGGTGGAACAGCTTGTAAGAAACCTTGCTGAACAGGTGGAATGCTTTTATACTGGAATACACTAATTTGCAACTATAGAAATTTTTTCATAAAAAGCCTTTCTTTTCAGTGAAAAGATTTGCTTTGGACCAGGGCAACTCATATCGAGTGGAAAACTCTTTGGAAAGAGAGAAGAGTCAATACAGACTCTCTTGGCATCTCAGGGTGTTGCAACAGCTTGTTTAGTTGGCCATTGTTCTGATGAACACTGGGTCTTCAAAAACATAGTACACTGCATTTTTCCTGGCTCATTTTTAAAAAATTGAGTTCTAATAATTTCATGCTAAGTTAGGAGAAAACAATCCTGAATTTTACTTTTTTTCCCCCAAGTATTGTTGGATTGGTTTTGTTCCTGTTGAGTTAATTTATGAGGCAGATTTCAGTTATTTGCTTCAGACTACGATTCAAGCATCTTAAAAATTAATTAATATGTATTTCCTTGGTACAGTTATTAGTGATATGTGAAACAGAACATTCTCACCCATGTATTTGAATATGCAATATTTCTTCCTTCAAAAATAATCTTAATTTTGACTTCTGTTCAGAATAGCAGCCATAGCCTGTTTTATTTATGTAATAGGAATTATAAAATACCTTAATAACTAATGACTTCCAAAGTACTTTGTTTGAAAAATACGTCTTGCCAGCATTTACAGAAGTATTTCTTGCAGTGTTAAGCAAATTATTCCATTTTATTTAGGAAAATCAGACCTAATGCTATAATATCAACCTGAAAAGTTTAAGCATGTTCTGAGGGCAATGAGTAGTTACTAGTGCACAATCCAATATACATCATACCTGCTATGGAAGGTAAATAACTGCTGTGAATTCTGCCAGAAGCAACCACTCCGAAAACATTATAGGAGCTCTTTGCAGAAGAGAAGCATTGCTAAGGGTAAAGATAGACCAGAACTGTCAATACACTTGTAAGTGAGAGGTAGTCTCTGGATTTCTGTGCCACAGTGTGAAGCTGAGGAAGTTCTGCTTACATAGCTTGTTTTGTGAAGGTTAATTTCTTGTGCAGATCTTGGTTCTTATTCAATTATTGTTGAACATATGCCCAAGTCAAGATTTTATCCAGGCAGGTTCAGCTTCTTGCAGAGCTATTTCTGTGAATGTATTTTAGTAAGAAGAAAACTATGTATTTCTAGCTACTTATATTTTTGTGTTCTTGTCCGAGCATCCATAAACAAGCCAGCTGAATAATGAAATAGCTATGTATTTATATCAAGGTTTTATTTTGGCCTGTTTGTAGGATTTTAATTTTAAAGCTTCCTAGTATAATCTGAAGTCCTCACAGAGAACCCTTACATAGACTTAATATTAATGTAGATACATGATGTTTTTGGTCATGTAAGGTCAGCTTTGGAAAGCAGTCACTATATTGTCACTGAACGTCTATCTGGGCATCCAAAATGAACAAATATAGCTTGATCTTTCAGAACTGCTTAGTGTCTGAATTTTAGTTGGCCTTACTTCCACACCCTGATACACACTGAAATCACAAGGCACTTTTGGCTCCGAGCTACCATCAACTAAATTATGCATCAGTCTAATCATGCTAAATCAACAGCACTCTGTTGATACAAATACAGGATCACCTTAAGTACTGAACAGAAGCACTTCATTTTCACTTATTATTCATCTCACTATTTTTTTTTGCTTTTGTCTTCTTCAGCATGTGGGGACTCTAAGCCACTCAGTTGGTTGTGAAACTGTTTTGAGCATTGCAGTGCTTCTCAGTGCTGAGTCATGTGAAAGAAATAAATTGATATAATCTTTTTGAGACTTGCCTCTTGACAGCCATACGCTTCAGGGGAAGTTGCAAATTGTTTACCATTTTTGAAGTCAAATAATTTATCGGGAGCTTTCTGTACTTTGAAAGAAAGGGTCATCCCCATTTCCACTTGCATTTCAACGTGATCTTCTCGCTAAGATTACAGTACTTTGCTGTTAGGCTTTGACCTGGAACTGTGCTAAGCAGCCATAAGCTTTGATACTACACATGGGAAATACATGGAGCATGCACCCATTGCAATCAAACACTAATAGTGTGGCTTCAACATCGCTGGTACTGAAGAGGTGGAAAATACTGGCCTTCTGTGTTTGCAGATACAGTATCTTATAAAGCAATGGGAACTGCCTGTGTATATGGGAAACAGAAATTTGCTCTGAATTAAAAACAATGTATAAAAAATCTGGAACATGGAACTTGCAGGAAATATTACTTTGCCTGCTGGCTCCAAAGCACCAGTTCAGACAGAGCCCAGGAAAGTACTATTTGCTGTCACCATTTGGTATTCTGTGTGAAATGAGATAGTAAGTGCTGCCAGTTACATTTTCTGACTAATCCAGTGCCTGCTCTGCTAGGGGAGGTGAGATGTGCCTGAATAATGAAATATTTCCCATGCTCAAAATCAAGCATGTGCTTTAGTACCTTGATGAATCAGGTGTCATAACAGAAAACACTATAACTCTTAGTGCTTGTTGGCATGTCTATAGGTAAGCTCAGCCAAGAGGACAAGAAAGGAATGGACTTCTCAGCCCTAGAAGCTTTTTGGCAGCATAATGTGGGAGCTTATCCTGTCACTGCCTAGGCTGTGCTAGAAGATTAATGGTTATTTTATTCTGACTGCCTTAAAGTAGGAAACAGTACTACAGCCTCTTCAAGAATGGCTTGAAGAGCATGCACATCTCTGTATAAATGCATAATTATATATAACTTGCACACGCACAAATGTGCACAACATATACATGCAGACTCTCAGAAAGTAAATGGCTCTGCTACTACAGGGCTTCATATAACCCTTCCCTGAATTCCAGCAGCCTTTCACTGCACCTTACAGCTATCAGCCCTCAATCAACATTTTAGCTTTTTTTCATTTTTTTCATTGCAAAGTGAATAAAAATTGGAAGGAATGGCTAGAACACAGGAGAAACATTAAGAATTGTAAACTTCATCTCCAATATAAGTTTTTCTGGAGTTTTATCATTATGAATTTTCGGTATGAGAGAGTGGTATTTGAAGAACATCTGAAGAATTACAGTTAAAAGGAAGTGAAAAATATTTATTATTTCCAAGGATGGGTTTTAAATGGTAGTTTTGTTTATATATCTCAAAGTATAGGCATAGACACAGAGTTTAAAATTTTTTCCTATGGTGTTTGAGCCCATCAGTTTCTTTCCCATTTTGACAGCAGAGACCTAACACACAGGTCAGAGAAAGGGTTTGTTTCAGTATTCCCTAGAAGAAATAATCTATCATGATTTTTTAAGCTGAGCTGTCCAATCACACGCATGAGCAGGGAGAAAGACTTCTTGTAACACACCTGGTCCAAAGGTTGTGCCCTAACCAATACTTCAGGGGCATCAGCAGCACCTGGCTCAGGTGCTGGACCATGGAGCCTGTCCAAATGCTTACAGCCAAATATGTGGGCCAGAATGATCCTTTTGTGGTTTCCTTTACTCTTAACAGATTTGAGGACTCCTGTGCTGGATTTTCATATGGGAGATCAGTGCTCACTCTCTTTGCAGCATGACTTTCTTCTGGCATCCCACCATCTGTCACCAGCTGGTTGGTTTGCTTCCAAAGGCTGCTTACCACGGCCTGGAGAGGTATATTAAAAAAGTAGAGCTTCATATTTGTGGGTGTGGCTTGGCAGTAAGTGTTGTCTTAAAAAATCCTATCACTTAGGGAACTGCAGCCAGCCATGGGTTTGTGCTGGGGAAATCCCTAACTATTCTCTGATGGCCATAGTGATAGTAAGTTCATAAAGGTAATGAACTATCTCACTGTATTTAGTATATATCTAAATAATACATAAAAAGTGAAATGTCCTAGTAGACTCATTTTGCCATGCTTTGTATATATAAAAAGGCAAGGCAAGGCAAGGCAAGTAAAGGCAAGTAAAGGCAAGTAAAGGCAAGTAAAGGCAAGTAAAGGCAAGGCAAGGCAAGGCAAGGCAAGGCAAGGCAAGGCAAGGAAAGGAAAGGAAAGGCAAGGAAAGGAAAGGAAAGGAAAGGAAAGGAAAGGAAAGGAAAGGAAAGGAAAGGAAAGGAAAGGAAAGGAAAGGAAAGGAAAGGAAAGGAAAGGAAAGGAAAGGCAAGGCAAGGCAAGGCAAGGCAAGGCAAGGCAAGGCAAGGAAAGGAAAGGAAAGGAAAGGAAAGGAAAGGAAAGGCAAGGCAAGGAAAGGAAAGGAAAAGAAGAAAGAGAAGAAAAGAGAAGAGAAGAAAAGAGAAGAGAAGAGAAGAGAAGAGAAGAGAAGAGAAGAGAAGAAAAAAGAAAAGAAAAGAGGAAAAAAAAGAAAAGAAAAAAGAAAAGAAAAGGAAAGAAACATCTTAGTCACTATACTCAATAAGATGAAAAATGCAACTATTCTGTAGTAAGCTCATACTTACAGCCATGGTTAACATGCTGGGAGTAGAGATGAGATACTAAAAAAGACTAGTTAATTGAAAACATGAGCACAAAGAGACTCCTCTGTGAAAATGGGACAACTTTGAGATGCTCCACACTAGGCAGTCAGAAATCCAGAAATCTTGATGTCCTAAGGAATTAGATATTTGGTGAGCGTTTTTTTTTAAATATTTTTTTTATTTTTACTTTTCGGGTGAGGCAAAGGGAAAAACTATTTTGTAAAACAGACCATTGGTCTTTCAATAGTCCATAAAACAACCTCAGATCTCCCTCTTGCTTCTGGTGTTCCTGGGATCAGCACACAGGACCTCTACATGCATGCCTGGATTTTATCACAGGAAGGCAATGAGTTCACTCCCAACTTTCAAGAATTAGAATCCATCAGACTACTTCTGTCTCTCTGGTTTTATCTCCTCAACTGACCTTTTACATTAATAGCTATCTAAATGTAATTTCACAAACCTACCACTAATAAAACTGTAGGCTAAGAGAAACTTATATTTGTACTATTACACTAATAGGCTTAATAACAATAATCCACTAACATCTGCAATCATAAAATAAAAACTTCATTATCATTTCAATACACTTAATACAAATCCTCAGGTTTGCCAGTACACCAGCTGTGTCCTGGTGCTCAGCAACACAAAACAGCAATTCATGCAAAATTACCAGTCTTTGTTACTGACTCTTTTTCCTGGCTCCAGTCCCAAAATATTCCTGCTGTTCAGGTCTTTTGTTTCCTCTCACTGTAAGTCTTCTGTTTCCCAGGAGAATACAAAAAAATCATCCCCAAGGATGCCTTCAGTAGCCTTCTCACCAATACCATGCCTCCAGCTCTTTATTCCTCACAGTTAAGAGCCTCAACTGCCTGGCTAATGGTCTCTACTGATTTGGGCAACATGCTTATTTCTTTGGTGCTTCTGGCATTGCTTTAAACATGCCCACAACGTTCTTTAGCACCTCTAACCAGCTCGGAAGCTTAGAGCATTAGGAAAAATAGTCTGATAATAATATTTTCTGACATCTTTCCTTAAGGATTGTAAAATGCTCAGAAAAGAAAAACAGCAAACATTTCATGCTTCTCTTTGAATTAGGATGGTACCAGTAGTGTTGACTACACCGTCGAGCTAGAAACTTGAAGTCTTAACCACGAGCAAGTCCTGAATGTGTTGGGTGCTGTGCATGCTTTTTGTAGGAAGAATTCCTCAGAAGGAGTTTGCAACTTAAAGGCATAACAGAGGAAAGAGGTTAAGAAGAGGAGATGAACACAGGATTAAATATTTCTTTCTTGGATCTACTCGTTCAACTGCTGACAGCAATTTCCAGTGTCCATTGTAAACAAGTCTGAGAGAGCTGACAATGATCAGAGAGCTCATGATGCTGAGATGTCTGTTGTGTCCCTCACAGATTGCTTCTAATCTCTACCAAGTAACCAGCCAGCACAAGGACAGTTTATGTGATAAACATAAGGAATTCTGATTTGCCCTTGTGCTTCCTCTCCATCTCACCCACTTGAACATCTTGTCATTCCTGGTGTTAGTACGGAAGATCTTGTGTGTTTGCTCATTGAGATTATGGATATCTTCCCAGCAGTTCTTTTGGGAGGGAAGTGAGGGAAAGTGAGGGAAGCCAACCGACTGTCAGTTGTTTGCATCTATTGAGAATACAAAAGAGGAATGAACAGCTCTCTCAGATGATGTCCTATTGTGTAGCAGACCACATATCTCTCAAGCTGCCAGTAAGATGAGATTCAGCATTGGTAGACAACAGAATAATCTAAACCAATTATCCATTATGAGAGGGTTGGCATCTTTTCTGAAAGCATCTTGCACTGCACCTTGGTGGAAAAAGAACCTAATCTGTCTCAGCTCAATGTGCTAGCTACTCACTCTCTCTTTCCTTTTATATTGGGAAGCTCCAGTGTTTCCATGTCCCCTGATAATCGAGCAAATAAAATAGCATCTAAATGAATGAGTGGCACACTTCTTTTAAGAACACATCTTTCCCAGGTCACAGGATACATCCCTCTTTACATTGCTCATTTGAGCACTCAACCAGTAGAGCAAATAAAGAGAGTTCAGTGGTGTCTGGAACACAAGATTCTGTAAACTGTGTTTTGTTCACTGTCTAGGTGGAAAGATTTGAAAAGTAGACCTTTTAAAGGTGTTTTAACTTCACTGGGAGGCTAACACCACTATGTTTTGGTGTTTCTTTTAAAGTAAGCATCAGAACTGTGTTTGGACAAATAAGATGCCTATAAAATGAACAAAACATTTGTGACATGAACTGACGAAGTGAGGGGAGCCAGATGCTCTGCTGCAGTCAGCCATCATTCTTCCAGACAAATCATTTCCTCAATGCTCTCTCCTCCTGTCATTCCTTATCCTCTTTATTTGCATTTCAGATTTCTTGCAGCAAGAGTGTAATGCCTAAAATTTTCAGGCCTGACTCTTCTATTTTCATATTGGTTTCAGATCTTAAGTGACTTCTATGGAGTGTATCAAAAGGGAGACTGCAAAATGCTTTTAGTGCTGTGGAACCAACTCATGTCTGTCTGCACCGAAATTGTACTCCAGTCCATATATCATTGGTACCCTGTAAAAATCCAGAGTTTTAAATTTGGCTTTTAAAGTCCAGCTTTGCAGCTACTGACATTTTTGTTGCTGTGTTTGGAGATTTTTTTCATTTTAGATTAAAGTTCACATTTTCAATCCTGTAATAATTTATCACAATACTCAGGATTATAAAACTTTAGTTTGGAGACTTAGTGTTAATATTTATAGTAAACAAATAAAGTCCAGAAGATGACCAACCTCGAACAAACTCTGGACACATTATGTGACAAATGTCAAAGTTTTATTTTGTGTAGACCCTTAACTAAAACTTGTCCACATAAACTAATTTTATTTAAGAAAAAAATGAATAATAAAAAAGGAAAGATAAAGTTTCTTTCATTTTTATTTGAGACTGTCAAATAAACGAGTTGCTTAAACATCTTTATGACTGTTCCATTCTGCTATCACTGCCATGTCTAAAGGTCAATCTATGTAGATTTTTTTTTGTTTGCATAGGTGATTCAGTGTTTTCTCCCTGAATCAGACATAAGAAACTCCCTTTGACCTTCTCCTCTGCAGGTGTTGTAGACAAAATTCTGCACAAGATGTTAAAAGGGAATATGCATAGACTTTCAGCTTAATGAAAAAGGGGAAATGGTTTAAAACATGAAGAGGGGAGATTTAGTTAGACATTAGGAAGAAATTCTTTCCTGTGAGCAAAGAACTGTGGCTGCCCCCCCCCTGGAAGTGTTCAAGGCCAGGCAGGATGGGGTCTTGAGCAACATGGTCTAGTGGGAGGTGTTCCTGCCCATGCAGGGGGGGTAAGAACCAGATAATCTTTAAGATCCCTTCCAACCCAAACCGTTTTATGATTCTATGATTCTATGGTTCTATGACTTTGACTATGAAGTCATAATGAAGTGACTATAGAAGTAAGAGAGTACAACAATAGCATAAGAATGCAAAATGGAGCCACAGGAGTGGGATGCTTTCCTGAGCTCTTTGGGAATAAGGACTCTTTAGAATACAGTACAGCTACTAAATCATTACCTGGCAGAAATTATCACTTTGAAGTACCATATGTTTAATTATCTTTATACAAACCAAAGAGACAGATTGGTGAATGACTTCTCTGATGTCATCCTGCTGCAATGGCTATCAACAAACTTGATATTTATTCCCCTTTTTTTCACAATTTTGGTTGTATAATAGTATTAAAACAGTAATCAGAGTGCTTCCAATCAATGATGCATTTCTTGCCTGGTGGAAATGACTTAGCTTTCATTTGTGTTTCCAGAATTCTTCACTGGAAGATCAAAACAGTTCCTGAGATATATCATGGACATTCACTGTCCTCTCACTTCAGTCTCCAGGCAGTCTGCATTTATTGATTGAATGAAATAATTTTCTAATAAATGGTGCTCATAATACAGATAATGACCTCAACATATGAACATAAACCTCCAGTTCAAGGAGGGTGCCTAGTTCAGCATAAACCTACCAACAACAAACAGCCTGCCTGTTTTTTTTCTGTGTGGTTGCCATGAAGTTCTGTTATGAGAAATAGGATTTTAAGGTATTAGCTTAGGAGTCAGGACATCTGAATTCATTTCCTTGTGATACCACTCACATCTGCTGGGATACTGGGTATGTTTAGATCCAAAAAAAAGGAAAAGATCATGAATTACTGGAAAGAGTCCAGCGAAGGGTTATAGAGATGGTTCTTATGAGGAAAGACTAGGAGACTTGGATCTTTTAGCCTGAAAAAGAGACAACTAAGAGGGAATTTTATTTAAGCTTATAGAAATATAAAGGGTGAGTGTCCTGAGGATGGGATCAGACTCTTTTCAGCAGTGTCCAGCAACATGATGAAGGGCAACAGTCACAAACTGCTACACAGGAAGTTCCGTCTGGACATGAGGAAAAACTTCTTTGCTTTGAAGTGACAAAGCACTGGAAGAGGCTTCCCAGAGAAGCTGTGGAGTCTCCTTTTCTGGAAATATTCAAAACCTTCCTGGACGTGATCCTGTACAACCTGTTCTAGGTGAACTTGCTTTAGCAGGGGTGTTGGACTAGACGATCTCCAGAGGTCCCTTCCAACCTCTGCCATTCTGTCCTTCTGTGATTCTCTGAAAGGACTTCAGTGCCCTGCAAGGCAATGCCCAGGCATCCAGAGTGTAGAGCTTTGTGTCTGGAAGTAGTTAGGCTTCCTATGTAGTGGCTTGTTGTATATAAAAATAGCTTTCCTATTAAGCACAAAGCCTTAGATGCTTGAGTGAACTCTAGACCTTTGACACCTGAGTCAGGGTGACAGGCAAAAGCCTCAATTCATTTAACAGTGACCAGGGTCTACCTCACACACCTAGGTGCCTACATTGCTTCAAAGGAACAGGTCAGAGGTCTTTAATTTTGTTCTTTCTGTGTCTCCTATGCAACAAAAATGATATAAAACTGTAATCTCCTCAGTGGTTATCAGAATTCAAGACAGTATGACTGCAATTACTTGCCTTCTAGAGAAAGTTTACTTTTTAGCTGTGAAAACCTATCATAAAGTTTTTTAGAACACACTCTTATGCATCTCAAATTTTCCTCAGCTCTTCAGGCAAAATATCTGGTTGAATGTTGTCAGGTACTGTATATTGTTGCAATTCCACTGTGTTCTTTACACTGATATGTACTGAGAACCTGGATAGGTGCATTTGCTTCTTACCTTTCTTTCACCAAGACAAAGCTTTTCTTTGAGGTCATGGGTCCTGCAGAATGAAGCAAAAACTTTAACTATCTTTGTTATAGTTCATCACATGCTTGCCAAAGACTCGTGCTCAGTGACCATCCTAGTACAATACCAGCAGAAAATCAGTGGCTATTTCCAACTTGCTGTGTGTTAACTACTTCATGAGGCAGTTGCAGGTTATTCAGTTTGCAACTGCATTTCAAATTCAGATTGTTATTGCAGCAGAGCAGTCCAAAATGTTTTCCAAAGCATTTCCCTGATGCAGCAACCCACCTTCCTCTGAGCAATGATGAAACTTCCTATCTTCCATTCTGCCACCTCTCATAGAGTCCTTTCCACTCATCTACCTGAAGAAAAAAGGTGTGGGGAGGGTGAAGAGGGAAATTTTATCCCATGTCTGGTTTGAACAAGGTATATTTTATCTGCTTCTCATAGAAGTCAACACTAATATATTTTCTTTTTTTTTTTTTTTTTTTTTTTTTTTTTTTGATGCCACTACACCTTGACAAGGAGCTTTTGTGTGTCCAGATGCATGGGTAAATCACAGTTCCACAGTGCATATAAACTCCAGCACAGGTGGACATACTGTCTGAACCTTCCACATTTCTGTAGGTGAGGATATCTACTGGAGAGGATATCTTTGTCCCAGGAACACCATTCTTGCATGTAAAACCTCATGGTAGTGGGTTCCTGGACTAAAGAAATGCAGAAGTGCTGGGTACTGAGTAGAAAAGCTATCCAGGGATTTTGTCCAATAGAACTACTGGATGTGAGAATTAACCACATCCTATGCTCTGCTGTCTTGCACATTAGTCATAAAGATAACCTAAAAAGGATAATGGTTTTGTAAGCAACATGATATGTTGGAAAAAAGCTTACTAATATCACTATGTAAAGAACCTGACTTACACCTCCAGTCTGTTAAACATTCTTTATTTTGAAACTGTCCTACACGAATAAACAAGTGGATTTTTTTGCACATTTACATACCACTTTTTGTACTTTAAAAGGTACAATTACATTACATAACCACATAAAGATAGAAATTACATTATTATTTTGTCTCACTAGCTATGTGCAAGCTCTGATCTTACAACTGGTGTGCTCATTTTTATTCAAGTCTTGCTTGCTTAGAGATGTAGCTTGATTTTTAATAGGCTTATCTTTTCTACTCATTATCACAACAAACATATGTGAATAATACGAAATTAAAAAAAAAAAACAACAAACAAACAATGGGGTTTTTCCATGGCTGAAAAAGGGATTTTCCAAACTCTGGATCTGTGAACTGTGAAAACTGATACAATATAGAGAAGAAGGCATTTTTTAAAGGGAGCTTAGGAGACATGTAACACTATCTAAAGTAGCTGCATGTTCTATATACATTAGTTCTTGTTCCAGATCTAGGTGGGCTACAGCATTTCCTGAACAGTGACTGTTCTGCAAAAATAGGATACTTTTTTTTTTTTTTTTTTTTTTTTTTTTCTGAAATCCTGCAAGTATATCAGACTTTTCCACAGCGTTTCTCTGACTGAACTGTACATCATTGGTACTGACAAAAAGCAAATATTAAACTGACAGTCCATTGACATTTGTGTTAGAACTGGCTTGTGTTACATTGGACAAGGTGCTGATAGACACAGAAGAAAGACAGAACCCCATTTCAGAAGAGCTTTGTCACGGAGGAGGCAAATTAACCTGCGTGTGATGTGATTATCCCTGTTCTAATCAACATTTAATAAGTACTTTGTGCACATGAGAACAATAAAAGATAAAAATAAAGAGTTAATATTAGAAATTCCAAGGGACAGAGACTCATTCTTGTTTTCTTTTTGCTCCCTTAAGGAGTACTTGTTCATGAATGTAGTTTGTGGGAAATAGGATGTTTAATTAAAAATTAATTAATTAAATTGCATCTTGTTGTTAACTTTTATCAAGTCAGGTAGGATTTTAAAGACACAGAGAGGAAAGATCCAGATTATTCCCAGGTACTTTATTGTTGTTTGTTGTCAGCTTCCCTCTTACCTTTTCCCCAAGAAAGAGTCCAAGATCTGGTGATTTCTTCAGACCTCTTCCTTTATAAGAGTTCTGCCAAGCAGAAGGAGTAGAAAACACATTACTAAAATCACTAACTACTCACAGTGAATGCAAGCAGGTCAATTTTTTGTCAATACTTGTGGTAGCTCTTTGTAACAAACCCTGTCACCTACAGAGCTTATGTAATTAAGTAATTAATTAATTAAAGGACAGAAAAGCATTCTCAAGAAGTATTCCTAACCAGTGTGAAGAGTCCAGCTTCATCACATTACTGCTTCATCTCTACTCTGTGGTTTTCACAACACAGAACCTACAACTTTAAGTTGTATGACCTTAGACTTTCTAGCCACAACACTCAGATTTATGGCAGCTTAGAACAGAGGGCAACACTGCAGCAGAATTTTATTAAAGCTGCATTTCCTAGACCATTTTCTGTAGCACTTTTTCTCCTTCTCCTCCTTTTCCTAACGTGACAGGGCATCATATGGCTCTGACATGGAAATTAACATGTGTGATTCCTTGCAAAGCTGCTCTGCATAAATAATCATTCAGATTACTGACCTGCTAAGGCTCCTATCTGGCAATCAGACAGCAAAGCTTGTCATTTCTCCCATTTGGTGCTGCTCCACCATTCCCTTATCCTGACTTCTAAGCTGTTATGTCTTTCGTGTCTGACATCAGAGAAGATAATCAGCTGTGGCTTAGGAACATTATCATTCTAGGTCTTATGTGTAAGTATCTTGGGTTAGTAAGAAGACAGATAGGTATCGAAAAAAAAAAAAAAAAAAAGAAGAAAAAAGAAAAGAAAAGAAGAAAAAAAGATGTGACTGGACAAAATCAGGCCAAGTTGCAAGTGTTTAGGTTTCCAGGAAGTGATATAATTTCAGTTTTTCACAAATCAGGTTTGTAACAGATGGGTGGATGTAGGTCAGCTGCAGCTGGCATCTTAGTAAGCACTTGCTGTACGGTTTCATTTCTGTGTGTCTTGTCACATGACAGAAGAAGGTTTAAATCAGTCTGTGCAGACCACTTCTAATAAGACAAGAGATAAAGAGGGGGAAAGCCTGCAACAGCAGGGCAGGATTCTGGCATTCTCTTGTGCCTTAGGGCAGATTCATCCTGGATGCACACAGGATAAAGCATCAGTGTTACAGGCAGGCAGAATTTACACCCCTGTTGATAAGAACTGTGACACATATGATACATGAGCCCACACACTGAGCTGATGCTCTTGTGATCCCAGGACATCAAAGGGTCAGCCAAGGACATAGTGCCAGGCAGGACTTTGAACTTCCTAGCTGTTAGTGATAAGCACTTGAGGTTTACAGGTCTGTCTTCAAATTTAGAAAAGAGCTGTTTCAGAAACAGCTTCCCTTTCCTCCCAGACAATAAGCAATCCCCAGTCCTTTCCTTTTAATGGCACACGGCCCCTTCAGTAAATGCATGTTTTGGAGAGCTTGAACGATGGGGTGGTACATGGGGTATCCTTTGGAGCTGTGAGAGCCTGCCATACAAATACCTCATATTTCACAGGGCTGTGGGATGCAGCAGCTCCTTGGGAGCTGTACCAGGCTGTGATGTGGCTGTGCCTGATGCACACGCTGCAGCCTCTCATCATCTTCTGACGTCTACAGAGCCTGGAGTCTGCTGCTCTGCCCCTGCAGCTGCTCAGAGCATTGCTGGGCTGACAGCTAAAGGAGGTCGCTGCTACTTACTTGATTTAGCCTTAAAGGTAACAAATAAACAGGCACAAAAAGATTTTAGATCATCTGTAGTATTACCCTTTCCTCCTGGAACACCGCTGTCCCCTGTTCTCCTTATATCTGGTATCTTTTCCTAATTTAGGCACCATGATCCTTGTTTTAAACTAATGACTAGGTGCTAGTAACATTCTAATGCCCAGTAAAAGCTGAGTCAAGCCCAGGAATTGTTTTCCTCATAAATTTCTGAGCTTGCTGAATTCTGAGTCTGAGATAAAATTATTTTGGATATTGTCATTATTTATTTATGTATATTACTTGTTTATGTACTCTACAGAACAGAAGAGAAGCCAGCCAGTAAAGCACCTGCATATGTGCCTAAGTCAATGGAATTCAGCTTAAAGACATAAGTACTTCCCTTTCTGGTGTCTCTGGGTAGATCTGTAAATAAGAAGTTATAGCTACTGACACAGAAAGATGTACTCACTTTAAAATCTCTGACATATAGAGATCTTTTGCATGCTTTACAGCCTGTAAGGAAATTCTTGAACTATATTCCCCTCTGTGGATTAAAAGTAGGTAAGAAATTACATTGTTTTCCTGATGTACCTCTGGGATCCATTGCTGTTAAGAGTCAGACCTGCAGAGGGGCAAATGAAGGCCAGGCTATGGCTTGCTCTGTAAGCATTGCATTAAGACAGGTACAGTGGGAAGCTTCTGGCTGGGGCCTAGGGACAACATCCACTGGAACTGAAATCAATAGTAAACTTTCCATGGCATGAAATAGCTTTTGGACAGGATCCAACAGGAAAATAAATTGTAGCTTACTGTGGAAGATAGTATCTTTTTTTCATCATCTTGTTTATTTGAAAGGAATATGCAAAATCCCATTTCCCCTCATATAGCAGAAACTCATTAGAAACCACTCTTTTGGTGACACTTCTAATCTCTCCTCTGGGAGCATTCTTCTACTTCTTATTCTTCCTTGCTCTCTTCATTTTTGTCTCCCTACTGAGTTAATTTGCTGGCTCTTCTATAGTGCATACAATAATAACCAGTGCCAGAGAAATTTTGCCATGTACAAGTGAGCTGGATGTGGTCATAAAAGCCTTTGGTTGGGATATTACTGTGGCTTCACCAAAATAATTTCACAGAGATGAGTATATCCTAAAGAAACCTTGAAACTTCTGTCTTTGAAGAGGTTTAACCTGATCCATCACAGCTGCATTTTATGTTGTGCTCCTTCTAGATTTCACGAAATCAAAGAACTATGCTTTGTTTCCCTCCAGCCTTTGGCAGCTGGTGATCTTGTAAAAAAAAAAAAAAACAAAAAAACAGACGTACTGGTGAATGATTCTTGACTGAAACAGCCATGCAAAAGCCCCCTGCTCTTCTTTGCAACTCCAGGCTGCAGAATCACTTGATGCTGTGAGTAGAATGGGATCTGTACTAATCAAGAATCAAAATATCTCAATAGAAAATAGCCTGTACAGAATAAATTTGTCACAGAACAGCTACCCCACTTTTATGATAAGTGGAAAGACTTTTGACTGTGCTTGTGCCCTTATCAATGGGCCATTTGATATGGTTAAATGGGATGTAAAACTCTCTAATAAACTTATCTTCATGTTTGCTGGCTCATCTCTCATGGATGGGAATCAGCTGCCATTTTGGCTTTCTCCACCACCAGCGGGTTGTTAGAAATTAAGCCTTTCTCCTTTTCATATTCTCACTCTTACAACACACAGCAAAAACCAAACGTGTTTTGATGGTTGAACACAACGAGCTCAGAGGTTTTTTCCAACAAGAACAATTCTGTGATTCCGTGTTTCCTTGCTTGATGTGTTCCTGAAACTATGTGCAGTGATGGCTTACCAAAGCAGTGAAGCTCTGCTTGGCAAAGACATTTTCCCAACTGGACCTTTTACAGGCTGTAGCACAGAAGTTGTGCTCTGGGTTCTGGTTAGTGCTGATGTGGAGTCAACAAGGTGCAGAGGCAAGGCTGGGACCACATTTGGCAGAGTGGTGCCCCTGGGGCACATGGATATCCCCCAGCACAAGCAGTTCCAGTACACCCACACCACCACAGCTGCCCTGTGACACAGCTTCACAGTCACACGGCATTTTTTCATGTGTTTCCAAGAGTAAAAAAATAACCAGGCAAACTCAAAAAGCCCTGAAGTACAGAATGGAAATTATAGCCTGACAAAGATGACATTTCTCAGGATTGGCTATATCCAAAATGCAGCCTGTTGGTCACAATTGTTGAGTCATTAATTTCCTTTCTGGACAAGCAATTAGTGCTATACTTCCTGGGAAGAAAATTTCCCCTTGGATGGTGGTGAGAGAGGTTAGGCAAATGATGACAGGTTTACAGAGGTTGGCAGCTGCCTAATCCTTAGAAAAGTTTCTGGCAAGATGTTTTACAGAGAAACACTTGCATGTGCTGTGCAGGTGGAGTTCATACCTAAAAATCCATTAAACTCCACAGCTGATGCCACCTGAAAGGTGGTAGATCTACATAAATCAATGATACTTGATTTACAACAACCGAGAAAAACTTAATTTATCTGCCTTTATTGGACCTTTCCTTGAATAAAGGTCATAAAAAAAATTTCTATGATACTGTATACCCATATATATATCTTATTTGAGCAAGGCAGAGAAGGAAACAGACTTTTTTCTTCATAGCGTGTTGTACAGTTCACCCACCTCTGTTATTATGAGTGAAAAGTAATAAACATTAATAAACTGAATATTCTGCAGGGTGTTTCTTATTTCTGTTGTTACTGAGTTCTACTCTCTTCAATATCAAATCCAGTAAGGACTGAAGACCATTAATAAAGTCTATTATTATGGTGAAGACCATTAATAAAGACCATTAATTACTGATAACACTAATTACACCTAAAAGATTTACTAAATTCTCATGTTCTTCAATCTCACATGGCTAGCACAAAGAAAAATATAAAAACTGCAGCTGGAAACATACAGTTTAGGTTAAGAAAGCCATTACCACCTAACAACACAAGGAAGAGGGTCACTAGCTTTGAATTCAGTTTGGATGCTGCTGAAAGCCAAATGTAAAGTGCTGGGAAGAGCTTTACACTTTACATTCCCCTTTCAGGAACTCTAAAGTGAATAAACTTTCCACAGAACTGCTTCCACTACAGAGCATGGCATTTCATGCTGCCCCACAGACTTCAAATGGCACATGAACATTTTCTGTAAGGGTTTGAATCTGAAGGACAGGTGTGGGTCCTGAACATATGACCCAGGGGATGGGTAAAGACCAGAGCCTGCCCTCAGTGCTACTTGACCAAGGGTGATGATGTTGGGCCCTTGTCACTGGATTCTGCCACTCTTTGTGGAGTAACATGCTGGACCATATCCTCAACACATGCTTGTCTCTAGGGTGTTAACAGGACCTCAGACTCCAACTGCAAAGCTGGATATGTAGTTTATATGTAACTTTTTCTTCTATATGTAACTTTTAGTTATCAGCCCCCAGCTTTGCTTCAAGCAGTCATCCATTGGCCTTAATCTACTGGGGCAGTTCTTTGGGTAAGCAATGAAGTGCTCTTCCTTTTGCATCTCCCTCTCTATTTTCTCCTTCTTTTCCCTCTTGTCAAGTGCAAAGGAAAAGTTTATTGGCCGGAGGAGGGTGAGGGGAAGATGAATAACACAAATCTCTCTACTTCTCTGATCTTGGAGATACTGGTGTGGAATGCAAAGCTGTGTTGCCTCTGTTCTAATTGGAATCTGTAGTTGATGTTCCCCAGGGAATAGTTACTCAGTTGGGAGCTTTATAAAGTAGTAATGGTCTCCCAAGAGTGAATCTGTCCAGGTAGGTGAGTGGAGTAAGAAAATGGGGGCAATGTGCTGGCTTTTTGCCAGCTTTTTTTTTCTGTGTCAATTTTTTTTTTTGCCTGTTCCTGGAAATGCAAAGGGGCCAGACACAGTTGTGGACCTGTCTGTACATGCTGATGTTAGCTTTCCTTTCAAGTTCATCCAAAGCTAGAAAAAGAGTAATCTGAGAATTGATTTTTACTTCTCTTGAGCTCTGAAATATATGTAGGATTCAAGCTTCAAAGAAACAGCTTAGTCACCCACACGGGACTGTATTTTTTTAGATTCTCCTTTGCATTTTAACTGCACTCTGTGGACCATTCATCCAAACAGAGATATTGAAACTCAGCTGACTGCCAGAAGCTTTTGTGATTTTTGTACTACAGTAAACAGACCTTGTTTCTTCTTCTCTTACTACATTTAACTTGAACTGAACAATTTTCTCCAAAAAAACCCCAAAAGATTTTCCAGTCATAGTGAAAAATCCCAGTGATTTGGTTGGCCCTGTTGCACAGTACTAGTTGTTACAGGCTAACAAAAAAGGACCATTAAGCTCAGTTGATCTGTGGTTCACATTTCTTGAAGACAAACTGAACACCTATGTTCAGTGGCTAAATTTTCCAAAATGAGGTATGGTCTTCATATGTTCATGTTATTCTGAACCTTTCAGAAGAGTGCCTGTAAAGCCAGGTTCTGGTCAGAGTCCTGTCTGCACAAAACCAGGGAGTCTGGCTGCAGTAAACTTGCTCCTTAATCTGAAGAGGAGAGTTAATTCTTGAGCAGAGTGGCAAGATAAGAGACTGGTGATTATCCAATACTTTGTTATAAACATATTACTCGTCTGCCTCTACAAAGCTGTCAGCCAGCACAGCATCCTGCCAGTACCTGAAGGAGGATACAGAAATCTGGAGAGGGACTTTTTGCAAGGGTACATAGTGATTGGACAAGGGGGAATGGCTTCAGGCTGAAAGAGGGTAGGGTTAGGTTAGATAAGGTTAGATAATGGGAAAAGGTTATTTTCTGTGAGGCCAGGTTGGGTGGGGGTTTGAGCAACCCAGTCTACTGGCAGGTGTCCCTGCCCATGGCAGAGAGTGTTGAAACTAGATGATCTTTAAGGTTCCTTCCGACCCAAACCATTCTATGATTCTATGGCCCCCTTATCATAACAGTTTATTGTTGTCATCAAGGAGCACAGTAGAACCCCATCTGAGACACAAACCAGCATGTGTTATGGGTGAGGGACATAATAATTCTCCTATCTGCAAGGATTTATACCTATAAACAAGAGTATATCACCTACCTGGGGTGGTAAATCCTTGCTCTGGCAGATTTCTTCCCTGCTGTCAGGCTCTGTAGCAACACAACAATGCAGGGGACCTCATGGGTGGCCTAGACCCCCTGTTGCTTAAAGCTGTCTCATATTAGGCTTATGACAAGGAGCTGTTGAAATGAGGTGGGATAATATTTCTTTCCTTCAGTGCAGATGCGAACAAGTACTTCACTCATGAGACTATTTGCACAAAGTAATTAGGAAGAGTGGGAGCTTGCCTGACTGAGTTATGTTTCACTATTCATCTGTGTGCTCACAGCTGCCTCTGCTCCTTGGGCAGCTTGGGGGTGGACTCAAGCTGACTGCACAGGCTCGGTATCAGGACAGGCTCCTGGCTGTGGCTGTAGATGTTCTGCTTTCTGTGCCTTTGCTCCCCATGTACACTTTGTCTGTCTTGCCTTTTCAGACTTCAAGTGATTTTGGGGATGGGGTTTGTTTCTACCAAAATGTTTACTGCCATGTGCATTAGTTTGGAGTCCTCAAGGGTTCTGGTACATGCCTCAAAACTAAGATCAGTGTACTTACCCAAGCACAGTGTTTGAGCATTAAAATGGTTGTGGAAGCTAATTAATCCAGGCAAATAGCACAGTGACAAATTTATACTGTCTCTAAGCTCCTTGCACTCTGCTGTGCCATATTGCTACAGCCTATCTAGTTGAAGAGCATTTAGTCAAAAGGGAACTTGATGTTGACTGGAACTACTATACACTGCTGTAATATAATCTAAGGACATTACCAAGTGGTGCCCATTTTACTTACTGCAGGGATAGGAAATAAGATGAGGAACATTTAAGTGTTCAGCAGTGCCCTGGATCCCAACTAGGCACCTTCACAGCCCAGGAATGTTCCAAGCTTGAGGGAGTAACTGAACAGATCAGGGTGAGGGGAACAACAGTAAAGAAAGTGCAGCATAAATTTGTATTTGTAGTGAAATAAATTGGAAATCTGGGGGGATGTGAGACAGGAGCAAGAGATTGGAAGAGAGAGACAGAGAGAAAAATTCAATGTGCTTCCCACTTAAATGTATAATTGTAAGTCAGTGCAAAAGCCAGAGCATGGTATATGGGGTGGAAAGGGGCTACATTTTCAAAAGCTGCCTCTTCTTGTTAGATTTGTAGAAAGGCAAAGACAAATGACTCACAACCAAGAACCACTTTTTATAAAAACAGTGGTGTCTATAAGGTAAAGAACTCAACACAAAAAAATTTTCCATCTCAGTGCAGCTGTTTCATGAACTGAATGAAAATAGATTTCAACTAGGTCCAGGTTATAGCCTGTAAAATAAAATCAGGATAGCTATAGAGCTCCTGTCTTACTGAGGTAATAGGAAAATAACTTGATTTATACTGAGTCCCTTTGGCCTTGTTTGTATCTGGACTTGTGGAAAAACTTCCGGAGTGAGGCATTCTTGTTTCTGTAACTTACACCACTTTGTTTTGTAATTTTTATTTTTGGTAATCTCCTTTGTAAACAGAATGTCCCGCAGAGACTTACAATAGTGAATCCAATGCAAACAGGACATCAAAATACATTTAAAAACGCATGCTGGTGTATGGTTAAGATTATGATATTCAAAACTATGTAGTTTAGAACATAGAAGGCTATACCATTACAAACACTTGAAACAAAGAATTTCTCCCAGTTACTATTATTTCTGAGGGAGCATATGTTTGGATTTCTTAGGACCTTATCGCAACCTCTGATAATCTTTCCTTGAGAAATCACAGAATCATAGAATGATTTGGGTTGGAAGGGACCTTAAAGATCACCTACTTCCAGCCCCACTGTCACAGCCAGGGATACTTCCCACTAAATCAGGTTGCTTAAATCCTCATACAGCCTGGCCTGGAACACTTCCCTGGAGAGGGAATCCACAGTTACCTGGGCAGCCTGTACCAGTGTCTCACCACACTCATAGTGAGGAATTTCTTCCTAATGTCTAACCTAAATCTGCCCTCTTCCAGTTTAAAACCATTACCCCCCATCCTATTCCTACTTGCCCTTTTTAAAAGTCCCTCTCCAGCTTTCTTGCAGGCCTCCCTCAGGTCCTGGAAGGGAAGAAATTCCTCCCCTTTTTCATGTGACAGAAATCAGTGTGTAACCAGATCACAGCAATAGCTTTGTGTGAGTTATTTTGTTGTGTGAGTTATTTTGTTGTGTGAGTTATTTTGTTATTTTGTTACCTAGACCCCCTCTTCTTTCCCTCTCGTTACTCAGGTGCTGCCACCCAGGTACTGCCCTGAGCATCCATCAGCAGGTGTCTGGTCCCCTTGCTTGTGTCCCCTTGCTGACCCTGCTGCTGTCAGGTGGGTGTGATGGAGGTTGTGAGGCATGGGCTAGGAAGAGCAGAATTGAGGAGGCTGGAGGATTGCTGATACTTCAGTCCCAAATTCTGTGGTTCCTACTAAAAATGTATGGAAAATGCAGAAATGAGTAGCATCCCCATGAGTTACAAACCCCACATTACTGTACTGAAAGGACATTCCATACTAAATAGGAAATCTGGCAGCTTATTTAGTGCTTACTCCAGCCTTGATGAGAGACTTGAAGTGGAGGGCCAGGGCTTAGCTCCATCTGGTAGAGTAGAAATATGTGAGAAGAATTGACCCCTGTAAAAGATAGTTTCCAGTCTAATCCACTTCAATTTCTATGTTTGTCTTGCAGCCTGTCCTGCAATGAGATGGAATGCTTCTTTTTGTACGAACTTACTGTTTTGTAACCAGCTTTTGCAAAGAAAATATTGCTTTGATAGAGGTTTAGGCAACCTCCAAATTTTAGTCAGGCCCCACAATCATGAGCTTAGTTTGCTCATACACCACAGGAGTGTGTCCCAGATTTCTCAGATGACTTTGACAGTTTTGACTGATTAATGTAATGCAACCCTGAAAACAGCACAGTTTACTCTTTGTGGAAAGACTTCTACCTGCAACACAAGATAGTTTTCTCAGCTCTTTTTTTCTATCTACTTTCTTGCAGTAGAAAGAAATGGCAATGCAGGAGCTGCTGAGTGACAGCATCCCTACAGCCCCATCATTCTGCTACATTAAGACAAGTGACAAGACAGCTTTTAAAAATCTCCTGACACAGACAAAAAAGAATGTTTTCTCTAAAAACTTGTCTAACCATATTAGTTAAAAAGAGTCTCTTGACAAAGGAGAGCAAATTCCAGTCTCTGTGAAGGCAGCAGCAATCTGGAATTATTTTCTAATGACTAAAGTGCAGTTATAAAAGATTTCCACTTGCAAGAGGCAAGATCAGTTTTGGGTTTGCATGGTAAGGTTTTCATAGTGGGGGCCTACAGGGGTGGCTTCTGTGAGAAGCTGCTAGAAGTACCCCTGCCCAGTGTCCAGTAGAGCCAATGTCAACTGGGTCCAAGATGGATCTGTTTGCTGGCCAAGGTTGAGCTTATCAGCAAGGCGGGTAGCACCTCTGATAACTTATTTAAGAAGTGGGAAAAACTGCTGGGCAACAGAGGAGGAGAGAGGAGTGAGAGTGTGTGAGAGAAACACAACTGCAGACACTAGGGTCAGTGAAGAAGGAGGGAGAGGTGTGCTCCTGGTGCCAGAGCAGAGATTCCCCTGCAGCCTGTGATGAAGGCCATGGTGAAGTGTGCTGTCCCTCTGCAGCCCATGGAGGACCCCACATCTGCCCCACAGGCAGATGCTGAAGGAAAGCTGTGATTCTTTGCAGAATCCACACTGGAGTAGGCTTCTGGAAGGACCTGCAGACTGATGGAGAGATGAATGCAGGCTGCAGCAGGTTGGCTGGAGGGACTTCTGACTTTGTGGAGGATCAACATCAGAGCAGTTGGTTGAAAAGATGAAAGTACCTGTCCTGGAGCAGTTCATGAAGAACTGCAGGCTGTGGAGAGGACTCACATTGGACCAATTAATGGAGAATTGTCTTCTGTAGGAGGGATCCTGTGCTGGAGTAGGGGAAGAGGAGTCCCTGCCCTGAAAAGGAAGGAAGAGCAAAGACAACACGTGATAAATGGACCAGAGCCCCCATTCCTCATTCCTCTGTGCTAATAGTGGAAGAAGGTAAAGAAAATCAGAAGTGAAGTTGAACCGTGGAAGAAGGGAGGAATGGGGAGAAGGTGGTTTTAAGATTTAGTTTTATTTCTCATTACCCTACACAGATTTTGTTTTGCAGTAAAATAAATTAGTTTTCCCAAGCTGAGTCTAATTTGCCCATGATGAGTGTTGGGTGAGTGATCTCTTCCTGTCCTTACCTCCACCCAGAAGTGTGCTGTATTTTCTCTCCCAAGTCCTGCTGAAGAGAGCAGTGATAGAGCAGCTTGGTTGGCACCTGGCATCTTGCTGCAGTCAACCCATCACAGAGCCCCATATCAAAAGCCACATTTTACTGATGTTTTAGTGACAATTTGCCCCAGGTTGGCATACTTGGCTAAAGTATGTATCTGGATTTTAGATGGGAAGAATAAATACCTGGGGACATTCTAGAAGATTTTTTTTTTTTTTCCAGACACTGGTGAGATAGAGGCTGTACTTGTGAATTAAAAGCAGTCATAGAGAGCCTTTGGACATTGCTTTCAGAAAGACTGATTCCTATCATCTTATCAGTCAAAGCATATGACTGCAGAATGCACTGAAAGTTGTTTCCACAGCTATGACATAGAAATGTCTGGCAGATTATCTGGTAGTACAGAAGGTCAGCAGTCGTGCTGGGATCTCGAAATACAGGGAAGACAAATTCCTCTCTGTTACTAGGTACAAATTAAAAGAAAGGAAGAAAGAAAAAGCAATCAATTTTAATGGAGTGACCCTGGATTTACACTGTTACAGCTGAGACCAGAATCTGGCTCATTGTATGTAGATATATCCATGAATAACCCTCTTAACCTGTTGGAGAGCTAATGATGGAAAATGTTCCCTATAAAACTATATATATATTACATCTGTGTAAATATGTTAAAAAAAACCCAAACTGTCAGCATACTTGCTGGCAGATGTATGAATGTTTCAACAAGTTCTCTGTACTCTACATAGCTTCGTTTTTATTCTCTACATAGACTCACACAAATGCACGTGTATATAGGTTTAATAACATTTAAAGAGTACAAGACTCTTAAGAGAGAAAATTTTGATCAGTTAGCTCTCCCAAACAAACCAGATCCCATTGCAGAATATATGCTATCGGATGTACTGCTAATGAAACACATTTTATAAGCATTACTTTGTTGCCAGCTTTAAAATTCAGCAGGCAATTTATGTAATTCTCTGGAGATATTCAAAACCTGCCTAGATGCAGTCCTATGTAATGTACTCTGGGTGATCCTGCTTTAGTGGTAGAGTTGAACTAGATGATCTCTAGAGGTCCTTTCCAACTCTGGCAATTCTGTGATTCTGTAGTAACCCTGAGATATAAGAAACAGGGGACCTTTTTTCTCTTCCTTCACCTCTCCCAGGGGAGAGCAAGAGAAGCCCTAATGACAGCACTGGAGTGTCCCCAAGAATTACTCAATCAAAAGCAGCTGGGCTTCTTGCATTATAGTTGCCTTAAATTACTTTTTATTATGGGCTAGTGGCAAATTTTTAAGGAGTAAAGAAAGAACATGGAGTAGGTGTCTTGAAGTCCCACTGCCCCTTGGAATTACTTTTGGAGAGATGTAATGACAAACTCAGGGCTAAATCTCGAGACAAAATCGTCCTTCATTCCTATAACTGTGTGTAATCAACAAAGTGACTCCTGACCCAAACTTGTGTGTCCACTACTTCAGTAGAAAAAAATAGAGGGGTTAAGGAAGGATTTGACACATGCTTCTGGAATTTTTAAAAGCTAATAAACTGGTTAAATCTTTATAACTGTGTAGTTATAGTGAATAGTTAGTGTTTTTTGGCAAGGCTGTTAAGACATATTTACAGCATGCAATTGGAAAATAAGCTTGTTATAAATAAACTATTCCCAGTGACAGATTAAGAAAATATTGGATATGTACAAAATGACAGCATTAAACAATGAAAGTATTTCCTGAGGAGCTGAGCCTTAGCAAAAGCCACAGACAAAATATTTTTAGTGGCATTCCAACACTCTGTGTTTCAGAGCCATTTATAACAGAGCTCATTATGAGATACTCCTTTCTGCTACAAGCCACAGCTGGATATACCAAAAAATAACCCTCAGAAAAAAAAAAGATTAAAGAAATATTTACCTATGAGAAAGAGTCACAGTACCTGGCTTTATTTCCTACGGCTAATTTCTCCTTTTCAATCCACCATGTGGGTTGAAGAGAAGAATTTGCCCTTATGCCTCTAAATCCTCAAGCCCCTGCCTCTCCAGAGGACTGCTATAAATCCTCAGTCATTCCCATCTGCAGGAACACAGAAATTCCAGAGAAAGGCTTCTGCAGAAGCCTAGAAGGGCACGAGGATGCCTGTAGTTACTTACTCTCCCATCAGCCTCCTACAGCACAGTGGCTGTGAAGCCTCTTCCAGCACATGCAAAATGGATCCTGACTTCAAATACTGTACTGGCTTGAACAACTATTTTTTAAGGGAGTCGTGCTGCTAAAAGCTCAGGTGTACTTTCTCATCTGTTTAGAACAGCTAAACCAAACCACTACTCAAATATCCATATTAAGGCCTAAAATGGAGTAGGAAGTAGGAGGTGAAAAGAAGAGAGGAGAAATGTAAAAATTCATGGCCTTTGAGCAGCAGTGGCTTGAATACCTCCAGGGCACAAGGAAAAAATACACAGAGGGGGTACTTTGTAGGCTTTGTAAAGGACAAAGACATAATCACCAGTAAAGCTGCCTTGGAGGTTCTGGTCAGCTGTGTTACTGTGCAGTGACACCAAAAATGTCATTTTGGCTGCTTCCCCCTGGGCATGTGTGCACTTTAGTATCATTCGTGGTGGTCTTGCCCTGTCCTTCTGCTCATGAAATGAGCTGGAGCTCACCACAAACACCTTTTACATAACAGTTTTGCCTTTTTCCAGGTTACGTTTGCTCCCCTGGGGTTTTCACCTTGTTCATCCCAGCCAGTGCAGGTTGTGTAGTCTGATACTGAAAGCTGCTTGCTCCAGGGAGAAAAAGAAGGTTGGGAGGATGCAGAGAGGTATCACCTCAGGGGAGAGATGCTCAGGAGAGCTCTATGGAGAGAGGTACATCCAGTTTTCCTTCTTTTCCTCTCCTGTCCTCTGTGAATGGTGTTTATAGGATGTGTGTGGGGAAGCTGACAGCAGCTGACACTGTGCTCTCTGTGCTCTCCCAGGGAGCAGACGTGCAGCCCAGTTGGCTTCCCCAGCTACATTTGCTGCATAAAAATGTACACTCTTCATATGAATTCCTTTCTTTTAGAGAACAATACTTCTTGGATTTTTGGATGCCTGCAGCCTAGCACACATCATGTGTCTTGATCACCTTGTCTTCTCACTTTCTGAATGCCACCCAGTGTGCTGACTCTAAACATACCCAACTCCAGTTTCATATAGAGATGGGCACAAATCCATGCCACCATATGGCAGCAGCCCTGGCCTAGAAGTGAGGCAAAGTGGATCTTTTGGGTAAGCTTTTTGTCCTTCTGATCACTGCAAATACCACACATTCTGAAACAGCAAGCTACAGAAGCTACAGCTTTTTTTTTTTTTTTTTTTTTTTTTTTTTTTTTTTTTTTTTTTTTTTTTTTTCCCAGACAGCTGCTTACTGCATCAAGAGTGTAAGATCTTATTTAAGATCTTCTATTTTTTCCATAAAAGACCATGGAGATACACTGATAAGCTTTGATCAGAACTGGATCTGATTCCAGATTTTTAACAAATCAAGAAATGTCGTTCTAATAATAATGATTCAACTTTTTTGGTGGAAGGTTTTAGATGCCTTTTGGGCAATGAGAAATTGGCAATGATGTGCTGTGGCTCTGGGAAGATACAAGAACATCTGGAGCTCAAGGTCCTCCTTCTGAGAGACAAGAGTAGTGGTGACATAGCTTCTTAGCTCGTAGAAAGATTTCACAGACCTGTTCTAACCTGTGGTCCTCCTCCCGTTTTAAATTATATGTGCTATATGTTGGAAAGTGACCTTTGGGAGTCCAAAATCTTTTACTCCAAGGGAAGTCTGGTATAACTGAGATGAGATTTAGGGCCTGGGTTTGTTTCACCTTCTGGATTGCTTGATGCTATACAAAGGACTACAAACTAAGCAAAGCTGTTGCAGTGATCACGATTTCCCTATGGGGTTGTTCCAGTGATGTAAGAGCTTAACTAGGAAATCAGATGGTTCCTCACAGATATACATTTATTACATATATATTTTTTTTCCAAACTGATCTCAGGAGGACTCCTAAGGTACTGTATCCAGCTATGTTTACTAGCTGCTGCCTATTTTTTCCATAACAGATGAGATTAAAACAGAAGATTAATGACTGAGTCCATAAACAATATAGAATAAGTGAAGCTAATAGATTGTTTCCCATATTAAACAATAGTGGGGATACTACGTGTTTTCATGAATTTCTAATTACTATGAGTAGTTATATGCATAAAAAAATATATTTTTAGAGAGAAGGTGGTGGGGCCCCAACTGGATGAGGCTGCTCAGAGAAGCTGTCTATTTTCTATCCTTCCAGATATTCAGATCTTTAGTGGTCACAGTTCTGAGCAAACTGCTTTAGCTATGAGGATGGACTGGATGCTCTCCAGGGGTCACTGACAATCTCAGCCATTTTATAATTTTGTGATTCTGTGCTTCTGTATTTTCAGGGTCAAAAGGAAAGTTTAAGAGAAGATAAAATATACTCTTTTCTAAAACTTTGTGCTTTAAAAGCTCCATCTTGCTCTAGGAACAATTAAAAACTTTCGCTTTGTATACTTTTTGCATGGAGAGTTGTTGTAAATATGAAGTGCAGCAATAATATAACACAGAAAATGTGTGGAAGGCAAATAAGAAATCTGGGTACACTTTTTGTTTTTCCTGGATATCCTAGTCAAAGTAAAAGGCACAGCAGCAGAAGAGTGTGCTGGAGGATGGGACTACATCCATAAAGTACTAACTCCTGTATGCAGGAAGCATAACCAATAGCCATATAGCAGAATGGAGGGTCATCAGTATTGTATGCCCTTCAGAAATCTGCTTTTGCAAAAATAAGCATGGTGACTGTTGTGTTCAGGACAACTAGCTAATGGGCAATTACAATAAAATTCCTTCAATTTTCCCTGTAATTGGAGTAATTATATACCCAACTTGCTTATATCCCAAGCTGTGAGCATGCTGGAAAAAGTAATTTGTTTTCATGAAAATCTTATTAAGCTGCATCATTTGTATTAATCTTTCCCTATTAAAAACTTCGTTATTTCCAATAATTGAAGTCCAATGTATTGTACATTTTGTATTGTAAAATCCATCTGTATTTTCCCTCAGGGAAAAAGGTCTGAAGCAACTGTTAATGGAGAAACATCTAACAGTGTAAATCATTTGAATTTCTCTTCAGTTTGATTCTAAGTAACAGCTGCTTTAGTCTACTTCACAGCACATTATGTTTATAAAGCAGTGCAAATTTGGCTGTGTTTCAGTGGTTGTCCTGTTTGTCTGGTGAGCGTTAATTCAACATTTTGCTGTCATATTTATGAAGAACAACAGATTCCTATCCAGGGAATTCTCTGTCTGGAGGTTCTTCACCTTTCGAATATAATGAAAGACTGACTTCAGTCGTAGGTATTTGCTCTCTTTGCTGTACTCTTTGCTGCTGTATTCCTTTTGCAATCCAGTCAGGGGAACAGTGATAAATGTTGTGTACGACCTTCCCTTGTGCACAGATAGGTACAGCACAAACCTGAATGGAACATCCCTGAAAATATTTGGTGTCCCTAGTAGTTACCTAAGTCGGAATAGCTATTTTTGCACAAACTTCCTTTACATGTTTCACTGACGCTGAAAGTGAAGGTTTTTTTCCCTCTATTATTTTATATTTAGCAACCTGGTACAAAGAAATGCATAGTTTCACTTTACTATTAGTGTATTGCTAGGATTTGTGCCTTTTCTGTTTCCACAGTATTCTTGTAATTTGTTAGTTTTTCCCCAGACAGTTTCTGTTTATATTTCAACTAAGCTTGAGATAGATGTGGATAATCATTTAAGAATAGTTTTGTGCATTCTGATTCAATTTCCACATCTTATGTTCATAAGACCATATATTTTTTGCTTCTCTATTAATTTTCTGTGTTTTCTTCTTTGAAGAGTAGAGAATTCCCACTCTTTTAAGCAAATATACGCATATGTGTAACACCCATATAGGTAACAAAAGTTGTCAAATTCTTTAGTGATGTCACCATAGTTGGTATCACTACATACAGCAAAAGTCCTTATCTTTATTTATAATGTTTTTGAATGGTGTGGTGGCCAATACATGGTAAGGGAATCACTGACACACAGGCTCTGGTGGTAATCTGCACTCCGTTAGAGAAGACATGGCCCCCTTTTGCAGAGCTGGCAGAATAGAGCATTTTACTATGCCTCAGCTGTTCCATTTCACAGTCTTGTATATAAGCTTAACTTAGCAATAGAAGTTGTTTTGTAGTAAAATGCCAGATTATGAACTGGAGCAGCTGAGGTGCAGCAGGTTTTGCTGTATCTGGAACAGCAACAAGAATTTTTGGCAAGGGGTCAGTAAGAAACAGCTGGGATGGGGGAGATGTGGCAGTGAGGTCTTCAACACCACAGCTGTTTGCTTAGTGAATGTAAGTCAGAGTCCTGAGAGAACATATAGTCAAAAATAGTTGAATAGTTCATGAACCACCTGTAGTCCGAAATACATTCACAGGGCATATTTGTGGGACAGCTGTAAATGATGACTAAAAGTACCTATATCTGCTCTTGGATCACTTGCACAGAGAAAACATGGTTATGTCTATAGCATAAAATATTTTTAATAAATCTTAAGGCCTTGTATCTAGACTTTGAAGGTAATGTATTTTGAGTGGAGATGACTCCTTTTGGGTATGTTCTTGTAACTGATATGTCCATATCACTTTGAGAAATTTAATTAATGTGAAGTACTAGAAAAGACACCATGGCACCTGCCCCTTACAAGGCTGAGATAGTTTATTAGATAATACCACAACAGAAGTCAGAGGATACTGAGGGGAAAAGAAAAAGCCATAATTCCAGCCAAAAAAGGCTCTCAGTGACAAAATACTCCTGGTTTTTGCCCCTATTCTTCTGATAATTTTCTGACTCTCCTTTACAGAGAAGCTACTTGCAGCTATTTATATATTGATTGACATTCATATCTATAAAACATGTGCCCACTGCCCAAGCCTCTGAGTGGATTTACATTCACAAAAAGCCTAATAAATAATTCACCAGATATTTCCCACAACTGCTAGAGAAAAGAGAATCCTGGAGCTAATTAGTAACTGAGAGCACAAAAGCCCTCCAGAAATGTCAGGTCTAACCCATTTGCCCACTAAGTCTACTAAGATAACAAGCCCCATGGATTTGCTTAGGAGGAAGCACAAGTAAATAGATAAGCTATTCTCTGGGCCCTAAAGGCTAGCAGGACTAGCAGGCCAGCTTGGAAACACATTCTAGAGCTGAGTGTTCTTCACAGCAAGTATTTTTCCCTCCATTGCTGAAACTGAAACTGACAACAGAGTTGCTCCAGGTGAACTCTATGGCTTGAAAGATAAAGGAAAGAAAAAAACCAGATCCTAGATCATGTAGCTCTTTGTAGCTTATGCCAACATGTTCAACATTATCACTCCACAAACAAAACTTTATAGAGTAGTTTCATAAAAAATGCACTCGGAACTATGAGTGAAATATCCATGGAGTTCATTTATGAAGCAATAAATTAGTCACGGAGCAATAGAATAAGGTAAAATCAAATCAGATTTGCTTATTTGAACACTCTACGACCTGGAAAATAAAATACAATAATTTGGAAAAAGTTTTAGGTCTTAATCATTAAACCTTTAAGCAGTCAGATACATTATCTTGAATTTAATGATGGGGAAAGCAAGTTGAAAGTTGTTTAGAAACCTGCAGAACTCATTGACTTATGCAGTACAAATTTGGCAGTAAAAATTTCTAGAGTTCTGCTGATGTAGGCTGGACGCTTATGACCTTTTGGCCCACGTCTGTAAGGGTTCAAGTTCAAGAAGCAGACACTGGTCAGAGGTTTGAAGGGCTGTAGGGTGGGTTGCACTCCACAAGTGCTGGGGTTTTTATGTAGTACATAACTTCCTATGTATCTTGTGGGTACAATACTATTATGGCAGCTGCTTCACTCATTGTCCTTAGCTCTAAAACAGGGTAATTGTATTGAAGAAACATTTTTCTATACATGTAAGGGGAGTTTAGAGGAGACTGTTGAATCTTGGGAAGAAGTATGGAGGAAAACTGAGTATGTGGAGAGACCATGATGGAAGGCAAAAAGAGCAAAAGTAAACTGCTTCCACTCAAGACTGAAAGCATTAAAAATGTATAACTAATCAGGATAAAGATAAAATTATGATTACTATAGACCATTTTACTTGCTGTACATCTCATTCAAGAAAATCTCATAACTCTTTCTGTCCAATGGCCAATTAAAAATATGGGAAAATCAAAAAAACCCCCTTCCCCGATGACATAAACTTCATTATTTCCTCTATTAAACAAAAGGCAAATTCCACTATTTGTCTTCTCCTGTGTCTGCTGACTAAAATCAACACCACAGTGTAGATGGGGCAAGCTAAGGAGGGGCCCTTAAAAGAGATTCTGTGGTGAAAATCAGATTTGCTTGCTTCCCTGCTCTGTTTCTTGATGATCTTAGAGGTTTTTCCCAACCAAGCATGTTCTGATTCTATACTCAGCCAGTTATTGTCTTCGGGACAATACTGATGAGCTTGGAGTTACCTATGCATTTATATTTGGTATAGGACCATTGTTTAGAAACAGCAGAACAAACTTACTCAGAGCATGGTCAGAGTACTCTTTGGATCTAAGCTTGTGCCTTACTTCATAAGGAAGCTGACCTGAGGTTATTTATTGTCTGCTTCCAAGAAACTGAGCTCAATGTTCTGAGATCACACCTTCAGAAGAACAGATTTTAACTTCTTAGTTTCTGTTGACTCTAACCTGAGATTTCCTGATTACCAGACTGATGGAACAGTTTCAGCACAGACATTTCTATTTTATTTGCTTCTATTTACAGCCATGTTATCATTCTTACACAAACAGTAAGTAATTGGAGACATGTTCCCTAGCAGTGTGAATAATGTGGCTCTCTTTTTTTTTTTTTTTTTTTTTTTTTCTGCTGGAGGTTTGTTCAAGTTGTCACCAGTGCCACCTGAAGAGCAGAGTAGAGTCTGTCACCTGTACACCCACCATCTGTCCTACCTGTAAATTCTGAAGGGATAGTGCGGTTGAAAAAAAGAGGAATGGTTTTCCTGCTGGATTGCTTCATCAATGTTTCAAAATAAGGAAGGTCCTGCTGTGGACCCCAGTGGATGGCATTACAGAGCTTGCAGACCTCACAGGTCCAGCTGGGCTCCCAGGAAGGCACCAGCTGCTGGCTGCTCATGAGGAGGCACTGGGGCACTTACACCCATACTGTGCTTCCCAGCACGCCCTAAAGAAGCCTCAGATTTCACAGAGAAAACTCCTCAGAGTTGTGAATACACCTCCAGGCTCCAGCCCAGTAGTTTACATACTGGCAAACAAGAAATTATGTGGTGGTGTATGATTTTAAGGAGTATTCACTCCTGATCTCTCTTCCATTTATTTATTTCTGCGCAGATTGTAACTCCATAGAGAGCATATAAGGGGTCTATGTGGAATAATTTTATACCACAGAAATTACCATCAGTCTTTGCTGGGCAACTAATTTCTGATCCTCCATGAAATCTCCTCCTCTTTATGCTTCACAACGTGGCACAGACGTCCACTGAGATCAGTGACTTTTCATATGCCATTCCAGAGGTTTACCAAAGGAAAAATAAGTCTACCAGCACTGTAACAATCAGAAAAGTAAGCATGGCATCAGAAATATGGCATCAGAAAATGACATGTATTAAATTTCTTCCAATAGGATGCTTGTATAGGTCACAGAATGCTCCAATGTGTCATGGATAACCATCACTAAGACCAGATAGAATATTCTGGTACTGGGGAGTGTCAAGTCACCTACATTTTTAGAATGTCACGGACAAATGAAACTATGATTAAGATCTCTACTCTTTGTAGAGCCATTTCCAAAGCTCTAGCAAAAAAACCTTTTAAATATATGGACACATACTTTTTAATCAGCTTTCAGGAATAAATTTAGATCTTCTATAGACCTGTGCCTATGAATTCAGGCATTTTTTTCACAAATGACAAAAGGGATCTTTATTAACCTCACTCTATATGAAGTCAAGTGTCTGTAAAGTTATGTGTAATGCCAAAAGTTGGGCAGCTGTCAAAAAAAAAGAAGGCAAGTCTGGTTGGCAATTTGTCTTACTCTAAACTGGGTATTTAAGTTCTCCTAGAAGAGCACAGCTCAAGAAGTGCCTCTCTTTACAAAGTAGAGAAAGGTTGAAAAGATAAGATGTCCTGCTCTTTGATAGGTGCAATCAGTCCTAACTCTAATAAACACAATACTCCTTTTACACACTTTTCAATGCCTCAAGTATTTTTTGTACTATTGTATCTCTGTCTCACTGGGACAGATTTAATAGATTTGTAACTTCGTGCAAAGACATTAATAAAGAGAAGTTACTGGCAACAGGTGATGAGCAGCTGGCAAGAATGACAATTTTTTTGGCAGTATTTTGTAAGGTTAACAAGAAATGAATTGCAGCAGGAGGCAAGGAGAGTACTTGGTTAAAGCCAGCACCACTGATATCATCAGGGCTTGAGACATGTATTTGGAAAGCATAAGCCCAAGTTCACAAATCTTAGGAAATCCTCCCATGAACTTTCCTAGGTCACACTTAAGACTTTAAGTCTGCAGTTGTGTAACTCATAACTTTTTTTGCAGGAGTCTTCAAATTACACCTGTGGAAGGATCAAGGCTTGTGAACTTATCTGCCCACCTTGCATAAAGAGAGAGGAATACATACTTACAAACATAGGGGATAGAATGCATCCTTTACTTCCCAGGGCAAGCAGTACACACCTCAATTTATTTACTAGTGAGTTAACAGAGAATTTATTATAACACAGAATGTAAAAATGAGTAGGGATCTGATTCTGAAAATCACTGAGTGCCTGAAAGGCTGTGTGGAAATGATAGTCTCTGTGGGAAACATGAAATGCTGTGCAAAAGCTGCCCTACAAAAGAGTCAGTCACTATGGCACTGCCCATGAGACTGAGTAAATATAACAGCTGCACTCATTTCATTGTCTCTGATTTTCCTTCTTTGGTTTCTAAGACATAACAGAATTATGAATTTTTTTGCAGATACATTTTCCTTCCTTCCTTCCAAGGCATTCTGATGTATCTGTCAGTTGTTATCATCATAACAATGAAGAAAAATTAGGTGCAGTATTTCAGTCCTTGCTGCAATACTTCTTTAATCAGGTTTTTGCTACAGGAAGTTCAGTCAGATGTTAACTATGATGAAGTACTTAAGGGATAACAAACATTACAGAAAAGCTTCCCAGCTTCAGGTCCAAGTCTATGACCCTTCTCTTTTATTCAAATCTTGTAAGCAGCAAAAAAATTAGTAAAATTGGGTAACAAGTTGCTTCATACTCACTCATGTAATGTTTGCACTGCTTTTAGGGTTTTTTTCCTTCTGTACATGAGTGTATATTACAGTTACAGAGATGGCAGGACAGAGTGCAGATACCTGAGCAAAAGCTTAGTCCTGCAAAGTGATGTTGTGCAATTCTGAATACTGTTGAAGGAAAAAGCAATAGATAAAAAAGCAACAGAATAGGGAACCCCAGCCATGACTGCAGCACAGCTGGTTCTGTGCTACACAGGTTTTGTGACTGTGATGAAGACAAAGTGATAATTTGTCTTCTGCCTCCCCTGCTTATATTTTGCAGAATCTCTCTTCCACATGATCAGTTTTTTTATCTGCACTGAGTGATATTGTTCTAGCTTGTCTCTTGTTATTGCTGTGATTGAAACTACATATGAAATTTCAACTACATCTCCAGAGACTTGGGGCTGTCTTTCCCAGACCATTATGTATTTTTGAGAAAAATTCTTAGAATAAGTCAACATTTCCAGTTAAAGTTCTCCGCTTATAGAGCTGTAGAGTTACTACATCTGTATTTACTCATAAAATTTATTACTTTAAAGATAAGACAAGTTAACTGTCACATCCAAAGTAACACTCTCTTCCCTAAAAAAAAAAAAAAAAAAAAAAAAAATGGAATCTGTTCTCAGGGTTCCAGGCACTTTACTGTTGGCAAAATGTGTATCGCTTAAATGCTGACAAATGTGCAATTTACTCTCAGCTTTCTCCTGGTGATTAGATCTATCTACAGTAACAATTAACCACTTAATTTGTTTTTCCACTGTTTCTACTAGGAAATGAGTGAGTCTATTTCAATTTGGACAGCAACAAGGGACCATACAAGTTGGGATAGCTTCTAATTCTTTCATTCAACATGACTTGTATAGTAAACTTGAAAAAAAACCCAAACAATCCTGAAGCCATTTATGCATCTATGCCAAGGACTAAAATTTCATTTCTGTTTTAATCTGATCCACTATGTGAAGACAAGTGGCATAATTTTTAAGACTGTCTCAGTGACTTAGGAATCATAAAACTTATTTTTAAAGGGAGCTGGATCATGAATACTCTATGCTGTGGCATCCTGTGCAGGGACACCCCAAGTATGGGTTTTGAGACCCAAGCCAGTACCCTCACTTAGCAGTTTACCATTCTGTGAACCTGTATGGAGCTGCTTCAGAGATCTCCCACTGAGTTCCCTTGATGCTATAGACATCATGTCAAGCACTTGCATGACTAAGTGTCATTAAAAATCAATGGCATACTAATTTCTGTTTCCAGTAAGTATTTATATTTCTGTAGAATATAGACATCTCTATTCTTTCATCCTTTCATGGGAGAAAGCTGGCAAGGACTTTAAGAAAGTCTTCTTAGGATCTTTTTGTACTGTCCCAGTGCTATATGCCCAAAGTTAATAGTAATTATAGAGTGATGTAGGGCAAATGTTTTTTGCATAGGTATTGTTACATTCCTATTTATTTTAACAATTTTTTTTTCTTTTCTGCTAAGTCTGCTTGCATATATATCTTTATTTTCTTTTCTGATATTTAGGCCGAGTATTGCCTAACTCTGAAGAACTTAACTTTTTTGACCAATAAAGATTATGAGCAAAAACTTTACACTTTGGAGACCTGTGCATTGATGCAAGGATGGAATTTCCTTGCTTCCCAAGTGATGGAGGCTACATGTCCGGTAGTAACTAAATTCCCTTTACAGTAAATGGAGAGACAGGCAGTTTTGGAGTTGACCTTATTTCCTTCCAGAGCAGAAATCTGAAATAAGCTTGATGAATGTATTTGCCTTTGTCTCTTTCTTGACAAGCAAGGACGTAAATGCCCACTTTCCTCAGCTCACGTGTAGATGTGTGACCTTAGATGTTATGACTTCTGTTCCTTGAGGCTTATTGTCCATGTCAAAAATTTTTCTTAAGTCCCTGGTTTTAAAGTGTTTCCAATGAGGACAATAGCTGCTGGTGTGACTGTAAACCAATGGAGGGTCAGGATGACTCTGTCTGATCTGTGCTAGATACTTATTCAGTTTCCTAGTTTCTTTTATGTGTTTCATAAGATCAGACTTCAAACATCATCTTCTTTGTCCTGTTCCAGAGCCATGCTTATTAATAATGACTGTACTCCTGGTACTGTAAATATTCCATTTAGTAGTGAGCCGAACATCTTTTTTGTTCCTCTTATCATAAAGAGAGGTTGCTGGTAAGACTAAAATTAGAGCCATCAGTTGTGGGTTTTTGATTGTAATTGTATATGTGCTTTTCAAACCCATCCTTCTGTTCTGCCTGTCTGCTCAGTTCCCATAAGCAGGCAGACGCTGAAGCACACATTATAAGAGTTGTGCTCCCCAAGAGCACCAGGCAGGGAGATTCTTGCATACTTCACTACCTTGCTGTACAGGGGAACAAAGGAGTGTTTGAGACTTGCATGTATCACAGATCTTATGATCAGTCCACTTCTGGGTTTGCTGTGTGATGTGGAAAGACAAATTTTAGCCTTGTTGCCAGTGAGGGCCTTGGTTCTCTATGGCAGTGGAGAAAAGCAGCATCCTTAAATGAATGGATGGTCAAAAATGGGACCCGTCAGTATTAATAATGTTGGTTGAAACTTGAACTCAGCGTTTCTTCCAAATGTGCAGGACTATAAATGACAGTAGATTCACATTTAGCTGTTGCTGACAATAGCAATGTGCAGAGTTGAGTGCAGATATTGTTTTGTATCAATACAACTTTATTGCAGAGCTGCTTAATGTTACACAGGGAAAATGGAGGGGAAAACAATCATAAATGGTGTTAGAATCAGGTTTTCTGGGAAGTATTAACTATAGCTCGTGCACAAAATGTTAAGGCCTGTACATAAGTCAGCTTCTGCATATTGGTATCTCTAACCAGCACAAAATGTAAGAACTTTCTCTCTCCTACTTCCCCTGTTTCATAGTGGTATATGGAAACACAGAGAGTATTGTTTATAGAGAGGCAGGATATAAGAATTTTATTCTGTCTTGCCTGTGGTTGTAGAGATTGGAGGATTCATGGGCAGATTTCAGCCTTGTACAGGTTTGTATTAAGGAGAACTCTCTGAAACCTGTGAATCATCCCCCAAGCACCAGCATATTTTCTAAAAGCACTCCAAGAAGATCTGTAGAGGCTTAGAAAAATTGCCAGTGCATTTGCAGTACTTTAAAGGTATTTTGAGACATAATGTGAAACAAACAAAGGTATACATTTCTGTGGTATGGGATGCTGTGGTATGGGATGCTGTGGAGTCTTGATGAAGATTAAGTGAAATCAAGTAAATCTCTTTCATTTACAAGCTGAAGACCAGGTAGACCTTAGAAAGTTCAGGTTTGTTTTATTTTTAAATTTGCTTGTTTTCTTGTCATTTGTTGTTGGTGTTTGTTTTGTTTTGTTTTGTTTTTTAAAGTTTTGTTAACCTTCCCTGCCTATTAAAAGACCAGAAGAAAATGTCTGGGTTTAAAAAGAGGTGAGATAGAGCTTTTTGTTTGCTTCTTTTCAGCACTGGACAGCAGTGAATGATTAAAACTTGTTGCATAAAATTGAAGTGATCTGAGGCCTAAAGTGGTGTAACCTACTCCTTAAACAAAAGTCTTGCTCATGATAGAATGAGAGTGATTAGCAATTTCTGTTAAGACTGGTTTTCCAATAGCAGTTATCCACCCATTGGTAATACTGACAGATGAAGCCAACATTGTATCATGGCCACAGTGTAGCACATGTGGCAAATCTATTCAGTTTAAATTTGTGTCCTGTGTATCCTATGTGATGACAGTAGATCTGTGAGGTGCCGACAAAGGGGAAAGGACTGAAAAGGCCAAAGACTTGGGGAATGCTAATTTTTTTGTTCAATAGGAAAGATTAAATCACAGCTTAGCTGTGAAGAATGTATCAAGAAACTAAACTCCATGCTTAAGAGTGTAACTGATTCACTGGAGGTGGGCAGGGCAGCCAGCCAGAGACAAAATCTCAAAACAGGTGAATCCAAGGGCCTAAAATTCCTATGGAATAAAAGAAGCCAAGGACTATTCCACAAAACACTAACAAAAACAGCAGAGTTTTTATGGATACCTCCTCAATTAGGTGACCATGATAATTTTTGGGTGCTACTTATGCCAACGCCTACAATGCGTTGATGATTCTAGCTTGAAGTGACAGTAATGAAAGAGTGACACATGCTTTGTTTGCCTGCTAAGAGTATTATCATATGGAAATCTCTGGACCATTTGAAATATTTATGTGTTACCCAGAAACTATGCTGTTCTCAGTTGAATTCTCCTCTCCATTTGCTAGGGTAAGGGAGAAAACACTCTTCATTTTGAAGTGAAAGTAGGCTTTGCTGTACCATAGCAGGAAATCAAAACTATGTTTTTGATGAGAAGGACTCCCTGTTGGGCACTTTAACAGCTCAGAATCAATCACCATCTGCAGGTCTCTGAGGCAGCTTGCTTCTATCAAATGAAGACAAACACAAATCCTACAGTCATCCAACCTCATTCTAAGTGAGGCTGCTGCCAAAAAATTGGAAGCAATATTAAAAGAAATGGACTTATACCCCACCTGTATTAAAGGTTAAGTGGAAGAGGATACAAAAATAGTAGAGTAGTTATGAAGAATTGCCTGTGGTGCCTGAGACATTACCTATATAATGCTATTTCACTGACCTGATGGAAGAAGACCTTTACTGACCCATTAAACATACGCAAAATCATGTAGGGTAGATTTCTGGCTATTCACACAGTCTTATCCTGGGGGACTAGATGAGGGCTATTCCCAAGAAGGTTTATTTATCTGCAAGGAGTTTCTGATAGGGGAAGGAAAGATGAAGAAATAATATCCAAAGAAATAATTCCTGAAGTGATACCTGGCACCAACCTTGAAAAAAATGTTTCCATAATGAGGCAATATTAATGAGAGGAGAAGCTTCACTATGTCTACATTAACTTGATTTGAGGCCACTTAATTACTTTATCTATTTAAATTTATCTTATGGAATCCTCCATAAGACTTATATTGGCAATTGGAAGGGCAAGACCTTGCTGCTAGTCTCATGGGCTCTTCTTGCTCAATAACACATTTTGTGACACAGTCTCCAACTATACTCTTCCCTTACCACCAAGCAATGGTTGTTGCAACAAAATGAAAGCTAGATTTATGCTTTGTTCTAGGATTTCTAGACTGTTTCCTCCTTCCTCCCACCTGCAGGGAGGAAAGATGAGGTACAAGTAAAGCAGAACACATCTTGCTGACCTCTGACTCCTACAGGCATTTTGCAGGTGGAAGCACCTCTCTTCTTGTCCCTACTTGTCAGTGCAGGGCATGCAGCATTCTTCTCCCTACTCTTTTTGGATCCAAAATGCAGGCAACCCTAAGGTGAGTGTCTTTGCAGGAGATGACACTTCAACCCTGTAGGAGACAAGTATCTTCTCAAAGGGCCCTTCATGTTCCCTCTGTAGTTAGCTGAGAGGTACAGGCATTTTCAAAGAATGATTCATACCATCAAAAATTAAGTGTGTAGAATATTTAAGTGTATAGAATATAACTCTGTAAGTGTAGTTAAGTGTATAGAATATAACTCTGTAGTTAGCTGAGAGGTACAGGCATTTTCAAAGAATGATTCATACCATCAAAAATTAAGTGTGTAGAATATATGGAATGAACGCTCTAGAGGAATAATTTTCTTTGTACTGTCTGTTCAAGTAACCTAGAGGAAAATCTAATTCTGACTGGAAGCTTCAATTTCACAGGACTGCAGTTAGGTGAGGTGAACCCTATCTAAACTTACATTCCATCTACACAGTATTCAGAAGAACACTTTAAAAAAAACAATGTGACTGAATTAAACCCTCATGCTTGTTGAAACAAAATGGTTTTTGGACGAGGAGATCTGTAAAGAAATTTTGGAAATACCAGTTTACGTAATGAAATCTAGCAAAAATCTTCATCCATAAATCAGACATTTACATGCTGTTTTTTTTCTTTACCTCCCACCCCAGATGAGTTATTTACATGAATTATCCAAGAACCATACTTCTGTCCTTCCTGTTCAAACATGATCTCTGTAGTGCTTTCCATTTCTTTCGAGAAACAACTTTAGTGCTTTCTGTATTCTTTAATGCAGTTGTTGCTTTGATTAATGATTTAATTGTCCTAAGAGTTTGAAAATGTAAAGAGTGCCCCCAGGACAGGTCCTATGTAATGAACAGCAAGAAAAAACGATCTGCAGTATATGTTAAATAATTAGCTTCACTGTGGTGGCCCTGGTGAGATCACCAATTCCCTTGTCCACCTCTGCAGTCTAGCCATTACTTTCTATGGAGCAAACCCTGCCATCTAAACTCAACATTTCATCAGGAGAAAAGACACAACAGTTATACTAAGAACAACTTCTGATGCAGCCTGGCATAACCTGAAGCTATTTTGCTTTCCCTGCAGTAGTGTGCTCCATTTTCTTGACATGATGATAAAGCTCAGCAGAAGGCAGTACTGTTGGTCCTGAGGAAAGCCAGCTCACATCCCTGTCTACCCACTCTTAGAAGTGTGATGAGAAGGCTTCACTCATTACCTTTGCCTCTCTCTTTTAAGAAGGATAGCAGCACAAGAGAGGTTTTGGTTTTTTTTTTTTTTTTTTTTTTTTTTTTTAAGAAAACATTATACATTATCTCTGTGCTTTTAAGATCTTCTTAAATCCCCTGCCCATTGGCCTCCTCCTTTCACGAAGACTCACCCTGTTTTATCTCCCCTCCCCTTCCATATTTCTTCTTCTCTGTATTGACCTCTTGCCACAGTGATGATTGTCTGCGTTCCAATAATTGAACTTTGATGGTGTCAAAATACAGAGAGCATCACTCTGCTGGTGTACTGCTGTGCACCACTTTCCATAAAAATACACTTTTCTCTTTCGTCTATTCAATGCTTCTGTTATTTTAGTGCTCAGTGCTGTCATCACTTTACTTGCTTCCTCCAGCTCACAGTCCAGCAGAAAATGGGAAAGGCAGTTATCTTTTAGCTCAGGATGACCACTCAGATATATGGAAAGAGCAAAAGAAAGCAGAGTTCCATACTATGGAAACTGTATTGTTCTTTTTCTCAGAATAAGAAGTGCTGAGATCTCCAGAGCAGGCATCATTCTGCTCTCTGTCTCACTGCAAGTTGGAGTTTGTGGGACTGATAAAGGAGCTCTGCACTTGCACATGAGTAGCTCATGATAATGAAAGTAATTCAGTACAGTACAACATGTAAAATAAGTGCCTGCTCCTGAATGAAGATAGTGAGGTTGGTAAAAAGCAAAATAAACCTGCTTATGTTGGAATTAAAATACACAGGAGCTAATGTGAGTGCTGTGCATTCCTTGGGCTGTCATCTGTAAAACAGACACTATCTTCTGCTTCATTGCATTTAATTTTTATCTGCTTAAAAATACTCATTAGGAATAGCTTCAGGAGAATGATTTTTGGATAGACATGGGTCAAAACAAACACACAATGAAGGGTGACCTTTCAAAAGGGGGATTACCTATAAATAGTAATGGTTATCCCTCGCAGCCTTCTAACACAAGCCTGCTGGCAGTATGAAAAGGAGATCCTTTCCACCAGTTCCTCCAACATGATTTCAGATTGGCACATGACACATTTTGGCCATGAATAGCTGAAGAGAATTTGCAAGGGATCAAGCAGAAAGCCTTAGCAGCTGGCTGACTGTCGATATTCCCCTGGGTTTAAAAATTAGCTCAGAGCTTCTTTCTCTTTCCCCATGAACAATGACACACACTTCACGAAAAAGGAATATTAAGATTTTATGTTTGAAATATGTCACTCTGGGAGCTCATTTATTAAAAAAAAATAATTGTAGAAATTTTTAAAATTAGCAAAGCATTTATTCAAATCCCAGAGGGTTTTTGTACCAGGCTGCAGTTAACTACTGTTTTAACTTCTGCTCTGCACCATGGATCTATCAAATCCTTTATTTGGAATGAGGAAGAACTGGTATTCCTGGTCATTTACTTTTGTTAACGTGAAAGAGGTGAGTAAATTAGTCATGAAAAGAGATGGTCTGTTCTGTTTGTAATGCATGTTCTTTGCTTATTTGTCCTGTGAGATTGTCATAAAATACTATTTCAGGTTTCCTATTTTTCAGACCTTCATATGAAGGTCATTCTGCCAAGATGCAATGGTGATAGTTTAAATAGTCAGACATGGTCAGTGTCTGAACACCCATGTATTCACTACATGTGTCTGCATCTGTATCATGTTCCCAGGTGTATCCCATGTGCAGCCGGAGGGCACCAGAAGCCCCTCCAAAACAGGCAGAACTGCTCTGTCTCTGACTCCTCTGGCCTTGTGTACTTATGATAACAGTCCCCATAAAAACAAAACCAAAGCAGCTTGAATGTTCTTGTTAGATTCACATTGGATAATTACTATTTTTATTTATGTTCACTATTAAAATAATGATTTTTTAAATCTACGTTCACTATTAAAATAATGATTTTTAGTGATCCGGATCTGTATACAAGACCAAGCCTGTGTGTTACATACTGTTGGTAAACAGGAGATGGTTTTTGTCGGAAGGCATTTACAACCTAAATAGACAGGCAGACAAGGGGTGTTATTATCTCCACTCCACAGATGGTGACCAAGATATGCTGATATAGTGTGCCAAAGGATACAGGCAAACGTGAGGGGCAGGAAAGGAGTGAGCCAAGCTCTGAAGCTGGGTTACCAGGCTGCCCTGACTGTGACCATTCTTCCTCCCTACACTCTCTGTAAACCTAAGAGCTGCTGGGTTTCCCTCTGCTCTCAGATGGGTGTGCATGACAAGCAGCTTCCTCTCAAGCTGCTCCAGCCCCAGTTTTGCCCTCACAGTTGTCTTCTGCCAAGCAGTGCCAGGTTCCTGTTTATCCAGGAAGTATTTGTGACTGGTTAGCTCCACAAAAGTGATTTTCCTATTCTGTCTTGCAGATGTTGTTTTAATGCACATTTGACAGTTGTTTCTCTGCTTTAACATCAGGATCTGGAAGCTGTTCACTTTGTATGTTTACAGCTGCTGTTGTGTTTAACAGCAGTGTTTCGTTCAAACCTTTCCACAGCCCCGAATTCCTTCCTGAATTAATTGCTGGGAAATGTCGCCTTTAAATAAATTAGGGTTCCTAAAGATGAGTTAGTGAAAGGGGTTATATAATATCAGGCTGGCATTAGGAACAGAGTCAGTGACCCAGAGATAGCTCGCAGTCCTGTGCTGCTGCTGTTTATGATACAATGAATTATTTTCAGTGCAACACCACTGAGCATAGCAAGCTCTCCTCTGACACAAAAATCCCCTGAATGGTGACAGGGAGCAGATCTCTCTTTTACTGTTGCTATCCTGTGTTTATGCTCTCATGCAAACACAGTCCAGAATCAGTGTCCTAGCGTGAGCTCTCCTACAAAAGACAGGTATAGAAAATGATCCCTGTCCTGATCTACCAGGAGAATAGGAAATGTCAGAAGATGCTAAGTGCCAATTTACATCTCCTGGTTTTCCTTCCAGCATAAAATTGAGGGTAGCTTTGTCATACCACTGCCCTGCTGCTCCAGTCTAGCTGGCAGGTTAGTTTTTAAATGTGATTTATAATGTGGATCTTGTTTTCATGTTGGATTGCTTTTGGATTACAGCATGAAAGTTGAATGTGTCTAAATAAAGGGAATGCAGTGGTGGCGGTGGCCGGGAGGCAGGGATTATATGAAAGCTTTCAGGACTCTGAGCAGTGTGCTGCAGTAGCCAAGGGATTTTTATGGGCACAGAGGCACAAAGTAACCCCTCTAATCCCTTTCTCACTGGCTTACGGACTCTGAAGAAGCTTAATCATTATGGGGGAATGCAGTCAAAGTGTTTTTAAGGACATATGTGCAAAGGCTTATTTTAGTAATTTCCTAACTGCAAATGCACCGGCAAATTCTCAAGGAGAAATCTGAGTGCAAGTTCTCCCTTTTCCCCCCTTCAACAAAAAATAATTAATTACACTTATATCAAAAGAGGCTTAACCAATGAGGACCTGGGGAATATTTCCCAGCCTGTAGGATCATAATTTTCTCACAGCCACACCTCTCACCCCTCACTTTCATGCTAAATAGAAAGAGTATTCCTGCTCTGTTAAGCTCTGCAGATGGTTTTATTTCAGTGAAAAGACCATCAGAAAACCTGTGCATTCTCTTTTAAAAGATTAACTTTCTGGAAAAATATTTATCTGAAATTACTGGTTCAGCTGATGGTGACTGTTGCTTATGTATATCCCTATATATGCCATTTTCTTTGTCAGTCCTGCCAAATTAAAAATTATGTAATGTCTTTTCCTTCCTCTTTCCTCAAATATCACCTCCTAGGAAAACTGGGCACAAAAAATTTACAGCAACATGAAAAAATTTTTCAGTATTAATGGTAGAGAAGGATGGAAAATATATATTTGTTTTGTTGTACATGCTAATGCTGTGTTTAGCATCCCACTATTGTCTGGGATATAAACTGCAATGGAAATGAAAGCACTTATACCTCATTATTGCATTACTAACTAAAAGTGGCCTATTTTCTCAGCTTTGTAGCAAAGGTGAAAGCTTTGTCCATATACTTGCCATTTCTGTTCTGTAAGATACTTGAGACCTATAAATTCATATGGAAAATATATGAGGCAAGAATTAACCTCAGCTGCCTGAATTTTTTTTTACAAATTGAAATATTTGGCCTGCACCATCTAAATTCTTGACCTTTTCTGTTGGATACAGGTTGCTCATGTTAGGATTGCAAATTAACTGTAGTTTGAATCTTTAGCAATGGCTATGCTATGTTCAGTTTACTGCATGTGATGAAACAGTTTAAACTAATCAAAGATCTTCCTTTTCCATTTTGATATTACAAACCTGCAGCATTTTTCATGAGACAGGGTCTGCCAAAGTGCCAAAGTAATATGAACCTGAATCCTGTGACTCCAAGATGCTTTTTTTTTTTTTTTTTTTTTTTTTTCTGGGAGAAATCTCTCCTTTCATTCAGCACTTTCCCCACCAAAGGTAGGGCAGCTTGTTTTGTGTGTTCTAAGCAGTTTAGTTTTAAGATGATTTTGCAGATCTCTGGTTTCAAGGTTGGAATCAATGGCAGATGAAGCAATGAGCATGTGGATTCCCTCTGTATATTTGGACCCTAGTTTACTCTGTGAACATGGGAGCCATCACGCCCATGTCAATCTCCTGCAGCATTCTCATCCTGTTTTCTTTTGCTTTTTACAAGGTATGCCAGAGACCTTCTTATCAGCAAAGGGAAAGGTCTTCTTCCCTGTCTGATGCCTACACATCCATCCCTCAAACAGAACCTGAAAACTGTCTGAGAGCCATGGCACCTTCACTGATTTTTTGTGGGTGCCACAAAGTAACTTACAGTATTTGAGATAAGCAGGTCTATTCCAGTCTAATGTCCTATTAGTAGATCCCAGATCATGATAATACAGTGTGCTACAAATTCAGACTGTGCTATCTAAAAATTACTCACAGTGAACAATATTTCTGTCACAACTAGCTCTATAGACTTGTGTGGAATGACTTAGTGTGAATAAAAGTTTCATAAGCCAGTCTTTCACATTTATAATTAGAATTATTAGCTTTAAAACAAAAACAAACTAGGATTTTGTACTTAAATGCCATTATCCCAAGTTGCTGGCTGTAATCAGGTTTTATTTTCTTCAAATGTTTCCAGGGAAAGCAGCTTCCTGAGCAGACAAAACATGAAAAATCAGGAAAGTGACTAACAACATGGAAACCTTAATGATTCCTATCAAATGCAATAACTGAGAACACCATGGATTGTGGCAAGGATAACAAAATGGGCTGTTTAGCACAATGACTGCCAACTATTGTTTTTCAAGCATAGATTGAGACTTGGCAATGATTAGTCTAAAACCAGAGGAGAGGAAAAACACAAAACAAAATGAGAAATGGACTGTGAAAAAACAAAAGAAAACAAAAACCTCCCAAAAACCCAGGAAATAAATCCCACAGACAAAGTTCGTATAAAGATGAATTTCACTACAGAAATAGTCAATGTTCTGAATTTGAATCTCATATATGCCAATAAAGTCAGCACTTTTTACATTGACTTAAGTTTAATCTAATGGGCTTGATCACAAAGTAACTCTTTGGCAATAAATAATCATATTTTTCTGCTTGAATATGTTCAGCTTTACTTTGTACACCTTCATGTTGCCTCACTGGCTTTGTTGATAGAAAGGAATAGAGATGTCCTTTCCAGATGAAACAAATGTAATTATTTGCATCAGCAAATCACTACTGATGACAATTCTTCATATTGAAGCAAATGTCATCCATAAACACACCATTGCTGTGATGTCTGCCTGCCCCAGCAGGGACCTCATGTTACAGTAGGAACACAATCTAAAAGGCAACATGGCATTAAAATATTGATGGAACGATGTTAGAAGGAAAGGGAATGCATATTTAATAAGTGCCTAGATGCTTTTCATGTACATATGTGACACCAGATCTCTCAGGCTAATCAGAGTGAGGTTGGGTCAGTCCTTGTGAGGGGAAGGTTCCAGACAATACATGGGATATCCTGTTGTAGCTGGCTTGAAGTTGTCTTTCAGTGCCTTGACAGTAGGCAAGGAGAAATGTAAGTGATGTCTTGAATCTAATTTCCTGCTAGGGGACTCTGTGCAGGTACCTCCCCTCAGGTGGTACATCAAAAGACACATATACTTCATGACTACCTCCTTTGTAAGGAAGCACACTCTTTGAGGTGCTGCCTTGTAGCCTTCTGTAGGCCAATAGGCAGGCTGGAAGGCATGGCACTCATTGTGGTTTCCCACCTGGAATGTGGGAGATGGCAGGACCCCTGATCCACAGCTGTGAGGAAGTCCCAGTCTGCCTGGAGAAAGGGTCTCAGGGGGTAAGACAAAAAGTTCACTGTGTCCTGAACACCCTCTCACAGAGAAGGGTCAAGAACAACATAACCCAGGCTATGAATGGCAGTGAGGTGTAAAAGCTGTGACTGTTGCATTGTGAAGCTGTGGCTGTGACAACGATGAACATTGGAACCTGCAAATTCACTTGGGTGAGTCCTGGGCCTCCACAAGAGGAACTGTAAAGGTGCATGTAAATGGCTATACACCACTCCCTACCCTGGATTCATAAAGGTGTGAACTGCAAACAGCTGTTAAGTGTTACACACATGACACACAGCTTTCAAATAGTTGCTTGTCGATGCATAAGCATTAACCTTTGGATTGAAAATTGTCCTTTCTGTAAAACTATGTGACTAGCCCACATCTACTGGTGTATGTGTGTGTCTGTGAGCTAAGGTGGGTGCTCATTTATTTGGTTACCAATGATTTATAACAATTATGAACAGTCCCCTGCAAGTTTTTATTATTACCATCTCTTCTTTGCCTCTCATATACAATGCACTTGGTATGAGTAATAAAGCTTACTTAATTGCCACAATAAAGGCAATCTTGTCTGCCTGAACTTTGATTTTGAAGGATTTTCCATTATATAACTATATACTTTTAAACGCAAACAATACAATAATGTCTTATTGCAAAGTCAGTGGAAAATCTGGTAACGTTTATTATGAATGTCATCTATTGGTGACTAGAGTGAGTTGTAGATTGCTTTTTAGTCCTAATCACAGCCACTGTGTTTTTCCATCTGAGACTGTATGTTTCCTTTCAATCGGTTAGGTAGTGGTGAGAAAAAAAATCCATGGTAAATGAGAAAAAAACAACTCAGTTGAAGGAACAGAGTGTTTTCATAGAACCTGAACAAAGTTAAAGCACACTACAGGCAATTATTTGTAGTCCATTTGATCCCAGGAAAAACATATTTGCAAAACATTAATAGTTATGAGCACTGGGCCAGAATGATGCTTTCAACATAAACGCACTCTGTGTTCCAGCACATCATTGCAGCCACAAATCTCTGAGGGTCATTGTGTTATCTCAGAGTTCCCTTAAGATGCATTCAGTGGTAATGTTCACTATAAAGAACTTTAGAAAAAAGTGGAAATATCACTATCAGGGCAGCTTTTACATATATTACCAATTTCTTATTGATAGACTCATAAGTTTTGGGTTTGAATTCATAGAATCATCACAGAATGGCTAGGGATGGAAAGCACCTTAAAGACCATCTAGTTCCAAACCCCTTGCCATTGGCAGGGCCACCTACCACCAGATCAGGCTGTTGAAGACTCCATCCAGCCTGGCCTTGAACACTTCAAGGAAGGAGGCAGCTAGGCAACCTCTTCCACCATCTCACCACCCTCACAGGAAAGAATTTTTTCCTAATGTCTAACGATTGCCCTTTGTCTTCTCACTACATGCCTGTGCAAAAAGCCCTATATTGGAAAGCTGCTATAAGGTCAACTCAGAGCCTCTGCCAGGCTGAACAACCCCAACTTCCTTGGCTTATCTTCATAGGGGGGGGTGCTCCAGCCCTCGGATCATCTCTCCTCTGGACATGCTGAAGGAGCTCTATGTCCTTATGCTGAGGACTCCAGAACTGGCCATAGTACTCCAGGTGAGGTCTCACAAGAGCAGAGGCTGTGACCCCATCATAAAAGGCCACCAAATCAGTCAGGAAGGACTTGCTTTTCATGAAGCTGTGTTGGCTGTCACCAATCACCCCTTTGTTATCTGTTTGCCTTAGCAGAGCCTTCGGGAGCATCTGCTCCATCATCTTGCCAGGCACAGAGGTGAGACTGACTGTCTGACTTGTAGTTCCCTGGATTTTCTTTTTTTCCCTTTTTGGAAATGGGGTTGTGTTTCCCCTTTTCCCATCAGCAGTAACTTCACTAGACTGACATGACTTTTCAAATATGATGAAAAGTGGGTTTGCAACTTCATCTGTCAGTTCTCTCAGAAACTGCTGGTAAATCACATCAGGTCCCATGGACTTGACCATCTTCAGGTTCTTCAGGTGGTCTTCATCTAAGGGAGGGGTGTTGTAAAATTTGTTTTACAGCCATTTTTTGGTTATAAAATATTAATGGAAGCAGTAGAATTGGCATAGACATGCCAACAAGTAAGATGAAAGAAAACCAAACTAAAATATCATTCTGAAGACTAGGAAACTTCTCTAGCTCCACCTTCAACCAGGATATTCAGGAAGAAATAAGTAAAATCTATTAGAAATAAATGAAAGTGCAGGCCTTTTGTGTAATCATGTTACTCAAGCCAGTAGTGCCTGATTTAGAGCCTTTCCTGAAGTGAAGGCAGAACAATGAAGATATTTAGCATGTGTATGGAAACAGAAAGACAGGTATGAAAAAGGGGCCCATAGCAGCATCTCAGCAGCTTATTTGGCATATTGAGATCTGCAGAAGTAACAGAGCAGCCTAAACAAAACACTTCCAAATGAGCTGAAACAGCAAATACTGGATACTTGGGAGCATTCAATGTAAAATACACAGTGATGTTGGAAGAACTATAGAGCAGCCATGGTGCATGGCTTGAAAAATGCCAGTTTGGATCTCTCTTTATTGACTAAACACCCACAATGGAGAAAAATGTGTCTGCATTCCTCTCCAGTGCTTCTGTTTCATTTCTTGGGGCAGGCTGCCTCCAGTGGAAGGGGAAAGGATAACAACAGCTACAAATTGGGTCAGGTTTACTCCAATGGTCACCCTTTACCCCCAGCATAACTCCTGTGGCCTGTTGCCCCCAGACTTTCCTCTTGGAGGCAGATATTGAATGGAGCCATGGCTGCAAGGACTGTGGACCTGTCAGGTATCCCTGCAGTCCACTTATACAGATATTCCCAGAAAAGAGTTGGCATGCCTTTTGTATGGGTTTGGGTTTTGTTTTTTTTTTTTTTGCAAGGCAAGATCAAAAGGGAGAAGACATACTTTCATATTCCATCTTCCCTTTTCTCCTCTAGAGTCATCCCAGAGACCTGGTGCCTCACAAGGGCAAAGGAGCAGAAGGACCTCTGACAGGACAGGAGACCTGATGATGAGGGAGACTGGTCCAAGGGAGAAGAGCTGGCTGCATCCAGAGGAAGGGCTGCATGCCCTTAATTTTTCTGAACTGAAAGGTTTGGATAATATTTTACTTACTGCAGCCCCAGATCAGAATAATTAGTGAATTATAAAGGTTTTTCCACTAGGAAATGTGTTGCTGAGGATGATTTTAGAAGGTTTTTTTCCCTCCTTATGAATAAAGAAAAAATAAAATCCAAGACAGCTGTCTTGTGAGAGATCTGTATTCAATATTAGAAAGTTACACAGCTGTGAAGTCTGTATACTATTATAAAAACTGAATATCAGAGACATGGAATTGCTGGAATACAACCCACTCTGTAAGTGTGCTGGGTGCTTGGAATGTGCATATCACACAATAAAAGTGCTGCTCTTGTCTGTGTTCAAAGCAAGAGCACCACTAGGTCTCTGAAGCTGATGTAATGAGATTCAGGCTGCCCTCAACAGCTGAAATATCCAGTTCAGTAAATGGATATTTCAAATGTAAATATTTATATGGGCCAAGGGCTTTTGGTTGCTCTGCTATTTTCACATTTTCAAATCCCTCAGCTTTACTTTTGTTACAACGAAGGACTATTTGCTGTTGAGAAGAACAAAAGTCAGTGGCTAGTTATGCAGAAATGGTGTTATTATCATAGCAAAATACCATTTCTCACAACCCACAAAGCAGTGTTTCCATATGCTTCAACATCATAACCTACATGTTGATGGAAATGAAACATCCTCATGATTGTTATGAAGAAATAAAATAATAATTAATACCCCCCCACCTCTTCCGCAATGCAAGCTCTCTGAGGTCCTGATTGGATAGAATTAATGGTTCATCAGGAAGATGTGCATTTACCTTTCATTTCAGAAACATTCCCTAGATGCTCTTAATCATCACCTGTTACATTTTACAGGTTGGGAATTAATCTTCAATACCACTTCTATTGCAATTCTTCATTTATTTTACAGCATGCCCACCTTTAGTGTTTCACCTAATGTAGAGATTTAACAGTGGTTTAGAAGTGTTGTATTGTCGCTAAAATTATTACTATTTTCCAATCTCCAAAACTTTAAAATCAATAATACATTCTCCTCAGTCCTGACTTTCTTTCTGGACCCCCAACCTTCAATCTTCTGCCTCCCCACCCCTTCCTTAATCTTTTCTCTCCCTGTGCTTTCTGCTTTCCTCTCCATTTCCTTCCAGTTCTTTGGTATCTACTATCTCCAAGCAACGTGTCTCTGCCTTCTTGCCTCCCACCCTCTTGTTGTCTTCTGCTTTTCTCCTGGGCTGAGGTTAGCTTCTTCCCAGCCCACTTCCACCAACTCAGATCCAGAGATTCTTAGTCTGGGCTTCTCCCCACTCAGTGCTAAGACTGATATTTCTTATTGCCATGTCTTAGTTGGAACTGTTGAATTATATTTAACAGCTTCTTGGAAACATGAAACAAAGATTTAAAGTTTACTAAACCACTCTCTGGCAGCTACCCAGATTTATATTAATATTGTTGGACTTCTGCCATAAATTGTTTTCTATAAAAGTAGGATATTAATAGTTTTCCTGAGGAATATATACATCTGGAGAATAAATTTGTCCAAGATGGTCAAAGAAAATATAGGGTGATATGGCCTTACTGATGCCTCCCAGGTGGGGTAGGCCAGGGTCCAAGGATACTTATTTTGACCCACTGAAATGATTTGGTCCTTGGCATTGCTGATTACATGGTGCTGCTTTTGCTGGGGGATGTACTGAGGCATCATTACTCATATTTGGTTTCATTCACTGCCGAATTCAGAAACCAAGAGTTAAACTTTCAGCAGAAGTCTAATTATGATCATATCTGGAGCTGCATTTGACTTGCAAACCAAAGTGGGGTGAAACTGTTCCCTGCAGGATTCCTTCCTCCAGCCTCCAGCATCCTGTATGCATAGATCTCTGCTCACTTCCTCCACTCATCAGCAAAATCCCAAAATCTCATTCCTCTCCAGTGGTTTAGATTCTCCAGGCATTTTTTTTTTTTTTTAATTTGCATTGAAACATTCTTTTTCAAAGCAAAAACTGAGTTCCATTAACTGCCAGGGAAGGATGTTTCTAACAAATAGCTGTAGAATCAAGCTACTTTGAGAGTACATGGGAGGACAGGAACTTACAGATGTCCTAAGAACATATGGCAAAGGTTGAGACTGAATACATGTGTTATTACTGAGTCCTGTGAAGGACCACAAAGATGTTTAGGGGATTGGAGCATCTTTCTCATGAGGAAAGGTTGAGAGAGCTGAGATTGTTCTGCCTGAAGAAGATAGAGCTCAGAAGGATCTTATCAATGTATATAAATACCTGATGGAGGGACATAAAGAAGATCGAGCCAGACTCTTCTCAGTGGTGTTCACTGAATGCAAAAGAAACTAGACACAAATCATTTAAATATAAGAAGAAGTTTTTTACTGTAAAAGTAATGGAACACTGGTCAAGCTTGTCCAGATAGATTGGGAATTCTCCATCCCTGAGGGTCTTCAAAACCTAACAGGAGAGACCCCTGAGCAGCCTCCTACAGGTGACCTTGCTTTGAACAGAACGATTGAAGGAGATGATCCTCAGTCATTCTGGCCAACCTCAGCCATTCTGTGGTTCTGAAATTCTCCTTCATACCCCCATAAGATCCTAACTTTTTTCTGATTTTGCCTGCCTTGATGGTTTGTTCTTTTGAGACAGTTCAGCTCAGGAGCTTTTGTGTTTTCATCACATGCAGGTGTGATTTGGAACAAGCCTTTTGTTTTTCCACAGGTCATATCTTGAGAACAGCTTTCCCAGTTATTTTCTTTCTTTCACATCTGCTTATGCTCTTAAATAAAAGTTAAATTCTTTTGGATCAAACTTTCTGGTGCTTTTTTTGGATGGAATGTATTTCATTATTATGGAACAATTTGCTCAGTGAAATTTTCTAACTTGAGTCTCACTGGCTTTTTCTTTTGCTTGTGTGTATTGCCTAGCTAGGTTTTATGGCATGCAGTGCCTAGGAAGTTGTATATATAGAGGTATTAAAGCATTACTTTGTCTCAAGTCCTTCAGTCCCACAGAAATTTCCTAAGAAACTCTTCACAGAGAACTTTCTTCCCATTTAGATAAAACAAAATAACTCTTTATTGCCATCACTACCTAAAAATCAACAGAACTTCACCCCTTTTCTCTGTACTTTATAAGGAAGTCTAAGCTTTTATGGGAGTGCAGGTGGACGTCAGCTCCTTCTCCGAAGCATGGAAGGGGGCACCAGCTGGAAGGAGGCAATTAGGAAGGAAGGAAGGAAAAGAAATCTTAACCAAACTAGTGGAAAAACAAATTTCCTGAAAAGCAAGATAAAATCTTGTTGAAATGAACAGCAAAATTTCCAGTCTTTCCAGTGGGAGTCAATGGTTTCATGTTACTCTACCTTACTTTATCTCCCCATTGGTTTCATCCTCCTTGAGCCTTTGCCTTTCAGTGCTGGGAACAAACTTCTCAAAACAGTTAAAGTTACTCAATGCTATTGATCACCTATGAAGTCATTTCCACAAAGCAGTCCTTCAGAAATTGGGCTGAGAGCTAGGCTTAGCTCATCCTTGCAAAAACATGACCAGACTAACAATATTTCATCTTCTGATGCCCCTATTTCACCCACTTTTTTGAGGGGGAGGGGCTTGGAAGGGGGAGAGTGTACACTGGGCATCTCTCCTGCTACAAACACTTCTTAAAAAAGCAGGTTTTTTTTGATTTGCATACTGACTATCAGCTGACAACTGAGCAAAACAGAAAGGGGAATGAAGTCCTTCTGAGCCATGGCAAGCTGATGATTATCTTGCTCTGCACAGGGCTCTCCATAACCCCAGCATTGTGAGAAGTATACTTGATTACAGCATGTAAGCCCAGCTTTGTGTGAGTTCTGCTTCATTAGGGAAATAGAACTGCAGTGCTTTTGCTGATCTCATTTCCATCTCTGTTTTTGCCCTTGCGTGTAGAGCTAAAGTACCTTTATGCTTAAATAGCTGCCATCCTTTTGTCCTTGGAGAGCTTTACAGGTAAATGCATGGAGGCAAAACAATCAGTGAAATATTTAAAAAATAGGGTAGGGTGAGGAGAGGATAACCTAGAGGACCGCTGGATGCTCTCCAGAAAAAAAAAGAAAAAAAAAAAAAAGAAAAAAAAAATTGCTATAGACTTTCTTTGGCTAAATAACAGTCTCTGTCATTACAGTGAATTTGTTTGTTCAGTCCCTGGGGAAAAAAACCTGATCTCTATCCCACGGGGAAAGAGGAATGATCTTGTGTAGTAGGCAGAGACTCAGAACAATGATAATGATGATGATGATTAGAGGCCTTTTAATTTAAAAAAATGGATCCATTAAACATTGCAGCTCAGCAGCCTGGCTCCAGCTAGGTGCAGGGAGAGCCTGTGGCACTCTAAAACACTCTATTAAAGAAAGCAGGGATATGAGGCATGAAGGGGGCTTACCTGAAGGGGTTGTTTTTACAACAGATTGATATTTGCCAGGATGTGTTTCCTTCTGCCAGTGATCAAATATTTAAATTATAATTGTGTGGATTTATGATTTGTCAGCATTTCAAGACACTTAAGATGACATTTCAAAGGCATCTCCTCAGCCCTGGCACTGTTGCTCAACAGTCAGCAGTGAGTACACGACCCTGAGAGCAAAGCAGAGATTTCATCTTGGACAGGGAAATTATTCAAGCATCTTTAGACTTAACTGCAGTTTTAGGATTATTTATTCTTTCATGGCCACAGTGTTCAGCCCTTAATGAGGTTGTGAGTGTAGCTCCATTGACATAAAATGGATGTTGCAAGGTGAGGGGTAATCAGAGTGCCTCTGCATCTCGTAACAGAGCAGGGAGATCCCTGAGCTAAAGCAGACTGTGCCACAAAATATGGTGCTGCCAGCAGCAACTAGCTTGGGGCTGAAGGCAGGTAACATCCTCCTGAGACCATCTTGCCTCCAGCCTGCCCAAGTACAGAGGGCAAGTGAAGGTGGGAATTATGAGGAGTGAGTATCTCCCTCCAGGTAGTGATATTCTCATGCTCTGTTATATGATAAGTTGCTGCCACACTTTGTGGCTGTGGAGTGCCTGTGGGTTCTGGACTTGGTACCACCATGGATGTCATAGATCCAGAATGTCTGTCACCCTACTGCTAGTGTAGACATGCTGTTAGCTTTCCAAAACTCACACCTGTGTTGCACAGACTACAGAGTAAGCTACTCGATCCGCTTTCTTCAGTCATGTGTGTCTCCAGTTGATATTCCAAATGCTGCAGTTCAACTCACAGTGATATTCTGGATGGTTTTGAAATCTGTTGCTACAAAAAGCTGTTAAGACCTTCTCACAGTTAGCTGTACAAAGGGAAAAAAGACTCTGATTAGACTGTCAGAAAATACGTGCCTTAGCTCTCATTTACACAACCATTCCATGCACTCCTAAGACCCCTCATATTGAGGCCCATGCTGTGAATTTGCTTAGTGCTGTGCTGCAGCTTATTAGTAATCATAAAAGCAATAAAAAAGGGGCTTGTTGCCCTGCCAACTACTTATGTTCTTCTGGCTCCCCTCACATTCATGGAGTGATGCTTGTCCTCCCCAGTCTGATACAGTTCCCATGCCTGTGTACTCACTGGTTTCCTCTTCAGTCCTATTCATACTACTCAGAACTGAATAATGTTGCTTAAATGAAGTCACCACAAGAGGAAAGAATGGCCTGTGCTATTACAACACAGAGTGAGGCAGTGTTACTGAAAATCAGGTAAAACAAACAAAAAGCTCTTATTGTAAACAAACCTCTAACCTACTTTTTAACATTCCTCCAAAGAAGAGCAAGTTTTATTTCCACCGGTGGTGAAGGTTTAAAATAAGATCTTTCCTATTATGCTGTTCATGACCTCCTTAGATCTTGTCTCAGTCATAGTGTGTGGAACGAAATGGAGTATTACAGTGTTGGCTCCCAAGGGAGGGTTGAGTCTTAGTTACCTTTTGAATTAACTAAACCTTTTGGAAAGATTAAGCCATTCCCATGCTATTGTGTTTCATCTGGTCATTCCATTGGTTTTGTTTACATTTTATGTTTTACCAGCTTTGATCAATATTATCAAGTCTCTCCTTAGATCAGAATAATCGTGCAGATGGTTCACCTAATCAAATTCTTCTCAGCTTTCTCACTGTACTTTGGATAGTACAGTTATTGGCCATGTCATGAGCAGCACATGTGTCTCCTGATGTAGCCTCTTCTGCTTTATTGTCAAACGTGCTGCTTTTCTAGAACCAAGGATATTTATAATGTAAGGGTTTCTAAGGCTGTCTTAATCAAATCATTGCAATATTTTCATCACTTTCTACCCAGTAAATGTGGTGGACCTTTTGGCTGCAGAGTGTATTGTATCTGCATTGGCCTCATGATCTGGTAAGGCAGGATTAAGCGGTTTGTAAGGTCATTTTGAGGCCTTTTTGAAGCAGTGTCAAGGCATGCCTGCCTCATTTATACCTACAGCATTCTGAGAAATTTTTTGTGTGTTTAAGCAGTCTGTTTTCACTTTCCCCATCACACCTGAGGAGCAGAGTGTCAGTGACAGAGCAGACTCTTCCTATTCATTGCCTGAATCTTTTTTTTGACTCCCCTTTGGACCTTTCCCATTCCTTTACACAAGGGAGTAAACTAATCCAAGGCTTTTATATGGCATCTGGGATGGTTGAAACTGCTTTCATATAAATGGCATGTCCCCTTTTTATTGTCTCTTAAAAAGCCCTTCTGAAGCCAGGATTCAACAGCAAGACCCTTGTGTGAAAACAAATTGGCTTCTCTGCATGCATTTCTGTATCCTCTTGGGATGAGAGAGCCTTGTGGAAGTAAATAGCAAGCTGTGAGAGAAATCTTTCAAATAGCAGGGCAGGTGTTGCTCAATATTTCTGAGTGATGATATGGGGGGGCTGACTGTGGCGCCTTGAGGCTATTTTCCTGGCACTTTAAGACTACTTTTCTAGTGTATTAAGGAGTTAAAAACTAGTGGGCAATCAAAGTAGCTGATTTTTCAGTGCATACTTTTATTTGATAGATATATCATGAACAGTGCTTAGTTAGGCAGTTGTGTGAAACCTGTGGCAAGTGGACGGTACATTTAACAGGGGGTGTGCCTCTCACACAGGTATGTTTGCACTGCAAGCTGGAGAGATTGCTGATACCTTTAAATCAGCTAGCTTGAGTCTGAGAAATGGTCTGGTTATGGTTAGAAAGGGTAATTTAGCCAGCCAAGACACAGAGAAAGAATCACAATAAGGCTTAAGGGTTACAGACTTCCTCTATGCAAGTAAAAATCAGTTGTGTTTCAGTAATGTAAAAATGAAATAAGAGAGTGTTGAATCAGGCTTTTTTTATTTTTAACCACGAGAAGCAGACAATGAAACGTGTATGGGAAATTCAGCAGAACGTGCTATAGCCCAGTAATCTGCAGAAAGCCTGCTTTCACATTTTGGATAGACTGTTAAGGTCGGAGAATTAACAGCATTAGCATCCTTGGAGGAGATACACAGTTTTCAGATTTCCGAAGTGGGTGGGTGTTAAAGCAAGGTGGATGATGGCAGGATGATTTTCAGCTTTAAAGAGAGCACCCACAGCTACTGTGAACAGTTTTAACAGCTTGAACAGCTCGCTACTAAGCTGAACAGCAGTGCTAGGGCTGGGGAGGAGGAATGAGAAAAGGGGGGAGAAGAGAAGGATGGAAGAAATAGCCTGCAGATTGCCATCAGTCCCTGGCCGAGTTTACTGGAACACAAAAGGATGACTCTGTTAATTCAGCTTCACCTGCTGCTGGGAACCTTCTCCCTTGCCCTCCCTCACATATGATCTCGGCTCTACATTTAAGAGCTTGTGTCAAACACAAGGGAGAAAAGCTGCTGAATATTTTGGGCACAGATTGTTTCTTTGGGAAAAAGTACAAGATATTTTGGAACGGAAACCTGACTCCTGGAAGCACCTTTTCCCTTCCATTTCCACACCACATTTACTTTTTTTCCCCCAATATTAATAATCTGAACTCAGGTCAATCTAATTTTAACCATAAAACCTATCCTGCTTTATCTTCTTTCCTGGCTGCTTTTTGGTAAACTCTTTCCTTCACAAACATAATTCACAATACTGCAGCAATTACAGTCTTCTCATCTGCAGCCTTGAAACTGTGTAGTCAAATAACCTTCCTGTAAAGTTGCCACTTGAGTGTGATATTGTGAACAAGAGAACTTCATATTTTTCTACAGTCCTCCCTCTCCAAAAACTTCAGACACTGGTGGGGTAAATGCTTAAGGTATCAAAATGAAAAAAATAGCCACCTTCAAGGATTCCCTTCCCCACAGTGAGGGAACCCTGATATTCAAAGTGTCCTGGCTGGCTCAGGGCACTGCTGAGGGTTGCATCCCCATGTTTCTCATGCTAAGAATGGGCAAGGAAGAGACACCTAGAAAATGCAGACAGGATTGATTTGGGTTTTCTTTTTTATTTTTTTTTTAAATATAATATTATTATTTTGCTTATCCTGGCAACAACATGCATGATGAATCAGTGCTAGCACATATTCCTCTTGCTTCCACCCCCTCTTTGTCTGTTCAATGTCCTTATCAATTCCTACTTTAAATTGAACTGCAGCATACCATGAAGGGACTCTCCCTGTTTGGTTTTTGTGTCCACCAGGACTATGGCACTTAATTCCTCACAAGAACTAGATTCAGTATTACTGTAAAAAGCAGGTCTTATTGCTCCTCCAAATCTGGGTCCTCAGACTTTTGCCAGGCCCACTCCATATTACAGCATGAAAGTAGATAAGTGTAATTTTCCATGTGTTCTTCCCTGATTCCATCTGTTCTACCCCATCTATATTTTAATCACTGTTAAAGAAGCTTTTTGCTCCTGGAAGTCCTGTCTGGAAAATTAGCCTTTGATGTCTAGGGCCCCGAGACACTGCACAGAAATGTGGTTATTCCATGGAGCCCTGTCCTTTCACAGAATCACAGAATGTTAGGTCTCAGAAGGGTTCTCTTGAGATCATCTAGTCCAAACCTGCTTCCAGAGCAGGTCCACCTAGAGCAGGTTGCACTGGACCATATCCAGGAGGATTCTTATTATCTCCAGAGATGGAGACTTGACAACTTGTCTGGGCAGTCTGCTCTATTATCTTCACAGTAAAGTTTTCCTCATGTTCAGGTTGAACCTCCTATGTTCCAGTTTGTGACCATTGCTCCTTATCCTGTCACTGGGCAACACTGAAAAGAGTCTGGCTCCATCCTCCTGACATTCTCCCTTTAGATACTTTTAAGCACTGATGAGATCTATTCTCAGTCTTCTCTTCACATTTGATAGACCCAGCTCTCTCAGCTCTTCCTCATATGGTAGGTGGTCCAGTTTCCTACCATCTTAGTGTCTCTGTGCTGGACTCTTTCCAGTAGCTCCTTGTCCTTCATGAACTGGGGAGACCAGAACTGGACACTGTACTCTAGACAGGGCTTCATCAGGGCAGAGGAGAAGGATAATCTCCCTTGAACTGCTTGCCACACTCTTCTAGATGAACCCCAGGATGCCACTGGCCTTCTTGGCTCCAAGGACACATTGATGGCTCATGGTCATCCTGTTCACCAGGACTCCCAGGTCTTTCTCCACAGAGATGATTTCTAGCATGTCAACTCCTAACCTGTATTGGTGTATGGAACTATTCCTCCCTACATTTGCCCTTTTTGAGCCTCATTAGGTTCCTTTCTGCCCAGCCCTCCAACCAGTCCATGTCACATTGGATGGCAGCAAAGCCCATTGGCATGTCAGCCACTCCTCCCAATTTTGTATCATCAGATAATTTGCTGAGTATACACTCTTTCCCCTCATCTAGGTCATTGATGAATATGTTGAACAAGACCAGACCCAACATTGACCCCAAAAGGGAGTATCCCAGTTGGCAGCCTCCAACCCTGCATCACTGATCATGACCCTCTGAGCTCCATCACTCAACCAGCTCTCAATCCACCTCACTGTTCACTCATTTAACCTACACTCCCAGAGTTGCTTAATGAGGATGTTATGGGAGACAGTGTCAAAACCTTTATGAAGTCAAGGTAGATCACATCCACTACTCTCCCCCTGTCTGACTAGCCAGTTATGACATCATAGAAGGTTATCAGATGTGCCAAGCATGATTTAACGCATGTGAATCCATGTTGACAACTTCCAATAACTTTCTTTTCCTCCATGTGTTTAGAGATGACATCCAGAATGATTTATTCCATCACCTTTCCAGGGATGGAGGTGAGACTATCCAGTCTGTGGTTCCCTGGGTTCTCCTTCTTGCCCTTTTTGAAGACTGGAGTGATATTGGCATTCATCCAGTCCTCAGGCATCTCTCCTGTTCTTCATGACCTTTCAAAGATGATGAAGAGTGGTGTAGCAATAACATCTGCAAGTGTTCTCAGCACTCATGGGTGCATCCCATTGGGGCCCATGGATTTATGGATGTTTCATTTGGCTAACTGGTCTCTAACCCAGTCCACTTCTACCAAGGGAAAGTCTTCCTGTCTCCAGACATTTTTCTTCATCTCCAGGGTCTGGGATTCATTAGGGCCAGCTTTAGCAATGAAGACCAAAGCAAAGAAGGCATTGAGTAACTGGCCTCTCTTTGCCTTCCAGCACTACAGGCACCCACCCTAATTTCTGCTCCTGGGAGCCTAATGGCAGCAGGCGGCCTGAGAGATCCTACAGATATATGAGAAAAAGATGAAATCTCAGTGGCTGCAGGCATTACATATGTGCAGTTCAGGAGGAAACCAAATTCTGGTTGGGTGGTGTTCGTCACCATCCCTTGTTTGTGTCAAAACCAACAAAAGACCAGAACCTGGCAGGTGCATTCCCACAGTCTGGATTTGGGTGAAAATGTCCTGTCTCTGGTGCTGGATGGGCTCTTCCCACACTGTCAGTGACTGCCAGGCACCCCAAAGGGGCCACATACATGGGCAGCACAGGGGGCCATGCTGCAGCAAAGATGGGAGGTAGCATCATGCCACTCAGAAAGTCACTTCATGCTGCTGTCGTGATCACCCCATGCCAAAGGGGCCAGTGTCCCCACGCTGTGCCCCCCACAGCCCAAAGGGTCTGCAGAGCTCCACGCTGCTCTCGCACCACTTACTGCCCAGGGAATGCAATGCAGGGAGGCCCTTCCTCTCCTGGATGGTGCCAGCTATAAATAGCTCTTGGTGAGGGGAGAGGAAGGGGCCAAGAGGACAGAGCAGCACAGAGGGGGCTGGCAGCAGCAGCAGCCTCCCGCTTGGCTGTGCCTCTCAAAGCCTCCTCTGTCTCAGCTGGCTCCCTCCGAGCAGTTGCTAGGTAAAGGCAGGTGTGTCAGCTGAAGTAGTGGAAATTTCTATTCATCTTATAAATAGTTGAACAGCCCGACTTGGTGAAATGTGAAACGAGCAAACATCCCATCTTCTCCTCGGAGGGCAGATCGGGATTCAGTCTATAGTGCTGTCATGTCAACTGTGTCAGCGCCGCTGTTCATGATGCCAAGGCCCCATAAGTTATTCATGCGAACACAGCAAACAAAGGTTTAGCTTAACCGAGGGATGAACATTCCTCCACCTGCAGCTTTCTCCACAGCTAGACACAAAAAGCGCAGAGGTCACTTAATCTGTGACAGAAATAGATTGCACTGTCTTTGGAGTCAGTATGTTTTGCAAGCAGAGTAATACGACTTCAGGCAGGCCTCGGGGTTTCTGGTACAGTGTCCCTGGTAGTAAGAGAAAATGTCATTAAAATCCTAATGCAGCTTGAGAGGTTTACTTGAAATTTACTGGGCAAAATGGTAAATTTTCTTTATTATCATATTTCTACACAAGGCTATTAGAAGGCTTTTTCCCTCTACCAATCCCCCATGCTTCTTATTGAACCAGATTGACCCTTGCTCTCCGGTGTACTGGGACAGATCCCCACCAGAGATTAATGCTCCCTATGAGACTGTGGGAACTTTTCAGGTCTTTCTCAGTGATTGAAGGGTTTCTGCTTTTAAAAAGATGAGACTTCACAGACTGAATTTGAAGCTGTATGTCAGCTTGGCAATATATTAAATGGAATTTATTGTAGTATTCCAATTGTAGTCAATTTTAAAGGAAGGAGGCATCTCCATGGTATTGCATGGAAACGGGTGTGTATGAGCAAGCTTTCATAAAACCTCAAAGAATTGAGTCATCAACATCATCTAGTGGTCAAAGCAGCAGACTGGGTGTAAAGATGTAAAGATATATAGATCTCAGTTCTGTCATGAACTTTTAGCTGGACTGATCAAGCCAATCCTTCCTGCATTTTATGAGATCAGATTGCCATGGGGACACTAAGAACACCAAGCACTTCAAAGCATGATGTGCTCATTAGATGAAAGAGAGTCTGTAAGTACAAGTTTTTACTTCACCCCCTCCCCAATTTATTGTGATCCAGGTGGTTGGATTACGCCAACCATATCTGATCTGAGCTCATACCTCCACATGGAGGTGAGGACACAGCACTGGCTCTGGGTTGCAGTTGCTGCCAGTTATTGCATTGACAGTGACTGAGCAATATTGTTTGAAACCAGAGCAGCATCGCATTTGCATGCAAAACTGAACTTGGCCTTTCATCTGACTGAGTATTGGTGAATGATGAGGCCCTGGTCTCACTTGCTCCTGCTCTGCAGAGCTGCTTTTCAAAAGGGGTGACTTGTAGCAAGCCAAAAGACAGTTCTGTGATGATGAGCCAAAGTGAGTATGAGAATAAAAATCAAACCACTTAATACTGGTTTGTGCTTCTCCTGCCCTGTCTTTGTGGTTAACCTCACATCTACAAAGTAGGAAAAATTCAGCCTTACCACGTTAGCTGTTGCTCTTTTCCTATGTTTGCCTGTACTCTGATCAAATACAGGTAGAAGAAAATCAATCAAAATTAAGACAGATGACAATGCTCAAGGCAAAGCTGGTGCTCTTCCCCTTACCATGTGACATAGGCTGTAAGTGAGCCTTGCTACCTTTCTGGGAGATAGGTAAGTAAGCAGAGCAGTCATATTTAGCAGATGTAAGGACATGAAAGCCTATAGCTACAGCATGGAGGGGGAGGATAAACAATTTATAAGCACTTGTAAGTGATGATGGCACAGCTCTGAGTTGCAGTTCTAATTTACTGCTCTCTGCTTGTTTCCCCCGCAAGCTCCAGCCAGCAGATTGCAGGGCCATCACTTTTTAAGCTCTGTGCAGTCTCAGACACATGCTGAGGGCTACGCTGTATGAACTGCACTTGTATTTTTGAGAGTCTACATGAATAGCCTCACTAAAGTCAGTGGGATGCTTTGCATAAATACTCACTCTGTGTATGGCTTATGTAGCATAGTGTTTATGAGGTGAGCCACTTAGCCACAAAACTTAGCAAAGCCATAAAAATACAGCTGCTTTTTATATAGAGCTACTGCAGCCCATTGGCCTTGAAAGTCCTTGTTTTTAACATGCTAAATGGCTGGCTTCCAAGAGCAGTCACTGCTGTTGTGGAGTACAATCTGACACAGAATGGCATATAAGGGTTTATTTGATGCACAGTACTGCAAGTGAATTCATGATTTTAAAATTGCTTTCTCTCCTGCTCTAAGCAAGCACTGTGTTCTACATTGCTCTAATAAATTACTGATGTGGGCTTGTCATATGCATTTTAATATGACGTTGCTTCCACTGTTACATGGTCTCATTTAGATAGATGCAAGAAACCATTTCGTGGTAAGATTCCTCATCCGCTGAATAGAAGGACAAAGATTTTTTGAGGAACTGTGTGCAGATCAAAGGTGCTGTACCAAAACTGCACCAAAGTATTGCTAAGGCCTGGGAAATGGATTGTTATGGAAGATATATTTAGCTTTGAGTGAATATATGTCTTACAGCAGGAGAAAGGAAACTGTAGTTTCCTCAGAACTTCAAAGGGAGGAAACCTTATAAAAAAACCTTAATATACATCTTCACATAAGACTGCAGATTTTGTGTCTCCTGCTATTGTGTAACCTTCCATCAAAGGGTATTTGGGTTATTACTTGAGGGAAGCCATTGGCAAGGACAGCAGCATGATCTATGGAGGAAGTGAGAAAAAGAGAGCTGTCAAAAGGATCTAGGATTCAATAAAATGAGCAAAGGATTGAATAAATTACGTTTCCCCTTATTAAACCTTTCTAGATGAGGAACAATTTTAAGAAGATATTTAGATGTGTTGTGTGACATAGTTACCATAAAAAAAAATCCATAAATATTCATATATAACCAAAGCGATAGTTTCCACTGCTTTATTGTGCTTGCATATTGTGTGGGATTTGCTACTCACCAATATTCATAAAAGTTCTTAAACTCATCTGTTTTCAAGTAAAAGCTAAGAGATATTTTGATCATCAAAATTTAAATCAAAAAGATATTTGATCTAGTAAAACTGCTGAAATCTTAAAATTTACTAAGAAATACATATATGCACTCAGCAGGTACCATGGTGATGACTGCAATGACATTATTCTTATGGGAGGAGAATGGGGTAACAACTGATGTTGCTGATTTATGCAACAGAACTACAAGTACAGTTTAAGTTTTGAGTATTCAATACCCACAAGAAACCACTGTATGAAACAGATTATTCAAAAAAGATAATTTAAATAATTTTGAATACTGAAGTTTCAGTGTGCCTATGAACAGTTTGAGTACAGAAAAATAGATACAATATTCACTTAAGAGATCCTTTGCTAGGGATTGTTCACCAAGCTTAATTTGTTGCCATCTTTTATTTGCATTTTACTGCAGCTCTTTCACAGGGTACATATTTTGTTGTTGGAAGTCTGGAAGACATATTTAAGATACATATAGGTACTCAGAAATCACCTAGCTGGTATGTTACTAAATTGATTTTATTGTTCCTTGACATTTTCTTCTGCAGGAGTCATGCAGAAGTTATGTAATACACAAGAAGTTTATTTTAGACAATCCACCCCTTTCTACAAGTGTTATTTTATACATAAAAATACAAATTTCTCTTCTACTTTTGCGTTAAGCTGATGAGCAGGAATCCTAAAAACCTGTTTATCTATGGATTTGTGTATTAAAGTTGGGCTCATAGATAGTATTTGTGATGACAAATGAAGTATGAGAATTCATTTTAACCTTTTCCTCAGTGAGACTGTAATTGAGTTACTCAGCCCTCACTTACTGTTTTAGAACATAATAAATCTGGAATATTTTGTCATCCACCAAAGATGGTAGAAAATCAGTGGATTCAGAAGTCACTAAAGGAGCTAATAGACGGACATTGCCACCACGTAATCCTTCTTTCTTTTGGCAATCACACAGCAACTGACAGCAAGAAAATAGAGTTTAGAATTATTTCTCTCATGTTTCTTCTTGGTGTATGCAACAAAATCATGCCCCTAGAACTTGAGAGACCACTTCTAAAAATTGCCTGAGAAGTTCTTAAGCATGCTTAGTAAAAGTGTGATATATATGGGAATGGAAATAGTGCTTTCAAGAAAGCTAAAAATGTGGATGTTGCTCTTACCTGAGAGAGAACAGAAGCAGGCCAGTCCAGACCACCAAAGAGGGAGGCTAGGCTGAAGGTGCCCAAAGTATGAATGTTCAGCTCTAACTCCATGGTAGTCTACTGCTTATCTGTCATCTTATGTCTTCAGCATATTCCCTTTATCATCAGTAAATGGGGAATTTTAACTTAAACTGGAGTTAACACTGTTGTTTCATTAACAAGAAGAGAGGTGCATACTTATAATTATCAGTAACTTATTAATCACCACTGGGAATGTGGTGTGGTCCCCACCAAGTCCTTCCAGAGTGCACTGGAAGTATCTGCTCTCTTGAGGTTTTGTTTTTTGTGTACAACCCTACCTGCTCACATAAGAAGCTGTAATGTTTCCTAGACACCATTTTATGTTTCTCTCTGGACCATGAGAAATTTCTCTTCTGAGGATCTCATCTGAGTCCAGGCTCCACAGAGATTTATGACTTAGCATGGACACATAAAGAACAGAGAAAGGGGATGTTGTGCTGTGTTACTGTTTTTCAGCCTATTCAGCTCATATGTGGAAACTGGGACAAGTCAAGCCAGGCATTAATACAGCACAGAGCTGCATCACATACTTATGGATCTCCTAGATCTGCTGTTGAGCAGCTGCTAGGGGAGCCAGATCAAAGGCAATGAGCATTTGTGTGCTGCAAGGAGGATGGGAAGCCATATTCCACTGAGACACAGTGGAGCCCATGCTAAAAAGGATTCCAGTTTTGAGGAAGCTGTTTCCTTTGAATTGCTTAGATCCTCAAGTTATTGTTCCAAAGGATGCCTTGCATGGCTTTAAACTTGAAAGCCCCGGTCTGTGGTGTTTTGAAGGAGAATGAAGTCAAGCATCCGACTCTTGACTGAGAAATTTTGCAGTTTTAACTGATGATAACAAAGGGTCATGAAAACAGTTGCTTTGGCATTGAACAGGAATTTTATTGATGTAAAGAGAACAGTGCTTTCCCCAATTTCTCTTTTCCACTGATAGCACGTAAATTACATGGCTTAAGCCTACATGTTAAAAACACTTAACATCTGCTTTAGAACAGGAGCCCAGGCCTAAAGAAGGTGTTAATATTCAAAGACAGATATAACTCAACATGAGTCATACCAATGGATGGTCAAAGAGGTCACTGAGTGAATTGAATATGTTGCTTTTGGCAAGTTTATGTTCAAATCAGCTAGTCATAGATGTCTGTCTAGTTCCTGAGACATGCTTTGGAAATGGCTCAGATATGCCATGAACTGTATTCTTCTTTATGGTCAAAACTGAGGTCAAAATCTATGCATACAACATGTGTAGTAGTAGCCATCCTCTTGCCATCGTATCTCTTAGAACATGGAGCTGGCTTATTGACTGTCCAGGCAATGTGAAGACAGCAGTTTGAGAATAACATTGGGTACCATATATGCAGAGTTCTGGCACTTGGTGAAGACAGAAATTCTTCAGCTAGTTTTATCTCTTCTCCTATATTGAGAGTATATATCTTCTCCTATATTCCAATAGGAATGAAAAAATAGTGCCACAAAGTCAATTCCTGTCTTATTTATTTAAAAGCATGTCACCTCAGGCATTATATTTTTTTCCACTGTATCAAATATTGTTTTTAAGCTGTTACACCCTGAGTACTCTGATGTCTGATGAACTGTCTGCCTGGTCTATCTTTCTGGCAAGAATCCAAAGTATAAGAAATTATCAGTGTTTCTGGTATGCTAATTAAATTAGTGATGATGCTTGCCATATTCATTGGTTTTGACTTACTACTTCATAAATCATTTTATGGAAGGCTGGAAACAACAAAAAATAGCACATACGTTTACTAAAATATCCTACAGTGTACAGTAGATATTGAATGTTACAGAAAAAAATAAGCTAGGCTGGGTTCATATGTTCACCTGTTATTTGCAAGGGTAGCATAAAATGCAATAATAAACTGACATGTAAAGATCTATCAAATACATGACATTAATGGATGATTCCTATCAACAGTAATTAACATTGTTTTCTTTTCTGGAGTTAATACAACTGAGAAAAAAACCTTTGGTCTGTACAGTGCAAACACTTGCAGTAGGAAAAATTACTAAATAATAAATAGATTACTAGAAAAATAATTTTCTTCATCCCTGTTCCATTCATTTCTGTATGTGATATTTGCAAGCTCAAGCTCTTATGTTGATGATAAAAAGCCCCCAATACTATAAGAAAATCAAACAATAATATGTAAACCCCTGTATATATCCTGGCCTAGTATTTCCTTCCTGTTATTTTCCTAAATGTTTCTGTCTCCTTTTTGGAAACACACAATGAACCTTTAAAACCGTGGAGCTGCTTTCAGAATCGCTATCGTCATCCGGATCAATTTGGAACAAAGTCCTGCCTCCCGATCCATTCTGATTTCAATGTATACACACTGCTGGCTGGCTGCCAGCATGGAGCTCAGGAAATGATAAGTACCCATTTAGTCACAGACACACAGAGTTCCCTGAGATGGTAGGCTAGGGCTGCTTTGCCATGCCCAGACTTACTACACGTTTACACATTCACCAACATCACTCGTTGTGATATTTATATGAGGGATGCAGGAATGACACATGGGGGGGAAGCACATTGCTGACATATGCTCTGCAAGAGGATTGAAGCTCCAAGTCTTGTTTGCCTGCCCTGAGATGATAGCTTTCTGTTTTAAATAACTGTACATAACGTGAACACAAAATTAGGTTGAACTAATCTAATTTGAAATGAGCTGGCCACAGACAGATACTGTGATTCTCAAATGTCTTATGAACTGGTTATGACAACAATTTGACATGCCTACTAGGTACTAAACATATCTCTCTGCTGTTATAAAGTGTGGTGCTTTGTGCAAGGAAAATAGGTTGTACGTATTGACTTGTTTACTTATGGACTTGGTTTACTTTTTTTTTTTTTCTTTTTTCTTTTCCTTCCTGAATGGCTGAGGAGATTCAGTTTTCTGTGTTTGTCTGGGATATTTCCAGAAAAGGGGTGACTTAACAGCTTTGGATGATTTTCCCGTGTAATTCGATCTTATGTCCTTCTCTCCAATTATTTGACTACTGAATGTTTTGCAAAGGCTGAATCTAGAGTCAGGGTAAATACTTTCTAACATGGTTTGAATTTTTTTAGTACTTCTTTTGTTTGTATGTTAGGTAGCTGAATGTGGTTGAAAACATTAGGTTTAGAAAACCCTTGAATAAGAGCTGGCATCCCATACAGGCAACCCCAGCAAATGGAATAAGCTTAACAATGAAGCTTTATTTTTTCATGTACATTGGTGTGTCATTGAAAGACCAAATACTTAGCTAAAGAGTAATTATGGATGTTTAACTACTGCCACAAGTAACAAAGGTCTCCACAGTTAACTCAGAACCTTGTAAAGTGTCTGACATGCAATGACAATGCTAAAAAAACATTCATCTTTTCATTAGCATTAAATACAAACATGTGTTTTGACTACATGGATAGTATATAGGCAGGATTCTTTGCTGCCCTGAGCTTCTTCTCAGTTTATTAAACAGGACACTACCATGACCCTAACCTCAGCTTCTTGGCCCTTTGCTCCCATCTCAGTGCAGGTGAGAACAAATAGTACCACAGTGATGCTCTGTGAAATTCCTCATTGTCATCTACAGACATGGGCACAAAAGTTTAAAAAAAAAAATAAATAAAATCACCAAAAAGTCAGTCTGAATTAAGCACATATCCTTTTCTGCCTTCCTTTTGCCAAGCTTTAAGGTGGCTGTTGCCTTTTAAAAAATAGCATGCAAGGACTGCCCACAAAAACAATCTCTCCAAGCTGCCTCCATTAAGGCAGGATAGAAGAGCAATGGTGATTTTGCCTCCCACCCATCTGAGTGGGGGCCTAAGTGATCTGCTTCCCTTGTGAGAAACATGTGGAATGTTGTGTCAGACATAAGGTCACAATTAAAACAAGGGACACCAATACACAGCTTGCTCTGGCTCAGTGCTGACCATATGAAGAAATTCCTGCTGGGATCATTTCAATTAGAGGTCAATGGTGCCATGTTTAGAGGTGAACTGGCTCCTCTCAACTTTCTACATTTTCATTCAGAGAAACAGGCATTTCTACAGCAAAACTCTTAAGATTTATTTTAGAAAATGTGGCCTGAATCACTCTAAAAGTGCTTTTATTGAGGGGAGCCCAGGGACACTTGTTCAGACATTCATGTTTACATTATAAACAGGTAAAGTCAGCAAAATGAATCCTATGCATAATTCCTGTCTAGGGGATAATAAAGAAAATTACATGAAAAGTTACTGACTTGTTACTTATAAAATACTTAACTAGATGCTTATACTGACAGTAGGGAAGTTTTAGTTTCAAATTTCCTAACAAGACATTGATAAAGTTAGTCTGCTTTTTGAAAAGTTAGTGTTTAGTAAACCATGACTCTGATCATAATGTGTCAGTAAAACAGCTTGGATTTCAAATAAGTTCCTAAAGTTTTAACCAATGGATACATAGATTTCATAAGAATTTGTAAATGAAATTACATTTATCATGTTTCTATGGAGGAAAGCAATGTTTTCAAGTGTAAAATTTATAAGAATTTTACTTTGTTCAGAAACTAACTTCATAATTACTATTAATGAGTTTTAAATTCACATCTTGTTTTGTTCTGTACAGGCATAAAGTAATCTGTCACTATTTTTTAGACTAATTTAGAGGAACAAACCTAATTAGAAACCAGGCCATCCTTATCTCCAGCTCCATCTTATTCTAACAATTTACCAGGGGTACAGTGAACCACTTGCCAAACATGAAATATATTTTATATGACACCTTTTCACTTTTATGTAAATTAAAATGTGTGGACAGTCCTGAACCTGAAGAGGGCTGAGTAGCTGTGTGACCACAGCTGTGCCATGGGTTGTTGCATGGCATGCTTGTCAAATCTGAGAGTGACACCTGGGGGCTACTGCAGCCTGGACCTGAGCTGATGAATAATCCCTAATAAAGTTGTACTTTAAAAACTTAATTTGCAATCAATGACAGAAAGAAATGGGAATTTGCTTTGCATAATGTCTGTATCCCATCACAAATTACTCTTCAAAATGCTTCACTAAACTGTATTTTCTGGTTCTCACACACCATTTTCCTTTTTTTTTTTTCATCTTCTTATGATGAATAATCACAAGGACATGGTGTATTGACAAACATTACCACTAGAGAATAAGAGAGGGAAAAAGAGTTCTTCTTATCTCAGATAAAAGGAAATGTGTTTTGGGAGTGAAGTAGCTACAATACAACAAATTAAGTTTAGCATTCACTCATATCTACACAGGCATGTTTGTGCTTTCCTAGCATTGGTATGTGAGTCATTGCATCCTGTACCTAGTAATATGGTTAAATTCCAGGGTTATCTTGTTTTTAAATTCCTATTCAACACAGACATGAAGATTTCCTTGAATGTTATATTCTCCAAGGTCAGCAAAATGGTGTTTTATTTCAGTGATCTGGGAAGGAAAAGCATTCCTGGACCTTAAAAATATTACTGGATTTTCAAAAGAAGCCTAACAGAATCCCTGTGAACAGGAGAAGTTGTTTTACATCAAAGATATTCAAAGCACAAGTTAGCAAAAATTACATTTTTTGATGCACAGGTATGCTTGAAACCAGAAAGTGCTATTCAATATAGGCACTTACAGGAAGATTACTTAAATTTATACATTGATCACCAGTGGAGATACCATAAGCATATCTGTCCAGGCTTGTTGTCTTCTAGTGTACATCTCCACTCTGATATGAATAAAATCACACCATGTTTTGTTGTTCCCTGGTCAATTAAACTGAGAGGGAGATTGGAGAACTTCTGGCTGAATTGTACAAACATATAAAACTCAGTTGTACTAATTCTGATTTAAAATAGGACTGGCAGTCCATCTGCATACTAAATTTCAGGATAAGTTTTCCACGAACATTTCATTTGCTGGGGGTAAATTCCAGATACGCATGCAAGAGGGAAAATATAACATTGTGTACTAGTGTGCTTATTGACTTTTCACTTTATAATTATGCACATCTGGTGTTTTGGTGATGTAAGAAAAACTCTGCTAACACTTAATACCAATAATAGATAACTTTCCTGATGTGTCTGGTTGTTTTCCAGATATGAGTTAAAGACAAGAAGTCTAGCACTTTCCCCCAATTTCTTTTGAGTTTGTAATTAAATCAATATGGGAAGAATTGCTTGGTGGATTGGGATGAATAAAGTGATAATAAAAACAAGTCTCATTTCCTGTCCAGTCACTGTTTTCCTTCCCTTGTGCACCAGTGGCCACTCCAGGGATCACTGCCAGATCTGCAGCCACATCCCCTGGGGCCTTGATCTTGACACATCGTTCAAAATAAACAGGACAGAGGATGTGGACAAGCAAATCAGTTACACAGAACCAAGTAAAGCTTCAGAGGCACCAGCAGCTCCCTGTGGTTCTTCTTGCAACTTGGAATCTTTTTTTTTTTACCATGTACCATGAACGTGGGTTTTCCAGTGAGAGAGTATTTAATTCTGCCCTCAGATATTTTAGGATGTTTCTGACTAAACCCTAAGCTTGATTAAAATGCAAGTCTTGCTGTATCCTCCTTTAAAGTTATCTTAAACATTTCCATTGCCTTAATGAAGCTGAAATAAAGCCTGTAGATTGGCATCTCAAAGAAAATGTGGGCACCGCAATAAAATGATGTAGGTGAATCAGTAGGTGTCAGATTGCTGAGTCCATAATGAATAATTATCTCAGCATAATTATGTGTGCTGTTTTCCAGGCAAAATGTAAATCTGAGGTCCTTTTGTCTCCTGGTAATTAAAAACACATCTCTTGTGTGATTGCGCATTACAAAATAGTCTCTCTTCTGGAGAATATGGTCTGTTAGTAGCATCTAAGGTTGGATAAGGAGCTATTATACTGATAATTAGAACTGATTGTCCTGCATAATTTTCTCCTCTAGCATGTCTGATACTCATTTTTGCATTTATACATATTTTGTAGAAGCAGCTCATATGTTTTATTTTGTTTGGCGCTATTTTTAGTTGCATGTAAACAAACAGGATTTTGATACTCCCCCTGGGTCAGCTTTGATATAATTTTGAGTTCAAAAATCAACTACTGGATTTCAAAAACAAGTGGATGTGTTCATGGGATAAAAATGCCTGAAGTTAAGCAGTGTTAAGCAGGAAGACACAGCTTCTGGAAATGTTTCAGGAAATCCTTGAGTTACATACTGGTAGGAACCGGGAAAGTATTCTTAAGATGTGTGCATGAATGTTCTCTCTGTTCTAAAAGTCTTCCCTCAATATTTGCTGTTGACCACTGTCAGAAGAAGATATGGGGCTATATATGTATTTTTGATTTTATCCAGAATGGTTGTCCTTAGTTTTGTATATAATACAACATAGCTATTGAAAAAAAATGTTTCACCATTTAGATTTCTTATCAAGGTAAAGAAAATACCTGTTTTTCAAAAGATTGAAATTTTAAGTAGATTATTTTCTCTTGAAGAAACGCTACATGGGAAATTTTTTTCTATAGAAATATTCCTGATCTATTTTATTACCACAATGGGAACCTCTTAGCAAGATGTTTTGCACTGTCTTTAAGTTATGGTAGTTTTCTGGTCATAATTCCTTAGCCTGCCCTTGGAGCTATTATAGGAAATTGGATGTAGAGTAATAATTCCTCATGCTCTGCCCAACTTCTTCAGTATATCCTCTCTTGGATTTTCTCAGTGCCAATAAGATCATTTCAAGTAGAAGAGTCATGAGAGAGCAGATGTAGATGAGGCTCAGCTAAAACCACTTTCACGAATCTATCCCAGAGATAACAGTTAAAGGATACTTTTGTGAAGAACACTAAGTCTAATTAAAACTGGATTTCTGACCCGCTGCTCAGAGTCAGATGAAAGAACTGCCTTAGCACAGTTTCAAACTAGACATTTGGGATTTTTCTAAAACTTTTCCTGTGATTGTTTAGTGACCATAACTGGCAAGGGCTGCTTTACCCTTTACTCTTCATAGACTCTGCCTTTGCTGCCTGTCAAAGTGTGAATTTGAAATGATTTTTTAAAATTCTTGTCTTCTGACAAAAGTGGAGGAAAAAGGGATAGAAGATATGAAACCTCCAGTACTGAAGCCAGGAAAAAAATGGGAAGCTGGAGGAAATTCTTCAGCGTGAGGGTGGTGGGACACTTGGACAGGCTTTCCAGGGAAGTTGTGGAAGCTCCATCGCTGGAAGCATTCAAGGTCAGGTTGGATGGGGCTCTGAGCAACCTGATCTAGTGGGAGGTGTCCCTGCCTGTGCAGGGGAGTTGGAACTGGATGATCTTTCAGGTTGCTTCCAACTCTAACCATTCTAATGAGTCTATGAAATCTGCCTGGCATTTCTATGTTTTCTTAACCAGGACATGAGAAAAGAGGAGACTGTCCCTTTCCTAAACCAACAACTGGGAGAAGGAAGGCAGCAAATGGTGAAGAAGATGGCTTGGCCATTGTAATGACAAATAGGGGATGAGAATAAAACCACTAATTACTGTGTTATTGATATCCTAGAGAAAGAATGGGCTTATGCCTTAGAAATTCAGACATCAGAATTTCACATGCAATCATGATAACCTGGTGTGTTTGCTTTGTAACACTATTTGGTGAAGGTGGCTTTAAACAAAACAACAGCTATTCATCTTGGCTGAAGTTTGATCAGTGGTAGATGCAATTCTGAGCTTATCAAGAAATCATCTAGATAGACATCCTTGGTGAGGTTGAGATTAAGAAGCAAACCTGAGGCACTGGAACTAATGATTCTGTCTGGAAAATAACAGAGTATGTATACCCGGGTCCTGATCCTGTCGCCGTGTTGTAAGTACTGAGTAATGAAATAAGAACTTAAAACTTTATCATGATTCACTGTGTCTTCTGGGCTGGTGGAAGTGTGGAATCAGATCTGGCACTCAGGTATGGTCTGCAGTGCACTATCCCTGAGGCTCGGATGTTCTTTGTGCTGATTGGATTGAGAGACCTGGGCTTGCCATGAGGTATTGTCAAAAGAAGGAGACATGTCATGTGCTTGGAGAGGTATGGAATAAGCCAGTTCTCAAGCAAGAGGCTGAGGTGTTTTTTTCTCTTGTGTTTGCCAAATGCGTTTACACATGGAGCTCTTGGCTGCCACTTGTACAGACTTCCCTCGGAAACATTTTCCATCTGTCATGCTCTCATGAGAAAACAAAAAAAAAACCCTGGAGATTCCACTCCCATCCCTAAATTGGAGCCACTCTTTGTCTCTTACAGCTTTCAACAAGACCTTTTATTAAAGAGAAAGGGAGGAGGGGTGAAAAATGCAGACAATTTTCTTTCTAGCATTTCATATCAAGAGCTGCAGCCAGCAGGATCACAATCAAAACTTCCTGGGATGGCAAAGAGAAAGGGATTCAGTTTCACCTTGACTCCTAGTTTCATCCACTCGCAACCCTTCCTTTATCTACAGCACCCTAAGCTTCATCAGCTGCTCCATCAGCTGCTGGACCTACTAAGAATTACGTCTCCTTATCTGTGGAGAACAGTCAAATAAAGTGCATCCAGAAATTCTTGATGTTGCTTTCTTGTATGCTTAGAACTGCATGTAAAATGCCAGCCATCTTCTTTACAAAAGTAGCAGAAAATTTTTTAAAAATATATTTCCTAACAATATTTCCTCTTGTAATACTTTACAGTAAAATGACAAAAAAAAAAAAAAAAAAAAAATTCACTGAAAGAATACACTGGGAGCCTGATCAGTGATGATGGCTCTGCTGTTAAGTCTCCTTTCTTCAAAATTGTAATTATTTTGCAAAAAACCCACTCCCTTGTTTAGTGGTTCTGATTTGCAGAAGACAAACTTTGTGATAGCACTTTATAATTTATACAAGACATATACTGAATACATAGAAATTTAGGGCATTAGAGGGCAAGAAAGAGAGTTTGCTGTAAGGTAACGAGATCTTTCTGCTTCACATACCACGTGAAAAGAAGTTTCATACTCCCAAAAACTCAATGGCAATGCTTGGAAGATTGGCTGCTGTTCATAGACAGTGAAAAGTCTGAAATTTGGTTATAATTTAGTTACATTTTGATGACAGGAACATTTAAAATTACCTTTAAGTCTATGGATATTGGAAATAAGTCTAGTTCATGTTTTTCAGAAGGATTATTTGGCTTTTCCTGTCTACTCTCCTCTCCTACCTCTACAGAAACTGTCTCCCCCAAGGCACTGGAAACAACAGGTTAACACATTTTCCATGCAGATGTGTTGGATGTCTGCACACTGAATGTCCTTCTTCAGTTCTCCTGCATGACAGCACACCGTGAGCCAGCCTGTGGCTGGGCTGACAAGGCATTGCTGTGACTCACTACAACAGGAGGCACAATCAGGTGGTACAGTGAAAAAAACCCACATGGGTTTATCAAGGATAAAGAAAACAAGATATCCAGGTGGAATGATCCATGATTGTTTGTTATTAAAGCCTTTAAGAATTACTCGTATAAGAAAGGAGTTGCATAATAGATTTAAATTTCTGCTTGGTTCTCAGAACACGAGTGAGTCAGGGCAAAACTATCCTGGGAGTCAAAACACACAAGTGTGGAACATGCTCCTTGGTAGGCCTCTTAAAGTTTTGGTTTTTTTTTTACTGAACTCAGTGCTAATACTGATTCACTCTGTATCATAACAAAAAAAAAAAAAAAGTGGCAACCAGGTGAAACTTTCATTTTGTTTGAGAAGACATGATGGAATATGAATTGGAAAAATTCTTTTGAGACCTCTCCCCTCACAAGTCCAAAAAGTTAATACAAATCTAATGATATCATTGCTAATAAAGAACATAAAGGCATGAGAAAGTACTCTCAGCTGACTAGAACCAGCCCTGTCTCAGAGCTCATCATTGTGTTCTTGTCTGCAACACTTTTCAGTTTTTTTCAATAGTTGCTCTACACTCTTATTCAGCATCCATGTTTCACCACAAAGGTGGCTGCAATTCAGTTTTGGTTTAGGAATTAGTGGTTTGCAGGGACAAGAGGGGAAAGGGCAGCACAAAATGGTGAAAATACAAGATAAAGCTTACAGTGCCCTCTGATCTCTGTGATTTGCCTGCCAACAGAGACCCCAAGCAGCAAGCAGATGCACACACATTTATTGCCAGTCTCTCTCTCTTCCCTGCAGTTGGATTTGTCTTGTCAGCTGCCTCCATGGTGCAGGAAGATATTCCTTATTCCTGGGCCTTCAGGAAGGAGGGGGAAAAAGGGAAGAAAAAGTGGCTGCTGCCAGGATGTGGGAGCAGAGGGGTTCTGCAAGATGCTCACACGTGGTCCCAGAATCACAGAATGTTAGGTGTTGGAAGGAACCTTGAGAGATCATTAAGTCTAACACCCCTGCCACCACAGGATCACCTAAAGTAGGTCCTCCAACTTCCTCACAATGACTGTCACATTTTGCCATCCCATTATATGATTATGCCACCCAATATGATTATATGGGATATGTCACACTGTCTGTGTCTGATGGAGAAATTGCCCCAGTACTTACCTATCCATATATTATATACACAGCAATATATAGATTCCTGGTAAGCAATCAAGATTCTGGACAGAATGGGATGAGAGACATAAAGTCATATTTATTTGTGCAATTAAAATTGTGAAATATTGATGCCATCTTGTTCTGGGTGCCAGATTATTAAGGTCACACTATTGAGGTTACATCATATTTATGTTCTCATATCCTGCTTTTAATGGCTAATAACATGCAGAAACTTTTCTCTGCTCCAGATGTGTTTTCCATCCAAATGTAATTTTATTTGGAAAGTTTTAACAAGAGTTGTTTGAGGAGAATGGGAAAATGAAATTGCTTTTAAATCCAAAAAATTATTCAGTTCTGTGCTTTGGTCATGGACTGATGAAAAAAGGACTTGAGCCAGACTACATCCACCTGCTTTCTGTGGGGGTGTGCTGAGGGAGAGGCATCAGCAAGTACTCTGTTACAAGAGCCTCCAACCTGTGTACACCAGGGCTTCATTTGTGTACATTAACTGAGTGCAGGACAGAAAATCTCTGCCATAGAAAATGAAGAAGTAATGTCAGTATGAGAAAGAACAAGGGCTGTGGGTAAAGAAGGAAAATGTTATGTGCTGTATCTGGAGATATTATCTGAAAAAGACAGGGAGGGAATACAGAAGGATGGATTACTCATCTCTCTGCTCAAGAAGGCATCACTATGTTTTAGTTTTTTCGCATTCTTCTCACCATTTTTTGGCAGTTACACTGCCTCTGGGAAGACCCTTGGCATAGCTTCTAATTTTCTTCCCATGAATGTCTTTCTGTCAGCTTGTGGTGAGTACTTCTTGCACTCCTTGACTAAGTTCCTTGCAGTGCTTCTCCAAGGGACGCAGCGGTGTCACGTAGTCATGTATTTTCTTTAGATTGCCAACATCATCTCCACTGACTCATCCATCAGGGAACAGAGAATGGGCTTTTGTTTAACCACTGCCTCACTTGTGCAGTGTTACGTGGAGTGTAAATGCATTTCTTTTTTTTTTTTTTTTACCACAAAGAGGGCAAACACAGTCTTCACGTAATGATGCTACAAAGTCTTCACGTAATATGGACAAGCTGTGTCAGCTATTTCAATATTTTTCTGCCATTACTCTGTATGTGCCATTTTCTCTTGGTGTCCTTGTTTTTAACAAAATGTTGCAGGTGCTGTTTGGCAATACGAATGATTCCAATCCTGCACTATCCAGAGCATTCCTTCTGCTGCTGATTCACATTTGTTTATGGCTTTAATGGCTCACATTATACCTTTTCTGAACAATTTCTCACTTGCATGCATGTGTGTCCCTCTGCATGCAAGTGGGACAATGCAATGCAATGGCACTGTATTGTTTCATTGCTCAAGTGACACAAAAATGTAAATGTATTTCTTTATCCCTATCAATTCCAGCTATGGTACCAACACCAACAATGTACTTTCTGTGTGCACTTATATGACTAATCTCAACACCAGTTCCAATTCACTTTAGTTGAAATGTTATACAAACCTTTCATTTGACCTTTTGCAGCTTCGTGTTTGAAGTCAGGACCATGAGAATGGCTTTGCTTGTGCTTGTAGCCACTGTCAGTGGATATCTTATCTAGTTCCCTAGCAAATTAATTAAGTATTGTAATTAATCTGGAGAGTATGAAGAAGAGACATCTTTGCAAAATTTTATATTACAGATTATATACTTACATAATTGTGAAGTCTTAAATTATTGTCTTTGATGCAGGGAGAATAAAATTAAGTTCTTCCTGACTTAGAAAGTTATTCCCAGACTCCTAATAAGTAATTTGATGGGATTTTTTTGTCAGTTAATACTCCATAGTGTGAGGATGTAAAATAAATTTTATTTCCTGAGAAGAAATTTAGTGATCAAAAAATGCAAACTGGGACTAATGGATGCTCCAAACATTTTCAAATGAACACATGGGAGAAAGAAGCAACATCACCTAACAGTCTTTTCAGATGGCTTTTATCTGTCAATTTCCAGAGTATTATTTGTCTCTGGCAAATACTTATAAAACTTGTTATACCTCTTACTGTAAAAATAAACTTGCCCTTTTGAACTCCCCAAGTGAAAGGTTGGGGCAGAGGTAGGTGCAGTAGTCTTTACTGGGAGACCATTGTGTATTGAGGAGTGGCTGATCCATGTAACAATTATTCTAGGTAGGTAGCAGTCTGTGTTGTGCTGCACAAACTCTTTGGCTGAAGAACAGACTCCGCCAGCTCCCTGCAATATTGGATGCTGCAGCCAGATCCTCCTGGTACCCATGATTATACCTCATGTGCAGCCTTTATCTAACAGTGCAGTGAGAATTTCTCATGGGACTGTTGTTCCAAATTATGAGTAGAGCTGTTTTGTTGTAAGAAAAGCCTGGAATAGCTCAAATGACTGAAATGGTGAAATCTTTTCTATGGATGGGGTCTGCCCAGCCTTACTGCAGAAGGATAGGAGCCTGTCTGATGCCGCCCCACCTGGGTTCCCCCCATCAAAAGACATGTAACATTGTCTGTGCTATCCTCTCCTTGCAACGTTATCTCTAATAACTATCATTTTAAATCATACCTTCCAGAGCCTGAATACTTTTCTTACTGTGATCATAATGGGCCAGTGCATTCTGTACCAAAACACTAGCACAAAGTAGAATTGCTGTACAGATTTCTATATAGATCAAGATAACTTTTGATAAGATTTATCAAAAACTTAATGAGAGGTCCAAAATATGTCTCAGTTTTAACAGACCCTGTGGTACTGAATCCAGAAACAATAAGTGTAGGAGATGTGATTGTTAAAAGAACAGTGAATATGTAAGTAGTTTAAGCAGAATATCAAAAACCTACAGATGAAGGAAAAATTTGGACTAGATCAGATCAGCTTTCATGTAGTGTTAAAAGTGGGAAATTAAAATTTGGTGCTCCTTCAAAGATATCAACTGTTACCATCCTGTCTGGGGATGACTATGTGACATGTACCACTTCAAGAAAGAGTTCCTAAGGAAGCATCTAATAACTTCATGCTACTGTTACACAGTTCATGAGAAAAAGTGAGAAAATCGTCCTTACAAACATAAGGCCATTAGCTGACTCAGTGGCAGGAAAATGAGAAATTTTTGGTGCAATGGAGACACCTTCAACATCAGCTGTAATCATGTGAAGAGCTTTGGAGAGTCTCCTTCTCAACATTTGAAGGTACTGAGGCTGGTAAATCCCAATGCAGTTTACTTCAGGACCTGGAATAAAATTGATTTCTAGCAAAGAACAGTGCTGAGAGGTAAACAGTGCAACAACAACAACAACCACAAATAAATTAATCAAGCATATGTACACAACAGTGCCATGCTATGCTTATTAGCTTGGAGTTGGTTCCACCAGTGTGGAACACCAAAATGGGTATGCTCAGCGTGAAAGGTGAGGTATATGAGTGAAAGATGTGTAAATCCGCTGTGGGGTGTGGCTTGTCACAGCATCAGGAATGGGCACCAATTTCAGCAAGAAGCTGTGCTGTCAGAGAAGTGACTCACACGATTCAGTGCAGCTCAGGAATAATCATCAGCAATCTGACTAACAATTCATCATAGGAGAGGATCAGAATTTTTTTGCCAATGAGCTTATGGGCAGCGTCCTTACACCTCCTTGTATCTCAAGAGACCTTTTCAGTTCAGGTGTGAAGTATGGGGGCACCAATTTTGGCTTGTTTTACTTCTCCAGGAAGGAACACATGACAAAGAGTGCAACTCCCAGCAGATAAAATGTCTCTGCTTCTGAGTTCATTGGGAATGACTTGAAAGGGCTGCTTTCGGAAACACCAACTGGAGATCAGCCGGTGCTGACAGCATGTGACAGCTTCTCCAAGTATGACAGAGAGCAGCCACACGAACATAAAAAGCCCTGACAGTTAGAGATACATTACATAGTCCTTGTTGGTCTTCAGCCATACCTTTTTTTTTTTTTTTTTTTTTTTCTCCCTCGCTGGATTATTTTAGGAATACAGGAACCTATGCTTCCCTCTAACTAGGTCTCTGTCGCTAGGTGCTCTGTCAGTCCCAGAATTTCAGAAGATAAGAGAGCAGAGGAAGAGCAATCAGGGAGTCTCTGACACAAAGACTATGTACTGGTGCTGTAGAGACAATAATGGCATAAACATCCAGGACACAGAACAGATGTGGCTAAGCAGACAGAGAATAGCAGGGGGAAAAAAAATTCCTGGAATACTATTTTTACCATTCTTTTGCATGTCCAGCATAGTTGTTATGATTCCAAAAGTGTGGGTTCAGAAAAACAGAGCCTGAAACATTGAAAAATAGCATGCAAATTACCTAGGAGTGAGAAAGGCCAGTAGAAAAAACCCTCATTTGTTGAAGGGACATGAAAGAAAATCTAGAAATATTCTGGCAAGTTCTACATATCCTAATAAATTTTCTTGCATTTATTGTAATAGAGCAATCTGCAAAAAAGAAAGAATTTCTTGCTTTGCCACCTGAACCTCAACCCTCTGCATTTTATGCCTACCTAGAAGGTAGGCCTGACAGCAAACACAGGAACTGTGACCACTGATAGAACAAATGCACAATTGAACAGTAACTTGGGGATGAAGTTAAGATATAAGCATGTACGCTGCTTAGGAATACTGTGTAATCAGATGAACATGTGAATTCCTACTGGCTGAAATAGTGATAAGGGCTTATTAAAGCTGTCTGGGTTGTAAGGAGTTGCAATATTCAACACAGACAGCACAAATTAATGCTAATAGTTTTAGGTTTTGTGAGCTTTTATGGTGCTTAACTGCCATTTGAGTTATAACCTTCCTGAACATGCTGGCATTGATACTTGTGTTGTCACTTTAAATCAAATTATTCTTGTTTATGAGTTTAAGAATGTCCTCAGAGGAGGTAAACTGCTTGGTTTTCCACAACAGTATAGTGCCAAACCTCACATGGCTGCAAGACTGGATTTGATCCAATAATTGTGTATTTATGCATGTGTATTTCTTCACTTAGATTTACTTTGATGACTGCTTGATGTTCTTTTGGCAAAGTAGGATAAATGGTGCAGTGTATTCAAATGTTGTCTCCTAATTTCATACAATGATACAGCTTTCAGAACTCCTATCAGCATATTTAATATTAAGCTAGACTTTACAAACAAGAGCTCCTTTGATTCCGATTAAATTGTGGTGAGTGGTGTGTCCCACCTCTTCTTGTGATCTTTGCAGAAATATGAAATAAATGACATCTGGAAATGATTGCAGAACCAAAGGCATGAACATTTAAATATTTTCTTTAACTAATTGTGATATTTTAAAAATTTATTGCTGAGTTTCTTAGAGTGGAGATGTTTCACTAGGCATCCCAGGAGGATTATCTCTCAGGGGGCAAACTAGTGCTACAGAGTAAGCCGAAGTTATTCCTGTCTCATAACATTGCTTTTGCCCATTATTTTCTATCCAAGATATTGTTGCTTTTTCATTCCTTCTGTTGAGACTTTCACTGATAGACAAAAGAGCAATTTCTGGTAAACAGGAGAGCGTAGCAACTGACTACATCAGAGGCTTAAAGGTGGGCAAAAAATCAAACCTTTTTTTTTTTTTTTATTTTTTTTTTATCAGGACAAACACAAGCTCTGGGGAATCAACAGTGTTCAAGGAATTGAGGAACCTTGCACACAAAGACACAGAGGGTAGCCTAAGCTTTTCTGATAGCACCAGAGCCAGCAGCAGCTCCCAGGTCTGTGGAATGAGCTCCAGACACCAAAGGCAGTGACAGCTAATTCTTTTCTGGATCTAAAAAGGGGCAGCAAAAGGGGTGTAGGATGTTAGAGAACCACCTAAGGTCTTAAAAAATGATTGGCTTCAGCGTGAGAATCTGGCTACATTATTTCCTTGTATTATTTCTTCTTCTATTACTTTGAGAAAAACAAGAAGAATGACTCAATCCCCTCGCATCTTACATGTGTCTTAGTCATTGTCAGTCACAAAAAAGTTACAGTCTGGTTCTTATGTTGAATTGAAACACTTCCTGAGAGAATGGGCATACTTGAGGCAATGCTGAGTCACTCTCAGCTGCTCACCATTATTAGGTATTCAGCATTGCTAAATTGATACAATTAATTTTCCTGAAGTCCCATAAAAATCTCTTTTATCCTCCTGGCAGTATTATTCCTTTTCTTTTTATTATGGTAGTCAGTGTGCTGCTAAAACAAAGGCAAGCTAGCTTTTTCTCTTGCTTTTATATTTGAATCTCATGTTGCATTTTTTTTACTCTCACTTTTGTTCCTTTATTTGTGATTCCCATCATCTTTCAGAATATGAATCTGTATAACATCACACTCTTAGTTATAAAGTGAAAGTAAGAAACCCTCATCCATCCCCTGAGAAAGTCATAGGAAAAGAATCACTGGAGAGGCTGACCTACATACCACACAGTGTCCCTTAAACAAAACAGAGTTTGAATACTTTCCATGAAATACCAAGACAGATATTATCACTGAAGGTAGGACATACTAGAAATAGTCTACGGTGCTTTTTTTTTTTTTTTTTTTTTTTTTTTTCTTTTTCTTAAATACCCTCTCTGTACAACTTTTTGATATGGGTGATTTCAAGGTACAAAAGAGCAGTTTGACAGAAGCCAGATCTGAATACAGCTCCTAACCTATCCTTCTGGAGAAAAGCATGGTCACACTGGGCATTCTTCTCTCCAGTCAGAGGAACTGGATGAGGAATGCACCTTGATCCTGGAGTTCAAGATTCTGTGACTTTGTCTGATAAAAGCAGAAAGCAGGTTCCAGAAAAGAATGCTGGGGATGGCTTGCTAAATCTGCTTTACATTATATCAGATGCCAATCTGATTTATGGAGAGACACTGATTTCAGGGGAGGCAGATCCCAAATTGTGGTTGTCCTTGGATAAATCAGCAGGCAATGAGCTCTGTATGTGACAAGCACAATCTAGGGATCCCAGCTACTAGAAGTCCACTGGAGGATGCTTCTTGAAGGAGCAGGTATTGTATTTTGCACTCCCTGAACAATCTTTCCAGACCTCTTTCCTGTAAATACAATACTGTATTTCAAGCTGAAGGCAAACAACTCCCCTCCTTCTCCCTCTGAAATTTTTTTCCTGTTAAACCATGGAAAACTATTCTGAAGTCCTTACCAGGGTGGAAAATTTGCACTCTCTTCTGGTGCATTTCATATGAATGAAAAGAACATTCCTGCACTTTGGGAGCTGCTACAGGCAAAAAAATGAAGAGGCTTTCCAGATTTTAAGCCCCTTAACAGTAATAATAAGGGAACAGTAATAAACTTTCCAAAAGTGAAAGGAACATTAACTCTTCTAACTGCAAGAGCATCTCTTTTCCAGAAATGCCACTTTCCTCTCCCCTATCAGCTTATTCACTTTCCTCTGTGTGTTTCCATGACCTCCACATCTGTGGCTTGAGCCCTGCAAATGTCCAGGTCCAGGCTAAAATAAAGATCTGGCTTATGACACTACTGCCGGTGAATTAGAAAGTTTAGGAGAGGTGGCTGCTAAAAGAAAAGAATAGTGAATTTGTAAATAGTTTAAACAGAATATTTAAAAAATATAGATGAAGGAAAAATTTGGACAGCATCAGATCAGCTTTCATGTAGGGTTAAAAGTGGGAAATTAAAATTTGGTGTTCCTTCAAAGATATCAACTGTTACCTTCCAGTCTGGGGATGACTATGTGACATGTGCCACTTCAAGAAAGAGTTATAAAGGAAGTGTTTAACAGCTTCATGCTACTGTTACACAGTTCATGATCAAAAGTGAGGTGCATCTTATGGATGATGCAGGATTTGTTTTTAAAAGTCACCACCTACGTAGAAGCTTGAGTCAGAGCAGAAAGTGAGCATCAGTGGTTCCAAGAAATGGAGTAATATGTGTTGCAAAAGGGATCCCAGAAAGAATGGTAGTTTTCTCGTATGTAGACTGTCAAAAGTGTCTTCAGACCAACAAAGAAGCAAATGGCATGAGGGCACCAACCTTTTCAGTTAGAGCTGCTCCCTGACACCGATGTCTATCTAAAGCTGTGCCAAGAACATATTCTTAAGCACAGCTTAAATATTGTCACAACCCCCATTGTATGTCAGGTCATAGACTGCAGGCCCTTCGTAGTTTCTCTTGGTTCACTTTGAAAGATAAACAAGAGTGGTATTTAATATAAGTATTCTGAATGGAACAATTTGAGCTGAAAGGAGCCTCAGATTTATCACTTCCCCTGGTGTAAGTTATTACTACATTTTTCTATTATTTTATTAGGAAAAAATACTTAAAGTGTGAGGAGTTTAGAAAGGTTTTTTTTGTGAAAAGTTTTGGGCAGTAGAGATATTTAAATACTTTCCATAAGTGATTTGCCTTGATCATATAAAATTAACTGAATTGCATTTAATTAGATCATCAGAATTTTCTAATCTCTGTATACTCTAGACATGGGTTTGAAACTCAATAAACATGAGGCTGCAGTTGTCTTAGGAAAACTGATGAGGTCGGTAAACTTTTAGGCATATATGTGCTGCAGAAAACCAGATCTGATTTTCTTGTTCTCAGTTGTCCGTGGGACTTTTGGTGATTTTTCCCTCCCGAGGAAGGCTGTTGCTTTTGAAGGAGACTGCAACAGATTTATGGTCTGGATATACACTCAGTAGTAAACAAAGGGAAAATATCCGGGAGAATATCAGTAGTTGTTTGTGGTTTGTCTGTTTTAGGCAGGAAGGATTTTTACAACTGAAACTCTTACAGCACTGTGATTTTTTTGCATGAGGTAGTACATGTCCACATAAAAATTGTATAAAAACCCATTGGTACCCCAGGTTTCACATGAGCTGGATACCCACGTGCACATGCTCATTTATGGCAAAAGACCTTTACTATCTGTTGATTTTAAAAAAGAAAAAAATTAAAATTTTTGCATTTCAAACTTCCTCATTTCATTATATTAAATAACAATTGGAAGTTCAATTGCACCACTGTTACATCCCAAATGAGCACTTTGGTACCATTGCATAGAAGGCAATTCCCCCCCTGTTTCTTTGCTGGAAGCTTTGCATGCATGAAGTATTAACTTGCGTAATTAGAGACACCCTGAGCAGCTCTCAATAAATCTTCCTCTTCTTTCTAGTTCTGCTTTGGGGGATGACACTGTTGGTGGTTTGCTGCCAAAACTTCACATTAAAAAGAGAAAAAAAAATCAATTTCTACAACTAATTGATGGACTACCAAAGGACTTTGTTTCATATCTGTGCTGATGTTTTGTGAGTAACCAAAGTCATTTGCTCTATATTTGGAAACCTTGAGAACTAACTCATATTCATGTCCTATCCATTTGTTGAAAGAGAGAATAAAAATCATCAGCAGAAGAGGGAAACTCTAGATGGTGGCTCAAATTGCCCTCTGTTCCCAGGAGCTGATTTTTTGTCATACAGGAGCAGACTTGGAAAGCTAGTTGCATTTTTCTAAAAGCAGGCAATGGAAGGAGAAGGACCACTGATTATATTCCATATATATTCCATTCATATATATTTCATAGATATGATTTTTATCTTGAGAATTAAGGAGCATCCAAACCATTTGCTGCTACAAATGCAAATGTCTTCTCTTGATCTCATCTGTTCTAACATAAACTCAATGTAAAGCTGTGTTCTGGTGTGCATTTTAGAAGCTTTTTAATGTAAGAACCATAGATAGGCAAAATGAAATTGCACTGTGGGTTGAGTCTTTCTAGCAACTAGAGAAGAACATGGGGTTCTATATGCTTTTATCAGTTTGCCAAGTCTGCATGAAGGACAGGCAGAACTGCAGTCTCTGTGCTAAATGTGGAACAGGAATTGTTCTCCATCTATTACCTCAAAAGCGACAGAGGAAAAAGGAAAGCAGCAGGATGAGGCCTCAGTATCAGTATTTCTTGTCTGCCTGTATGAAGGCAAATGTGCTAGATCATTTCTACACAGATCTTGTGCTCCTCCTTCCTGAAACAGAATTTTTAGTACTCCAGTTACCTCTGAGAAGTAACCTCCTTTGTCAATATATAGGTAGAATGAGATACTCTTCTTTACATGCAAATTAATTGCAATTATATGCAATATATATTGATTATACATACCAATATGTGTTTATAACATAGTGCGCCGGAACTGCAAAAGACCAGAATTTCTGGACATGCTGTCTTGCAATGAGTTATATCTAAAATCTCATCAGTTGCATCTATCTTGCTCATTAGAACAATTTTCCTAGATGTTTTAGATTCTCAGGAGTCTGGACATGGGAAGCTCTCAGACATTTTCCAGAGAATGCTGCTGCCCCTGGAGCACTGCAGGAAGCAGGGCTGGCCAGCCTAGCTGAGGCATGCAAGGTACTTTAAATGATCATGAAGACTGCCTTTTTTCTCCATCTTACCACTCATGACAACAATGCCACAGAATACTGGGGATAGAGAAGCTCCTGTTGGAATGACCTACCTGGAGACTGTAACAGGAGAAACATGGCTGGAGACCCATATCACCCTCTTCACTTGTTTGAAAGTACAGCTCTAACCCTGGCTTACAATCCTGATATATCCCTCACCTTTTCTCAAGCTCATACATCCTCCAGCCCTGCACTGCAATGCTATTTTATTTTATTTTATTTTTGGTTATGCTTTTGCTAAAAAGAACTTAATGATCAGAATGAACACAGTGCATGAAAACTGACACAAAATTAAATATTTTTCTCCTTTATCACATTCAGATGTTTCTGAGCACCTTCCTGTCATTTTTTGGATATCTTCAGCTATGACCGTCACTAGAATGACAAACGACTTGCTGTTGTGTCAGCCCTGCAAGCTGTTGCAGAAGTTAAATTCTTTTTGGGCCCTCAGGGAGCTTTAATATATCTGCGTTAGAGAGGAAGACAATGCTACAGTTTCAGTTTGTTTGCTCAGTGACATGTTTTCAGGGACTAAATCACAAATGCCAAGACCATCTAGTTTTGGGGCTGTTTCTGCTGCCCTGTGTGCATCATGTATATCAGAGTGCCTTCACAGACCCAATAAAACTCCATTTAGCATGCCATTCTTCAGCAATCAATGATCATTCCTAACACATCTGCTTGGATTTGGCTTTAATCCTTCTATGCTTCATCTGTATTTATCAATCTTTCATAACTTTAGTGTCAGCTGTCTCATAATCTATCATGTCTGTGTATTGATCTGATAATCTGAAACTTTTAGGAAAAAATCAACAGTGAAATAAAACAACACAGGCATATTTAGATCTGACAGATTCACTATGACTAACAGTGACTGTTGACATAGCCATGTCATTGCATATCTTAGGTTTCCCAGTGTCCATCTAAAAAATTCCCAACCATATTTCAATGAAGGAAAACTTCCTAAAATGAATAGTCAAAAATATTAAATTTCAGTGGCACGTATTTTTCAACCTTTATTTGCAACATTACAAAGATAGAATAGAACAGTTATTGCTCACGGAAGGTTAAGAAGAATAAACATTTTGGTGATGTATATAAATATGTCAACCGGAAATTAGAATATTTGGCTTTTGAATCTGAAAACTTTAATTAATCTGGTGCCTGAAAACACAGTAGGTTATTATTATGAAGAAACTACTAATAAATGTTATGATCCACTAATGTTATGATGCTAAGTTTAAAAAATGTACAGTGACACAGAAGTTTTTGTCCAAAGTGAAATACCTTCTGGTTTTGAAGGTGACAACCAGTCCACAAAGCAAATAACCTCCAGATGAGGACACCTTTTCTGAGATGAATGGTATACTCTTATTCTAAATCTTGAGAATAAAGTAGTTCAAATACCAATAGCATACCACCATTCAGACTTTATAATAGTATTGTGATTTTTTTTCCCTAATGAGTATAATTCTAGAAGTCTCAAAGTTTAACTATCCCAAAAGAGTTCATGGTTAATATTAAAACAATTTATAGCCACTGATGGCTTATAGTATATTCTCACATGCATTTCAGAGTTAAAATGATCTCTGTGCCATTCATTCACAGTACTTTGAACCCTCTGGTGAGAAAAAGCTGAAAAAGTGGACACATATGTATCCATCAGACCAAAGATATGCTGCAGCATCTGGTATGTTTCTGAGGTTGAGTGAAGACTATAGAGGATTAGCAGTTTTGTCAGTTACAATCTATTTGTAAAAAGGGTATAGACTTGTTGAATTGCTATAAGTATTCAGGACAAATGAAGCTCCTGTAGTTCAAAGTGTTGCAAACCTTTAGAACCAATTTCTGGTCTTGCAGGATTGGCAGAGATAATGCAAGTCTATGAACTTTCCCCTCTCTAGTACATAAAAGATTTTTTTTTCCCTCTTACTAAATACATTTGAATTTTCATAAAGTCTGTTTTATATTGCAACAGCACTGCAAATGCTATTCTGGTAAAGCAGATGTGCTGCTACCTCTAAACCATATATCTGATTATTCACTACTTCTCCCTTCTCTTTTAAGCTTTTTCAAGGGGAATTTCTTAGGAACTTTAAGAGTCATCTGGTTCTCCACTCAATGTAAAACACTAGATATGAATATTTCTCCATTGAAGGCCTTAGGAAATGAATTATGTTCTTCTTTCCTGCAGATGAACTTGCACATCACGGAAAAAGCAAGCGGCTTTATCCCAGAACATGTACAGCTTCTTTTAACCAGTTCTGTGGAATGTTTGTCCTTTCTCTTTCCCATTCTCTTTCAAGGTTCAGCTCAAGTTGGCATGATTAAAAATCACTAATGTTTTAGATGCCCCAAAGCATAGAAGGTTCAACATTAAACAGTATAGGCCTTAAGAAAAGATATTAGACAAGTTTTCAAAGCTAAATAAAGTTTCTGTATAAATAACAATACTGAAAGACCTTAATAAAATAACATAGAGGTTTTACACCGTTGGGAAATATACTTGTAAGGTGGCAGGCAGCTTAAAGATTCTCTTTTTACATTATTTCAACATTTGTCATGATCCTAATACACCTGTTTGTAACATCATAATAAACCTTCCTCTTTGCTGATTTGTGATAATGAAGGGAAAAATTAAATCTAAGAAATAAGCTGATTTTGCCTATTGTCATTGTGGGTATTGATTTCTGTATCATAAAGTTTTTCCAAATTTTTTTGCTATATGGAAAATTACCTCTCCCAAACCTTAACCCACTAAAAATCTTCCTTTTAAAATGACCTCTGAAAAACTTCCTAGGCCTCCCATTCACATGAAGCCAGCAGAATGGGAAAGGCTGGTATCTCAGTGAAGCATATTCCATCCCTCCTGTGACTGGACCCTCACCTAGTGCCCCAATTCAGAGCACCTACCTGGTGTGAGTGACCCTTTCTTTTTCATGATGGAGGTACATAGTAATCTGGGTTGATGTTGGGTCATCCCTGGATCTGCAGGAAGTGTTCATTTCCAGGTTATTTTCTCTGCTTTGTCAGAAACACAAAATGACTGTTCACAACAACAGGAATTAGGATTTGAAATGGATTTCCCTGTTACCTCAACAAGGACTTTGCTTCTAGCCTTTGATAGAACTGCTTTATTATCAAGTTTCTGACTGCTCAGCATAGCTAATGTCTCAGATTGGGTGCTGGCAGAAACCTATGAATTTTATTAATGATTGAATAACTAATGAGAAAATGCTGTAGACCTTGCAGATTTTAAAATTAATCACACTTACCTTAGAAGACTTCTGCCCTCTTTTTCCGACTGCAGATAGAATATACTTCAGCCGAGATATTTTCCTGCTGGTTTGGTTTCTATGGGATATTTTTGCTGCTGCTTTGGAAATCAATTACTTGGATGACATAATAGGTCCCCATTAATCTGTAAACAGTACAGTCTGTTTCATTTCAAGCCAAGGAAGCCCAATTGATGTAAATTATAAGGTCACTCAGTTCGTTGCTATTTATAAAATTAGTCACCTGCAGCATCATCCTGGATGAAGTCCAGTGGATGAAACAATGTTGGAACGGTCCTAACAGCACTTAAAATATATAGGACATGGTGTTTCCCTTTTTCATCTGGAAGTTCCACATCTCAGTTTAAGGATGGGATGTCCCTTTCCGTTCATTTTGAACCAAATGTAAAAAGACAATAAGAGCATTAAAAAAATTAGATATTTTGTTTCCTTAGCAAAAATTTATATCACCGTGTTCCTCTCAGACATTGAAAATGACAAAATTGCAATTAGAAACTTGAAAGATGAATATAAAAATATTCCAGGTTGTAAGGATTAGAAGAAAAGCAATTCTACTTTTTCTTTTGTTTTTCCAAAATCCACCTAGCTTATCCTCCAAATTATACAAACCAAGAAAAAATATCCTCAGATAGTGGTGGGATTAATCTAGTAGATTTCTGTTTACCCAGAGTAATCAGGATTTATGTTTCTATGTTATATTGTGAGCAAAAAGTTACAACTTTCTCCCATCTAATTTTCTGCAGACAAGATGAAAGAGAAGAACTTCACTGTTTTCAATTACTCATGGTGAGTATTGCATTAGTAGTTCTGTTTTCTAGATGGCACACAGTGGCATCATAACCAGATCTGCAGTAGCATTAATAGTAACAAGGCTCTGTAAAGCTACATTTAGTCTCATTCAGTCATGTTGAATTTACATTCATATCTGTAAAAAGAGAATCTATCCAACATGCTTCTCTTGTAACACAGAAATTCTTTTCCTCCTTTCCCAGCTATTTGACTTCATGAGGCAGAAAATGCTTTGTGCCACTAACATGTGGCACTTTTATTGTGCATGAATCTGCTAAGCAGGGCCATGCAAATTCTGTTACTATTAAGGAAGTTTTTCAGCTGCTTTAGTTCAAAGCAACGCAGATTAAATGTCAAAGGTGTATGTATACGTATGCTGTTATATTTTTATCTCTCTAGAAACAGGTGTTTAGAAACAGCTTACTGTAGCCTTGTACAAAACAGGGAAGAGTGAACTGATGATGCAGATATTGCTGGACTTGTTTTAATGACTTGTTTAATGCATGTGTGATTCTCAGTCCCAGAATGTGGTTGCAAGGATTTGGGATGTGTCCAGCTAATTCCTGGGGGGGGAAGAAATCTCACACTGATTCTTACTTGATTTAGAGTTACATCTCACTGTGAACAGTTAATTCCTCCTGTCAAGAAAAAGGGGGTTCTGCTGGACACAATTACTTTATCATTAATTTTGATTAAGTGACTTTCTTCCTAAAAATTCTGGACCTGTAATTGAATGCCAGCAGTCAATAAGTGTTCACAGAAATCTGAAATACGATGATGAGCTGACACCATATTGATTAGGACCCTAATTTATGCACTCTGTCATTATTGATCTAGTCCAAAATCCTCCCTCCAGCTGTGGGTAATTGGAATTGACTGATGAAATTTTGGTTCATGATTGAAAAACAAAAAAATAAAGGTGCTAAAATTGAGTCCAGATTAAGTCAAAGCATTATTTCCAGTGCATCAAAGAAGCAACAAAGTAGATGAAACAAGTAATGTAAAAATAAGTAATTTTTAGAATAAAATCTTAAAAAATGCTGAAATTGTTCTTCAGAAAATACCTGAACTAAAGGAGGTTGTGAAGCAATTAATTGCATTAAAAATTCAAACTAATTAAACAATGTTCTGTTCTAATAGACACGCATCCTGTTGTTTATCAAATCTGCCAATCATTCCAAAGTTATCTTCTGTGTAAAATTATGCATTTTTTATCATTGGCTATAGAGAGAGCTGTTTCTTAACTCACATTGTCGAGATATTAGTTTATCTCCAGAAATATTAAAAATTTTCCCTTACTTTCTGTCTTTCTCTTCTAAATCTTCTGGGTTTTATCTACTTGTAGACCCCTCCTACTTTGAGCAGGAGATTGGACTAGGGACCTCCTGAGGCCCCTTATGACCTGAACAGTTTTATGATTCTATGTGTATCATCAGTGCTTATAAATACTTCTTTAAAGATACCGTTTTTAGAAGTATACCCTGTTCTTCACTACTGAGGGAATAAGAGAGAAATATTTTACCCATCCCAATAAACATTCTTCCCAACCCAAATGCTTTTCTTACATACAGAGCTAACATATACAGCAACAGAAATACATCAGGAGTGCCTGAACTCAGACATGTCAAGCTATCATGAGGAGCAAGAAAATTGTTCATCTTACTGGCCTGTTCACTCAACTTTAGGCTTATCCAGCAGAGACATCAGCGTAGTTTTACGATGCACACACTTGAGATTAGAGCAGCAATTCCAGTGAAAAGCCACCAGCTTTTCCTGGGGGAGCCATCAGCTGCACTCCTCAACATCTCCCTGAAGTCGTTAGCAAAACCATTCTGCTCTACTCATGTCAGAATGAGTGAGAGAGGGAGTGAAAAGGACATTTTATCTATTTTATATCACTTTCGGGAAGAAGGTGTGAGTTTGTTTCATTGCCCAGAAAAAGTTTGCATAGTTACTGTAGCCCAGGCAACTAATTCACTTTGCCAAACTTAGGCTGTGTGGGTCTCATCCTCTGTTACTATTGTGAAGATAAAATCAGAAATCTGGAGTTTAAAGCTTTCACTGATCACCAAAATCTCCAGCCCTTAAAATCCAACAAATATTTCTGTAAAATCTCCCTTATTAAGGCATTTTTCAGACACTCACTCTAATCCAAGTTCACAATCAAAATATCAACTTCAGAATAGGCACAAAGAGTGATCTTCAAAGCTTTCCAGATATCATCAAAGATTTAATTTATATTAGCATTTTCAAGATGTAACTGAGATGAAAGATGCAAATCCTCATTAACAAAATTAAATAAAATGGTCTGAGGTTATAGCAATTTACATGCAGGTGTGATAGACACCTAGTTTTCTGCTAAGTGCATAATTCTTTGCCTGTGAAGACATAAAAGTGCACCTATTGCTGCTTCTAATAAGAAGGGAAGAGTTAGTGCCTATTCATCAGAAGAGTGAAAAAAAAACCCAAAAAACCACCAAAAAAATAAATTAGATCAACCCGTTTAACTTCAGATCAGAGAATAAATATGGAACAGTTGGCAGTGCCTAGAAAACAACAGGGAGAAGCCAATATAGATTTGCCAAGAACAACTCAAACCAAATGAAACTCACCTTTCAGATACCAGGTAAAAAGGCTTGTAGGTAGAGGAGAAGCAGAAGAACTTGTGTACCTTTGCTCAAACTAAGTTTTTTACACAGTCTCAGTTGATATTCTCCAATACAGGCCAGAGGAAACATGGCCTTTATTCTTTGGACATAAAACTGATTAGATAACTACACCATAGAGAAGTTGATAGAGTCTAATTATGCTCAGGGTTCTGTGGGGGGGCTGTCTTAGATCTGCTTCTCTTCAAGGTTTTCATTAGCTAAACAGATGGTGGAATAGTCAGAATGCTCATTAGTTTTGAATATGACACAGTTCAAGGAAGGACCCCAAATGTGTTGGAGGATAGGAGCAGAAATAAGAATCTGGGGAAATGGACCTCAAACATACGATGTAACTCTTGTAACAAGCAATGAGGGCAAGGTTAAAAGACAAGACAGCAAAAACCAATTACACAAGCTCAGGGTTGTAAACATTAGAAAGCAAGTTATTCAAAAAGATGTTAAGATGATAATGCAATAAAACTGGATCTGAATCAACAATGTTAGAATCTTTTTAAAAGATATTCTGCTTATGGTATAAAACCAGAAATATTGGCTACCAGATGCACATTGTGATCAGTGGCTGTAGATGCCATGAACATTGCCTCCTAAATTAAAACTGGAAGAATGGATGCTATCAAGCATAAGATAAAACAGAGAATTATGTTGGTGGAAACATTCTTGTTGCAAAAGTGAAATTATATTATTCTTCATATGCTCAGTGAATGGGAATGGAAGCCAGACAGTTAAATTGACACAGGAAAGACTTAAATAATTAGAAATGTTTTCTAATAAAGAGAAATGAGCATGGGGATACATAGATTGGGAGGACTGGATACCTTGTCACTTGAAGTCTTTTATGAAAGTTTAATTATACACCTTTCAGAAATGACATCAGTATTGCTACTTCTCTTCAGAGCACTGGGATGGACCAAATTGGTTTGTGTTTTTGTGTCAGCTAGAAGGCCACAGCACAGTAAGTAAAATAAGGCCCATTTTCTCATGAACATTACTGTAAATCTGAATTTTACTTATCTAACAAGTCATGGACATCAGTGCATCATTTTAGTAGGTCACTTACATTTTAGTCCGTTTACTTTCAGAAATTTGGCTTTTGCTTAATGGAGACAGAACAAAAGATGGACATTATAACTTTCCTCAGTTGCAGCTGCCTATCACTGATAGTTCTTGGCTCTTCTCTTAAAAATGTTTTTTTCCATAACACTGGTGTGTGTGTGTATGTGCTTTGTATGGCCTACTGATGTTTATATTTCTTATAATTGTTTGTTCAGCATCCAAATATGGTGGCCAAAGAACAGGAGTAATTAAAAACTGTAATCATACAAACACTGGTGTTTATTGCTGTATATATCTGCAAAGATACTGGCAAGAATTTTACCTCCATTGGACTGGAATGTGACTCTGATGACTTTAGAGACATTTAGGGTCACTATAATCCCGTTTTGTTCTGTAACTGCAGCATATCTCTCCCTGCAATAACTTTGTTTCATAGGGTCCAGGACTAATGAAACCACGGGCTTGTGTCTTGTAGTCGATCACCTTTTAATCCAAATTAATACTAAGATTTCAGTCAAAGCTTGTGCACTGTCTTTCATTTAGGCAAGGACTCTGACTGAAAAAGTAGCTCCTAAGACTTCTATGGGGCATATTGCCCATCAGAGGATTTCCTACAGTTGTGGCAACCAGAAAGTTTCACTTGTGTGGGTTTCCTTCTGTCTAACATGGCAAAGTCATGATGCAGCCTTTCCCTCAGTGGAGTGTTAAGGGGTATTAACCAAACTCTTTCCTCCTTCATGCCTTTTATTTTTTTCTGACTTGAAACTCACAGAAGAGGTACAAGACAAGCATATATGAGAATGGGTTGAGGACTCGTCTGTATTATTTTTGGACTGCAAACCTCCCAGCACTACAATAGCCATAGTTTCCCTGATTTTTCCATATCATCCTGTCAAAATAGACTCAACACCTCATTTCAGTTCCTACATGGATTAACCTCAGTTCTCTCTTTTTAATACTGTTCTCCATAATAATACTTCTTTCTTCCTGCATTCCCTCCCTATATTTTTTTAGTCTGGAGACTGGTCAAGAGATGTCTGTCTTGCTAGTCAAGACCCATGTGCTTGTGAAATGGTCAGCCTGGTGTTTCCCCATCCTGGGCAGATGCCTGGTGCCTTTTCCCTAAAGATCTGCAGCACAGATTTAACTCCAGATCAGGCCCACAAGCTGTGTGCACTGAGTGAATATGTTCTGTCTGTGAGGGAGCCTTCCTTAGCCATGCTGGAAGAATTTGGTCAGGGCTTGCGGAGTCATTTTGGATGGGGCTGGCAGATAGACATCCCTCTCATTCTGACTGATTACCAAAGAAACCTTTCACTGGGGAAAACAGGTCAAGTTTTCCTCCCATCACCTCCCCAACCACTTACATAAAACTACTTAATCTGCTAGATGTAGATCACGCAGAGAACCTGATGTCAATCCTCCCTGTTCCTCATGCATACCTCTATTTGCCATGTCTACACTGCTGTATACTTTAATGAATAGGCAATACCTCTGCTAGAAGGACAAGAAGAAGTCTCATTCTACTTGCTACAAGCAGCAGGAAAGGAAATGTAAAAACAAAATCAGGAACTAGAGACAGCAGAAATTACCTCCAAAATTTGATTAAATGGAACTATCAGAAGACTCATTACCAGTTTTACTGAATTTAAGATGGGTATTTTTCTACCGACGACAAAAAATTGGAGAAAAACTTTTGGTTGAGCTTCAGTTTAAAAAAAAAAAAAGAAAAGAAACAAAAAAAATGTTCTAAACCTTGTTCACCTGATGTCTATTATTTTTAGTGAGTCATAAGCCTTTCATTTGTAAACAGAAATGTTCTTACAATTTGAGAGATAGGAAAATCTTTTGTGCATAACTATTTTTGAAGAAAAGCACTCTTGACTAAAAATACATCCCAGGCATTGCTTAAAAAACAAACTAACCTAAGGCAGTGTAATTTGCTTTAGCATGAGCTACAGAACTCTTTCAGTTTATCTTTCTTGACACATAAACTAGGGAGCATTGTGCTATAGAAAAGGGAAGGGGCTAGAGAGCCTCTTCGTCTATGTGTAAATTTTTGCTATCCTATTTGTAAGTGTTTCCTGGTCCTTTTTCCCCACTGGGATCCTATAAATTTTGGTTAATCACTGGGTGTGCAACAGGCTGTGGTGCTGTGTTGTATGTATGTATTATATTCGGTTTTCACAAGGGGTCAGTCAGGTGTGTGGAGCTGACAGTCATGGAGCACCAGTTCAGCAAAAACTTTTCTGGTGGACTTTGGTATAATCTGCAGTCAAAGGAAAATCCCTTAATCCCTGGAGTACAAACTGTCTCAAAATGTCACTGGACCTTCACTGAAGAAAGTGAAAATGAATTCCCATGATGTGTTATTTTCAATTAAAGAAAGCATTCAAAGCCTCAGCTTTCAAGCAAAGTAGTTCCAATTAAATGTGAATTGGAGCAACCACTTTTCAATATGCATGTTAGGACCAAATAAGATTATTTGCCCAAGTATTATGAAGAAAAAAACTTGTCCAGTTTTAATTTTGTTGTTCCCCAGAAATGTGCTGATGGAAGCTGTTCTAGATATCACTAATATTAACTATTTCATTAATAATTTAATACTTGGGCCTGATATGTTTGCATCTTTTGTCCTGATGAGAAGAAGGGCTGTCTTATTTCCTTCAGAGAGTGGTGTATGCAAATTCAAGACAGAAGTTCATCCCATGACATTTCCTTATGCTCAAAGAGACAAGGTGACACATAAAGCCAAGGGGCAAAGGGAAACCTGATAGCTATATAGCTGAGCAGCAGTCGGAAGTGGTGAATTCCCTGGACCACAGGGAAAGCTTCCTGTTCTTTGTAGATGAGCCTATTATTGGAATACACTTGCCCGCAGTTAATCCTCAGAGTAATTAAATGGAAAGGAAGCAATTAAATCACTGAAAAGGAATTGCATCTGGTTGAGAAGGAAAAATCCAGGCCTAGGAAGTATTTAAGTGATAACTGGATGTACTCAGTGTAAACAGGTATCTTCCTGTTTGCACAGATAATTAACATTTATATACTAAGAATATATTATGGTAATGAAATGAGGTTGAAAGGCAGAAGTTCTCATTATTGCAGTCTATGAAGTACCAAGCAGAGAAATGCTAATACACATTTTTTCTATGATGGGTAAAATTAAAGACTGTGCCCCGTATCCTCATCTTGCATAAATTAGCTTGGCACCTTGAAAGTTAGTAAAGCCATGTACATTTACATCTATTCAGGACCTAGCTCAGCATTTCAGTAAGCACATCCCAGAGAAAAGGAAGACCTCAAAAAATTCAAGCAAAAGACATGATTCATACAAGTCTTCAAAGAGAAAGATTAGCCACATTCAGAAGGAGCTTGGAGTGAGTCCTTAAAATCAAGTGTCAGGGATATTCAAAGCAAGACAGTATGTTTTAAAGATTGACAGAGTTCTTGAAACAGATACAATTTTAAATTTGTTGAAAGCACTGATTCCTTTAGAATTATATTTTATGATTGGTAGTTAAACTTACTAATTACTGTAAGAGAAAAAATGTAATTATTTTTAAGGCCACATTTTGATCAAACTGTATCAAGGGATCCCATACGTTCCTCCAATCTGTAGGACAGTTCATGGAGAGCCATCAGCAGTCTCTTTGAGAGAAACACTCATCAAAACTGACTGACACTTTTGTATTTTCAGTGCTAGAAAACAGGAAATTAGCAAGTAACTATATTAATTAAAAATCTCCAGTATAGAGATTCTTTTGTAAAAGGAACCATGAGAGCTTCTCTTCTAATTTTCTTTCTCTTGTTTGTGTCTTTTGTTTTTCTTTTTTCCTCTTTCCTCTTTCGTAGCACATTCTAGTGTCATATGGGATCTTGATGTTGGTGGTAGGACCTAAGATCTGAGAGGATGAGGGTATGGATGAAAGCTTTAGGTGCTTAATTGGACAAAAAAATAATATGTAGCAAGTGACTCTGTGGCATGATACAACTTTTGGGTTTTTTTTCCTCAGATAAAAATAAATCTGGGCTGAAAAATGTGCCTAGATTATTGATCTGAGACACAAGCACTTGCTTATGGGGCAGGGAGATCGGAATGAGGATTTGAGAAGAGAACAGGAATTCTAACTGGCCTTTGGAAGCAAATGCTACGTACAACCTTCTTCATTATTTAAAATATTTCACTGGCTGGCACAAAAAAAAAAACAAACCAAAAAAACAAAAAACCCAAACCATTACATGTTATATGTCATATGAAGGACTGTACATTTGAACACATGGTGCTGTGGTCATACTGTATGAACCCAGGTACTTACTGTAGCCAGATCTAGAACCTTCCTTTTTATCTTCTATCAGTTTTTGCTTTGTCTGCCTCCTGCTCTCAGAGAATCAAATGCAAGGTGTCAGTCATCTATATTATAATTTCCTTCTGGAACAGCTCCTTGAGCTATACATCTTCATTGTTATAATACAGGTAGTACAGTACTTGCATGCTAAGTTACCCATAAAATACTGTCTACCTGTGCCAGACCTTTATAGGAAGGAGTTTTAACATTCAGATTGTACGGTGTGGAATTTATTCAAATGAGACATTAATATATTAGATAACTTTATAGTGTGATTCTCTCCATAAAATATTCACTTTCATTCTTAGAGACTTGTCTGGTAAGCCAAGTACAATTAAAGTTTGTATGATACCTCCAGAAAGGTCCAAGTCTTGGTACTCACCTAGGAGTAGTTACCAGGGTTGAAAATTTTTGTGTTCAACACTGATGGAGGCTGGTTTATGTTGTTTTCTATTCAGATGTTTTCAAAAGGGTGTATGTCTGTGGGAAATCAGGTTCTTCAGCCCATGCTGGAAAGATTCTTGCACAGCAGTGTTAGGCTTCTTATATTTCAGGCAAGGACTAGCTATGGGGTAGCAAGCAGGAAACCTTAGTGTCAAGAATCTACTTTCAGCTGTCTGTGATCTTTGGCAAGCTGGAAGGTTTCAGAAAAATTTCTGTTTGTTCAGTAGAGACTACTGAGACTTTAATGAACAAGCCCCATTCCTCCCCCATGCCATCTGCAGCAACATGCTAGAAATCCACTGAACTGCCAGAAAATTATTCTCCATGTAAATGCAGGTACTGCAGCTGCCTGCCATGGCTCAGTGGGATTCTGGGCATAAGGAAAAAGAAACAGAGAGAGAGAGGGAGAGGAAACTGTGGGACTCAGCAGTCAGAAATTAGTTGGGGGCATGGTGAAGGAGGAATGAGACTAGAAATAGGGAATATAATTTAAGACTGTATCCCCATATATATACTTGAAGAACTGAATTGAAGTTGATCAGGGAGCCTTAACACTGTAATTTCTCAGTTCTCACGTCCATTTCTACACAAGCTTGATGACCTTCTAGGCTTAGTTATGCTTCCCATGCCTCAATACTTGTTAATACTTGAAATGCCCTGGACTATCTGCAGGACAGATATAATATAGGATCTGCATACCTGTGCACTGCCAGAGACAGGCAGGTTGCCCTGGAGTGTTTCACATGTACTAGACACCTCACTAAGGGCACATAAATTGGTCCCTCAGAGCATTTTTTTTTTGGAGGTAATACATGTTCTCAGGGCTCCTAATGCCATTTGTATTACTCAGAATCAATAAGCAAGATTCCTCCCTTCCACTGAACTCAACATCCGGCTCTGCTGCTCCAACTCAGCATTTCTGAGCCATTCTGTCATGTCTAAGGAGGGCTGCAAGCACTCTTTCCTTCTTGCTGCTACAATGGATTAATGGGAACTGTTGTCAGGTTGACACAACTGAAGATTACCTTAAGGTTATTTGAGTTTATGGTGGGACTATCAAATCTGGACCCCAGCTACTCAGTTTCCTCTCTTTCCTAGACTTGTTCAGAAATAAGCCTTTGATATTTCACTAATGCAGAGAACAGACTCGGACTGTACCATATTAAGCTGCTTTGTGAATTTGTATGAAAGGCAGAATTTGGTAATCAAAAATTTTTCTGTGTATGTTCTTGTATATAGACCCCTTACAAGTACCATCTGAGTTTTCCAGTCCCAAAGTTGTGTCAAATTTAGATGTTGATCATACTCTAGCTGTTTATTCATGGTATATATTCTCTTCTTTTGTCTTCTTTTGTCTTGTCTTGTCTTGTCTTGTCTTGTCTTGTCTTGTCTTGTCTTCTCTTCTCTTCTCTTCTCTTCTCTTCTCTTCTCTCTTACTCTTGCATCACCTCAAATGTGTTCACTTCTCCTGTTACAAATGAACATCACGAAAACAGTTTTGGAGTCAGTATGCAGCTGTTCTGATAGGAGTGTTATACAATGTCCACAGCACCAAAACCTCCAGAGTTTTATCTGGAATCATAAAAGGCAGCTAAAAGGCTTGTACTGAGGAAGAATTCAGGATTTATGGAAGACTTAGGTCAATTATTTCTCTGTTGCAGTAGTTCTGGTCTTAGGGCTGAAATTGAGGATAGCAGGGGGTAGTCCTCAGTGCTTTTAAACTTTGTTTAGTTTGGAGTGCTGGCAATAAAAATACAATTTAATTTAAATTTTTGGCTATCTGTAATTTACTATACATGAAGAATGACTTCCCAAAATTGTGTAGAGAGAGCCATTATCACTGCAGTATGCTATTCTGGATACTGCTAAGAGGGAACAGAAGCACATAAAATGCCAATTGGTTTGCTATGGTTTTGATAACTGTAGAGTTTGTTTCACTTTATGTCAGGAACTGCTGTGGCCATGTTGCCACTGTGCTATGTTGGGAAGGCTGAACTTTGGAAATGCTGAAGGTTAGTTGCTTAGTCTCTTTGAGAGCAACTAAATAAAACAAAAATGTATTTCAAATTGCCTCAAAACCATGGCAACACTTAAGTAAACACAAGCTAAACCAATATGTCACTGACACTGCAAAACCCTCCCCTCTACTCTCTGCATCCTGTAATGAATGTAATCCTTGCAGCCTGAAAGCATGGAAAACTCATTATTTAAATTTGTTCTTTTTTTTCCACAAGTGTCATGTAACACCTTGAAGAACATGGTGCAGCTGCTGGGAAAGAGGGCTAAAGCTAGAGGACTAAAGAGTGCAAGAGTGAATGCATCAAGCAAGCAAAAGTGGGTAAGATGCATTATTTTATGTCCTCATAAATCAGAGTGCCTGCTCAGCCTTTGCTTCGTGCTATAAGAGAGGATATGATGCATAGCAATGAACAGATTACAGCAAATAAAGCTACAATATTTTTACATTAAGTTCTTTCCCTGTCTATCAGTTGTATTTTATTACCATTTAAAAGAATTTAAAACTAAGAAAAATGAGCTGTTTGGTGATATAATTTGTATAAAAATTCAACAGTGTTGCCACAGATAAAGTTAGGCAAGAATAAAGACAGGTGCTGGTACACTATATGCACTGTAACCCTACATGGAGAGAAAAGCCAGGCACAGCAGGGAGACATTCTGTTGGTTGGGGGAAGTGTTCCAGAGACAAAAAAAAAAATAATTAAAAAAAAAAAAATATCATCCATACACATTTGTAGATTGCAAAGCATGCTAACCAAATATAGGAAAAAGATCCTCCATTCCCAGACAGTCTGGTAAAATGAGATGCCCCTTGTAGAGGTCCTTTAAGTCCAGGTCTGGTGTGACTGCACAAGTCACACTATGCAAAGTCAGGCCTGGTGATGACATAACCTGCCAGCTGGAGAGGACTTCCCCGGAGGAACTCATGTCATCGCTCACTCCTCAAAACACTCCTGAGGCTTTCAAGGACTTCTGGAAACTGTATATGGCTAAGAGCAGCTGCTGTAACAGGTGTGCTGTTCAGTGATCCCTCAGGGTTAGATCCACAAGGGAGTGAAACCTCCCTTAACTCCAACTTTTAGAAGCCAGCTTGTGAATCTGTAATCCTCACATCCTTTTTTTTTTTTTTTTTCTTTTTTTTTTCAGCTGCCACCTAGCTTTGGAGGTGTTTAAAGCCCATTGGAACCTCAGACTTGGAGAGGCAGAGGAGGCTGCCTTATCCCACCAACACAAGTACAGATCCAAGGCTTCCTTCTCCCTGGTGAAGGCTTCAAGTGGCGAGGGGATGGCTCCTGCTTTGGTCCTTGCCCAAGCAGACATTTCACTGTGCTGACAGACTGGCACAGCCTCAAGATGGGAGGTTTTCCATGCAGCTTCTCCTCTCGGGTGGCCTGGAGCAAGGTGGGACAGCCTCCTAAGACAAGACAAGGTTGTCAGTCCCAGTGTGAGTGCTGGACAGACAAACATCACAGATGCAGAGTTACTGGCAAAGGCAGACACAAGACACAGCTCCACTCCAGTGGATTACACAGTGGAAGTATGATGCATTAACTGAGAAATATGTCTTTTGGTGATTCAGACTATAAATTAAAGGTTATCCTAATTCTTTCAGTACAAAATGTACTTTAAAAGTTATTCTCCTGGTATGAATCACCAAACCAGTCCTCCTTCTAGATTAGCAACAGAGACTACACTACAACTGGTTAGGAAAAAGGAATATAAATTCTCTTTGCTCGTTTTGAATTGAGAAACATATTCTGTTTAAGATTATATTTTCAAGGGAACCAAGTCTTTCAAAATTAATTCAAGCCCTCTTAAATGCAGACTTTCAGGCTTGACACCCAGCAGTTCTCAGTTTGGCTAGGAAGTTCTCGGTGTTTCTTCAGCCTGTGCTGGGGTTTGGGAAAAACTGAGTGCTGAGGAGCAGATAAGCAGAGGAACCAGGAGCTCGGCTGCCTTTCAGAGCCATATGATTGGTGGTGTGGAGGCAGAAGCCTTGGAAGTGTGAACTGTCTGCAGAAACATTTCAGCCACTGGAGAAGAATTTGACTCACGCTGCTGCAGGCTGTTACACAACTGCACACTCAGCATCCATTCGAGCAGCAATGAGCCCTGGAGTCTATTCCTAGGTCAAGGTGAGGGTCTGGCTATGAGAAAGAGTTTAAAAAGGTAGGGATATCTATAATAGTGACCCCACAGGAGACTGTCAAGCATTTGAGAAGGTTACAAGGAGTTAAATGTCATCTGGAGATGGTCTTCAGTTAACAGAGAAGCCAGAAGATCAGGGACATGATCTTCTATAAATTCATTTTAAAAGATCTGCATTTCCCCAGTCTTTGTTTGTTGGGGTCAATGGTAAGGAAAAATAATTCTAAACATTTTCAGGAGAAATGAGAGGAACAGGCACAAACTATAGCCCGGGCAATGTTTTCTAAAAATGCATACAGGTCAAAGTAGCCAAGCTCTACCACTGTAGAAACACAAGAGGAGAAAATTGTGGTTCAAGAACAACAGCCCAATACTTTTAGCATCTTACAGAGAAAAAAAGGACATGTACAATATATTAAAAAAATTGCAAGAAGGGCATTATTTCAACCCTCTTTCTGCAGTGTACAAAACATTCAAGTTTTTATCAGACCACCAGAATAATTTGACAATATTTAGGATTTATGGAGTTTAAGAACTTGCAGTAGCAAAAAGATTTTTACTCAGGGAAAGTTTAAAGAACTGATGAAAACTACATTACTGCTATTGAATCATAACTTCTAGTAAGAGGAAAGGAACTAAACTATTAAATTCACCAGAAATACAAGGCAAGTTTTTCCTTCAGTGAGTTTATTGTTGAGTTTATTGAATACCACACACAAAATAGTGGCTATTACAAGCAGCTTCTATCTCTAACTGCCCTATTATTAGGACTTACTGCACTCAAAAGTCTTAATTAATTTACAATTTTATCATAAAAGAACACTATTTTTCTTTCAAAAGGTGGAGCTATCGTCTATCAGTCTTACTCTTTGGCTTTCTATGTTTCTTAAATAAATGTGGTATATTTATTACTTTCTACTGAACTCCTTCTGTCCGCAAAAGTATTCTAAAATGTTTTTCAAATTCAAAAGTCTTCAAGATGAGTCTTACACAGAATCACTATTTTCAGAATGTATGCTTTTCAGAGTACTGTGTAAAGCCAGTCTCACCTAAAGACAAAAGATGGCAGATAGCTCTTACTATAAAAAAACTGTCTAGGTGGGCAAGTACTGGGCAAGTACTATCTTCTGTTGAAGACATTATATTTCAAATGAAAAATGGATAATTCAAGAATAAAAACAATTTTAAAACTTCTGATCAAAGTAAAAGAATGCAAAGTAAAAGAAGTAGCTTGCTGTATGTGGTAAAATTTTATATGAATAGAAAAAGCTTTTCTGTCTAAAAATATATTGTTGAATTATTTATACTCAGAAGTCATTCACACTTATTTTTGCAACCTGACATATTCAAATTCTGAAACTTGAAATGCCAAAATCCATTGCTCTCCAAATCATGTTAAGCTTCTATTACACAGTAACTTGACTGTAAGGATGTGTTGAGATGCTCATATGAACATATACCATAATACATAGGTATAGTGAGGCCAGGGGATGCAGATGAAGAATCAATTAACCCTCAGAGAGAAACTTATATTTCCCTGTTCAGTTTTAATGGGAGAGATAATGAAAATTTTCCCTATCTGTCCTTCTTTTCTGGAAAAGGAGATGTTCATGGAACTGACCATCAGAAAAGTCATTATTAATGCCACTGACAGTATAGTAAGCATACAATGTGACCACAACCTCTGGAGAATTTCTTGCTTTGCTTGATTTCTTCTTTCACTTTCAAATTTCCTTCAGGCAAACCAAATAACAGTGTTGGCATGCTCCATATATGCCAGATGAATATTGCTTTTATATTATTGTTGCTTTCATGAGGTTTATTAGAAATTCATATAGTCATATTGTTTTTCACTTCTGTCTCATTTTAATATCCTTATTTGTCCTCAGTAAACTGTATGAAAGTTATACTACATCCAGCCATGAATTTTGATGCATTTATTTCATGTAAAAGAATAATTATATTGCTTCACATGGTTTTTAGCTCAAATAGATATTTAACTACTATGAAAAGAAAAAAAGGAATAAATTTTTACCTTTTATTCTTTGCACAGCTATCACAGGTCCAGAGGATGAGCTATATATCATCAAAACCATTTTGATGAGTGGTTCAACATTTCAACTAGTGAAACAGAAGCAAATAATCATTTTAAGAAATATTTATATTTTGAATATTTCTCCTATATTTCTCCCAAGAGTGTAAGTATGGTCTCTGTATCTTCAGTTTGCAGGTTTGCTGTGAAACAAGCTCATTTTCATGCTTTCAGAGAGGACTGGAACATGTACATAACCATCTGACAACCAAATCATTCTCCTAGCAATCATCAAGTTATGGTGTTGCTTTACATTTTTTCATTGGTATCCATTGCAACAACAGAAAAGACTTCTTGGCAAGACTGTAGCAGCTTCATCATTGGAGATCTCTTAGAACTTGCTTGGTGAACATCTATTTGGAGCACCATAAACCAAATTAATCTTATTTTTGGACATAGTGATGAACTAAATAATCCCTAGAATCACTTCAAATTCCACGATTAGATTTTGTTTCCTGAGAAAGAGCATATAATATGAGTTCTGTCACTTAGAGATTCTGAATCAGGATGTAGATTGACCCTATTGTCCAGATGGTCACTTCTTGGCAGAAGGGCAGGGAGTATATAAAAAAAAGAAGGGTATTTATAGGTGTGTGTTGAAAATAAAACCTTATGGAGAATATGATAAATAGGTGGAGAACATAAAACATTCTATCATCTGAGAATCCAAGAAAGAACTTTTTATCCCAGCATGTAGCATGAAATGTCTCACAGAGATTAAAAAATGGTGAAAACAGAAATTTTAACTGCTCCTTTTTGACACAATGAAAGAAATTTTTGCCATTCATGTTAAGAGTATGAAGAGGAAAAAAGCCAAATGCTATTTACTACAGTGCTAAGGTCTTAGAAGTGAAGAATAACAATAATCAAAAAGGTTGGAAGATTTGTTAGAACATTGATTTTTCACCTTTTTTTTTGTCAGCCTGTGAACACTGAGTATTCTATAATGATTTTAGAAGCTAAAAATCCTTTAAATGCATTAGAAATTACACTCTGTCATACAGCAGCACCTGGAGATTCTTTTAAAAGTTTTGGCCTTTTGAAGGTAAGAGCATACCTGCAAGTCTCAGAGCAATACATTACCCACAGAGTCCACATTCCAATCAGAAAAGACAGAAAAGACATTCCTATTTTGCAAGGAGTTCTTTGGTGGGTTATTATTTTTTTTTTTTTTTTCATTTTTTAGAAACCATTGAAGACAAAGTCTACAGAAGTTGCTTAAAAATTACAGAGGAAACCTATGGTTTGTATCAGAGCTGAGTCCTTTGCTGCCAAAGGTCCTTCTGCAGACACAAAACCCACTTTAATTGTAAGCAGATGGCAGTTCTGCAATCAGATCTACAAGGTGCCAGAGATCACTTCAAGAGATCCAATGTCAGACCCATGACCTCCTCTTATAAACTGTTTTAGGAATCATCAAGAGTGGCTGTAAATTTGCATGTTTGTTTGCATACCCTGCGGTATGAATTTAAAATTAAATTACCACTTACGCAACATAAAGTTATTTAATACATTTGTAAGAAAGCTATCAATAATAGGGTTTATTAATCAAAAAATATTAGTGAGTAATTGAAGTAGAACACTACTGGAGGCAAAAAAATCTGGCGATGGTTTAATAGATATGGGTGAAGATTAATGTATCAAATGTCTGAAAAGCAGTCTTTAGATAGTGCAAAATATAGAAGGAACTGCATTCCCAGCTTGGGAGGTTTGCCAGGAAGAAAATTAAGATTTTCTATCGCATTTTAGAAGGTAATACTGGAAGTGAAAAATTTCACAGGATAAAACTGTGTGTACTTGGCTATCCCATGTGAATCCATAATTTCTCATTCCACAAGGTCATAAATCATCATGACATCAACAGATCTCACAAAACTTAGCTTGGATAAGGCAACTAGGAACATTACAAAATGATAAAAATAAAAGAGAGTTCACTTGGATAAGAGGGAAAAGCAACAAGACCTAAGGTTCTTTCTATAGTCACAGATCACAAATATTAGCCAATGATTTTTGCATGTAGTCAAACCAACATAATCTGCTTGGGGGAGACAGGAAGAGAGACATATGAAATAGTTGAACTACGGTAAAAATGAACCATGTCTCCTACATTTCGTGAACCGAATAAATAAAAATTAATTTTTTTTCACTTCTGTTCAGTATTAGAAAAATCAAACAATAGCATTCACAATGTACACTAAAATTTTAAAAAATCTATTTTCATTAATCAATAGATTTTTTAGTTATGAGGAAGGCACATTTCCTTAAACTGTAATATAAATATGCTACAGTATCCATTGCGTGTCTTGTAAAATGTTCTGTTTGCAGATAAATGACTACATATAAAAACCAAATATGAAGTACTATTTTTAAGAAATCTGATTGGTCATCACTTTATTATTTATGCCACTAATCTATTAGAAATTGGCTTCAGTTCTTCAGTATTATATATCCAAGAAAATAAGTGCAATTAATATAACTTTCAGAAATCTCTACCTGAAGGAAAATATTGCTGGAAATGGTTAAAATTATGGGACAGTGCTTATTTCCTCCTACAATCACCAGTTTTTATTTACACTAGTGTCTTATATTACTTCCACAGGCATGTTAGCTTCATCTCTGGTAAATTATGTATCAGTTTGCTATCCAGGCAGTGCTCCTGGAAGTTGTCAGGCACAGAAAGCCGTGGAAAACAAAGTTATGTGCTTGTTCACTGTTCAAATATAGAGTTCCTGAAGCAGATCTGACCTGGACTGGAGCATGGGACTATTTATATCTCCATGCCTACTGGGCTCCCAGTTAAGAATTCCCGCTTGGCTGCCAATCCATGGGTTACAATTTCCAGCTTGTCTCCACTGTGACTGAGACCTTCCCAATCGCTCCGTCAGTTGTGGTGGGAATCGAATTACGCAAAGATGGCAGAAAGACGGAGAGCAGTGGAGAGGAAAGTGGGAACGTCGGCTCTGGAAGGGACAGGGTCTGTCCAGCTGGAGGCACTCATCAAAGGGAGATGAGGTTTAGCAACGACTTTGGTTGGCAGGGTACTTTGCAGAGAACAGTGAAACTAGGTTATGGTCAGAGAGCAGCAACCTTCAGTCTTCTTGGCCAGTGGGGAAAAAATGCCCTTAACAAAACTATTCGCAAATTTTCACTCAGCAGGAGTAACCTCATCCACTACTGCTTGCCACCAAAGGCTTGCCCTGGATAAAGTCTATGTCAGTACTTGACCAAGGCAAACAGAAAATGAGCCTCAAAAGTCTTTACTCATTCCTGCCTCTGAGCATCCCTCTTGAGGCTCTCATGAACCCTTGACTGGTGGTCAAACACAAAAAAAAGAGAAAATTTATTATGCACTGTAGTATTTTTAAGCTCCTGTTATCTATGCTGAGAGCTAAGGAGAGGGAATATGACAGAACGAAAGAAAAACAAAATTATAAAATACCCTCCCACCTGAAATTTAGTAATTTATCCTATACTTTAGGCACCCACCTGACAGAGGCACAGGGTTTCATAACTCACCTCTTTGTGCAGGGTATGTAGAGGGCTGTGAGTCCTGGCATAGAACATTTCATTGAAACTGAGGAACACCCCGGGCTATGTAGCAGAGAAACAAGTTGTCAAGTGAATCTGAGATTACGCTGGTTTCTACATAGGGCAGGGAAGCAAGGAGTTCTGTCCCCTTGATGTCCAGGGCCTGTAACCTCCTTGAAGTGAGAGAAACTGAAATTTATCTTCCAGAGAAGGGAGTGTTGTATGCTTGAAGCAGCGAAGGTGGCAGGGGAGCTACTATTGCTGTGTAATAACATCATGACATAGTAGAAAGGTGCAATTCCTTATCCAGCCTCCCACAACATGAGAGAACAGCAAGTAATTTTTTTCTGTTGCAGAAAGAGTGCTTATACCATGAGGCCAGAGTCAGGGAATGGTATTTTAGGTCATTCCCACTGATGTGCAATTATATAATAACCAGTGTCCGAGACACAACAGAAAAGGAGAAGAGAGAAAAGAGTAGAAGAGTGAGGAGGCTCACCAGCTGAGCAGAGGGCTTTGGTCATGCCAGCAAATCCTCTCAGGGCAGCTGGGACATCTGGGGAGGAGAAAGCATGTCTCTATCTTGTTTTTAGATCCTAGTAGCACTTATCTGTGGAGGAAGCATGAGGTTGAACATGTGGGTTACCTGACCCTGCTTCAAGAGCCCAGAAGTTGGGTGCTACCCTTGTCCTCATCTGCATCCAAAGCACTGAAAATCTGGAAGAATCTTTCATGTAAGAAGTTCAAGGTTGAGGCACTCGGTGGGGAAAGAGAAGTTTTTATTGCTTTTTCTTTGACTCAAAACCGTATTTTCTATATCACAAGTAAGTTTCCTTAGGACTGAGGTAAGAAGGGGAAGAGGCACCCTTCACATCCTTAGCTGAAACATACTGGTGAGAGAAACCAAATTCAAGGTTTATTTGTGGTAAAAAGAGGAGATGAAGATGGTCCTGCAGAGCATGATTTGAGCACCCAGGTTTCAGTCCCTGGTACTGTTCTGGGATACAACATTCTGTGCCAAAGAACAATTTCTGGGTTTTATATTAAAGAAAAACTGTCCTAGCATCAGAGACAGCAAAACTAGATTTCCACATCTGATGCAACTGTCTTAATATTAGGCAAGAACACTTATTTTTATTGTTTTCTCTTTTCTCGTTCTGACTCAGCAACCCCATTCTATACAGTGGCACAGACTGGATGGAGAGAAATGAGAGAGGCAAGATATAGAAAAAGGGTCAGAGCCAAAGATTTGGCCAATTCCTCTCTGCAGTAGACTGTGCTCCCACAGTTGAAACATTATCATCAGGGACATCTTTCCTGGATCTGAGGACTGAACTGAACCACCGGTCCCTCTGCCTAGGTGCAGACCTAGAATAAGGCTATTAAAGGTTCTACAGCATCTTGCACAAGAAAGAGTGGCTTCCGCTATTTCTTGGAGTTGTTTACCCTTAGATTGTTTGAGGAACACACCAACTGATGCCCCCAGAATACACTTCATGTTAAATAGTGAATATAAAGTGGAGGAAATATGCTAAGTAGAGGGAAGCCCAGTTTCTGAACCTAAACTGGGCTTAAGTATGAGCTGCAGAGACCAGCCAAGTCTGAGAGTGTTTTAGACCTGCACAAATTCTATTCTCTTCCTCCTTCACTTCTCAGTAACAGATTTTAATATCTTAAACATTTCCAAATGCTAGGGATCACTGTCAGGGAGTTTTTGCTCTGTTTTCATGTCAAGATACCTTCTATCAAACCTTTTCTCTCACCTTTTCCTCTGTTCTTTATTTGCCCCCTGAACTCAGCTGAGACCCAGAGTCCTGACTGCCAGCTCAGAAAGAAGGTGAGCCTTCAGCTTTGGCTGCACTTACGCTCACCCTGGCCTGATTTTCCACAAAAGGCCCTGGGTTAGACCATATTTGAGCAGGGACTGTCAGGATTGCAGTCATGGCTGCAAGTCCTCAGCTGCTGTAAAGTCGAAATCAATAAACTAAAGGCAGGAGGTTCAGAGACAGATATGAAGTATGAGGTAAAGAATTTTAAAAAGTGCCTTATTGGTGGTTCATTTTCATAAGAGAGCAAGCATTCATTCATGCTAGAAGCCTTTGTACTGGCAATGTATGAAGTCTTGAAATGAAGTTTATTAAAATGGTAATTTTGAGCTCTGATAGTTTAGCATAATAATTTTTTTTTCTCTCCTCACTCCACATCTGAAAACCTTTAAACTACTTCAGTAGACTGCAACCTAAGTAATCCTGCTCCTATTTTTAGGGACATAAGCCCCTGCTTCAGCAGGGCCATGGCAGTTAGAATAAGAAGATTTTGCAAGTGTGGAGGATTAGCCTTTGCAGCAGTTGTATGACAAAGCAATATAGTCGCCACTGATAACACAGGAGGAGGAAAGAATTTACCATTTATTACATATTCATATTTTCCTTTTTTTCTTTTTTTTCTTTTTTTTTTAACCCAGCAACCTGCCAAAATCTATCCAAAATTGCTATTTTATTTGGGATTAACTCAGAACATTCAGTCCCATGAATGTTTCAGCTCACTGCAGAGCAGAATAGACAAGTACTGGATGCAAACACTGTCCTGGAAATGAGAACACTAAGCATCACAGTCTGGGTCCTGTCTAATCCTCTGGTGTGGAGTTAACCTGCTGAGACCTAAAAGCTCCTCTCTTCCTGGGTACTGATCTTTGTAATCATGAGGAAAGCAGCTAATTAAGTACACAGATGAAGGGACAGTTTATTATTCAGCTCTGTACTAGCTTTTCTCTTCCTCTATATGCTTCAGCTGAGCAAAATCCATGCTTCAGCTGAGCAAATGAACTAGTGCCCTTAAATTTTATGACATCAATCCTTGCACTGGCGAACCTGCAAATTGAAAAAAGAGAGAAATTACTCAAACAGCAAACCTGGAGAGGATAGACCTTGACAGAAGGTCAAGAGGTAAAACTTGTCATTAAAGCAAAGAAACCCAACCCACAACCTTCCCCTTTGATTCCCCTAGAAGCCCCAAACAAAAAGCCCCAAGCAGCCAACTTCAAAACTCTGCTAGAGCCCAGCTAGGTGGAACACGCAGGATTTCAGAACTAACATGGATAAAACAAGATCAGAGAATGTAGCTGTATTTTCCATGAGCTAGGATAAATCTCCCCTACAGTTGTAGAAATTTTTGATGTAAAGAGGTGACAAAAGAGGCATTGGATATTCTTGGTTACCTTCATGTAAATGTTTATCTGGTCCTGCTTACATCTCCTTGAAATTCACCCTCTGTAGATTTTTTAGAGATCTCCTTTATTGAAACAGACATTCACAGACAGGAATTTTCAGGCTCACAAATTAGTGTTTACAGCTCCTAGGGGACACATCTCTCTTCCTCTTTATGCCACCGTATGGCATGAAGCAGCCATCAATTCAGATCATAAGTACCCTGAGAGGATACCCTGTTGCTCTCATACTGCGAGCTGCTAGAATGATTCTAAGTCATTTGCCCTTCTTGTGGTGCCTGAGATCTTCTCTCAGGAAGGTGTTGTGCTGATGAAAAAATAGAGCAGTCTTAAAAACCTGAAGGTTTCTCTAAATTAAGGTAACTGCTAGTGAGGAGATGCAACAACCAAGCAGAGATACCTGAGAAGGAAGTCCCAGGAATCCTTCCTTTCCAGGCCAATGCTAGCTACAGGATGGTATAAAAACATGGCTGAAAGTCAGCATTACAAGATGCTGTGTTTATTTCTGTGGAGATTCTTCTTCATTTTTCTGGATGATTAATCTTCCTTAGTGAATCTAACTGGGACTCAGTATGAGCAATTTTGATCCTTAAGGTATTTCTTTGGGTCTGGACATCAACAAAGTTTTCATCTCATGGTACAGATCAACAATCAGAGTTACAAAGGTATCTTTGGTGCTGATAGATGACCCTAGTGGGATTGGAAAAGTACCTAAGGAATGTAGGTACCAAATTTCTATTGCTTTGGCAGAAATCCTAAATGAGTGTGATACACAAGATGACTGGATGTCTAAAAATGAGTTAAAGTTTCATATGTTAACCTTGAAATCCCCTTTAAAAAGTTCTGGAGCTTGATGGAGGACTGTGGAGTCTCTTCAAACATCATGGGACATTCAGGTGCATCTATTTGCTTTCCGGCAATCAGCCTATGGGTGCCTAGAATTATCTCAATCAAGTTTTATGAGAAAAGTCTGAAATACTGATTATCCTTGTGGTTCAGGCCTCAGATTCATATCTTCAGGATGGTTTCCAGAGTTCTGAATCCACAAACAAGATTTATCTAGCCTTTCTTTTAAAAAAAGCAGAGTTTGCTCACAGAGCTTGCTGTAAGAGCTGTACCTGGTAGCAGCTTCCTTGTACTAGCTTTTTTTAAATGCCCAGACAGTCAGAGCCTTCTCTGACTTCAGCTTCCTTCTCCTTAGGCAATGCTCCTGAGCATCAGCTGACATAATTCTAGGGCAAGTCCAAGCTTTAAGCTACAGTGAAAACATTCTGTACTAATAAATACAGGATAACACAAACTAGAGAGAAATAGTATATGAAGAAATGGTTTTGAGTGCTGGAAATAAGGTATTCAACTTGAAAAGTACATTGCTGGTTGAAGCTCCTCCTGCTTCTAGAGTTTTCAACCCACTGAGTAAAAAGACTGTGAAAAATTGAGAATAATTGCCCAGGATTCTCAAAAACCAACACCCCCTGCTAGTCCCTGCTGGATGTTCTTTTCTGCAAACAGCGTCACTCGAGTTTTTACTGTGCAGTGCTGGAAAGACTGGAAAGTCCCCAGGCTGTTCATCTCACCAGCGTTATGCTTGTGTCCAGGATATGTGGGTTGGACTCTGCTCAAGTGAGGACAATCGGGAGAACTTAGGACTATCTTTCCCAACTGCTCTGCCACTGAGACACATCCACTTCTGCAACCTCAGGTGTAGCAAAATGAATCCTTTCATTACTTTGGAAGAGTGCAGAATAACTGCTGGAGTGGGACATTCAGCTGGTGTGAAATACAAAAAAATGGGCATATGCAGGAGGCAGAGCTACCTAAAAAACCTCCTAATTAGGAAGTATCCAATGAAGTTTAGATGCCTCAGAGTTTAGGAGACATGAGGAGAGGTGAAGCTGCTGCCTTCTAATTTGGGATTGGAAGTTTCAGCTCCTGTAGTTACTAGTGCCTTAATAGAGAGACACTTACCCGAGTCTTAGAAGCACTGCAAATTTAAATTTGGAGTTCTTCTGCCCTCTGAATCCTAAGTAAAGAAATAGAAATTTTTCTTTACTTCTGTCTTCATTAGCAGCACTCTGGATGGTTCAGTTTGTCCTCTGTGGAGACCTATGGTTTCACTTACTGTCATGGCAGTCCAGTCTCACATGTTTGTGGTCTTGAACATCAGCATGACACTGCATCAGAACACTAATGATTTAGGTGTGCAGTAATTTCAGCTTGGTTTAGTTCTTACAAAAAAAAAAAAAAAAAAAAAAAAGAAAAAAAAGAAAAAGAATAATATTGCAGTGAAATTTCACATAATATCACAGACCCTTTTCTGACATAATTCTATGCCCTCCAGAATATCTTTCCATTAAAACGATTGCAAAGCTTATATGCACTAGAAATTGAAAGGCAATGTGGGTTTATCACTTAATCTTCAATATAAGTTTCTCCTTTTTTAGTTTTTTTAAATGTCTTTATCGCAAGGCAGTCTTCACTCAAATCTTTTCAGAGATGATATAATTCTCTCATGGTTTTCCATTTAAGATTTGCCAGTGGAACAAGTATTCATCATAGATCATTTTGACCCAAGGTCTCCTCATCAGAGATGTGCACATCAGCCACATGCTGAAATACATTCAGCTTTCTTTGAACTTGTCATGACTTTGCTAATATTCATATAGCTCTCTATGTCACTCAGATAAATTATAAGCTCAGATATTGTGCAAATGCTTAGCAGCATCTCTTTTTTATTACTTTTTCCTTGCAGCAGAGATTTGTTTCATGTACAATCATTTTAATTTGTTTATCAGGATATGAGGAATTTTCAATAAGATAAACACTGAGCTGATCTTTCACCCAAACAGGAACCGAATTAATCTCAATGTTAAGAAAATAGTCTTTAGACATACTAAACCTCTGTTTTGCAGAAATGTGGTAAATTCTCAAGAAAGCCAGAATAGATATTTACAAAATCATTTATATGACACACTCAGCTGGCCTTCGGCTTATAATAGGCTTCTAATTTTTGAAGTTTTCCCATCACTGATTGGTTCAGGATTTTTAACGATGTGCATAAAAATAAATTTCTATAAATCTGTTTCATTGGTTTTGCTGCTCTTTTTCACAGTATGGTTTATTATATTGCTACTTCTTAGCTAGCCCCTGTTCTAGTTAGGTAAATCCCATGGGAGCTGCATTTAGAGCAAATCATGCATGCATAATATGCAGCTGACATTTTATATGAAATGTTAACGGAAGAGTCTGATTTTGCTTCCAGTGAAATCATTAGATGTAGAATAAGTCTTGAAATGAGTATTTATTCATGAGTATTAGGCTCTGCATACACATTCCCTTACGTGGCAGATGTGCCAGGGACAGGTAAAATTGCTAAGAGCTACGAATATGAGAAGACAGCATACATTCTAGGAAGAATTACAATTCCTGAACTCTAAGTAGAAGTAATGGTTCCAGCTTCTCAGATTATTTATGCTGTGATAAATCTGGAGTGCTATGGTTAACAGTATATGTGCTTGCTTCTAGGTATATCTTCTAATTTGAAAATGCAATTTTAATGGAAGCAAAAATGGTTACATGAATTTGCTGATTTCACTGAAACCTGGGAGGAGAGGGGAAGGGAAAAGGGTTCTTGAATAAAACCCACTTCATACATGCAACATATTCCCTTTCCAGTACGCAATATTTTGATTTTTCATTATGAAATTGGCTTTGAATTTTAAAAATCCCTAGTGTCAAAGAATTACAGAAAAAATCAGGTTGGAAGGAACTTAGTCCAGTCTCTGCTTGTAACAGGGTCAACATCATACTCAGACCAAATTACAGTGTAAAAACTGCATTAAAAAATCGTGAGATAAAATGTTGTCATTTTCATAAACCAAGGAAAAAGAATAAATAACACTTCCAAGACAATTTGAAGTTGTCTGATTTCTTTCTGCTAGGTTATAATCCAATATTGACAGAATGAATATCCTAGGAAGCAGAAAATCTTTTTTATAACTCATTTGTAACTTCAGTTCATTGCATAACAATGTGCTAAAGCCAACAAAATAATATAAGAATAAGATTCAGTAACTGAAAACCTCATGTGTCTTAATTAGAGCTGGTCAGAGGGCTTCACTGTTGTAAATACTGAAGTTGATTTACTCGGAGTGAATATTGACTTTCCACATACACAAGAATAAATTTATATCCTAGAGGAATAGCAATCTGACCTGCATCCTAAGCTCAAGCACATAATATGCCATTTCAACATAAAATGGAAAAGTTTCTTACAAATAGTGAGGTTATCTGACCTCTTCTTATTGAGCTCCTCTGTGACTCTGTAGAAGTATTTTAAGACAGAGCTAAAATTCCAAATTTAGTGTTCCTGGTTCCATAAATGTACTAAATTCACTTCATTCGTCCACTTCTCACGTTCCTGGCAAACTCCACCTCTCTTCTGTATCAGCTTCTTGCAACAAACCAAAAATTAAACATGAAGCAACAATCAACAGTTGTCCTGAAACATATAAAGGAGATCTTTTCCAAGATCTTCCCTACACGGCTGATGCTATCAGTTAGGAAAAGAATGATTTGCCTTTAGAAAATCAACCTTCAAGTATAAAAGGAGTGGATCTTCAGCACCTAATGCAATCTGGAGTGCTTCTCTTTCATAGTTTTACACTTTGGTCAGACAAAAGACTGCAGATGACTTAATGGAAGTATGCTATGAATAAACAATTCCTGTTGCCAGCATGAAAAAAGACAGGGAAGAAAACAGAAGACAAACATGTATGTAAAGGAACAGAGTAAGGAGGAGTACTAATAAAAAAGTAGTAACAGTGAAAGTAAATTGAGAACTACAGCAAAAAATGGGAGTGGAAGGATATTAGAAGACTCAAAGATGAAAAGTGCAGTGAAGCAGCAAAACAGAGAATCCAAAAAACAGAAAAGGAAAGCAAATAAAAATGTATTAAAGAAATCTCTGTGCAATCACACTTCATAGAAATAAACAAAGTGGAACATCTAGGGAGATGAGAAACTAATCAAAGAATAAAAATATGAATGTAAATTGAAATGTGTGCTTTTGGGAGATAGGAACAGCAAACAAATTTTATAGTGTAAATTAAGAATGAAAAGCATGGACGAGGCTGAGAATTTGGGAAGAAGGTTCTTGATCAGTTTGAGCACATTTCAGGATCACTGATTACCAGGACTTTGATTACAACTGACAAATCTTTCTCTGCTGGTTAAAGACCTCACCTTCCTCAGATGTTCTCTTTCCATCTGTTTTTTACTCTAGTGCTGGGGAGACTTCTTGTAAAGTTTCTCCTGCCTGTCCTTCAGCTGCCACAATGCTTGACCTGCAGGGCTGCCTGAGCACTGCCTCAATATGAACTTATTGAAATTCATCCACAAAAATCCTGGTACCAACAGCTCAGAGGAAGCTAATATCAAAAAGTCATTGAAGTAAACACACTCTTTCAAGGAGCCTCAGTGATGTAAAGTCTGTCATGTGAGGAAATAGTAATGGAAACCTTAATTACAGGAATTTAGTAGATGAAGAAGATGCATCCTTGAGACTGATGCTTTATGGCCTCAGACACTCTGAAACTCAACCTGTGCTAGAGATCTGAATGGTCCAGAGTCCTCTCCTGTCAACCTCTACTAAGAGCTTAAGTAGTTTTTGCTGTTGAAAAAAAGGTGTTTCCTGATTTAGAAGCAACTCTACAGGTTTGATCTTCCAAGTTCAGAAGATCATAAGACCAGAACATCAGAAATAATAAGGTGAGACACAGTATGTGTGACTGTAACTGGGAGATAAGGTCCCAAACCACGGAGGAGTGTGTGCACATATTGGAACATGGAGCCAGAATGGAGGTCAGGCAAGGAAATCAGAATCACAAAACAGTTTGGGTTGGAAAGGACCTTAAAGATCATCTCATTCCAACCCCCTGCCATGGGCAGAGCCACGTCCCCAGTAGATCAGGTTTCTGAAAGCCCCATTCAGCCTGGCCTTATACACTTCATGGGATGGGGCATTCAGAGCTTCCTTGGACAACTTGTTCCAGTGTCTCACCATCCTAATATTTTCTCCCTAATGTCTAATCTAAATCTACTCTCCTCCAGTTTAAAGCCATCCCCCCTCATCCTGCTACTACACACCCTTGTAAAAAGTCCCATTCCCAGCTATCTTTTAGGCACCTTTCTGGTACTGGAAGGTTGCTTTAAGGTCTCCCTGAGGCCTTTTCTTCAGACTGAAACCCCCCAACTTTCTCAGCTTCAAAAAACCCAAACCAAACCAAATCGAAACAAAACCAAAAAACAAAACAGGAACTGGATAACAGCAAAAAGGGTGTTTCCAAGAGTACAAGAGGATATAGGGAAGGGGAAAGGTGATCAGACCTCTGCAGAGGAGGATCTGGGGACATTTCTGTTAAATGTTCATCCTTCTTAAATACCCACAGTTCTCTCTTAGGTGGGTCCTATTTATTTGAGCACCTCAGAGTCTTTAATATAATTCTTTTCTCAGAACTCTTTAAAATAGAGAACAAACAACTATGATGCCCCAAGTGGCTGAACAATTTGTTTAAGTCACTCAGAAACTCTGTAGCTGAGCAGGAAGCTAATATGGTGGTGTTCAAATCCTGCATCACAGACCACTGGGTTTTTTTATTATTCCCCATGTTGGCTCCCCTTATTCCTTTTATCCTCAAGAAAACTTTCCACTAAGTGCACCTAGCTGTTGTTTTGGTCTTGCTTCTTCTTTCATTTGCAGGTGCCACATTGGTACCTGTTCCTCAGCAAGAGGAGCACCTGAGGAAGGGAATTTAGGGAAAGAAGCTGGAAGCTGAGCAGAGGTGGTCAGTGAGGAAAGCTGGGATAACTAGCAGGCAGGGCATTGTGTGGCTCAGGCAGGCACTATCAGGGAATCAGAAGCAGTGAACGTGGATAACCAGTAGGTGTCAAAAATGTTTTGTTTATAAATAAGAGGAAATTAAGTGCCCCAGGGCTGCCTTGGCACTGACTTGCTGTTGCAGAGGGATTGCTCATGCCTGTACAGAAAGTGAACATTGAAGCCCTGAGGCCCTCAGGAGAGCTGCAGTCTGCATGCTAACACAGCCGTGGCTTTTCTCTCTGCACTGTGAGCCATGGCACCCATAAAATATGTACTAGTGCTTTGCTGCAGTAGAAAGAAAGTTTATGCCCACAGCAAAATAGAATCACAGCTTTTATATTGCTGAAGCACAACCTGCATTTATGTGAGTTCTCTCAAAAAGCAAAGCCTCCACTCTCCCTAAATGCTGGTCATCCAGCTACTCCACAAGAACAGGAAGTCAAGGATCACTTTTTCTAGCTAGTTCACAGGTCACCATTTAACTTGCCCTCCAAGTTGCTTACACCCTGCACTCCTACTGATGCTCTTCTGGGGACATTCACTGCCTTGCTCTCGGCTTGCAACGCAGCCTGCAGAGCACAGCACTGGCCATGACAAACCTGGTCACTCACATGGACCATATTTTTAGCCACCCCTAAAGGAAAGCCCGCATGATGTGTATAAGTATCTATATCCTGTGCCTGCACTAAGATCCCACAAAAGTGCTGGTCTCCTCAACTACAGTAGCTCCATTAGTAACTGTGGATGTGTGGCTTCTGGAAAACAGATGGTACCCACCCAGCAGTAACCTTCAGCCTCTGGAAGGTCCTGTGGCTATACTCCCATTTCCTCTTATCATAGTTACAGCTCTGCAAAATTGTTTCTGTGACTCCTTCTGTTGTGCAGCTTCCTTTATCTAAGTGTATACACCTCAAATTGCAGATATCAGCCAGGGTCCACAGACACCAATGTTAATGAAAGATAACAGATTGAGAGAGCTTGGAGCTCCCCACGAAAGGGTCTGCCTCCCCAGCAGAGCACTGTAAGAGTTTTTATAACTCCCAAACTATAGATTTTGGTGCTAATTTTGCTCTTTAGGGAACTATTAGTATGCATAGATTTTAAAAAAAAAGTGCAAGTTAACACTAACTTCAGTATTTATTACCTGGTTCGTGGAGGCTTAATATGATCCACACATTATATTTTGAGAGACTCTAATTCTACATGAATATAATTTTTGGTCAAAGTTCATGTTTTGGATTAGTCCAGTGGTGTTCTGGAAGCGGGGGTGGGGCACAGGGGTGGCTCCTGTTAGAAGCTTCTGGAAGCTCCCCTGGTTCCAATTCTAGCCCCACCTGTGGGAACCTGGAAACCTCTGTGGCTCTGTAACATATTCAAGGAATTAATAAAGAAACTGCAAAAAATAAAATAAAATAAAATAAAATAAAATAAAATAAAATAAAATAAAATAAAATAAAATAAAATAAAATACCTTCAGAGGAAAGGAGGAGGTGATAGCAGTGCCAAGGTCAGTGAGGAAGGACTTGGAGAACGTGCCCAGGTAGGGATTTCCCCACAGGCCATGGTGAGATGGCAGCTGTCCCCCTGCAGCCTATGGAGAAGCACAGTGGAGCAGTACCTGAAGGATCATCAACCCATGGATCATGGGTTGATGTGGATTTGTATCCCTGAACGATTATGGTTGGCAAGATGTGGAGCTGCAGCCTGGGAGTGTCACGGGTGGGCAAAAGAGGAGCTGCAGCCTGTGCAGTATTGCAGAGAGGGTCAGATGTGGATCTGCAGCCATCGGGACCCTGTGCCAGGGGAGGTGACTGCTCCCCAAGCAGCCGTGACTCTGTGGGCAGCCCAGGATGGAGCAGCCTGTGCCTGAGGGACTGCACCTCACGGGAGGGACTCACGTCGGAGGGGTTCCAGAAGGACTCTGCCATGAGAGGGACTCTACGATGGAGCAGAGGAAGAATGTGAGGACTCCTCCCCCTGAGGAGGAAGGAGCGGCAGAAACTCCGTGCGGGGAACTGACCGTAACCCCCCCCCTGCCCCTCCCCTGTGCCCTGAGGGGGAGGCAGCAGAGAAGGGATCTGGGCCCAGGAAGAAGGGAGGGGTGGGGGGATGGTATTAATGTTTAGTCATGTTTTCTCTTTATCCTGATAAATTAAATGAATTTTTTTCCTTCCCAAGTTGAGTCTGTCTGGTTTTGTCTGTTATCATAATTGGGAGGTGAAAACCTCCCTATCCTTGTCTCAATTACTGAGCCTTTGAGTGGATTTTCTACTCCCTGTCCCACAGAGGGTCTGCAGGGTGAGTGAGCAGAGGCCCGGTTGTTACTGTCTGGGCTGAAACTGCTGCAGTGCAGTGGGTTTTACTGAATGAGTATATATGCACATGCATGTATGCATCTGTTTGATAATTCTAAGTTGAAAATTGCTAAAAAAAAAATCCCCAAAGAAATTATGACATACTGACATCCCCTTCTGTTATTATTCTACCCCAATAAAAATGAATAAAGTAGTATAGAAATTAAATAGCAGTGAAAGAGTTTCCTTTTGCTCAATGACAGTTTTGTCCTATTGGTTAATAAGACTGGAAACCTTGCTACAGCACGTTACTTTGCTGCATTGTTCTTCAGCTATTTGCAAATATTAGCTTGTGGGGTTTCCTGAAATATGGGAGCAACAGAAAAGGAACAATATTATAATCTTTAACCATATTAAAGCTAAGGAAAAGAGTGCGAATTTGTTTTAATTAAACCAAGCCACTCTACCAGCTAATGCCTTAAACAAGGCCATTTTAGCAAATTCTGTCAAATGAAATCCAAATGGGATGAAGTGCCAAGTATTTTACTGCCAACTCGGCAAACGCTGGCGACATTATCCTCTTATTTTGCCAGTGTAATAGAGGATCAATTGTAAGATGGTACAGAGGATCACTTTCATAATCATTAATTATGGTTTCTGTATTAACTACAAAGAAAAAAATTCAGTAAAATCTTTCCTAGTTTCAAATGTCAAGTTAAGCCTGCACAAGGCTGATAAATGTACTGAAAAATCATTGCTGTTGGCACCATTTCCCATACGGAAGTAATGTTGCTGGTTATACTAAGTACAGTGTTGTTACATCTGGGAAAAAATAAGGTAAAAGATTATGGAATATAATAGCATAAAATGCTGTATTAAACTTTACAGCAGTGTTCAAATAGTTTTTCAGGAATCTGGAACTGCACACTAAGTAGACAACACAAAACCACTGTGACAATAAAACCTTAAAAAAATCTTCCAAAACTGGAGTAATGCTCTGATCCTAGATTTGATTATTGAGCATAACAGATCACTTGATCTGAAGACTCATTGATTTATAGATGAATATTTATTATTGCATATATGTAAGCAACTACAACATCCATTAGTTTATCTGCCAAAAAACAAGGTAGTCCCCTTTGCTACATTAAATATCCTTTTTGATAAGCTGCAGAAAGTAGATAGAAAAGAAAAAATCCTCAGTACCCTTGAGAACAATGAAGAAGACATTGCATATTTTTATTCAGAAATCTTGTGTGCAAAAATGAGACTGGGGCTCCAGAGCAGAGCTAGCATAGCACCGAGGAACGAGTGTTATTCAGCATGGTAGTGGTTGTCTAGCTGTCTTTTTGCTATATTAGTCTTACTTTTGGGCAGGCAGGGAGGTTCAGGCAAAGTCACAAGTGACCATGGCTTTGTGATTTTTATTGCTATATTTGGGGTGAAAAGCCATTTGTGGACTAGCCTCTGGGGGATATTCCAAGTTCCTTGTAAATCTTATGTCACCCATTGATTTATAGCTTCACTTCTTCAGTTTTCTGGACAAAGAGAAGTAAATCCAGTATCCCTCCTTTTGAAAATGTACTTTTCATGTACCTTTCATTACAGAGCATTTCAATAAAAGAAATAGAGCTCAATGACTTGAGGCAATATGCTATTTGCAGATAGTTTATTTTTAATTATATTCTGCCTGTAGCATCTACTGTCAGACTACATCCTCTATGCACTTATACATATTGGTGGTGGCTGAAAGAGAAAACAAATGTTTTGAGCTTTTTCTTGAAACCTTGGGGTTTTTTTTAAAGCCTTTACACTGCAAATGGAGAACATGATATTATAACAAAAAGGTTTTGCTATGGAAGGCTGTCATGGAATCATAACAAGTTTATCAGTGTTTGGAAACTAGTGTATTCCAGTGATGGCAATGGCTGCTTGTCCAGATTTCTCAGCTGAACAGTCTCCATGGTTATTTTTTTCCACCATAGCTGGTAGAGGATAATAGCACTGCTTAAGCTACATGTCTCAGTGAAGCCTGATTGCCTTTTCAGACACAGCTAGTTTTCACTTTCTTAACATGTGGACGGACTCTTATAGGATTCCAGCTTCAGAATAAATCAGATTATTGCAGTGTGCATATTGTGATTTGCATGTATATACCAAAATTTAGATTTCAGGATATTGCATAAAACACCAGACTGTATCATTAAAAAGTTAGACTATAATATTTATTAACCAGTTTTCTACTGGCAGCAATTTTATCATACATTCATAAGGAGGAGGTGTACTTCTGGCATAAATATGTATTTGTTATTATAATCAGAAAATATTTCCACAATCTGTTTATGTAATGCTTGTTATATGCACAGCATATATCTATTTTTTGAGGAAATTGTAATCTCTATAAGGCCATGACTTTTTATTTGAAGCATATTTCCAGGAGTCAGCAATGAACAAACATAATAGGAAACATATAACCTGTTGTCACAGGACACATCAGATGTGATCACTGCTACAAGGCTCCTTTCCCTAAAGGTATTTCTTCTTGGGCTGTCCTGAAGAAAGAAAACCTTTCAAATAGGCTTGGTGATTTTCTCTGCAGGGTCAGAAGATGTGCAAATTAGAAGTTTCCAAAAATATTTCACTTGCACACACAGACTAAGAGACCTTGTACGTGTCTTTAAACAGAGAAAGAATCTCAAGTCTAACAAGTAGACTAGAGACATGTCAAGTGATAAAATTGAATGTGAATAAAAAAGCTTTTCTCTGCTAAAAGAGAACAGAGCCTTTAGATTAATATTAACAAACCCCACTATGTCACATTGCTACAATCAGCATCTCTCTGGGAAATAAGAATACATTAGTTCAGGTCAATATCTACACTCCCATCAGACAAAATTACCTAACTGTCTTTGTCTGGTAATGATAATGACATTGCCAGCCTCCAGGGAGCTGACATCACATGAGTGAGCAACTCAGGAAGAGCAGTGTGTGCATAAGTGAACCAGCAAAGACCTCCATGGGTATGCACTGATTCGGCTGACAGAACCTATACCAGTGCTGCCGTGAAGAAATCCAAACATGCCCTAAGCTGCACTTGTTAAGACTATAAGCAAATGGCAAAAGAGTGGTTTAGGCAAGTAAACAGTTGTAAGTGGCCCATTGGAAAGGGAACATTGAAAGAATAGGACATCAAAAGATTCAAATCTACTGTGCTTGACTCCTGCTCAGATGTGTATTTGCATTTGTGATAGCTATTACTCCTTTTAATTGTAAAGAAACCCGAAATCCTTAGCCTAATCTCTTTTGCTGTTGATATGTATCTGCTTTCCTATACATACTTGTTTACCTACCTATGAGTACACATAGGTCTTCCAAACACAGCTAAAACACATAACTAAATATCAAAGCCTGTGAATAATTTTTAATAAGCCTGTGATTGTACTGTATTGTAAGCACTGAGGTAAAGGTGGCACCTGAAATCTTTTGCCTCTAATGAATGACTGTGCACTGTTTACACAATTTTGTCTATTTAATAACAAAGGCACAGCCAGTTTATCAGAGTGATTATGGGGGCCAGGGCAGGAGGATTTTTTTGGTGTTTGCTCAAGGGTTTACATGAAGCTAATTCTCTCTGTATATTGCATTTATTTAATTAAAAGAGAGGCTCAGTCAATATTGGTGTAGCAATGCCAAGCATGTCTGAACTCATTAAAGCAGGGTTTATACACTGACACTGATGAAAGACCTTCTGCTGGTGCTGCTGCAAGTCCATTTAGTTTTTATTTGACACCAAGTGGCTTTGCCTGCACTGTCAGAGCTTGTATATGAAGCTGCAGTACCACAAAGAAAACCATACCTGACAAGGAACCAGGGATTTCTCAGATGATACCTGGACATTGCCTCATTTGCCTGTCGTGTGGTATTAAAAGGTTTGAACAACCTGCTTTTCACTCACTTTCTTTTCCTTCACAAAGTGATGCCTGTGCTCTCTCCACAGTCTCCTCCAAATAGCTGCATGTGGGAGGAGATACCTGCAATACAGCTTTTCCTGCCCACAACCCACCTCACATGTGTTTTAGATGGGAAGAAGAAATCAGGCAGTTGCAGGCATCCGCACATAACACTTGTGAAAGGAAGCAGCTGAACAAGAACTAAATCTGCAGCTGCCAATAATTTTCAGCCCACTGGGCTGGCCGGAAAGTCTGACACGAGTAGGTACAGCTTTCCTAACACCATAGCTGTGTAGACAGGCTTTTGCAGGGCATTTATAAAGGCTGACTTAGCCCACTCAGGCAGGTATCTCCAGGTTGCCTCCGTAGCCAGGGCAGAGGCAGTGGAGCATGGAGGACCATGATGGGATTCTGTTTCTCTCCAGTGACTTCAGGGGTGGTTAACTCCACTGAGCTAAAGTTAGCTTCCATAAAAACTCCTTTAGCCAGATTTTTATAAAAATGACTGCTTCAGGGTTTAGCAGATTATATTCCCACAGTTGCATTTTCACATGCTGTTTTGCTTTATTTCTTGCTGCACAGTGATGCTAAAGCACTCCTCAGAATTTTCAGAAGCTTCAGATCTGATCTGATTCATGCAGTTTGAATAGCCTTGCAATGTCAGCCAGAGATGATCCTTTTTATTCCCTCTTTTAATCTGCAAATTAGATTTCTAAAAGGAACTGTCCCACTCAGTTCATCTGAAGGTTTGTTCATTAGTTCCCTGAAATGACTTCTGAGCACACCACTCAATTCCAACCCTGCTTGTCAGGGCACAGAAGTCTCAGAAATATTAGCTCACTTGAAAGAAAACAACAGCAACAACAACAAGAAGAAACCAGCACAAAAAAACTGAAAAAAACCAAATAAGTGATTTGGACATCATTAACCTCGAGGAGACTATGCCCCCAGTGCCTGTGAGGAGGCCATCAAGAAGATGAAGCAAGTCTCTTCACAGAGTTGCAAGGCAGGAAGAGAAGAATTATAAACATAAACAGAAGAGTTTCTGGCTGGATATAAGGAGTATCTGCTTTCCCATAACAGCTGGGATATCAAGCAATGGGACAGGGGACCAGAGAAGCTTTACACTGGCACTTCCAACCCAGTTGTGATCTGAGAACTGACCCTGCTCTGAGCAAGACATTAGACTAGACATATCCAGAGGTCCTCTCCAGATTGAATTGTTTTGTGATTTCAATTTTTATCCATAGAGGGCATTAAGCACTGCTGGGCTTAGGCAGAAATGCCTAACCAAACCCAAGATAAGAACTTGAATTTATTTTCATTATACTTAGGAGGAAATATTTAAAGATTTATCTGTATTATTTAATTTTTTTACATTTTTTAAGCAAATAAACTACTTCAAAATGTGTACATTTATATCTATTAAAGGAAAAGGTGAGAGATGAGTTTTGTGGCTGTATGAATCTCAGAACTACACATGACAATAGCAGTTTGAGAGCTGTTTTTGCAATGATGTTCCTATACTTGGGGTCCTTGCCTTCTTCTTCAGCATTGACACCATATGATTACTTTCCTCTGACCCTAGCAACAGAAGATTTACAGTCATTCATTAGGAACCTGCTGAGTCCCACTCATTTGAACGACATGAATCCCTATCAACTTCACCCTGTGTGCTCAGTCTGGAAAAGTCCAAATCCTGCTGCAGCCACTAAGCCACCATGTCATCCAAATGCCACAAGAGAACCTTTACCAGAAGAAGCAACATCAACACTGCATCTACTATCAGACCCTGCAGTGGTTTCAGCTCTCTCTTTTCTGCCAGCTCCTTCAGTGGAAGGCACATTTGGACAAGAGAGGAGTCAGTCAAAAGGACTGATGTTCTTAAAGGTCTTTAGCAACAGAAATGGTTCTTTGTGTAAAAGTTGGAAAGTGTTTTTTCCCACACTCCACTCCTAGACGGCACAGTGGCACCCAGACAAGCCTGACCTGCTTACTCTTTTGCCTTTCTTTTGGTTGCCACTCTAGTACATATACTATATTCAAAGTGAAGGGTTCCAGGACAGTTCCAGAATTGTTCTCTTGGCAGTATAATCCATCAGAGATGCTGGGCTTGCCCATAGTGCTGCTCTGATGGAGCCAAACGACATGGAGGACACAAAGCCCCGTGAGGTTGCTCCCATGTCTTGTGGATATGAGACCACTTTGAGGAGATCAAAAGAGATGCTCAAAAAGATATACTCAGTTTCTACTACAAGCACCTGCAGTGGGCATCCTAAGCAAGAAGACCATCTGCTTATCCTGTTGTCTTTTCCCAAGCAAGATTTTTCCTTCAATCCTTGCCAGATTTTTATGTCTTGCTTTGTCTTGACCATCAGCTCCCACAGTCCTTTCTTGGAGGTTCATCCCTCTGTCACACCGTGGCAGAATTTCCTCTTATTATGGGGAAGATTTGGCAAAGAGAGAGATTTGGCAAGTAGAAAGCAGAAGACCAGCTTTGCCCTTTTTAAGGACGTTTTTAACTTCTGTGGGAGAAATCCAGCTAGGCAGTCTACTTGGGAGTTTCTGTTTACTTCTCTTCAAGATAGTGCTACTACAAACATAGTAAGCAATTTATATTATTTAGCTGAAAATTACATTTTGAGGGCAAGAGAATAAAATTAGCATGTTGAAAGACTGGCTCTGCAATGTTCTCTGCACCAGAGAATGGCAGCTGTGTCTTGGCATAAGATACTATGGCCAGACTGCTTTTCAGGTCCTGAGCATGCCTTGCAGTAAGAACACTAGATGTGCACACAGATTAAGAATTAATAAGGTTTATAAATATATCCTGCCAGTCAAACAATGTTAACTTTAACTCAATCTGTAAATAGGGCTTGTATGTTTGTTTATATGCATAAGTACTAAAACTGCTTCAGTAGAAAGGACAGGAGAACATTTAATATTTTGGTAAAGAATTAAGAAGTCTAATGCTGATTTCCCAACTACTCATCCTAAAAGATTATTAGCAAATTTATGTCCATATTAATTTCTAACTAGATTCACATCACAAAATTGAAATTCTTGTGGTCCTCTAAGTGTCAATTTATTATTAAGAGAAATAAATCTGTGTTTATGAAACTATTCTTGTGAAATGCATAGGTTTTATTTTTTAGAGATTCTTCTCAGAGTTCTTTTGGAAAATATTTGTGCAAACTCACATTGAAAAAACTATTCAATATTTGTTTTAATGGAATACCATTTTGGAATGAGAATTTGAATGGCTTCCCTGTGGAAGAACTACCCAAACTAGATAGCAGAGTTATGCCAAATGCATTCATTAAAATCAGTGTTGAGAGAAATTTGGTGCCGCTCAGGCAAAAAAAAAAAAGTTTAAACAAGCAGTCTGCTTGGTGTTTATCTAGCTATGGGCACACATGCCTAACATCCCAACTGACAACAATTTATTGTTTCCCCACTTATTAATTTCTGGTGCTTCCTGTTGATTGTTGTTGTATTCATTATAATTTTACCATTTATGATGGAAATTTACTAAGTGATCTATAACTAAAACCATGATCACTTACCTAAATAATTTGCATGATGAAAACAACATTAGAGTAATATGCCATAGGATACTGAAGCACTTCATTGATTTCTGCATAAAACTCAAAAGCATTAATTGTGTAACTGTTCCTTTAGCTCATTAGACTGTAGTGGCAGGTGTTGTTTTACCTGAAAATTCCAGGAAAAATTTGGTTTCCTATAATATAAAATGATGAGGAAAATTACTGTGAAGATGGGATTACAGTTAGGACAAGAAAATTAAAATACCTGGAATATTTCTGCAACATATGAAAGCTTCTTAATTTCTAAGGGCTGGACAAGGAAGTAAAGATGCCATAGAAGACAATACTCTACTGTTTTGGAGAAGAGAGAGGATAAAGTGTGTACAAAATGCTTTAAAGGATTTGGTAAAAAAAAGAGAGTTGATTTTATATATAGTAAAATCTAAACAGTGCTATCTTAATGTAATTCTGTTAAGAAGATCACACCTATTGGGGTTAAACTCAGAATGCTGATGATGAGAGAGAAAGAAGAGGTGCTTTCACCAAATTGCTCTTTAGTATCTGTTTGTATGTATACATGTATGTACTATGTATATCTGAATATTCATGTGGATGAATTCCATCGGGTTTCTATTACCTTTGGTATGAAGCCATACATGATAGGTTAGATCTGTTAATGGAAAACATATTAGATGTTTTCCAATATCACATCCCTAAAAGAAGAAATAACAGAAAGGAAAACACTCTTTCCAGGTTGACCTTCTGTGCTCATCACCATGGTATCTCAACATGCAGTATCTGCTCTCTCTCACATTTCTTTTTTTCTTTTCCTCCCTTCTGTTCCCATGGAAGAGTTAGTGGTTGGAACTGGATTAATTTCTAAATGTTAGTAGGCAAATGCAGTTTTCTTAGTGAGCTTAATTCTTCTGAAAACATGGCCCACTAGTATTTCTGAAACATGAAATTGAGCAAAAAACAGTTTGTGACAAAAATCTCATCACAAAAGTTCTAAGAACACCAATCATAGTCTCTTCTCCATGTCACACCTTTAAAATACAAATGAGACTAGAATGTGTAAAGTGGCACTGTAAAATAGTAAATTACCGTGCCTTTAGGGTCTGAGCATCACTGCCCAGCATCACTTGAAGGAACAAAATCCACCTGGGAGATCCAGATCTGGCAACACTGATTTTTACAACCATAGTATAATAGTTTTGTTAAGGAATGCTCAGCTCTCAAAAACAAACTGGAAGGACTGGTAATGCCTCCTTAGCCCAGTATTAGCCACACAGGTCTCTCTTCAAAGTTTAGTAAGCCAAAGTGCATCTGTTTTCAATGTCCCAGATGGTTCTCATACAGTCCTTGTAACTTCTTTCAGTCTCCTATTCCCTTCCTGATTTTTTTCCAAAATGCCACTATGAATAATTTAACTCGCCTGCCAGAGTTCTCCATCACTTTCTCCACTCTTAAGAGAGTAACTTTCTAACACTGTATTTCGATGTCTTCTGGCAGAATATTTTCCATCTGCTTTTTTGATGTGTGAGTGTGGGAGGGGCAGAGGAGGCTGGAATGGCGGGGGTAGTGTCAAGGAATGATGCCAAGGCATACTGCTTGTGCTGAAAGGATCTACTGCTTCCTTTCTGTTTCCACAGGGCTTGGTACACTGCTCTCACTTCCCTTCAGCGTGGCTGCTGTTCCTCACTTCTCCCTGAGGTAAGGATAAAAAGGAAAGAGAAAAAGAAAGTCAAGTCCTCTACAGAAAACTTTCAGAATGTGTTTGGATTGGAAAAGTCTGTGAAATAAAACTTTCATCCAGTTATTCTAATCTTTTTGTCACAGATAGCAATGCAGTTAGCAGGAGAAGTCTTTGAAGTATGAGCACTGATCTGAGCAGACACGAAGTAGCTGGGCAAGAAGGTGAGCACCCAAGAAGGAAAGGGAGCTGGACTCCTTCCCTGTCAGAGATCACTCCAGGCATTGCTCTGTGAACTGGAAGGACAAGGAGTCCTCACAAAAGGAAAATAACACTAAGAAGTAGGTGTTCTCCAAGATACTACTAGTGGGAATAACACAAGTTTATTTGCCATGTGGATTTTAGATATTAACCTCTACAGTCAAGATATACCTACCACAATGCAGCTGTCCTCTATTTGGGCTGTGAGGAGTCAATAAATATTAGGTCCTCTCTACCTCTAGATGTGTCTTTGGAGTGGTTTTCTGAAATATCCTAAAGCAACCTCAAGGATTCCATTGCAGTACAGTTATGCAATAAGAAAGTGCATCTTGGATTAGCTTGTGAAAGTCAAGAAACATGACAGCAGGCGCTGTGCTTAATGTGGAACATATTAATGATACATTAAATAATATAGTATCCTGTTCATCTAAAAAACCAGTCAGACAGTTTGATGTCTGTGGCTATGCCTGATGCAGTGCACCCATTTACATTTGAACACAGATATTCAGTTCATCTGTGCAGGGCCTTTATGTAAATGGAGACCTCTTGGAAATTCACCCAACCTTGCCACAAGCCAGGAAACATAACTCATTCTGTGGAGCAATATTGCATCATGGAAATGGAAAGGAAAAAGCTTTAGTGTGGAAAATTGCTGCTGATTGTTCCATGTCTTGTGAGATCTGGTACATTTCTTTCTTCTGAGTTCAGCTGAACCTGGTGGTATATCATCCACTTTATATAGCTTCTCTCTGGGTTATTGATTATTAATTAAAATAGTTTTAATCAAGATTATATATCTTCTTTAGAAGATAATACCTTTAACATATGCGTATGACTGAAAGGGAATTCAATGAGAATTTCCCCATCTTGAATGTTGTAATGTAAAATTATCTCATTTATTCATGAGCTAAAGACATGAATTTTTCCTTTCTTACAAAAAAACCCCAGTAAAACTGAAGTAACATGTTTTGCTATTGCAAAGTAGCAAGTTTTGTTGCTGATACCTATTTCTTACTGTTGGTATTTTAGCACTGCTTTCCTCCATAGTTTTAACTCTTTGACAGGTGAAAATCTACATGCAGCTGATTAATTAATTTATACTTTGTCAACGTAGGAAACATTTGAATGGCAATTCGGAAGAATCTCATGCAATGCTTAAGTTAAATCATCACTCCATGTACCTTACAGTGTGTACAAGACAAAGGCTGAAATCTACAGCTTTGCTCTATTTTGCATTAAATTGTAGGGTTCTTTTTTTTTCCTCTTTTTGAGCATATGCCGCCAAGCATGCTAATGAATCAGTCAAAGAGTCAGCTGTACTAACAGTTAATGAGAATTCAAAGAGATTTATTTAGCCTAGCATCATCATTTCAGTGAAGATTCAAAGAGGATTAATTTGATTTATGTCAAAATGGAGGAATCTTTATATAATCTGCAGTCAAACTTTCATGAATATATTTATGCAGACTTGCAGAAGCGGAGTTCTTCAAATTCATGTGTGAAAGGCTATGGGAGAGAAAACAATATTTATTTATATGTAAATTTTTCTTTTTGTGCAGAAAATCTATTTCAGGTTTCAAATGCGTTTATATCTCCTCTTTGCAATGCCTGGGAATTTACAGGAGCTGCGGAAATCAATGAGTTTTATATGTGCTTTTAATGGACTCCAGAATTCATCTACAAAAATTGATGGGCAGACACAGATAAGAAAAAACCGTACAACATAATTCCTAAGGGCACTCTACCATACCTTGAAGCAATTTTTTTTCTGGAATACTTATCAAACATACAAAATGCAATTTAGTGTGCTATCAACGTTTCATCTGCTCTCTTTTGGAGAAGCTGCATGACTCACATCTTTCTCATTCCCAAGAAAAAACTCGTGCTAATAACGTCATTACAATGCACCAAAACCTCACGTACAACTATATTAAGCATGGAAAAGACAGCTGATTTCAGCACCAGCAGGATCTGTAAGCACATCACTGTTCCTCAAACTGCATATCATTACCATTTCCAGGAACTGTGCATGGCATCCTGAAGTGGCTTTTCATATGCTGTTTCCATGGCCCTTCATGCACTACTGCCTTTGCACAATGACCCCATATCATGCATGATGATACTGTGAGTCACAGATGGCTTTAATACAAAAAAGCCTTGTGTTGAGCCATTTTCTTCACACATACATTTAAATCCAAATTATTCAAGAGTAACTGTACTTTTGTTAGACAACTTGTGCTATCTAAACTCCAAATTCACAAGTTATTCATGCATGACCAGAAAAGAAACTGTAGTACGCAGTATCAAGTGACCTGACCAGCTCTTACAATAGCTTCTTCATTATTCTGGGTTTTTTGTTTGTTTGTTTTTTTATTTTTGTGTGTGTTTTTTTGTTTTTTGTTTTGTTTGTTTTTTAATTGGTTGCCTAGTAGGGCTTTTTCAGCAATGAGAAGTACTTTGGATGCACATGAATGCAATCCTTTGTCTAACGTGCTCTTTCCAAGGCTTTAGGTGAAGTTATTATTGGCAGTGGATGTTAATCCAAGACAAACTATGAGACAAAAAAGCATTTGACTTGAGCCAAGTGGCTATTTGGTAACTGATGTCAATATTGAGAATAAACAAAATTTCCAACTGATATGTGCTTAGGCATTCCACGTGAGGAAGACAGTAGATCTACTCTTGTTTTGCACTGAAATATCCCTTTCCCACTGACTCCACAGCACAGACCCTATTTCACTTGGGTATTCTTTCATGTTGAGTAAGGGCATTTACTAAATTGTAAATTCATACTCCCTTTCTGTGGCTAGCTCTCTTTGTCAGACATCATGTTCAGCACATATTAATAATGTTATGCTTCAGTGATAAGGACTTGATACTGTGCAACCTACTGCATGTATCATGCATCATTCATTTAAAATTAAATCTTTGCCTCGCCATTGCCTAGAAAAAGTGAGGTAGGGAAAATTCCTTTTGCATTTACCTTAATTTTAAATAGTCACATACTTCGTAAGCTAACAGAATAAAGATTTGCAGAGTGGTTCAATATTTTAGACCGGAGAAATCTGAAAAACATCTGAAAAACACATGGAAAGAATGCAAGGCTGGTCTAGTGCAACTCTCATAGAGATTTTCTGTGACTGGCATCAGCTGGTGCAGAGTTTGCAGAGTTCTGGCTACTTCAAAATCTAATGAATAATTTCTACAAAAAACAAACAAACACACAAACAAAAAACCCAAAACCCAAACCAAATAATTAGAGACCTTTTTGACAAAAGTATTATAAATTATTCCTCTCTAAGCCAAACCTCAGTATAAGAAAAACATGCTAGAAAATTCAGTTATTCTGGCAAGATGGGAGAAGTTTGGCTTTCCACGGATCTGTGTTCTCTGATCTTCATCTCGTATCCACTTTTCTATTCATACCCTCTACATTCTGTGTACTACAATTTCCTTTGATCTTTCTCCACATCTGCAAGTCTGTTTTCTGATAGCTCCCCTCCTTCCATGCCTCAGGGCTCCTGAACCAGTTTTGCAACTGGTGATTCTTGGGCCACTGAAATCCACATGGATGCCAACAAAAAAAACCTGAAAAAATGCATAGAGTCTTACATGTGCGAGCAAACAGTGACACAGATTTGGGGAAACAGAAGCAGTCAATTAAAATGCAGAGTTGACACTAGTTTTAGCTTAGTAATAAATGACAAGAAACAAAAAATGTTCTTTGGTAGTCCTGCCCAGGAAGAAGATGTTTTTTGATGTCTAAGAAATCTTTGACATAAAACTACCTGTGAAATATTAATCTAACCATAACCATATCTTTACCATTTCCTTTGCCTTTTAATGTTAGGCCAGAGCACTGCTTGCTGTGGCAGTTTTAGAGCTGATTTAACTAGTGAGGGAAAGCTGTCAGGCATTCCATCAGGGCAAGTTGATCCCAAAGCATCACTGAGTCCCTCTCTACAATATTTAGAAAATATACAGGAACATGATATCTTTGAGACATCTACTTTTGTCATATCTTGCTGTAACTGGCTAAATAATTAGACATTTATTAGGTAGTACTGACAGATTAATTCAAAGATCTTATTTACTAAAAAAAAAAACAAAAAATCAACAGCTGAAAATACAAGGATTATAACAGTATTCTAGGTGACAGTTTCAGCATGATCTTAATTAAGGGTCACTTTGGTGTATAACATACACAAACTAAGTGATCATAGTTTTAGTATGATTTAAAGGGGTAGAATAATACAGTTAATTTCACTGAAACAGGAAAACAAAATCTTAACAAAGTAGTTAATGAGTTGGTCTAAACATTGTCTGATACTGCAAAATGCATGTTCTGTGTTGTCAGATGTGCTATGATAACTCTGTTATGTCAAGTCATGTCATGTCAATGTAATGCCATTTAATGGGATGGCTTATAAAATCAGTTCTGAACAAAAACCCTTTACAATTTCTTATTCTTGCCTTGACAACAGAAAAAAAATTGGTAGTGGTGTGCATTATCTAAGCTCTGAATATATGGTGATACCATACTCAGTTCATGTTCTGTTCCATACAACAGCACTGTAATCACTAAAATAAAAGAATGAAAAGGCTCAAAAGTTTGTGCCTTGTCTTGGAGAACAGTAAAAACATGAAAAACAGTAACTTCACAAATTGCACCATTTAGCAAGAGGAATCCCTTTTTGTTCCAGTGTGTTTGTTTCCTCTGTGAAAGAAGTAGCAGGTTCTCCTATATGTGCCATCCATGCTTCCAAATCTGAGATTCCTGTCTTACAAGACAGAAAGCTTATGTAACTGAGACAATATCCTCCACAGAGCGACCTAGAAGAATCACTTCAGTTTTCATAAGCCTAGCCAAAAAGCTTTCTGTCTTTTCATGGGTGAAAGAAAGAAAGAATAATCATCGCACAGAAAAGCAACACTGGCGTGTATCAGACACCTCAGAGATTTTTAGGAATTCATCCAGAAACATAGTTTCCCAAACATGAGACGTAGAACGCTTCCCTAGGCTTTTTGGAAAACAGGTGACCCCAAAATAATTCAGTCATCATAATGAAAGTAACACTCTTAAATCAACTATAAGCCTAACCTTCTTTAGTGATTGTTCACAACAGGACTTTAGTTATTTTTTCAATGATACACAATGAAAGGAGTTATGTCCTTCTCTAATAATGTACTCAATATTATAAAATATTTAATGTGATCCTATGCTACATAAGTAACTTAAGACAGATTAATCTATTCTTACTAGGAAAGAACATAATCCACTTAATTAACTTATTTCTTGAACTTCCTTTTAACATTCTGTGGATGGTATCAAGTTCTAATGCATTGTATTTATAACATGTTCTTTTTCTAGAAACAAAAATGAGGCAAGTAGCATTTTGGGTATGGAGATTTGCTAAACAAATTAGCTGCATGGATTCCCACATAATAATATTCCTTTGACTTTCAGACTGTAGCCTCATTTTTAAATAGCATATGCTGCACATGGAAATACCTCATAACTCTTTGAAAGTGAAATGAAAGTATATTTTAAGATTTTAAAATGTCAGGATATTCTTTCCTGACTTTTCTGTTTCCTAAATTATTGCAAAGGGAATGATTCACAGCTGCAGCTGTCATAGGGCCAGGACAGTGACTGAGAGTATGTAGTTTTTTCCGTTCCCCCCCCCTTTCTTCCTTCTGTTAAATTTAATGGAAAGCATTGTATGATTAAATTCCTGGGAAAAGGAAATCAAATTTGCAATACTAACCTTTGGATACTGCCTGATTTCTCTAAGGAAATAAGGAAACAGCTGAAATCACAGTTTGCCACTACTGCATTTACAAATGCATGATCCAGGACTCCAGGACTTCTGGTGTTGCCTGAGGGGGGGTTGAGAAACCACTTGTACTCCACTCCCACCTCACTTCATTTATGGTTGGGAAATTTAATCTGGAGAAAAAGTGTAATTCACTTCCTCCAATTGGTGTTACATCCCCTTGTGTCAGGCTAATATGATTTAAAGATACAGAATACTCCCCCTGCCACTATCCCTAGAGACAGACCAGTCCAGGAAGGCAGACATTTATTTGTTTTGGTCTCATCTGAAATCTGCTTTCTAGGATCATCTGGAGACCTATGTAACAATATCTGGGTTATTTTCAGGACCTTAGGTGACTGGTGGTGGTCTCACTTTCTTGAACTTTTTCAGAGAGACAGGCTAAATTGGGCATTTGATCATCTGCTACATGCTTTTACTTTGGCAAAGAGGGTGGGTAGAAGCTCCTTGGATCTGGTATTTGCTGTGATTGCCAGTGATTATGAGGAGTCAGATCTGACAAACTTAGTATTCCCATATAATCTTGTTTTTTGTTTTTTTCTTGTATACCCCTGATTCAGAAAGATGGTGTGCTACAAACACAAGAATAAATCTGCAACATTTAGAAGCCAAACTTCCCTGTCTCCTTTCTATTTAGCCTGAAGGCCACACCAAGCTGTGATTTCTATAGCAGTAGTGAAAAAATAGGATGATAATTCCTAAACATTTCCTGGAGAAAAGAATGAACAAGATAGCATATGACTTACGAACCCAGCACACATCAGTTCATGAAGTGAAAGATCCCAGATTAACATGATTAAATTTCAGGCGGTTTTTTTGTTTGTTGTTGTTTTGTTTTGCTTTGGTGTTTTTTTGTTTGTATGGTTCGTTTTCTTTGTTTGTTTGGTTTGTTTTTTCTTGGCTCTGTTCTTCACCAGAGGCAATAAAAACCATTTTTTTTCTACAAGAGCCCACTCAGTCCCAGATGGTAGCTTTAGTTTCATCACCACCAATGACAGCATCTTCACCATGCTTGTACAAAAAACAAATTTGAGTCTTTCAAGTTAAAAAATACCAAACAGATAGATCAGGATTACTCTCATTATTTAGAAGTGTCACTTCCTGGAAAGGATTCAGGGCTGTTGTTTGACACAACTCTAGAAAAAACAAGAGTGGTGGTCAGGGTTAGCCTAAAAGATGCCTCCTCTCTGGTGATCTTCTAAGATGTTTGCTCATGTCTGTGAATCTGTTTTTTCCTATAGGATAATCTGGACTGAGTTATCTAAAGCAATTATTGTATTTGAAAGCATTTGACTATATTTTGACTAAAAAAGGAAAAAAATAATGAACAATGAACATTTTCTTCTCATGTCTTCTTAGCTCCATTGATGTACAGGAGTGAGGTCTTAAAGTTCTATTTTGTTGCTGCTTGGTTCTACTGTGACATTAACCATTTTAATTAAAAATTTATTAAAAATAAGATATTTTTGCAGCTGCTGGGATTCATAAGTGCTGGTTACTTTTAAACATCACCTCCTAAAGGCACAGGAATCTGCAATCCCAAAATATTGGAAATCAAGCAGATGAGGTAGAAGACCAGCTTGACTGAACAGGGATCTGTTCCTACAAATCAGGAAAAAGAGGAAGGTGTATGCCCAGTGGAAGTTAAGTCAGGCAACATGGGAAGAAAACAGAGATGCTGCTAACTACTGCAGGGAGAAAACTCAAGTGGCCAAAGCTCAACTGAAACTGAAGCTGGCCAGATCTGCAGGGGACAATAAAAAAGTTTTTTCAAATACACTAAAGGCAAAAGGCAGTGTAGAAACAATGCTGGTCCCTTACAGGATAAAGACGGTCACCTCACCAACAGGGACATAGACAAAGCAGAGGTATTTAATGCATTCTTTGCTTCTGTCTTCAACATCAGTGATGGATCAAGGAGGCCTCAATGCCCAGAACTGGAGGACCATGACTGCAACAGGGATCAAACCTTAACTGACTCTGAATTTGTAAGGGATTTGCTGCTACAGTTAGATCCCTACAAGTCCATGGGGCCTGATAGCATTCATCCAAGAATCCTCAGAGAGATGGCTGATGTCATCAGTAGGCCTCTCTCCATTAGTTTTGGGAGGTACTGGCAATCTGGAGAGATCCCAGTTGATTGGAAGCTGGCTAAAATCGTACGAATATTCAAGACAGGCAAGGAGGAGGACCAAGGAAACTACAGGCTAGTTAATCTAACTTCAGTGCCTGGTAAAATTACAGAAAAGACTATTCTGAGAGGTATTGAAAAACACCTGGAAGACAACGCAGTCATTGGTCACAACCAGCACAGCTTCATGAGGGGGAAAGTCCTGCTTGTCAAACAATATCTTTTTATGACAGGGTAACCCACCTAGCTGATCAAGGGAAGACTGGATATATTTCTGGACTTCAGGAACACTTTTGATACTGTCTCTCATAGTATCCTCCTGGGTAAAATGACCAGCATACAGCTGGACAACTGTGCTATACAACGGGTGAGCAATCGCCTCACAGGTTGCACACAAAGTGTGACAGTGAATGGGGTAGCATCAGTCTGGTAACCGGTCACTAATGGGGTCCCACAGAGCTCCATCGTTGGCCCAGTCTTCTTCAACATTATTATCAATGACTTAGATGCAGGACTGGAAGGAATTTTAAGCAAGTTTGTGGATTACGGAAAATTTGGAGGAGCGGTTGACTCAAGGGCAGGCAGACCCTGCAGAGAGACATCGACAGGTTAGAGATAATAAAGATTCTATGATTCTATGATTTAAGATTGCTATCACCTCCCCTTCTTTTCTTGCTTTATAATACAGGGCCCCTGACACAGGTTATCATATGCAGTTTCTGTTACTGATTTCTCTGTTTCTGTGACATGCAAATAACAGTAAAACAGATAAAGTGTAGCTCGTATCTCCTAATGTTTAATTGCTCGTATTTTCCCATCTCCAAATAGGGAAAGATTTCATAATACAGCTTCTCTCTATGAGGAATAAGATTCACCTGTCAGAACAGTCTGCTTTTCTTAAAGCAACTCCTGGAAAATTTCCAAATATGTACTTTCACAAGTTTTAGCAATATTAAGAACGATACTGCATGTGGGATACTATCTGTACTAATGTGTATAAAATGTGGTGAGCTTTGCTTACAGTCAGACTGAAGAAAGAAGACATCTATGGTCAGAAGCATCAATACCAGCCAGGGATTTAATCCCCAAAGTAGACCTGCAATTTTCACTACAAGTTAGCTATAATTTTTGTTTAACTTCTTAGAAGTTGTGTTTACAAAGATGAAAGTAATTCAGTTTCATTATTTCCACATTTTGCTTATAATAAGAAATTTTCTAAAAATTTGTATGAGAAGTACATCCATTCTTGGTACCAGCCTTCAGGCAAGTTAAAATTTCTTAGAGTGTTTTCCTAGTTATAATCTTCCTAATAGAATGTACATTGTGAATATTAAAAAATAAAGTAAGGCTTTAATGTTCACATTTGATTATCAGATGGTTTATCACTCTTTGGTTTTGAAATGCTTTATAAACTTTCATTATTTTTTGCTTTTCAGTGAATGTTTTTTTCCTGTCTGCTGAAGGTTTTTTTTCCTCTGAAATATAAAGTTGGTCACATTTTATATTATATTGTTAATCTATCTGTGTTGTTTAGTTGGCCTTTAATCTCATAAACATCTCATTGTTTCTGTTGTTAATGCATCTCAAATAAGGAATTCGTATGGGGTATACTCTGATTCACTTTACTGGGGTTACACATTTTTATCAATTTAGCTTAGATGACTGAATTTTTTTATTCACTTGCAAATACTGTGGTGTGTGTATTTACTTGTTTCAGAGCAAATAGCAACCATTACTCAAACACAGAGAGTAAACAAAAACCACAAAGTAAAAAAAAAATCAAATAATAAACAGAACATGGAAAGAATGGATGTGAATAATTGGTTTCTATGTGTGTAAATATGGTTTGAAGCATTCAGCTACTGTAGTTATGGTTACCATAAGGGAATGCCATAACAAAAGAGACAAAAGCACTTTCAATGCTGCTGGGCAATTAAAGATATTTTTATGAAAAATAATTTATGATTTATATGATAGTTCTGTTTTGTTTTTTTTTAAAGCCAACTTCTTTGAGTCCCAATGCCACATAATACCGATGATATTTTCCTTAAACATTTTGCTAATAATTTGCTTTAATTTTAATCACTATTTCATTCCTTTTAGTCTATGCTACATGTATCAATACAGCCATTGATACTAACTTTACAATTCCAAGTTTATCACTATATCCAACTAGCTGTCCGGGGTGTATCTTCTGTAGCTGAATTCTTCATTTAAAAAGCATTGACCTGGAAAGACAAAATTAATTTTATTTTAGAAATCATAACATTCCATATGTGTTTACAAAATGGGAATACCCATCAGACTTTGCATACTTTGCAGACTTTGCATAGGGATAGTGCACATTGTCACCACAGGCTACAAATAATCTATGGAAAGCACTCCTTAACCACACTGTAACAGTGAAAACTTGGAGAGGTGATAGGCCCCATTTGGCAAGGCCACTTAAATCACTGATGCCCAAGACTCTAATGAGCAATAAGCAGGCTTCAGATATATGCCATTAAAATTTTATGAGTGCCTCACACCAGTGTGCTATCCCACAAACATTTGTCTCTATATAAAGAGAAACAGAGAGAGGACCTTATAGTGACAAGCCTATTTAATAGCTGTCTATATAAAAATTTACCTTGTTAATTATAAAACTATATAAGGTTTCTAAACTATATTTGTATCTCTTTCTCTCAGCAACCATGCCTTCTGCTATTTTGAGTTGATAGTTGATACCCAAATAAATCCTATTTGCTATATTCGGCTCATCTTTATTTTTGGTCTCATAACTAATGGCTGTGGGTCTCATCAGTTTGACCTTGAAAAGAACATCTCTTTGCCACACAGGACAATACAGATCTACAGCACCAGTATGGTAAATAGGGTATGCTTATAAAAGAGTTACAGAAGTCAGCAGTATGGACAAGAGATGAATTCAAACTGGAATCTTCATATAATAAAAGAGGTGGAAGAGTGGACAATGTGTTACCTGTGATTAGACAAAAAATCATGACACTTGTATTCTAACTCTTACCCCAACTTCCTGCAGCCTGTGGCTCTGGAAAGGGTCTATATATTTTCATTTTTCAGTGCTAAATTGGAACAAAAAGTGAGATTAATCTCTTCTAACTTTAGACTGCTCCAGTGTAACTGGGGTGGTCACCCCAGACCCACTTTATATTCATGTTACACACAGGTACAGCAGGGTGAGCCTCAGCTGCTTTGTATGAGATGGATGTTTACTGATTATCCAATTTACAGGTATCTACATGGAATTGTAGGAATTCTTGTCTTAAAATTCTGTGTTCAGAGGCAAATCTTTCTCACCATCAACTAAAGCTAATGTAGGCTGCAGACATTAAGCACTACAGAAAACCAGAATCCCTTTCTGAAATACATAATTTGTAGCGATTCTTCTGTGGTCATGTTGTGAAAAGTACTCTCACTTTTTATCAGAAATATGTTATAGAAGGTGGTGATAAAAAATGCATGTTTAGGTCTCAGCTGAGCTGTAAAACAGTTTTACTTGTTGATAAACTCTGTAACCATTTTGTCACCTTAAGTGTATTCACAGTTCCTGAGTGGTGGTCAGATTCCGTACCAGGACACAATCCACAGAAGAGTCTAAAAATAAACAAAATTGATAATGAGCTAACTTTTACAACCTTATTCAATTTTAAATGCCAGTACTAAGTTATGTGCACAAGTATAACACTGCATCCAATTCTACTTTAAACACTGGCAAAAATACTACTTTAAAAAACCCACAACCTTTTAAAAAAAAAAAAAAAAGTCTTCTTGTGTTATTTATTTATTATTCTGAGGGCTGAACCACCCTGGAGGGGACCTGCCATCTCCTGGATCAATAACTTCTGACTTTTCACTTCTAATCTGAAACATGGAACCAAACCTCATTTCAGGCAACTTTTACTATCTAGTTTCCTGCTCTGTATATACATTGCATAGAAAAATCAGAGCTTTGGAAGGGATAATGAGTCCTACTACTGGGGTGGATGCCTAGCCTTCCGCCCTTTTTTCTTGTTCTTGTAGATTGGTAACTACACATAGAGCACTGGATATTTTTGTGGGTCACTGCTTTCAGTTTCATAGACAAACTCTTGTTTGAGTGAACTTGGTGTAGCGAGTTAAAGCAGATCGGAATTTAGTCCATTTGAAGTTGGGGGTGTGACACAGTCCTACCTGCCCAGACCTTTATGTAAATGCTGAGGAACCTGTCCCAAGACATGAAGTACTCAGAGTTGTCAGGCCTTACAAAGTGAAAGGGATTCTCTGATACTGAGCTCACTGCAACTCCTGTTTAAATCATACCATGGCTCCACAGTTACTTTGAAGCATCTAAGAGTGTAGCTTTTTGTTCCTCTTTTAAATTTTATTAACCATTATTTTTTAGATATATATTGTGTACTTGAGGTCTACCTCAGCTACTGTGAACCAGGAACAACAAAAACCACATATTGCAGTGCTTTTCAAGTTTTCTTCCTAGTTTATTAAGACTGTGTGGGAGAAGAAAACAATCTTTAATCAGGAGAAATGTAGTGAATCAGCCTGTTCTATGTGGAGAATTTTTTTTTTTAGGAAGCTGCTGTACCTTGGAGAAAAAAGCAAATAAGCTCCAGTTTCTACTTCAATCAACCTCATTAAAAAAAAAAAAAAAAAAAAAAGTTAAGATGCTGTCCTTAAAACAAAAACCAAAACAAAACAAAACCACTGTACAACAATGGAATATACAGTCCACAGGCTTAAAGCAATATTTGGTATTGTTTGGAAACCCTGCTTATTCACACTAGACTATTATGGATGTTAGGCAAATGCACAGAGAGGAATGCTGTGGAGACCTATTGTCCCATGGGAGGATCTGGGAGGGGTTATTCCCTAAGTGCCCCTCCATGCCAAGTGTGCTGGTTGAGATGCCTTTTTAGGAAATTCAGTGTTATCTGCATACCCAGCTGGCCAGCAAGGGGCAGGGAGAAGCAAGCACAGCCCTTGCTGCTTTTCTATACTCTGCTGTGCATAATGCTTGCCAACCGTAACCACGTCTTGTCCTTCTCTGTTACTGTGCAGGGAAATAAAAGTTGACAGAAGAGATTCTTATGCACAGAAAGTTGCCACAAAATGGCACCTGGGGAACTCAGGGTAGATCTGATTTGACCTGAGTTGAATAATCACCCTTTGACTCTAGGAAGTAAAGAACAGTAGGAGCTCATGGAAATGAAATGCTAAACTCTGTGACAACATAGTGCAATGGCTGTTCCTCTACATATTTTGTGGAACAGAAACTAGCTCAGAAATTTACACAGATGTCCTCAACATGACTGAGAATTGACAGTTTTCAGTCTCAGCCTGCACTTACCGCCTTACTAGTGTCACTGTGCTAGAACATAACAACTTGGATTTTAAAGGTCTGGGTAAAATTTTAAAGGTCTTGATGTAAAATCTGAAGCATCTTGGGATTATGTGATTCACTAGACGGCTTGAGTGGTCATGTACTCTGACATTTCTTCTACTTGCTGTCACAGTGTGAGAAACTCCAGGAGTAAGACTGGAAACTCTCCATTCCTAGAAATTCTCACCAGTGATATCTTTGCTGATCCCAGTCCTCTGTGGTTCAGATCTCTTTGAAGATACAGTTGGATAACATTCCTTTGCTCATTATTCCTGCTTCACCTTCTGGTCTAACCAGATATAACAATGGCCTGGTAAAGTTGGTGACCTCAATAGCAAATGCTATTCCTTCAAATGGTGGAGGAACCAACAAGAAAAGGTGCTATGCTGGACCTTAGTCTCACCAACAGGGAAGGGCTGGTGACCAATATGTGGCTCAGGGACAACCTTGGCTGAGGTGATCACAAAGTGGTTGAATTTAAGACCCTCAGGACATCTAGGAAGATGTATTCCAAGTTTACAACCCTGGACTTCAGGCATGCAGACTTTGATCTCTTCAGGGAACTTCTGGGCAGAGTACTGTGGGACAAAGCCCTAGAGAGAAGGGGGGCCATGGACAGGTGGTCAGTATTCAAGGATCACCTTTTCCATGTCCAGGAGCAAAGTTACACTGGCAAAGAAGAAGGCAGTAAAGAATGCTGGAAGACCTGCCTGGATGAACAAGGAGCTCCTGAACACACTATCACACAAAAAGAAACTTTAGAAGGAATTGAAGAAGGGACATCGAGAATGGGGGGCATCTTCTCCAAGCAGGAAGAGACCTGGTTAGCTGAAGGTCAGCTAGTACTAAATCTAGCCAGGGAGATCAAGGGGAGTAGCAAAAATTCTGTAGGTATGTTAACAGCAAAAGGAAGACTATGGAAGGTGTGGGACCCCTCAGAAAGGAAACAGGTGAACCAGTGGCAAGGGGTATGGAGAAGCCTGAGGTCCTTAATGACTTCTTTCCCTCTGTCAAGGGCTCCAGTTACATTCCTGAAGTCACAGAAGACAATGGCAAGGGCTGGGAGGAAGAACTGCCAATTGTAAGTGAACATCAGGTTCGTGACCATCTGAAGAACCTGAAAGTGTACAAGCCCATGGGACTGGATGGGATACACCCACGAGTACCAAGGGGCCTAGAAGATGTGGCTGCTAACCCCCTGTCTATTATATCCCAAAAGTCATGGCAGTCCAGTGAAGTCCCCACTGACTGGAAAAGGGGAAACATAACCCCCATTTTCAAAAAGGCAAAGAAAGAAGATCCATGGAACTATAGGCTGGTCAGTCTCACCTCTGTGCCTGTTAAGATCATGGAGCAGATCCTCCTGGAGGCACTGCTGGAGCAGAGGAATAATGAAGAGGTGACCTGGTATAATCAACACGGCTTCACCAAGGACATGTTATATGAAGAGAAAGGGTTGCAAGCCTTTTTTTCTTAGTGGCTGACATGCCCTTGCACACTGTGCCTTACTATCGCAGCCACAGGGGAATCCAACAGTCAGAAGAGGACACCTCCTACCTTTCACATGCCAGAGGCCACCAAGAGCTTCATGTTCATGCTCTTTTCTGGATCCTTGTCAACTGCCAAGTGAGATATAAACCAAGTGCATTAAACACAAAAGAGCCATTCACCATTTCTGACCTTACTCTCCCAGAGGCAAAACTCATTGCAGCTGAAAGCGAGACCTTCACATTTGCAATACAATTCTCCCACTACCATTCTCCTCCAAACACATCTTAGCAGCAGGAAACACAAAGCTATGAAAAGCTTTCCCCATAGCAGGCTGTGTCTTGCAACAAAATTTGAAATCCTAGCTCACAGAATAGATTTGTAGAGGCGCTCTTGAGAAAAGGTGGTAGGAATCAGGCACCAGGGCAAATCTACAAATCCTTTTTGGTAGGAATTTGGATCTGGGCACCTGAGACATTTCTCAGGCTCTGAACTTCACCCCTTTCCCTTTCCATATGCAAGGTGTGGAAGAAATGCAGCAGTTTTGTTTTGTCCCATTTCCCAGGCACTGTAAATACCCCAGTCTTTTCCCAGCAGAACAAAATAGTTTATGAATTCACATTCATATAGTTGTTTCTATTGCCTGGATTAAAATGTTTCTGAAGTGCAATAGGGATAAAGTGATTTTTCACTTACTTGTGTTCACAACTTATTTTACCAAGCATTGAAATAGTTTTTTTCCCAGTGGTGCCCAAATATGTTCAGATGCAGCTGATGCTGTGCCATTGTGAGCTTCTCTTTTTATTGTTTAAATTCTTATGATGGATCCAGTTGAAAAGTAAAGATCCAGATCAACCTGCATACCAAGATCAGAGGAGTTTACATCCCTAGGTTCAGTCTGGGAAGTTAAAACCTAGGATGGAATTTTTTCCAACCTTTTCCTTCCATGACATTCAGGGTGGTAGCAGCTGTTGGTGTTAATGACTTTGAGTCCAAAAGATACAGGAAGTGACAGAATGCTAATGATTATGTAGGCTAATCATCTTTCAAATGTTTTTAAAGTATTTTTTTAGTATTATTGGTATCATTCATTGTTATGTGTGATAGCACTGACCAGATTTTTACCCTGTCACTCACAAACAGCCCTTCATTTGCATGAATAAGACGTGATAAACAACATCCAGAGTGTTGGAAATACTTACAGAGACTCTGTATTTAAAACACACAGGCAGTCCAGTGAAATTCAACAAGGATAGTAACATTCCAGAAAAACATGATTCTGATACACTGAGAGAAAAAAGGCAAGCAAACACTACTCTCTGTGCTGTTAGTCAGGGATGTGGGTTAGTAATGACATTGCTGATATAAGAGCATGTTTCCTAGGCATACTTCAGAAGCTGATCATCTTTCATGCAGTTTCTGGAAGATATCCCACAGTAGAGGTATAATGCGTGTTTCTGTGAGATACATAGGTCTCCCTTTTTTTCTAAACTCTCACGTCCATATTTTGTTTGCGTGTTGTGTGTGTGTTGGGAGTGAACCAGGGTCCTGCTCATTGCAGCAGGTGCTCAAACAAATGAGTTCTGGTCAGCCCTGCAGCAGAGAAAGGCTGGGGTTGAGTACCAAAGCTAAGTCAATGTACTCAGAGATTTAGTGGCAATATGTCAACATCAGAAAAATGGTGGTTGAAAATGCATCTGAGCTCTAGGGTAGGCTATTTTAAGTATAAAGAACGAATTGTATCTGATCTCAGAATCAGGCTACATGTTGGACACTCTTCTGCAATGCATGACAGGTTTGCCAAATACTGGAGTAGGCATGTGAATGCATCAGGCTAGTGGAGCTGGGATTCAGATCCAGTTTCTTTACTTTGGAGGCTAACACCCCAATTACTTAGCTCTTCTGAAGGGCATGAAAAGGACATGAAGGGCAGAAGCAGGATGAGGGAGGAAAATAAATAAATAAAACTTTCATCTTTCAATAGCTTTCTTTTTTTCGTTTTTCGTTTTTTTTGTAAACTGAAAGTCTCAATTTCATCTTGATATGGAATTGAGATGAACATTTCTCAACTTGAATGTATTACTGGAATGAGAATAAATAATTTTCTACTAATTCCCACTAGTAATTCTTCATTCTTTATATATAGAGCGATGGATTTCAGATTATAAAACCTAAGTCCAAACACCTTTAAGAGTGGTCCTCCCAGGGGATGCTTAGTATTGTTGCTCATGGGTGAGTGAAGATGGAGGGCAGTTGCATTATAAAAAAGCATCACACTACTTTCTTCATTTTCACAGTATTCCTTTGGCCTGCACTAGCACTAACCATTTAGAAGGAAAAAAGGCTGAAAGCCTGTCATAAATAATTATATAGTCCTGCAGTCCTCCTAGCAATGATCAGCAGTTATTTTTGAAGAATGCCAGCACTAACACATAGTCGCTGAAGTGGTTGAAGTTATTTGCTTTTTGTGTAGTGGTGATTTGTGCCACTGATGATTTTTATTAGATGAAAACAATGCAACTGATGGGGAGCCAAGATCCCCTATTCTAACCCATGTGAGACAAGACATTGACTGAGAGCTTGTCATTGTAAGTGTGGTTGCCCAGGCAGAAGGAAAAAAAAATGTGAGTAGACAGGAGAAAAAAATGCACAAAGGTCCACTGATTGTATAATTGACACCCCTGCTGAATGAACTGGTACAAGATGGTTCAAAGTATGATGATTTTATTAGATCAGGGATATTGCTGATTGAGTAAGTAACCATTAGAGCTGAGTGCTGCATCTTCCAATTATTTTCCTCTTCACTGTTCCCTGGAATCCCGTGTCCCTTATTGCTTTGCTGGATGCAGATCTTGTTATAGTTTTTCATGCCTTTTCTACCTTTAAATTAATCTAATGTAATAGGCTGCATGGGGACCATCTGCGATGAGACTCTGGGAAATGTGTTAGTGGAGTGTATGGCTGGCCTTTTATAGAACAGCACAGAGCTTTCCCTTAGTGCTCCGTGATCAGTATTGTCATGCCTTCATTTCAATGTGGCATTTAAAGTATTGCTTTTAATCAGTGGAGATGAAATAGACCTTTTTTACCTCTATAACTTAAGAACTTGTCTCTGCTGTACAATGTTACCTATTGAAAAGACGAAAACTAAAATACCTAAGTCTCTTATAATTACCATCAAAGTTTGACATGTGGTAAGCTTGACTTGAACTGTCTCAGCAACTTTTTGTCAAGATACAGAAGTCACAAGAAATACTGAACTGGAAAAAGAGAAGGTGAAAAAAGGAAGATAAAATCTTTATTATAATGCATTGATTTTACACTTACATAATTTTTAACATTATGGGAAGCCAACGGTACTGTTGAAGAAGTTTTGCCAATTTATCTGACTAAAAAAGTGCTAAGAACTACTTACTATCAGTCTTTCATTACAGTTCTTTGTAAGACTCTGAAGAACTGCACGAAGTTCAGTTTCCCATCACCTGGCTGGGTATTGCTTGAATAGATTGTAGGCTACTTCTGCAAGAAAACAAAATTATGCCATTAGAAGGGCAGAGTGATCAGTTCAAGCCTCACAAGCCTTGAACTTCCTCACAGAGGAAGAATTCACTTTAGATTACTTCAGCACTTGCAAAATCAATCAGAGAACCAGAAAAAAAATTCCACAAATCCTGAGAAGTATAAATCTTTGTCATATAAAATTCCTATAAATTTTGTGAATGTTCTGCATAAACTGCAGTTCACTACTGATTTTGGCCATGCAAATCAAGTGATCAGATGAATGGGTCCAAACAGTTGCACCTCCACTTTACTCCCACAGTCTAAAATACAATAAACCTTATAATCTTACCAGGACAAAATAATTTTATCTAAATGGTTTTCTTCCAGATTGCAGTTCAGGCAGAGTGGATATATAACTGTCTGTACCCATCTTTGTAGATGTGTACTGAATTTGTTTACTTGCAGACATGAGAGCAAGAGAAATCTAGGTATCAGAGGATTTTCAAGGCTCAGATAACTGTCTCTGAACAGGAGGTACCATTTTGAGAAAAGGAAGGATTGTCATATGAAGGATACATAAGGATTTATAGAACAGTAATGAATATTTAAAGGTAACTTGCCAACAGGAAGAAAAGTATTTGCTGTAAAAATGAACACATCAAAACAGACAGAACAAAAATAATATCACATGAGCTCAAGGTTATCATTTTGTACACAAAATTAGAAATGAACTGGAAGATAAATTCATGGGTGAAGAAAAATCTTCTTCTAGTTAAATATATAATGAAGGGAAAAAGTAGATTGCTGAGGCTAACATGTGCCATTCAGAACAGATATCAGAGGGGATAATAACGAGTAAAAATGAAAATACCAGAGGTCTTGCTGAGAGCAGCAGAAGGATAGAAATAAGCAAGCAGTTAGGAGGAAGCTATAGTGTTTCTCCCAGGTGCTTATTATACTGTAAATAATATCATTAAAAATATATATTATTGTGAGAGATTGTGTTAAAATTCTGGCTAGAGGTTTTTTTGGTTTTTTTTTTTTTGGTTTTGGGTTTGGTTTTTCATTTTTTTGTCCCAAATGATTGTTGATCATTCCATATGAGCAATAAAAAATGTGACTGTGTGGGCTGGCTATAATGAAGCTGGAATTTTGTGTTCATTCATCACAAGATGTAACTTTTCAGTGCATCTGTTATCTACTTCAAGATCATTTCTCTTATGGGTAAATTTACAAATAATTGAGCTAGTGAGGACCTTTGTAGAAAATCATGAGGGAAGAAGGTACATAGAGTCTTCAATGAGGTGCTTCTGCAGTGGGCTCAGTCATCACTGAACAATTTCAGAAAAATAGGGTTTACCTCATACAAATGTATGACCTTGAGCATACAATTTCAGATGCATATTAGGATCCTCTCTAGTAATGCTGAATAGAAATTAATCTGTTATGTTATACATCTATCCTTTGCTGTAGCAAACTTGTGTATGAAGATGCTCTCCAATTACTACAGACAGCTTAAACAGCACCTGAGATGAGACACTTCCAAATGGCTGATAGCATAAATCTCACTTTAGGAATAATAAAAAAAAAAAAAAAAAAAAAAAATCTTTCTGCTAGGTTAATTCCTCTGAGAAGCACTTCAAGGACAGAGAAACATAAAGGTTGTGCACACAGCTAGAGGAAGCTGAGTATGTACCTTGTCAGGTACCTATAAAACTCCAGTCTCAGGCTTTAGGCTGTCCTTCTTGCCTAGAAAGGGAGGCATATGGTAACAAAAGCCTATGTGCAAAAAAATCTGACCTCATCCAAAGCACCTGAGTCATGTGTTGCTTAGATATCATTACTGTGAACTTCAGAACTAACAGAAGCAGAGAGCTGCTGACACAAAAGGAGGTGATGGAGCTAGGCATAAGCTTGAGCATAGTCACATGAGTGAGTTAGAGCAGAGTGCAGACATTTGTATTCATATTCTCTGTGCAAACAGAAGCTATTTGAAGAAATACTTTCTCAACTGTTTGCTTACTGTTCCTGTAACTGTGCTGGTGGAAGGGTACATATATGCATCATCTGCTCCCTCTCACAGACCTGCATCTTCCTGCAAGACCAATTGTAATCCTGGCATCAGCTACAATGCTGGACCTGATATTCACATCAGGGAGCTGTGGGCACTAACTGCATTATTCTGATTCTGTCATGAGAAGGGAGTGGGAATGGTGACCATAGGAAGGCTGTAATTTAACAGCTCAACATGCACCAGAGATGTTTCATCAAAGTCCCAAATTGGTGCAGAATTTGATTATTCATCTCCTCCAAAAGCCTCTGTCACTCATTTGCAAGTGCTGTATTCAGAGGTTTGCTTATGGTAGGGAAGGCTCTTCCTGCTGGAGCAAGCTGCTGAAGACAGCAAAGGTCTTAAGGCATAAACAAAGATTAAATAGCTGACTCCTGTTGACTTTCAGTACAACCTAATGTTTAGTTTAGCCAATTGTTGCACTCTGTGCCTTTCAAATGTGGACCTGTGGACCTCAATTAGATGTTTTTTCAGTATATTTCTGAGACATGTTTAGTTTTCTAGAAATTGATGTGCTATTTTTGCATATTCAGATCTCTATATCTGCCTCGTTCCAGTTTGGAGAGGCCAACTGTTCCCTCTGTCTTCACATGAAGATAGAATGAATCAGTGTTACTTCCATCCGTATTGCTGTTCCCCCAAATGCTTTCACAGATGTACTAGGAACATGGAGTGCTGCGTTCTGTAACAGTAATACCTCAGACTGGGCCACTTTCAAAAACCACCCTGTAGAAACTATGCAATTATAAGTAACTCAAGGCTGGTAGGAGTTAACACATGGTGCATGAAGAAAGATCCCACGACAGTGCTCAGGTGATTGCAAATCTTTAGCAGGGGAAAAAAAAATAAAGTAACAGAAGCAAATAGGCTTCCAGCAGTCTGATTTGTATTCTTAAGGGATGGAAGTTACTGTGTCTCTGAGACTGGCCAGCTCAGTGCTTGCTAAATGACTAAAGGAAATAACACTGTTGGTGTATCACCTCTTTTCAAGTTGTGTACACTTCAGCCTGCTGTCAGGAAGACAGGTACCACTCCATATACTCCTTTCTTCTGAGAAATATTCTAGAAATCTAGCATGTACTCCTAAGTACAAGGAACCTGCTGATTTTATATTGAGCCTGCTGTGAGAATGAGTTCACATCACAGCATCACTACACATCACTTGTACTAGCTCAGCACAGGTATCACTGTAACCTCAGAATGGAACAACTTGAATTTATGCTCCAAATGAGGAAAAAAAATGGGGAAAGTATTGAAGATCAGAAGCTACGGTGGCCTGGTGATGAAGACAGAGGAGAGAAAAAGGTCTTCACCTGGTAATCTTTTCAAGACTAGGCATATTTTTCTTCACACTCAAATCAGCAAAGAATAAAGTGAAAAAATGTCATTTAAGAATAAAATGAAGGCCATGTAAGCCTTCCCTATCTGCGAGACACTTAGGCTCCACCAGCTGTGCTGGCTTGCTTCCTACATCTGGGCTCTGAAATGGGTAACAAGAAACTCTGAGAGAACTATTTTAAGAACGCTGGCACCAAGCAGAATGGAGAAAGGGGAAAAAAAAGAAAAAAAAAAAAAAAAAAAAAAAAAAAAGAGAGAGAAAAAAAAAAAGATTCCAACCCTCCACTTCTTTGCTGAAATCAGTCTGTTGAAAGCATTTCTTTTCGGCAGCCACAGTTCGCCAAGCAGCCTAATGTGCCAGCTATTAGTACCCAGCAGAGAGCATGTTTACAGCTATTCAGCAAAACTATCACATGTCCTTAGCCAAGGAAAGGGAGATCAGCTGCTGAACACTGGAGCTGATGAAGAGCACAGCTATTAAAGCAAGCAATAAAAAAAAAATGTAACCCAGAATGGAGACTGATTTTTATTACTATTTTTTTAACCTAATGGATGACATTTATAACTGGAAAGTATGAGTCATAGTGTGCTGTGCCAGCATGGGGTCTTTATGATGTTTTCATCTAACTTGTTCTTCTTCCTTGCCTGAGACCATTCTGTCTTGTTGATTTGTAAGTTTTAGGTTCCTTGCAGTGTTTAGGAGACGGATGCACTTATGTGTTTGTGTGTAAGTAGTGACCATAGCTCAGTGAACTGGAAGAGCTAAGCTACTCCACTGGGAAAATTTTTAGGGAGTAGTGAGACTACATAATGGTTCTGGGACTTTAGCTAAATTATTGCTGCCAAAATGTAATTGTTGCCAAACGTGGCAGTGACGTGAGCGTGGGAGGCAACCACCCACTTGCTAGTGGGGACAAAATGGACACAGCTCTGTCTCTGCAACCACTAATCTCATCCAAAATGCTTTAAAAACAGAGAACTGTTTGTCCTTCTGCAGCACACGAGCAAATAAAACTCCTTTGCCACAGAGCTTCTCAGTAATATTGTGACTCCAACATGTGAGTAACAAAATTATACTGCTTCTTGTGATGACATTAGAATCTGGTTACCTCTGAAATGACACACCGTATTCCAGATTCTGAGTCTAGAAAGTTCTCTCTACATTGCAAGATAGAGCTCTATGACATTTTTCAAAAAGAATGCATTGAAGAATCCCTGGTATGGAAGGGTCCTGTCCTGACTCTGAGCCAGCATTATTTTACTGCAGCTCGTCCTCCCCTGCAATGCCCTGTCACAGGATTCACGCTGGGACAAGCAAACTCCTGCTAGCAGAGGAATCCCCAAAACCCACGCAAAGCAACACCACGTAGCCAGGGCTGCTTGGGCTGGCCTGGAGGCAGGGTCCCACCACAGCTTTCCGAGGTTGGAGGGAGGTGTGAGGTGCCCCAAGAGCCTTTGCCTTCCTTTTCCCACAGCTGATATGGGTCATGCTCAGCTCAGCTGAAAATTGAGCCCTCAGGCAGGGAGCTATAATGAATTCACTAGATTAGGCAATGAAAGCCAGTGTGAACAAAACAACCAGCTGGCTCAAGAATATTTCACACTAGCATAAAAATGCTTCAGGAGAGGTGGAAAATAAGCTTTAAAACTGTCCTCTTCCATTCCTCTGAAGATCATGCCTGTCTTTTCTGTTACACATTGTTATAGCCCACATACAGCTGAGAAACTGAAAAGAAATAAAGGTATTGTCTATGTACTTTTATGTGTTATGGTCATTAAAGACAGCAGACTGTGACCTCATGAAAGAATGTGTTACGCTTTGCTAAAGACTGTTCATAGAGGAATTCAATCTGAAATACTGGTATGTCACTTTTTTTCTTTATCTTTTATAATGAGTGTTGGAACGCGAACAGTTGTTCAGCTCTTGGTGGTTATTCTTTAATTCTGAACAATTAAATGCCTTTGCAGTTAATTATAATAATAATTTCTAAATAATCAGGAAAAAAAATAACATACATAGAATAGCAGAATTCCAGGAGTAAAAACTGTAAATGTGTTTTGCCTTTGTTACTGGAAATGGAACAATAATCTCAGCATAGATTAGTGGGAAAGTAGACTCCAGTTTATTTCTTTACTTTTGTCCCCATTTAGGGTTGTGTTGAAACTCAGTACTTTAAAATGTTGTTTTTCTGTTAGCTGAGAGATCTCTTTTCATATGTGAGCCAATCCACCTACACTCTTCCTGTGATTATCCTCAAGAAATGGGAAGAAAATTCCATACAATGTGCATGCCCGATAACATCATATTTCCACTTCAAGCTTAGTTCCATTTGATTAATAGTTTCCTTGCCATGAAGAATTTTTTGAAAATATGTGACAATTAGTGCACTGGAAAAATCTCTCCTATGGATGCTACTCTTACCATAGAAAAGATGTAGGTAAACCAGCCCCACTTGAAGGAGTGAAAGGTAACACTTAGGAATTCCCTTACCATCTCTTAAGGAAATCCACTGTAAAATACCATATGTGCTGAGAACATACCGGGTCACCTAAATTTGGACTGCTTTTGGCTTCAGCTATTCAGAAATCTCCAGAACAGGTGCCAAATTGTCACCCTACTAGCTGCTTTCTGTGCCTGAAGGTCAGTAATAGTTAACACGGAGAGGAATTTGGACTACACATTTTGCAATTCAAGAGCACCAGGACTCCTTTAAAACACCAATATATTCTTAACCCGGGGAAACCTCAATGTGGAGCAGTGTAACTTTCCTTTGACATGAAAGAGGCTTACAGCTTATAAGGAAGACATATAAGTCTTTCATATGAATGCTAATTTATGCCATCTATTTATAACTCAAACATTCTAAATTAAACCTGTTAAATGCAAATATGTTTTAGTCAGTCAGAAGGAAAATATTCCATAAATCTGATTTGTAAAAGGCAAATATTCATTTATATATAAATGACTAATTGTTCTACAGCTGGAATTTCAGAAACATAATTTTCTGAAAGAAGTGCTGACAACCAATGTTAAACTTTGGAGATTAGTATGTTTAGCCATAATTTTGCTCCCATTTGAATCTGACTTTGTTGTCTGCTTGTTTCTTATTGTCTTCTTTGTTTCTTAAAAAACTTGCATAAATAGAGAATTTCTGATGCTTGAAAGCTTTTTGATCTCCTTTTCATTTCCCACCTGCAATTAGAACTCTTTCCTGATGACATCACCCACTGGATGCAGTGCAAAGAATTCTGATAAATGGCTGAATAAAGAACTATTTACATCAAGTGGAACATAGCCAGCTGGAACTGATGAACTCTCAAAAAGCCTGTTTGCATGCGAGAATCTAAGTAAAAAATACAATCAGAGAAATACAGAAAATATTTTATGCAAGCTATGCAGTTCAAAGTCAATGCTCAAAATTTAAAAAACTCATGAGGGGCTTTGGTAATATAAAGGTAAATGTGTAACCCAGTTAGATGGGGAATACTCGCAAGCATGAATATAACAGTGTTATATTATTATACTTTATTTTAGTAAACAATGAACTAGCACAGCTCCCTTGTCTCTTTTTTTTTTTTTTTTATGAATCTACTTAAATTCAAGCTGGGTGCACTTTCAAGAATCTCCTTTTCATCCACAGATGAATTTCATCCTCCAGTGAAACATACAATAAGTGTGTAGTAGGTCCCTATTATTACTGATTTGCTATTTTGCCTTTTCTCTTATTCCTTGGATGATTACTTGCATTATATCTAAGTCCAAACTCTGTGCAAGTATAAAATAATATAACTCTCTGTGTCTGAGTGGAACTGCCTTTAAACTGTGCCAGTTGTGACATATACTGGAATATACCACTGGATTTTTTTTTGGTGCAAACTGGGCTCATATCAACTTTTAGCACAGACCTTGTTCACATATACCATCTGGACATAGTAGCATGGGTTGCAAACTGCTTCCCTCTTTCAGGCATGAAGTAGACTTCAAAGAAAATTTAAAAGCAGTTTTGGCTCCCAGTCTCTGTTCATTCTGTTGCGGAGCTTCATAACACTTTCAGCATAAAATTGAAGGCAGCTAACTAGTATCCTAGAAAACCTTCAGGTTAACACTGCACACAGTTTAACCCACAGTTATGGATTATTAACATTATAGAGAATTTTAGAGAAACCTGACATGTCTTTGTTCACTGAATAATATGATATAAAGTTACTGGACTTCAGAGCAGGTTGAAAGCACGTGTCACATAGAGACTCAGTAATAACACCTCAAAGAATAACAAGTGTATTCAGTCTTACAGTCAGAGTTGGTTTGTGTCCACAATCGTAACAGTATTTCCTGTAGTGTTTATACAATCACTGTGTACTAATAAGCATGGATAATGTTAAGGCTTTCCACTGTACTTTGAACTTATACAGCTTATCACTTCACAGTAGAGATGACCCAAATGAATTCTCTAGTTCAAAAGCATTTGTCCTCTGGAACAACTTCATAGATGTATCTACTTCAAATCTACTTAGTAAAGTCTAGAAGTGTCTCTTGTATACAGGTTATACCTGCTCTAAGTCCATCAAAGTTCCTGTGGGTTTACACCATGGTAAAAGCAAAAGAATAGCAGGTTCTGCATATTTGTCAGCCCCAAAAGTCTCTGTCTCTACCTGTTTGGACTGGCACTTTTGGGAAACCCATGAGCCTCGCAGTATGAACCAACCAAACAGATTTGGTTTAAAGCAGACCTTTTGAAAATTCAGGTAGACAGTCTATGTAAACAAGGTGGAGGAAACCACTGCTAGGCTGTCCCCAGGCTTGTTATAGTCTTTCACACAAAGAGAGATGGAAATCAGAAATTTATTTTAGAAATTTTGCCCGATTCCAAGACACACATTTCTCATGTGGCCCTTTAAAAAATGTCATCAGCACTATATTTGCCTTTTTTTGATTTTTGAATCAGTACCTTCTGGCTGCTAAGATACTGGCAAATGCATTTTGTGTACAAGCAGATGCTTTTAGAACTGTCACATGTGACTTTTCACGTGAAACATCATTTATGTGACATTTGCAGTTCTTGGCAAAATCAGGCAAAGACATGCCCAAGAGGGTCACTCTTTTCTGTCTGAGAGGATGGACTTCAGAATGATTCTTTCACCAAAGAAGAAAACAGTTTGTTGCAGATTACTCCTTTATGTCATACATCTTATTTAAAATCATCTATGTAGTCAAGAAAGGGAACACTGACCACTTTGACTGCAACTATCAATACAGCTATGTCACTTAGCTCCACTTTGCTTCATATTATCCAGATGACACAGTTCCTCACTTTTCCTCATGCTGGGTTGAGATCATTGCTTGCATGAGAGCTAATTGCCTGAATCACATCTGAGAGAAGCTGGCAGACTGAGAGAGGTATTGCCTGAGACTGAAAGAAAAATTTTCTTCCTTTTAGCCAAGCTTAGTCAAGCTTGTGAACTGAGAGTATTATATAGGACCCTGAGGTGCATTTTGACATGTTGTCAGCAATAGTAGCCAGGGAACTATATTCTGTTTTCTTTTCTTATTAACAAACCTATGTCCAAATGCAGACTTTCCACTGTTTTGCTTATTCAATGTAAGAAGTTGTAGAGTCCAAGTGTGAAAATAATTTGAAACCTCAGTGACAGTGAAATATGGTTTGCCTTCTACTTTTATTGCACTGCTGTATAGTAGCAATCCTGACTTCCACTTCCATTCTTGATACATGCTAATTATGGCTTAATTTCAGGCTTTTAATCTGAAAGATACAGTGACAAAACAACAGGTAAGATCACCAGAGGAATACATATTCATGGTCCTCACATTTGGAGCTCTGACTAGATGAGTTTCTACCCTGATGTGATCTTCAGTTCTTGGTCTAGTGTGCTGATTATCATTTAATACTACTGATATAGGCTATAACATCGGATTTTATTTAGAGAAAAAAGCATCTAGTTCTTGCTGTCTGTGGGGTATTTATTTAATATTGTGTCAGTTTCTTTTTATCAATAGAGTGAGGTTTTGTATTGTTACAGTCTGGAGTAACATTAAAATTTATTTTGTTTTTGGATCCACATGTGCTAAGTCCAACTGTCAAAGGGTCAGGTACAAGCATAGAATTTTATTTGACAATTGACACAAGCAAAATGATAAAATCCTATGGAAGTATGGGGGATATGTTGCCAGGCAAAAGAGGGAGAGAGGAAAAGGAAAAGGAGAAGATGTAAGAGAAAGAGAGAGAAATAGAGAGACAGAGAGAGAAAAATGGGAGAGAAAAAGAGTAAGAAAGTAGAAAGAAAGAATGAGAGAGAGAAAGAGAGAGACAGCTTCAGAGGAGTCACCACCAGGGGTCCAGCTGTCCAGAGAGTTTCTTCAAGATGGTGCTGATCCTGGACAGGGTCCGACGCAAGATCGCAGTGGGTCCAGAGACGATGAAACAGCCACAGCATGGACAGCCATATATACCCCTGAGTTCCTTTTGTTAGCTGTCAGTTAGCTGTCACAGAAACCAGGTTCATCAGCACCAGAACAACCAAGGTGTCTCCTCACCCCAGCCAGAGCCATGGCAGACAGGTTCTCCTGGAGGGAACTTCCATCAGGAGGATGTCGTCTTCACACACCCATCAGGTCTTACCTCTTTCCAGGCATCACTCCCTGCTCTGTTCCAGCCACCTCAGCCAGGTACATCAGCATGAGTACAATCAAGGTGGCTTCCTCCACCCTGGCCAGGTTAATCATGCCTGGAGGGATGTCCCAGCATTGCAGGCTGTCCCTCAGAAATGGGGAGTAGTCTCCACTCAGCCATTAGTTCTTACCTCTTCCTGGGTATCACCTCCTGCTCAGCTCTGGCAAGGCCAGGTACATTAGCATCTTCTTCCACTCTAGCCAGGGCTATTCACTTAAAAATTGTCCTTTTGAGGCAAATTCCAATCGGTGAGATCAGTGGACTCTCACACGTATAACATACAAATTCATCCAGAATATTTTGGACAGGTGTACCATATAAAATGATCAAATAACCACATACTTTGCATAACTGTTGTAGATGTTCAAAGCAAGAGTTTTCAGAAAAATGTCCATATTTTGACTGAGAAACTAAGGTATGAGTGTGGTTTATCAAGCACCGTCATCTGAAAGTCTCACTTTAATAATTCGTACAGTTAGAGAAGATAATATTACTTCATTCTTCTGTACAGGGGAATGAAGCTATTTCACAAGTTGATGCAAACACAAGCAATTAGCTGTAGTAATTTATTGTGTTACGTCCTTCACTCTTACAGAATGATACACAGCTCATTTACCAGGTCAGAGAGCTTTTTAGTTCACTGTTAAGGGTACATTATAATCTCTGTATTAGTTCTCCTGAATTAAATACATATCAGTGACAAATGCATTTCATTTAGCAATGCATTCAGTAAACAGGCAGAACAGCTTCTCAGTTTTTACAGACTTATTGTCTGGTGCTATTAGGGCAGGATGAGAACTGAACAAGTTCTCTTTCATTGAGGAATGGTCCAAGTCCTTGCTTCCAGTGTCAATTTTGGACAAGCTTTTAAGAGCTTAAGTGAGTGGAAGACAGTATAAATGAAGCCAAGTTTTACTGTAGAAGCCTGTTCCAAAGATGAGTCAATTCAATAGTAGACTTCGCAGTCAGTGATTTCTGTGATTTTACACCAGGCCTTCAATGTAATTTTTTTTTTATTGTAGTTGAAGAAACTGAGGAAGCAAGGCAGTAATTTCAAATGTATTTCTTTTGGTTGCAAGAGCTTGTAGTCAGTGGCTATATTTTTAGCATCTGCTAGTCAGGAATCATCTTTCAACATTGTATTAACCTGTACTACTGACACTTTGATTGTTTTGGTTTCTAAGAAAAGAAGGAAGTTTTCTATTAAAACAGCAAATGTATGTTTGAGTATAAATCATGAAGACTGTTTTGCTAACTCTCTTGAGTGTCAGTTTGTAAAGATAGCTAGATATCCAAAATTTTACAGTTTGGGTCAAGTTTGGATAAACATCCATGAAAGCAAGCTTTCTTATCAGATTCCAGCAATTCCGTTTGGCATGTCAGCTGGAAATACCAGAAGAAAAGCCTTTCTGTTAGACAGCAGTCATTTCCAGCTCTAGTCCCTGGTGGGAATCAGAGGTGCCAAAGTACTTCTGTTCATGACGGGTTCAGTGTAAGTTCAAGTCTAAACATGGACTATGGTTTCTTTTGTGTTTCTTCCTTGAAGCCTGTGGGGGGGCTTAATTTGTAGGTACTGTGTTTTTATTTTAAACCCCAATTGTAAAACATAAGGGTCTTCACTTCTAATAGCTATCTGAGGATGTGTCTCAAGTCAATGGTTACAAAAAGGACCATTGAATATGCATAGATTAATTGTCAGGTTTTCTGTTAAAGGAAAAGTAGTTTGGGTATTGGATGGAACTTTCTTTTACTTAGTTCTTAAGTCTAAACCTTTCCTTGTAAAATGCATAAATATATTCTTTTGACTGAAGAGACCTGAGCAGCAGTCATTTTTATCCCCAAAGACTACCCTAATCATTGCACTTCAGCAGTCTGGAAGTGGGAAGGAAATTCTTCTTGGCCACTTTTGATGAAGCTATTTCATTTTGAATAAACTAGTACAAATTAGATGAAGAGGCTTAATATACATCTCTGTATTCAGACAAGTGCTTAAGCTAAAGGACAGTTTTGTTCTCAATGTTTACCTCAATTAAAGTATAAATAAGTGCATATGAAGTAGAACAGTTTGAGTCAAAGAGGTAGAGCAGAGCCTCTGGTCCAAAATATGTCATATTCAAATATTAGAACATGTTTGCAGGAAGTCTGAGTTCAAGACCTCTGAAGAAGATGAGGAATGTGAGTTCGAAGCTTTCAAGACCCTCCTGAGTGCTTTAATAGGCAACAGCAAAGCCAGTACCTGCATTAATTCCATCATTTTTTTTGTGTGTTATTACTGTCCAGTAGCCATATTCTGAGAATTCCCCAAACCTAAGTGGATGTTTAGTTCAGTAGATGTTTAGTTGATGCAGACAAAATTTGGATGATCTTGCACATACTATCAAGCAGATATTTGAGGTCATATTGAGGATGATCTTAATTAATTCTCTGTGCCACTGTACTTGTGCCACAAGGTACTGTCAGAGGGTTATTCATCCTACATACCTTGGGCTCACATCTTTGTCCTTTGAAGGTGTCTATGTCTCTTTGCAGTAGGAACCTAAGCATAGAGCTTTGATTATACTAACTTCAGGATAGCTGGTAGTAATCCCTCTATTAAATATTCAAGAAGCCTATCTCTTAAAAGTATATATGTTTACAAAATCTAGACAGCTATACGCTTTGACAAGCAGTTTTTGAGGTCTTTGAAAATCAAAAATCTGAATGTCAGCAGCAAAAGTAGGAAGCAGATATAGCAATCTTCTTGTCGATGTAGCTTTGTGTGCCTGATGTATATTTACTTTTCCTGGACCTGAGGTCAGCTCTTTAGGGGGCGTTTTAGAATGAATAAATATCAATCCATACTTTTCTTTGTGAAGTGCTTTCACTTAAAATTGCTGTAAAAATTATTCAGGATGCTGCTTTTAAAATCTTTGATATAGTTCATAAATATAATTTTCATGTCTTGGTTTCTTTCTTGCCCAAATCTTCAAAACAGTACACTTTGATGATTTGATGCAGGTGTGCAGATGGATTGGCTGGGAAAGATATTTTGATTAATTCCCTTTCATTATTAGTTCAGGACTTTGTCTAAAAAATGGTGCACAGAACAAAAAATGGAGCACAGAACTTTGCATTCTCATATATATGTGATAGACTATAGCTGTCCCTCGTGGCTGATCTGTGGAAAGAGTATTCCTGTTGCCAGATTCCTTAGACTTACTGGAATACTGTATTATCAATACTATAGCATGTACCATAGACTGTCACATGCCAGCACAAGGCAGGAATAGAAGTATCCCCAGGGCAGCAGACAACTCGTGTTTCAAAGCTGGATCTTATCTTAAATCTATTCTGTTTTCATTCTGATGTTTATGTCTGAAAAAATGGGTTATCTCATCCTATGGAGAATTCTTACAGCCCTGAGTAAAGTGAACCAAGATTTTTCTGCTGCTTGAAACAAGAGAGCTGATGAAGAGTGTTACCAGAAGGTTACCTAAGGTAACACAGCTGTTTTAGCTCAGTGTAGCATCTTTGCCTAGAAAGTAAGAGTCCCAGCTCACCTTCTGCCTGAAATTGACATTTTAAAAATTTTTTCTTCTTTCTTTTTTTTTTCTTTTTTTTCTTCTTTTTTCTCTTTTTTTTTTTTTTTTTTTTTCTTTTTTTTTTTTTTTTTTTTCTTTTTTTTTTTTCCCTGTGTGTATTCTCTTGTATTCAGAAAAATGCATAGTTTGTACCTGTAAGCTCTCTGTTCTGTCTGAGGAACAGTGTGGAAATAAGCAATGATCCGGTAACCAAAGTCACTAAAACCATTATCATAGTATTTCTCATATCTTCCCAGGGATTTCATCTTCCTGAGTAAAGACAACAGACTTTGAATATCAACATCATCAGGAGATGTGTTCAATATGGGATGCACATTGCTGAGTTTGTAATGTTTGACCTAAATGGTGATCTGGGAAAAGAAAAAACTATTTCCAGTCTCTAACCATCCATTTGACTCACTCAAGGGCAAATTCTTTTTAACAGCAGTTGATTACCTGTCTGGAATAAGTGAATTTCAGAGAAGGCCAAGGAAACCAAGCTGAAACACACATCTGTTCAGATCACAATGTCAATGAAGTTTGTGAAATGATGCGTTTTTCCCATAGAAAATCCCAATTTCTCCTTTCTTTCGGCATTAAGTATACTTTTTCCTCAGAAATTAATTAATTGATATTTATGTTTCACAATATGTTCCTTCTATTACTAAAATTATAGACGACTGCACAATACGCACATCAGGTGTTTCTTCTATGTTTTGCAGGCTCTCAAACAACTCCAGTGTGGCATTAGCTGTTTAACAAGACAGAGCACATACTACCCATTGCTAATTCTTCTTCAAAGTGGTAGCTGAAGTAACATAAGCTTTAGGTGGGCGTTGTGTATTCATTAGTACATTTTCTGCTGCTGCTCATGACTGGTTTGGCTGCAATCTGCTACACATGAAAGGACTACAGCACGTATATGGAGCCCTATAGAAGTGGTAGATGCTTCAGGTACCTATGCATAAACTCATGCAACACACTGCAGGTCATTAGTTTTATATGTCTGGGGGCAGAGAGATACAAATCTCATTCTCTTGCTCTCTGTACCCACAGTCTCACCCACCATCAGCTCTAGGCAGACACAGTAAATTGGCACTCCTTAAAACTTACCTCATCATCATGAGTCATGATGTTTCATCATGTTTTGGTTTATTGTCCTTTTTCTCTGCTGCCTATTATTCAGGTGAGATATTTGTTTAAAATATACCCAGGATGTATTGGTCATAGAAGAGTTGGGTTTTTGCATTTATCTCGGAAGAATTAACCAGGTAAAATGCAAACAATGACAGCATTTGCCTCTCTAAACACTCCTACTGCAGCATCCCCAGCCTGAAGGACTCTACACAAAACCCCTCTGCAGGGAGTGCCGAAATAACTTTCTTAAGCTGTTTCCTTAGAAAGAATAAGGTGAAACCAACTAGGTCATTCTCTGCTGTTACCTAAGGAAGATTTGAATTCTGATTTTTAGCAGAAGTTCCTGTGATGTCTCACAACTACTGCTTGTTTCCTTTTTACCGGATTAAGCACCATTTGCAGAAAAAAAATCAGTACTCTGGCTCCCTGAATTCAGATTAAATCAGGCAATATGTGCTATTTCTAGTTCTGGAAAATATGATCTCTTGCCTTCTGCTTGGAAATTATTTTACAAGGTGCTTTTTTTTTTTTTTTTTTTCTACAGAGTATATTAGCACATTAAATTTTTTAGTTGACATATGCATTGGTAATTTCAAAGACCACATCATAGGAACAAAATCAAAGTGTGTGCTATTAGTTTGGTAGCCATTGCACAGCAAGGGTAAATCTCATTCATTAACTGCTCTTAATTTTGTTTTGATTACCACAGTAGCCACTCTGTGCAAGTAGCTTTGCAAACAAAACTGTAGAGGCCTAACCTTAATGAGATAATTTCATAAATCAGATCATGAAGGACATTAAATAAAAAAATGAGCTGTTGGGGCTTTTTTTCTTTTTTTTCTGGCTTACTTTTATCTGGTATATGTAACCACACTTTCACTTTGAAACATTCTTTTCTACTGTCTGTGGCCAGTATGAGTGAAAACCCATGGATTCAATTGCTGAATTGATATCAAATACTGAATGTCATGCAAGGTAGCAGAGTTATTCCCAGGGCAGAAGGCTAAAACTTAGACTGTGATCAGCAATCTATCAGACTCTATTGTAAAGGAATGATTCTTTATAATATCTCCAAATGATGACATTGCCCATAATGCCTTACTTCCCTCACTCCTTTTAATCACTGAGTCAGCTTATAGTGGTGTAGAGATCATAGGGAGGCTGGCTGACAAACTGCAGAAATCATTGGAAGAACAGAGATGAGTGCTGATGTCCTTGTTTTGAAGACAGCAATGATCTATATGAAATAATCTAGACATGCTCATATTCTATTGCAAATCGTGCCTTATAACTCATTCCTTTTGCTTCTCACCCATGTGTAACGTGCATTATGCAGTTTCCTACCAATAGCAGGTTGCTATTTATGAACCTTATTTAAAGAAAACCATTAACATTTGCTTCTCACTTTGGAATGTTAAATATGCATCCTTTAGAGATAAGAAACACATGTTTTTTTCATGTTACTGGGTACCTAATTTAATGACGTATTTGTTTTGTCCCTCAGTATAATTTCAAATGATCACAGTGGAAAAGCCTTGGATGCATAAATTGAGAGGTTGCTTTTCAGCTCTAGGTGAAATGTCCCTGTTGTTGTATATGCTGTTTGACATTCTGAAACCTCTCTTTAACAAATATTTCCCAACAGGAAAAGACAAAAAATAAAGTAAAATACTAACATTTTGATTTGAATCAGAACAAAAGGGTGCCACTCTACAAATAGTATTAAAAGATTTTTTTTGTTCATTTTTTGCAGTCCTAGTATACAGCAAGCTGTATGAATTCTAATGGAGGACAAACCCAAACCTTTGACACGGAATGGTATTCTTCTCATCACGTTTTACCCATAAAACATGAAAACATTGATGTCACATCTAACTTTTAGATTAATAGAGTTTGATGAGGTGAATAGCATGTCAATTCACACAAAGATTGACTGAAAAGGTTATGAACTTGAGATGTTTTTAGTTAGAAGAAATTTTGACATTAATTGCAATACAGAAGAAAATAAACCAAATCAGATATAATATTTTGCTATTTCATTGCACCACAATACAACTTCATGTGAAATAAAGCAATAATGAAGGAAAGAAGGATGAATTATCAGATAAATTATCAGTCTTCTCAAGAAACAAAAGGGCTGTCATTTCTTGGACTGTTTTTTAGGTAGAATAATTTACTCCGGTCCTCCCCTCTGTGTCTGTGCAGCATGAAAAAAAGAAAGTTGTCCTTTAGGAAGATAAGATGTTCTAGGACAATAGGGAAAATTAGGACAATAAAGGTGAGAAATTATGGGAAATTGGTCTTTGTTTGGGTTCAGTTAAGCACCAAGCTCACCCAGGGATTATAGTTTTTCGTGAACTGAATCATTCTTATCTACCTAATACTGTCAAAATGGATCTTCCTGATGACAGTTATTTCAGCATTAATTTGCTGTGGTTGTTTCAATAAAGTATTTAGTAAACTTATCTGCCAAAGCCTTCTTATTTAAGAACACAATTGTGTATAATATAAAAAATGTCATGTTACAAACTAAAAGGAAAATTTATATAAAAAATCCACTGGTATTATTAAAAAATCCACATTAAATAACTACATCCCATCCACTTCCACTCTAAATTCAGGCATGTGATTCCTGTGTTAAACAGTTATTTCTACAGAAATGCTATGTATCATTAAGCAGCAGTAATGACCCAAGAGAGTGGCATTTCAGTGGTGGTCCCTGATCATGGATTTGTATTTAGGAGAGGTGTTTTGGCAATGATTTTCCATCATTTATAAATATCAGAGAAAATTGTTACACTCTGGGGACTTTGTGTTACTAATTTTCTCCAGGAAACTAAGAAAAGTCTTTTGAAAAACTACCATCTAGCAGGGGGATACGCATCTGGGTGTGAATCAGATCCTGTTAATGGAAAGTGCTAAACAAAATATAAATTCTTAACACCTTAATGCATTGATTTATCTGTGTTGACTAATAATCAGAATTCTTGATGAGAAACCATTTTTTGTTGTTGGAATCTTAGGCCATAATGGTCAGATAGAAACAACTAAACTTAAATTTCTAATAACTTATTTAATTAGTCACATGGACAGAACTTTACTGGTGTCCTGTACTCAGAGCTTCCACTGTCCTCTGGAGGAAACATTTTGTGGCTCAGCACCTTTATAACTGAGATAATCCAGAAAGTGTCTGAAAAATCTGATGTAAGTAATGCTGAGTAAAAAGCAAAGACATTTCAAAGCCAATAATTTTAATAGATCCATCATTATAAATAATGATAACCTCTTTATTATTTGCACTTTACACAATAAAACCGACATTACTGAGTTGGCTGCCTTGAACAGTCATATTTTGTTAAAAGAGTTAACCCTCTGACACCTGCTGAAAAGCAAGCTTTAAGCTTTTCCAGTTCATTTGTTATGTTTAGTGAACTATGGCTACATGGGCAGGGTCTTAGTGTCATTCAGATAAGTAGTTCCACCCATGTCAATGAACAGCCCAGAGAATCACTACTCATTAATATGGACATAAGTTTATTTTTGATAAACAATGGAGCTTCAAAAATGTAAGGGGAGAAGAGAGGGGGAAAGGCCCTGCAAATGTATAAAGCAATAGTACACTCATTAAAGCTGTAAATGTCCTAAACAGAAGCAATTCTACGGATTTCAGCAGAATTGCTATGCCAGAATGCCAGTCTTCAAAACCACCTGGGGATTTTGTCTGTGAACTTCCCTTTCACTAAGATGTGAAAATTTCTGATGATGATTATTACTGTTTTCCTTTTGTTCAAATGATTTACCTAATTTTTTTTTTTTTGTTGGAAGATTTACTTTCTCTTAAAGGTACTTCCCTGGTATGATCATAACTTTTGCTCTCCAGCAAATGTTTAAGATAATTACAGTCAAGAGAGAGCCTTAGAAGCAATGATAGAGAACTACAGCTTATTTG